>NC_085048.1:92996016-94196016 GCF_963662255.1 Cinclus cinclus
GCAAGGGCTCAGGCAAAAGCAGCAGCAGCCTGGAGTACAGGGCAAGGGGAGGTAGGCAGGGAGGGCACCAGAGGAGAGCACCCACTCCTGTGCTACAGGGTGCTGACAAACCCCACTTCTCCCAGCTGGCTCCTTTGGCTCCCAAGCACCTGTGCCACACTGCAGGACTCTATTGGCTCTGGATCTGCTTTTGCCCTTCATCTAGCTCACAGACTGGCCTTTACCCTCTCAGACAGCTTGGTATGATGGATCTTGATGACATTTAGCCAGAATTTTCTTAAACTTTATGTTTAATTTAAAATCATCCATGGCTGCATTCAGATGACTACTTCCCTAGTCAGAGATATAAATCTGCTATCAATAGGAGTAGAAAAGGCAACTGTAAGTAAATTTCTTTGACTGTTAAGATTTATTCCTGGTACTTCCCACTAAATCTGTGGCACTAAGATGAGAACATCTTTCAAACTGGTAGAAAACATAGCATTAGGATATGCAATATTTTGCACAGCTGTAGTAGTTTACAATTAAGCATGTTAAAAATTTTATACAGCCTCTCTCTGCACTTCATAATTTTTAAATATGAAATCCAGTTTCCATTGCATGAGGTAGAGAGGCATTATGCCATTGTGTATGTGGTGAAATAAGGATATAGCAAGGGTAAGCAACTTGGTCAAGGACATAAAAATACATAGGCTATAGCCACTTGTTCCTAGAGGCTACTTAGCAGACTTAAGGCAGACAGAAAGTGAAAGAAACACAACTGAAAATTTGTTATTTCTGGTTTAAAAATCGTTATTTCGGGGTTTGGCAACTATGTCTACTTAAAAAAAAAAAAATTGAGTCAGACTTCCTTAGTAGAAGGTATTCTATAGACAACTATAAAAGGCTTCTTCAATATGGTTTGAAAAACCCTGAAACTTCAGACATGGCATTTCATGAGATAAACCAGCCTTTTTAAACATATGAATTCATGTGGAGCATATTTTAGAAATAAATATTTTCTTTACTTAATTTAGGCCACTTGTCATAGTTCAGAATTTTAGTACTTTTTTTAAAATAGCAAAACATATTAAACAATTTTGTGTTTTGCCTTCAAAGGACAGTAATGGAAAATCACATCACACAGCAGCTTCTGCCCACACTCACTAGGTAAAACCATAATAGCATATGTTAATGTATACTACCTAATGGACTTTTAATTCCCTTGTAATTTAGGGAGTTGTAAAGAGAAAGGAAAAATGTGGAGGAAGAATAAGAGGATATCAGTATGCAGCAAGAATACATTTATAATTTTTGAAGCTTTAATTTGTAGGAAAAGGTAGATTTACATTACTGTCAGAATAGCATTACCATTACCTCTTCTAGGGAAATGTTCACTATTCAAGTGTACAGTTTAAAACTCTGTCAGAAAGAATTTTCTCTTTCAAAGACTGCTTTTCTAAAAAGTCAAAAAAAAAAAAAAAAAGCCAGAGAAAACAGATCCTGCTTACTCTCCTTCCTGACCAATTCCCCCAGGTTGACAGGACAGCCGGTTTGGAGAGCAGATTAGGTTAACATGAAAGTGGGAATATTGGAATTATTCAGTCACTGAGGCACAAGAAATGTCTCCCCTCTCCCCAGTTTTATAGCACTGTTACTCCACTGAGCTAAGTCTGGGAAGAAAGTTGAGCAATCAAGCAATTTACAGTAAGCCCTTTTTTACTGCATGCTTTGGAAAGTGGGCTTGTATGATATAATAGATATTCTGTCCAAAAAAATCCATTTTACTAAATTGCTACCAGGCTCAGTTTTAAATAGGTAAAGATATAACTCTTATTTAAAATCATGTTTTAAAGGGACACAAAATAACTTTTCTGTTTAAACATACATCAGAGCTTTAACCTGCAATGACTCTGGACATTCCTTACTGAGGTGCAACTTCTGTTTGTCCCATTACAATGCCAGAAATACAGTCTTTCCAGAGGTATAAATCACATGTTTTTCATTCTCAAGTATCACAAATATCAGACCTTAAACCTGTCACTGGTGTTGGAAAGTATATTGGAAATAATGGAGCTCAAGCCAGTGTAATTTTAGAGAGGAAATTCTACTTTTTACTGAAAGAAGATAATTCATTCTAGCCTCTTGGTTCTTTGAAACATGGCAGCTGAGGGCTTTGGCATGTTAAGGAAAGCATATGTTAAAGTAATGTCAGGCACCTTCGATTACAAGCACTGACCCCAGCCTATGAAGGTATTTAATCTTCTGGTTTTACTTAAAGGTGTGCTTTGAGATGGACATCTCATGCTTGAAGTGAAGGGATTCCATCTCAATGGAAAAGTCCTTTTCAGAAATCACCTAAAGTTACATAAAGGATAAAGGCTACGCATTCAACATAAACAAGGTTCCATTTTTAATTCCACGACTCTCTGCAGTGGAGGAAGGACAGAAAACAAGGGAGCATCCTCCACCCTTTGAATACTTGTACGCCCCGTTGGTATTGCCCCAGTATGGACAACACAGGCTCAACATTTCTGCAGCATCTCTCATGAAGATGGAGGATGCCCCAGAAAAGGAAATTATCCCATTGATCTAGAGATGTAGCTGTCTACAAAGGTGAGTGCATGATGCACCTCAAAGAAAACATCTTCTATTTCCCCAGTGCAAGCTGTCATTTTTTTCTTGAAGACAAAACGGTAAGGATACTAACCAGTTTCACTGGAAATATTAATCCCGTCTTACAATAGCATTTGAACACATCTCTGATTTTCTTTAAATCCTCAAATTATTTTCTGGGTTAAGGCTCAAACAATTATTATATGCAACAGAATTAATTCTGGTTTATGTATATTTGTGTGTGTGAGAGCCACCCTGTTTCGGTCAGGTAAAATAAATGCAAAGACAAGCATGTTAGCAGCAAAGTGACCCTTTAGAGTCCTAAAAAATTACTCTTGCAGTCCATAGTCCAACACTTAATAATGCTGAACTTGATAAGGGATCTCAGAACCTGAAAAAGGAGATCTGAAAGGCACCTTTATAGAAAACAATTGATTTGCTTCATTTCATTGAAATGGCTAATGCTTTGATGGTTCATATTTACAATAGCTTGTCCTGTTCTTCAATGGAGTTGATATGTTGGAGTCTTTAACACCATAAACTTGATCAAAACTTCCTGGGTAATAAACAGAGCGGTTTTAAGATGTGAGCCCCCCCCCATCATACTACTGCAGCCCATCTGTGTGCCAATTTGTAACTAAAGACATCAAGAAATGTGTTCTTCATGCTCAGATGCCCTTGGTAGTTGAAAATAGTTCTGGGAGCTCAATATGCAAACGGGGTTCAGAGCCTGAAAGACTTCAGAGTGAAAGATTTGACCTTCTGCAGTAAAATGCTGTATCTTGCTAAATCTATTACTGAAAGTAAAGATTTTACACACCTCACAATGAAATCTGGGTTTTAAATTTTACCTGCCTTGGGAACAAAAACCCAAACCCAAAACAAAACCAATCCCCAACTTTCTCCCTATCTTTCAGCCAAGCTTAACTGCCTTCCCAGCATCCCAGAATTTCCATCAACAGGGAAAGTTTCCATGATCATACATAGCCATATTTGGGGCTGAGGGGTGGAGGGTGGTTGAAGATTTTGGCAGCAGAAAATGGAAACTTTGACTTCTCACTATCACACATGAGAAGCATCACTCCTGCACATTGTCAGCTCTGTGTCATGATCACTGTATCCCAGAGATGGGACATTTTGGCAGGACTTCTAGGAAGTTCATCTCATCTGTCTCTCCTCATCCTGTTTGCTCAGTTAATTATTTATTTGTCAAAAAAAAGTAAACAAGGGGATAAAATAATACACAATCTTTTGTCTTGCAATGCTGCAGTAACAGTGTGGCAACTGGATTTGAGAAATAGGCAACCACACTAAGAGCAAGGTCACTTAACACACTCTTTTATGCTGGCACATATCGCTGATCATGTTTTTTGTCATACTAAATTACAAGTAACTTTGAAATTTTAAGTGTGTATTAGCAACCTTATTTATGTCTAACTCATGAAGTTTCCTCCTTGCTTTCCATTCCAAGGGTATTTCAGAGACTTAGCAACTACATACTATTAATATTAGAGAAATATATTTGGAGTACTTACTCCAAATATATTTCACTTTGTCACTTGTTTGCTTGAGAACCACTGGAGGCACATCTCAAAGTCTATTTTCAAGTATGGAGATATGCAGATAGGTGTCCAGTATGATTTTCGTACAGGCTTGGTGTCCAACTCCCATGAAACCAGTAACTATAAAACTGGCTCAGAACCAGAGTCTCCATCGCAGACACTTCAACAGCTACACTTCTTTGTGTGACTACAGACTTACTAAATTCTTTGAATAAAACTTGCACACATTCAATATATTGCCATTAACACCTATAAATTCAGATTTCCCTTTATTCTTGTCTACAATTGTTGCATTAAAAAAATAATCTTAAGAAAAAGGGGCAAAGAAGAAATAAAATAGCAAGCAACTTGAAAAGCTCTGTCAACAACAGAGAGGACTTCTTGTATAAAGTTCAGCCTGATGTGCTACTCTGAAGCAGCTATATGGACTAGTGTTCCTAAATATGAACCATATTTTCCCTATTTGTCTGAGTCTATCTGTCCTTTTGGATCTATCTAGTCTATCTATCCTTTTAAATCCTTTTGATCTAATTCCATTAATTCTTTCAGAAATATGATTTATTGCATCAAAGTATAGCTTTATTATGCTGCTCTTTTTCTTAAAGCAAGTTATCTGCATTTCTGGAGATGAAAATATGCTTGTTTTCTAGCAAAAGTAAGTCTATGTGTCTGGTCTTCAGGAAGACCATACTTTCTATCCGTGATGTTGCTCAAGACAACTAAATACACGGATGTTTAGTAGAGATTTTTATAGAAAATAAAAATCTAACTAAAAAGAAAAGCATGCATAAATACCAGAAAAAAAATATAACAGTGAAATCACCTGCAAATTACAGAATTCCTAATCCAGGGGAGTAGAAAAAAGGGTTAAAAATTGCAAGAATTCAAGAAGCTCAGATGACTTTGGAAACACAGATCAAAAACAAAGAGACTGGAAGTATAATTAACTCCATTACTGCTCAGTCAAATGAAAACAGCTGTGACACCCTGTCTTATTTATGACAGTAGCAAATAGCTCTATTCCCTTGCTGGTTATTGCTGTAGGACAGCAGTGGTTCTACAGCAGGTGAAATAGAAACAAGCTGCTAATATTTATGTCACTAGATCAGGTTATGGATACAAGATTTATGCAAAAGTTCTATAAAAATATCCAAGTAGCTTTTATGTCTTCTGCAGCAATTCTTTTCCAATAGCAAACTAAATATCTCTTTATTAAATATGATCCTTCACTCTAAATTGTACTGAGACAAAAAGGCAGCTCTCCCACGGCTAAAGATGAGAATGTATTTTCACTGCAAACCCAGATTTGTTCACTCTAAAACATAATTAAAAATCTTTTTAACACTCAGAAAGCTTTTTTAACTCTCGGTTATTTGCAAATCTGAGCTAGACTTTGTCAGTGGGGAGTGGGTTATGTGGTAGCTTGGTAAGAGAACCGTTTGCTGTACTTTGAAAAGCCTGTGCTTTTAACGGTATGGAAAGCAAAGAAGAAAAATACAGCTTTCAGATTAAAACACTTACTTTACTAGAAAATGTCATTACCTCTTTTGATATTAAAACAAGAAATGCTAGTGGGCAGACTTCCTTAAGCAGTTTTTTACCCCACTGCTTTAATCACTGTGCTTACCACACCTAATCAGTCTTCTTACTCCGACTAACTGCCCATTAAATAATGACTGAAAATAAGATTGTCAATAACAGGACTGAAAAATCAAGCAAGCAGGATGTTGCATACTTTACTGCTAACCTTTTTACCCTCTCCCCTGCTCACCACCCACCCTCCTCCGAGTCCCCTCCAGTTTTGATGTTGCCTGCTCTCCCCAGCTCCAAGGTGCATTCACACTTGCTCACTATCACAGCCCCTACCTGCACCCCCACAGATCCAAACCCCTTTATTTCTCCACCCCTCTTTCATTACGCACCAGGAATTTGTTCTCTAAGCACTTCACTTTGGTCCCATGGGGCCAGATTGTCCCTCAATAGCACCTACCTTCCAGGGCTTTGGGCAAACCTGACATCCCTGCCAGAAGAGGTAATCTCCTCCACTTCACCCATGGGTCTCACACCATGGACCCAAGTGGCAAACTAGGTCCTGATCCTTCTCCTAATAAGGGAAATATCATATTCCCAAATCCTCCTTTCCCATCCCTCCAAACACCATGCTTTTCCCCTTCTTTCTGGTTATTTGACATAAGGAATATCATCAGGAATCACCCTCTGGGGTCTGGCTATTCTGGAACACCTTGACAGTGCTGTGTCACCAACCCCAAGTACCACAGGAATAATGGAACAAATGAATTTGGGAACTAGATAAATGCCATGTGTCTTTGTGTCCCTTTGTGTCCCCCATCTGCTTTTTATTTATATATATATGTGTTTTTAATTATTTCTCCAAAATCAACAGTGTTGATAACGCTCCCTGGGATTTTTTTGGGCCCACCTACTGCATATCCAAAGAAAATACCATCAAGATGACCAAGAGTTTTTCAGGGATAGGTAGAAAAAAAAATCTGCCCTTTTTTACCACAAAGATATATGGTTCTAAATGGTTTAAGACTTCTTCCTGTTTCATTTTCACTGAAAATCATGCGTAGAATTTGGCTGAATAACTACACATGTATTTAGGGATTTAGTTATGCATGAGCACAGCATAGAATGGGGTGAGTTTTCTCGTATGGTCTGATCATTACACCTTTACTTGGCCTTTTTGCACCTCTCCATAAGAAACCACAGGCATCACCTCTCTTTGTGGTAGCCTATAACATCTCAACTAGCCTTGAAGACATTTCTTGATCCTTACTCTTCCAGTGATTCATGGTAGAGAATACAGGAGTGTATCCCTGGATCTGACAAAGCTGTGAGCAAAACTCCAGCTGGCTTCAGATGTAGTAAGGTCGAGCTGCTGGCAGTCCTGTGGGCACGTGCACAACAGACACATTAAGACTACTTGGCACCTTAACACTAACACTGAGCTACTGCTTCCAGCTCTTCCACAATCCAGATGTTTTTGCCTCAATCTGGCAGAAAATTTATCCAGGTTTTGAGTAGCAGTGGCAATAGCTGCAGTTTTTAACTCACAAAGGGATGAATTCCACCTGTGTTTACCTCCTGCAGGATGGAGAAGCAGCTCTAGATGCTCATAGGAAATAAGAATATAGTGAACATATTTTCTATCCATTTCTTAGGCAATAAAATTACTCATTCCTAGTAATTCCTAGTCTAGTAATTTATGCAAGCAATGCAAATTATGGAAGTGGTAAATGCATACTTGGATTTGGATCACAAATCAAACTCTCCCAAACCTTATTGAGATCCCAAATGATTTCCCTGCTTCCAGAAGAGACCCTGCATTTCTTGGCTTTCAGCCTCCCTGCAGCTGCAGCACCATCACAGCTGTGAAGGCAACACACAGTGGCCAGCTGTGCTGGCAGGGCTGGGCTTCCCACAGAGCCATCCCTGTGAGCACTGCTCAGAGAGCTCTGGGACAAACGAGCTGAGCATCCCTGGCAGCCACAGCCACCTGGGGCCTCTCGCTGTGTGGTATCACTGAGAAGACTCAAAACTGGGGTTTTTCATTTCAGCTTTGTTCAGATGGTCAGATTCTAAAACTTGATATGAAATTCCATCTCTTCTTCCTCTGGGTGAGTTATTTTGTTGGTAGGAAAATGCTGCTGGCTCCAGGGAGCTGTCACTCTGGAGCAGCTCTCAAGCGTGGCAAAGCACAGAAGAGCCAGAGCACAGTGAAAACCAGAGCTGCTCAAAAGCAGGGCAGGGTATAAGGGATGCTTCACAGGGCATGCAGCTGGCAAGGCTGAATCCCTTTGAATCTTGGCTCAGAATGGGTTGTAAGAGACCTGAGGCACCTGCACAGAGAGGGTTTGTATCCCTCAGAATTTAAGGAGCCTTGCACCCTGCTGGAGAGCCAGGTGGAGGAGCACAGGACAGCCAAGATACCTCAAAGGATGCCACGAACCCAGGTTTGAGTTGCTGGATCAAGCTCTGAGAGTTGACAGTGAATCCTGGACCATTGCACAGGAAAACATCCTTCTCCTGCCTTCTGCAAAAGGATGTGCCAAACCCAAGAATGTGGCTGACATGGTAATGTGAGTGCTGATTCTGGAGACTTCATCACTGCATCTCTCTTTCTACTTTTTTAGCTTGCCAAGAGCATGATTAAAAGCTTTCCTCTATTATAATAGCAAAATCAGATGATCCTGACATTTACTGATGAGGAAGCATATGAGTCTACACACAATCAGCACCAGAATTAAAAAATTAAAAAAAAAAAAAAGAAGGAAAGAAAAAGAAGGAAAAAAAGAAATTGCAGCCTTAATGACAGATTCACTTATTTTGGCATATCTTCCCAAATTTGGTCTATAACCTAAAGAGAGGCAATGTTTAAAAATTCAAAACAAGAAATGCAGTCTACCCTGGCACAATTCTGCTGATCTTTCAGCAACATAATCAAGAGAAGAATGTAGTCTATGAGGTATTCATATTTTTAGAATTAAATAGTTGTTGCCTTAAAATAAATATGAGGCCATTTGATACAATTTATCAAGAGAATAGAAATATAATAGTATTCCAAATCAAAACACAGGAGCTAAGAATAAAATTTTTAAAAACACATTTAAAACATACTGCACGTAGTAAAAATAACAGCTAAATGTCAGTTTATCTTTCCGTATAGGAATATCTTTAACCTGCAAAACACTAGAAAAATATTTTGTCTTTAATAAAGGGAACTATATTAACTCTATTTTGTGAAAGAAGAAAAAAATATTTTTAATTAACAGCTGGAAATTGCTTATTAACCTCAAAATAAATTAATTTCTTTATCTGTCCCTAGCCCACATCACTGAGATGGCAACAGTAATTAAAAAGCAGATAAACTGTTAAAAAAGTCCATAACTTAATGCACACAGGCAACCTGAGTTCTTAAGTGTGCAGCAATAGAGATATTAAAAACCATCACACTGATAAGATTCTGCTTTAAAAATGAGACCTCATATGCCAACTTTCAACAGAGAGTGATTTCTTAAAGTCAAGCCATAAACCCTAAAACTGGGATTTCATGGCGACCTTATAATTTATAATACTTCTGCAGTTTTCAATTATTCAGATGCTCATGGCCCAACAAATTGAATAATGAATGGAGTAATGAATTGAACCCTGACAAGATGATAACAGAAAATATTATGAGTAGTCAATACACAGTGGAAACCACTTACAGAAAGATCCCTCAAAGAAACAACTTGTTTGAAGGACACATTTTCTCTTGAAACCCAAGACTTGCAGGAAAATGTGTGCAGGAGTTGCCATTAACAAATAACCACTGGAGGCATAAACCTGCAGAACTGTAGTATATTTCTAGTGGCTGAACTGTGAATCATAATCATAAATAGACCAGTTATATTTTCTGTGGATGTAGGTTATGCATTTCATTATTGCTTTTTTTTTCCCCCTCCCTCTAATGCCAGTGAGGGAGAAAAAGAACGGCCATATAAATTCTTAAACACTTTAGCTGCAGGCTTAGCCTTGGAGGTGTGATGATATTCCACAGATGCTAAAGCACACAGGTCTTAACAGCATTTAATACATTTGCATCCACACTGCAAGCCAGAAACATAAATAATAAAAATGATAAATATACTGTTCAGAAATGGTGAAGGTAATGCACGTTTGCATCACCCAGCTAGTATTTAAAGGAGAAGTGCAGGCAGCCAGCAAATGCCACGTTAAAGAAAACTACACAGCTTTAAAAAAAATAAAATAAATTCAACACAACAAAAGCCCCCAACCTAAAACTAGGTTCAAACAAAGTACTATTTTGCATTAGCAAAGAGGTAGCTTATCCCACATATTGAAATTTTATGAGATATTGACAGTTTCAAACAAAGGCAAACGACACTGCCTTCCAAAAAGTGCCCTCAAACTTCATGCCAAAAATCAAAATAAGCCTTTTATGGAAGACTGGAAAATACTGGGCTAACTATAAGAGGAAAAAAGTACTGACTCCATTTAGAGTAGGTCCAAACACAAGGCCAGTTATTTGTGGCATGTTTTGCTTGAATCCATGCTTGGTCTTCAGTGCTGGGTCAACACTTCTACTGGGTTCATCACAAAGACCCAAATAGCTGTAAACAGTGTAAAAGCTGGATATAAACTTAACAGCTTTAGACCCTTTGTGACTGTACTTGTGTACTACTTAAGTTGATTCGGCAAAGAAAACTAGAAGGTTTCAGAGCCCTCTGAGCTTAGTTGATTTGGTTAAAAAAATTAAAAATAAAAATATTTTAAAAAGATAAAAAGAAAATTCAGAAGTCTGGATGTTTTCTATTGAATACTCAAAGACCAAAAATTATAACGGGGACTCATGACCAAAATTATGATGGGGAAAGAAGTGTCCTTATTTCTGTCAAGTAGTGAAAGTGCCTCTTTCCAGCATTCCATCATTGTGAAGAAAAACCCCATAACCCAGGGTGGCACAGTGCACTTTTCACTAACACCTCTAGGTGCTCTGTTCCTGCATGGACACCTCTAATGTACAGTGACAGTTCATCAAAAAGCTGCATCTGTTGGAAAAAATAGATCTATTTCAGTCTCCAGTATGGGCAGAGGTCCCAGCACATGCAGTTGGCAGCTCACGACCCTTTCAGAAGCTCGGCCCTGGGTTGTGGCTGGGTTGCAGAGCACACTCAGCCCAGACCTCACATGCAAACCCATCCCTGCTTAATGACTTAAAAGGAGAATTTAGTCAGCTCTCGGCACCTAGAAGAGCCTGTTCTTTGGTCATGGAGAAATTCTGATCTGTGCTGTAATACTGTAAATCCAGAATTAACTACAGGGATGGAAGAAATAAGCACATATAAATATGTAAACTGCATGTATGTTTTTTCTTTATTGTTTTCCTCTCATAATAGAGGGGAAATCAGTTCTATCTGGAAGTTTGGACTGAAAAGGCAAGCCTGTATTAAGAATGAATGGGCTTTAAAAATTAGATGCTGTGACAAAATCACTGTAATTACACTTTAAAAATCACATTTTTATTTCAGCATTTTCAGCACCCTGCTGATACTAAGTGACCTCCAATCATATTATAAACATTAAATTGCACCTTTTGCCTTTCCATTTTTCTTCAAAAATTTGTTTTTAACAGGTCTGTCACTGTTCTTTTGCCATGAGCATTTTTTCCCCTAGTATTTAACCCATCAGCTGTGGCAGCTTGCATTGCTTATCAAATCCAATATCCCATTATTGAAATCATTATCTAGCCACAAAAACACATTGATTTGTGTTTACTGTTAATATTTTACAGCTTAAAGCCCATTTTCTCTCACCAGAAGCATGAATTCTGTCATGCTAGTTCATCCTGAGCTGCTGCAATGAAGCCAGTGGAATGGTACAGGGGTATGATTCTTAACCAAAGACAGAAACTTTTGAAGAACTTTATTTGAATTATTGCTGTCATTCATGAGCTCAACTGCTACCGAAGGCAGTGGGAACTGCTCTGGAGAAAGCCTAGTAACTAGTTTTATACAGGCTCAAATTGTGCCTTCTTTCATTTCCCTTCCTCACAAAGCAGCTGTGAACTGGAGTGCTACAGGGAAAGACATGCAGAGCTCTTGCAAAGGATATGGGAAAGCTCTTTGCAAAAATTCTGATCTAGAAATTGTCTCACTTGAAAATGAGCCTCCTGAACAGAGATTCAGCTGCTCTCAAAAGGATGCTTCAGTAAAGACATCTAAATTTCAGCCTGGTACCGCCAGTATAATTTTGGTATGGCAGAGCCCTGCCCCCACAAGGTGGGGACTTTAAGGAAAGATTTAAAGTCAGGGACATAACATTTGGAAAATGTCAGCCAGCTATTAACAGAGAAAAATCACCTAAAATATGTATTTCTGAAGTAATTGTGCTGCAAGAACTTTTTACAGTGGCATTTTCTTCAGCTGGGGCTTTTGATATTCTTTAGAATCTTTGGCTTTTTTTTTAAATAGATTGATTTTCTCCCATAGAAAAAGCACTTCTATATCTTCATTACTGGTTCATATTCCTCTCCCTTTGTCTGGTGTCTTTAAGAAATTAATTTCCCTCATAGAAAAAACATCAGTCTTAGGTGGAGGGTGAAGAGCCCTGGGCAAGGCTCTGTCTTTATTTACTCTGAGTCACTGGAGTATCTCCCCTACAGAGACAGGCTGACAATGTGGGAGCTGCTCAGCCTGGAGAAGAGAAGGTTGTGTGGAAACCTTATAGCAGCTTTCCAGTGTCTGAAAGGGGCTACAGGGAAGCTGGAGAGGGACTCTTCAGCTGTAGAGATAGGTCAAGAGGGAATGGCTTCAAACTGAGAGATCAGAAGCTTAGTTTACATATACAGAAGAAATTTTTTGCTGTGAGGGTGGTAAGATATTGGAAGAAGTTGCCCAGGGAGGCTGCGGATGCCCCATCCCTGGGAGTGTTCAAGGCCAGGATGGATGGGGCTCTGAGCAACCTGGTCTAGTGGAAGGTTTCCCTGCCCTCGGCATGGGGTTGGAGCTAGATGTTGTTTAAGGTCCCTCCCAACAATATTACACAAACATGTTGGGCTTTCCAGACAAAAGACATCTTGTAATTGTAAAATTGCTATTTTATTGTATTGTTATTTTATTATAGTTCCAGTACAATAAATCTGTACAACAAATCTTCATCAGAAAACCTCAATTCCTCTAGGGTGTAGCACAATTTGCTGCTGGTGTTTCAGGACACATCCTGGAGCAACATCAGAATGGTTCAGTGGCTCTCACTTCTCTACACACCACGGAGAAGCATTCATGCTAATAGCTTATGCAGATGCTAATATATGGGTTAACAGCAAAAATCCACTGCTCAGTATGGGAAAATCCTCTAATTCATTTACCAGGTTTCTAAAAGCTCAAAACTGAAACTGTTCCTGATATTGCCACCTTATTCAGCAGCTCTGGCTTCTCCAAGACCTAAAACATAGGGCGGGCACAACAAATTAGACAAGGGCAGCCCTGCTGCCAAATCCTAGCTATGTGAGTTCCATTTTTCCCACTTAAAAGCATTGCCTGAGTGCCTAATCCAGCTAGTTTAGGCATATGCTGCACCTCTCTTCTCAGCTGGCCCCAGGATGCCGCACCATGGAGATGGGCGAGGCTGTGCTGACAAAACAAATACCTCCTTTTCTTGTTGGAGGGGGTAGTGCTGCAAAGTACATAGGCATGATCACGAAATGAAAAGGCTTGTTAAAAACAGATGTTATTGAGCACTCCTTTCAACATGTTGATTTTTAAATTTCTGTGAGGAGAGGTAACAGCTGTGCTGACAAAGGAGGGGTTTGCTGCAAGTACTGAAGAAGGAAGGATATGCCTCCTTGCTCAGAGCCAGATGCTGAGGCAACACCCGTGGGTGACTCCAGAGATGTGCAGGGGGACTCTAAGGAGCTCACCTTGGTTGAGCTCACCCTTGCTTTGATCATTGTTTAATCATCCCTATTAAATATTTTTCTTTTGCTTCAAGAGCTCCTGAAGATAATCCAAAGGATATAGACCATGTTGTCACTCAGCAAACACACACACAGATACACAAAAGAAACAACAAAATCAGTGACAGCAATGAACTTTTGGTGCAAAGCAAATAGAAACACGGGGTGACAATTTGACATGAGGAAAAGATTCACCCTTTCTTCTACAGACACACTCTCAATCTGAGTATGATCTTTATCCTATGCCTCTCTCTTACAATAGTCATCTGAACTTACTGTGAATTACAGCTCCTGTAGCCTTCCAAACAATGCTTGTTTTGTGCTTGTATGGCAAGCCAAATTCAGTTATGCAAAAATACTGGGATTTTGGGGGCCGTTTTGGTTTTGTTTTGGTTTAGGGGGATGGATACAAAAAGACACTTTCTGTAAATATTCAAAGTGACTCCAAGTAATTGTTTTTAGCTGCCTACAGATCTAATATGATTCAGCACACCGAGTCCACTTCTTGGCCACACCAGACCTTGGGGTCCTTGCCCTCCAGTAGTGAGAAGATATGCCACTGTCCCAAAAGCAGTCTACTCCCCTGGAACTTTCCTAAACTTCATTCAAGCTCAAATGTCCTCGTACTGGTATTTTGCACAACAATTAATATCATCAGCATCTAACAACCTTCAAACATTTCTGTAGGAACTTATGCTTTATAGTATTGACATGTCACTGGTAAAACTTGTTGCTTACACGGTAGAATTAAAAATGAAAACTCCAGAAACAAAAAGGCAAGCATTATTTTAAACTGCAAAAATTATTATAAATATCATGTTAGTGTCTTTCTAATTGTTAAAGAAAAATGAAATGCTAAACCATGTTTTATTAAACCATAGCTTCTATGATATCCTCTTTTCCATAAGATTGTCTCATGTTTCCATTTACTAACTCTGAAAACACTGCTGGAGTTAAGTATAAAATAGGAAACAGTTTGGGTTTTTAAAATGATGCTTCACAGTTAAATTTACAAATCAAATTAAAACTGTATCACTTCAAAGTCTACTGCGTAAAACATTTTTATCTCATTTTTATCTCTAAGAAAGACCAGGTTGAAGAACTCATTTGACTTACAGAACATACTGACTTGATCTACTAAACACACAGCCCCACTCAGTGACAGCCTAGTTTGGAACAGATTCTTTTATTTTTGGAAATCTATAGCATCACTCAAAAAACACTTTAAAAATGTGCACATATCAAGTCAAATGTGTATATACAGTCCTGCTGGACTCAGTGGGATTCAATTTATTTAAACCACTGCACCTACAGAGCATTTTGCTGGATGAGAGCTGTACAAAAATATCAACACCTGGATTAAAGTATAAGCATCCATAAAATTAATATCTGAATCAAATTTTTAGCATGGTTCTAACTGCTTTAAGCACTTAGATAACATCATGTACTTGGACAATCACGTATGGGGAATGTGTATCTGACATTTAGCAGTAAATGTGGTTGGAATTGCCTAACTGGGAGGGGGACATGGAAATGTGATGGACAACAAATAATACTAGTTTTGGAGACAGGGATCAAAAGGAAACGTGAGTGCTTCCAGCTTCACTGAACACCACCAGTGCAGAATCTGAACATTAACCACAGAATTCTCTTCTGTCTCTGCAAACAGACTATCAAGACAAGGGAAATATCCTTACTGGAATCTTAAAAGTCACTCACCTAGAGCTGAAAGCTCTCTGTGTGGCAGAGCAAGTATTTTGCCTTTTGCTCTTTACCTCTCTTTTGCTCATTTCACACACCGTGCCCCTCAAGGCCTTCTACTGTCATGTAGACAAAGCCCAGACAAAGCTGAAGGACTCTGACCTGAAGAGAGAAGACCATCATGATTTCTGTGGGACTCGGTTCCTCCCTTGCTGCTCTCCAGGAGGTCAGGCTTCAGAAGAAGTCAACACAACACACAGAAGCATTTGCACATTTGAGAGGTACTTTTTTAACAGTAAAATAAACAAGAAAGGTGGGGGAAAGCAGAGGAAAAGCTTCCTCTCTGATCATTAGTGTAAACCTAGTTCTTGGCACACTATGGGAAATTAGTAGTTTTTAGGAAAGGGCTTTTAATTGCTTAATCTAAGTAATGTGGACAATGGCATACGTGTTTTATTTTAGGGTCTATCTAGCCCACTCAGAAAATGTAATGGACCTAATTTTCATTTAGTATAGGTCTGTGCAGTTCCTAAAACATCTAAATGGCTATTAATTTAATCAGGTAATTTAACTATAGCTCTAGAAAAGGCCACCAGCTAGTTGTCACGCAATGATTATGAGGATGACATTTCTATCCCATGATGCCAGAGGCAGACTTTGATACATCATTTTCTTTTTGAAGGTTAAACTCAGATAACCTGCCTTTGGCATTTAATTAGCTACATATTAAACACTCTTTTAATAATAAAATGATTAAAAATTTTATTGCTTCTCAAATGAGGCCCTTTTAGATAGATTTAATGACTTGGTTAGAGCACTGTAGTTTGTGAACCAAACCTTAGTTAGACCAGTATATAGTATAATGATATGCTTTACAGCTTGCAAAATCTGTATTTTATTCAAATGACAGCCATAATCATTTTGGGTAAAACTTATAATGCATTCTTCTGTATTTTTAAGTCTAACTGTTAAATGTCATTGAAAAGTAACTGAAAACCAACCGATTTCAGGATTTAAAGAAATGATCAAATTCAGGTAGTTACATCAAGCTGCAACAGGATTAATGTACTGTATTTTATACAGAAATTGTTTATTCTTTCAAAAATCTTTTTTTTTTCACAGTTCAGTATCTGTAAAAAAACCCTTCATGTTCACCTAGCGATGATAAAAAGGCATGAAGTGGCTGACAGTCTCCACTCTTTATTTGGTATAAAAATGTTAGCAATTTAATGAAAACTGACACAAAAAAAGATAATATTTTTCCCATTCTTGCATGGTAATAATAGTGTCATGACTGCAAAATAGCTGTAAAGATAATAATTCCATGGGCTGTGCCCACAGAGCAAATAGTACTTTAAGGCAAAAGCAAGTACATGGCATTTAAGAATATGCATATATGTTTTATATCTGTGTGCATATAGATTTCTCTCTATACTTAAACAAAAGAAGCACCTTATCTAGAGATTAAGGTAACTATTAAAGCTCAAATTTTTGTGGCCAGAAGTTTGGCCTGCCAAAATCTCAGCACCTTCACAGCCAGAACTAGGTCATCTCCTCACAGGTAGTTAGTTACTGGTAGAGATGCATAATGTAGGAATCAACCTACCATCCAGTCCCCTTAAAAGTGGTCCCTCAGGGAAGCAGTGCTTTGTCAGGACAGCTGGATAAAGAGGGAGGATCATCTCCAAGTCTGTCAACCTAGCACTTTTCATGGGCATAAAAATGAAGGAGAAAAAACAAGAGCAAACCCAAAGAAGAACTGAAAAGTGGTATCTTTTAAGCTGTACTGCCTGGTTTCCAAGTCTTTGAAAGATTTCTCATGGCTAAGACTCTCCTAAAAAAAAACAGTCTGTCCTCACAATCTACTCAACCCAGTCATGACAAAGCTGGAGCCTTTTTAAACCTGCCCTTTAGAAGCAGGAAGGACAGACCATTTCCTTCACCAAGATCCATTAGAGAAAGGAAAAGTGGGAGGCCATCAGGATTGCGGTTATGCCCTTTTAATTTTCAAACTGCCTTTGTCCCTATCCAGATGTAAATTAGGACAATCTGCAAGTTACTCTGCTTCCAGTCTCAGCTGAGATGCCACCCG
Source organism: Cinclus cinclus (assembly GCF_963662255.1). NCBI lineage: Eukaryota > Metazoa > Chordata > Aves > Passeriformes > Cinclidae > Cinclus > Cinclus cinclus. Next base: position 93,013,448 of record NC_085048.1, read on the forward strand.
GAGTAGAGATCTGCTTCTCCCTGCTCTTCCCATGTCTCCTGTGCCAGGGCAGCAAGCACCAGTGCCCTCACCACTGACATCCACACAGTTTAACACCTGGGTTTGGCACAAGAGACTGCAAATCAATAGGTCAGGGCAGGTGTTTGTGCCAGGGCCACGAGCACGTCCCCAGTGCCCTGGGCAGCCTCCCAGGCAGTGGGTACCTGCCTTTCTGCCTTGGTGCTACACTCGCCTGGCATGTCCCTGGAATCTGTAACCACCAGCCTCCCTGGGCTCTTGGTTGACCTTGGTTGCTGTTTTTGGACTCGATCTGCTCCCCTTGTTCAGGCACTGTGAGATTGAGGAATTTCTGCCTGAGCTTTTCTCTCTCTGTTATGTTGCCTCTGGTGTCATCAGCCCTTGGGAAGCAGCTGGCTCCTGCTGCTTCCAGGCAAATTGCTGGTCAATACAAAAGGTTGGGCTTTGGTTTTGTGGCTTGTTGGGTTTTTTTGGTAGGTTTTGGTGGTGGATTTTGTTTTGGTGTTTTCTTTATGCCTGGTCAGTCTGAATCCTGTAACTGTCGAGAGCTCCTGCTGATGGTTTCATGCTGATGTAGGGACATTCATAGCAGGTACCCTTACAGGTTTCATAGGCCAGATCTCATTTCAATGTTTAAGATGCCTTACCAAATGAAATCTGTAAAAGTGTAAGAGATGCTCTGCACCTCACTTGATGTTTGCAGCACCTAACCTATGAGATGAGATAAAACTTTATAAGTGTTGTCCTGATAACCCAAAAGTAGTACCATATAGTGCCTTTACCTTTTATAACCTGGACCAAAGTGTTGCCACAGAGGACCACCACAGAAATGTTTCTAGTAGAAATAGCAGTAGATCAAAGAAAAAAAGACCAATTATCTGCTCTTGGGCATCCTTACAAAGGCAAATGGAGAACATATAGAATACCACCATTTCACTTCAGCCACACATTAGTAAAATACTATTTAGCCACTGGGTAGCAGAGCCATGGGCCAAAAATTAAAGGGTTTGGAAGCTATTTCTTCTCATATGTAGCAGACGTGTTGCATCAAGACACAGTTTATCACTGGAGACACAACACTCATATTGATGCCTTTGCACCAGCCTTTTGTGAAGGGTGGGATAAAAAAAAATCTCCCAAAGTTTGTCTTCAGGCAGGTACCGATTCCCACTCCAGAAAAATGATGGTGGGGAAGAAGAAAGGCCAAGGATTTTCTGAAGTACCAGATCTACAAGCATGTCAGGACAAAAAAAAAAATAATGTAGTCTTTCTAGACTTTTTTTCATACCTTCCAACACTGCTAGTCTTTCCAAGAAGACTTCCGTTTTCTTTGGTTTTTGTTGTGGAAATTGAACCTTCCTTTTCAAAGTGCCTAGCTCTGCAAGCTATAGTTACTTGAAAGCAGAGCAATAAAACAAGCAGCAAATCTGCCTTAAAAAGCAAATTCCCTCTTCCAGTCATGCATGTGCCTGCTCTGGTATCATGCCCACGCTCTGCAGAAATTCCTAGGCATATCAGCTTCCATATTCTCATTTTTCTTTGTGAATAATGGCTGCCCCTTTTCTTATATTACACTTCTGTGCCCAGCTATTCAGTTTCTGCTTTTTCACAGGGGAAAAAGATATGATCTTAACACCATGGGATGATAGTCCAGTGTATTATTTTGCTATACATCTATGCTGCAGGTAAAGTAGTTCAGGCAACACTCTCCCTTTTTACTTCTGTTTTGAAACTATGCAGAATTTTCACTTTTTAAGTTCTATAAAATGACTTTCTAATGTGGTGGATTACATGGCCAAGGACAAAATCTGTGCTGAAATACAAATTGTTTAGCCCTTCTGTGCCTCTTGCAGTTCCCACCAGGACCAGTCGATGTGAATACAGGTCAGAAGCTGTCCCCCAGCAATGCCACCAAGCAGGTATTTGGGTAAAAGCATGAGTGTAGGGAACTGTCTCCCTGCAGTGATAGTCATGTTTCACCCAATTTATTCAAATACATCAGTTACAGATGAGCCAAACAATTGTATTAAGGGTGTCATATTAATGGTTAAGCTAAGGTAGCCAATTGTTGCAATGAAATAAAACCTTTTGCTTTCTCCTGGGCACAAGAACCCACTCTCCCCTATACCCTACAGAGTCAGTTCATAACAACAATAAACATCTAACTTGGCAAGGAGGAAGTTCTCTGACTGCACAATCAGCAGAGCTGGCTCACTCAGGGATGTGACAAACCCCAGAGCTGGCCTAAGGGAACAAAGCTGTGACTGGGAGCAGGATGGTCTCCTTCAACAGCAGCGAGCCTTTTGCTGTCATCAAATTTTGTCCTAAATAGGAAATGAATCATAAAAACACCTCTCCAGCTCTCCTTCACTAGAAAGATAAAGCACAACTGTAATTTGTTGACAAAAGCCAGTGATCCAAGTTTGTAAAAATCATAGCATAACAAGACTATAAGCATTTCAGCATCCTCACATGATATTTGATGACACAAAGATTTGGACCTGCACCTTACACTTTAACTCCAAGCTACATGCAAAATAGAAGCAAATACAAAGTGGATCTGAAAACAAAGTATACTGCACTCAGAAACTGCAAGAATGTTAAATATTCAAAAACACATTTCTGATTATTATTTAAAACCATCCACAAAAACAAAGCCCAAAGCTCTGCATGTTAAGTTATAAGCTCATCCCATGATTATGAACTGGCAAACTAACTATTTGTAAGAAAAAGGACACTAATAGCACTGTGCCAGCAATGATCAGAAGTACAACACTTAAAAAAAAGGATGATGAGATGCTTCCATACAAAACCCTGGTGCAAAATATCATGGGGTAAATGAATCTTTCCTTTGACTTCAATGGCCTTTTTATGAGGAGTGTCTGAATTCAGAAGGTAGGGTTTTTTGGTACTATAATTAGAAACAGAAAATAAAGCTAATAGGATTCCAAGTTCACCTCCAAAAAATATATTATTTAAAAAAAAATGTAAAATTTGAAATCCCAGGATTGGTACCCCATCATTTGCAGAAGAGTATCTGGTTTCCTATCTAATTTTCTATGGATAGAAATATACCCTTCCTACTCTTACAACACTTACCAGATTTATATTTTCTTATGTTTTTTCTTTAGGAAATAGAAGGTGGTGAAAGCCACTATGAACTTGATATACTTACTTATGAAAGAGAAGTCCAGTGAAACTACACATATAGTTTTATTCTTCCTTTGGAACCTAAATAACTAGAAAACACACAGCTATGAAGAAAATTATACAATTAAGAAGACTTTTATATTCAGAAAGATACATGGTTTGACCAATAAGTTTGACAGAATTGTTTTAAAAATACTTACTGTTTAAAAGGTAAACTCACACTATTAGCTTAGCATCACTTTTTGTGATTTGAAATACCAAAAATCAAGAAAAGATAGTAAAAATAGGCAGCATTTTTACATTTCAATATTCTTCAGCTCTGAAACTAACAGTGAAGTTTAGCTGTTTTCAATTTCTGGGCTTTTTTTAAGGTACATTTTGGCAAGGTGCTACACAATTTGTATTGCTTTGCTTTTTGCTTTTAGAGAATGGTTTTGTGGCCAGAGCTAGAAAGCAGCTGACTGACAGTTCTGAGCTCAGAAGACAAATACAAACACTCAGAAGACAATACAAAAAAACAAGTGGTTTGGATTTCCACACATTTACAGGATGCAATGCTTCTGGCAGAATTAAAACAAACCCAAGAAAGCATAAGGTTGTTAAGTTTCTGTCACGTTTTAACCCCAGCCAGCACTCAAATTCCACACAGCTGCTCACTCACTCCCCCACCAATGGGATCAGGGAGGAAATCAGAAGGGTAAAAGCTGGAAAATCTGTGGCCTGAGATAAAGACAGTTTAAGAGGGAAAGCACACAAGCAAAACAAAAACAAGGAATGAATTCACTGCTTCCCATGGGCAGGCAGGTGTTCAGCCACGTCCAGGAAAGTAGGGCACACCCCATCACATTCCAAAGTCACCTGAAAAACAGAGCATCCCTTTTGTATGAAGTCCTGGTTCAGCCCCTGGTGGCCATAAGTGCTTCAATGAGTTAAAGGATCACCATGAAAATAAGAATCAGGATGTGCTTTCTTGGCATGACTATATTTAACCCTAAAATTACTTTTTCTCTTCAAATGAGGTGGATAGATTCTACTGAATACTACTTTATTTATAAATGAAAGCTAGTTTATCCATAAAGATTAATACTTAAATACATATTTCCTTTTCTACTATTCTGTGTACGAACTCAGAATTATGTGTACAATTTGTTCCTGAACCCAAAGCCTCATGACAATGGAGCACTATACTCTTCCACCATATGCTTTGGCCTGTGCCAAAAAACACATGATCCTTTTGTTTAATCTCTGTCTTAGTGTTCAAAACCGTAAAGAAATTATCACTTTTAAGTGTTTTAAATTATTAGGCATACTTGGATCAGACATTTGTCTCATACAGAATAATGAAAGACCAAATCTGACTGCCTTTGTGGCAATAATGACTCAGGAACATCAAGGAAGTTATTCACTTTCTGCTGATAATCCCATTGGTATTATCTCTTTACCTCCAATAGTAACTCCAAAGAGGAAAGCTTTCCAGACAGGTTACACATTCTCAGGAGTCAGCTGCTTTGCTCAGCCACACACAAGATGCAACACTGCACTTTCATCACTGAAAATTCTTTGCATGTAGGAGTTCCTGTTGCAGAAGAAAAGTTCCATGTGCCCAGTGGAAGGGAGCATTTTCTCCACTGAGGAATAAATCAGTGGTGCACAAGGCCAAAACAGAAATTGCTGCATTTTTATATGTGTGTATATATATACATGTAAACTTCACACAGACATGTACATCTCTTCCTGTGCAGGGCAACATCAAGAATTATTGCTTTTACAAAACCAAGTAAAATCCAGCTCTGCCTGACAACTACCTGCAAAGCACAGAAGCTTTCCTTTCCTTATTTGAAGTACATGAAATGCTACTCCTTGCCCACACAAACCCAAAACCCAAAGATGTTTCTCTGCACACTTGCTGCTTTGCTGTCTCCCCTCAAGGGCAGAATCTTGGGGGTTTCATGTAATTTGTATGAAAATGTAATGCTTTCCAGCTCTTTCATTTATGTTATGCAAAGTCAGTTATTCTCCTCTCCAGAATTTAAAGCATACCCAGTGAAACTTGACAGGTAAGGGAGGGTAGGTGGAGGAAGGTCTTAGAGGTCTGAGAAAGTGAATATAATTTACAACGCCTAAACCCATAAAACCTCATTAAATATGTAAAGACAGCATACCTACCAGGAGAGGAAACTGGGTAGGGCTGGCCCCAAGCACAGCGGACACGCTCTACAGAGACTCCCTGGTGACCTTCAGTGGGGAGAGGACTGTGTGAAAGCCAGGGAGCTTTCCTGTACTGTGCCTCAAGTCCTGTGGGATGTTCTCCAGCAAGGCAAGCTGCTGGGAAACCTCTCCATTCAGCCTCCCCCTGCATCAGGAGCGGATGAGCGTGGGATCTGCGTGTGTATTTGTCCATTGGGCCACTCCTTTGCTGGCAGGGATTGCTGGGGTGAATGAGAAAGCATTACCCAGTTGCACTACATTCAAAACCCATTTCTGTGAAGTGTCCGTGATTTTTTTGCAGTTTCTGCAATAGATCTGATTATCTAGTGCTTTAAGCATATAGGTAGGGTGTAGGAAATGTTGCTGTCCTGTGAACTGTGATCCACCACAACCCAGGAAAGCCCACCACTGGGTAGAATTTACCCTTGTCTCTCATTAAATTCTTCCCCAAGTCCTCTCAAGCCAATTATAAGAAGAGCATTATTAAAATGCTAAGTCTAGGAAATTCTCAATGTTAAAAATTAAATTTTTCAGACCAATGCTGGTTTGGGATTTCCCCAGTCATGTCACACTCAGCCTGTAGACGGGGCCCATTTCTGTGGTCTCAGTAAGACCAGAGTGTCCTTAAAACCCCCCAGACCAGGTATGGAGCCAGATTCTATACTTCATGTGTTAAATCAGGAGTTCACTGGTCAAAAAACAAAAACCATTTCCAAAGATTTTAAAATGCCCAGTGTTCTCTAAAAGGAGGACTAAGTACATAATTTACTATGACACCAACTGAAATCCATCCTTCTCCTTCTAGTTCCTTACCTTTTTTTTACCCCTCTCTCTCCTTTTTGTTCCAGTGAAAAAAAGAAATGTTCCATCTTAAGCATAGCACTCAGCCTCTCAACTTTACCACGAATATGAAAAACAAATGCTCAAAAGAAATGCACCTGGCTCTATGCAGGTCTCTAAAACACAAGATACAGTAAAAGAGCTGTCACAAATCTCACTGCAAGTAAAAAAAAAAAAAACTCTGGGGTTTTTCCTTTGCATGCTTCACATCTAATCAATTTACAGCCTGACAGTATTCCTAGAAAACCTTCTTTCTCAATGTATAAAGGCCTGGAATTCAAGCATTTTTGAGTGATAATTCAATAGGATTAAATTACACTCATGTGACAGCTCAACCTCACTAATGAGGTACATTTCAGTAAACTGTTGACAGAACTGTCTGGAAGGCTTCTTTAATTTACCAACATGTAACAACATGGGAAAAGCATTAGTCAACTAGATGAAGATGAATAAGCACTGGGGTCTGGGGGCATTTTGCATTAACACATGACAACCTAAAAGTGTTTTTGTCATTTGCTCTTTTTAGCCCAAGGCAGTCACTGAATAGCTGGTACCTGCTAGTGTGATTGACTTACCAAAGCAACAGAAGGGATTATATTTACAAATGTCTGTATGGAAAACAAGCCAGAGAAATGTCTTTCTTTTTTCTTAAAAGATAACAGTTGTTCTGTGGGAAGATATCTTACAGCTGCAGCCAGGCTGAAAGAATATTTAAATCTCCTCTGCCTGCCAGTGTGCTACATCCATTATTTCATTTCAGAGGTTCTTTTAAGACCAGAATTTTTTAAAGATTGTTTAAAATATATAATTCCATAGAGTTGTTGACTAGCAATAGTATGTACAACTTTTACTAAGCAGAAAATTTAAAAGGAAGAGTAAAGAATGCAGAGACAAACTCTATGGCTTCATGTGACACAAAACTCTTCATGTGCATCAGTTTCTGCACATATACTACTATTAGCACGCTTAAATAGAAGCTGGGGGGTACTTAAAGAATTGATGACATTATTAAACTAAGGAGACACTTAGGGACACTTAAAATGCATTTGAAAGCAAAGACAAAACAATGCCAGTAATTTTAAATGTGCAGCTTCCTGTAGCTGTAAATCAGCGCAGGCGATTTTAAAGATGTGATGAAAAGTCTCTTGCGCAATGCATTCAACAAATGTATCTGCTGCATTTTAAAAACTAGGAAGGTTAAATACTTGCAAGTTGAATAAGATTTAAGCAAAACAATTTCCATGACTGATGGGAAATTGTTCACTGCAGGAAAAGTCTGCCTTTCTTTATAATCAGGTTGCATATTCTCTGTGTGTGTGTGTGTGTATTTTATTCTATTCTTCCTTGGTATCACTTGGTGCAATGCTCACAGTTCTGTGAGTTTATGTCCTCAACAGGGACTGTCTGTTTCAGAAGAATTAAAACTTTGCTTGGGGGGGGAAGACAAGTGAACCAGATCACAAGTTTTCCAGTGTAGTGGAGACAAGATAATCATCCTAAAATAAGACTGAGGTAGAGGACAGAGGGGTAGCAGGAGGTTTTGTAGGCTTACCAAAAGAGAAAAATTCAAAGGCTGAATTCACTTGAACAGGAATCAGACCCCAAAACCACATAGCTGTCTGATTATATTGAACTTGAACAATATGAAAAGAAGAGAAACAAAAGAGGCGTAAATTAATCTTGCCATGGGTAAAGTTGATGAGGTTAAGTAATAGATAACCACTGAGCCTTCTAAAAGATTCATCTTTTCCCATTTGGATTTGTGCTAGTCTGCAGCTGAAGGCTACAATCGCCTTAATTTTTTCCATCTGTACTGGCTGTACTACCTGAAGTCATCATTTCTTTCATCTGTTCCTTATTAAAACTATATCTCACCAAGGTAACCCTACTGTCTGTGACCACAAAATGAAAAATTCCAAATTTTGACACCAGCGAACAGCCCTCCCCAGTCTCTTCAGAATTTCAGACTGGTAAATATGACTGATGAGAACAAAAAGGACTACGTGGGTAACACCTGGGGAGTAATATAACTGGTGTGGTCTCATGCTGAGTGTCCCTGTCACCTCCCTGCCACTGACACACCGACACCCCTGGCTCTATACAGCAGCAGCTACACAGAACAACTCAAGCACAATATTAAGGACAACCTTAAAAGTGTAGAGTAACCCACATTTTTGTCCCTTCACACAAGTTACTTCCTACAAGAATAAAATTCTGAAGGTCTGGTGTTGGCAGGCACTTCTGTCCTCCTCTGCCAGCAATCCTCTGCACTCCTTCCCCTGTGACCCCCTCTTTTTCCAGCTGTGGTGCTGGAGATTTGTATGGGCTATGATCTTCTCCACAGCAAGTAGTTGGGAAGTCAAGAGCTTTTGACTGCATTTGCAAAACTGTTTTGAAAATGTATAGAGAAGTGTCTCAAGTGATAAATATCCAGAAGGAAGAGCAGAGAGGAAAGCTGATTCTCATATATATAAGAACTCACCTAAAACTGTTTCTGAAGAACCTTGCACCTTGTAATCCCAGTGGCTGAAAGCAATGATGCCACAAAAGGGGAGTAGAAAAACAGACGTGTGCTCTGCCGATTATGTACTATTTTTAAGAGACAGTTTGAGTCTCTGGGGCTAAAAAGGGCTGGTGCATGACTTTATCTCTTCCTCAACTCAGATGCAAGTGTATTTATTATGCAGCAAGCTGAAACCTTTCAGTCACAAAAAGTTAACTGCTTTTATTGAGTTTTACTACTTATTGGACAGGGGAAATACCCACACTCTTTTCATGACTGCCATGCCAGAGCAGTTCACAGTCCTGGTGCATTCATCGTCACAGAATTACTTGAAGGACGCTATTACCTACTCTTTGTGTGTGGCAGAACTTGAGCTCAGAAGCTGGTGCATTCAGACTCAGTGACTTGCCCAACATTACATAAACTTCTCTGCCACAATGAGGCCCTGAACTTGGGCCACCCAAGGTTGTCTATAAGGAAAAATCAGCAATTCAAAGAGTCTCCTTTTCAGACAAATCAGCTTCTGAAAACACCTAATTCCCTTCCTAATTGTTTCTTAGGTCTTCCAAATGTCTACAGCTACCACACAACACCTTGAATAAACCTCAGGATGATATGATCTGGCATATTAGTAAGTCTAATGATGGCTTCAAGTGTTTTTCCTGTTCTTCTATTTTATTATTAATAATTTTTAACTATGGTGTAATCAGTGAGACTGACAAGCCTGGTGTGTATTGGTGAGCCAGGGAAAGGCTAAGAGCACTAGCATCCAAAATACCAAGAGAAGCAATTGTCTAGCTTGTTGAAAACACAGGCTTTTTTTTTTTTTTTTTTTTTTTTTAAGCACAAAACTTTCCTAGCTAGTTACCAGTATCCTTAGGAATAATTTCAACTGGTTTCCAGGGGAAACAGGCAGGAATCTTGTAATTTGTTCCTGCCCATGAATACCTGACCCCTTACAGAAACAGAACAACAATTATAAGGGGAGGTGCTCTTTCAGACACCAGAGGTCATAGGTTTCCTCCCTTTTCCCTTCTAACAAAAATAATTGGAATTAGTTAGACTTAGGAAACTACTCTGATCCTCTGTAATGAAAAGCAGCTTTTTTCAAGTCTATCTCACGCCTTGCCAAAAATATGTAAAAAGCAGGGAAAGTCGAAACACTCACTGCACTCATTTACTTTTGGATGACAGAAGGCAGTTTCAGAGGATACATGAGCCTAAACCTTCTCTTACTTTATCAGGCAGTATTTAGGGACATCCAAGGATTTTGAACTATGTTGTGTTTTCTCTCACACTCCCTGACTTTCTCAGGCACAATCTAGATGATGCTAGGGAAGTGAGAGTAGCTGAATGAGCACAAAGATCTAAATCCATGTAGGCTCTGTAAGTACAGAGAACCACAGAATACTCTGAGCTGGAAGGGATCCACAAGAATCATCAAGTCCAACTCTTAAGTGAATGACCTATACTAGGATCAAACCCACAACCTTAGCATTATTAGCTCAAAGCAAACACATCACAGACATCCAGCAGAGAATTCACCAGTGAGTCAAATTGACACTCCACTGGCACACAGAACAACTAAGAACAACTGGCACTAAGAACAACTAACAACCAGAACAACTAAGTTTGTACTCAATACAGGGGAAGAAACTGGTCAGTGCAGAACTTGAAATAGGACACTGGGGTGGCAGAAAATCTGGTTTTGAGTGTTTCTTCCCCAAAAGCACCAACATGCACACTGCCCGAGCTTGCTGGCACTGCTCAGCCCCTCCAGCACCCTCAGCAAACTCCACAGGCACACAGAGCAGAGCTCAGCAGCCTCCCTTGCTGCATCCCATAAGGGAAGGACAGAAAGGCCGTCTCATCTTCCTGACAGTTTTACTGTGCAGTTCCAGAGCTGGATCTTGGGGCTATTTTCTCTCTGTGTTGAAATATCCATGAGTAACTAATTTGCTATGTGCCCATCACTGTCTTGACTCTTTTGTTCAGTCAAGAGTGCTGTAAGTCAGTGTCCTTTTTCAGGACTGTAACACAAGCACTTTATCCATGGCAATGCCTTCCGGCAGTGATATCTGCAAATCCTGTACTTTCCAGTCCACAGCAGCACAGGCAAGTGTCAGGAATGGCAGCCAGCTCCATCCTGTCCTCCTTGGCTCCAGTTCCTGGAACACAAGTCCCATTCCTATGTCTGCTGACCAAGGGTAACCTCTGGGGCAGAGGTGATGGGCTGGGCTGGAGGTGCAGCACCTGCACATGAGTCAGTGGCCAAGGGTGGCTCCTGCCTGCAGGTGTGGGCCTGAACAACAGTGGAGCAATGACCACAGGTAACACCTGTGGCATCTCACAGCCTCCACCTGGAGGCATCTCACAGCCAACAAACAACTGAGCAAATAGCTCAGGTCCCACCTTGTCCTTCAAAACATGTCCTTATTCATGTCTGGGCAGCACCACCTAATACAAGACAGAGAAGAGGCACCATCCAAAAAAAAATTGTAGTTGTTCTAACAAGTACAGCACCTGTCCCCAAAAATACACACTGCTTGTTTGTGATCCATGGCCTTGAGCTGGCCCAAGAGAGTAGCTGGGTGGGCAGAGCGTGGATATCCTGCTCCATCTTTCACCTCAGGAAGAAAAGCACACCCTAAACTGCTACTGCTGTTATCACTCTGCTCCTGCAGCTCGGAGCACTGACAATTCCAGATCTGCTGCCCTTATCTGCTTGAAGATCTGCCAGCCAAAAGATGACACACACATCTTGTTACGACAAATTGCTTAATTACAAGTTTGGCAATATGCAATACTTTGTATTTGCTGCTATCGTTAAAGCCAAAGAAAATGAAAAAAATTATCCATTACCCAGAGAAAAAAGTCTACTTTTACCATAAATTTCTGATAAAGAAATGAAGTAGGTTTCAGTTTAATCACACCAGCAGTAAATCAAATATCAGATTTAAAACAACGAATTACAAAGAGCCTCCTCACAGTCACTTAGCATTGATAAATTAGTAATGTAATATTAAATTATTCATATCTTTTTTTTTAGCTTAGGACTATAATGATATACTGTACACAGCACTGATAATTTACTTAGGCTGAGTCCATTCATTTAATTATGCTGCTAAACTTGGTAGGCCAATTGGTCATCATGAGAGTTTTCCAGGCAAGCTAATCACAAATATATAGAACATGTCCCTTATTGTCCCCAGCGGCTAAGTGCTAAAATGCTATTTAGTGCTCAGAAGGTTAATGTCCTGCTTATGTAAATTGTCCAATTTAACATTCAGCAGCAGTATCATAAATTCTGGCTCCAGGATTTCATTAAACGTATGTTCAAACTAGTTGACCTTAAAGGTTAACAAGCACAAGTTAAACAGGACAATTATTTAACTCGCTTCTTATCAAGAGACTGAAGCGCTCTAGCCATTTAATAGTTATGCATACTTCACAATTAGAATTCTTAAAAGGTCTCTGATAAAGCGGCAGGTCATGAATTTTCATAAGGATGTCAGATAATAACTATTTATCTGCACTTGTTTTTCTTTCTTATAAACTTAAACTTTGATCTTAACATTCAATTAGAAATTATTCCACAGAGAAAGACTAGGTGACTCAAGGAGCTTGTCTTCACATTAATTTGAATCTAAATTAAGCTTTAAAAACATTGCATCCATATTGTCTCCTACAGAAATTAATTCAGAAGTTAGTGACCTATTCTTCATGCAGAAACCATTTCAGCCTTTCAGCATTAGGCGATCGAAAACCACTGAATGCCAAATTATTACATCAGGTTAACAACCGCATTTTAATGCAAATCATAGGAAGAAAACTCTCCCTATACATCATGCAATAATTTGTATCATACACAATCAACTTGCCTCGTACTATACTAACCAAAGATGAAGACAGATTAGCTGAGATCGTTCCTTTTTTATGCTGCCCTATTTCTCACACAGCCTCTTTTCCGGAGGCTTTGGTGAAATATGAACAGCAGCAGCTCCTGGAAGTGGCTGCCAAAGCCACCGCTACCTATGGCAGCGGTGATGCATTGAGAGCAGCTCCTCTGCTGACATTTCAAATCCCAAACACAACTTCTAAATGCAACAGGATCAAGTCATAGCTTCAGGGAAACATTAAAACAGTAAACAGTAAACGAGAAATCTCTGGAGCTGACAGTACCTATATTCCAAGGAAGTCATAAGAAACCTTTTTTATTTTTTCCAAGCTCAAAGGTACAAGGTGATTTCACTTTCAGATAAAATAGTAACTGCAGTTTTGTATTTATAAATCATGCTATTGCCACAGTATTTTAAAAAGAAAGGAAATGCAAGAGAAATTGAATGGCTATTTGAGAGAAGAAATGTATTTTCCTTTTCCAATATGATTATACTTTCACCCAGCTCATGAGGCTTTTTTTTAGAACAAAATTTTGTTCCTGAGGGTATCTGCTGAAAATAGGACCACAGGACTTTTTAGAGCTAGGACCTAATATTTTCAGTTATACATATAAAAAAATGCAGGTCAGTTGCAGTAAGTCCATGAAGTTGGGAAAGTTGGCTACCATTTTCCAGTATTCTATTTTAAAAGTTTCCTCTCCTAAAAGAGATCAGAAAGCTACACACTTTTACAGTCAGGACAAATAGTCAAGAATAAAGTTACGTCATCTAAGGCTTGAGGGGAATGGACTGACTCTGAGAGAGCTGCTACCTGCAGTACATTTAAACAGCCCAAGGAAGTGTGATATATTCTAATTTTGCGAAATTAGCAGATTACTTTGGCTTGCTTCACCAGAGTTTTGTTTCCTAAAAGCACTGTAATGTAATGATGGCAAAGCAGTACATGATGAATACTCATTTGTTTTTCTAAAGGTTATTGAAAACCTTGCAGAAAGAAAAGAATTTTCTAGCATCCTGAAAGTGACAGCTTTTTATGACCTCATGTGTGGCTCCTTTTCCAAACTTCATCTTTTGAATTCTGGCTTCAAATTCTTCCTGAAAGAGGACATAAATAAACCTGAATGGCTAATGGACTAAAAACACTTATGATCAGGTTTTCATAACGAACATTATTAATGGCTTCCTTTGCACATGCACTGTCATATAGTGCAATACTCATTTCTAAAGTAAGATTTACAGCCCTATTTGCAATAAAAAGCTAACAGATGCAAATAAAAAAATAAGAGGTTCCATTACATAGCTACACACAATGGATTTCTATTAAAGATAAACAGAAACATTTTCTTCTAGAGGCAGAAAAAGCTTCATGAGAAACTCACATATGTATATAGGATTCACATTTTTCTTCTCAGATATGGGTATGTTTGTTTTATTGCTATCAACAGTACTAAAACCTTGGGTCTGGTTTTGAGTAGCAATGGAGACACACACAATCTATTTTGGTTCTTCCCAGAGTTTTGAATGTTCACACCTGAAAAATCAGGTTGACAGAATCCAGATTATCTCCAAACAATGCAAAAACTCCCAGCAAATAACAAAAAAAAACCCCAAACCAACCCTCCAGAAAAACTAAAAAATCAACCCCAAAGAAATGTATATCCTGACAGACTTCTAGTCTTTCCCCCACATCACACCACCACTACCTTTTTCTTTTTAAAGGGCAATAAAAAAACCCAAATTAAATCCAGAAATGAGGACAGGCAACTTGAGGAGTTACTGTTACATAAAAGTCTGTCCAATTATTGGTTCAGATCACCACAAATCCTCTGCTCTGACTCTTCACAAATCTAAGATTTAGGTACAAATTGTCGTCCCTATTTAGAAAGGCAGGTAGTTTTTCCTGCTGCCACAATGGGACCCCAGACAGTCCCATTCCTGCAGAACAAATAAGGATTCTGCCAGCATGGGGAGGTTCACTCAGGCAAGGAGGCTGAACAACTCCCTGAGCCTGATTTATTCCACAGGACTTAGTCTCGCAACAAACCCATGAACATTTACAGAACTAACTGCATTTGAATTTAAAAGTAAAGCTTATTTCTCCGACTCCAAGTTCTTTCAATAATTGCCATAGATCCATTCCAAACATCCAACTCATGGCATCAAAAGAAATTCAGAGATTCCACTTGCATTAATTATTTCTGTTGGGGCTGTGGTAAAAAACAAACAAACAAACAAACAAACAAACAAACAAACAAACAACAGTTTGAGTTTAGCTAACGCCAGTATTCAGATGAAAGCTGAAAGAGTACTTCTATAACAGGTTTGTTCATTAGCAATTCCATCATTAAGGTACATCACTAGAAGTGTATAGGCAAGAAAATGAACTTAACAAACAATGAGTAGTAATTATGGTTTTGCACAGGCAATAGAAATACAGTATGTAATTCTATTTTGCCAGAACACAGTGAGAGATTTGCTACTGAATTTGGGGGAACCAGGAACTTATTCACTTGTCTTTTGCTAAAGATGAAAGAGTCCTAAAATGTTTTGAAAAATAGTCCCAATGTCAACTGGGAGGGTGCCTGTTGTTAGAACAGAGGAAAACTTGAGGATGACAGATTGGATGACGAATCTCTCTAGCAAGTGTCTTAACAGAATGGGCGTCTGGCTTAACAGAGCCACATCTTCCTTTAATTCAACATGACTAAACATAAATTCACTGAAGAGTTTAGGTCCCTCTAAATATGTCCCAGGCCTGGTAATACTCTTGATACATCTCACCTCATTTAAATGAGTCTTAACTACTATTGTAGGCCAAATTCTCTTTCAGTTGAAGGAGTGTTAACTGAATTCACTGATTTGTAGATGATTTTCACTGTGAGGAGAAGGCAATGGAGGAGGGGGAGGAATTGATTTTTAGGAATAAATGACTTTGCAGCAATACATCTGAATGCAAAGTTTAGTTTTGTATGTTTAAAATATTCTTGTGACCTTACTTCTAGGAAAGTTCAGGTTCCTAAAAGCATACCATTACTTGAAAACCTGAGAGTATAACAGGAGACCAGTTGTAAACCAATTCCCATTGTGCTTCTGTTGTCAGGAGGAAAAAAACAACTTAATAATTTTACAGAATATTTGCTGATATGAGAATTATGGCTTTTCATCAGCAATTGGATGCAAGTAGCACACCCCAGTAACAGCTCTTATGCCTGCAACCTCACGTAGTCATCAAGGCTTCAATCAAGATAATTACACACAGGCATAGTAAGCATGTTTCAAGAACTCATGGAGAGATTTCATATACTGAGTGCTGAGCAGTCACAGGTATAGAAGTCTTGCTGAAGAGGGGTTCAGAAGCTTTTTGAAACTGGATTTTATTTGGTTGTTTGGGGTTATTTTTGCTGACTGGGTTTTTTTTTTTTTTATGTGTCAGGTGGTATCAAAGGGAGGTGTATCAAAATCTGGTATTAAATGAAGTGCAAGCATTCATACACTTGCTGATCTTGTGCAAACAAGCTTGAAGTAAAGGTCAAGTTCAGCCAAAACCCAGAATTTTCCTGTCTCAGGGTTTAAAAAAATATATCATGAAAATTTTAAGCTAGTTTAACATGATTTTTCTTCGGCTCTTACACCATTACACACAGGTATTATCTCATCTTCCTCAATTATCCCAGTACAGATTTTGCTTTGTGGTTACAATACTATTTTTGGCTAACTCTTCTGCATCTTTATTTTACAATGACTTTTATGGCCAATGTGAAATCATTGTAGGGAAAATTCAAGTGGCTTTGTGAAGACTGTTACAATAAGGAACAAAGTAGATCTGGAAAATTTTACTATCTGAGGTAATAATTAAGCATAATATAAAAATACTTAGGTGATAAATATATAAAGCTTTAAACTAAAAATATATATAAACTTCCCTGAGATTATTCTGTAGTACGAAATTACTCATAATTAGTCACCTTGCAGAATTATCTTTCTCTGCATTTTGTTGCTTTGTAACTTGTGTCCCTGCACAATCCTCAGTGCATACAAGCTAAGTTGTTATTCTGGCACCCTTGTCCCACTTGGAGGCTTAATTACAACTTGGGAATTAGGTATTTGGATTTTCTACTACAGACAGGCTCAAGCCACAATCTCTTCTGCGATTCTCAGGGAGCAGGAGACAACTTCCTGAGCTTACCTAAGCTTTTCTGATTTTTCATACCTGCAACTTTGTTCTTCTCTTCACTAATGATTACTGAAAAGTCTTAAAAATTATCAGCCACACCGAACATAGCTGACAATAATTTAAATGTAAAAAGCCCTATCCCTAAAGCCTTAAAGATTTGGATAAAATATTCATTGACCATCATGTTCTCCCACCTGCCCTCCTTGACATGTCCTTAAACACTTAAAACCTACCCAGAACATAAACCCACATTTTTGGGGAAAAGCCCTTTTTTTCGGTCGCTCATTGTAACTCCAGCCAACTCCTGCGATGCAGGTATTGATAAAATGGAAAAAAACTGACATGAATTCCTAAAATTCCAGTTGGTTAATGTTTTGAAATTGATTATTTCAGGTCACTACCAGAATTCATTCTTCTGAAATATAGGAACAAGAATGATTATTGAGTGTGAATAAATGAGTGAGTGAATGAATGAATGAATAAATGAATGCATGGAGTTAAAGAAACACAGAAAAAAAATTAAGATTTAGGTACACATTAGGTAAATATAGTCCTTTTATCTCTTTTTAATTTTCCCATATTGATGAGGGAGAAGATAATAACTATTCTTCAACATGACACATAAACTTACATATCACTTAAACCAGGAAGCTGTTTTTCAAATGGCACTGGTAGAAAGCTGATATATAATAATCAACAACCACATGCAGAGTAAATTGTGCCAAATAATAGGGATAGCTTCAAATTCAAGTACTTTAAGTTTGGAAAACACAGATTTAAGATTATCCAGCATCAGTTCACGCATACAGAGTACAAACCTGTTGCATTCAGTGGGCATGATTTCACAATTTCTTTTTAGAATCAATTTTCAGTCCATGATTCTGAACCTGGGGTTGTTTTCAGGTACACAAGGTCTTGTCTTTTCTATGTTTTTCATTGCTGAGGTAGCTAACAGTTGCACAAGCGTTCAGCTAAGTCCACAAACATGTTTATGCTTACAACTACAGGCATAAAGGTTTGAAAATGTTGTATTTACCACTCTGTGTCTTCCTCTTAAAAACATTAAGATTTACTGCACTGGTGTTTGTGAGGCTCAGGGATCAAACGAATTCACATGGAAAAAAGAAAATTTCCACCTGACCTTGCTGGAAGCTGGACTAGAACTCTCATGAGGTAAAACATTTGCAGAGGATCAGGTAGTTCTTTATTATGATTTATTAAATGTCAGTTTATATGAGTTTTATTGAATATGAGATTAAAGCAGTAGTTATTATATGACAGCACAGTATTCTGTGATTTACTCATGAACTGTTCTTTTTTTTCTTCATCTGCAAATACCCTGCAGAGCTGAGAGAGAAACATGGCATCAGCTAAACCAGAGAAATGGAAATGAGAATAAACATGTTTAAATCTTGGTGCACTGGAGAGCTTTATCATCCTCATCTTCTATCTGGTGTTATTGATCTCTCTTAGTGCAGGAATCAGGCTATGAATATGACCTACAAAAGTGGCAAAGATTTTAAACTTTATTATACTGGCTTGGAATTCAGTCTTCATTGGAACAGAAAGGACAATTATTCAGAGGATATGTGCAAGTCAAGGCAATTTGTTCAGAAAGGGAAGAGGAAGAGAGTGATAGCAGCCATAGGAGAAAGCTGGAAAAGAAAAAAACAGCTAGAAAGATCCGAAACACTTAAGCGTTCAGCTGGGATAATATGGGCTCAGATCTTGGGAAGCTGAGGACAATGGCACATGAACACGCGAGGGTTATTCTCCATTTTCACAGATGCCAGTAAAAATTTCCAGCACAGAACAAGGTGCTACATTTGTAATTATTATATTGTTTTTTCATTTCTATTCTATTGAAATTTAAGCATGAACAACTTGATCCAAAGGCTACTGGAGGCAGCAGTTATCTGCATTTACTTCCACACCCATCCAAATAAGCCAAAACTGGAGTCCTATCTAAAAGGCTTTTGGTGGCCTGCACCCAGGGTATCAAGAAGCTCCACTCCTGGAGCTGGGATGAAGATCACAGCCAAGAACTACAGCATGACTGAACGTTTTTAGGAAGGGTAATCCTGTCTGCCTAGGCAAGAGTTCCTTTGCACAGAGTGAGACAAGTCTGTGGAGACTTTCTCACAAGAACTAAGGGTAGTGCAAAACTTTTACTGCTTGCTTAAGCACAAGGTATGTTACTCTGACCTTGTTTTCCTTTATATAAACAAACCCACTACATGTTTCCTTGTGAGTCTGTGCCTTTGTGTTGAAAAACACCCTGCAAACTTCTGTCCTAGAGACAAACTGACAACAGACTTATGCAGACACTGGTCACTTTGTTGCTGTGATCTACAAATTCATTGTAACTATACAATACACCAGGACACAGGAACTGTACAACTCCAAAGAGAAACCAAAGGGAAGTTTTGTCATTATTTGTTTTCTCTTAAAAAGACAGACCAAGAGAGCTGGGGTTATTCAGCCTGGAAAACAAGAGAAGGCTCTAGGGAGGCCTTATAGGAACCTCTCATTACCTAAAACAGCTTAGAAAAAAGCTGAGAGGGATATTTCACAATGTGTGTGGTGATAGGACAAGGGATAGTGGCATCAAAAGGACACAAGGCAGGTTTAGGTGAGATATTAGGAAGACATTCTTTACTGCGAGGGTGGTGAGGTACTGGCACAGGTTGCCTATAGAATCTGTGAATGCCCCCTCCCTGGACGTGTTCAAAGCTAGGTTGGATGGAGCTCTCAGCAACCTGGTCTGGTGGAAGGTGTCCCTGCCCATGGCAAGGATCTGGAACTGGATGACCTTTAAGGTCCCTTACTAACCAAACCATTCTATTGATTCTATGAATTTGCTGTTGCTATTTTTATAATGATAAACACGTAGCAACTGCTTCAACTGAACTTTATCCCAGTATTGATATTTAAATTTTCAGCCAAAAAAATTGAATTTTAGAAAGAAAAGTTAGGATTGCAAATACCTGCACCATCCTTTTTACACTTTTGCGCTAGATTTTTTCCTGATGGTGGCCCTCGTGCACCCACAGATCAAAGTTTTGTGCACTGTTTTATTAGCCAAGGTTTAACTACAGACCCGTATGCACAGAAAGCCAGCTTGTGCCACTGCTGGTCTTCAGCCACAGCTCACAAGAAACTGAGAAACTGGGATGTAACTGCTGCTGTGTCTGGTTTGGAAAGATTCTGTAGTCTGGTTATATCTCCAGCATTCCTCAGACCACAATTTCAACTCAGTAAACATTCAGACCAGACTGATGGGAGACAATGACAGTCATTTGAAATGAGATTTGGCAACAAATTTTCTGACAAATGCTCTGGGATAATGCTCGTGGAGAGAATTGTGCTCTCGGAGATGTGACTTGTTAATTCAGTCTGAGGGAAGAAGATTCAGAGCCGTCATTTATTGGAACCTATTACAGGACTTAATCTGAAGATTTTGACATTCTTCCAAGACAAATAGGCTACCACAAGTGAGACATGTTCAATAAGGTGTGTATTGTAGGAAATGAGGGCTGTAATTGCCACGCTGAGAGAGCTTGTTGTCTGTGCAATTTAATGACCTTCTCCTCGCAGTGTCTCTTCCGACACAATGTGATTCAGAGATGAATCATGCCAAGCACATGGAAAGGGTCTTTATCATCACACAGCAGACTTGACCAAATGGTTACTGCTTATTATTGGTGGGCACTGTAGGATTTGAGCCCCACAGAGTAAAACATTAGGAATTACATCTCCCATAATGCTTGGGCCTCTTCATTAAACATCCTGGGGGTGTTTACAGTTTCCTCGTTACTCTGCAAATCACAGCAGTGGCCCAAGTTTTTCAGCACGAATTTTCTCTTTGCTTGTAACTGTTAGACTGAAATTTGTACCAGATAGCTCCACTTTGCAGCATAGATTACGACAGAAACAAGAAGTCCAATCCTGTTTGTCCTTAGCACTTAACTAATACATACTTACTCAGTCTTTTTAATCCTTCCTTGTGAAACAGTTTCCCCAGTCATGTCAAAATAACTGTCATCGTTTTCTGACCTCTCTCCAGCTTCTAATTTTCCTACCTGATACTGAAGGAGGAAAAGAAATTTGCTATCTTGGCTGTGATCCACAACATTGAGGAAAAAGTGCGGAATGACAGAAGTGCAGAGACATAGGACACTTATTGTGCAGGGTTGCAACACCAAAAGAAATACTTACAGAAAAATGTAGGTTGTAAAAATTAAACAACCTTTTAAAGGTTTTAAACCTAAACAATACTGAAGGCTACACTACATGTAACATTTTCCTGCTGTACTACCTATATTCCTATATATACTTGGCAATGTCCATGGTTATTTCTGCTTCACTACTTCGGGGCTCCAAGGAATCCTGGAGTTTCTGCCCCCCATCAAATTTTTTCACTACAAGAACAGCAGTTCTTGGTAACTAATTTTCATTTGTTTAGTTTAGAGTGCTTTTATGTAAGAAGTCACCTAAGATTTGCTTCTTTTACCTTTCTGGTGTTGTAGGTGGAGCTGTTCTCAGGATGTGCTCCTTACAGATTCATCAAATCCAGTAAATGGATTACTGGCAGGGTTACAATCTGGCCTTAAAACCTGAGTGCCTGTTTAGTGGTTGTGAAATGACAGAAAATTAGTGTTACTAAGATTTCTCTCACCTAAAGTAGGAAAAATGTTGTTTTCCTACACGTGGTGGATGGTTTGCTCTTCTGACCAGCCAGTGCTAACAACAAATACCAGTAAGAGAAAGCGATTTCAGTACATCAGCTGGAATTTATAAGTATTTCCAGCCCATCCTTTTGTGTCTTAAAGCAATGTCTGAAAGCGTGGCTAAGTCTTCTCGGGGATACCAGCACCGTGGCAAAGCCTTCAAATTCCTCTTCGCACAGGCACCCTATATATACAGAGACAGCATTAATTCATTCCTCCCACAGCCGCCCCCCACGGTGGAAGGGAACCATCGGCCGGAGCTCTGCCGTGCTGGAGCGTTTCCCAGGGTACTTCCCGTGCTCCAGGGGAGCGCAGCTCTCCCGGCACAGGGAGCCCCGGGATCGGGGCCTGGGCGACCCCACAAGGGCGCCTCCAGAGACTGGGGCAGCCGAAGGCTCTGCCCAGGGCTGGCAGCGCGGCAGCAGTGCCCGTGGAGCAGCAGGGCCCGGGCCGCGCTGCTCGCCTTATCCGCGGGCTCACCCCAGCCCGCCCGGAGCCCCCGGCCCCGCCGCACCGCCCCGGAAGCGCCGCTCGCCCGCCCGGAACCTCTGGCGCCGGAACGCAGGTTGGCGGCGCTGGGGCCGGGCCGGAGCGCGGCACTGGGCGGACCTCGGGGAAGATGGCGGCGGCCGTGGCGGGCCCACGTGGGCGCGGGGCCGCGGACACGGACACGGATACGGATACGGATAGCGGTAACGGGAGCGGGAAAGGGGTGGGCTTCCCTCTTCTTCTGAAACATCGCCGGCCGCTGCTGTGGGTTGTTTGTGATCTTGGAGGCCTTTCCTTTCTGCCCCGTCCGAGCCCGCCGGTGGGTCTGTGGTCCTTCATTCCCTCCAGCTCGGGACCCTGGGCCGAGGGCCGGCGCCGGTCGGCGCCAGGAACGGGAGCTCAGGCCTCGGCCCGGCCACCTGCTGGGGCCGCTTCCCAGCGGCGTGTCCCGTGGGTGGCATTCCCGCGGTGCCCGGTGCTGTGGCTGCTCCTGCCCGCCCTGCGCTGACCCTTGGGCTTTTCCTTCTCAACCCGGCGAGTACCGACAGCAGCTCCTTAATTCCCTAGGCCCACCGAAACGGCTTCCGCTGCCTTCTTTCTTGGAAGAGGGGGAAACGACTGTGCAGAGCTGCATGAGTTCCGTGTGTGTGCGACATCGGGATCTGCTTCTCTCCGAAGGAAGCGCCCGGGACGCTCTCGTTCCAGTGATTTGCCCTTAACGCGCGGTTCTGCACTGGTTCTGCCCTCCTTGCGCGTTGTGAGCGTGTACCTAACTAGTTGTGATCGCTCCTTAATTCTATCCTGTAACTGGATTTCTTTTTCTCTTAGTTCTGGGAGGAGTCAGGCTTGTGGCCGTTCGGAGCTGTGGCTTGCATTGTTTCTGTTTGGTTTGAGAGTCAAAATTGAACCCAAGGGGAAGCCTTGTGTGGGAGCTTCTCTCAGAGCTCACTGATGAACGTTTGCTGCATTTTGGCTGTCTACGCCTTGATCACTGAGTGAAATTAAAAGAGTGAAGTACAGAGATGCGTATGTGTATTTCACAACACCCACACAGAGAAACAATTAGCACCTTTTATATTAAATCTGTGCCAGATACCAGTCTTTTCAATTCAGAATATGGCCCCAGGTCCTACTTCTGATTGAGTTAATCTGGTTTATTTTTTTTTTAAGTACCTCTTCTTTATCTGATGCTGTTGGCTGATACTCTGATGTATTAAAAAGTAAATTCTGGCTGGTAATGAAAACTTTGTTAATTTTCTGCAATTGTTGAAAGCAAAACGTTGTTGGTATTATTCTCCTGTTATATTGGTGGAAGATGTTATGTAAAGGAAATGATGCATGCTTTTGCAAATTTCCTTTTTTTATAAGTCTGGTTCGGTTTTTATGGCTAACCACATAGTTAGCCATAAGTTGGTCCTAAGCAGTGGCAGGGATTCAGGTTTGGACTATTGGTAGTTGTTAGCTTTTGTGTGTGTAAAAAAAGTCACCAGCAGGGGTTGATTGATTCCTTCTTTAAAAGCTAAATAGCAACATCCTAGCATGGACAAGGCCGAGGGGTGAAAACTTGGCGTTGCTTTATGTGTGAAATGTCATGCAGTGTTGCAGTTACTTCTTTGCAGGCAATGGTTTGGATTTATTTTTTATTTGAAACTCAGAATATGGATGTGAATATCTAGAAGGTTATTAAAGGATGCCTTTAAGTAGTTACTGAATGTGTTGAGAAAATTTGCCAGTTTTAAATTTCCACCTTACAGTAAGGACTGTTGGAAAACAACCCCACAATTTATTTTGAGGGCAGCATGACATACCACTGCCATGGTAGTAATAAAAGTCATACTGATAGAGATAATGACCAAGTATTCAGTAATTATTTCTCTTCCACATTTGTAACCATAGAATCTTACTTATTTCCATCAGGATAGCTAAATGCTCCCCAAGCCTCTAAACATGCCTGGGCAGTAGAGGTTTTGTTTTAAATTGGTAAATGCCACTGTTTTGCTGTTATGTTGCTTGTTAGATTTTTTTTTTCTGGTTTAAACAGGAACATGGAGAAGGCAGAATAATGAATTAGTTTGGCAAGAGAGTGTATGTTTATGTTTGCTTAGTAATTAAATAGACAGTTCATTAATGAGGGATATCATTAATAGCTGCCTTCATGGTTTTGTGGAGAACAGATCTTGTGAAGCACTCCTGGCTTAATTCTCTTAATGGTTTGGTTGATAAAGGCACTTCATGGGACATAGGAGTGCTTGCAAAGTAAAGCACTTGGCTCAGTAGTATTGTGATTTAAAATGTAAATCTTGTAATTTAAGGAGTTTGAGAGTGGTAGATGGATGAAAGTGAACCACGTGAGGAATCGGTCCCTTGTTTGTGGGAGTGGGTGGGATCAGAAACCAGCCTCCTTCTGTTCAACACTTGATTTTGCAGCCTTGAAAGTTGTATATAACATCATCAATTTAAAATTTAATGTGGCACAAATATTAGTGGAATAGTAGTTAATGGTGGCAGAACCTTGTGTATGCTCTGCTCTTGGTTATGAAGTGAAATAACCGAGCATATTTTAGCATACTCTAAACCTGCAACCCATTTCATTCTAGTTAATAACTTGCACTGTTACAGAGTTCTATTTTTGCAGTTTGACCCATTGAACAGAGTAATGAGGACTAATCCTTCATGTATTTGTTGTGCTGTCAGTTGGGCTGTTTTCAGCCGTCTTAATGTTGCTTAATTCCAAACTTTGATATTGTAACTTCAGTTCCTTCTTTTGTTTTGAAGGGCTCATAGGGGTAAGGAAACTTGACTTTGGGGTTTTTTTATTTGTGTAACTTGAGCAGTTACTTATCCCAGAAAAGCTCAGTGCCTCTGGTTTCTTTTGAGCTGTCTGACGACTGTCTTGATGCTGTATTTCACAAAGCAGTCTCCCCTGGGTCCCTTATGCTTAGGTAATTGTATTTTTGCTGGCGGTGTTGTCTCTGAGCAGGTTTTGCTGTCACGTAAGAAATGTCCCCAAGCTTCAGTTTAATTCCTGTGGCTGTTTGCACTCAAACACCAGATGTCACTGTTGCAGTTTCTCTGTGAGTGTGTACATATATATATATATATATATATATATATATATATATATACACACACACATATTTGTGTGGATAGGCATTTGTAGGTTACACTTTTTGAACTGGAAAATAGACAGGTTTTCCCCCCACAATTACCAGCCCTAAACATAAAAATATTCAAAAATGTAATAATAAATATCCAAGACTTCCTTTTCCCTTTTGCTCAGCCTCTTTCAATCACTTTAAATCATCACTGAGGTAAGCAAGCACTTGCACTGCATAGTTTCTAATAAATTCAGTATAATGCTGTGTGCCTGCTTGAGGAATTAATTGTAACAGCACATTTACAGTAATACCTTGCTCTGAAATTGGATAACATTTACATGTGGAGCAAATGGCATTAGTGAAGGATTCTTACTAGAAACAATTCCTGACACTTTGTTTCTTTTCTTACTTTTTTTTTTTTTATCCCTAGATTCTGAGTTGAGCTCGGGACTTCCAGAAGACAGCTACTCTTCAGGAGGTGAAGCCCTGGATGGTGATGATGAAGACGAAGCAGCAGCCTCTGGCAACGTGGCTGAAGAGGCAACAAGCTGCAAAGATGGCCCAAGTTCAGGATGGGCAGATGCCATGGCAAAAGTGCTCAACAAAAAGATTCCACAGAATAAGTCCACCATCTTGGCCAAGAATAAAAGCCTGGAGAAGGAGAGAGAGAAAAAAAAACAAGAAAGGCAAGAAAAGAAAATGAGGGTGAGAAAAAGATTCAGTATTCCATGTGCAGTGACTGTCAGATGGGCTACATGCCATATAGTCTCAGAGTACTGTCCCATATCTTTACTGAGGCTGTTTCAGTTTTGGAGTCTCTCCTTCACAATGATCTTGATTAGCTTATGTTTTTTTTACTTTCCAATCATGCTGTGTAAGATTTTTTCCCTTACTGCTTCTTCTGGGTCATCAGGCAGGCTGAACTTTGGCAGCAGGAGCATTCCAGTCTGTCAGTTTAAGGTGCTTTCTTTTTTGAGGGGGTGAAAGCAGCTGCTTTAAGCTTACTTTTCTAATTGGTGTTGTTAATTTGGGGTGAAATTCACTTTGTTGGCAAATTGAAATAGTTCTCTACCACAGAAAGTGAGAGGGAGAAAGAGAACTTCTTCCATTTAAACTGTGCTGTGCCTTCCAAAATCAAGGCATCTAGGTTGAGATTGCAGTAGTCGTTGATGTGGTTGTACATTTTGTTTGCTCCCCTCAATCATTTTCCTGATTGGAGTTTTCTATTGCCATGTCAGTGCCCTAAATTGCTTCTGGTTCTGAAACTAGTATGCAGAAAACAAAACCATGTTGGCAAGTAAGTCATTTGTTTGTGCCTTCAGTGGAACTTTTAATTCCAGGCTCTGATTGATTTACCTTCAGGCTAGAAATACCTTAATAGTTCTAATGTCTCATCCTTCCAGTTCTGTTTCAGTGGGATAACCAAGTTATTCACCTGACAGTTTGGGACATGCTGCAGTTGGGCCATGGCTTGCCTTTTAAGTACAGAGAGCTTCAGTACAGCATCTGCACAGTTAATGGTTGTCCTAAATACCTGCTCTCATCCAGCAAATACATAAGAGTACTGCAAAACAGAGATGGGCCACTGGTCCTCAAAGTGACTTGTTTGCTTTAGAAAAACTTGAAAGTAATTTGCCTTTCATTGATTTCTTGCTGATGAAAGGAGGGATAGTGCAGTTCTTTTGATCAAAGGCCAAAACATGGTCATAAACTCAGAAATTCATAGTAGTCTGCCTGAAATGATAAAGATAAGGACTCTGAAATTCCATTAAAGACTTGTTGCATGAAACAAATTTAATGGAACATCACCAGACCTAAAAGACTGTTAAATTGTTCAGAGGGGAAGAAAAAAATGTCACTACCTTACTCCTAAAGCAGAGGTCGTGGAATAAGTGGTCTCCTATTGCAGCAGGAACAAAGCTGGTGGTGTTGTGTCTGCTGGTAATGGAAAAGTGCATCAGTTTGGTTTTGAAACAGAGCCTCCAAAAAGAGACAAAACCTAATATTGTACACGTTAAAAAAAAAACAAAACTCAAAAAACCTAATATTGACTTGTCATCTGGTGGACACTTGGTGCTCTTCCTGTGTTAGAGTTCTGCCTGTTGCAGTCTTTGCTGAGTGTCACTTTGGTCATAAAGCCATACCGAGACCAATTCTGTACGGGGAAGTCAAATTCCCAAGGCTCAAAATGGGACATGTCTGTCTTGATGACCCAATATTTTATTATGTATAAATTTTTCTGTGAAAAATTGCTGTGAAAAAGAAAATCCCAGCTTGTGAAGTCTGGGATTCGAAGGCTGTCTTTGAATAGTTTCCTTGCTCAAGGCAGTCAGTGTGAAAGCATCTTTCTCCTAGGCTTTTGTTACTGGAAGCAGATGACATTCTGAGATTTTTGTGTGGCCCTTGTTGTGTCAGTGCAGGAGACTTGCTCAGACCTTTTGTCCAGCCCTATATTGGAGCTCCTTTTGCTTTCAACCAAACTGGACTTTGCAGATACCTTTTTTCCTCCTGCTACATACTCTGTCAGATCATGCTGCATTCCCAAATGTCCATGTTGTTTCACGTAACAATATTTATAACGCAGCTCGATAAAAAGCGGGAATGGGAAATGATGTGCCGAGTGAAGCCAGATGTTGTCAAAGACCGAGAGAAGGAAAGAAACCTTCAGAGAATTGCCACAAGGTAAAAGTTTTTCTGAATGTTTTCCTTAAATATATGTGTATCAAAAAGAGGAGGAAAAAGCCTGTGCAGGTAATCTGTTTCCAATCAGATTGAACTCTTAAGAAGTGACTAGCAGGAGCTGAGAGATTTATAGACAGGTCTGCATTGTACAGTATCAAGTTCAACAAGACATTTCAGAAGCTTTATGAAAGAGTAAAAATTTAGATGGGAATCTAATGTTTGCTTAACAGAAGTGCTTTGTTGGATCCCCTGATTTTGTTAATTTAATGCCTTAAAAATGCAGAACAATTGTTCTACTGTTCTGGTTTGTTTTTTTTATTCTCTGCAGAGGATTCATCAGATCCACGTCTATGAAGTTCAGCTGCCTGTTCACATTGTGGTAGTTTGGTGTCACTGAACTAGTTGAACATTTTGATGTGCTGCCTGTTAATGTCTCCTTACTCATTCCTCTGCCTTATCCCCCAGCTTCAGCTGCCGTTAAGAAACTTGCCTGAGTAATTTAATAAGTGATTTTAGGATGAATTACATGCTCCTAAGGATGAAACATGCTCAAGGATGAAACTGATCTCAGTGCCATGTTACCAGGCTTATTTCAGTCTGCATAGTTTGTAGATTCATTTGTTACTGGTTCCTGGCAGTAAATATGAAGGAGGAGTAAAAATTGAAAGTCTTATGTTTTAGTAAATGTTACTTCTTAACTGAATTGAGGTTCCAGGTAACCATTTTGGGGAGCTAGAAGCCATCCAGCATCTGCACTGATTAGCTTTAGTGGGGGGTTCATTTCTGTAAAAGGAACCTGAGTTTACAAATTGGCTTTGTTGTCTTTTTCCCTGTTCCAGAGGCGTTGTACAATTATTCAACGCTGTCAGGACGCACCAGAAGCAAATGGAGGAGCAGATGAAGAAAGTTGGGAACTCTGAGAGGAAGCGTGCTAAACTGATGTCTTCTGTTTCAAAGAGAGATTTCATTGATGTTTTAAGAAACATGGAGGGGGCTAAAGGAGGCAAGAATCCTGCTGGAAAGGCCACAAAAAGTAAACAGGTAAGCTTCACCTGTGAGAAGAAAAATGCTTACAAGGTACCTTCTCAATATAATGACTCTCTGTTAATATGCCTGCTGTTCATAAACCTGTGGCCCAAATGGCTGGGATGTTTTGACACTTCTGGAAGGGAACAAGTTGCTCTTAGCCTGTTTTCCCTGTCTTTTGACTATCAAAGTACAAAAAACACTGGAAGCTGTTCTGATAAGGCATTGTGCCTTTTACGCAAATAAGTTGGTTTAATTGTGTGTTTAAAAAAAGATTACAAAACACTGGATTTTATCTTGGATTTTGCACCAGGCATGAAAGAAACCACTAGATTATGGTGGGTTGTGACATTTGGAATTTGGCCAATAATAGTTAGCTCCTTGAAATTGTTTAAGACCTGAAGGCTGTTCATCTTACATGGTATATTAGACTGTACTACTTGTGTGTCCCCACAGTTTGGGCATGTCAAACTCGCTTCCTTTGGGTGATTGTGGTGTCTGAAACTGAAAGATTTGCCACACAAAATGAATACCACAACAGAAAGACAGAGACACATTAAACCTTATATGTAGGTTTTTCTTTCTCTGATTCTCTGTGCATTGGGCTGGTGTGGCTTCCTTCATCTTGTGATGTTTTGGAAAGAAATACATTCCACTTTTTCCAACTGTGTTTGAGACACAGTGTAGTTGGACTTGTCCAATTTCATCAGTTCTTTCAGCTCACCAAGTAGCTCAGGGTTGAAAGCAAGTTGCTCAGACACACTCTATCTCGTATTTCAGAAGCTGCACGTTTTTGAAGCGTATTTGTGTTCAGGTTTGAACTCTGTGCTTGGTGGTGGGTGGAATACTGCAGTTGGCCCAGACACACTGCAGTTAACTAAGTGCTTTTCTGTGCCAGGAAGAAATACTTTAATCAGTTGGGAGACAACAGTTTGTCATATGTTTTTTGTTTGTGTGCACTTGGGGAACATGCTGAAACGCTGCCTGGCATGGGCTGCTCATACAATTTTCATGCAAGTGCAATATTAAAGTATTTTTAAAATTCTTCAGATAATGAGAACAATTTAGCTTGGTGCTGACACTTTATTTTTCCTTAAATAATTCCAGCTTGCTTACTTGGGGGGGGGGGGGGGGGGGCATGTGTATGTGTGTGGTTCTCTTTTTTTGGTTTGTTTGTTTGTTTTTCCTCCCTTGCCATAGGAGAATATTGGAACAATGGCACTGCCAATTACTATTGTAGTCAGCATTGAATTAATAGCTGAGCAAGAACTAGGACTTTTGTTTTGTGTCACATTGTAGCAGGGCAGTTTTTTAATTACTAGATCTTAAAACACAGATTGCAAATGTTTCTATACTAAAAAAAAAAGTTTTGTTTTGGCAGTATCATTTAACGGCATGTTTCCATTCAAGACCTCTGGAGATGCTTTAGATGCTGGCTGGTTAGTGCTGGGTTTGAGTATTAATGTAGGTGCTGCTTTCACATTGTTTGTGCACAAAAGCTGGGGTGGGGATGGGGGTTTTTGGTTAGATTTTTCAATTGCATGTCTACCTAGACAGGCCACCCCCCTTCCTCTCTCCCTTGTTGCCTTTGCTTCAGTGACTCTCCATTCAATTTAATACTGAACCAAACTCTTCAATAACTCCTTTTCAAGCTGTTCCTAATCTGCCTTCTTTTCTCTTGAGAACATATCTTACTCATTTAGCAAGCTCCCTTCCTGGTAGTTGTTGAAGCTTGAGGTTGAGGCCAAAATCTGCTCTTCATTCTCCTTCTCAGAATTACACAGATACTTAGCCACTGAACAGTTCTGCTGGCCTCCACTGTCATATCTCTGCTTCTTGGTCTTTGAGGGTGTTTCAGAGGGTAGGAAGCCTGGATGAGGCTTTTCAGTAATAAATTCCTTGCAGCAGTATTTCAACAGATTGTTTGTGCCATCTGAAAGCTTTTGTTTGTTTGTTTTGTGGGTTTGTTTGGTTTCTTTTTAGCAGCCGAGAGTATAGAGTGTATTCATTAAAAAAAAAAATAGAAACTGGGGAGGGGGAGATACATTTATTTATCTCAGCAAAAACAATGGAAGAGATGCCAATCCCAAAATCCAGGCACTCTGCCATCAATTAAAAGGCAGTCCAGAACAATAAAAACATTACCCCACCCACATAAAACAAGCAGTCAGCAGGAAAAATAGCAGAAAAAAGTTTTACCAGTGAAAGCAAACCTTTTTTTGACTCAAACCTCGTGCTATGCCATGAGACTTGACTGTATTTTGAGAATGGGCAAAAGCATTTTCTTGCTCTGCAGGAGTTTTTGAATGTGAAATTTGCTTTGTATTTTTGAAAGTTTGGCAATTTCCAATTTCTTTCAAGTGTCAGGCGTTGTTGAAGCAACTCCTTATAATGCTCTGTTGATTAACTATTTAGCCAAGTATATTTAGGTGTGAAAAAGGAAATTAAATGCTCTGTAAAGGCCCATCTGCAGCAGTATGATTTCAAAGTAGCATGACCACTTTTAAAATTCTGTTCTCTATTTCCATCAGCTTTATGTGTTCCTGGGAAGGACAGGTAATCTGTGCTCCACCTCCATTGTTTTTAGTCTTGTTTACTTTTAGCTATTGGCCTAAATGTTACTTGGCATATACCTACCAACATAACTATGAAGGAAAGACTGTAAGGCTGTGTAATATTTCATGTGCCCTTCTTGTGAAACTGAAGCCCTTCTTGGAGTTCTGTGTGCCCAGCTGGGAGTAATTACTTTTCTGAGCTGGAGCCAAAAGCTTTGCCTTTCATATCATTTGCTGTTTATCAAGGTATTTCTTAATCCTTGCTGAGCCAGCTGACTTGTGTAATATTTTTTCCTGTTTTTTTCCAAGTTACTGTGCATGATGCTTGCCTCTGGGTAAGGTCATCTAATTTCTTTCCCCTCACCACCTTGTCTGAAGCTTTGCAATGTGGGGGAAAAAGTAATTAAAACAAACAAACAAAAAAATTCCGCTTGTTTGTGTTCAGATGGGCTTTAAGTTTTGGGGTGGGTTTTTCTAGGAATCTTGCTCACAGATATGAGAGCATTCAATTTTGTTCAACACAGTCCTTACACACCAGCTTCTCATTTCAGGATGTGTTGGTCATATCTTCCTGTAAGACACTACAAGAAACATTATTAATCTATAGGTTTAGAGAAGGTCTGTATCAGAAATGCTGTTTTTTCAGGCCTGGAGGCTGAAGACATTTTTATGTCTGTAGAATGAATGAATACAAAAGTAGGTAGTGGAAGTAAAGGATTCCTTATAGGAACCTTTTGTTTTCTTTAGGTCCTTAATAAATTTAAGGGTGTTGTGAGGAAGTATGTTTGCTTCCAGGGTTGAGTGAAGTTTCTGTTCTCCTAGAGTTGCACAGAAATGTTGGCTAACGTAGTGAACTGCATGAGGTCTTGAAATCTTAATTGTAAGAAAACAAGGGAATTCAGAGGAAATTCAGTTATTCTCCTTGCTTGCTGTGTGTCAGTGACAATTTCATCTTGACTTTTCTCTTGTCATTTGTGCTGCTTCCTGTAAAGCATTTTACTGTGTGGTGAAACATTTTTTAGTGACACATAAACAACTGGCATGAAAGTTACAGGTACTCTTTATGACAAGCATAACCTGCACTTAAGAACCTTTCTTTTTAATTAGGACTTTGTAGCGTGATTTTGCCTCACCTTGTAAGCTTTTTTACACCAGATCTGTTGTAGAGCATTTCAATGCTGACAGTAAGAGCAGGATTTCCAGGTCTACTTCAGTACCCGTGAACCGAATTCTGCAAGGTAATCTTTCTGTAGGCTAGGCTGACTACATGACCTGGAGGTACAATTTGCTTCCTGTGTTGTGATGGCATCTGCAAAAAATTGGTGTGTTGGTCTCAAAATAGTACCTATTGTAACATAATTTATTGATGGGAAGAAAGATGAGTGGAGAAGAATACAAGTGCTATTTCATATCAGATATTGCTTATATGGGACAAAAAGTCCTTTTCCAGAAAAGTTCCTTCTACCTCAAGCATATTTTATAAATGCTCCAAGTATCTGGTAAGTAATTTGTAAGGACAGAAGACAGTGATTAGAGTCAGGCTTACTACAGGTTTTTCTTCTGTTCGTAAGACATTTTAAGCAATAGTTTGAAGATTGTTCCAGGGCAGGAGGAATACTATGCTTCCAACTTTGACTGATGTTCTTGCTGGGGTACAAGACATGGCATGGGGGCTTTCAGTTTTTTAAGCTAAATAGGGGTATAAATTGTGCTTTCCAGCTTAAAAGTCACATCAGTTTAAAAATTGAGAGTGACTGCTTTCTTCTCCTTGCAGTTTCTTGAGTACTGGCCATCAGCATGGTCTGTTTCTTTCCACTGCTTCCACAGTGTGGAAATGGGGAGGGTGAAAAATTGTTTTCATTCATATACGTCTTTGGAGTGACAATAGCCTGAACAGTTGCTTCAGCCTGTGTTAGGAAATTGTTTCTGAAGTGTGGATGAAGGCAGAGGTGACTTCTGGAAATTTGGTAAGGTGTATCAACACCTCTTTTAATCTTATCAGGAAGCTTCCTTAGGTGATAATGGCATTGCAGACTAGCAGAAGTTTTTTACTACAGCTGTTGTGCACTGGTTTTACAGACCTAATTGAAGGAGTAACCAGGCATACATGTATTCCAGCACATTTGAGGGGGCAGCCAAGTATTAATTTAGTTCAGCTGTAGCCAGAGTAGATGTATTCTCCTAGTTTTAATAAATGCCTTCCCATCATATCCACAAAAACTTTTAATTTGGACTCCTTTGGATCCTGCATTTGTATCTGTTTTTCCCAATTCTCCTGAAGGTCACCCCATATATGTAAGGAGCTGATGCTTTTAATGAAGTTTTTTGGTTTTGTACCAGACAGTTGCTGACAAGTAATTGTATGCTGTATTCTGAGGAATATCCTTAGGGATAAATGCAGTGCAGCCTGTCACCAGTTTGCTATATCCTATATTCCTTATGTTCTTTAAGGTAGAGTGTTATTGTATGTATTAGAGGTTGTTTGGTGGTGACATTTTTACATTAAATCTGTTCAGAAGTTGTATTTACTTACAGAGTACAGGTCATCAACAGGATTAGGTTTTTAAGATGTGCAAGCCCAGTTCTCTGATTGTTGTCATAGCAGGTAATGCACATCTGTGTTAACATGGGAATATAGGGCTTTGTCAATATTTAAATGTCAATTTAAACTTGTCAGTGTTTCAATATTTAAATTTGATTGATTAGATGGCAAGAACTGTAAATTCAACTCCACATAAGACAATTAAGGGTCATGTGAAGGGAAATATTTTACTAGGTTTACCCTTTTTCCTGTGGTTTTATACTCAGATATCCCTTTCTGTCCTCTTTTTAGATATTTGATCAGAAATCAGGAAGGGAAGATCATATGTCATCATGAGTCACTCACAGTTCAGCTGAATGCTGCCTGCTAAGATGCAAATAGTGTGTGATCAATGAGGACAGATATCTTAAGAGAATTTGGATGTTAAATGCCTATTGGATCTACTGAGGTGGTGACCTGAGGTTTGGGGAGGGCTGTCTTCCAGATGTTTATAGCTTGTCCAAATCCAGGCAAATGTTCATGCAGATAGCAAAAGATATGTAGCCAGCACCAAAACACATCCTTAACTGATTTTTAAGTTTACAAAGAATGAATGATGCAAGGTTTTAATGTGTCCTGTAGAAAATGTCTCTTTCTTCCTTCTCTTAGTGTTGAAGACAAAATATTTTAAGTTTGTCTTTCTGTGTAAAGGAATGAAGTGGTTGTATTTGAAACATTGCAAAATCCTTCAGCATGAAGCAGTTGAAGTTTGGCAAATTTTTAAGTGAATATAAACAGGGACTTGTGATTGAAATGTCAGGCAATGCTGAGACAGCTCCATCTGTCACATTTGAGAGTAACTTGCCTTGGTATTTGTTTATTAGTGCACAGGATACAATGATGGTGTTCTGTTTTCCCAGATGATGTTGCAAGGCTTTTTTTTTCAGTAAAACTTTATCTAAAACAACCACATTTAAAAAACTTGTGGCATACATCTTCTTTTGATCCTCTTGTGAGTATACAAAGCACAAAGAGTCAAATCCTATTAGACTTTTATCTGGTAAATCAAGTTGGAAGCCTTATAAAAGCAGCTCTCCACTTTTGACTTTGTTCATAACTCTTATAGGCAGGGCAATGTACTTAGAGAAAAATACATCTAAACATTTCATAAAAGTTTTATAGAAAAATGTTCTCTGGAAGTAAGAAGGTTTGGGTGGAGCTTGTCTATCTGAATAAGTTTGTTTCCCCCATTTGAGCATTTGCTATTGGAAATTATCATGAAAAGTGATTACTTTGAAGTTTTATTAAGGTATAAAGTGCTGTGATTTTCAGAGTGTGTGTGTTATAAATGACCTCTGTGGGTACCTACTCATCTGTTTATCTTGGTAGATAGACTTAAGGAGTGGTGGGTCAAACTGCTTCCAGCTTGCAATGGTTAGAGGGTTGCTGAGTTCAGTACATTTTTTTCAGTACTCTGGGAAATCCTGGCCAGTTTTTGATGAGTGTTTCTGAAATTTACTGAAAGATTAGAAAATGTACTTTTTTAAACCTGGTAGTATTACAAATTACACTAAAACTGCCTCTTGGAAAGGTCTAACCTATTTTTGGTTTGCTGCTGAACTTTGCACAGTGTTGTGCAGGTGGTCTGTGTCATTTCTTCTCCACCTGCAGCTGTTGGGAAAACTCATACAGAAACATAGAAGGAGATGGAATGGTCAGAAATGCAGAGAAAGGGTAGCCAGATGTTTAAGATAAGGGATTGGGATCTTGGGCAGTTTACATCTTCCTTCATCAAATTTAAACTGCTTTTAGAAAGCAGCCTGGGAGTCTTGAGGGGCATGATCTGTTCCTTAATGAGCTTGCCACAGCATGAGGGGAAATTACAGGGATCTAAAATCAGAGAAATTTGGATTTGGAGACCTCTAGGATATGTTGCAAAAGCCATTGAAGTAAAACCAAGGGCAGTGACTGTAGGGAAGTGAAATCAGACAAGCTGCTTAGCAGACATGAAAACATCATTATTTCATATTTAGTAATAAAATTGCACAAAGGTTAGTTCCTTGTAGGCTCTGTTTTGGTGGTGTTTTTTCTTTCCCTCACCCTTCTACCTCAAAGTTTTTTGGATCCTCCTTCTGGGATTCAAAAGTAGAAATCCTGAGTCAGGAAGTGGAGGTTTTTTACTTGCCCCACTTCTTTCTCATCAGCTGTTCTGTGAGAGGCTTTCTTAAGTGCTGGAAGAGATGGGCATGGTTATTACTGTAGCCTCTATTGTTTGAGACAACCTTTTGGGACTCACTCCATTATGCCTCTTCCTGGATCATAATGAAAAATGATGGATGATAGCATCATTTATTGGAAATAATTTGCGTGATATTCATATTATCCAAAATTTTTCAAGCTGCTAATTTATTGTAAAAAAAAAACCAAACAAACAAAAAAAAAAAGGAGAAAAAACCAACCCAACAGAAATAGTTCAAACAGCTGCAGGTCTGCCTGTTTCCTTACTGGGCCAACAGGCAAGCTTTTATAACAACTTGCAGAAAATTTTAGGTACCCGGCTGAGATAGCACATAAGTGTCTTTCAGAAATGGGTGGCATTTGAGAAAAATCTGTTCTGACTGGAAAATGTTTTTCTAAAGTAGGCTGTTGAAAGACATGAGGATGTGACTCTGAGGGACGGCACAGTGGAGGCCTTAATCTTAACTGCATGCATTTATACTAGGCACTCTTGCTGTATCTGTGTATTTTCCAGGTACAGCTTGGTGGTTTAGGAACTGTGCAGCTTGTAACAAAGATGTTTTGGATCTGAGGTGATGTTTAGTTTCGTCTTTGAACACTATGATGTCCTCATTACTGTGGGAAACACACAATAGGAAATGAAGGACCAGCTGATGGAGGGTGTTTTTATTACTTTTGAGAAGTTGTGTGGCATTTATTTCAGGGTTGAAATGCTGCTCATCTAGAAAAGTTCTTTATTCATTCATTTTGATTCCCATCCAAAGAGAAGAATCCTCAGTTCATCATCTTCCTTTTAGTTATAATGATGGAAACAAGTGGGGAATTGTCCATATTAGATTGTTCTTTGTAATTAACCAGAATGCTTTTAATACAGAATGAACAATATTTTGCTCTGAAGCTCATGACTAGCTAGCAAAAGTTTGTTTTTTCTCATGGACAGCACTGTCTTTTCCAAGTCAGAACAGTGATTCAACTAGTTTGGTCACCATAACTGGCCATACAGATTCTTGTCTGATAAGCAGTGAAGGTGTAACAGATTGCTTTAAGTACAAAGGTCTTGATCATGTTTTGTTTTCAACCACAGCACTCAGGAAGTCTTTGTATCAAGTATTACTTGGCGCTGATGCTGTGTGGTGCCAAGTACATGAAGCAGGAAAGCTGTGTGGAGATCTACAGGTGAATAAAGGGTAGGAATAACAGGTGAGTACAGGCATAGATAGGAATGGCCAGTCTGGTAGGCAGGAATTTCACTGTCAGTAGTATGACTGCTGATAAACAGGCATTCAGATGTGAAGGTATACACGTATAGAGGAGGGTGATGAAAAGTTTTGTTCCTAGAGGACACAAAAAGTAACAGGACTGAAAATTCGTATCAATGGCACATAGAATGAATCTGTAAACTTTCTGCTCTGATGTGTTGCATGAGAATCTCATACAGGAAATGTATAAATCCGTTCCTGTCTTTCCAGATAGTTTTTCTGTAATAACTTGCAGTCTACTCTGAACTAATCTTTGCTTGGTACCTACTTAAAAATGCTTACTGGTGGACCTTTTCTTTCTTTATGTTAGTGGAGTGTTTTCGCCTGGCAGTTGGGAAGGTTGTCATTACTTCATATTTGCACCATTGTAATTTTGCCTTGCATTTTAAAGAATTACAAATTTAAAGAGTTACAATTAATGGAGTGTATTCAACAAGGGGAACTGCTGGTATGGGTATAGGTAACAGTTCATGCCTGTGTTGTAACTACAGGATTGTTTTATTGGGTGAGTCTTGTATTCAGGTGAGTTTTATTATCTGTGAGCAGCTCCTGGTGTAGCATGCCCATGCTATTCATCATGCACATTAAAACATGGGAAGGGAGTCTTGATGCCAGTATGGCCAAACACGTCTTGCAGCAACATGTGGTGGAATTCTTGTGCAGCACAGGGGTTTCTGAGATGGCTGCTATCAATAGCTGGAGTACAGCACAGGCTGAGGAGTTCCAGAGCGTCCTGTGTGCAGAAGGGCCCTGTGTTAAGCTTGAATTCTTAAAATATTTTTGCTTTTCCTGACAGAAATAATAATTTATGAGGTTTCTGGTGAACCAAGCCTGAGGAAATCTGTTCTCTCATAAGAATTTTCCTAAGATTCTGCTTTGCAACTGAGCATTTAATAATGACACTTATGAGTTTTCTTCTTTGCTTAGGCCTGGATTAATGTTTGTTTTAGAAATTCTGTAATTGAGTTCTGACCCCTCTAAAGCTGGGCCGTGTTTAGGCCTCTGTGTGCCAACCCAAAGCATTCCTTCTCATTCACACATCCACAGTTGTAGTAAACCCTAGAGGAGAATGTGAGGATGGGGAGATTCCTTGTACAGGTTGTTAATCTCTGGGTGGTCTTCTGGCTGTGCTCAAAAGGAAAATCACTATTTATTGTGCTTGTAGTAATAATTCCAGTCTGATACTTTCAGAGAAGTTTGAACAGGAACAGCAGGTCTCAAAACACACTGTAAAAAAAATTCGTTCTTAGATTTATTTACTAGAATTGCCAGGGCAGATTCTGGTGTGTATGAGAGAGCTTATGATCTGAGTAAATCCCCTGTGCCACTGTTGATACCCGCAGTGTGGTGTCACTTCAAGTAAACAAGGGCAGTTTAGTTCAGTTGCTCTAATTTCTCATTCAGACAGAGAATGCAAATGGGTATTGAATAACTCTCACCCTAAGGAATAAATGACTGTGCAGAATTATAC
Source organism: Cinclus cinclus (assembly GCF_963662255.1). NCBI lineage: Eukaryota > Metazoa > Chordata > Aves > Passeriformes > Cinclidae > Cinclus > Cinclus cinclus. The sequence continues at coordinate 93,052,309 of NC_085048.1, forward strand.
TGCAGCAGAATAGATTTCTGTTGTGCAGCTCACACTTTCTGCAAGCTGGAAAATGCTTCCCAGAGTGAGTTGCTGTGAGAATTCAGCTCAGAATTTCAAGATAATAGTGGTGCAGGTTGTATTCTCAGTTTGCAGTTTTGTGGGGTTTTGGCTGTTTGGGATCAGGCTAATGTAGGAGCCTTTCTTAGAGTTAAGATCTTGCTGCAATTCAAATTGGATAAAGTTGCAGGCAGTTCTAATGATCAAACCCAAGTTTGTTAAAAATCACTACATTTTGTTTTCTGCTTCTATTTCTGCTTTAGATACTTTGGCTGCAGTTTTTTTCAATTCTTCTCAGCCTGAGGGAAATTTATTTTCTTATCCTGTGAGCTTGCATATTGCTGAAAATAAATTTAGGAGAAATTATTATGCTGGTGTTCTTATTTTTTCTCATTCCCTCCCCCTCTTCTGCCAAGTGGAAGTAGTTGTTGCTGTTTCTGTTGCTGTTGTTGTTGTTGTTGTACACAGCTCATTGTATGCCTGTGCTGTTTGTTTGTGGTTTTTGGAGCTCAGTTTACATGGACTTGCTTGGGGATGAGAACCAGAATAGAAGCAGTCATTCAGAGCAAGATGCAGGCTGACAGGGAAGGTAATTGTCAAATGTATGTGAGAATGTGTTCTGGCAGTCACGCTTTTTAACTTCTTCGTCATGACAAAAAGCTTTGCTGTGTCTCAAGGTCTTAAATGTTTGTATTGAGCAAAACAGAGGAACCTGGGGAGACAGTTCAGATTAATTAGACACATTAGAATTGTTTTCTCAGTGCTTAAAGTTGTTGCTTGAGAGATATTTATGTTTGAAATTCCTCCCCTGACAGGTACAAATAAACATTTATTGTAGGTGATGGTAAAGAGAGATGCCCCTGCAAGCTCTGGCATTTCATCTTATACACAGCAAAGGCGTGGGGGTCCAGTGAGCTGGTTGTAATCCCTAGGTCTGAAAACTGTTCCTTTGTTAAAACTGTGGAGTTCCTGTCTTCTGCACACAGCTCTTGGGGAATCTCCACGGTGCTGCAGGCGTGCTGGCTGCTTTGCAGATGCACAAGCTGGAGTGTACTCAAGCTGGTGGACAGTGGAGTAAAATGCTATCTTTTGTCTAATCTCAAGGCATATCTTTTAATGCTATTACTTACCAATAAGCACTATGGACTTTAGTCTGCTTGAGCATAAGGTTCTGAAAAGCTCCAGCAGCATAAGGTTCTGAAGCTCCCCACTTCAGAATGGGCAGAGAGCATTGATCCACTGACCCCAGTGTCAGTGCTGTCTGCCACAGCTCCAGTGTTGAGTTTGGTAGGTCTCAGATGAAGATACTTTCTTGTCATTTACTGAGAGCAAATTTTGTAGCTCCAGTTTTTTGTGGTGGTAAAGAAGGGAACAAGACCAGGGAGATTTCCAACTTGATCATATAGCTGCTGCTGCTTGATCATATATGCTGCTACCATGAGGCTTTCATAGACCAATCCCTTTAAAAGCATCCAGGAGGAAGTTCCAGCCTGAATGCTGCAAGGGTCAGCTGCTCTTCTGTGTGACAGAACTAAGCTTTGTTGGAGCTTAGTTTGGGGCTTTGTTTGGTGGTTTTATTAGGACTTGGCCAAGAATTTCAGTTCATCTTGTCCTGGTGCAGATTTTAGAGTATGTCTTCAAAGCAGAATTAGCTCAGGAAGTATGTCCCCACTACAGAGCCCTACTTCAGTGAATCTTTAGCTAATGCTGTGATGGCCTAGCAAGTAGGCAAGGTTTTTCTGAAAAGTTTGGGGTTTTTTTGGTGTTTTTTGTTTGTTTGTTTGTTGGTTTGATTTGGTTTTGTTTTTTTTTTTTTTTTTTTTTAATTTATATGAACTCTTCAACTGGACTATGAGTCCAGTGAGTCCATCAGGGCAAGTACCAGCACTATAGTAACCACACTGCTTGCTTTGGTCTGCCTCATTTCAGCTCATGATAACAAGTTCACCACCAGCAATTAGTAAAACACCAGTGACTCTTGAGGTATTTTAGTAATTGCTGCCTCTCAGACCCTTTGAAATAGGTTGTCACACCCTTCTGGCAAAGAAAACCCAATTCCAATGTATAAAAGAGAAAAGGAAAAAAAAGCAACATGAGAATTTTTCACTCCTTGCTTTACTGAAGGATTCACATTATGTAGCATTATACTGTTGTTTATATAGACTGCTTTGTTTTCATTTGGGGATGTTCAAAGGGGACTTCAGGGTTGTAGTGAGATGTGCATGAACAGCTGACTGGGAGTTCAAAAGCATTTGTGTAGATTGAAAGCTGGTTTATTTTCCACGTGCCAAGAATCAGTTTTGTTTTATTTAGATGAAAATAGATTATGGCATTGAAAACCCAACTGTATTAACATTCTTACATAAAGCAAGTTGGGAAGTGATGTTGCAGTTCAACTAATTGTTAATTATACAAATACTCTTGCTGCATATTTTCTTAAGACTTTGGGAATGTTTTGTGATGCAGAGTTTTTGTGATGGAGTTTTTATTCTGAGGGGAAAATAGGGTAGTAAATGAGTTAGGAATGAAGATACTAAACAAGACGTTTTCTTCACTTGGAAGCGTGCTTAAAATTGATTAAATATTTGTTTTCAAGCATTTAATCTTCATCTTTGAGGCATGAACATGCTACCTCTGTCTTTCTCCTTTGGGCTTGTTGTAAAACTCTATTCAGGCCTTTGTGGTGCCTTACATAATGGGTAATGCTATGGAGAATCAGCATCCCTCTTTTGTTAAAGTCCTGCTTTTGTCCTGTTGTTCACTTGACATAGCCAGAAAGAAGGGCTAATGGTTGCTGAATAGTAGCTGGTGATGAATTTGAGGACTGAGCTTTTCAAACCCTGAGTCTGCAACTATCATTGCTGATAATAATCTACTCCTCCTGTGCTGTTTAAAAACCAAAACAAAATAAGAAAAAAACCTGTTCTGCACATCTGGGAAAAAAAGGGAGTTCTGTTGAGTTTATTCTTGAAATTGTTTTGTAAAATATATGGGATTTAAGTATTTCAGATTTAAGTTTTGGGTTCCCATTTAAGTGTTTCAGATTCAGCTCTCTTAAATTTCACTGTTCAAATAGTGATTTATCAAAGATCTGGGATTAACAAAGAAAGAACTTGGAGATTTTTGTGGGTTTTTTTAAACTATTCTCTACTCTGCAAAGGCAAAGATGTACAACTGCAATACCATTAAAAAGGAGAAAACAGCATTTACCCTCTCCTTGCAACCTGGAACAGACTACCTGTGTTTGCACTGTTGTAATAGTACAGATGATTCCCATGTGAATATTTTAATGTCTGCCTAGGGACCTACCTTATCTGTAGCTCTTTAATTCCAGGTGATCGATTGCCCCTGCCTGAGATGATTTTAGGTTTACTGGGTGTAGCACTTGAAACAGGTTGCTATAAGAACAGAAAGTGGTTAGGAGACACTCCCCTTGGGAAGAGGGAGTTGTTGGATGGGAGTAGCCATTAATGAGAGCATCTATGAAGGCATAAAAGCAAACCCTAAACCGAAACCTGGTGCAAATATCTTGAGGAACAGCTGTAGGATTTCTCTTGTTTTGAGCTGGGCCCTGGGAAATTCCTTTTGGGAAGGAAAGTGTTAAGACTTGTTGTCCTATTTTTGTGAGGGTGGTGTTTCATAAAGAACTGCAGAAGTCACATGGAGCATTTCTGCTTTGATTACCTATTAAAAACATATACCTTGTTTGGGAGACTTTTTGCACTCAGATAACTTCTGATGGTGTGATAAGACGTGTTTTATTTACAGTAACAGACCCACATTCTTCATTTCTCTTTTCTCCTGCAATCAAATTCCATATGCTGTTCTATCCCAAAGATTGATTCCCACAGGCTTCAGCTTAAATAAGCAGTGGTATCACATTCCTAGATGCATGACAGAGAAGAGGCATAGACAGATGTCTATGGTGATCATACATTTACTGCAGGTTTTGCATGCAGTAGGCAGATCTTGTCCGCAGAGGATGCTGAGGTCCCTTCTTTGGAGTAGTGTGGAGTGAGGAAAGCTTACCTGGGGTTCCAGTGTTAACTTTATTTTCAAAGACTCTGCAGAACTAAAGGAGTGTCCTAATTCCACTTCGGGAGGACAGTTTTTTGCTTGTCTGCTGGACACCGAGCCGTGTCGTTCCTCGGAAATGTTTTGCTGCTAAGGCACAAACACATAAAGAAATCCTTCCCCAGTCCGTGGAGCAGCTTTCGGTGTTTTCTTGCACAGCTCGCAGCTGTTGTTCAGAAGTGTAGCCGCAGGATGGGGCTGTTGCACTGCCCACCCGGGATCTGTCCCTCTTTCCCTGCTAACCTGGAGCTGCGCTCCCGCCCTTCGCTTTGTTATTCCATGGAGTGTGCCTCGACTTTATCTGCTTCCAAGAGGTAGGGAATTTAGAGTAAGGTGTTGTTGGCTTGCTAAGAGTAGATCAACTTTGTTTCTTTTAGAGACAGCTTTGTACCATGTGGCAAGCACAGGTAGTGAGGTAATAATGTACATAAAGGTGATTTGGTTCATGTTATCACTGAATATGTTAAATATTAAATTGGGGGGGGGGGTTTAAGCTTTTATTAAATCCATATTTGTGTTTTAGAAATGTGCCAAGAAGTGTTCTAATGAAGCAGCACCTGGGGGTTAATAAATGATATCATGAATCCATTCTGATTGCCAAGAAAGATTTTAATAAAAGAAGCTATGCCCAGGGTTGGCTGTTTCATCCATGAGGAATAATTGTTTTGTTTCCATACTTCTTTTATTGGTTGGTTAAAATAAGTTTGCATTTTAGCATCAAGTCATTTTTGGTTGTTCTGGGTGTTTCTGTACCATTTGCACAAAGAGCAAATGCCCTCAGTCTCCTGATTGTAGGAGGTGTTATTTTGATTGCATGGAGACCTTGTATCTTTTACTGCCTTCCACATTTATCTTGTTCCTCTGTTCTTTCTTCTCTTCCCCTCAAACATTCAGGGTGAAGTGAAGTCTGAAGAGGGGCCAGAATGGAATATACTGCGTGATGACTTCATGATGGGAGCATCTATGAAGGACTGGGACAAGGAAAGCGATGGAGAGGGCAACACTGAAGAAGGAGGTGGTCTGAAACAAGAAGATGACAGTGACTGAATGAAACTAAAACCCATTCAAGATAATGTTTTATCTTCTTAAGTTTCCTTGGATAAAAAGTCAGCATTCTGTGAATGTACAACACGTGGAGGAGAATTCTTTTAAAAGAAAAAAAGAGACTTGCACAACCTTGGAGTGTTTTCTCCTCCATGTCAAACTTTTATTTAATATAGCTCCATTTGCTATACTGAAATCCTGAAATATTTTCCAAAACAAGTATAATTTTCAACATATTTCCAAAACATTTTGTACAGTCAAAATAGTGGCACTTGCCCAATGAAAGACAGATTTTGCCAAGGTCATTAAAAGTTTATACATTAGTCATGGCAATTGATGTATTAATGTGCCTGCATTTCCAAATCACTGCTGCACTTTGGAAAGTTGTTGCAATTTGCAATAGAAATGGCTTACAATAAACACAGAAATGCCATCACCTTGTAAAGTTATCGGACTCCTATAGAGTCTTTACTGCTTTGGCCAGAAAAGGTTCTGTAGATAATAAAAGAAAGTAACCATTAATGTGATAGTTCTGGTCTTGGAGCATTAGTTTGATTGGAGACAACTCTGGAAACAGAATTGTAAAGAGAGAGAGACTTGACCCTACTGATAGGGTTTAGTGTTTATATGTGTGTGTATATATATATGCATACATATATGGCTTTTCCATGGCAAGTCTGAGACTGCATAAGCTAAGAGTCTGTTAGGAGAGCAAAGGACAGTCACTGCCATTGGTTTCACTGGGGAGGGGAGCTTTTCTAGCAATACCACAGAAAATTGTGTTCAGGCTTGTTTCATTTGCAGTTGTGGTGTTCTGGCCTTTTTCAGTGAGGAGCTGGAGCTCTGAGATTCATCCCGTGGGGTTTAACCAGCTCCAGTGCTAATTCCTCAGGTCTGCAAAGGGTCAAACCAGACCCCTTTGTCTTAGGTGTGGGCCATGACAGTAACAAATTTGGAAGTCATCTCAGGGTAACACAATTGCCTTTGTTTAAGCTACAGCAGTTTCTCCTCAGTAGTTTGCAAAGGTGCAGAAGCTAACACATAAGAATATATCTTATGTAAGCACATGCATACAGAAGGAATGGTGTGGTGATAAGGGTCTTCTAAATGAGAGGCTGGGGTTGAATTCTGCTGCCTTTGCTGTTCCAGACTGACTGTCTGATGCTGTGTCATTTGTTTAACTTTGCTATCACATTTCCCCATTTGCTATGTGAAGAAAAAGCCTTGAGGCCTATTAATTGATAGTTAAAATACATGGTACTGTTCTGTCCATTTCTGCAGATGCCTTCCAGACAAACCTTTCTTTGTACCTGCTTATAGGCAAGATATGATTAGGAGCAACTTTGAAATTTTCAGTCCTCAGCATGGAAATGTGCAGTAGGGTTTAGATTTTCCTAACAAAGGCATTGTTTGAACTTATTGTGTACTTCAGGATAAAAAATACAGGTACAAAATGGCAGAGAAGCCCATCCCAACAACTGGCAATCATTGTCCTATCCCTAGCCTATTCATCTGGTATATATTGTAGCATAATTCTTCCAGGAGAATTCAAAGCTAACAGTAGAAATGTTTAGATTTTCAAGCTGTTTTGAGTGTTAAACATATTAGATATCTGAGGAGACATTAGTTTGTGGCCTGATATTTATTATCACAAATGAAGGCTTACACCCAAAATACCAAGTGGCAAAACCACAGAAGTTTTACATATGGTTATCCCAGCTTCTGAAAGATCAGGATCTGTACAGCTGTGCAGTGAGAGTCACCATCTCTTCAGTGCAGTGCAAGAAATTGCTGCAATGGGATTTGAAGCATGCATGTGCTTCATGAAGCAGCACAACATTCTAACCTGACACTGCTTTCTCTCTACAGAGTTCAGCTGCTTTCTGTGGAAAAATTACATCAGCACCCTTAAATCTACAGTGTTCTCTGGTTTCATATCAGCAGGTTTCTTTTCATAATCAAACTTCTGGAAAATAATCTAAGTTTTCCTTAGGAACTGTGACATCCTGAGGTGATTATTAAAAACTTCAGACTGCTTTCCAAGTGCTTTTAGAGTACTTGGGTGTTTATTTGTGCATTTTTGGAGTAATGTTTTGATTAAAGCACTGAAGTGTCTCTTGTGTGTTTAAGAAAAATGTAGAATCTATCAATATCGCAAAAAGTATTTTGAGCTTCCATTTCATTTAGAGTGCATAGCCTATATGTGGAGAGCATTTCTTGCCTTTCTAGAAGCATAATACTTACATTTTAATGTATACTGAGTAATTATTTAAATGTTATACTGTACCTTGTCTTTGCCTTGTCCTTCTTTTGTGACATATATCGGGAAGCTCCAAGAATTGCTAAAATTGCTAACTACATGTTTTGACTTTGGAGTGCTTTATTTCACAAGTTCTGTCTTTGTTGACTAGCAGTTCAGAAGATCTTGTTTGGCCCAGGCAGCTTCCAGTCTCTTCTCTGGGCTGCCCTACCCCCTTTTTCAGTAATGTTCTTCCTCTTCAACAGCTACCAAGAACAACCTTTAGCAGCTTTTCCCAGCAGTCAGAGTGCTTGCTCTGTTTTTCCTGCTCCCATGAATATCTCTGCTCAAGCAAAGCTGTGCTGCTGCCCTTCATTCCAGAGAGCATGAATCATCTCAACTTTGTATATTTCTGTACCTATCTATATAAAGCCAATAAGGATGGGGTGGTTCCAGTTTTGTTAGGCTTCAAGCCAATTCCAGAGTATGTAAAGTTTAATATTCTATGGATTGCATGCAAAGCAAGGGTTTTGTTTAATAAGAGAAGGCACAGGGTCAGTTCTTCCCCATGTCTCTTGTCCCCTGGTCTAATTTCTCTTCACATTAATTGTGCTAACTTTCTTTCAGCAAGGAAGACATGAGTTGGCCTATGTAAAAAAATAACTGTCTTGTCCCTGCTTTTCTTCAGCCTCCTCTTAGGGAAACACTTTGGGAGTGGTGATGGGATATCCTTGTTGTGCCTGATGCCACTCCACCACAGCATCTTCTCTGCGAAAACCTGGAGGGAAGAGCTCCCACTTCTGCAGCTGTGAGGCAGGTTCTCTTGGGTTCACAGCTGAGCAGAACAAATGAGCTGGAAATTGCTTCCTAGTGAAGATAGGGCTTTTTTGTCTGATTTGTTTTAAAGAGAGAAGTTAATTGTTTGGAGGCCATAAAGGTTTTTTTACTATCTGATGCTTCCAGAAGAAGGTGGTCTGTAGAGCTGCATCTGTTCTGAGCTGGCTCAGTAGCGGTCTCCAGGGAGGAAGGCAGAAGTCATCTGGCACAAAACACTCTGCACAACTGAAAATGACAAGCTTCTCATTCTTATGAAATGAGTCCTGGCACAGTTAATATACACACAGAGCAGTCATCAGTGTTGTTCACTTCCAATCCCTGCAAATTGCTCAATGATTTCTTCAAGACTTGCTGAGGTAAGGAGTGAGAGGGCCAGGAGAAGGCTTGAGGTAGTGGATACTCAAAATCATGTTACACAGATTGGGTCCTTGTGCTAAATAAGATGTTAAACTCGGGAGTCTAAGACCTCAGACACTGGAGGCTGAACAAGTTCTTGAGTAACAGATGGTGGAAGACTGCACATTTCATTTACTGCTGTTCTAAAGCAGTGGCTTCTAACCTCTTGCAGCATGTAAACCTCCAACATTTCACCTCTGTAAGAGATCTAGCAGATAAGGGCTTTTTCTTAATCATTCTTCAGACTTTTAGCAACGGCTGATACTTCTTGGACAAAGCATTGTTTTCAAATGCATCTTTTCAATTGCTTTTCTGTCTTAAGGGACATGTTAAAAATGAAACTCCAGTCAAACTGAATACCTTCAACACGAAATATCCTTGTGTTTGTGTAATGCTCCATCCCTTGAAACTACTTACTTTTGCTTAAATCCATGTGTTAAACCTGTTGGATACAAAATTGTTAAATGAATTAGGGTACTTTCATTAAGCTTTTGGATGTGAACTCATGAGCACAAGCAGTTTCCAGGAGGTACTTTGGAAGGTTATTTTAGGAATATTCATAAAAAGATTTCTTCACAGTGCCACAGCTGGTTCAATAGTCCATTCTCATGCCAGTGCATGAACTTCCAGAGCATCATTTTACAACATTTTCTTAGTGTTTCTTCACTGTGTTCAGTAAATGTGGTGGTGTTAAATGTGAATTGCTAACTAGGATCAGACTTGCATTGAGGTTTTTGTACCACTAGGATTTCTTACAGACACAGTCTTCTCCAAGTAGCTGAATAATTAATAGAAGGTGTTCAGTTACAGGATAAACTGGTTACACTTCTTATCAGAAACTTCATGCCATAATCAAGAAATGGTTAAATATAAAACCTGCTGATGTTGCGTTAATAGTTCTTTAAGTCACGTGTTGTAGGTGTGTGTGATCATAAGTAGAAGTTAAAGGGATTTTTTTTTTTTTAATCTGTCGTACTTAAAGATTCCACTAGCCATTTATGAGCCCTTTATAAAGTGCATTATGAATATAATCATGGAGATTGTGACTTAAGGTCCATGGCTATTCAATCATGCTCTTGCTTTGAACTTTACTTTTTTTGTCCTGATAAACAAGGACTTTCTCATCTTGTTCAGAAAAGCTTAAAAGTGTTTCTTGATTCAAGCAACGAGATAGTGAAAAGCTTTCCTGATTAGGTGGATTTTGCATTGACTTCCAGGTTGAGTACAGTTTATTCAAAAAGAGGATCTTCTTTGGTTTTTAAGTGATCCATAAATTGCAAGTTTTGTGGGCAGTGAAGCAGCCTTTTACTTAGAGTGCCCTATGTCCAGGGACAAGAACTGGCCTGTGTCCATTTCAGGAAGGGTGCCTGAGGTCAGGCAGCTGAATGAAAATTGTCACTGGAGAGCTGAGTCCCTGAGCTGCTGGTAATTGAGCCTTTGACATACCTGCCCATAGCATCTTCCCAGTCACACCTGGCAGGGCTGCCTGGAGGTGAAAGACAGTCATTGTCAGTCTTTCCACCACAGGGTACTCTGCATTCTCAATTGCAATCCCAATGAGTTTCAAAAGAGTTTTTCACATTGCACTGTAGAGCAATATTTCTGCAATAGTGTAGTTTTGTATAAAAGGTAACAACAGTGTGGTTTTGTATATGGTGGTTTTTTTAGAGGAGTGAAGTATTTGAGAGTACCTGCTGAAAGTTGGTACATCCTTAGGAAAGAAATACTCACTAATTGAGAAAAGACTTAAAATTCTGAAGTGTCTCTTCATGATTAACAGAAGAAGACTGAAGATTTAACATAAGATAGACATAAACCTCAATTTAGGGATGCATTACTCAGTCAAAGCAATGTATTAAACCCAAGTATAAATATACTTCCAGTATGAACATTGATCAAATTGGGAGGATGAGTATCAATATGATATATTTTCTTGTGGATTGTGTTAGAAAGGGACCGGTTAAGCCTTGCAAGATGCTGAACCATCTTTCTGATGTTGTGGCGCTGCAACCAGGAGGTCAGACCAGGATTGCCACTACCACGGCTGTTCTCTCCATCTGCTATGTTTTGCCTTTTTTTTTTTTTTTTTTTTTTTTTTTTTTTTTGGTTTGGTTTAAAATTGCTGAGTGTTCTTTTATTTTAAATTTTTGTGTCATTGCCTAGAATTAGGCAATAGAATACATTTTATGTGAAGAAAATAGTTCAAGTAATAAGGGAAATGCGTGTCTTTCTGTGTCAATACTGTGCCTCCCAGACACAGGCCATTGTCTTTGATTCTCATTCAGTTCAGCTGCTGCTGAAGCACATTGCTGGACTATCTGTCTCATGATTAATTAATTGCTTTTAATTTCATAGGACTGCAGCGATGAGCTTGTGGACTCAGGTCCTTTATGTGAGACACTACTGAGTCTAATGCACATTTGCAGCCAATTTGTAGGCATTTTTACACTGATTAAATTGTTGATAAACTGGATGTTCAAATGGCACTGGAATTTGTGAGAGGAGGCATTTCAGCTGTCAGTTGGTATCCATGATGGGGAAGTTTAGGGACTGGTTTATAGAGCCCAGCTAAAACCAGGGGAGTAGGTTACTTTAATTGCAATCCCATCTAAAAGATCATTAATGTAGGAGAAGCCAATATTGAACACCTTTGCCACCTCTGCAGAGTGGCAAAGATCCAGCTCTAAAATAATCTGGATATGGATCAAAATTACTAATACAGAAATGGATCTTTCTGTTCTAATTCTAGATGGAGTCCCCAAGCTCAAACCATCTATATGTGAGGCTGTAGTTTGATCAGCCATTCAGGAATACTACTTTTATTGATTTCAGTAGCCAGGCACAGAAAATAGATTTTAAAATGTGTAAAGCTGAGAGGCAAAGACCTCTCCACGAATCTGATGAGTGCAGCACAAAAGCTTGGTACTGCATGTGGTCTGGTTTGGTAGTGGGTTTGGTTTTGTTTCAGGAGGTAATATGAAGCAATGCATTGCTTACTGTAAGCTTTCCAGGATGTTCTTGAACACATGTTGCTTAAAAACTGTTAAGAAAAAAAATATTTCTGAAGCTGTGTTAGCATATTCGAGCTTTTCATCTGTGCAGACTGCATAGGCAGCTTGTGAAGAAGTCAGGATGCCAGACGCAGAGCTATTTGTTTTTTGTAACTGCATAATATGATTTAAATATAGCATTACTGGCTGGCCCATTTTTGAAGTTGCTGCCAATTAATTTTGCTATACACATAATTTTCTTAAACTTCAACAGCACAATCTGGGTGCACATTCTAACTTGAGTTACATGGTTTTAATTTGTTGAATAAACTCCAGTGGATGCTCTGTTAGGAATCCAATATTTACAGATATCATTTGTGTGTTACTTAATGAGGTATAACCCAAATCATCACTATGCAGTTCAGAAATAGAAGGCAACAGCTGTAATACTGAGAAGGAGATGCAGGTCACGAGTTCAAACCTTGAGATTAAAGGGATGACTTTTACCCTACTGTCTTTACTTTGTCATGCTTGCTATAAGTAGATGTCAAGGCACTCTGGTTTATAAACCACTGGCTTATATTTCTCTGTCTTATTTAAATCATTTTTATTTTTAGTTAGTGAATCTGATAATTTTCCTCTGCTGATATTTAAGTCTTACTGACTTAAGTGGAAACAGGATTTCCTGTGGTGATTAAAACCACAGGTGCTAGGATTAAGGAAGGCCTTTTTTTCAGTGGCATATAGACTAAAACTGGAATGATACATAGAAGATTAGTGTGGCATCCTCAAGGCTGACAAACAGATTCAGGAAAGCACATGAGGGGATCAAACTCCAGGAGGTATAACCATGGAGAAACTTCTCTGGCAAAGTTTTTATGAAGACTTGAATCTTAACTGATTCAAAGCTGGAAATCAGCTCTTGGACGCAGAAACCTCTTTGGATGCAGCACTGATGTGTGCAGCCTTTATGGGAAACGTGTATGTTTTTAGGATACAGGGTTTAGGCTATTGATGCTTTCCTAGTCCCCTAATGTATGGCTGTACTCTGTGGAGATAGGGTGCAACTTTACTGGAGAGAAGCTATATTAGGAGTTGTAAAATCCCAGCCATGTAAAATGTGAAGAATGACGTAGCATTGAAATACAGACTAATGGTGATATTCCTCTCTGTTCCATTTTTCCTCTTATCCATAAGAATTTTTTTCCCCTTTATATTTTAGTCATTCTGGTTTGAGGTGTCCTGTCTAAAGTTCCAGTGTTGTTGTTGTTTTGGGTTTTTTTATGGTCTTTGGTAACAGTTTTTTGGGGATAATTGCATTCCAGGTGTCTTTTATTAAGATTCAGTTTTAAATACAGACTATACACTGCTGTGGGGGCATTACAGCTTTGTGTTCTTACTTGATGGTGGGAGATGATGCCATTCTTTAACTTCTCTGAGATGACATCTGAATGGCTTTTTGGATCAGATCCTGTTGACTGTCACTCTTGTGATTGTTTCCACTGAAATTATTAAATCAATTTGTAGGAATGAGAACTTTTTTATGTGTATAGGTATGTATGTGTTGGGGGTTGGTACATTATGTATGAATACATATATTTATAAACACACAAAAATGTGTGTGTGTTTAAATATATATAAAAATAATAGTTCTTATTCTTGTTATATATTTTATATTTATTCTATATATATTTAAAAGAAGTTCTGGTTCACACAAATAAATTATCTCCTTGTATAAATATCGGAAATATACCTTTGATTTGCAAGTTGACAAGTAGTTACATATGTATATGTGGATAGCAGTCTTGCGTGTCAAACAGCATGTTCTGTAAAATAGCCTTTATCTTCTGGAACATGAGTGCTGCAGGAATAGGCTGTGGTTGTGTGAAATGCAATCCTGGGGCAGTGGGGCTGCTTGTGTTAGTAAGGTCAGCAGGGTTTGCTCTCAAATTCATCCAGGCGTTGCAGCGCACACTAATGAAATGTGCAGCACAGAGGTATGGACTTCTACTTCACTAAGGATAATAAACAGTAAAATCTAAGGTTTTATTATAGTATATATTACAATTTTCCATTATTTGTCATCTCCTCTTTGCCTCACCTTTATTAGGTGCCACCTTGGCTCTCCAAGTTGAACCTTTATACGTGTATTTTTATAAAAAGGAGAATTCAAAAGTTTTTTTTTTCCCCTAGCACTCTGCATCAGAATGACTGAGATTCTACATGACCACAGTTATGGCTGCAGATTTCTGTGCGTGCCACAAAGAATTAATTGTGCAATCATCCTACACTCGTCATCAGTGTGAGAATTTACAAAAATCACCTCTTAACTTTTAAAAGTTATTCCTCTTCCAACAATGTTCTTTAGTTTATGAAATGTGACCAGCCACCTTATTTAATGACCTGGTCGTCAGCAGTTTTAGAAAGATTATTGCCTTTGTATTTCGCACGGCGCATTTGCGTATAACCAAAACAATCTAAAAAGAAACCACAAATTGTAAAATCCTGACCACGTAATTTTTAACTTAATAGGAAACATGAAACCTTTACATTTAGTGAAGTAACTTTCCAGGTGTCCCTGTTTTTCTAATAAACAGCTAGTGTTTATTAAAAAAAAATGAATATGTAAAAAAGACAGTATTGTATTGAATTAAAAGTGCCAAAACAGATAAGTTCTGTTCTTTCCCCGTATGCATGCTAAGGGCCCAATCCCACTTTTCAATTTACAAGGCTTCCACTGACAGCAGCCCCACAGGACAAGGCCATTTCACAGGGGCACAGGGAAGAGATAAATGTAAGCTGAGTTTAACCTTCAGTCTCTGATAATCCAGAGCAGCTTTTGAAACAGGTAGCCAGGTAGTCCTCAATAGAAGCTACTGTGGAATGAATAAAAACTAAAAAGCTTTGCAAGATAAAATAAAAAGCCATAATTGCAATAATAGTCATGAAAATTAACAGTAGAATGCAGAAGCAGAATTACCTCAGTAAAAGGCCATGTTACAGTTGAAATCTGAGATATAAAACTTTATCCATCTTTGTCGAGTGCCTGCAGTTTGATTCTGCCATTTCTGACAATTTCTGATTGCCTTTTCTATGTGTTCCTCCTCACTTTAGCAAGGTAAAAATGACACCTGTTTGAGTTTAGTTTGCAGGACTTCCGTGGCAAAAAAAAAGCCTCCTTAAATGTGCAATGGGGAGATTTTAGAACTAAGACCAGCTCTATCATGATGTAAATGTTCCAGGTATTTTCCATTTCGATAACAAAATGGAAAATCAATGTTTATGAATGTGGATGTGTATTTGAATGATTTGGCTAGCAGGTAGGTATCCCTTCCTAGAGCAAACTGGGGCAGCTCAGGGTATGTGTGGTGGGCTTCTGCAGCTGTTGGGGATTTAGCCCAAGTGGTCAGGGCTTTTAGAGTGGAGTTTGCATGCCTGGGAAGTTCTGCATGGCAAAAGCATCACCATGGAGACATTGGGAAGTTTTAGGGAATCCAGCTTTGTTGCAGTCGTAAGGCAAAATGGAGACATGCACCTGGGTAAGCCTATGTCACACTAAAAGGGTCGGAAGAGAAGCAAATGGCTTTTCTCAGATGAGAGCAAGCTCAAGATTTATCTTTTTTTTTTTTTTTTTCTTTCCCCTAGATGGTCTAAATGACGCTGAGGAATCATTGCCAAATCAGAAGGAATCTCAGCAACTTTCAAAATCTAGTCGGACTGGTTTGCTGTCAGCCTGGCTGGATTTCTGCCAGCTTACATGGAGGGTTTAGGGAGCTTGGACCTCCTGCAGCTCTGTGGGCAGCGTGGCCAGCTGGGCACTGAACACAGGGGAGTTGATGGCCTCCAGCAGGGCATCCCCTAAGGCTTCAGGGTTTGTGAAAGACTCTGCAAAGTTTGGGTTGGTTGGGTTTTTGTTTTTTCCCCCCTACGAATAATAAACTTCCAAGGATCAAAACACTTCGTAATCTGGAGGGTTGTGTCTGCAGAGGGATCCTGAGAGATGGGGGTAAGTTCCCTGCCTGAGGAGGGTGTCCAGCACTGACAAATCGCTGCTCTGAAGCCCTTGAGGAGTAGCACACAGTGCCAAGTGTTATAGGGCCGTCGTTGCAGTATAAGGAATTGCTTCATGGTTTCAGCTGTAGTTTTTGGAGGAAATAATTTAACAACCCTTTTCTTTAGAAGTATTTGCAGTTGAGGTAGCCCATGTAACAGAGCTGATTCCTCAGCTGGCTCGCAGTGGAGCTGTGAGATGTAACAGCTCAAGGAACTGTCCCCTTGGTTTTGTACAGGTGTGCTGCAGAAGTGAAACCAGCTGAGTCTACATGTTGAGCTTGCTTGTTTATTTGAGTAATTTTGGAAACGTTGCCACTCCTGACACTGCAGCTGTGTTTTTGAGGTCAGTAGGAGCAGGACATTGACATGTACAGCAGTAAAAGAGTGATGTTGTGGCAGAGAGGTTTAATCTGGCCTTGCAGGAATTCATGGATTTAAGTGGAAAGCACTGTTAACTCTTGCATTGTGAGGATGCAATCTGGGTTGTGTGTAGGGCTGTACATACCCACATGCTGGTAAAGAATGAAGTTTACTTTTAGAGTCTGTGTGTACACATACCTGTCAAAAATATACTTTCGTAGCTCCTCCATCTCTCAGAGAACGTCATCGTTGCTGGTACCCACAGCAGTCCGAGGTTAGCTGGTCGTGCTGGCACAAGATTCCCCTGCAGCAGAGCAGGGCAGAGCCTTGCCAAGGCAAATAGTGTGTGGCAGCTCCGTGCTGCTGGGTGCCTCCATCACCCCAGCACACAGCCACAGCTGCTCAGAGGAAGCAGTTTTCCTTGCTAGGAAGGAAAAACTTGCATTTAATTTGGAGACCAACGTTCTCCAGCTCTGGGAAACATCTGAAAATTTTGCAGAAAGAAGATGGCTCCTGAGGTGTGGTCAGCTGGAGGAAGCCTTCAGCGGTGTTTGGGTGGTTTGTGTCTTACATGATTCTCAGTGTGCTTCCAGGTCCCAGTCCTGCTACCTCCTTTCACCTCTGTGTGTTTACCCGTAATACCAGTGGCAATGGCTGAGCTGTTCTTGGGAATACCTATGGCCCTTCAAGCACCTCTTTCTACATCTTTCTTCATCTCTGAAAATAG
Organism: Cinclus cinclus; assembly: GCF_963662255.1. NCBI lineage: Eukaryota > Metazoa > Chordata > Aves > Passeriformes > Cinclidae > Cinclus > Cinclus cinclus. The sequence continues at coordinate 93,069,068 of NC_085048.1, forward strand.
AGGTTCTTTACAAACAGCCTTGCCCCACTTAGGATGATGTTACTGGAAAGTTCTGGCAAGTAAAACCTGTGATAACTTAATTCAGAAGGGAATGGAAAGCTAAAATGGGTGAGAGTAAAGAAAAAAAGCTTCTTGATCACTTTTTAAAGTTAATGTAAAGTGGTGATCAATGAACTGTAAAGCAACAGCTTTATGGCAGTAAGTTGAGGGGTGCCTAGTAGACTGTGGAGTGATTTCCCTGGGGCAGAGTCGGGTATGGATGGAGCCTGTGATATTTGTTGTGGCCAAAAGAGGCAGCGGAAAAATTGAATTACAGGCGTAGCCAGAGCATTTGTGGCTTGAGAGTTTCTGTCAAGTGCAGATGAGGATGTATTTGCACGCTTCTGACAGGAGAGGAGACCTCGGCGAAGGAGCAAATTCTCCTCATCTGCCGTCTCTCCCTCTTTGGCCGGTAGTACCGATTACCAAGGTATCCGGGGAACAGCGAGAATTGCCCAAAACACGCTTGGAAGTGAAACCGAGGGGCAGTGCCGAGGAGCGCTCTGTGACACGGGAGCGGGCAGAGCTGCCCCGCAGCCTCGACCAGGAACGCGTCTGAGCGGTGTCCAAGAGGCGTGTTATTCCTCCTCTAACGCCAGAGCGCTATTTGGCCCGATTACTTTAATAATAGGTGCAAGAAGCACTAAGGCCTTTATTTGAAAAAGAAGTAAAATAAAAGTCTGGCACGACTTGCTTATTCGTCTCGGCTCCGGGCTGCCTCTCCTCTCCTTGCCCCGGGGTGAGGCACCTCGGCAGCGGCCGGGCTGCGGCGAGTCCCTCGCCGGTGGCGCGGAGGGGAATAAATAGCCGGGCGGCGGCGCGGAGCCCTCCGCTCCCGCAGCCCCTCCACGTCACTTCGCAGCGAGCCGAGCACGTGGGGCGGGGAGATCGTATAAATCTCCCTCTCCCTGCGCGGCCGTGATGTTATCTGCTGGCACCCGTCCCCTCCGTGCAGGGAGAGCCGAGGGGCCGGGGGCGGCAGGCGGGGGGCGCCGGGCGGAGCGCTAGAGCCGCCGGGGACGGGGCCAGCCCCAGCCCCGCGGGGGAGGCCGGCGGGCGGGGAGAGCGGCGCTGCGCTGCGGCCAGCCCCGGGCGGCCGGCTCCGCGCCTGCGACCCGCGGGAGGCTGCCGGGGCGCGGCGGCGCTGCCTGGCTGACTGCGGCGCGGGGTTTGGCGTTTCGGAAGGAGGAGGAAGAGGAGGGAGCTGGGAAGAGCTGTGCGGCGCGCAGCGGCCCGGGCGGGGGTGGGTCGGTGCATGCGGCGCGGGGCGCACGCAGCAGCCTGCGGGACGCGGCCGGACGGGGGATCGCCGCTCGCCGCGGGCGCCGGGCGCCGCCGCGGGGCCGGGGCCGCCGCCTGCCGCTGCCGCTGCTCCGCGGCCGGGCCGGGCGCGGGGGCCGGGGCTCGGCGCCGCCGGGCGCACACGTGCGCGGCTCTCGGTGCCCGCGCCGCCGCGGGGGCTGAGCGCTGCCGGGCGCGGGGCGGTGCCGCTGCCCGCCGGGAGCCGTCGGGCGCCGCGGGCGCACGGCTGGGCTCAGCGCCGCGCCGGCACCCTCTCTCTGCCGGCTGCGGCAGCGCCCTGTGATACCCGTCGCTGCGCCTTCTCGCCCTCCTTCCTTTTTTTCGTTTTTTTTTTCCTTCCCCCTTTCCCCCAGCCTCCCCCGCTTCAGATTTTTGTTTTACAGCGCGCTGAGAGCAGCCTCTCTGCCATTTACTTGATTTGCAGGTTTGTTGTATCTGTCTGGGGGCTTTTTTCCTCTTTTTTTTTTTTTTTTTTTTTTTTTGCTGTCCGGCTCACTCCACCCCCGAATTTTGTCTAGTTGTAGCAACTTACTTTTTATTTTCTTTTTATTTTCTTTTTTTTGTTCTCCTTATTACTGGTATTTTTTTTTCACTGGCGCCTCCCGTGCGTTTTCCGACTGCGAGCCTCCCTCGCAGCGCGGTTTTTAAGAGCATTTTTTCTGCAGATCTCCCCTTTGTTTGCACAGATCCCCTTTTAATTTTTTTTTAGTATTTTTTTCTTGTTGCTCGTTGTGACAGTCACTTTTTTTTTTTTTGGTGGTGGTGGGGGGGGCGCTGTATTTAAACACTTAAAATGCACTGCTATCTCCTGAGCGTGCTCCTTACCGTGGATCTGGCCACCGTGGCTCTCAGCCTGTCTACCTGCAGCACCCTCGACATGGATCAGTTTATGCGCAAGAGGATCGAGGCAATCCGGGGGCAGATCTTGAGCAAACTGAAGCTCACCAGCCCCCCGGACGAGTACCCCGAGCCCGAGGAGGTGCCCCCGGAGGTCATCTCCATCTACAACAGCACCAGGGACCTGCTGCAGGAAAAAGCCAACCACAGAGCCGCCACTTGCGAGAGGGAGAGGAGCGACGAGGAGTATTATGCCAAAGAAGTCTACAAAATAGACATGCAGCCTTTTTACCCCGAAAGTAAGTCCTCTGGGTTTGTGCATGTGTGCCTAATTTCGCCCCCGGGGCTTAACGGTGCTCAGTACGTTTAAATAGTACCCCCAAGCATCGTAATCTCCCTTCTTTGCTCGGCTCGCTTGTCATCCTCAGCATCGTTTTGGTGGAGGCTTCTAGGGTTTAATTTAGGTAACGGGGTATGCATATGACCGGGTGGGGATATGTGTGTGGGGGGGGGGTCACCTGTTGTCCCAGACACGCGAGGTTTCCAGACCCCTCTGAAGTCACCCCGGAATCCCTCAGGGTACCTCTGCTGCCACCGCCACCTGAGCAGAGCTCCCCCCTCCCGGGGTCCATCTCCCTCCCAGCACCGGGTTTAGCTCCCCGGCAGCCCTGGTACAGCCTCCAGAAAGAGCCAATATCTTTCCACTGCTCTTGTTTCCCTTGGAGTGTCTGGAACGGGCAAGTTTCCATCTCTCCATAACTGAAAAGAAAAGGAGGTCTTAAAAAAAAAAAAAAAAAAAAAAAAAAAAGTCGCCGTTTCGTCTTGAGTGTGTCCCTCTAGAATATTGTCGCGCAGACGGCTGTTCGCGTTGGTGCTCAGGCAGGACAGAGACGTCCTCCCTCCTCTTCCCACTTTAACTAGCCTCCCCTTTCGGTTAGTGGGCACTTTTCATTTCAGGTACAGAAAAACTGTTCCCTCCTGAGTAGCCTCGGTTCTTGGAACCTGTCTCAGCCCGTCTGCCTTTTGCTGTTTTTAACGACCTTCTGGTGATCCATGCCACGTTTTGCAGCCAAAAAAAAAAAAAAAAAAAAAGTGCAAATGCTCTGTGTTGATCAAATCCGCTTAGAGTGATTAATAATAATTACGACGTGCCTTTTTGTTTTGGTTGTGAAGCTTAAGTGCACAGACTAAAAAAAAGAAAGAAACAAAAAGCACCGCACTGCCTTAAAAGAATCTAGATCATCATCATACTGAGGAAAGTGAAATACCAGAAGCAGAAAATAACTTCACCGTTCACATAACCAAACCCTAGTCCCTAGTCATTTCATTTAGCTCGCTTCCCTCCCCCACCACTTGATGCCCTGTATACTTGCTGTCTGTTTCTCAAAAGCACATAGCTCTTGCTTAAATAGATAATTCAGCCATCTTGGTAACTTTATCCTAGAGTTTCTAATTGCATTTTCCCCTTATTTATTTTTAGTTTAGCAAGTTGTAGCTTTGGGGCTTGCACCGTCTTGCATGGGATAGTCCTAGGATGCCAGCCAAGGTATCTGAACCCCACGCTCTGTGCAGCTGCCTCCTTTTCTTCCTTTAGTCTTAAATGGCAACATCAGGTACAGGACATCCTGGCAGTCAGAGCCATTTTATTATTGTAATTATGGCACCATCCTTAATAGCCATGATAAATACACTCCACCCTTGTTACCCTTGGGGAAGAAATACCTTCTTTAAAAAAAAAAAAACCCACATATTTGGAGCCAAGTGGGTATGAGCAGGGCGATTCAGTATAATTCATAGCTGCAGCCAGAACACAGAAGTCATGCTTGTTTTCCACGCTGATGTACTGTATTATTTTACTGGTGGTTTTGGTAGAAGTCAGCACTTCCCTTTGAGACCCATTAGATCATACCTAGGGCAGAGCAGCACCTTTGGGCAATGGTTGGGAAGAGCTATTATAGTGCCTTGGCTTGGGGAGTTGACTCTGTAACAGAGACTCTCTGAGAATTGTAAAGTGCATCCATCCTGATCACATCTGTCCTCTCTTCTTGCTTCAGCAAACTACAAAGAACCAATAGTCCAAAATGCAGCTGCATACTTCCCAGAAAATTATCTGTGGTGTGTGTGACTTGGATGGCATTGACAAAAGAGGATCTATTTTAAAAACATTGTCAGGGGCCAGATTTGGTCTGAAGTATCAATATAGGCTTTGGAAGAGCAAAGGAGATTGCAGGTATCTACCAACAGAGTGCATCAGACGTTTGGGATCTGAGGGCCAGCTAGCAGCAAATCCAGCACTACTGTGCGAGGGCTGTCGCTAACATCAGAGTAAGTAGGTTAACTGTTTTTCCACTGCTCTCTAGTTATGCTGGATGGAGCGAACCTTTCCAAAAAAGACAGTAAGGAAGAAATCACTCCACATATTTTAAAGGAAGAAATTGAAAGCGCAGCTCTGGCGGCCACAGGCACTTTCTCCTAGGCGTTTCAGAGTGGATTTTTTTAACTCTACAGTGTCTGCTGGGTTGGAGAGAGGCAGGAGGGAGAAGGGGATCAGTGTGAAAGCGCTGGAGGTCAAAAGCTGCTGGAAGGCAGGCATGGGAAAGATCAGTGGTTCAGTTTTTAACCACAAGTTGTTAGCGTTCAGTAACTGACTACAACCCAAGTATTACAAATATGCTCTAATTATACTCATAGTCAGCAATATATCACTACAGATCGCTGATAGGTCTTCGTGGGGCATTTTGTAAAGTTCAGACTAAATATTTTTAGCAATGAGGAGATTTAAAAGGAAAACTATAAGAGATATTGTATATACCCTAAGGCATATTTTGTCTTAAATATTATCCTTGGCCAACTGTACTGTATAAATACAGTAAATATGAATAGAACTGGCAAGATGCCAATCTCCTGGGATGAATTTTAGTCAAGAAGGTATTTATGGGATATAAATAATACTGTGTCAACATTTAAAGAAGGGATCTGATTAGTTTTGAAATTATTCATATTAATCTTTTCACATGCTGTTAATTTAAGGCTCAAACTAAAGTTGTGCTAAGGTTTACTGATAGTTTGCACTGAGGAAGTAAGGGTGCATCTGGCTTGAGAGTCCACTTGAGGTTAAGGACACATCAGGATATAGGTGGAAATTCAGAGAGTCAGGGACTGCCTGACCCAAAAGCAGCAGATGCAGAAGGAATGTCAGAAAAAAATACTACAAAGACATTTGGTAAAAACAGAAAGCTTTAGTCTGTCAGGGATGCCTTGTGCTCAGGACAGTATGTATCTGTACGAGTCTGAATCTCCTAAGTGGCAGCCAGAATCTGACGTTTTTCAAAGCAGTTTAAACAGGAGAGTTGGATATGGTGTTCTCTGAGCACAGCATCAGAGAGTTCATGGGAATTTTGTGCCTAGGCAAAGTTACCTGAGTAAATGCTTAAAACTGGTTGCTGTGAATGGTGGATCACATTAGAAGCTTGTTACTTACCAGTTCTTCCTTGAGTATCTAGGGCCTGATACTTACGCTAAGTGATGATTGCCATTGCACTGAGAGTAAACAGAAATTTAATGCCAACACAATTAAGGATTGTGAATTGTAATGCTAATGAATAACGGGCATACTTGAGAAAAACAGGCAACACGTGTATCTGGAGGCAAAGGCCCATTCAATCATCTTCATTCAAAGCAACTTTTACCACAGCCAAATGAACTGGTTTGTAGTGATAGCTTAAGGCCAATGCAGGTAAATTTTGAAGTTTTTTGCATTATTGAAGATAGGTTTGTAAATACTCATTAGCCTAAGAAAAAAACAGTTCTTCTGGGTTTGGGCCTCATTTCTCATGAGTTTTAAGCTACCTTAGTGTGAAGGCGCCTCCATGGGTTCCATCCTGCACTGATGGTTAGGATTAGTCTTCTCAGGAGCTCTGTCCCGTGAGTATTGCTGTACGTGGGCCATCACTCTGCTGAATATTGGTCCCATGAAAGACAACATTATAAGCTGGTAGGGCACAATGGCATGCTTCTACTTTATCAACAAGGACTCAGTTTACCAGCAATTACACACATGTGGGTTCCTTGTCTTCAGAACTGCTCCTGCAGACGGCTCCCAGCATTGACTGCATCATTACCACAATGTTAACAGCTCACCTGTGTTTGCATGTAGCACAACACAAGAGTCTAATCTGTCAGGTTTTCCCATGTTATTAATGATATGGAAACAGACTCGGGAGGAACAACTTATTTTAAAACTTTCTAGCTACTCTGGACCTATGGTTGTGCTCTGAAGCATGTCTTGTAGGAGGAGGGTTTTGCCAGGCATCCTCTCTGCATTACAGAGAGCACCTGAAGCAATGTGAAGGCTTTCCCAAGGAGAGACATGGGGGTTCCTTATTCCTTAAGAAATGACACTTAATGCAGTCTTCATAGGTGGAAAACCCCAGGAAATCCCACATGTCTTTAGAAAGGCACAGGATAATTTTGTAGACAGTAGTCCTCTACATACTGAGAGGGATAATAAAATAACATGCTCTGGTGCACTAATGAAGGGCAGCACCACATGAGCTTCCTGCCTGGCTTCTGAATCACCAGACACTTTTACTGTAAGCAGGGTGCCAAGCTGGGAAGCAGGGGGGAAGGTCTAAGAGCCGGTCTGGAGTGATACATGGTCCTTCAGTTTCTTCCAGAGGATGAAGCCTACAGAAATGCTAAATACCTATGACCCCTCTCTTTAACACTGCATGGTCAGATGAGCTACAAGACAGGGCTATATTTCCAAGTCCTTTCCGTAACCCTCCTGGAATTTCTCTCTTGTGTCTGTTTTAAAGAGGCAGTTTTCACTGTAATTTGGCGAGTAAGAAGGTTTGACAGAATCACGGAATCATGTAGGTTGGAAAAGATTTTTAACATCATCTGAGTACAGCTGTTAACCCATCACTGTGAAGTTCGCTGCTAAGCCTTGTGCCTGTGTGCCGCATGTATAAATACCTCCAGCGATGGTGACTCAACCTCTTCCCTGGGCAGCCTGTTCCCTCACTTTAAAGCCCTTTTGGTGAATATGCAGCAGTGCCCCTGCTGCTCCCCACCCTTCAGCCTTTGACAGTGTTCATGTTTTGTAGTCCCAGAGACCCTTCTGGAAATGTGCCCTTGTCTTCTGCTCTGTGGCTGGTGATGTGCAGGGAGTGCCCAGAGCTTGTGCTGTTCTTGCTGGCTCTACTTGCAGGACTAGTGTGAGTAGGGGATTGTGTGAGGAAAGCAGAGCATCATCTTCATTAGATGCTGGTTTTAGCCTTGCTCCTCTTTGGTACCCTGCATGAGAAGTGTAGTGGCCATCAGTATGGCTGTGTTACTGTGGAGTTACTACTTCCATTCTTTTGCTGTCAGCTTTTGCTGCACCAGAGCTGAGCAAAAGGATGAATGAGAACTGGCTTTCATTCTCAGGGAGCTTCTTCAACACAGCCCTGAAACATGCACGGAGCTTCACACACATGAACAAACTCATTAGCAATAAGGCTCTGTGTATGCCTAATTAGCTTCCTGAGTTGGGGCCTGGTTTATGGTGCATTTGCAGGGATGAACAAAGCGAGACAGTTCAAATCCCTCTCACTGTGTGGAAATCTGTCATTTGGGCATGGGAGCCCTGTGAGAAAGAAATGCTTTACAGCATGTTTTAGAGAGGAAAGAAGAAACTCTTCAGTGATCCTGAAGAAGGCTGACCCTGTTGGGCAGCTGGCTTGCTTTGCCTTTGCACTGATGTGCTAGACTGCTCCTGTATTACAGATAAAGAGAGGAACCCCAGGGTATGGTGACAAAAGAAGTCATGAGTGAAGACACACGAACATTTTCGTTCCTGTTGTGAAACCACATGCAGCATGTTTTCAAGCAGGCAGTTTTTAGCTTGAGGAGGATACGCTCCCCACGTATTATTTAATGTAATAATGTGTTACGGATGTTTCTGCTGGTTTGTTTAGATTAAAGAATTGGTTTGGTCATTTGTTTAGGGAAAGCTTACACCCTGCCTTCCACCACAGGCTGTTGCTTGCTTCCCCTTCAGTCTGTGCTGTGCATAGTCAGTGCCTAGCTCCATCATCACTGCCAGTTGTCTTTCTGTAGTAGTCAATCTGAAGCAGCAATGTTTCTTCTTAAAACATCTCCCCCATGAGTGTCCTTGCTGTCTGTGCTGTGTTAAGTGATTGCAGCTGGGCACTCAACTGTACAAGACATAATGCTGCAAGGTATGGAGGAGAAAGTATAGAGGTAAAGAGAGGTATAGAGAGAAAAGATTTGTCTGTAACAAGACAAGAAAATGTTGGGGAAAAAGCCCTTACCATCAGGGGTTGTGTTTTATCTCCTTCCAGTGTGAGCAGTTGTGTTTGGATTTATGAATTACTCATGAGGTACACTGCTGTGGTTCTCTCAGCTTGAATGGCGCAGGACTGGCTTTGCAGAAATGAAGTGTTAGACCTAGCTTTGTTAGACCTGTCTGGTATTCATAGTTTTTTACATGTGTTTGGTGCTCTGCAAGTTGGTCCTCAGTAGGGAAGTTGCATCTTTGGGTAAAATAGCATTCTTTAAAACAACCAGGTTTGCCAAAGGGAGCATGGCAGTTCATGCCACTGGGAGATCTTCTGGCTCCTTGTATTGGAGGTTTTGTTGGATGAGTTAAGGCCGCTGTGCAGAGAGACTTCTCACTCGCTGTGAAGAGACAGGTTCTGCTGAAATCCATCTTGTGTTGTTGTTCAGGCTCTCTGGTGTCCATGTTTGGTTTCCAGGAGATGCTGGATCTCACAGGCACCACTGCAGCAGATTTGTGGCAGAGTGTGGAAAGGATCCTGACCACATCTCTCCCTTGTTCAGATTTTAATTTAGACAGTGACTGAGGAGTGCTTCTCATTTCAGATGTGATGCTCATTGACATGTTCAAGCTCTTCGCTGTAGAGCTGAGCTTTTCTCCTCTGAATCCCCTTTAGGGAGGAAGCCTCTTTTTGTTGTTATATAATACTTAGTACAGTGTGGTGCTGACTTCAGGTTATTAAAAATAACTGTATAAATTATAAAACATGAGTTGACCTCATAGCTGACCCTGCTTTGAGCTGGAGGTTAGACTTCCAGCATGAATTAACCTGTAATCCTTGTAATACTACATTTTAATACAAGGAAAACAATGCACTGTATTTCAGCTTCCACAGGGTGGTCTCGATTCAAGTATTGCCATGTTTCTAAAGATGTGCTGTTTTCTGCCAGTCTTGGATTTGTCCCTCTGCTGTAGCTTTCTTGAACCGAAATGTTCCTGTTCTTCTCTCCCTCTGCACGCAGTTTTATTTTGCTTTTCTCACTTGAATGTTGCTTTTCAAATAAGCATGGTAAAATGCATTAAAATAGACTACTGTATTGGACCTCAGCAAAAGCTGTGGCATAGTTTTAGGCAAACTGAGGAGGGGCGGGGAAGGAAAATGTTGTGATACTGACCTTTCACTTTGCTTGTTTGGCTCCTTCCCATCATATCTAACCCACACTGCACTGACAAATACCGCATCTGTCTTGACAGGCAAGTTCACAAATAACCATTCATTCATAACTTGGAGCTGCTGTAAGACTCCTTATGGATTGCTTAATCTGACAGTTGTGCATTTGAGCAGAGACTTTGAAGCAAAGACTTTGTAGAATGACCGTGAGTTCAGTCTGACTTTGTGAAAGCTGAGAGGGAGGTCTTGCGTGAAAGAGGATACTGTACTCGAGGGTGTGCTGCGTGTGTGCATGCGTGCACACATGCGCGTGCATGCATTTTGGAGTATTAAAACATCTCTTGTTGCCAAAGCCCAAATTGGAATGTTCTGGGGAAAGATAATTTAATTTTTAGCTTCTGGATTCATTTCAGTGATGGCAATTTCAACACTTCCTGGGGAGAGTCTATTGGTGGTTATGTGCATCAAATGCAGCAGTAAATCTGTCATTCTTTCCATTTCAGTTTTTCAGGCTTACAACTTCGTTATTTTTCCCTGTTTGGCTGGTGTTAGTATCCAGTGTTTTCCCTGGCTTCATCTCTTTTAAACCCCTGCCTTGAATTTTAAAAGGCCAGCTAAGCCTGGTGAAGTGCTTCTCTTTCTTGTTTTTGTTTACTTACAGCATTGGCAATTGAGCAGCTAGCTAGCTGAGCTAGTAATGGTAATATATCTTTACCATAGTGATGACTGAAAGATAGGAATCAGAACATGTTGGTTTTCATTCCTTGCAGTGGGAAAAAAACCCAATCTACAAAATCCCCCAAACCTGTGGGTGAACTTTGTAATCACAAGGCTGAAAAACTAGTAGGTGTTAGCAGCTCTGACTCTTTTGAAGTGATCAGAGAGCACCTCGCAATCACATATTTGATGAAGGCTTCTGCACAATAATCCTCATTAATCCTGAGCCCACAGTTGTGTTTACAGCTCGTCTCCAGTTTGAGAGACTGGAGATCTCCAGCCCCAAATTTAGAGAACGGTCCTTGCTTATTTGAGTGGGCATTGTCCAGTATGTATAAAAGTACTTATTTTGAACTTTGGGCAAATGGTCATAAAGCTCTCTAGGACTGCCAAGATGTACACTTGGAAGAGCACCTGCAAAACTTTACATCTTCCAAACAGTGTAAAAACAACGCTGCAAATTTAGCCTCTTGAGGTGTAGCAGTGGGTCGGAACAATGGCACAAGTGGTGATCAGGGCCTGGTGTTCACCAGAGCCTGGGACAGGCTGCTGCTCCGTGTCCCATCTCCACTTGGTCTCATGGGTGGCCCAGACTAGCAAAGCTGGGAGACGTCCCTGCTCTCCCTGAGCGTGGAGGGTCAGCTCTGCCCTTTGCATCGCAGTTCCTGCCCTTTGTGCTTTGAGGCTGTGGTGCAGGAATTAATCCAGCTGACTGGAGAATAGTTAAACAGAGCACTTAATGAATGCTTAGTAAGCAAGATTTATGGATGCCAAGGTTCAGGTCCACTGGCAGTTCATTTCTGCTTTCAAATGCCTGCAGGGGGTATAAGGGATATTTGCCTTCTGGGAGGGATAAATGATAGATTGTATTTGCCAACATGATAGGACATTGTAAACAGTCTGGAGATGTGCTGGATCTATGCAGATCATTGGTGTTCTCATTCTCGCCCAATCTCCAAAAGATCCAACCCAGTTTTCTTGGCTGTTGCAGTTGGCTCTCGGCCTCCCTGGCAGAGCAAGGGCTTGTACATCTTATGCTAATCACTGCTTTATGCTCATATTTTTCTTGATGCACGCCTTGGAAGTGAAGTAGCCACATTTCAACATTGAGATTTGCTGAAAGATGTCTGTAGGTTTTGCTTTTTGTGCTCGTTGCGTGTTTATCCAGCCTAGTTTAGCAGGCTGTTGCAGCAGACACACATCCCTAGGTTTGTGAGTGGGGAACAAGTTCCAGCTTTCTTGAAAATCAGCCTGCTGTTCTGATCTGATGGTGTGATAGGGACTGAGAGGCTTCCTGCCAGGATATACAGATTGCAAAGCAAGGGAACTAAGTGAGCAGTTTTGGCCCAGGTTGGATGGACTCGACTCGGAACAGATTGTTGGGGGCCTGGCCTTTCTCTCCCTCTTTGAATCTGGGTTCCCCCATTCCAGCTTGCATTTCTCCCTGATGCTAGGAGCCATATATCTGGAAGTTTCACGTTCCCCTTGCTAATCAGGGAAGAAAAGAGCCCCATAAGAATCTAGAAAAAGAGATCTTTATGAAGGTGGCCATAGTCTGAATTACAACAATATCATGTGTCTGAAGGAACTTGCCTCCTTCCAAGCTGCAGTCCCATTATTATTTACCACACTCTATTGGGAAACCTAATTTTCTCTGGCTGGAAGTGTATTTGTTGAGGTAGAGTCTGGAAAGGAATCTTCCTCATGCACAGTTGCCACCATTGGGCCAGCTATACATGTGATACAGTCAAACCTTTCAATTTCTCTGCCATTTGAGACTATGTTCTCCAGTCTAAGGGCCCTGGTCCAAAGCCTGCTGAAAATGCTGGAAGTCTTTCCACTGGCTGCAGAAGACTTTGGTCAGGTATTAAGTGTCATTCCTTTGTTTCAGGAGTGGCTACATCTCCAGTATATATTGGGGTGTATTACTGTAATGTGATGCTTTCTCCTTTATTGAGTTTCCACTGGAGACATTCTTCTGCATAAGGCTCTGAAAAACAAAGACCACGCTTGAAAATGAACACCTTAGTTAGCTTTATTGATGGACTCATTTGTTGGCAGATGTCATCTGGGATCGGCATATGGTGGCAATATGGTAAGAAGTGCAGAATGCAGAGAAGGAGGAATGAGTTAAAGTCCTGTACTTCTTAGGTATTCCACGTCTTCCCTGGTCTAAAATAAATAACCATCTGACTGCAAAGGTCTTGGCAAATAAACATGCCATAATATACCTTTATCATCCTCCCTACAGCGAGTTTTTGTCTAGAAGTTCATCACTCCACATCCAGAGGCTTCTTAGAAACATGTGCAAAATCAGACCTCAGCGCCTGGAGCAGGGAGGAATCTAAAGGCTTTGACTAAGAATGTGGCAAATCTCTGCAGTGGAGTGTAAAGAAGGGTCAGGGCTAAGCCAACAAGGTGTTTTTATGTTATCAATAAAATCTTAAAGCCAGTTCTGCATAGAGCTGGAGCCAGGAGGACCATTTCTCAAAGCCAGTTTGCTGCATGGTATATGCTGAGTTTACAAGCTGGAAAGCCAAGAAGTTTGGGAACAGGAGCTGTGCTTATAGCATGAAGGTGCATGTGGTTTTACATAAAGCTTCTCTGACTTGATGTGTCTCTAAGCTCACAAAATAATGAGTTAACTTTTGAGATACATTTTTTTTTTTTTTTGCATGGATGAAGAGCTGGAGCAATTTAATTTGAGTCAGTAAAGTCACTCCAGATTTTTTCCTGTGATGTTGAAACTGGATTCTGTGCAGTGATTGTTTAGGCAAGCAGAACAGTCATTGTGGCCAGGACTTAAAGCAGCACCTAAAGGAGTGGTTTCTTTGTAGCCTTTGAGAATCCCAGCCTTTTGTTTAGATGAAGACTGAGGCAGTTAAATCTGCTTTGCTGATAAGAAATGTCCTGAACGCTGTTTTGTGTCATATTTGTACTACTGCTGTGTACTTCTCAAAGTCTGAAAGGACTCAGCATCCACTACAGGTTGTGGGGTTTTTTTGTTTGGTTGGTTTTTGGTGGTGGTTTTTTTTTTTTTTTTTTAAAGAAGGAAAAGGCTTGGTTTGTATTCTGTCTATGTGGTACTTCCTTTGTCCTGGTGGGATGAGATTTCATTTGATTCAGGATATGAAACCAAATGGTTTGGTTCTTGTTTAATATAAGGCAATATTTTAATGTCACAGGATATAAAGTGCCTTAATGTAAGGACTTCCAGACCTGCAGGCAGCTTTCTGGTTGAGCCTTTATGTTGCCTAAAGGAGATGCTCGTCTCAGCAAGGATGAGATGTTCTTCTCAGGGTGCAACATTTCCAGGTCTGTTCACACTCCCAGCTAATCAACATTTGGTATCATACTTTAGAAAGGATGACTGATACTGCTCTTGGAAGCTTTGAGTAGTGATAGAATGGACAGGTTAAAAAAGCTGAAAGCCCTCATTATGGTCTTCTGATCTCTCTACCTACATATTCCAGGCCATTGAGTTTTGAATTAATTCGTTTTTGAAAGGGAGTTCACAGCACACTTAGTAAATTATTCCAGTGATTAATTACAGGGACTAAGAATGGATATCTTCATGGTTTAAGTTGTTTAGCTTCAAGTTCTAGCATTTGAATCTGGTTTAAACCTTCACTGGCTATTTTGAAGACCCACTGTCAGATCTGTGGGCTTTCTGTAGGTACCCACAGGAAACAGAAATTTTGGAGAGGGGGACAAATCTGGCTAAGAGGAAGCTGGCCGGGCTGGTGGAAGACCCTGCAATAAACAGGAGCCTGGCGTGGACTGCTTTATCCAATTTCCATTGTCTCTCATGTCTGTGGACTGTGATCAAAGCTCATCTCTTTAAGTGTGCTGTAATCCATGAGATACTTCTAGCCTTTTCAGTTGTTCTCATGGTTGCCCTCTGAAACTCCTCTGCTTTGTTCCTGTTCTGCTGAGACTGTGGACAACAGTACTGGACTCAGTATTTCAAGAGTGGCTGTGCCATTATCAAGTTACATGCATGTTGCAGACTCTTTTAGTTCAATACTACACAGTTCATACAGCTGACTTTGGCAGTAGCTTTGCCAGGATATCTGTAGGGAGAAGTTAAAATCCATGCTCAGGTAATTATCCACCAGGATATCTCCCAAGTTCTTTTCAGAGGTGCTGACTGTCAGATAGAGTCTCCTACTTTGTAAGTATGGTCCAGTTTATCTGTCCTACAGCTGTATTTCCGTACTGAAAAACGTGTACCTCTTGATAATTCAGGATTCTAGTGACTCTATTTTCGGTGCATTTTCTTGATTATTTAACACATCCGCATCACTATTGAATCTGCAGTTGATTAGTAATGGTTTGGTTTCCTTCCAGATGAAGGTTAAAAATATTAGATAGTAGAGCACAGTAAAATGGGACCTTTGCAGATGCTTTCCTCTCAATAATGGTTTGCTGTCTACCATTGTATTTTAAGTCTCATAAAAACTCAAGGCTTTGATTCATTTACTGCCTGGCCCTGTTTGTGTCCTGTTTCCTAATGGAGCCATTATGTAGAACCAGCTTAAATGTCTTGCAGCTACCCAAGTACATTATATTAAAATAGTTGTCCTACCTACCCATGTCACTCACTAAGGTACAGACCAGTGGGATGCCTTTTCCTGGAGCTGCTGTGGATTATACTCACTTGGTTCCTCTGAGCTTGTTCTCATTCCCACACTTAACATGTGTTATTCTGGGATCAGTATAAGGCTGACTGTGTAAGTGCAATATCATGGATTGCCTATTTAGGATTGTGTGTGAACAATTATGTTCTGCCTCAAATCTTTAAGGTATATTTCAGTATTTAGGATTTATTGAGAGCTAGTTTTAATAATTCACATTCTTCCCTGGATAGCTCTTTAAAAAGTCCTTAAGCAAGTTACCCAGTCTTACTTGTTTTATAATGTTGTTTTAAGACCTTCTGAGTTTCTGCTGGCATTAAAAAAAAAAAAAAATCTGTTCATCTTATACTTGCCTGGCTTTTTTATCTCCAGAAGTGTATTTCATACTTCTGTACTACTACTTCAGCAGTCTTTATGTAATGGAGGAATATCGCAGTTAAGCTTCCTTGGTACTTAAGTAAATCTCATCTCTGAGTTTCTTGGCCATGGAGCTGGCCTGCCCATTTGTTTTTTCTCATCTGTTATCTGCAGTTCTTGTTTTCTGGTGTTACAGTAGTTCTCAGCAGCTATTAGTTTTAGGTTTTTTTGGTAATATATAGTTGCATTTTTTATCTTCTTAAGGTAGCATTCTTATGGCTTCATTATGGTTCACAAGACAGTTTCCTAACCTGAGTGGTCTTATTTGTTGATTGTGTATCATTTCTACTTGTCCAGCAAGCTAGTTGTCAGTTCATTATCCTGTCCAGTTTTTTTCTGTAAATGCTTCTGTCCAGTTGATTCAGTTCATCATTGTATCATCTTTGTGTGACTGTCACCTTCATGATACTAAACCCACCTGTTCAGTTCTTTGGGACTTCCTGATTCTGTGCAGAACATCAGGTAGTATCTTCTGCCTGAGCTTTGAATCTTGCCTGTCAAGCACCTAGCCTACATCTTAAAAATAAATCAGTACTTATGTCTGGCTCTTTGAAGTTGCTTAGTTGTTGAAGTGCCAGCAGCCTAAAGTCAGGGCTCTGTAGAGACCAGCTCATCAGGGAGTCACCCTGTTTCCTCAGGAACCAGGTGTGAAGACATGGTCTGGCAGACTTTGGTGTCCCTCATGCTGGTGAAAGCGGTGCCACCCGCTGCTCCAAACTGCAAGAGTGGGTGGTGATGGGTCATCTGGGGCTGGTACCATTGTCAGCTCTTCCCTCAGGGAGGCAAGGGGCAGACACTCCTGCTGTGAGTTTGCTTCCCTTCTCAGAAACCATAATTTTGGAAGGCAAATAATATTTTTGGGCTTCTTTTCCATGTTCAAAAGCACAAGACGTGGGCGACCTTCAAGTCACTGACTCAGGTGGTGACTCCATGTGCAGAGTAGTTAGTGGATGTGTTCTTCCTACCCCACGCAGAGGTCTGAGCTCTTAACCTACAAAGAAATTTCACTGGTGCTAAAAATAGTGTAGAGGGCATAATGGATCATAAGTCATCCTAGTAATTGTGACTTAGTAAAAGGACCTTGGCATTAGGGTTATCTGCACTTAATAGGAGTCGATAACACTCGTTAGCACTAAATTGGAGCTTACTCTAGCAAGTATCTTCATGGAGGAATCTGAGATTTTCTTTTTAACAAGCTACTACGTCAGAGAGAGTGACCAGTTACTCTGCATTAATCCTCTCTGTGTTAGTCATGATTCCATGGTAGCAGGATGTGTGGCTAGCTGAACATGAAGCTATACAGATGAGTTTCCCCAGGTTTTCTTGTACTGTTCTGTCCTGTCTGTGCTGCTACTTCTAAGCCTTCCATATGCATCTCTGTAGCCGTTTCTGGGCTCAGTGAGCAGACACATTTCCCATGCACTACATGAACCATTTTAGGGATCTTCAGAAGTGGCCTGGGAGCTTGCTGGGCCGGCTGCAGTGAAGAAGCAGAGGAAGGAGTTGAAAGCTGAGCACCTTTGCATGGGCAGACAGTTGTGTGTTCCCTGTATGCAGGCAGCTAGTGGCACTTCTGGTGGCTGCAGAGATTTCCTGAGAGAGGCTTACAATCTCTGTGCTTTTCTGTTCCTGATTTGCACTGCAGCAGGGTGTAAATCATTTTAATTGTAATTACTGTTACAAAGCAGGAAAGATCGAACAATTTTAATGTGGTTTAAAACTTTCACTTCCCTCTGTCTCTAGCATTCATCTGTTGTCTGCTGTATTTATCTTAATCATTTAAAGATGTGTTGCCTGTGCTTTGAGTCTGTGAATTTTGACTTCTCTGCAATGAAGAAAAAACTCAACATAGTTTCCTTCTGCTTTTCCTTCTTCATTACACTTCTACTTCTTGTATAATTCTTTTTAAGTTTTGTTTTTTTTCTCCCCAGAGTAAAAGGGTTGGACAATCCAATCTGCTTTTCTTGAAAATAACTTGCTTTCATTTCCTCCTCCAGCCAGAGAATAGTTTGGAAAGGCTGTTCTCTGGACCCTTGGCCGAGCAGGAGGAGGCAGCCAGCTGTGCTGCTTGCCAGGGGAACAGGAGCGCTTCCTGGCAGAGGTGGGGCGGGAGGAATGGAGCGTGTGCCGTGGGACTTGCTTTCATCTCCTCCACTCTCTGCAAGGCAGTCCTGAAATTTCCTGACCACTGTTAGATCTTCCAGTTAGACTAGCTAACTAGTGAGGCCCACTTGTGTAGAAAAAAAGCCATAAAAGAAGAAAATACAGCTTGCACTTATAAACAGCAATAGATTAAAAATACTAATAAGGGAAGATGGGTGCTCCCATGTGTCTGATCACCATCACTATTCCCCTGGTATGAATGCCCTTTTTGCATAATCATGCACATATTTAGTTTAGGTTGGGCTGGAATGTTTTGATTCCTTTTTCTTCCTTTGTTTTGTTGGTTTTTCTTTTTTTTTTTTTCATTTCCAAATTTCTTGGTATGATTGGATTTTTGGATTTGCTTTTGGGGACCTTGAGTGTTGCAGAGTACCTGAGCCCTGTTGTTGAGGTGAAGTCTTGGGCAGGAGGAGTGCATTGCATTCTATCTTAGGACTCTTGCAGACAAGTCGCTGTCAGCACCACTGCAAACACTTTACTTCTTGGAGTATTTTCTGAAGTGAAAGGTTTCCTGGTAAAATCTAGTTAAACTTAATTCCTGGTCTTTATTCCTGGGGCCTTTATCAGAAATACACAAGTAAGAAGGCTTCTCTTTTAAGCCTCTGGGAAAAAGTTGGGAAGTATCTATCCCCTTTTATGGTTTCATCACAGACATGTTTCAGAGGAGGTCCCAGTGTGAAAATGACTCCCATGGAGAAGCCTTTTGTTTGCCTCCAAGTCCGACTCGCCTAAATCTGTAACTGTTTGCTTTCTTCCTAAGGCACTTCAATGGTACCTGGAGGTGCCATGGATTCTCATGCCAGCTTTTTAAGTGATGCATCCCTCTATATCTGTGGTGGTTCAGTCTTTACCATGAAACTTAAGTGAAGTCAGCAGATGGTGAGAGGTTCATGGCTTGGCTTGAAGTCACAACTAACCTACCACTGGTGACAAAGATCCTGACCTGAGGAGATGAATCCTGCTCTGGCACCAAGAGTGAGGTGAAATCTTTAAGCTGTACCAAACATAAGCATCATGGGGGAACTTCACTCATGCTCCCGCATGTTTTCAAAGGTGGAAGAAACAATTTGTTTGAGGCAATATTTTATCCACTTTTGTGAAGAAGGTCTGCTTATGGCGAGGTGAGCTTTACAAACTTCTAGTTTGGATTGTTGCAATTCATGATCCTGCAGTTGGATGCAGAAACTGCTGGTGACTGACTTGACAAAAAAGCAACCAATGCCATCAAGAGCAAATACATCTCATGTACTGTGCAAATGGCATTTGCTCCGCCAAAATATTTCTGGCCAAAACTAGTGTGCCTGACAGGAATTTGGAAACCCCATAAGAGTTTGGGAGTCTTCTGACTTAGAGATTTTGTTAACCTCAGGTAAATACAAAAATATCCATCTTACTTGTAGCATTGTGAAGCAGTGGGTAGTGTTTTTGGGTACTGACAGCTAAGCAGGTGGGCATGAGCACTCTTAGTTCAAGGGCGTTGGCAGCTATTCTGTGTTGTTTGTAACCTTTTCATTGCTTTTGACAAGGAGCCTTAAACTTTTATTGATGCCACCAAAGGAAAAAAAAAATCTACATGAAAGCAGTCTTGTTCTTCTATGCCGGAAAAAGTGAAAAATAGAGAAAGAAGTTCACTATGGATATTACTTTTTTTTTTTTCCCTTTGGTGTTATTGAGAGGTGCTAAGTAAAACATCTATGGGTAGGAACGGTCCAGCTGGGGAGGCTGTAACTGCCCATGTTTAGTGAGTCAGGGCACTCCACAGCTCCTGTAACAGAGATCCTTTTCTTTGCTCCCATTCTGGTCCTTCTAGTGCATCAGCCAACTTTCACCCCATATTGCAGCTGCTGACAGAGAGGTTTTCTGATGTGTGGAGCCAAGGGCCAACCACAATTTGTCCATGTATTTACAGGGATCATTTCACTCCTCTAGAAGCGCAGCCAAGTATTTCTTGATAGAAACATGCTGCATCCATCTAACAACACTATCCAATTGAGGGGAAGTGGAGAGTGCTGTAATACTTGTATTACAGTAGTTGCTGAAGTCTGAAGTCCCAGTGAGAGATCAGGGCCCTGGTGCATGAGGCACTGTTGATCTCAGTACTTTTCCCAGCCCTACAGACCTTCCCATGTAAACTGACAAGTCAGATAATGATGCTCTGTGGTATTATCAGTAACACTGCAAAAGGCACGTGTGCTTGAAAACAGAGATTTTCATGTGATCTTAAATATTTCTTCATGTGAGAGTGTTCATCATCTCATCCAGATTCTTATCTAGGAAGTGATCACACATGAGAAATGGAGAAGCTTCATGTGTTCATTCTCTGCTACTGGTCTTTCTTTTTTTGTTTTGGTTCAGAGTTGCTTTTTTTTTTTTTTTTTTTCTCAGGGCCAGACATTAATCTTGGCCTAACAGCTCCAATAACTATTATTTCTCATCAGCAGCATGGTGAGTCTGAAAAGAGAAGTTAGAGTCAAGAGGATATTTTCCCAGAAGATTACAGCAGTTATAATGGAGGTCAAACTTTTGGCTTCAGCTATTGGACTGTTTTGCTTCAAACTTGAAATGCACATCAATGAAAGGAGCAAGTTCAAAGTTTAGCATGAAATAATGCCAAAGACTAAGGGGGAAAAAAAGCATGTCATAGTAATTTTATAAAAATTTGCCATCACTCTTCACACTGAATATAACTTTTCAAGCAATATAGCAAACAGTCCCAAGATAATGAATCACCAGTGGAGGAAAGTGTCATACAACACAGAGTCCTAGTTTGGGGAATTTGCAGTCAGGGAATTGAGTATCAGTTATAATTATTTACTGTGTTGTTTTAAGCACAAACTTGGTTTTAATACCACAGAGAATTTACTCATTATACTTGCATTATTATACATGTCAAGTGTCTTGGTATAAATTCCTTTAACACAAGGCTTATCTCTTTAACTTAAGAAGCTGTTATGATTTATTAGTTAGTTCCAGGATAGTTGCAGCAGACTTCCAAGTGCATTACCCAGGAAACAGAATGCTTCAAAGAAACATTGTTCAATTTTTAAGTTAGCTTGTCTCTGTGTGTGTAATTGGTAACCTGCAAAAATCATTCCCGGGAAGGGTTTTAGAAGCCTGCCACTCACTCTAGATGCAGAGGGAGCTTTCTGTGCAAGGCCCTTGTTGTCTAAAGGTTTTTGTGATGCTAGAACAAGCCTTAGCTCAGAGCTACTCAGGATTTATCCCTCACGAATGTGGAAAATTGATCATTCCCCTGCTTTCTGTGGCAGCTGTTTAGATAGCTGGGGGCTGTTTTTATCTAACACCCTCAGCAGTCTCTTTTTGCCTGAACAACCCAAGTCATGAGTCTGTGTTTGATAGCTCAGTAGCAATCTCATTCCTCTGCAGCGCCTTGGTGGGTAGAGCTTCTATTTTAACTAGGAGCCACTGATAGCTGCTGGCTCAGGGCAGCTTTCCAGCCTTGCAGCTTACCTACTGTCTGTTTTTGTCTGCACCTCCTTCCCCTCATTTGCTAACAGGCTTGTCAGGGTCCAAACTTACAGAAGTCAAGAGAAGTGTCATCTGTGGTTTCTCCTCTATTTGTAAAGTTTGTTATCCAGTCCTGAAGGCACTTCAGCTCATTTGGACATTAATTGCTCCTGACAAGGCCATGTGAGCAGTTATTCAACTCCTTGTTTTCTTCCAGGTGCTAACAAATTGTTTGTTTGTCTATTTTTCCACTCTCGTTCTGTCTTTTAAGTTCTCGCTACCCCTTAATTCCCTCACCTCCCCTTTTATTTTATTTTTAATAGATACCATAGGTTGCTCCATTCCAGTTTTCTGGCGCTTGCTACTGTATTTAAAATTACCTTTTCTTAATTGTAAGAGTAGTGTATTAATTTGTGGCAGGTATTTGCAGAAGGTTAGGTAATTGTAGAAAAATGTGCAGGTGTCCACAGTCCCTTGCATGCAAGGCTGTGCACTAGAGCTGCATTGCTTGTATAAGAAAGGTAGAAAAAAGAGGGATTGGATGTGTGTGCCAGAGACTGTGCTTGGGTCTCTGCCTCTGATCATGGCCTGTGTCTGTCGTTTTTTACACTCTGACGTGACCCTGGTTCATCAGCTGGTCTTTTAATTCATTTGTAGCTTGCTATGTACTTGGAGAAGCAAAACAAAGTTTGTTGAAATGTATTGTAAACAGCCAACTGACTTGCTGGTTGGATGTTAAAGTCACTTGTCAAATTTGTAGAGTGTCATGATCATGCCTTTTTTTGTTTTCAAAATCAACCTGAGGAATGATGAGTAGTATCTGTAGTATGTACAGTAGTGTTCTGTAGTATCTTTTACTCATATTCTGTAGTATCTTCTACTCAAGTGCCTACATGAGGCTGTCAATTGAGAAGAATAGAGCTCAGCTGTGACTCTCCCCATCTCACATTATTATTATTTTGATTCCTTTGTTCAGATAGAAATAGGATTTGATGCCCTTTCAAAAAAATGAAAGCTATGAAAAGAATGGATAAAACAGCTTCTAAGTATTTTCTCTCAGGCCTCTCTTTTGAAATAACTGAATTAATTAAGAGTAACTTTCCCATACTCTTTTCAAGAAATCAAAATAAGGCTGTATCATCTTTCTGACTCAGTGTACAATGTTGGCTAGGTTTCCTATCCCAGAGCATACAATTGATATTTACAAGAAACATAATTTTCTGCATTCTTTGGGCTTTTGTTCTTTGGATAGGGACTACTCAAGTTTCATGCTAACCCTAGTACCCTGCCCTAGTCTCCAGGACAGTGGTATTTCATCTCTTCTGATTAATAGACATTTTCAAGCATTTTTTTTTTCAGTGACCTGTATTTGATGCAGTGGATTATGTTACTTTGCACATGAACTTAGCTTTTTTACATTTCCTCTATTCTTTTTTGCTTCAAGTCTCCGTGGCTCCCTTGCTGTGTCCAGGTGCCCTTCCTTCCACTCTGGGGATAGCTGGCAAGGAAGAAAGAGGCATTATGTATTTACAGTGCTTTAGGCAAGTGGTGCCACAGGTTAACTGGAGATGTGGTTTATCATATGTAAGTGCTTTTCACCTAATCCTTAGATTAGCACTTCCATAACTTATTTCCAAAATGAACTATCTAGTTTCAAAACTATTTGTTTTCTTTCATTGCACTCTGGAGCCGTTGGATCTCCTTGCTTAGCCCTGACTTCTCTCCATTTTGACAGTATCCTATTGGAAAAAGATGTGCAGTACTGAAAGGAAATATTTTGTATGTGTGTGTGATCCCAGTTAATTTCTGCAGTAAAAGACTTCACTTTTCCTTGCAGTCTGAGAGCACATTACTTTTACTGCAGTGATGCACTGAGAACTTGTTTATCTGCTGTACACTGTCAACCCTTGTCTTGCTGTGTCCTTGCAGTCAGATCATTTTTTTAAACTTTTTTTTGCAGTGATTTTTATTTTTATGATTATTTTGTGCATACTAGTAATAGTTTTGTGTATGTAAAATAGCCTATTGTTCTGTACATTTTAAAATAACAAAAAATTATTCTCTGCAGTTTAGTATGACTGTAGGGTGGTTAGTGTTGTCCTATACTTCTCATTTGTATCTGTGATCCTGAGGTGCTGTGTATCAAGAACACAGAGCCAGGACAAAGGTGTCACCTCGTTATTGATGTAATTCTTGTGCATTTTGAGTACAAATTCCTTTCTGAAGTTTCATCTCTGAAATGTGGATCTTTTCCTTTTGATGGAGGGTCAGCCTTGGGTTGAGGAGAGCTAGAATAGTCCTGAAGCATTCTATGTTTTGTAGAAACAGGTGTGATATTTCACTGTCACCTGTTCTTTTGTATCAGCATCGAGGAGGACTCTGCCTCCAGGGTAAGCAGCCAGTACTTCAGACAAAACACCCAACTGAACGACAAACTCTTCAGAGAGTTCTCTGTTTCACAGCCACTTCTCAGGGCTTGCTCCCTCTGAATATGATCCTTAAACTTAAGTATCATGTGTAATTCATGTCAGTGTCATATGACTGGAGCAGTAAAGGCTTGTTTCTGGAGCCGCTGCTGCAGGCACAGGTCAGCTGAATACCTGCAGAGCCCCACGAGTAGGAAGTATGACTAATAATGCATGTAGAGCAGAAAATTTAAAACTTGCCATGATAGAAGAGCCACGATAGTTTTCATGCTCCTTTGAACTAATGTGTTTTCAAATAATTCTTTAGCTCATTCCAAGAAGCTGCTAAGGCATTCCTAGTCTGTTTTTCGAGCCTTAAGAAATGCAGACATTGACCCTGTAGTTGCAATCCATATTCATTATCACAGTCATGGTGTTGTATGATGCAATTTGTGGAGCTCTTTCACTGAATGTGATCTCTGTCTGGAGTCTGCGTTAGTTTTGGATTCTTCTGAATCATAAATGGTCAGAACATCTTTTTCTAATATTTAGTTGGATGTCATTTTGTTAGTCTGAAACATATTCTTCAATATTTTTTGTTTTTTCATGTGCATATAAGTGTGCCTGTTTGTATGCACGCCTCTTTCTCTAGAATATTTTGTCTCAAACATTTATGCTCACCCAAAAAAGTAAAAAGTAAAGTTGCTTGTCAATTTAAAGCAAATTTTGGGGGGGGGGGGGGGGTATTACTGTAAAGATTTGGAAGAAAATAGGTGAAACTTCACATGGAGGCAAAGAGTTTAAATTAATTGAGCAAAACCTGTCATTAGAACAGGAGGCAATAAGCAATCTGTTGTTGAGCTGGGGTGTAGTTCCATTGTCCTGGTGATACCACTGCCCTGCTGGAGGTGTGTGTCCCTACCCCTGTCACTCAGGTACCTCTGGGGCACAGCTGTCCTGCACCACAGTTCTGTTGTCATGGTGCCTCCTCCAGGCTGTGAGAAGGCTCACCAAGGAAAAAGGAATCAGGAACTCACTCCTGGTGGTGTCTGTCCAAAAGCCAGTTCTCTGCAGTTGAATCTCAGGCAGATGGCAGCACTCTGAGTGATTGATATTTGTAGTATTTCGGGGAAGGACCTTATCTTGCCCTTTGGAAAATCCAACTGGATCAACCTAGCTGTTTTATTTGGACACAGGAAAGCCAGTCTAGCCTTGTAATCCTGAACACTCAGCTGTGAACAGCACAGACCAGAACTGAGTGCCCACTATGATACGAACTTCTGGATTTCCTCGTGTGTTAACCTGTCACGAGGAGGGCCCGTGCTATAAAATGACATTTTCGTGTCTGTAATGCCCTGTATTACCCTGTGCAATGCACAAAGAGAGTCCATACCTGAAGCAGCCCTTGCAGGGAGCCATACCCTTCCCCGTTCTCTTTATTCCCAGCTCTCCCAATTCTCTTCTGTCTCAGACAGTAGAAGGTTAAAATATAAAAACTGCATATATTGTAACCAAAAAAAACCAAAAAAAACCCCCAACTTAATCCTTTTTCAATCTGTATATGATTTTACTCCAGACAAGGCAACTTTCCAGATTTACATAAACCAACATTTGAAATGGGATGATTTTAAGACTTAGAAAACTGTCTAGGACATCTTACTATGTTAACTTGAAATTATTCAGAAGAACAATCTCTTTTTAATCTTTTTTTTTTCCTCCTTACTTTTCCTTCTTTTATCCTTTTTTTCCTTGCTTTTCTGGCAATAAATTTTAAAAATTTTTTAGTTTTTTTTTTTTTTTAACTGTATCACTGTTCAGGAGTGCTCTGGGGGCTTTCACTTGCTCAGAAAGGCCATTGTTTACTCACTCTTGCTGTGCTTGGACCAGTAGAGACTGGAGGCCACAGTTTAGATCAGACTGGAAAGAGGTGGGTTTGTGTAAAAAGTGGACTGTTGAAATAAAATTTAGTCATTAGTATCTAGAACGTTTTCAGCATTGAAATGGAAAAAAAGGCCAAGTTGGAACAAGAGGGTCTGAGAAGCTGTGGTCTTCCCACACCTTGCTACTAGTCCGAGATTCTTGCAAAAACATCTGTGATGAATATTGGTGTCTTTTCAGATTCAAAGGCATTTTGTTTATTTCTGCTTCAAATTTTGAGAGGCATTTGGTCCAAGGCTTCTGAGGATTAGGTTAGCAAAGAATAACTTTCTGCCTCAAGGTCAAGCAGACCTGTAGCCTGTATGTAAATTAGTCAAGTTATACCATTCAGAGCTTGTACCTGTTGGGTTGGCCAGCCATTGCATTCCCATGGGAAAGAAGCTGGGAATGCTGTCTCTTTCTGACTAGTACTGACACAAAGCATCTCATCCATATGGTTAATTAATACAAGCAAATGTTAAATTCAGAAGAGCTCTTCCAGCCTTAGGAGGTCTTGCAGTTTGGAACAGAGAGCACTTGGAAGTTAGCATTAGTCAAAACTGAGCCTGTATGGACACAGCCCTAGGTTAGAAGGTGAGAAATGCTTGGAGTTGATCCTTGCCAAGCTATGCTACATGGTGCCAATCACTAAGGCTTGATTATAGAGAACTTGAACTTACTTGTTGCTTTATGGCTGTTCTTACTCTTCAATATCAGCTGGCTCTCAGTGTTATTCTGTAAACTCAGTTATGGAATGAAAGAAGTTTGCCCATGTTGGTCCTTGCTGTTGTGCAGTTCATAATGTGACGGGCAAGGATCGTGTAGGACAGAGCATGACAAACTAGCCATTATCTTCTTTCTCGTCTTTAATTTGTGAAGGATGATAACAAAAATATAATCATATATTCTACATGGAAAGGTCTATTTGAGATGCTGCTCTTTTTAAGGACTCTAAAAAAGCATTTAGCCCTTTTACCTTCTCTTAGTGGCATTTCTTAGAGGACATTTCTCTTAACTGTGGTTTTGATTTTTAAGAGGTTTGTAAAGTTGTGGGATTCAGTATCTTCATTTGAATTGAGTAAAACTGGTCAAATACTGTTTGGCACTAGGCAACAAGGTAGGTATGAGATGCCAAGAAGAGACTCTGCTGAGCTCTAGATGCTTCACATTCCAGACCTGTTACCTTGCAAGTGTAATATTTACTGAATTTAATTTCAGCTGGAGATGAAGAGCAAGCCTGTGAAGGAGAAGGGGAGTTAGGGGGATTTTAAGCTTGTGGAAGAAAAGCTTGACTGAGCTGTTACAGCATGCTAAATTCTCCCTGGGTAACTGACTGACTTACATGAAGATATGTAAAGAACAGTCACTCATGGGCAGTTTGTTCATGCTAAAATCAATGTGCGCTGCAGTAAGAGGAAAACAAGAAAAAGAAGGAAGGAAAAAAGAAAGGCTCACTCTAGTTCTGAATGAAAAGCACCAAGCTTTTATGTTTGCAAACATGAATGGATTCTTGAAAGGGCACAAGAGCAGTTCCAACACTTCTGCTCCTCTGCATACTTTGATTGATTCCCAGATGGCTTTATCAACTCAGAGGACTTCTGTAGAGGGGCTCATGGTCCATGGTTCAACTGGTGCTTGAAATCTTGTTTAGAAACAGTTAGTAAATGAGCAAAGCTGAAAAACTGGAAGTCATAGATAGACATTTTTAATGGGTGCAAATCATAAAATCCAAAGCCTGAGTATAAGTGAGGAAGCTTTGCAAAATCACCCTGATATTGCATGTTTCAGTCCCACAGGAGTGCTACTGGGGAATGATTTCAGATTTTTGTCTACCCAACTAAGTATCAAGGAGAAATTGGATCTAGTTCAGTTGGACTTCATTGAATTATACCTTCATGGTATTGTAGCTGAAGAAAAAGGCTATGATTCCAAATATGATGTTTAACTATTGTGCAAATTCCTTAATCCTGTTTTCCATTCATTTATGTAGTAATTAAAACCATAGACCTGGAAACTATTTTCACAGGCAACTTTCATTTGCAGCGACCTATTTAATTTCCTATGGTTTATGGCTGTATGTTCAATTTTACTTTCTTCCTCTTCCAGAAGAGGGTGAAACCTGATGGTGTTACCTTCATTATCTGTCTGTGCCTTGGCTTGGTTTCTTACAAGTTGTTCAGAACATGACAGTGTAATTTTGAGAGGAAAGAGGTTTATTTCGTTTTGTTCTCCTTAGAGAGCACCACAAAATGCACTAATGAAAAAATAATCATAAGCTTAAGGAGGAAGGAAAGTTTTAAGGGACTAATTGAAGAGAGAAAATGCCTGAGTGGTTTAAAGGAATGAAATGGTGAGAGAGCTCCAAGTGAGATGAGGCAGCAAAAGTAAAAGAGCTACCACCAAGTGTGATGAATGACAGATGTGCACCTAAAAAACGTGGGTTTTCTTTACACAGATAGAAGGAGGAAAAGGAGAGCTCACGGTTTCAAAGGTACATTGCCTTACGTGCAGTAACCTGCAGCTATAGGTAACAAGCAGGACTTGGTGCTTCAAACCTTTGGCAGTAGGACACTACTCTTTCTAGGTCCATCTTAAAAGGAAAAGTAACTTAGGACAACTTGGTTTATGGTATACTCTTACTCAGTAGTCATCCATGACTGAGCAAAGACTGCTGCCCTCCTGGGTTCTGTAGGATGCACTGTTTAATTTAATCTCTGTGCAGGGGACCTGCCTTGACCAACTTTTGTCAGTTGAAACTGTACTCTCGTCCCATACTAAAACCAAAAAAAATCAGGGGAGACTGGATGACTCCATCTAGCCTGGGATGTACTCCAGGCTGGGGGGGCCCTGGAGAGGGTTAGTAAGAGGTGACTGTCCACAGGCCAGTTTGGGAAGAGTGGGATGAGTAATCTCTGCAGAAGGTTGACACTCACTTTCATCTCTCTCACCACACTGTGAACTGCAAGGTCACCAGGAGCATAGGCAGGAAAACTATTGCCTACTCCTGCTCCTACTTAGAGGAGGCCTTTCCAAAACAGGTTGGGTAGGTTGGGAAAGCTGTAACAAAAATCACATTCCAAGTGTGAGCTGCACGAAGGATTTGGTCCTGCAGGCTTTCATCGGTCTGAGGAACATCACGAGGACTGCGTTCAACCTGTGCTCCCTCAGTGCTATGGGCTCTGAGGCAGGAAATCCTTTAAGCACATGGCTGCGTAATAGGCTCACAGGATGACTGTGAGAGGACTATGTTCACAGGGAAGCCAGTCCCTATGCTCTTTCTCTGAAGCAGAGTGACAGACTTCTTGCCCTGTTTATGTGCTAAATATTCAGACTGGTTTTACCACTTAGATCACATACATTGAATTCCAGCTGATTGAATTGCCCAACAGAAGTATAAGAGGAGAAATAAAATGTTGGACTTGAGAACAAGAGAAACGATATTTAGATTATTCTGTGCTAAGGTAGAGAGGCACAGAAACACAGCAGCTTAAACTGAATTGTGAAATATCCTGAGAATGTCTTTTTGCTGCCATTTCCTTGATTTCAACACCACTGAGTTTGTCATGTATGACGGCTTTGTGGTTGTTGTGACACTGTTGGAGAAAATTGGATTTGGGGAAAGTTTTCTTAGTTCTTTAAATAATTCAGAATATTTTCCAGGTCTGTTTTTTTCTCACCAGTGCAGCTTTATTCTGCAGTGGTACATTTTTTGTAAAGCAGATTTTTGTATAGTTGCATTGACCTGGCATAATATAATCCTTAGGACATATCCAAGAGATTTCCAGCCATCCTCGTGGATTTCGTAACACAGCTTGTGATTAGAAGCCCTTCTACACAGAAGATTAAAATGGAGATGGCATTCATGGGCTTAAAAGGCAGCTCAAGTCATCCAGCACTAAAGGCACAGGTTGGAGCCTGTGAGGAGCGTGTTTGCTGTCAGAGTGCAGCAGCCTGATTTTACAGATGGGTAACCACAGCTCGCCTTAAAGGAAGCACTGAGTCCATCTCCTTCGAGGGGTTAGCCCTATAAACCCTGGTTTCTAGCAGTGAGAGGATATGCCTGTGCTTCTCTCCAAGGATCAGGCTTAAACACGATCCTCCTTCCTGGAACTGCTTTCAGGGGTCCCCAAAAGACCACCCTGGTCCCCAGGTCTGGGGACACCTGACTGGGCTGGCCCTATAGGACCAATGTCCCGTGGTTCTTGCGAGCATCTTGACCCAGTGGGCTGGTTGACTTCTCTGCCTTGGGCACCGCTGAGGGAGGGCAGCTTTCTTACCTTACCATGGATGGCAGGTCCCCCCCAGGGCAGCAGGATGCTGCTGCCTTGGCTTCATGCCTGCGGAAACCCTGGAGCTGAGAGGAGGGAGAGACGCAGAGTGTGCAGAGCTGTGTGCAGGCATGCCAAGCTCCTCTCGCTGACAGGGAAGATAGATTTATAACAGAAGGAATTTTTGGTGTGAATCTGAGGGATTCAGTAGAAGTACATCTGAATAAAGCATGTTTATAAAATACAGTTCCTTAGTAAAATGGCACTGTGGTAACACAGTGAAGCCAGTCTGAATCCTGCTGGCTGGGCTGTGAGTGCAAGTGAAATTCATCAGAAAGGTGTCAGGAAGAGGAAGGATTTAAAAAAAATTAATAAACATATATAGACTTTCTCAAACACACACACATAAATAGAACCTTACAGCCAATCTGCCACTGAGAAGATAAAATGTTGTTGTTAGATAAAAACTATTCAAGGTGACTTGGGTTTAGTAGGGGAGGTTGAAGCATTGATGGGGTTGAAGCATAGGGGGTTTCAGGCACTGCAGTCAGCATCCCAATGTCTGTGTAAAGCAGTGGGATACACAGCAGTGCAGCTGGACTTGTGGTCTTGTCTGCCTCCTCAGCCTGCCAGCAGAGAGGTCTCTTTTTACAGAAGGTATCACTTCAGTAGCCTGCAAGCAGAATGAGATTGGGAAATGGAACAGGAAAAAATGTTACAGGGAAGACAGTTGGTCAGTCTTGTGAATGGTGGAAGGTTGGTTTGCTCTGTTTTCACTCACTGAGGTCATTGCAGCCATGTAACCTCAGCTGAACTGTGCCAGCAAGTCAAGTCTTAGTCTGCCTGTGAGAAAGGTTTATGTTCCTTGGTGAGCTTTGTCTTTTTACCCCACCTTTTTTTTTTTTTTTAAGATGAGATAGGCAATTGTACTTGCAATTCTTCCTTATGATTCCTAGCTGAAAGAGGAGCAGCCTTTCATGGAGAGAGATGAAAGACACTAGGAGTATTTTTCTTGCATTCCAGTGTAAGTAGAATAGCGAAGTACATACCTGAGTAGTTTCCAAACACAACACACATCTATTACATATTTGATTTCAGTGGTGATATGTGATAACCTGGGATTTCATTCAAAGGATCCTGATGGGGATTTGAAAGGAGTTCTTCTTCCCTGAATGTTCACAAAATAACTGCTGAAAGCTGAAGGGCCTTTTGTTGGCAGATGAATTCACAGAGAGGCTGGAGACAGTTTCCTTGTACTGAAAATCTCTGTGCTTGCAGCTGTGGAGGTAAATTCCTGGCCCTTTTCAAAGTGTTGGGAATGTTTGGTCAGTGATTTCAGCGGGACCAAAACTTTCCTCAGGTTTTGGAGAGGCTTTAGTATCTTCGTAACTTGTTCTAATGCCTGTTGACAGACACAGCAGCTTTCCTGTTAGCTTATCGTGCACCTTACCTGGAGAAAAGGATCAGCTTCTCTAGGGAATGCATGGTCATGGCCTTGCTGTGCTGGCATCCAGTGCAGGAGTGAGGGACACATCTGAAGATGTGTTTTTCTCTCTCACTATTAAAACTGCAGTGTTGCATACGCAGCAGTGAGATTAGAAGGGGTTTATGTGTGAGAGAGCGAGCAGTTGTGCTGTACCTTTACCCTGTTTGTTTTAACCTGCTGCAAGATTAAGACTCCTTTGTTGAGGAATAAAGACAGTAGTAGGGTTTGTGTTTACATTCCCTCTCTGGCTGCTTCACATGAGAGGTGATTTGTAAAGAGGACTTTGAGAAGAGGAGAATCGAGGTCAGACCTTTCAGATTTCCTGAAATGCCTGGAGATTTATATATGGGAAAGATGGTCCGGAATGGAAAACTCAGCATTTGCTGCTCTCCAAAATAATCCCAAGTAATTAAGTTACCCCAATTAAGCATTGCTCAAACAGCTCAAAATTTAGAACAGCTGAGAACAGCACTCATGTGATTTGTCAGTGTAGTTTGTGTTACCCAGCCCCTGTGTTTCAGATTGGATGAGGGAAAACAGGCCAACAGCCTGGAAAGCTTTGAAGGCAGGGAGAGGAGGGTCTGGTGAGTTCACATGGTGGAATTTCTCTTCAGGAAATTCACATTCAAGCAGTCGTGAAGAGGCAGAAAGTGTCTCTTGAGCACCGTGCAGGTGTTCTCATGTGAAGTGCTGGTTTACTCCAGGTAGGGAAAAGAAGTATCAGGCATGGGGCAGTACTATGTGTGCTACTTTGTCTCCAGAGGGTCTGCGCCCTAGGAGGGTTTCCCTGCTCCTTTTTAAGAAAGAGGAGTATTTGGGAATGGTCACACCCAGTGTGCCTGGACTGAAGTTCTGGTTTTGTGTTCCCGAAAGGGACCAGACAGTTTCCCCTTTCATCTTAGCCAGAGGTTTCAGTGATTTCAGCAAACTTTTGATTCTCCTCCAGCTTCAGAAGTTTGGATCCAGGAGGTTGATTCGAGAGGCTGTGTTTATTCAGATTATTCTAGAAGTTAATACTTAGAGAGCTTTGTTTTGTAGCAGAAGTGGTCTTCTGGGTAGTCTTTGCTTTCTTCAGAGCTGCAGAAGAAAAGTGCACTTTCCTAAAGGAATTCACTCAACAGAATATACTCTCAGAACAGGAGACTTTGTTAAGGAAGAGGATTGTGTCTTGTAGTTGCCTCAGGACTGCTCTGTGGAGGTGAAGTAGTTACAAGTTTTTGTAATCTCTGTGCTGGTTTACCTTACCATACATCTGAAGATGTAAACTCATACATGTAGTCCGTAGTTCCAGGTGTCTTCCTGTGTATTCCACAGGTGTTAACTTTTTGTTCCAGACATCCCACACAAACAACTCATTTCCTACAAAGCAGATTGTGTAGCTTGTCTGGAAGGACTGTGTATGTTTTCCTTAAGTATTTTTCTCCCGTTGCTGAAACACATTTGTATTTTCTAACCTCCCCTGCAATGAGCAGTGATGGGGGACAGGTTTTCTTCTGTGGCAGGCTGCACCCACCTGAACTCTCCTTTGCCCTGCAGCAGGAATGTGTGAGGCAGCAGTGCCTCTCTGTCATTCACAGGATCCTGAAGACTTTGTCTGATGCTTTTGGTCATCTCAGGTAAAGCAGAATGCTCCTGCAGCTTTTCTCTTTGGTATCAAATACGATTTTCCTTTGCCTTTTGAGTGGTGGAATAGCTGGGAACCTTTTTCAAAGGGGATCCCTTTAGGGTATCTGCTGTAGTCCAGACTCTTGGTGTTGTGCCTCATAGGAGGTGAATAAACCTATGTGATACTGGCCTAGTTTCTTATTTTTCTATGGAACCCATAAAAGAGGGAGGAGAGAAGAAGCCATTACTGCTATTCAGGATAGGTATTTTCTCTTCCTTCTTTATGCCTGGTGTGAGTAGTATGATTTTTTTTTTTTTTTTTATGCTGAATGCTGTTTTGGACTGAGTAGCTAGTAGCTTGAAAATAATGGTGCAAGGGTGGCAGAGAGAGAAGGTCCAGTGGAAAGAAGGATCTAAATTAGGGCTTTCTGTCAGATAAGATTCACTTGAATCAGACAATTCAGTGATATAGCAAAATTGCAGCTCTTCTTGCAATGGTCTGCATACCAAATTAACATCCAAAGCAGTCAGTTTCAGCTGCAGCATTTAAACACGGTTGAGGTCAAACTTGCAACATGATTTTACCCAGCCAAGGGAGAACAACAAACAGAACAACAAAAACAAACAAACAATCAAAAAGACACAAAAAAGCACACACAAAAAATTCTGTTGAACTGTTATAGTCTTAAAATAGCAATGGTAGCTTTTCAAGGCAAGGTTTCTTGCCCTCTTTAAGACTCATCCAGCTCCAGTGTTGTAATAAGGCTGAAGTGACAGAAATTAAGGGAGCATGTAATAAGATGCCTTTCTCTTTGCATCTTTATGGTGACCCACAAAGCCAGGACTTAAACCTGTTTTGTAAAAGGATCCTATGCAGCAGCTTTGCTACACCACTAACGATTATTTGAGTTTATTTTGCTACTTGTCTTTGTGAGAACTTTAAACCTAAACTTAAACTTAATCCTGTGATTCTCCAGAGGATAATTACAATGTCTCAGAATACTTACTATGCCAGTTGCATTTTGACCCAAAGATGACTGCAGGATGTTTTTCACCATTACAGAATTTGAAAGTAAAAAAGACAATTATGTAAAAGTGTTGTCAGAGTCCATCAGACTCCAGAGCAATAGGAGTACCTTGAGGGAATGAATTATTTGGGTAACTGGAAACCTGACTACCAGATCTGTTTGCTGTTGAGATGATTGCTTTGACTAGTCATCTTTTGATTCAGGCTTGGTGAACCAATGAAGAAGTAGTAGCAGAACCAGAAGGCCCTTGTCAGATTTTTAGTAAGGAACACGTAATTTCATAAACGTGTCCCCCGAAAATTCCCTCTTTGCCTCATTGTGCCTGTTTTTTAATCTGGAATGTCCTGGTGTTGTTTACTTTTCATATATTGTCATAGATCTTAAATATGTTTTAGAAGAGGAATAGCAAGTGGTTCAACAGTGAAAAATATGTCACAAAATCTGCTAATTCAGTATTTATTCTTTCTCAACCTACTGTGTTCCCAGTGGGTTTTTTTCTGAGTTCTGGTGCACAGTCCCTCATCAGTAGCAAATGGCTGATGACAGATAAAGGTAATTCCTCAGAGGCAACTTTGTAGATAAAAACTGGAATATTGCAGTAAGTCTCTTATGCTGCTTTTATACTGTCTGACTCGGAAGCCTTGCTGCAAGAAGCCTGGAAGCTATGCCTGAGGAGGAATAGCACAAGTGCTTGGTCCAAGAGCACTGATCAGCTAAGGGATGTACTCATAGCTTAATGTCATAGTGGGATTTACCCTTGAGGGCCAGTCCCAATTCCTGGATATGACCTATGGCTTCCATTATTAAGTCCCCTTTGATTGCAGAGAGACAGTTTCCAGCAGGATTTTGCAGTCACATCAGGGTTGGGAGGGATGAGCAGTGTGATTATTATGGGCTTTGGGAGCCCAGATACATTAAACAAGCTTCTCATTTCTTGGAGAGACTTCCCCTGGAAAAGAGGAGAGGATTTGTGACCCAAGTGTGCCTAACAGGAAGGATGGGATCCTGCTGGAATGATGTGCCATCACAGCTGACAAGATGTTCATCCTTCCAGCGCATGCTGCTTCACTTACCGTGTCTTTGAGGCAGCCTGACCCAGCTCCTGGCAGGGACCCCAAAGCTGAGCAGGGAGAGAAATTCACACAGAGGGAGAAACGATGTCACGTTATGCTGCCTGTTAAGAAAAAAACCATAGAATTTGTTATCAGTGAGCTGAAATCTAAACAGCCTAAATGGTCCTAATAGTTAGAGAGGTTAGGGAAGCTTGCCAGAGCATGGAAAGCATAACAACTGCATTTAATAACAATCAAGCTCTTCTTATAAATATTTGCATGTGCTGCTTCAAAGCCTACTACATGGTCATTCATGTACTGCAGTTAGAAAGATGAGGAGTGGGGAAAAAAAAATGAGAGTGAGAAGAAAAGGGCACTCCGTGTTTTGTAGCTGCCATAATAAAGAATGGGCAAAGCACCAGAAAGAAAAGAAAAAGGAAAAGAAACCCTCCAAAGTTTAATAAACACAAAAGGGAATAAAAATAAATCTTTGGAGCATTTATTACAAGCGCTTGATGGAAGGATTAGATTGAAGCTCTCAGCCTTTCCAATGTGGGTGTATGTGTGAAGGCGGCCTGTCTGGCCTCTTCCAACGAGAAAAGAAAAGTTGTTTACATTTCCTAACTTGGGCTGTGCATGTAATTGATTTCTCTTTGTTTCAATAAGAGAAATGAAAATTCAGAGGGGAAAAAAAAGCCTAAATTGGATACAATTGAATTTCGGTCTTTTTCCTCGCCAGAACGAAGGCTCAGCTCTCAGAAGAGCTGTGTCAAACAGAGTGTTTTGTTTCTCCTGAAATGTCAGTACATGCAGTACTTGTGAGGAAAGCTGTGGATATGCAGGGCCTAGTTCATCAAACACAACTGCACAAGGCAGAAGCGTCATCCTTTTTTGCAGGTTATTCCTGATTTGGGGAATATCTTCAGCATGAAACAAACTTCCTATCCCCACTTTCAGTTTCAAGGTGCTTGACTACACCTTGCTCTCCTCCCAGGTGCTGCTGGGGGCCCGTGTGCTGTTTTGGATAGTTGGTCAGAGAATGTGTTCAGTTCCTCTCACTGACAGTGTTCCAACCTGGAGCAATAGTGAAGACTGTGTTAGGATGGGTCTCCTCACCCCTCCCATCGGTGCTTTTCTGCTCTGTCAGAGCAGGGCTGTCCAGGTTGCTGGCACAGAAGCCTGGAGGATGCTGGACATTGAACGAAGTCAGTAAGAGGCAGAAGAGACCACAGTGTCCTTATGCACTTAATCACTCACATACCAGAGTACATTTCAACCTGGCAGTTCAGACTTCTCCTGTAAAGCAGCTGATGAAGTTTCAGCTTGTTCAAGACAGAAGAAAAAATAAAATAAAAAAAAAGTAATAATAAAAAAGAGTAAATTTACGACGCTTGGTGTTTAGTAGCCTAAAGGGAGGAAGGATGGATGCTGCCTTCACGTTCTTCAGCTGTGTTGTGCAACTTGTCTCAGTTGTGATGGTTGTGGTTGTGATTATTACAGCTGGAAGTCTTCAGGTTTTTTTGAGGGTTGATTTAATGAGTAATTTAAAAATGATAAAAATGGAACCTTTCATTGCATTTGGTATTTTCTCTCCCACCAAAACAAAAGAAATCTGTGTTTTCCTAGCTCCAGGAAACATATTGATTTAATTCCACTCATTAATGATAATAGTTCAAAGAATACTTCAGAAGTCAAGTCTGCAGCAGGGTAACTGTGTTTGCAGACTAGCTTGGTCAGAGTCATCCATGTGTCTACTGGAGTCATGGGGCCAGCCAAAACCAGAGGGGAGTGCAGAGATATCCAACTGAATCTGAATTGATACAACTGTGAGGTTAAGGTGGAGTCACAAAGAGAGATAAATTGCAGCATCTGAGATCACTTAAAGGCTAATCCAAGACCTTGTAGGCTCTGTAGGGTTCTTACTGTTCCTTTAAAGGGAGTTGCAAGTCTCATTTCTCAGACTTCATGTTGATTAATTTTCACATAAACCCCAGTTGTGCAGTCAGCCATTCCTCCTTTTTTTCATCAGTCCATGAGTAATGCCTTTTCCTCAGTTGACTTCCTGTGGATACTGTCATGAATGATAGAGTAAAGAAATCAAATTTCTTATGTGGGATTTTGTACATAAAGATGTAAAACTATCTTACAAGAGAGATGAAACTTCTGAAGGACAGGAATTCCTGCTTACTCACAGAGTTGTCCCAGGCCTGCCTTCCAGTGGAAGGTAAATGCAGTTTTTGCAGTGCTCACATGTGAACACAAAAACAGGCACACTGAAAGAGTATTCGTTCTCTGTCTTCCTTACATATGAAAAGGAGAAAAAATATCAAGGCAGGAATGGTTCAGGAATATCCACTCGGATACGTATTCAGAGATTTGTAATATGCAGTACCTAAAACAAAGAGACGGGAAAGAATGCCTACAAATATAATACAAGAAAGTTCTAGGAATAAGAAGCTAAATATAAACCCAAGTGACAGTTAA
This sequence comes from Cinclus cinclus, assembly GCF_963662255.1. NCBI lineage: Eukaryota > Metazoa > Chordata > Aves > Passeriformes > Cinclidae > Cinclus > Cinclus cinclus. The sequence continues at coordinate 93,106,347 of NC_085048.1, forward strand.
ATAGGGCTTTTCGATCTAAAATAAAGTCAAGATGAACAGGGTTTGTCTGTGCCAGGGCAAGTGAATGGCTGCTAGTTTGGCTTGTCCACAGTGAGCAAAATGGTAGGTTGATGCCTCAAACAAATGTCAGGGAAGGACAACTTACAACTCATCCTGGAAGCATCAATCTTATATATACATATTATTATGCCAAATTATATTCCTAGTAGGATTAGGTTTGGCTGAAGAACAAGTAGTAGTCTCGGAGTTTCCTACAGCAAGAAAAATAAACTGAAGATACTGTTACTCTCTTAAAGGAGGATGTAATCTCCGAACCAAGTAGCTTTTATAAGAATTTGCAAAATGTATCAACATCCTAGTTGGACAGAGTTAAGCCTTTCTCAGCAGCCCTTCCTTACTGTTTGGGAGACTCTAGCACTGGTGTGTTGCTGATGGGAGAGAGGAGTGGCTTTGGCGTGGGAGTAATTTGCATCTTTTTGCCTTCGAGTTCTCACTGTGAGATTGTAGCAGTTTCCTGTCAATAAGCATGGTAGCCAAGAACAGTGATTATGATGCCTGGGGGGTTATTTTCAAGCACTGCAGATGTGAAAGTCTGAGAGCACTTTTTTCTTTAATTAAATTGAATCATAAGGAAGTCTGGGGTTTCCTGTACATAGTTGTACCTGTTTGATCATACTGAGGGTTTGCTTTGGGGAGTACTCTTTCAGAGGATTGTTTTGAAATGTTTTGAGAACTTTTCATCTCTCACTTAGAATGCATCTGCAGTTGAGACTGAGATTATTTCTTCATCATCAAAGATTTTCTCATAGCTACATTTATTAAGTAGTCAGTTTGAACTTACTCAAAGAGCTACAAAAAGTGGGTCATTAAATGTGTGACTGTGAGAACACCTGTGCTTCCTCAGCTGAAAATGCCTTTCCAGCCCCCAAATACAATTTTCCTTTTTCCTCTTTTTTTTTTTTTTTAATTTATCCACTTCAGTTTTCACACTGTAAGAGAAGAATAAACCATTCTCTTGATTTGAACAGAGATTTGTATCAGGCATTTCATCTCCTGTCTGAGGAGTGAGAGCTTGTCTCCTTCCACTCTCTTCCCCCGTCTCCTCTCTGACGAGTTTGGGTGTCAGGCAGCAGTGTTGCAGGCACATTTCTCTTGGTGCTGCTGCTCTGGACAGTGTGGAAGGGCCTCAGATGATGACTGAACCCCTTAGGCTTTCCTGGTTTGTGCAAAACTGCCTTGCTGCTTACCCTTAGTCAGGGTTTACCACTGGGAAAAGGAGAAACATAGAACCTAAACTAAGAAACCTAAACTGAGATGTCTAACACTGCTGTTGAAGACTTGAGGCCATTTTTCTGGGTTTTTTTTCTGCTTTTGCCCAATATATAGTAAAGGGTGGTTATGTTCATGGCTTTTAATTGCTTCCAAGTGGTCAAAATTCATGTAATCCTTTTTACAGTGTCTGCTGCCTGCTTGCCTTTTCCCTTTTGTTTTTCCTTCCTCTTCTCTTCCAGCCGTCATCACTATAATGAGAATTACTATTTTGTTCCAAAAATATCCTTTAATAACTAGGTATGGAATAAAATCTGAAGCTGGCTAATTCATGGTCCATATTCTGGGGGAAAGTGGGTTTCAGAGAACATACAGATCAGATGAGCTGCTGTTATTTGTTGCCTTAGCAGATCCTTGTGAACACTCTGTAAGCCTGAAGGCATTTACTGTGTACCAACTTCTATGCTTTTTTCTCAGTTGATAAGTATTTAGGATTTTCCACCAGTAAGTTGAAAGAGGGGAGGTTTAAATGCATGACTTGAAATGGAGTTGAAAGTAGTTGTTAATCTCTGTTAACATGGCAATCTTATAGAAAACTCATGGGGTAGATTTTCTTAATTTTCGTTAAATTGTTAATAGTACTGAATTGACCATTAGAAACTGAACCATGCTTCAGATATTTCCCTGACTGAGGCCATCTTGTATTCAAATGTTTGAAACAACGACATATTTTATCATCAAGAAGAGTCATAAAATCCCACTGCTTTCTTGCAGACGCCATCCCGCCGAACTATTACAGCCTTTACTTCCGAATCGTCAGGTTTGACGTGTCAGCCATGGAGAAGAACGCCTCCAACTTGGTGAAGGCTGAGTTCAGGGTCTTCCGCCTGCAGAACACCAAGGCCCGCGTCTCAGAGCAGCGGATAGAGCTGTACCAGGTATGGAGGCACCTCGCACGCCTCAGCTCCCCACCTGGCTGCTGCAAACCCTTCTTGCAGGCAGAACAAACCGTGGGGAGAAGCAGTCGGGTCTCCTGTCTTGTCTTGGTTTGAAGGACGGGTGTCTGCTAAGAAAGGCAGGAGCCTCTCTTGAAATGGAAAATGTAACCCCCCCCCCCCCCCCCCCCCAAAGTTATTATAATTTTGAAATTAAGGGGCTCTCGGGCAAAGATATGGGAATAGGAATAACAGTTCTTTACTAGGAAAATTAAACTAAAAATGCAGTAATACAAAAAAAGAAAAACCAAAACACTGACAGAGTCAGAATACAAGCTGACACCCCGTCATTCAGTCAGGGTGTTGGTAGCAGTCCCATTAAATGGTGGCTGCAGTCTTCCTGGAGTGACAGATGTGGCTCTGTTGGAGCAGTGCTCCTGTAGAAGGGTGCAATTTTCCTCCAAAGGTCCAGTGATGATACAGAAGGGTCTGGTTTTCCTCTGGAATCCAGTGGAAAAAGGCTGCCTTGGTGTTCCAAATCTCAATTTTTATCTAGGTAGGAAATGCTTTGCTCCTCCCCCTGGGAGGAGCATCTCCCAGTGTGATGATGTGATTTTATCAGTCATGCAGTGTGATTGAGTGGCCCATTAACAGAAGATACCTGCCTGGGGGAAGGATGGGTTGTGGAAAATATAAAGAACACTGCCCCACTTCTTTTTTTAACAGATGGTGATAGAATACATACTATTGGTCACATCCTGTATTACAACCTAAGGCATTTCTCCAAAGCAGCCTCTTATTTCAGTGCCTTCCCTAGAAAAGACTTTATTTGAAATCATACTAAGCAGAAATGTGCAAACTTTTTCTAGCAGTTAAGCCTCAGAACTGCAGAGTTTTGAGCCGGTGGTTTGCCCAGGTGGCTCAGAGGGCCAATGGCATCCTGGATTGTATCAGCAATAGTGTGGCCAGCAGGACCAGGACAGTGATTTTTCTCTCTCTCTTCAGCCATGGTGAGGTCTCATCTCAAATCCTGTGTCCAGTTTTGGGCCTCTCACTGCAAGAAAGGCATTGAGGTGCTGGAACATGTCCAGAGAAGGGCAGCAAAGCTGGGCAAGGGTTTAGAGAGGTAGTCCTATGAGGAGTGGCTGAGAGATTTGGGGGTGTTTAGTCTGGAGAAAAGGGGGCTCATGATGACCTTATCACTCTGCAGCTGCCTGAAAGGAGGGTGTGACTGGGTGGGGATTGGCTTGTCCTGTGCAACCAGCAGCAGGACAAGAGGAAATGGTCTGGAGCTGCAGCACGGGAGGTTCAGGTTGGACATCAGGAAGAATTCCTTCGCTGAAAGAGTTGTCAAGTATTGGAATAGGCTGCCCAGGAGGTGGTAGAGTCACCATCCCTGGAAGAGTTCAAGAAATGAGTGGACATGGTGCTTAGTACCATGGTCCAATTGACATAATGGTGTTTGGTCAAAGGTTGGACTCTGTGATCTTGGAGGTCTTTCCCAACCTTAGTGACTCTGTGATTCTATGTTTCGCAGCACATAAAAAAGGGTGAGAGAACAGGACATCAAAAAAGTTTTTCCCAGGATCTCTGTCTCCCAACACCTGACCTGAACTGTAGTTTACATAGAGGTCAAATTCCTCTCTCTGGCCCATGTTCAGGAGAAGCTTTTTAAGCCTTCCTTGTAGAAGTGGAATTAAAACTGAATTTGCTAAGCTTAGGAGTTTCAAACTTGGCTTCTGTATAGGAGTCCAGGGTTTGAGGCAAGGAAGCAGATGACTCGGGGATTGTGCAGTGAGTAAGAAAATGCCCCATGACTCTATCACTCCAGAGTGTTGACAGGATTTATGTAATTTAATCTTTGAGGATTTTAGAGCCTCTAACATTATTTAACGTAGAGTCTGCCTTTGTGCAAACACTGTCTAGAGCATATTTCATCTAAAGCATAGTTCTCCTTACTGAGAACTAAACAGCAACTAAAGGGGGCCCAGCTCCTAGAAGTTTTATACTGAGTAAAACTCACGGGTGTTCCAGCAGCCTGTGACATGTTCTGCTGAAAACCCTGACGCATAGAATACCACCTTGTAAAAGTGTATGGAGACCCTCTTTAGCTCTGTTCTTGCTGCCTGCATGTTCTTGCTGCCTGTGTTTGGGAGCTGTCTTGGGCTTGCAGCACTGTAAAGTTCAGCTTGGATCCAGTGGGTGCAAATTTGAGTCTTCTCCCTCACTTTGAATGTTCACCTTTTTCTGCCTGGTCTGGTCAAGTGGAAGCCAAACTTGAAGAAGAGAGAGGGGGCAGTTTGGGTTCATGGGCTTGCTGAAGAGACAGCAAAAGCCAGTCATGGAGGCTGACAGCAGGAGAAGTGTGTTGGTCTGTTTAGATGTTGTTTAAATGTAGGAAAAGCTTAATTCCCATTTGAATGTGTTTCAGGTCCACCGGCATCACTGGGTGCTGCTACCTGACTGCCATCCTTTCCAAGAACAGAATGGCAGAAAAGTTGAGCAAATAATGTGTTATTTTTTAAAAGGGAAATAAGAACCTCTATTGAGAATCACTCACTGGTGTCGCCTGTATAGAACAGCCATCCCAGAGAAATACACTGTGAGTCCCAGTGGTGCTGCCACAGCAGCCTGCTGAAACAATTGTATATTCTGGCTTGACCTCACTGTTCAGACATCCTAAAAGGAGCTGATGGCATCTCTGGGCTTTCTGTTGTTTTACTTTTGAGCGCTGTTAGCCAGCCACCTGAAAAGAATACAGCTGTGGTCGCCTGAACTCAGTTAATTGCCTTTCTGTGTTTGAGGAACATGGGACACAAAGAGTTCAGCAGAGGTATGGAAGAAAGGGCCTTTGCTTGGCTGGGATTTTGCCTTGTGATGAGAAACAGCTGGGGCTTACTTGAAAGGAGTCTGACTCCAGCAAGCCTGTGCCCATGGAAATGACTACGCCTGCATCCAGGGCAGGTACTTGGGTCCCTGGATAAATACATGGCTGGTGAGTAAGGCAGTTTCTTTTTTAGGCTGGGTGGAGCAAACTAAGTGAAGTGTTAGGTGAGTAATGAGTGCAGGTTATTGTAGGATTAGATCTTTTCTCCACCAAGTAACAGGCAAGCCAAAGGCAGCATGCCCTGTGTGTTTGTGCCAGGCATATTTTAGGCATGTTACTTTGTTCCTTGCTTGTAGAGAGGCAAGCTGTCTCTGGATCATTTCCCTTTGGTCATGTTTATCTCTTGCAATCTTGTATACAGCTCTTCCTAAAACCTTGCACTGGGGTATTACAGCTCTGTGATGGGCAGTCTGAACTGCATGGGAGCCTTGGCAGGAGCTCTTCTGCCAGGAGCATTAGTTCCTAAATCTTGCTGCAACTGATCTCCATCACAGCATATGAAGTTAGGATGTAATGCTTAACAGGAAAAGCAAAAGGAGGGAGAAACTGGAGGCAAGCCACCCAAGATGCTTTCGGGTCCCTTCCAACTTGAGATATTCTGTGGTGTATTGTAGAACAGTGCTATAGAAAGCATTCTAAAACTTACTATATTAATTCTAGAGATTAGAAAGAAGAAAATCTCTGCAGATGAAGGTGAAGAACGATGGATAAGGAGGCATTGGTGCCCCAGTGTGCTGGAGGTTCAGGGCTGTGTGCTGCTGTAGTGAGAATGCAGATAGAGTTGTCTGGTGGTGAACATGGTACACACGTGGGAGGTAAAAGGGGAGAGTGAGGAAAGTCCTCTTTTCAGTAGAAGTGGGAGAGGCAACTGTCTTCTGTAGGGGCTGAAAACGTAGTCAGATATCTGACTCCAGCAAGAAAAGCCATGCATGGAGAGCAAGCCTTGCAGAGGAGATTGCTGGTAGAGTTGGCATGAACAGCTGCCGCTCCTCCTCTGTGCATGAGCTTTGCTTCCTGTCTTGTGACATACATGCTGGGCTTGCCAGGGCTGTTGTGCCCAGAAGGAACAGTGTGGTTTTTCATCTTGCATAAGCAACATTTAATTATTAGGGGTTTTTTTTCTCCTCCAACCAAGTTTCAGGTTGCCTAGTTATTTGCTTTGTTGTGGGGTTCTTCTTGATGAGGGTTTTTGGAATTCCTCTCATACCTGCAGTTTCAAGGAATGATTGTTTCTTTGTCCCCTTGTCTTTCTCAGTCAAGCAGGAGGAGAGGGGCAGAAGCCTTCTGGGGGAGAATCAGAACTCTTATGTGGTTCACTACGATAGTCCCTGAACATGTGCACATCTTCTAATTGCCCTCCAAGAGCTTTCTGATTTAGTCCAGTGGCAGCTTGGTAGTGACATATATACCACTGATGCAGAAGGGACAACCTTATTCTAAAGAACTATTTAAGGAACAGCTAGAGACAGATGTGCAGGGTAAATTGAAAAAATAAGCAAGCAGAATATAAATATTTTGTTTCTCCGCCTGATTCTTTCTTTGTGTGGTCCTCTGACCTTACAGATCTACCCCTTAAAATGAAAGAAGAAATGCAAAACTGCACCTTTTCAGCTAAGCTTTCCTCAGGCTGTACTTGGCTCCCTTTTCCAAACCACATCAGAAAGGGACTTTGTGTTTTCCTACAGCCCTTGTTTGCACTGACTCTGGGAAGGCAGTCTGGGGCTGCTTGGCATGGTGAGCCAGGGCTGTGGCCCCTTGTTCCCAGCCCCTGGCGCAGCAGCAGCAGGACCCTGTTCCCACCTCAGAGGCTGAGTTGGACCAGAGTGCCCCATCATATTTGTGCTGGGAGTGAGTGGTTATGAATCTGCTTGCCAGGTTTCCTGCAATCTGGATTTCTCCAGGCAGTGAATCCTACAGATTAATTCTCATGCAGGTGCCCTGGATGCATCCACAAAGCCAATGGGCAAGTAGTAATCCCTGTGTGCAGAAAATGTCTGTTTTCACCCAGAATACTTCTCTTGGTATTTAATGATTAGTCAGTCACATCTGTGTGTTCTTGCACAGATGGGAAGTGCATTGCACATACTAAGTAGTCTTAGGATGGAAAACAATAAAACTCAGAGAAGTAGGAATTAAGTTACTTTTATAAGGCTGGTATGAAAGTTTCTGTCTCTTCTTGGCTCTGGTTAACTGAAGCCGCAGACAATTAAATTCTTTAAAGGCACTGCCTTTTCTGTTGTTTCTTCTGCCTGAAAGGGAGGCTTAACCTAATGGTTATGCTGCTGATCATCAGCACATTGGAGAGTGAGAAGCCGAAGGGAAGGGAAGGGAAGGGAAGGGAAGGGAAGGGAAGGGAAGGGAAGGGAAGGGAAGGGAAGGGAAGGGAAGGGAAGGGAAGGGAAGGGAAGGGAAGGGAAGGGAAGGGAAGGGAAGGGAAGGGAAGAAGCGGCGTGACGTTGGACAAGGCACGCTTCTCCCATCCTTCCACCGTGCCATGTTCACTCAATGCGCTTCCCAAGACTTCAGAAAATATTAAGAGGATAAAGTGCTTTTGGGGAAGGGAGGAGGAGTAATATTAAATAAACAAGTTTTAGCATCCTCCAGTGGCCCTTGCTATGTTTTTAAAGATTTATGCCAAATGCGGACTTTATTGGAATTTGATCAGATAAAGCTCTGTTGTTATGGGAATGTCTTTGTTCATCAGTTTTCTTGCCTGCTTTGAAGACTTCATCACATCTTTCTTTTATTAAGGTGCTTCTGTATTTATGAATAAAGTTCCTGCACCCTTTAAAAAAAGCCTTGTCTTCTATGAATAAGCATTCCAAAAAACAAATAGGCACCATTGCAAAGCAGAACTAGTGGAAATCCTTACAGGGTGAAAAGACATCCTTCAGAGAGTACTGTGGTATTGGGTTTAAGGTATTTTTATTATGTACAGGCAGTCAAACAGTAACAAGTAATAATTACTTCCTGTGGAAGCAGTGCCATGTTTTGTTAACACATCATAAAGCATCACAAAAAGTGCAGCTGAAGCTCTGTGGTTTATTGTTATCATTATCTGAGGCTGCTGTGAGTGGGATTATCTGAAAGGCTCTGGATGGGAGGGATACATCCAAAGGATGTATCAGAGCAAGGGCTGGGGCAAATGAGCAGTGCTTGGGGGAGACCCATCAGATTGCAGTGAAGAATTTGGGGCAAACAGGAGCAGACCTTTGGACTTTCTGTGTTGGGGAGGGCCCAGTCCATGTCAAGAGCTCCTGTGGAGCTTGCTTGGGGTCTAGGAAAAACTGTCTGTCCTCTAGGCAGTGGTAACCCCCACTTCTTCCAGGGCCTCTCTCCCTGCTTGGAGGTATGAGGAGGAAGATGCTGTGGAACATATTACCCCATTATGAGTCAGATTTAAATATAAACCGCACAGTCAGTTGTTCAAATACTTTCAATTCAGACAGTGTTTTGTCTTGTTTTTCAGTTGGGGAATATGTTTAGAGTGAGCTACTATAGATTTGGGCCAAATCTCCACAGTGCAAATCTGAGACAATTTACACTGACGGCAACAGAGATCCTTCAGGTTGATCTCCGTATAATCAGGAGCAGAGGGGCCTTGCTCTCTTTTCTTGCCAAAAAGTGCCGTCTCTAATGCCATGGAAGAAAATACCATGAAGCAGGATTTGTGGCTGTGAGCTGGCGCAGGATGTCTGTATTACAGATATCACCTGGGGTTCTTGGTTATAATTGACTGCCATCGCTGTGACCCACATCTGAAGTAGTGCATTTAGATTTCACAATTAATGTACTGCCATCCTGAAAACAGACTCTTGCATTTTGAAAGGTTACAAGGTTATGTTGAATGGCAAATGTACAGTGTTCTTTGAAGTGCCAAACCCAGTATGAAATGTGGATGCAATAACTTTCTGCTCTACCAAACTCCTTCTTTTTCCCCCCAGCAACAGCTCAGGACCAGAGGAAGTTAATTTGCAGTATATTTCAGTTGAATTGCTGTTTTCTCTTTGTTTCAGAATTCTCATTTTCTGATTCCAAACGTTATATGCCCTACAAAAAGTTGTCAGAACTTTGAAGACCATGTCTAGAGTACCTTCGGCAAATACTCCGTGAGCAGGAGGGCAAATATTTATGGCTGCATGATCTTCACTGTAATTCGAGAGCATATCTCGGAGGCAGCCATATCTTGCCAGGAATGGAGCAGTTACTGAAGACAACTTGAAGAAATACGTAATATTTCCATCAGCTCCTGGCAAGGGCCAGCATATGCTTCCCAGCTGGACAGTGCCATGTGTAGAATTCCAGGCCACAGATGGCTGTATTGCCATTTGTGGTGCCTCTACATTATTGGAGGCATGGGAATGCAGGCCATGAGTCTGAAAACAGCAGCTGGCTTTGGGTTCCTGCTCTTCGGGCTAGGGTTTGTTGGGTTAGCCAAGACTGCTTTACACTGGGACAAGCAAGTTTGAACCAAGCAGCTCAGTGTGGTAGTCACTGGGCTAAGGAGCATCAGGTTAGCATGACGGCTTGAGAGGCTGTTGGAGGGGGAAAGATGATGTTCCAGTTCTGGAGAGGTGTAGGAAACAATGTGAAGCTTTGTTGGAGAGAAGCCAATGTGGAGAATAGATGATGGGAGAAAATGGAGGAAGGTGGGAGTGGTTTTGGTAGAAACCTGTAGGTGGTGGGAAAATTATGAGGAGAACTGTGAGTTATAGGGAGCAAGGCAGGCAAAAGGAAGGGAAGCAAGAGGAGGGACTTGTGGAAGAAGATGACACCTTGGAGGAAGTACTGTGTCCAAATACTCATTTAGCCAAGAAAGCTGCGTGCCAAAATGTTGTAGTAAAATGCACATGAAGATGAGATATGGCTGTCAGGGACAGGACCGAGGAAGAGAAAAGGGCTTAGGAGACTTGTGCATAAAGAGGAGATGAACACAGGAGTACCCTGCAGGATCTGGGAGATTTGGCTAGAAGACAAGAGAACCCACTCCATTTCTGTTGACTTTGGCTCCTCTTTGTTGATATTTTAATAAAACATAATGTGCCTTTGGCAAGTTAAAGCTAAAGGCTAGATAAGTTTACAGGATTTTTTTGTTTTGCTTCATTTTATATAAAATCTTTCTTTGGAGCTATCTTAAAATCTCCCAAATGGCAGGAAATTGCCCTCAATATTTCAGAATCTTCCAGGAGAAGGACCCCAGACCCTCCGTTCTTGTTTATTGCTTGAACAATTCAGAGTCTTCCTGCCTGCTTAAACATAAATCAAGCTGGACAGCCTCAGGGCTCTGTCCCCAACTTACACTGCACATATATCTTCAGTATCAGGAGGAGGGCCCTGCTTGGGGAACAAATGGAGAGGAAATCCCTTCCCAGGATCCGTCCTCTTCCCAGAGCTCATCTCCTTACTGTAGGGTGATGCAATGAGTCAGTCAGAGTGATTCCATGACATACTTGACTTCCCCTCCCTTTCTCACCTGCTGAAGTGCTCACCTCACACTTCACCTTCTTTTACCTTTAAGTGAGCATCAGCCAACACTGTAAGAGAATCCTTCTGCAGCTGTAGTCCATCCAGATATAAAAGAGGTTGGGTTGTGTGTGCAATATGTTCTTTTTATTTGCAAGTTTGCATGAAGAACGTGTCTGGCAAGTTCTGAGCAGATGGAGCAGAGCTATGGGTTTTTTACAAACTTTGGCAAGTACTCCATACCTTTCTTTGTATTTTGGCAGGAACTCTGCATCTCATATACTAGTCTCTAAAGATTCTGCCCTTGGTTTCAGCCTAATTCGGAGACCATTGCAAGTAATGGAAATACTTCATTGATAAGCAGGGGGACTCTAAAGCACTTTTAACTCCATTGCACTGAAGGCAGAGTCTGAATTACTCAATTGCAGGAGTGGTTACAAGAAGAGCTTGAAAACTCACACTGACAATTTTTTAAAAAATATGCAGCCGGTCCCTTGCGCTTAGAGGCAGCTAAAATTTTGATAGCCAGTAGATTCCTGATTGTCTGGCAAAAGGTACTATAGGGAAGCTTTGCACTTTACACCATATGTTTTCACATATAATGAGTAAGAAACTGGAGAGGTTTGCAGCAGAATCAAGGGTTTGCCTTTCCTTGTGTCCAAGATAGGATCAAAGGCCTCGGATTTAACCAGGGAATGAGAAAGGATTGATAATTAGCATGGCCATTTTTTAACTGTAAGTTCCAGAAAGAGCTGGCTGAAGTCCCTGAGAGCTATCCGAAGAGACCTTTGAAATATGGAACCAGGCAGTGAGTGAATCTTTCAGCAGGGTGAATACTATGTAAGAATTTGGAAAAGCCAAGCAGCTGCTTATGCAGGCTTTGGGAATCTGGTCATTCCCATGTAGAGAGTTAGCTTGGAGTCCCCTGCAGTTTCTTCTAGTTCAGTAAAGGTCATCCTAAATGGCAGTTTCAGCCAGGCTGTGCATAGCTGAACTTTTCTCTGCCCTCATGTTAACCAGCATAAGCGCATCATTTGCCGCTGGATCTCATTGTACGGGCTTATTTACTTAAAGCTTACAAGTACATGTCAGGTTACTTCCATGATTTTTAAAAGGGTCGTGAAGTTCTAATGGAAATCATGGATAATGACTGATAAGTAAGAGAAAGAGTAGTGACCCTGCCAGGATGTTGTAGTACACAAGAACATCACAGGAGTCTGAAATGACAGGGAAGGGAAGGGAAGGAAGTTATCAGGGGGCCAACAGCATCTGGAGGGAGGAGATCAGACAGTCCAGAATGAATGGACAGGAAAGAGAGACTGATAACAGGTTTTCACAAGATAATGCTGTATTTACTGCTGTTCAGTGACTGCAGAACCCACACTGGCTGATAGCAGTGACCATTTCAAGCTTCAAGGCAGTGCAGGAAACATGATAGATATTTTTAAGTGGCCATTTGATCTTATTACTATGTTTGGAAAGTTCATCAACTTGTTTCAAGAAACTGTAAGTCACCAAAAGAGTCGGTGACCATAATTTTCAAACCCAGCTGTAAAATGCTCTTGGTTTTCTTGGCTGCAGCAAATGTATGTCATTGATGCATCAGCCTGTGTATCATCACTGCTGAACCACATTCAGTTTTTTGTTTGCTTGCTTGCTGAGGAGATGGTGAATTTATTAGCCAAAACTATTCCACTGAAAATTATACTTGCAAGTTTTCTATTCTTCTGCATCTGATTGTGGTGACAATACAAGACTAGAAGTAGTTATTGGCCAGAATACCAAATCTGAAATGAACTAAACAAGCTGCTGTTCTGGAGCTCTGCTTATTTGAAAGAACCAGTGTATCTTCATGTCAAATTTTTTCCTTTTAGCTGTGTAATGAGTCACTAAGACAGGCTGTTCTGGTGTCTGCTGTCAGTGGTTATTGTCTAGAATACATACACTAATGTGTTGATTCAGTTATCCCCTGCTTTAGCTGCCTAAATATATGAGCGGGGGAGTAGGCAAAGGAAACTTTGAGCAAAATAATTATGTTTCTTTTAACAGTCTTGGGCTTAGGAGTTCTTTTCGAGTCTGTTTTTGAACCAGTTTAATTACACTGACTCTTGAGTGCTGCTGCTCTGCTCATGTCAGCTTCTGATATGCCCTATTCTTTAAAGAAGTCATGTTTCTGCTAATTCTCTAAGCGTTCTGCTTTGTTTGTTATCATGAATTATGTAGTGTTCTGAGCGTACTTTACAGTTTATAAAATACAGACTAAGATAATCCTTATCCTTACTTTTATACTCAGAACTGTATGATAGTTGCTTGAGGGTATAAACATGTGTGCCTATAAATAGTCCCATCCTCCACTATTTTAATGAAGATTTCAGCTACTTGATACTTAAATTTTTAAAAAATGTATCTGTTAATGTTTTCCAGTTAGTCTGAAAAATAAGCATAGCAAGTGACAAAAGTGATTTACAAAACAGTATTTTTTGGAAACTCTTCATTCTTCTGAAACCAGTTTGTGACAAAACTAAAATTTTTCACTGCTGAATGCCCTGGCCATGGTGATTTTGGATATGCTTTCAAGATAACATCTTGGGTCAGCCCCTGCCAGCTGAGCAGAGGTTCTCCCCCAGAACACTGAGCAGAATGAAGAGTAGATTTCAACAGGATTTGTAAAATACCAGAAGTCTGGCAGGCCTGATGAGGGTGGCATGTGAGTGCTGTCATCACCAAGATCGCCGGCTGGGCTTCCTGAACATACGGAGCTGTACAAACAAGAGTAATGCTTCATTTGCGTCTGGCTTCTTCATCAACCATTTCTTGCAATTACCTGCATTATTCATTTAGTCATGTGTTTGTTTCACCTTGATCTTCTGGCAGTAGCTGCATGTAAGTGATGTCTAGAGACTCTTCATGTGTATTTGTAAGATTGTATTTTCACCAGGTGTTTTCAAGAAGCCTCAGAATTGAAAAAAAAAGTGCACGAGAGGTAGGTTAGGGGTGGGCATAGAAAAAGGTAGGTAGAAGGCAGTGTACAAGACACTGGTCAAGAGGAGATTAAGAAGTTTTTTAGTTGGTTATTTTCCTGTGAAAGGGAGCAATCAGATATAGAAATGGGCTAGAATAAACCTGATGTTGTTCTTAGAATTTAGAGCATTGCTACTGAGTGAAAATTACTCTGTATACTGGTCTAGAAGTCTGGTGGATCACCTTTTGGTAACACTTCTTCCAATTCTGCTCATCCCCTCAGCATGTGATCATATGCGTAGGTTCCCTGTGTAATCATTTATTATAACAGGCAGTGCTACATTGTCACTCTGTTGGAGGCAAGAGCGGGTGAGCAGATATCCCTGGGCAGCCATCCTCATGTCCAGAGGCCGGGTTTGTTGGCTTGGAGCCTTCTCTGAGGCATGTGTGAAGGTGTGCCTGCCCACACCTGTCCGTGCGCAGCTGCCGTGCATCGCCAGCTGTTTGCACATGTGGGTGTTGGGATGTGTCCCTCCTCAGCGAGGGAGGTGGGGCTGCTTGTGTGGAAACTCTGTCTCCTGCTCATGCAAATGATGGGATCTGTGTCTCTGCATGCAGTGGGTGATGCCCAGGATTCCCCCATTGCAAAACCTTAGACTTCCACGTCATGGCCTGTAGTCAGACCTAACCTTTTCTACTTCTTTAAGAGGGTGTGTTTGGGTGCCAGAAGGAAGGAAGGAATGATTAAAGGGGAAGTTTAACTGATCTGACTTTCTCTTCTGTGGATTTTCTTTTTTCCCCTTGCCCTCTGTTAATATTTTTAGTGCACTGAAAACTTTTGCACAAAGGCTTTCATTTAGCTCCTGCAGGTACAAGGTGTGCAGCAGCAGTTCTGATAACTGTTTGATGTGGTTTTGATGGGCTAGGCATGAAGGGGAGGTGGTGTTTATAGGTAAGGCAAGGCAATGTTTATAGGTGAAGGTAATATTTCCTCTAAGACCAGTCAGTGTGTTTGGAAGAAGTAAACAAGCTTTCAAGCACAAAAGCTGCAAGGCACAGAAAATGCCTTTATTCTTTTTTTAAACTAAATTAGTTGATCTAGTAGGAAGAAACTATTAGAAACAATGAAAGAGAAGGTTTTCATTGAGGATGTAGGCTTGAGGGTGTATTGGAAGAAAAGGGTGTGTTGCTGATGGGGAAGGTTAAAACCAGAAATGCAGGGCAAAGTAAAAAGAAGCAAACCAAAGCGGGGAAATGGAGAGAGAGAACCTGAAATGCTTTTTTCATGTAGTCATTTCTGGAAGACTCATGTGAAGAATATATTGTAGCTGAAAAATTTCTGAGAGATTCCTACAAAAAGGCTCCTTTGTTTACCACTATATAGAGTGCAATTGCTTCAGAGTGGATGGAAAGAGAAAGCAGTGTAGGAAAAGAAACTTAATCAGATTATTTTGCAGGAGAAAATGGACTCTGAGGATCTAGACTAGGATTTTATCTTCCATTAGCTTTCCATACTTGCAACAACGTAAGAGAAAAAGAAGGGAAGATGGAAATGGTGAGGCTAGAATATCATTCTTGCTTACAAGTACTGAGATTGTTAAGATCATACATCACCCTAACAGTACAAAGATACTTAACCCAAGAAAAGGTGACTGAAGTTAATTTCACTAAGTGTAACACTCTTTTCACTTAACAGCCTTTTGCTTCAGACCTGCCAGCACCTGTTTAACCCATGGTGTCAATTGTGGAAATTATCTCGTACTTAGTTTGTAGCTTTTTACCTCATTCATTATAATTTTCTTCCTGAACATGCTGCGTAAACAACATGGAGAGAAACTTTACTTTTAGATCTTGTAGGTACCATAGGATGGGTAATATCCAGCTCTTTTAATCCACAGTATCCACCCTGTCCCACAGTGCCATACAGTTCAGAAACCTGCCAACATTTTCCTTGTCATTCAGCTCAACAGCGCAGACAGATTTTCCTTGTACCATTGGATACATTCAGTGATGATTTACTGTACTTTTGCAAATGCCTTTTATACCAGGTATACACTGACAGCACTTGACTCTGTCTTTTGGTAGCAATTGGGATAAATACTGGGATAAATACATATATTTTTGATACCAAGGCACAGCTGTGTCTTCAGAATATGTCTAAGACCAATTATAGTTAACATCAGGAGATTGCTTTTGGCACATTACTTACTTTTAGTCCTTACATCACTGCCAAAACTGAGGTATGCAGTTTCTGGAGTCTTTGGAAAGATATGACTGTGCAGAAAGGAAGAGAAATAAGCCAAGTTCTTGTGTCCCATTTGCCTCACACCACCCCCACTGCCCCAGCCCCTACACATCCTTGCAGAATGACAGCTGCATTACATCCTCAGAAACACTTGACCTGATAAAGACCAAAGGGAAGGCAAAGTTATATTTGTACTTCTCTGGGACTTTCCCAGCATTGATTACTGATTCTCTCATCCCTCTGGCACTTCTGAGCAATGGTAGTCCCCTTGCTGCTGCCAGACTCTCTGTAAACAGTTGTTCAGACACTTTGTTTGAAGGTTACCTCATAAAAAGGAGTCCCAACGTTCACTATTTGAGTGACCTTAGTTTCTGCTGGGGAACTCGGCATCACCTACCAGGGGCCCTTAGTAATCTTCTGGACTTGAACCAACATCTTCTCATGGCTTTTTGCTAAATGTGTCAGTCAGAAAGAAGACAAAGAGCTTGTCGTATTGCTATTCTTTTCATAAGACAAATGTTACTGTAGGAGCCATGCTGTTGGCCCATGAGAGAGAGATCCAGCACTGCTTTGCTGGATAATAAATAGGGAGACTCTACATGCTGACTCCACGTGCTGGACAGAATCTGAGCTTTTCAAGCCTTTTAATTACAAAAAGCCTGATTTTATCATGATGACATAGTTTCACACCTCTTTTGAAATATTTTTCTTTACATGTATTATGTGGTTTCAGCATGATTTTATTACAGCAGTGCTTGCTAGATGTCAGGTTGTTTTGGGCTGAGAAAATAGGAGGAAACAATGAGATATTGTCAGTAACTCATTTGGAGATGGACTTGAGTGCTTAAAGGACGGAAAAACCCAAAACAATATATGAAGTCGCACAGCTGGCATGCCAAAAGTTACAAAGTGATGTTATCATGTGATGTCTTGATTGGAGCTAACTTAATGTTGCATGGCATTCCAGCTCCCTGCATCACAAAACTATCAACAGAGTAATAACCAGAAAACCAGAAACCTGTCAACAGCCAAAAGTCCAATTGTTTTTGTCCTAGAGTTAGGGTAAATAATAGCAGGCAATGCTTTTATATGGGAAGGCACTCACTGAATTGTTTGTCTGGGATGAGGAGGACTGTGAGCACTTGAAATTCTGGTCATGCATGGCCTGGGTTTCTTTTGTGCAGGTATTTTTTATTGCTTGGTCAGTGATAGCTTTGCTGAAACATTTGACACAAATACAGCCTGCATCAAAGTGTGGATGGAAGCAGCCTCACCTGTTGTACAAATCCATGCATGGCCATCTGTTTAATGTATGTTTAGTACCTGAAATTAGAGGGAGGGCTAAAAGCATGAATAAGGCAATAACATAGGTTAGTTATAGGGGAGCAATGTAGTATCTTCAGTGTACAGACTACATTGTACAGCCAGGACTTTGGCATCTTACGCTCTAGCCAGTGTAAGTATTACTGAAGAAGGTAAAATAGCTTATTTTGATGATTGCTGTGATCTCTTCAGCACTTTTATTACAGGATAAGTTTTCAGGGCAGTTTTTTCTGTGCGATTTCTCTCACGAAGGAATATGTGATTGTGCGTTTTGCTTGGGTGCCTAAGCTGATTTCATAAGGGTGTTTTTATATTGTTCTTCTCCTTACACACCCTAAGAAGATTCTTTCTGAAAATGTGCAAGAATGTTCATCTGCTGCATAGAGGTTTCAGCTGTAGTTAGTTTCTTGTGCCATTTTCTGATGTTAGTGGTCCATTTTAAAAGCAACCAGGTAAATGTTAACCTGCAGGCAATCTTACTTGTTGTTTCTTGCAGGTTTTAAAATCTAAGGAATTATCATCCCCAGGACAGCGCTATATCGACAGCAAAGTAGTTAAAACAAGAGCTGAAGGAGAATGGTTGTCTTTTGATGTCACTGAGGCTGTACATGAGTGGCTCCATCACAGAGGTGACAACAAGTGCTCTTTGCCTTCACTCCTGCCCCAGCTGCCCCTCCATTAATTCGGGAGTATTTCAGAGTCATTCAATGTGTAAAAACCAGCAACATTCGCTTTTATATTTTGCAGACAGGAATCTTGGATTTAAGATAAGCTTACATTGTCCATGCTGTACCTTCGTGGCTTCCAATAATTACATCATCCCAAATAAAAGTGAGGAGCTTGAAGCAAGATTTGCAGGTAATGAAAGAAAAGAAACTCCAAGTTTTTATATGTACTAATTGAGTAGGGAAACAAAATAGCTGTTTCTGCGTCCTGAATGGCATTCAGCTGTTTGAAAACTTGCTCGTTTGAGAATCATGATTCTCAGCTGGTAGGAAATGGTACTTAAATCACAAGGGTAAAACTATATCACCTGAACAATTCTAAAATCAGATGGCATGAAAAAGCTGTCTCATTCTATGCATGCAGCTTTGATGTCCCTAAGAGTCTGTGCTACAATTTGCAGCATGCTCGCAGGATATGCATACCATTTTGGATTTAGTGAAGTCTCTTGCGCAGTTTGCCATCTGCTGTTGGATAGTAATGAGAATATAGCTCAATATTTTCAAAGTAAACCTTTTGTTCTCCATCCTAGTACTGTAATTAGTCAGACTTAGTTGAAAAGATTTGAATGAGTGGGCATTAAAAAATAAAAAAACTGTGTAGTGAGGGTTATGAATATATGTGCTCTTTATGGACAGCAGGCAAGGTGATATGGAGTAAATATACCAAGATCATATAGGCTCTCTTGTGTTTTTAAGCCATTAAACTTTTGGTTTCACAAGGAGAAATGATATTTAATTGACTTTACTACAGTTACCATTCACCAGCACATATGAATATATAGTTCTATTAGAAACAATTTTAATCTAAATTGTGTTCATGAAGTTCTCATTTGTTGAAGTGTATCATGATTTAGTTCACTTGTGGTCTAAGTATTCGGCTATATTCCTTGTCAACTATTAAGTTTTTCTAACCATTGTTTCACTGCATTGGAATTTTTGCCTGTAAATAAATACATGTACTATTACTATGATTAAAGCCATTCTGTGCATTTAAAAAATTATTAGTATGATGTTTGGTCATTGTAATTGCACATGTTAAGAAAAGAAGAGAGTATATTTTTCTGTTTAGATGATAATATCTGCTTGGGGAGGTTAATTTTTTAAAGGATCTTATCAAAAGGCATAACTTGACTCCTATAAAAGGCCAAGACCTTGAGTCTCTTGTCTGTGCTACTGCCATGGTAAGAAGCCAGCAAGGCAGTTAGTGTAAAAAGAGAATACCGAATGTGAGGCCATGGATTGCCATTTCAAGAAGAAATACTTTGATCAGTGTCTTTGCCATGCCCATATAAAGGAAGAGACTAGAATAACTGACTTTCTGGGGAAAACTAGCAGATTTAAATAAACTGGCAATGAAAGACAGGGAATTTAGACGTATCAGAAAGGATTGAATGTGATGGAGCAAGCTGACAGGATAGAAGTAAGAGTGGGAAATGAAGGTGAAGTATCCAGAGCAGCTCTAAGTGTGCTAAAAGGTTTTAAAAGGTACATACCTGTTGAAAGTTGGGAGTACTGCTCTAAATGAAGCAATGAAAGAATCACTGCTTGGGGCATTTGAAGCTAAGACACACAGATACAGTGACTGAAATTGCCTTCTCTGTAGATCATTTAAACGTTTCAAAATGCCATTAAATAAATGAGAATGTGGGAGGGTTCATACAATAGCTAACATGAGAACTGTGAATATCTTAGGCATCTTGGGTTGAAATTTGCCCCCACTTCCCCAGTAAATATACCCAGCTGACACCATCGTGGCCCAGTTTCTGAGAGATTATTTTTAAGAGATGGTTTATTTAATTTGTGAAGAAAAAGCAACACAATGTTTATCACCAAAATGTATTTTTTGAAGGTATTGATGACTACACATATTCCAGTGGTGATGTGAAAGCTTTAAAGTCCAATAGGAAAAAATACAGTGGGAAGACCCCACATCTTCTGCTAATGTTGTTACCCTCCTACAGACTTGAGTCGCAACAGCCCAGTCGGCGGAAGAAGCGTGCTCTAGATGCTGCCTATTGTTTTAGGTAACTATGCCTGCATATCCAATATTCTTACACAGTCGTGCCAGCCTGGGAGGTGTCATGCAGTTGTTTATCATGTTTCTTTACAGCTGGCATTTAATACTGAATGCAGACCCTCATTCTCAGACCCAGAATCTGTGTGCAGCAGGTCTCTGCCCAGCGGTCTTCAATCCCACAGAGACAGGGGCAGATTGTTGTGACCTTAGACAGCAGAAGCTCAGTTCCATCTGGGATGATTCCCAGATGCATTAGCCCCGTAGTTAGAGCCAAATTATCACCTTCACTTTGTTCAGGTACCCAGAGTCTCCCATGTAGGACCTGGAGAAAAACACTTGAGTAGTCCTCCAGGGAAGCCATTAGCTTTGTCTGTGTGAGCAAGTCCTGCCTTGTCTAAGCATCCTGTAATAACTGTAATTTCAATTACAGCATACGATACTATTGATTTGATTTAGTTGAGAATTTCTGTGACTCAGACTTGCCTACCTCTAAAGGATCATTCAGGGAGCAAGCAACTGGGTTATTTTTATTCCTGGTGTTGTGTTTGTTATGACCAATGTGTTTGTATTTTATTTCCCAGGAATGTGCAGGATAATTGCTGTCTGCGTCCACTTTATATTGACTTCAAGAGGGATCTTGGCTGGAAATGGATTCATGAACCTAAAGGATACCATGCTAATTTCTGTGCAGGAGCCTGCCCGTATTTATGGAGCTCAGATACTCAGCACAGCAGAGTAAGTACTGGATTTGCTAATTTTCAGCTTCTGTTTTGTAACTGCAGGTTGAGCTATGTTTCTGGGACTGACATCAGCATCAGTGTCCAGAGTTAGTCTCAGTAACTAAGGATGATGAAATGTGGATCCATAGAGGAACTTACATATGGCCTCAAGCTAGTGTAGAAGCAGGAGAAATGTATTGTCCCAGGGATTTACTTTTTTTTTTTATTTTATGTTCATTGGTATGAACACATGGTTGGATTGTATACTTTTTGTGAGTACGTAGCCTTTGGAGGTGGCTTGGAAAAGGCCTTTCATTGTAGACATGAGTGGAAGATGGCACAATGAGTTTGGTCAGCAAAGACACAGAGGGAGGCACTTCCAGAGTAACAAAAGGGCTGAGTTATAATGCCTGGTCATCACACACTTTTATGATCTGCCATTTCAAGGTTAGCACCTGCTGTGCTGAATTTCATGAAAATCTACTGATAGCTGTCTTTTTCTTACTTCAAAAGACATGTTTTTCTTACACTTTGAAAATTTATATGGGAAGGAGGGACTCTGTGTGTGGCATATTGAAGAGCCGAATCACAGTTGTCTGAGATGGGACTTTTTATTTTAGGGATTAGATGTGGTGTTTTAGCCAACTGCCCTAGGATGAGTAGTATTCTGCTGTGAAGTGCTAATTTCTCAGCTGTCACTGAGGGTGTCTAGACAGTAAATGCAAGAGACAGACATTTGCATCATAGTTGTCATAAAGTAAGAATTTCACCCTCGGGTCCATAATAAGAATTATGTCTCCCCTTTTTCAAGCCTCCCTTAAAATGACAGATAAGTGTCAGCCAGCAGGGACAATTCACCATGTCCAAGGCACAGCTTGAGCTCCTTTTGGTTGGTAAAACCATGATACCATGTTCTTCCTGAGTTTACAGACCCCTTCATAGCAGTCACTGTCTGTGACATTGTCATTGACACTGTTAGCAGTGTCAGCAGGCAGAGGTATAAATAAGGTGAGTATGTTTCCGTGCTGGTGTGGAGTAATGGTGTACACGTTTTGGAACTGCACTTGTTTTTAAAGGAAAGAGGAAGAGTAACTGTCATGGTCACAAATATGTGGTTTGGATAATTGCCCGAGGAGCCAGAAGTTGCCTAATAAAGTAGTTAGTGTTGCTGTTCTGAACAGATCTTCTGTCTCTCTAAGCTGTAAATGTTGTGTGGAAGTTCTAGGAAAAGGTCACTTGGTGTTTGGCTGAGGCATTAATGGCATCCTCAGGAGCACCTATGTATCATCAGTGGCTAACCCTACATACTTCCCTTGCAGAGAACCATGCATAGGAATCCAGGATGCTCTCAGCAGGAGTAACTGCACCTTGAGTCCTGGTGCATGCAGGGTGGCATTAATAGACTTGATTAACATAGCCAGAGGGTAAAAGAAGAGGAGTGCCTATGCTCTAAAGAGGTCTCTTTTCTCTTTTGTCACTTATGAATCCAAAATCCTGTACACAGCAAATGGCAGCCTGAAGAAACCTTTCCATTTCCTCTCTACTCAAAATATAGTGTGCCTGTTGTTTCAAAGGGCTACGCTTCAGAGGCAGACTCCAAGTATGTACCTGCTTTGAGGTTTAACTGTATGGACAAAACCTTAGGAAATTCAGGCATATTGTAAACACCAGATTGAAGTGGAAAAGCATAAAAAACTAACTGAAACCTAGGAATCTTCATACCACTTTCAATGGGCATTCTCTCAGGTGCTGTGGGAAGAACTGATGCAGCAAACAGTTTGCTCATTAGAGATAGCTGCCTTAATCTGTCTTTCTTTTGGTTTCTCCTTCTAGGTACTCAGCTTGTATAACACCATAAATCCAGAAGCTTCAGCCTCTCCGTGCTGTGTATCCCAGGATTTGGAACCCCTCACCATCCTCTACTACATTGGAAAAACACCCAAAATTGAACAGCTGTCCAACATGATTGTAAAGTCTTGCAAGTGCAGCTAAAGGATATCCCTGAAACAGCATGATGTGTGTTTAAAAAAAAAAAAAAAAAGATAACCAAGAAAAAAAAAGAAGGAGGGTGAGAAGGAAAGAAAGAAATAAAAAAAACCCAGGTTCATTTTTTCAAAAGAAAAAAAAGAAGATAAAAAAGCGGTACTAGTCTGAACTCTTTGAAAGTTTGTTTTGTTGTTTGTTTTTTTTAAACTGGCATCTGAAGCAAAACATTGAAGGCTTTTTCCTACATTTCACCTACACATAGTGTGAGATAGACAAGAAGCAAAGTTAAAAGAAAAAAGAAACCTTCTAAAAAATAAACACTGGAAGAAATTTGTTAGTGTTACTATGTGAAAGGAAAAAACCAGGAAAATCCCATGAAGTGGAGTTGCTGTATCTGTCCCATGCCTTACTTGATCTCTCTGTATTGTTATGCAATAGGCATCCTACCCATTCCTCTTAGCTATAGAGTTAACAGTGCATTATTTATTTGTGTGTAAAAACTATCAAATGAACATTACTGTATCATCATTGGAAAAATGAAAACCATCCGATGTGGACAAAGTGGAGACCAAATAAGCTGCCAGAAATACATATAAAGCCTAAAGGAACACAAGCTCAAAAGAATCAGAAAATTAATGGTTAGTTTAGTTCAATTACAATAGAAATCAGTTATTACATTACTGACAAACTCTGCCTTTAAAATACCTTATTTTTCATGCCATCTGCCTAGAGAGACTTCTTGTAAGGTCTCAAACCCTTGTTTTAAATACTGAATAATTTACTAATAAAGGACACTCTGTTTCAGTCTCAAAGACAAGTCTATAAGATTTTTTTTTACTGTAAATGATTTAAAATGTCAGTTTAGTAAACCAGTGAAATATTTAACATGTACTGGTCTAATCTTCAGACCTTAATATGTTGCTGTATAGCTATGCTATGGGAATTTTTTTTTTTGTTCTTTTGGTATATGTAACCATACCTAAAGTATTACAGTAGGTGGGTAGTAAAAGCCAGCTTAATTGGAAACATATCTGTAGATCTCTATTTGTAAACTATTAAAAAATTACGTACTTTATGTGTAATGTGTAAATTTTCACCATATTTTTGTACTCTGTAATACTGTCAGCTCTCATGACTTTGAATTTGAATTTGGGGCTCTTTTTGATCACTCAGAATCATGTGTTTCCCTCTAGCTGGCCAGTATGAGTAGAGTCCCTATATTTTGACTTGCACTACAAATACATGTTTTATAATAATTGCTATACATGTGCTTTGTATATTGTTCATCATTATGACATAAGCTACCTGACTCCATTTGTTTTCCTGTTTCATAAAAATGGATGGATTAAACCAATCTCCCCCCCTGCTCCTCCCCTCCTCCTCCTCCTCCTCCTCCTCCTCCTCCATTTGTCCCAGTTCAGAACACTTGGACCGCGATGCGGTTCGGATTTCTGGGCCTTCCCATTTTCTTTTGGCTGTAGACTTTCAAACAGATGGGCAGGGAGCGAGGTGTCGAGAGAAGAGATCTCCCAGCCTGGCTGAGGCAAGGCAAACCCTTGCAGAGAATGGCATTGTGCACTGTGCAGGAGGCTGTAGGCAGCAGCTATGTATATTTATATATATATATCTGTATATATCTATATATATATATAGATATATTTATATGTTGCCTGGCTGTAGGCAGCGATGCCCTGGGCGGGAGTGGAGTGCACTGGGATGCATCAGCCTGGCACACGGGAACTTGGTCCTGCAGCCCCTCTGTGGGGCTGCCCCTGCTCCTGCTGCAGGTAGCAGAGGTTTGCCTTTGGCTTCTGCAGTGGCACAGAAGGGCCCTTCGGGCTGCTGGGGTTTGTGTAAGGACTGGCAGGATCAGACCCTTGGTTTTTGCAAGTTTACCGATTCTTCTCTCAATTGAGTTCATGTCAAAGCTTCTTTTAAAAAAATCGAGAAAGGAACATGGGGGTTCCTAGGGTTTTGTTGTTACGCGTTTTCGTATTGTAGAGGGAGTAAAAAGAAAAAAAGTCACATCGCATACTTCATTTCAAAAAAGCCCCAACCTAAATAAGAATAAAAAGAATTCTGAAGGAGGCACAATCGTTTCATTTCATGTGATGAATGCTTCTGCAGAGCAAAGCTGGAAACCTGCAATGCAAGCATTCTGCTTGGATGAGAGGGACATTTTCTGCCACGTCCTGAGCAGTGTTGGGAGGACGCTCCTGAGCTTGGTGGTGTCAGCTTCAGTTTTAAGAAGTGCAGTTTCTTTGGCTTCAGCAGAATACTGGTGCAAAACTGAGGTGCCATGGTAGCTTGCACAGGCAGCTCCTCAGGACTTCTGTGGAGCCTGTGCTTACTGCCTAGATGGAACATAGCCCCAGAGATGATCTAATCTTACCCACTGGCTCAGGAGGAGAAGGTATGCTAGACTTCTGATTTTAGTGAGCTGAGGTGAACGGGTGAAGAATCTGTCCTGCTAACACTTGCTTGAGCCAGACTAACTCCAGTGAAATGATGCACTGAACTCAGTGAAACTTCTCAGGGTAATACATACTCTGGATTTTGTTGTATAACAACAGCAAAATTAGTTTTATCAGGTTCAGTATGAGAACTGTATTTTTGTTGGACAGGAGAGAAGACAAGGGTGAGCACATATTACAAAACTTAAAAATATTTTTGCAGTTCTCGGATACAGGAATGCAGCTCAAAACCAGTTTTTAAAAAGTGGAATGGGAGATAGCATAGTTGTCCAGCTCTACTCACTGTGTGCTGGATGCAGCTGAAAATCTGGACCTGGATTTAGAGTTTTTCTCTAAGAATCAAGCACTCTTTCTGTAAGTCATTGCCCCAAGACTGATTTTTTAAAAATTTCTAGTGTTCTTCCAAATGCACTGATAATATTTGAAATTCTCTATTTTAAAGTTCCTGTTTTGGTTTTTGTTCATTAGGCACGTATTTCCCTTTAATTACCAAAGGTGTTAGACCTGATCCTACAATATGCAGAACACATGGGTGAAAGTACCCACTGCAGAGTGGGGTAACGTGAGTCCTTAGCACCTCTCAGGTCTGATGGAAATACCCCTGGAATGATCGTTAGATGGGTCTGCAACAGCTCAAGGGCTTTGTGCAACGGGGGCCTTATTTAGGTGAGGTGATTGCCACTGTCTGAGCAAAGTCCCTGAGAATTGATGGGAAATGTTCAATATCTTCAAAGATCAGACCCAAGGGGCTGACTGGGGCTGAGGGGGAATCATAGCACTTAGCTGGGTGGGGTAGGACAGCACTTCTTATGTGTTGAGCATCAATACAACTGTATGGTTGGCATGGTTTAAAGGAGAAAAAAGAAAGGAACCTAAAGGACAGCTGTGTTGTACTTTGGTGATTGATTACTCTGTATTTTAACACATTGTATGTCTGTTTTTGTGGTGCTCTAGTGGTAAATAAATTATTTCAATTATATGCTGGTGTTGCTTTCATATGGCGATGTTCTTCTGGCACAGGTAATTCCTCAGCTCTGGAATGTTAAATCCCTGCAAAGCCTGATACAGTGTGGGATTTTGGCATGTGTGACCTTGATGTGATCTGCCACAGGCTGAGGTGGAGAACATCCATCCAGGTGAGGGTGGATCATATCTGCTATGGGGGTTGCTCTCCCCTCAGCCACTGTGGTGGATGTCTTGGTCTGCAGACAACTGCTTTGGTTATATCAGTTTGCCAGGAGCAGCCATGTGGCACATGGAAGTATTTTTTGACAAAAAACTAGGGTTCCCTAGTTTACTGTCTATTTCCATGCACTCTGCAATATGCCATGGGATTATCTAAGCAAATAAGAATTAAGGAGCCTGGAATTGCAGCTTTTCTTTATCAGGCTCTAATCACTTAAATAAATAAAACTGATGGCAGGAAGGACTTCAGAACTGAATCATTGCTTTTAAAGCTGATAAAATTATATATGAAAATTCTTCCAGACCAGGGACTGACAAGGACACCAGGGACTGCTCTTCCTGGTGCCTTCCCTGGCATCTAAGGAGTGCATAGCACTTCTTGGCTTGAATGAAAGAGCATGCCAGATTGTTTAGGGTTATTGTGATAAATTACAACAAATTGACTCTGTGGTCTGTCAATATGTTTAAGAATGTAACTTGGGATGAGCACTGAAAACAACCTTAGGGGCGATTCCACCACAGTTATGCTCCAGCCTTAATTGATTTCAGTGAATTTATACAGGCATAAAACTATAGCCCTTCAAAAATTTCCAGATGCCATTTTTTATTCTGTCTATTTTTAGCTACCCAGCTATGTGCTTTGACATGAAGGTAATCCACCAGCCTCATTCCTATCCAAAGAAGCCCTCATACTGTCTCGAGGTGAGAATACTTTGCAGCCCTGTCTGCTGTATTTGTGAAGTCAGTGAAGAACAGAAGGGTTTGAGGAGGAATTCTAATTGGAAATTGTAGGTGAGAAAGTGGTCATGGTGCCTGTAACTAAAGAGCAACGAAGTGGAGGAAGCACTTGTGTGCTTAAAGAGATTTTATAGCATGGGGCTGAAAAGATGGAAGATCTCCCATGATAATTGGATTTATGTAGAGTATTTTGATGCTGGGCTTCCTTTTGTTAACACAGCCTCTCCAGACTGTATCAGTGAAGCCCTTACTGTGCTTGAATCAAATTGTGGTTAATAAATGAGGAATATTCAGTAAAGGAAAAAGACCAAACCATGTAAATGCCTTGAAAACCATTTTTTAGGCCAAAATCTGCCTCTTAGTTCAGACAGAACAGATTCTATGAGGAGCCATGAGTTCTGGAAGAAAATAAACCAAGAGGTTATGTAATTATATGTGGTTATAAAGTAGATGTGAAGTAATGTAGTTGGCTTGTCAGTGGGTATGGGTGTAACAGTAATTTCTTCATCTGTATGAAAATAAAATTAAACGGAACAGAAAGCTGATGAGAACTTCCAATCAAATTTGATATGCTCATTTAATGAAGTAACCTGCTGGAATCTAATACAGAACCCCTAGGGTATAAACCTTTCTTCAACCATATGGTGGTCCAAGAAACAAATATGTCCTATAAATGGAGTGTTTTGGTGCCAAACCAAAATGATGGCAGGAGGAAGGGTCAGTGATCACTGATCTTTGGGTCTCAGCACTGTTTGTATATACTATAGGCAGTTCCTGATTTAATGATTCACAAACTCATTCCAAAAATATTTTCTACAAGAAAGAGAACAAGAAAGATAAAAATGGCAAAGGGGACCAGAGTCTCTTGTTGTTCAGTGAAGTACACCATGAGCTCTCACATACTGTTTGATCCAGCTAATTATAGATGGATGCAGCCAAAATGTTAACATGTGAGTACACATTTGATCAAAAATCAGGGGGCTGAGGCTCTGAAGTAGTGTTCAAACCAGAATCACTTTTATGAAATTCTGTTAGGTCCAATCTCTGCAACTGGTTTGTAACTGAAGCTTAATCAACAAAGTTGTTGCTGGGGTGTGTAAAGCTTTGAGCTCAATGTCAGAAGTTCTTGCACTTGAGATGCTCTGAGCATGCCAGATGCAAGTCTCACAGCCCAGCCTTCTGTTTTTTCTCCCAAGAACAAAGGCACATAAATAAAATTGCCATTCATAGGAATGACAGTTGGAAACAGTCAAAATGTCCCTATGCATTAAGGTGTTGCCCAGAGGGCTGAGAGTGTTACAGGTCACCTCATTCTTCAGTGGTTTAAAGACCAGCATTATGGGACTATGTGATGGTTTTTTGCCATCTGATGGAACCCACATGAAATGAATAGATGGATTCATTCCAGTTCCTAGTGTAAATAAACTTGTTGGCAGTCTCCAAGGATATGCAGACTAATTTCATCAATCAAAAGCAGAAAATATCTTTATCTGGAGAAAAAAAAAGTATTTTTTTCCCCCTTTGGAAAAATGTAAACACAAGACAAAATATGCAGCAGTTCATGGGCAAGTTATGCATTCCTCTGCAGTGTGTAACCTGTTCTCAAAGAGGTGGTCTGGATCAATTTGTGAACAGTTGGGAGGGAAAGCTGCATTTGGAGATACTCTGAAATATATTGTTTCCTCTGCCTCTTCTGTGAAATCCTCATTTCTCATAAGGGAAAAAAAAAAAAAAAAGAAGACTGTAAATAAGCAAATGAACTGACATTTTTCACCTTAATGCCCAGCTCTGAAATACAACACAGAAGGTGAATCACTGCATATCCTGAGTGTCAGATGCAGCCATCTGATGTACACAAGCTTGGGACGCAGAAAGCAGAGCAGCAGAGATGAACACAACAGTAGGTTTTTGTCAGCATGAGTAAAGGCCCTACATAACACCACAGGAAAACCGGACAAGTTTTTGTTGTACTTTTTGCTTTGGACTGCTTCCATAGCACAAAGGGCCATTCCCATTTCTCATGCTTTAAGAAAAGAGCTATCTTTAGGGAGGTCGGAATTTATCTAGGAATAACTGAAAGTCATTGATATATTTTGAGATCATTAGCAGTCGGGAGACATAATTTAAATGAGCTCTTAACAAAACTTTAATTAACTTTTCCTGTAGCTAAGCACCCCTTGCTGTTCTCCTGGCCTCTATCTCTTGTTTTAGTGTTAAAAGTTCCTCCACTGCTTTGTGGTAACAGATGGTGTCTATCAAATAGTCAAAATCTCAGCAAGTATCCCAAGGAATGAGGAGGAGATCTCAAGCATTAAACCCCCAGGTTTCTCTAGTTCCTGGTCCCTTAAAGCAGTGCTGTAACACACCAGATGATCTGCAGGCTGTGCACAAAGCAGGACCTCAAATGCACTCTCAACAGTGGGCTATCCATGTAAATGCAAAAATACTCTGTTTTGATCTCCACAAGATACTCATGGACGCATTCAAACAGCACTCTCACTGATCAGACCTCCTCTCCCACTGTGAGCAGTGTAGGAGAAATCCATGACTCTCATCCACGCGAGGGGAAGTTTGTCCTCAGAGGTCGATAAATATGTATGTGCAAAAAATATGTGTCGTGGGTTGCAGATGGGAAACCCTCATTGTTCTGATTTTTCTCCCAAGTAAATTTCTTCTCGGTAGCTGTTTAAATGGTGTGTTTTGGGTTCAGAATGAGAACAGTATTGATAACTCACTGATGCTTTGGGCTTTTTGCTAAGTCATGTTTATCCTAAGGCAAAGACTATTTTCCCCCCTTGTCTCATGCTCTGACAGTGAACAGGTGAGCAAAAAGAAACTTGGAGGGAGCACAGCTGGGACAGGTGACCTGAACTGACCAAAGGTACATTCCACATCACAGAACAATATTCCCAGTATATTAACTGGGGGGAATTACCCGGAAGGGCAGCCAGTCTGGTTCAGGAAGGGGGTCTGGCATCGGTCAGCAGGTGGTGAACAATTGTATTGTTCATGACTCGTTTTCTCACTTTTATTGCCAACATTATTGTTTGCCATTATTATTGTATTTGACTTTATTTTCAATCGTCAAACTGTTCTTATCTCAACATACAAGTGTCACTTGGATTCTCCTCCCCATTCCACCGGGATGAGGGGGTTGAGTGAGCAGTTGTGTGGTGCCTCATCTCCAGCTGGGTTTAAACATACGACACACTTGCAAGCAAGAATGTATGTAGTGAAAAAGGAAAGAATCAAGTCATTCTTGATCCATTGCTGTGGATACATAGTTAAAGTGGTGTATATAAATTTAAAGACCTCTTTAAAATTTACATTGGGCTGCAATATTTCTATGGGTTTTTTTCTGCATTCATAATCTACTCCCTCTATTTGCTAAGTAACTTTGCACTTTCTGGACAGTTTCACTACATGTATTCTTAGCAGTCTTACTGTATGGCCCCAGGGAGGAAAAAAGGAAATTTCAGAGACTGATTCTCTTCTGGGTTACTCCACGATAGCAGTTTGGGTTTTTAACCCACATTGCTGGATGCAGGAAATTACTTTTGGAGGCAACAGAGTTGAACAGACTGGTCTTATTCACAGCACTCTTACTTCAGCTTTACTATAGCACAACTATTTCAACAGGGGACAAAACAGGCTTTAAAGTCGTTTGTCTAAGAATAGTCAGGCTCAGTTTGCCATTTTACTAGAGCCTTCACACAAAGCATATGTGTTTGTGAAATGTTTGAACACTGATTGCCACAGTAGGCTGCAAGAAGGAATTTCTATTTCACATTTGAGCTTGTATTTGAAATCTAGAAAGATGAGGAACATGGCAGTATTCTGGAAAAGGAAATTAATCTAATCATTTAACTTGGTGTATTTTGCAAGGTGTTGCTGCCATTTTTATCTTATCCAGCAACATTGAAAATAACATTCTCTAATGCTGGAACCAATTCTTGTGCTGTATTTATTGCATGTGTGTAATATATTACTATAGCCTGGGGAAAACTATCCTTTTCAGTTGCTTATAGTGCTCTCAAACAGTTTTCAGTCTGACCTTTTGATATTGGAATCCAGCCCAGAGATAAATTTGTCTGCACAGTTTTATCAGGCTTTGCTGAGATATCTTTTGACTTCTGAGAGTAACAGGTAAGTATATTTGCCTTTCACTTTTCAATCACGCACGGCTCAGTTTGAGAGAAGAATTCAGTCATTTGCACTCTAGTTTGTTGTGGTCATGGTCAGATGAGTATATCAGCCTTCATTTTAAACATGAAAGTAGATTTCCAGTGTTCCTGACTGTAAAGAAATGCATGAAACCACGAGCTGTGTTGAATTAACATCTACTTGAGTCTGCAGAATTACCAAAGCGGACCATGGAGTCAACTTCTGTTCTTTGTAGATTTTCAACGGAGAACATGCTCTTTTCAGAGTAGAGGCCTTTCCCCCACGCCTCTGGGGGCATCAACATATCACAGGTGAAACAACTGGCATCTTTTTTCTTTGGAATTTAAGAATGAAAATGTCAGGATTTCAGGTTCTTGTTGAGGGGGAAAAAAAAAAGGGGGGGGGGGAGAAAAAAAAAAAAAAGAGGAAAAATAAATAGTCATCTAAACTGTTTTCAGCCTTGACAATATTCCTACCAGAAAAAAAAAATGCAGCATGAACTGGTACACCTGTGTAAGTGTACTAGTGAGAAGCCTCTCTGGAAAGAGCCCTGCCCCTTCCTATCTCTATTAAGAGGGCAAACACCTCAGTGCCAATACTCTCCACCAGCTAATGGAAAGGGCTGAAAGACATGTCTTAAAACTGCTTTTAGCTGCACTTCTCACTTTCAGTTGGGCCTTTATTCACTGCTGAGCAGTGGCAACTTGACAAGAGAATAAAGCTGTAATGGCCCTTTGGAATAAGGTAGACGCAGAAGACAAACTGTGTTCAGACACTGTCTTCAACCACTGTCTGACCTAAGAGAAAAAGTAAGCGTGAAGGAATCTCATTCAGCAAAAAATGACCACAACCAACAAGAATTGTATCCTGCATCTCCAGAGACAAAAAGGCAGAAGGAGAAGGTTTTTTACCAAAGACCTGCTTAGGAAAGTATAGGAGCAGTGACTCTCTCTCAAGGCACTAGAAAAAGTGATGACACATCCCTGGGCTGGCCAGGCACTGCGTGGGAGTAGCTTCAGCACAGTCTAGTTTCAGCTTCTTCATGCACTTGGGTTGTTTGGTGGTATGTGTCTGTCTCTGAATCTTGATTTATTCCTTTGAAATCTTTTCAAGGGTAATCTGCCACAGAATGTGCTTGTACAAAGGGATGAAAGTAGCAAATGTCCACATGAAAAATAAAGGTCAATCAGACACTTTTTATGTGAATCATCATTACACCCATACTTCCTGCTGGAATAATTAGGAGATTTGTTTAGAACACTGTGCTTCTTTTGATTTATTCCAAGTCTGTTATAAATTACTGACTAGAGATTACATGCTGAGCATCTTTGCACTAAAATAGTTCTTAATCCATACCAAAAATTTTCAATTTGCTGTAAGGGAACTGCTTCCAGAGGCTAAAGGACAAATCTGTTTCTTTTATCTCTTCATTCTGCAGCCTGTCTCCTGAAGCTTCTCTGTATCAATGCCATGAGTTCATGGTGTTTGATTTTTCTTGTATCTTTTGTTGACATCTCCTAAAAAAGTGTATGGCATTGAAGTTTGTCCATCAGTTTGCACACAGGCAATTGATAGCTAGGAGACACATGTGACTTTAAGTAAAATGGGTTTGGCTTGAAGCTGTGTTCCAAAAAGAGAAAGAAACCTCACAAATTCCTAATGTTGGAACCCATACTTCAAAGTGTTTTTTGGGTTCCCAGTCACAGTCATCCCTCTTCAAGTCTGCTTCCAGAAACTAAACAGAAGGTACCTTTCATGGTGGAAACAGAACAGGAAGGCAAGAAAGCTCTTTAGATCTGTTTATAGGCTTGGAAACCTAAATATATTTCTAGCTAAAGAATACTTACGTGAATACAACTAACCACGTGTATTGATTAAGTACAGCCAAATTCTTCTTGTCTTCAAAAAGCACCCATGGTGAAAAGGGCTGGTTAAAATGGGGATGTCCCTAGAGGTGTTCAAGGCCAGGTTGGATGGGCCCAGGCAACCTGATCTAGTGGATGGCATCCCTGCCCATGGTGGGGAGGTTGGAACTCCAAAATCTCAAAGGTTCCTGCCAAGCCAAACCATTTTGTGACTGATGATTAGCTCCAAGTAAATAATGAAGTTAACAGTGCTGAATAGCTATTAGACTTCCAGCATTCACCTAACATTTTATTTGTTTGATTTGCGTATTTTTTTTGGACGGGGTGGGGGGGTGGGGGGTTTTAAGATAAAATTTGGTGCATTCACTCAGCCATCAAATCCAGCGTTATTTAATTGCTTAAATGAGAAATATCGTGTTTTTGTGTTACCAGTTTAATGCAGCAAGCAAACAGAGATAAAAGTATCTTGAGAACTACATTTCATTATAGTCACCACCACAAATGCCAGAGCAAGATGTGACTCTGCCATAAAAGAAAACAGTAAAACAATATTATGCAGTTTACAAATTCCATCAAACCACTATAGAAATAAACAATGCTACTGAATCACACAACAAATCATCTTACAATTAGGCCACACAAGACCATCTGGTTTGCAAACCAGCCTACAAGCCAAAGAGGAAAACTTTGAAGATAAATATTGCCATATGTGGAAGCCCAGGAAAAATATTGCTTACTAGCATGGAGCATCATTTTGAAATGTAATTCTCCGTGGGAATAATGAGGCTAATATGTTTTGCAAGAAACCTCAGAAAATGGAAGCATAAGGTATTACAGATAGGCCCAGAGACTGCAAAAGAATGAAAAACTTTTTTTAAAGCAGCTGGATTTAGCCTGTCTGCTGCTTGAGTACCTAAGTTAAATTGGAAGTTGTAACATTTTGTCTGTCCAGGACATTTGTCTAGTTGCATAAGGAAAACATCCTGTTCTTTCTCAGTCAAAATGTACTGATAGTGGAAAAAAGTAGAATTTGGTCTACACAAGCTATAAATGGCTAAAATAGCATTATTTTACTACTCATTATTATACTGATAATCAGAGATTCTTAGCATTCTGATGGAACAGTTTTGCAAAACTCAAGGTCTAAGGATCAAGATTTACAAAAGCAAACAGATACTTGCGAAGTCTGTCTTCAAGTCACATAATGGTTGTGCAGTTCAGGAGCCTGGAATTCAGCATTCTTTAAAAACCAAGGCACTGTAAGACACCTAAAAACAGACACCAACAAGCAGTAAGAATGTCTAAAGTCTTCTCTCAAAGATGTTGGCAAAGGAACATATTTCTTCTAAAGTTCCTCCTTAGTATAATGGTGATTCAGGGTCAGGTCCTGAAGCATAATGGTCAGTAAAGGAGAATATTAAAAAAAGAAGCAAATCATAAAAAACACAAAATCAACATCAGCCACTTACCCATCTGAACAATTTTTGATTTAAATAAAAAAATGCAGAAGTGTTTCATTTGTTTGACATTTACAATCTCTGTGCTGTTCTGCTGGTTTATTCCCAATTTGTTTTGCCTTATATCGTGAAAGACCATGAACATTTGAAAAGGGTATATCTTTCATGCTTTGAAAGAAATAAATGAAAAAAATAGTTGAAATATTAAAAGGCATAGTTTAGGACATTTATAGAATGATAAAATACACTTTAAATTGTATGGGTTAATATGAATTATATAGGCTATAAAATTGCTTGAGAAGTTAAAATTGACATCTCTGGCTCATTAAATGTTTTCTTTGTGTCACAGGTATTTCTCATAAAGTTAATCAAAGGTTTGGATTCTCCAGAAAGTGGCTCATATGTTAAGAATAACTCAGAAGTGCTGAAGTCACATTTTTATTCTTGCAGTTTTACTAATGAAATCTGTACTCTTGGTACCGAGGTTTTCTAGAGATAGGTTTAAGCAAAGTTTTTACAAACTAAGAAAATACCTTTCGAAAGGCAGCGCCCACAGTTTTCAGCCTCACAGCAAATGTAACATCCCTACAGTTGTCCTGATTTAAGATTTTTCCCATCTGTGGTGTCCAGTGCATCATCTTTTAAAGAGATGTTATGAAATTAATTGGAGTTGTAGAGCTTTTTTTTTCACTAAATTGTGAAGTTACATACAACTGTGTCACATCTCAAACTGTCTTTTTGCACACCCTTTGAGCAGGGTCTCCATTTGCTGCATCAGTGCAGTCCAGCCAGTCCAATAATTTTGGGAGAGGTCTGATTTATGTCAGCACATGCCTTGATAAAGCAGAAAGCGAAGCAAAAGTGGTTTTTGCCTGACTTTGGGTGGTTATAGGTTTGTGGCACCAGAGTACTTCATCATGTATCCAATGGGTGCTGCATGTCACAGGGAATGCTACGTGCTTTACATACATTACCAGCTCCTGAGAGTATTTCGTTCTCTGAAGTTTCTCCTAAAGCTCCTTAGATCACAGGGTGGAAAAAACATGGCCAGTTCTAATCCAGCTATAACAATTGAGTCTTTTCTCAGGTTTGCTGGCTGATGTCTTACATGGTTTGAGGTGCAGTCCCTGCATTTTCAGGCTGTTTGGTCTACATGGCCAATGCAGAATGGAAGATCTCTCCGTTTGGCACCACTGGGCAGCATTTGTCATGTAGATTCAGAAAGTGATTTGTGAAGGTCTGCCAGTTTACATCACCTATAGATCCCAATTTTGTCCGAGTTGGGGATTAAAGTGGTGAGCAAGCAGGCTGTGCAGGTCTTGATTTATGATCTTTGTGTTACTCACTGTTTTTTTATTTCAGACAGTGGCAGTTTTATTGCTAGCATTGACAGCAGGCCTAGACCTACACAAAATAAGAGCAAGAACTGATCTTTGCCCTTTCGCTGAGGCATAGAGAGCTAAAGCTGTGGAGAAAACCAAGACAAGTCCTACCACTGAGAAGGATTTTCTCCCCAAATGACTATGGTCTCAGGCCTTGACAGAGCAGCACCAACTTCTCCTGGCTGGAAATGTGCTTGTGGCTGGGCATCAGCACTACCCCAGAAGTGGCTTAATACATGTGTGAGTCACAGAAAGGAGTTTTGGTCGGAGAATTTGGAAAGGATGTGCTGGGGTAGGACAAGGAAGGGCAAGAAGGGTGCCCATGGCTGGGGAAAAAAGGGCATTTATGGTCACTTTATTCAGTTGTATGGAACATTTTATGTTGTTTCTTGCTCTGCTGTCTGCCTGTCTCCTGGTATTTCCACCACAGCACAGGCTGCAACCCTTAGCGTGTAAACAGTGGGAAAGAAAGATGCCTCCTCCCAAGTGCCTGGATTTTGTCTGAAGTGGGAGCAGGAGATGCAGGAGATGAAATCTCCCTCATCCTTGCTGTGGCCTGTCTCTGCAGCTGATTTTGAACGGCACTGAGTCACAGCAAAAGACATCATGAACTCCCTGAAGCCAAAGAAACCTTGCCAGCATCCCAAAGGGGATTCCCAGCCACCTCACTCATGTGCAGTGCCTCTGGCATCCATTGGCTTGCCCAGATTCATTTATTTATTTGTTTTATTCACCTCTGTTTTGTCTGGAAAAGACTTATCCGTTTCTCCTCCCGCGGCTCAGGTCTTTCTTTCAGCTCCTGCCAAATCCAAGGGCCACTCGCTTTGCCAGCCTCTCTGAAGGAGGAGCCATCCCTCGTCCCTTGTCAGGTTGGCCAGCAGCCAGTTCCTGGGAGGTGACCAGGAGCTGTGAGGAGAGGGATGCGGTGCCACAGCTGGAGGGAGAGACGTCAGGTAGGAGATGTGGTGTTTGGCACTCTGCACAGGCTGTGGGGCTGAAGTATCACCCTGGGATGTGGCTTTAGCCCTGTGCTGAGCTTCCAGTAGGGACAGAGCCCCCTCTCACACAGGGGTGATGGCAAAGGCAAATGGGAAGGCGAGAGGAGGAAAAGCAGTGCTCAGTGGCACCGGGCAACTTTGAATGCTATAAATATGGCACCTGGCACGTGTAGGCTTAGCACTGCCACAGAAAGCCTCCTCCCCCTTGCCAGTGGGTGCCATTCTGGCTGGGACAAGGCTCAGCTGCTGCCACAGCCAGGCCACTGTCTTCCATGGAAACACACCAATTTGATTCATCTTGGTATTTTCATCTGTGCCTCTCCTGGGGAGGTGCCCAACTAGCATCTCCAAGCAGGTCCACACACCCCTGGCAGTCAGACTGCATCAGGGGAAAGGAGTGGACCCTTCCTATCTTTTGGGGTGTCCCAGGCTGGCTGTGCTCCCACCACAGGCTCAGAGCCACCGGGTGCAGGGGAGAGCATCGTCAGCACCGCCGAGATCCAAAGCCCTTCACTGCGGCTGCACACACAGCACTGTCCTGACATTAAATAAATACTGAAAAAAAGAGAGATGGAGAGAAAGAGTGAAATGTACACCCTCCATTTCACACAGTGTCCAAAAAGCCTGGCTGTCAGCGTCCTGCTGGACTCCCTCCAGACAGGTATTCATTACATAGATTTGACTTTTTAAATACGATAGAAATGAGAACTGCAAACTTAATATGTTTTTCTTCTTGGGAGATGAGGGGGCAGGAGGGAGGGGAATAGCATTTACCTCATAATTTCCCTTTCTCTTCCCCCCTCTGTGTAAGCCACATTATTCTTTCTGCAAAGGTACTTGGGGAAACTTGCTAAAATTTTCCCTCATGCTTGAAATTTACTTACCCTGGGTAACAGGAAATGTGGTGTCTTGTGATGTAGATTGTTATACCAGATGGTAATCTTAGCACATGCTATTTGTGTAGATCTGCGGTGCAAGTGAGTCATCATTCCTAGCTGACCTTCACTGCTGTGAAAATACTTCTTTCAATAATAACAACAACAATGACAATAACAATAACAAACAACCTTTCGACAGGGTTCAGCTCTGCCTGGCGTGAGGACAAGGACCTGCTGTGCGGCCGCTGAAGGTGGGTCCTGGGCTCTCGGCAGAGCATGGTTACAATCCCTCTGGAGCAGGATCCAGGGCTCCTTACGAGTCTTTCCATTGGCTCTGCTGAGCTCTGGATCAGGCCCAGGTCGTGTTGCATCACATTTCTTTACAGGCTCCTTACATTCCCCTCTCTGCACTCCTCTGTTGACAGAAACCACTTGCCCTTTTTTTGCCATATAGGAAGACGCTCAGCCCCAGAATCAGACCTAAATAACGGGACCAGCTTGCTGCTCTTTCCAAAGTCCCTGCAGCATGCTGAATTTAGCAGAAAGAGAAGACTGTGAGATGCATTAGACCCCTAAACGAAATTATGCTTGCAATTTGCTCACCTTAAAAAGGAGTATTTTTACCTGAGACAGGTAACAAAACCTGTTGATATTTCAATAGTTTTGCTGGAGCCTCGCACAACACCTCTGGCAGCTCAGCCTTCCTTATCCCTTTTTGTTGCCTGCACAGATAATTCTGAACACAGGTTCCTGCACTTCAGCAAATCTGCAAATCTAAGCCCAGATCCTGCACAGACTCTATTGGTGCAGGATTGAGCTTATAAATTGAAATTACAGTTGTTATTAGTAGTGCCACTGCAATCCTGTAGAAATCCAGACATAGTATTTGACTCCCGTGTTTCCTGCAGCAATGAATTGCACTCTGGGAAGAAGCATTTCCTTTCATTTTCCTGAAGTTGTCCTTCTACTGTGGGATTTAAGACAAAGATTCATTTTTCTTTCCATTAAAATTAAAATACTGGATGCTAGCAGAGAGTGGTTTCTGGCTCTTTGTAAATATCAAAACCTCAGACTTTACTAGCTGTGATAGCTTTCCAGAGTTATTCTTCCAGGCATTTCAGCATCTACTCCACTGTGTCCTAGGAAAGAGGGTGAGAGTTTCAGACCAGGGTGCATATTCTGCTTAGAAAGTTGTTTGATAAAATAAATAAAGCATTTAAGTAAGGAGAGCCCAGAAGCCTATCATATGTCAAACTTTTCAAAACCAATTACAACTCATATCTGATAGAGTGAAAATCACACTGGCAATTAGATCAAGAATGGCTGATTAAATTCCTCAGGCTCCCCAAATCACAACGCCAGTATTTGTTTCAAAGACCTTATAATTACTGTATTTAAAAGGCTGTTATTCAATACTCTCCTCTACCTCTAAATTGCTCCTGATGTCAGCTCGAAGTACATGAAATCCTGCCTATGGCATATGCTATGGCTGATCAGTGCACATGACCTTCATGGCAGCATGCATATCTTTTGCTTTGTACTAATCTTCTCTAAGATCAGAGGAGATGGATATTGTAGAAGAGGTAGTAGGTCTGACTAAAAGCCTATTAAATCAGTGGAAAAACTGGATGTTAATGGACTTTAGATCAGGTCCTTTGTGACTGATTTTGCTGGATCACTGTTGCAATAAAAATGCCTCTTTTCTCATTCTGAACTGTACTTATCTCCCAGCCAGGCGAGTACCAGTGGCACATACATTCATCTTAACTTACTCCACATTTTTCAGCTACTTTTATGAGTGGATTGACCAAGCAGGAATTAGTTGCAACACAACACAACACAAAACAAAACAAAACAAAACAAAACAAAACAAAACAAAACAAAACAAAATTACTTTGGAGTGCTGTGAAATAATGTATTTCTTCTCCAACCCGTCCTGTTCAGGAGAATGTAATATTTGTTACATTGTCCTGCTGGTAGCATTGATAAAGTGTTTTAAAATTGAAGTCCATTTTCTTGCTCTCACATCCAGTATATGCAGCCCTTGTAAAAGACAGAAAAATTCCTGATGTTTGAAAAAGTTGTTTCTTGTGCCAAAGCAGACAGAAAACGTCTATGCTCCTGTAGAAATGCAAGGGGAATAAAGCTGTTTCTAAGGGGATAAATGTCTCTCCTATTTCCTATTCCCTGTTACTTTGGTTACTGTTACTTTTAAACATTCCTAGCATTTTGCACATAATAAAAAAATGGCAAAA
Source organism: Cinclus cinclus (assembly GCF_963662255.1). Classification (NCBI taxonomy): domain Eukaryota; kingdom Metazoa; phylum Chordata; class Aves; order Passeriformes; family Cinclidae; genus Cinclus; species Cinclus cinclus. Next base: position 93,146,273 of record NC_085048.1, read on the forward strand.
TCCCTGTTCATTTCTAGACACTATTTTGAAACCAAAGCTCCTTGTGTCAAAGAAAAGTGTAAAGGCCAAACTCCATCCCACTCCAGTATAGCAACCTATTGTAGGTGAAGCTCTTGCTGCTCTGCTTTTTGAAGAAAGGAGATACAAGGAAAAAAAAAAAAAGTAAAAATGAGAATAAAAATTGCGCAAGAAGGAGGACTTGAAAAACATAATCATAAGACCCAGTGATCTGCCCATTACCTTTGGTCTTATGATCACCATCGACTGCATTTCTTCCTTCTGTGGTTTGGTCCAGGATGCAGGTCCTATATATGGCCATGCTGTGACACAGCATAGAGTGCTCAGCTGTGGATAAATGTGGCTGTCACAGGAGTTATTCCTTGCATCCAGCCATCATCACCTCTTCCCCTCTACTGCCACTCTTTCCCCCAAAACTGTTCAGAGGAAGCAAACCAGCATGCAGCCCTGTCCCCATTCCATTACCAGAGCCACAAACCAGCATGTCCAGGACAAAGAGCTTACCACTAGGAACATTTCCTACTGGAAGCTTTCATAGCTGTTCTGCAGCTTGTGCTTCTTTTATTTATTCAGGGATCTATTTTCAGCTTGGTATCTATCCGTGCTCTACCTAGGGCAGAACAAGAGTTTACTGGACATCTGAAATATATTTTTTTCATAAGCATTGTCCAGCAGTGCCCCTAGGTTTATGTCTTGCAGGACAGAATGCATGGGATTGAACTTGTACATTCATAACCTATGAAAATGACTGAGAGATGCCACTATAGGTTTGCTCCTCCTGAAAGCATTTCAGCTTTCAATAAACAGTAGCATCTGTATTTGCTCTGTGTTTGTTTTTGTGGTTTTTTTTTTTAATTCTTGAAAGTGTAGAAAACCCCATTATTTATTTTCCTCCAAGTATTGCATAGAAAACACCCCTAGCAGAAGTATCTACAAATATGGCATTCTCTGATATTCCTCATTTGTCTGTCATTAGTAATAACCTTTAGTAACCTCTGGCTAAGGCATTTTTCAGATATGCAGCTCTTCTGGTAACTTATTTACTCAGGACTGTTTAATTCAGAGGCAACATCTGGATTTCCATGGAAGTCAGTCTTACAGCTTAGCTGACTGAGGTACCACAGAGGTCAAGAGAACTGCCTGTGGTGATACTTTAGCTGCCATTGAAACTTAGGACCTTCCTGCCTCCAAAACACTGTGTTGTAACTGTCAGACTCTCCTCTCTCATCAAAAATCATATTCTTGGGGATGATCTTCCTTCCTTGGGTCCTGATTACATCCTTCCTTTTTTATAGTCATTTTTAGGCCAATTTTTTCTTTTCACTGTATCAGCCCTGCAGTACTGTGTTAAGAAATATTGCTTTGTTCTGCATTTGCTCCAAATCACATTTCAGTGTTTTCTTCAGATGACAGACAAGGTTTGAAAGTGTCCTTTTGACCCTTGAAAAATAATTTTCTATCCCTTGCAAATTTCTGAGATGCATAGGTATTTCTTCATCCATGATCATCTTCTGAAATCATATATCGTTCAGAGTGCTTTGAAGCCATAAAAATCCATACAAAACAAAACTGTTTTCTCTTCAGCTATTGTTTGTGTGCTAATTAAACAACTCTTTGAACAAACGGTGTAAACTCTCTAATAAATTTGTAATGAAAGAAATATTCAAAGCCTCAGTGATTAATGACCAGATGTTAACAGGGAGTGCAAGCTTATGGGGACCCATTTCTAATAGTGATGTCAACAGAGAACAATTCACAGACATAATTACTAAAAAATTATCAGAGACTTCCTTGTCAAGTATTTTGTATGTTTATAAAGCTGTTGGTGACTCATTTTAAGCAGTCTGGGAGAGTTATTTGATTTGGAATCAGGGTTTTATTATAGCTTAGCTGTTATGTAATAGTTTACTCAGACGGAATGGTCAGTTATTCTTCCATCTCAGCGTAGTCCGTATGTGTGCACTGAGATTCCTTGTAATTCTTTCAGCAAATCATATCTAAATACTTTTCCATACTTTGGAAATACGGTTCTCGTTAAAGCTGAGTAGTAGAACAGCCCTTTGCTTAATTACCCATTAGATTGTCTGCCATCCACTATAAAGTTCAAATGCTGCAGTATTAGCCACCCTGTGCTGCTCAATTCCCTGTGCAGCGGCTCTCTCTGACATGCAAGCAGCCTCGGTAAATTTTGTCTGTGTTTGTTTTAGAAGCAATTTCATAGCAGGCAGAGTGCTGCCTGCTATGAAAGGCAGGTGCAATCACTCATTTTTTAGGTTACAGCACAAACTGCAATTAATGTTGCCTGTCTCTCCAGTGTCATTAATGTTGAGGTAATCTGGATGTAATTTTTGCATTGGCACTAAAATGACATTTCAGTGAATCCACGAGTTTCTTTTTCCAGGATATTCAAGTACAATCATCTAAATAATTACCTACCTTTTCCTTTGGTTGCTTGCTTACAGTCATTCCTTCAGTTGAACTCCAAAACCAAAACTTGGTATGTTGAAAAAGGCAAGCATAGCTGTCCTCCATTCCTGGCTCTTCTCTGGGAGACACTGAGGATTTTATATAGCTGAGATGTAGCTGGTATTTGTAGAAAGCACTGAGATTTTTGGATGTTAATACAGAGCTGTTGTTTTGATTTCTGTGTATCACGGTAGTGACAAGCTGTGGCAGATGAATAATGCCCATCAATATCATATTTAGACATGCACTACCAAACTGTGCTTGGTGTTGCCAACAAACCAAGATAGTTTTGGGCCACTGCTCTGTGAACTCTCTGTAGCAGACTGTTGGTACATCTCTGCATACTTGTATGTTTTCTGATCTACAAATATTATTTAAATGAAATTAAAATGGTCAGCAGCAGTCAAACCTGACACAATTTCCTGGAGAATTATTTGGCTGCACAAACACTAAAGCTTATCAGTACAAACAGATTTTGTAAGCAACTCAGACCATAATCATTTTGGGGCAGAAAGAGCCTATATTTTTAATATGCATAGCCAGCCAGATGCTTTTGGTGCAGATGAGGTACTAGTGCACATTCTCAGCCTGCAAGGAACTTCAGAAAGATTTGTCAGAAAAGACACCTTCCTAGAGATGGTACTGATGGTTTGGTACTCCAGATGTCAGAGTGCTCATCAGCACCCAGGAAGGGTCTATTGCAACAGGGAGCAGAGATGTCAGAGTTTGACCCACTCCTACTTCAATACAGAAACTCTTCTGTGTCTTAGAGATGAAATACCTCAAGGAGTTTGGCTTCCAAGGGTCCCTAGAAGCCAGTAGGAGGTGGGTGCCTAAAACACACTTCACAAATGCTCTGGGAGCAAGAATGAGCAAAGAACTTTTGTGGCTGGAACTTTTAAAGGAACTGCAGCTTTTTAGGATATGATGGAAGTATTTTTAATCAGGAAGCCAGTGGGTGAAACATTGTTCTCAGATATATGGATAGATCTGAAATAACTCCTCTGATTTTGGGACACCTGATCTTGTATTTTTCTCTTGCTTTTTCCACCTTCTACTACAGCCTATATGGCTCTGGTCCTGGAAAGATCCCCTCTCCTGGAGGAACTTTTCAACAGGAGATGCAAAAAAAAATAGAGAGTTTCTAATCACCTTGGTGACTTCTCACTGCTGTAGGAGTTTTATGAGGAGTGGTTTAAAAACTGAGAACTGGAAAGAACTATTCACATCCCTCTCTCTCAAATTCTTTAGTCAGCACTGACAATGTGACAACCTGGACCACCTCATCCCCAAGCTTCCCTGGCTCTGGACTACACACAGATCCCTTGTGCCAAGGAGGGGGTTTCTGCCAAAACAGTGCCATGCAGGTGCTGCTCCCTTTTGCCTGCAGGTAATTCATTCCAACCTCGTAACACACCTGCAGTACTTTGGGCTTGTATCTAACACCATACTTTTGCAAATACATCAATATCAAACAGAGATGGGACAACAGAGACATGCTGCAGCTTTTTCTCTTTGCCACAATTTCTGTATCATTACTGGGGAGATGTTTACCTGAACAACATCTGTCCTGGAAAATAGGATAGTGCCAGGACATTGACCTGGAAAAAACAATTCAGTGCAGAGAAACTGCAATCCTTTTTCAGGATTCCCATCAGCATGGCAGACTTGTGAGGCCTTATGGGGGCATCCAGAAGTGTGCATTGCCTAAACAAGTACCTTCAAAATGTGGATAGATGATGCAAAATAGGACTTAGAAGGCTGAGAGACCTTTTGCCTTTCCTTCTGTGTTCAGCTCTAGAGCTCTCTTCCCCAGGCTTTGGGCCACATGGGATGACAATACAGCCTTTGGAGGAACCATGGCAAAACAGAAGCACTTGGTGGGTCAAACCATCTTTGCAGAGATCCCTCCTTACCAGCCCTGAAATCTCCCAGAGCACGGATGAGTGGAAATTCAGCAGTGTGAAAATCTCACTCATCAAGAGCGAGTCCCGGCCATGTGCCATGGTGGGAAGGGGCACATTGGCCAGTTTGATGTGAGTTACTGCAGGAGCTGAGGTGACCCAGCTGGGAAGCCCCAGGGACAGAACGTTCTCAGCTCTGTGTCCTTCAATGGCAATGCCATCTGAGATGGAAAATTTGGAAATGGACAAGAACATTTAAAGGGTAAAACGTTATTTTAAGCACACAGTGTTTTCTAAACTATTTACGTATCTAAGCTATACTCGTTTATGGCATGATCAAACAAGGTACCAAAGCCTATATTTAAGCATGCAAGAACTCTAATCAACTCCTTATTACAAGGTCAGCATTGAGTCCCATCATGAAATGCACTCCTCAATTCATGCTTTTCGCCGGCTTTGAAAAGCCCATCTCCACACTGCTGAATCACATGTGAGTCTTTCAATACTTGAGCCTGAGCCTCGAGTCAGCAAGCTTAAGTCTGTAATATTCATGTGAATAGTAATTAAAATCTTCGATGGATCATTTAATTATAAAAATATTCTGCTTTTTATGGAAAGGTGTAAACAGCATGCAGTTTGGTGAATGGTAACAGCAGAAATATTTAGCGGTATAGGAGAGATGGAGGGAATGACTCATGTCTATATAGCTCTGAACACCATTTTTTTTTTGAAGTGACTTCTGGATAGGAAAGTTAAAATTGTAACCAAAACAATAAAATTCAGAGCTGGTTTTATTTTGAAAACCTTTGAAGTAACTCCCTTTAAAATATTTTAATATTTTAAAATCCTAAACAAGACCTTTTGTGAAGTTGTTTTCAATTGTTTTTTGTCAGAAAAATTGTGGTGAGCTATAAGCATGCGTATGTAAAATGAGCAGTAATAAAAGAACATTGTAAAATGAAAAACAACCTGAACAGCAGGTACTTTCCAGAAGTGTTTTTGTTACTTTTTGTTTTTTTTTTTTAAGATATGCTTGGAGGAAAATTGAGTGTTGCAGTGTCCAAATGGCTAAAAAAGCAGACCCAGTAAATAAACCCTGTCTTGGACTGTTTGTATCTAGCTGGAGACTACAGAGCAGAGAAGGGAGGTGCTCTGCACAGGGACTGCTTGAACTTTGTAAAAGGGAAAAGAAGCTTTGGGGGTATCCTGTGCCACAGAAAGAAATGTGTGTCAGAGCTGTATGTGTCTGTATATTTATGTGGTGTGTGTGGGTGAGAGAGAGGGTCCTGGAAGCAGAAACTAAATGAGGGATGTGGTCCTGGAAAGAGAAAACTAGGGAAAGGCCAAAGAGCATTGCTGAGCTGGATCCAGCCCTGGGACATCACTCCAGCCAAGGAAGCTGTGAGTTAGATTTTTTTTTTTACATGTACATTTTTTATTACATTCTGAGTAATTTCCCACAACATTCCACATTTTTAAGCCTTTTCAAAAGGGGAAAGGGAGGGAGGCTTGAGAAACATCAGAACTATTTTTATTTTTTTTTTTTGAGAAATTCCAGATCTCTTGGGAGCATAAAGCACTTCTAAGGTTCCTTACCCGTATTTAAAAACCTAACGATGACATAACCAAATAGACTAGAAAGGAGCAACAGCTGCTCGGTGAGAAGAAAACCGTAGGGGGCAGATCCTCCGCTGGCAAAATTAGAGGCAGCCTGACAGATGTCAGCAGCTGCATGTTCCCAGCGATCAGGAAAGGCTCCGAACGCTGCTCGGTGCGAGCCGGGAGCGCGGAGCGGAGCCCGGGGCCAGCTGAGTCACCGGGATCGCCCAGCGAGCAGGGATGAGCGCTGCAGGCAGGGACCAAACGCATCCTCCCTCCGTCCCGCCGGCTGGCACCCAGCCCCGGCCGCATCCCCGCACAGCAGCGGGCCGGGGAGAGGCGGTCACCGAGCACACGACGAGCCGTGCCCATTTCTGCCTCCTGCTTGGGTCGCTTTTGCTGCCTGGGATAATTATTTCTATTATTTGTCGTTGTTACGGTCCGGTTTCTTAAAGTTTGCTCTTACTGTTTTCACTTTTCAGAAGAGCTGGGAAATGGTTACAGCCTTGGGGGTGATGATGGTAAAACTCGCTACATAATTTCTGAGTACTGTGGGAGATACGTCCTCCCACCATAACGTTTTTATGGCAAGTTTAATGTTGGGCTCATCTGGAATAAGCTGTGAGAGCCACACTACAGGAAGCTGTCAGGGTTACTGCCGATTTTTTATTCTCTTTGGAGAAGAAGAAAACACAGGCTTCTGTCCTCAGTGGATTCTGTGATTTGTGAAGCACTGAAAGAGATCAGATTTCTGCAGAAAAGGAATATCCAATGGGTAATTATTCGTGCCAATTCCAGTTCAAACATAAGCCTTTCTTATACAAATAGTTCATGGCAGAGCATGAGGTATTAAGAGGGTTGTGAGCTGTAACCAAAGTGGAGGGAATGCTAATATTTTGTCCGGACTGGGGTTTGGGAGGTGGGTTTATTGCTGTTTAGAATAAGAATCAAGAAATGCTGGAACAGTGCTGCGCTTTATTTTTGTTCTGTTGTGAAATTCTATCCTTACAGCTCTGTCTTTCTGTCCACACAGGAAACCCATTTCTTTTCCAAACGGGCAAGACTCTGCATTTTCTACACTACCCTACATTGTGGGCACGGCAGAATGGTACCAACCCGAGAAGGCTGCACTGCCCAACCCTTTGCAAGCAAACTACCAGCGGGGGAAAAAACGTGGGGAGGAATTTATTACTGCTCTCTAAGTGTTGCAGCCACTCTCTCTCTTCTACCACATGGAGCACAGGAGGGGGCAGAGACATACTTCTGAGCCTCCCCTTTGTCCTCCCCCTTCCCTGCCTCCTCTCTAAAGAGTTGCTCCTGTGTTCCCTGGAGCACAGAGGCTGTGATTCTTGGCAGACTTCATGTCAGCTACTCAGGTCAGGGGGAAGTCATTACTTCCTCCTCCCACACTGCTCAGTCGTGTTAGGTTAGGACAAGACTTTGCGACACGTTGCCCAATGTTGGCAATGTGTCTTTCCCATAAAGGAAGAAGCTGAAATGCGTCATAAACCATAAAATTCCAGAAAATGAAGCTGCTTCATTGATAGGTGAAAACATACCAAAATATAATAAATAAGGAATTTGAATATAGTTGTGGTTACAGCTCTCATGTGGGAATGGGGAGAACTTGAATTATCTTCTTGACCACACCTCAGACTTGGAGTTTTGATTAGGCTGAGATGCTCTCTGTCTTTGTTGTTGTTATTGCCCCAATACTTCAATAATTTTGAGGTAGTTAGCTCCCTTTGTTGTTATATTCAAAAACTTTTGATGATAGAAGGGCCTTTATTTTCCCAGCTGAAAAGAGATTATCCACCTGGGAAGATGGAATGGGAGGCTTTCCTGTTTACAGAGTGCCTTTGTTGTAAAGCAGCCCGAGACAGTGAATAGACCCTCATTATTGTTGTAAGGTTTTATTTATCGAATGCAGTTAACAGTGCAACATCAGTACATCTATAATGAGGGTCTTTAGTCACAAAAGTAACATTGGGATCTCGGCTGACACATTTAAAGGAAAAGAGAAAAATGGGCAGGCTAGTGGAAACATTGCTGAGACTTCTATCCCTAACCTATTTCTCTTAGATAATTGCATTCCCCATTAATACTAGTTATTATTATCTACTACCTGTTAGTAGAACTTAGTAATGTAACAGCCTTTATTTCTTATCATTATTACGGGTAATGCAAGCCCCACAAGGAAGGTCAACCACAAGAAGAGCATACAGAGCTCAGCTAGGGAAACACAGGTTGCCTGCTATGGAAAAGGAACTCTGCACTGGCATAATAATCACTGTGGACTCCTTCCCCTCAAAAAGAGAGCCCCCATCTTATCAGTTAAAAAAAAATTATAAGCTTGGTAATTTCACCACCTAATTTCACCTACCCCTTCTACCCTTAGAAAGTAGTGGAAGCCAAACAGGCTTTATGGTATGGTAGCCTAAACCCCTTCTCCCCAAAATTCTCCTCTCCCTCCTCACCATCTTGCAGGAAAATTCTGGGTCCTGGTATAGTATCAGGCAGCAGAGTGCTAAGCAAACACCTGGGTGCTGCAGAGCATCACTAGTGGCAATACCTGCTCCAAAGGAATTAACACCAAAATCTGGGGCTCTCATTTTTTCCACAAGCAAGGTGCTCCCAAGCCAGCTCATGCCTGTTGCTAATACTGCCATGCCTTTCCAAAGCTTTCACACCAGAAGCAATTGCAAGTGGGGACATTTCTCCGTGTCACCCACACCTTCCCATTCGGGATACTCTGTCTTTTCCAGGTTATAAAGATGGTGTGTGTTGATGTTGTTCTGAACTGCCTGGCGGAGCTGCCTGCCATATCTGATGGTATGTTCTTGCACTGGCACTGCAGCAGACTGGACTAAGCTTCCAATAATAAGCACTGACACTAACATAAATATTTGTGGTTATGCTTCCCATTTTTTCCTTATAGGAAGCAAGCTAAAATTTTGAAATACTTTGGCGATGTGATCAGCAGACAGTAGTGGGAAAAATTTTCTCCAAAACTTGATTTGTGATGAAAATAAGGACAGAAGATCTGAAAGATGAGAAAATATTTTTGTTAATCAGGATATGGTAGTTTACAACATCTGGATGTCAAAGCAAGTGTTTTGAATTCAATATTATTTACATGTGTCACTTAAATGATTCTTTTTCCTTCAGAGATGATTGGGTGGTTAAAATTTTTGGCAATGATTTTGCAGTCTGTTGCTTACATTACCTGACCCATGGTCTGTTTGTCTTATGATGTCTGTGGGAAAACAAAACAAAACAAAACAAAACAAAACAAAAACCAGTTTTCACTCCCCCCCGCCCCCTTGCCTCTCCTCAGTCCTGAAAATAGCTCAGGACCCAGAAAAAAGCTCTAGGACTGAGTCTCATCCTCTCAGTGAACTGTTCTGACCGGAGGGTAACCTCATGGGATTAATGCTGCTTTTGTCTATGACATCATGTAACACCAAACAAAAAAGTATCTTATTCTTCTGAAAATCAAAGAGACATGATTAAACAATATAACAGCCTGGGAATGTAGCAAAGAAAGTTTGAATAAAAGGTCAGAGAAAGATCAGGCATCAGTTCTTGCTCTCTGCAAAATGATAAAACTAACAGGGAGTAGTGACTCAGCTTCCCCTGATCAAAAAGCTCCTTTCTTTGCAGTGTAAACAACTGTAGTCGGTGTTCTTGAAATCCCAGACTGAAACATCAACCAACACTGGAAAATAAGATTCCCCAGAATGCTTTCCTTATCCTAGGCATAACCTGTGGCTGATGTTTCAGGGGATTTTATTCCCTGTGACTGGGATTCACTGTCTAAAAGTGGCTGCTGCATGAGTAGAAGGGAAAACGTTTTGTGTGTGGATTGTGACCTCAAGAGTGTGAAACAAATATTTTGTTCCAAATCATCCCTTAACCCATTTCAGCAGTAAATTGAATGACCAGAATTATAGACCAAGAAAAAAAAAAAGGGGAAGAGTGGCTTTGGAGGAACGAATAAAAAATGAAGCTAACAAAGAATAACTCTTCCAAGCTAAAGCTTGGTGTCTAATTTTTTGCTGAATAACTTGTTTTGAAAAGTAAGAGACTCCTGCTCTTGCCAGGCCCCTGCAGCTAGATTTTATAGCTACAATGAGCAAGTATGCATCTGTGTAAATGCTCCTTAATTTTCTTTTTACATCCTATTTACACTGCTCAGACAGTAAAACTGCTGAATGTTTCAATTAACACTCCCACGGCTATGAAGTTGTCTGAAACTTTCAGACGAAGTGAAGAGGCTGGCACACCACTAAAGGCTGCAGTTTCTCGATGCTGACAAAGGGGTCGAGGTGTTTGAAGTGCCCCAGTTGTATTTGCTTTGGGCTGGGGACCGGCCGGAGTGCGGGATTCCTCAACCCGTACACACAGCCCCAGCGCCGCATCCCACGGGACTCCATCCTCCCAGGAGCCTTGAGCTCAGCCTTGCAAAGTCAGGCTCAGGAAGGGCTGGAGCCTCTTCCTGCTCCGAGGTGGTTTCGCCAGCATTTGTCACCTGTGGGAGCAGGGGTGGGGAAAGTTTCGTTCTCACCATTTTCAGAAATTCCCCAGTGAGGTTATTAAGAAGAAATCAAGAAGTTTGAATGCAATGAAAGCTTTCTAGGGAAACCTTGTTTTCATTAATGCAATTTTAATGTAATTTTCATAGACTTATAGAATAAATGAGGCTGGAAAACACCTCCGGAGGTCATATAGCCCAACCTCATCAAGAACAGAATTTTGCACGTAAATGTGGAGCTGGCAAAACCTGGTGGCTGCAGAGTATCTCCTGTCTTTGCTTATTGTAGAACATTTACAACTCTGCAAACTGCTTAACACCCACCTGTCAATTCATTTCAGGCCTCAGTCCAGCCCGTGGGGTGAGGAGCAGGTCCTGTGTGGTGTTTGGGCTCTGTGTGCACTCTGCCAGCACAGCTGCTCATCACCAGAGGAGCGACTGCACCACTGGAGGAAGCCTGCAAGAGATGCTCTTTGCAACTGCTCTATTGAGGCAGGACCAGGAATCTCAAAGCTGTGTGGGCCTGCTGTGTTTGCATTTGCCCCAAAGACCTAAACTGAAACCGTGGTTGGTGCTAACATTTTATAATGTCCTCTGGAACTTTCATAGCTCGGATATCAATCTGACAAGTGATTGCTCTTAGCTTGGACTCAGCACCCCCCTAAAGACCAAAGGAGCAGTCTTTCACTTGGCATTGAAGAGAAAAAGGAAAATGTAGGGACAGAGCAAGTAAATAAGCCCAGAGACTTGAGAAGGGTGTTAAAAAAGATGAGAATTTATTAAAGTTCAGGTGAGTGCTAGAAAAAGTATGACAAGAAAAAAAAAAGCAGAAAACCTGTAGGTAAAAAGATAGGTAAAAGAAAACTAAGATGATAAGTAGTGACAAAGAGCCAGTTATCCTCATGTTTCTTCAAACAAAAAATGATTCTTAGGAGGACACATTGTACTGCAGAAGGTATTTGTCACTTCTGTGTATGAGGTGTCATAAAGTTGAGATTTGGTGTGAAGAACCACAGGCCAAAGAGCAAAGAAGAACCTGAAACACTCATCTTCTGTAACAACCCCAAGTTTCATTAACATTACATTTTTTTGTACTTTGGATTCTCAAGTTTTAATGTATTTGCATTGTTCTCTCTGAATTCTGGTTTGAGGTCAGCTTCTGATTCTTGCCATCTTGTGGTGTGGTGCTGCACTGCGACCATCCCTCAGCTCCTCTGCAGACACAGCAGGTGAAAAACAACGTGTTTTCATAAAGGTGTCACGGGAAAAAAAGACCCTTTCTTTGATGACTCCTTTCTATAACTTGCAGTATTTTTCCTGTGTCTAGGTCTTCATTTAAAGTCTGTTTCTTTGTTTCCCCAGTTCTTAGAAGGAGTCCAAACTATTCCCAGTCTGGAACCTGAGACTGAAAGAAATGACCTCTCTCCAAATCTCCTTCTAGCCTGAACTCTTGGGCCATTTCCTACTTGCAAAGCCACAGAGTCTCCACAGTCTTCTTGAAGCTATTCTTGGATTTGAAATACTCCAGTTCATCATAGTCTGCACTGTATCTCAGACACTCATTTACCAGAGCTAAGATCAATTTTTAAAACAGTGCTTTAAGAGGGAGCTGTACAGTTCATGCTCCTGTCCTCCTACCTCTTTTGTCTTAGCCTTCCATCCTTCCCAGGACTGTACACTTTTAAGCAGGGGATAGTCAGAGGAGAGATGGCAGACCTCTGGAACCCACAGGCTTTAAAGGGAACTGCTGTACTCTTGCAGTGCTCTTTACTGCACCAGCCCGCAACCAGGAATCAAGCCCCACAGAGCTACCACAGGTGTTTTCTATTTTTAATATTCTAAATATCAGGCATGTGTGCTATTAGTTACATGCTTTTGTGCTTCAAGATGCTGGAAAATGATTAATGTGTACGGGTGTCTACTGCCAGCATCTGATCCAAGTTTACTGACTCTCAGTTAGTCAGTTTGGAAAAGTCATGTCTCGTGCAGTAGTTCTGTCTCAGTCTTCCTCACTGAGAGGTCTCCATGGAAGACATCTGAGGCTTTGCTGACTTTCAGTTCATCTCAGACTGTTCCAATCATAGTAAGAGTTGAGTGATTTTGACACTGGGGTCCTCTCTCTCCCAGTTTGCCAGAATAATGACTTCATTCTGGGCTTGAACACCTTGGAGGTAAGTCAAAAAGATGTCTTGCTAACTGGCTTACCTAAGGGTGGCCAGCTGTGGCTGTCCTCACTATCTGGTAAGCCTGGGACCCAGTGAGAAAGAACCTGTGTGTAACAAGTCTGCAGGAGCAATAGTCCTGTTTGACAGAACTCCAATAACAAGTTTAGATTTTATTATCCCAGTTTTATTGTGAGGAAAGAAAATATCCTCAGGTGTCTCAGTCTGTAGACCTGGTTGCAAAAAGATGCAACAGAGGGAATAATGAAACAGATGAGTTAAAATTAAAAATAAAAAGAAATAAGTTCCAACTCAAAGTTCATGTCAAGGCTTGCTTTTTGTTTTGTTTTATTTTGTTTTTTAAACAACAACAAAAAAAGCAAAAAAAAAAAACCCGCAGAACTGAGTCAAGTAAAGCATGAATAAAGGCTTCTTTGCTCTAGGATTTTGATCAGAATCCACAAGCTTTATCCAGATACATGAATTTTGCACCCCTTTGTGTAACTTTAAGAGGATTTAAGAAAGTTTGTGCTGTTCGTTGTTGGAGGTGGAATGTAGAATCAAAGAATGAATCATAGAATGCTATGGATTGAAAGAGACCTTCAAGATCATCTGGTTCCAACCCCCTGCCATGGACAGGGACACCTTCCACTAGACCAGGTTTCTCAATGCCCAATCCAGACTGGAATTGAGCACTGTCAGGGATGGGGAATCCACAACTTCTCTGAGCAACCTGTTCCAGTGCCTCAAAATATATTGTGTATTGCATTGTCTGATATGTAAAAAACCACTGAAGTGCTAGTAGATGTCCTGAGGAAAATTTGAACAGGTTTCTCCAATATTTTTGTTTTCAGGAAATGTTATTTTCCTTGCAGCTGGTATGAATTTTAGCTTTGGTGAGTTTTTCATCTTTTTTTTTTTTTTTTTTTTTTTTAGGAAAACATTTGTTGATGAGTAACACTGCCATTTCTAAGTTAAAAGGTGCAGTGCAAAAGCAAAACACAGGAGCAGCGGCTCCCTCTCTCCTGCCAGGGGCAGTGAGCTCTGTGCTAGCTGATCAGAGCCATACAAAGTGCAGGAGCTGCACACACTGCAAGGATAATAAAGAGCTGACACTTTGTGCCTGGCAAAGGGAAAGCCTGAAAAACAAAAGGTCCGTGGGTTGTCTTCCCATCACATCCAGGACTGCACTTGACAGCCAGAAGGACTAAGAGTGCCCTGCACTCTCAGCCTGCCTCCATACAGATATAGGATGTTCAGTACTGCCCATCTTCTTCCTACTTCTACCTGCCTGTTGTTTTTTGGGTGTTTTTTAATTGTATCTGTAAATGTTTGCTCCTAGAGAAGACTACCCGAACTAGAGGAAGGCAAGGGCAGAGCATGAGAAATGGTGAAATAAAATCCTTCCTCACTTGAATTTGCCCCAGACTCCCTACAAGACATGGCTGCTTGATAATACATGCTAGAAGTCTGAATCGTAACACACACTCACTGAAAAAACAAAACCCCAAAACCCCCCAAAATAAAAAGAGTGGCACATACCAAAGTGTGGAAGACTCAGAGATAGAAAAAAGGCTAACGAAAAGAAAAATAGAAACCATATCAAACACTGGTTTCCTCTCAGAGTTTTGACTAATATGGGGGGGGCCAACAATGAGTATACCACATCAGAGACCCTTTTCACCTTGCCCAAAGTAATGAGCTCATGTTTGCAGATTGCCTAACACTTTGTTTTCAAGCCAAAAGTATCAGATTTACAGTTGAGTAACAAATTGTTACAATGTGGGAAGAGGTTATGGACAAAGTACAAATCTGTGGGATGCTTTAACCATCAATGATTTTGTTTGTTAGACCATGGAATAGAAAAGAGGCAATCTTGATCACCATAGCCCCTAAAGGGGAAAGCTGGAATGGTGCAGTGACATTCAGCCCTGACATTTGAGGATATTTCATTAATGCAAAGCAACTATACATGTATTTAACAATGCCTTTGGTTAGCTCATTTCTCATTTTAATACTAAATAAGCATAGTTTTGAATGTTGTGGGGAAAATTACACTGGGTACCTTCTTCCAAAATGAATATTTGCTTTTTCTGCTCCTTGGTTAGATGAAGCACTGAAAACAAGCTCCAGCTTTCTTTGTAGGCAGGAACCTGTGGATGCAACTGATGAGTGTATGTGTGTTTTCCCTGCCCGTCCCAACTCGTCTACTCTCATCTACCCCGCTTCATTCTCCAGTTTTCTGCTAAACTTTGTCAGAGTTAAATTAAAAGAGAATTCAGACTTAAATGAAGACTATAAAGTTGTTTCACGATGGACCAGTATATCCTATTTGATAATTCAGCATTCATTGCCTCTATATGTCTTCAGTAACTTTTAAAGAGCAAGAGTCACTCTTGGCGGTCTCCAGGAGCACTTTGAAAATTTTTAAGAATATATTTTAGGTATGAACTGTGACATGATAAGCTCTCTGCTTTGTTTTCTGCCTTGGCAAGCATGGGTAAGTATTTTGAAGGATATTGAATTAATTTACTTAGCGTCTGTTTCTGCAAATACATTTTGTTATACAGCTGGGTGTTTTTAGGAGCACTGCTTCCCTGTGTACTGAAACTTCTTTCTTACCTGGTTTTATTTTAATTATTGGAGACAATTGCTGTAAATGCATGAAAGCCTGAGTCACTTTCTTCATTTTATAGGTTGAAAAATCCATCTCTAATCCTGGCTCAGAAAATCTTAAAAGATAATTATTTTGTGTTCTCTCTTTAGATAGTGGAAAATGTTTAAATCAATGCCCCCTCCTCTCCCTCTCTCTCTCTCTCTCTCTCTCTCTCTCCTCTTTTCCTCTCTCTGTCTTGTCTACCACCCCTCTTGTAGCTTTCTCTCTTGATCTCTTATTGAACAGGAAAAGGGAGGGGGAAAAAAATGCGGGGCTTGAAGGAAAGTCTCAAAGTCATGAGGCACAAATCCTCTTTCCATAGTCTTTCCCTGCTTCCATTCCCCCAGGGCCCTTGAAGGCAAAGATAAAAGTATCTCAGATGGCCAACAAAGTGTCTCTGCTTGATTTTACTGAAAGGGAGAGCATGAGACAAAACAGACTCCAGTGTGGTTGCCATTTAAATTAGCCACAGAAAATTGTGATGACAGTCTGAGTTAATTAATAAATCATTATTACAATTCATATATTAATATTCTGACTACTTAAAAGCCTACATGTCTTTGAGAGTACTGCACAAGCCAAATACTGCTTTGTTACAAGGCATTTAACAGATTATTTCCTTCTGTGAACAATTTATTCAGAGGACAATTTAATGCCTCAAGGGAGAAAATGTATATTTCTACAGTCCATGCCATAAAGGACAGATTTTGGGAAGATTTCCTGAGTTTAGCTCCTTCACTGCAGGCTCAGAAGGCTTTTTCATTTCTCAACTGATTGACCCAGTGACTCTTCCGAGGTGTTGAAGGGACCAGTGTCTATTGTTATTAATTTGTTAGGTTCAGCAGGTAGCACTTGCCTTAAGGAATTAGTGAGAGCAGCAGGATGCTACTCATTTCCACCTGGTGAGGCACCCTCCCTTGTCCTGCTTTTCCCCACCTTGCTCTTCCAAAACCTCTACACACTGCTGTCCCATGCGTTTCCCTCCCACGCTCCCAAAAAATCCCTCTGAGTCTTTCTTTGGCTTCAAAGAGCTGCTGAAGGTGAGAGAGGCTTTGGATTGAGCTGGGCAGCTCCGCGATAGCAGCTCAGTGTTACTGATGATGTATTTTGATGATGTGTGAATCACGCACAAAAATAAGACAAAGAGGTGCATTTTTTGGTCCACTGGAAATACTTTATGTAGCTTGAAATTTAGCATTCCAGTGAGTGATCATATACATAAATTTTTGAGTAAATAAATGAGTAATAAAAAACTCGGTAAAACCAATCCAGAGTGAAATATTTTTGATCCTTCAAAATTCCACTTCAGTTTGTTTTGTTAAAATTGTATACCTGCAGGGGCATGAAATTGAAGGGAATTTTAAATGCCCTGAAACTGAGTATTTTATTACCTTTATGCTTTGCACACTACTGCTTTGAGATAAGCTGCTGACAGCTGGAACACATTTTCAAAGTTCTAAGTGAGCAAAATGTTTGTTATAATGTTCAATTGCTACATTTAATTGGAATTGAAAATATTCCAGTGTTAGATACAAAATTCCAAAGAAAAGTGAATAACTTTTGTTTCTTGCAAATATATATTAGCCTGTATTGTACAGCTTGCTGTTCTGGCTAGATTGCTTCTGGTACCTGAGATAATTAATTTAATAAAATGCAGCCTTGAGTATCTCCATAATCCATCAAGAAAAATGACTTGAGGAGCAGGCCAAGACCTAATCCTCTTCTCTTACTCCTGGAACAACTGGAGATTCTTCCACAGAATTAATACAGTAAAACTAGTGTGAAGTATCTTCTCTGAGGAAAAAAAAAAAACAAACCTGGCCCAATGTTTCTGAAATATTTGGGTAAAGTCTCAAAGTGAACAGCCCCATATGTATCTAATATTATTTGGTGAAACGCAAATATATCACTGCTGCAGCACTCAGCACTTTGGTCACAGCTCCCTGTTATAATGTGCCAGGAGGCAGTGGAGGTAGGCAGCCCTTTCAAGAAAACATTTCATCCCTAATCCTGTCTCTCCCTGCTACCTTCTTCATTGCCTCAGCTATTTGAGTGAGTGTTAGCCTTGACAAAGAATATGTTTGGATCATTGTTAGCTGAATGCTCTTGAATAGTTTTGTAGTATCAGGCTAATACATTTACTACCACTAAGAGATTTTCCAAATCAACTTGTCTCAGGATGATATAAAAAGTCTTGAGGATGAGTGACAAAATAGTTTTATTTTCTGATGAAGCAAAACCAAAAATTAAGACAGAAATTTCTTGTCAGTGGAAAAAAAAGAAAAAATATTTCAGGTAAACTTCTCTCCCACACAGAACAAATTGAAATGCAAAGTTGCTTCACAGCCAAATAAGGCCTGTATCATAAAGCCATGAGAAATACTGACCTATCAAAGAGAAATTATTCTCATTTTGATCTGTCAGCATTAAAATAGTTAGTAACATGAGTTACTATCAGTATGTAACTTTACCCACATAAGGCCTCTGGTTTTGTTCTTGCATGGCCTCTGACTGTATATACTTCACTGTTCCATTGGGGAAAAATGTGCTTTGTACTTTCTCAGCTACTAGAAAATAAAATTCTTGATTTATTTTTTTTTTTTTTTCACTCAGTGAGACCATGACTGACTTCTATTCCTAGCCCTGCAGGAGAACTCTAAGGATACCCACACTTTCCTTTCTTGCATGGAAAAGAATACTCTATCTTCAACTACAAGAAGTTTGTACATGATGATTTCATATGAAAATAACTTAAACCATAGCACCTTACTCATTTTCAGGTGTTATGTGTGCAAATGGGTTGTATGCCAATGATTTCTTTACTGAGAAGAAAACTTTAGATCATCTGTCTCCGAGAGAGAATACTGCAGATTGACAGTATTAAATTTCTTTAAGAGGTGAAACAAAATACATAGGCTTACAGAAGGATTAGAAAATTATACCCCAGCTGGAAAATTTTATGGGTACAGAAAAAATTGTGTGAGTGAAATACCAGTATCATAAAATAAATAACAGGAAATATGGTAATTTATGTGATAGAGAAAATTGTCACTTCCAGAATTGCCAGAAAGTCAACAGCATTTCACCCATTTGAATTGAGAAGTGAACTTAGACCTGAGAGGCTTAAAAATATATGAAGAGAAGTGAAATAAAATGAGAGGTCATGAATCCAACAGGGATTTACAAAAAAGAAAACAATCTGTGCTAAAGGACTTTTATAGAAGTTGGGAATGCATGTAATCAGAATTTAACTTATTCCTGAAAAGTTATTTAGAATATGCCAAATAAATTAAATTCCATTCTGCAAGATGAGCAATTAATTTAGAAAGCATCACAATTCAGAAACGGCCTGTTTAATCTTAAGCGTATGTTGAAAACCCATTGAATTCAGCCAGAAATTAAACACAGAAAAAAAAGAGGAGGTTGAGCATGTTTACTCAGTAGTTTGCATTACTAATGCTTTACTTTTACTTGCATCTCACGAGAAAAAGGCACTTCACAAATATTGGTGGCCAACCAGTGCCGTGTCCATCGGACAGGACTCAGAGTCGGACAGCAGAAGCAGGGGTGCATATCTTTGGGAGAGACCAAGTAGCATCCACGTGGGACACGGAACAAAGGAGCCATCCCCCATCCAATGACCTTGCAATGGCCAGCAATTGTTATCCACCCCCAGAACAAACCTGCCGTGCTAATTTCTATTTTTAAGTGCAGTGGAATGCTGCGGTCCATCACGCTGATACCGCTCCCGGGCGCTGCTGGCAAAGTGCTAGCACAGCATTTAATGACAGGGACTGCATGTACAGAACTGATAGTGGCCACTGGGAAGCAGTTGTTGCAGGAATGTTGCTCCTGCTCTTGCAGTTGCTCTAAAGCCTATTAGAAACTGTGTTTTCCCATTTTTACCCTGACATTCGTGTAATTTTAGCTTCTACATTTTGGCAAATACCGCCACGTATTTTTGGCTCACCCCTGAGTTATCTGAAGCAGAGCAGTGTGATTCCAGGCAGAAGAAGGCAGAATTGTCTCAGAATAACAAGCAGATTTTTTTTTAATGCAGTGCAAATGGTTCATACATTATTTTTGCATGAATCAGACATTTATTTTCTAAAGGAACACCGGGTAGGGGGAGGATTTTACTTAAATCCTCTCATAGTTCATTGCTGAATATCAGCTTCTAGAGACAAGGCAATGTATGCTAGGCTGCTTGGTTTTTGTGCTTTTAGAGATTAGCTGTTTTGAGTCATGAGGGTGTGTTACCTCACCCCAATTACAGAACTCCAGCAGAAACTGTAAAAGCAGGCAGCACGAAGGAAGAAAGAGGACTTTTCTAACATTCACAGGACATTCACATGAGCTGCATGGGCAGGATGAAATCATGCAACTGCCAAGGAACAAAAGCAAGCAGTAGAAAATGAACAATTATTAAATAAAAGGAGTCCTACAAATGCTAGAAGATGGAGACTGACTTGCTTTTATGCTGTGACCTTTCTTTGTGATGTACTTGCCACAGTAATACTCCACAGACGAGATGGCACCAACTAAACCTAAAAAATGACTGACCGCCAAGATAATTCAAAGAATAATGAGGTTGAAACAACTGCAAAGATGTAAAGAAAACTAATGTCTGTTATCTCTTCACAGAGCTCAGTGAGAAGGAATCAAATGCTTAGTCTTTAAAATGAATGGGCTTAAAACCTGAGATCACAGCTTATCTTATCAGGACATGCTGATGTACAGGATTATGCAGAAGTCACATGGTTGAGTCTTTGCTTATGTTTAATTTTGTGAAATTTGTTCAGCAGCAAATTATATAATTTCTACAACTTCCCTTCTGTAGAGAACTATATGAATTAAACTTTTAAAATGAAAGAAATGAGAATAATAAGTTTAGCTTTCTATAACATAACTCTTGGGACTCGGTTATGACTTGGATTGAAAGACTGCAGGAATAAGAAAAAATTAGGAAATCTCCTTATTACACTGCATGTGTTAAAACAATCCTTGGACCCTGATTGCTGGGAGAGGACTGCTCCTTACAGCAGATGCACAAGGACAGGGAATGGGTGTAGGCTGGCCCCCTCCCAACTTCTGGCCATCATGGCCAATCCTAGAAAGGTCAAGAACTACCAGTATATGTTGATTTTAAAGGGCCACCCTTACAGAGAAGGAAAAGAACAGCATATGCCTATGACACCTCAGAGAAATATCTCCTTTGCATGAATCTTTAGGGAGTGCAGAACACCATTCCTGCAGTCTTGGCTGTCACAGTGTAGTCCTAAAGGATTTGTTCTGTCCCCGACTGAATGTTGATGAAGATCAACCCCACCTGTATTGCTTTGTGTCCTACTCTCACTTTTATTTGGAGTCTCATGCTACTGACTCTTACTCCAGGTGCTGGAATGATGGTATTACCTGAAGACCTTCAGGCATTCTACTATATTAATTTGCTTAACCCATAGGCTGTACCAAGTACTGTGCCATTGAATAAGGGTGTGGATCACAAACATGAAGTATCTCAAGGACAGACTTTTAGAATTATCTCTTGTGACAAAAACATTCATGGATTAAGTTTCTCAGCTTCTCTTATCTTCCTTGGGAGCTCTTCTAAACACCTGTCCAGCTGCTGAGGAAGACAGGAATCTGCCTTTTCATCCATGCTTTGGAACGCCACTTCCCAGCATCCTAGCAAACTACGTACCTGCCAGGGAGAATTGTGTGTAATGGGTGTCTGATCTCCAGCAGCGATGCTGCAGGAACAGTGCATGGGAATCAGAGGCTGCTGTGGTGCAGTGCATGCTGTAGCAGCCTGCTTGGGTTAAGATTTACTGCAAGAATAGCCTTTTTCCTTCACCAATCTACTTGTTTGGAGCTCTGCTTCGTGCATATAATAACACAGAAAACCACATTGAGCTGAGCATTTGTGGGAGGCACAGGGAGAAGAGTTGCCTGAAAAAGTAATTTTAAAATGTCAAAAATAAGGTATCACATGCAATGAACACAAACATATTATTAACATACTGACAAAAGCCCTCGTAATTTCCACTACAATCTCATGCTTTTTTGGGCTTAACTCATAATTTTCAGATTTTTTAAAGCTGACAGTATATATTCTTTCATTATGTACCCTGGCATTTTCTCCCCTGGGTGCTTGTACAAGAACAAATCCAGTACACTGGATAGAATACTAAGCTTTCAAGTATGGACCAGAAAAGAGAGAAAGAGGAGCTAGTGACTATGAACTCCTCATTAACAATTTAACTATGTCTGGTCTTACATATGAGAATTTCTTTTTCAGTGTCATGACCAGAGCAGGGATGGAGAAATGACATTAGCCCATCAAAAGAGTCCTGGACATATTGGCAGGGTTAGACCTACACTGCTTTGATTCCTAGCTGATGGTTAGAAGCAGCAATAACAACAACCACAAAAAATGGTCTGTTTGTAGTGCCTGTCAGCAGTTTATGAACACCATACTTTGCCTCGAACTTTTTACCCCTTATTGTATTACAGCTTCACCCCAGTGGCTTTGTATGTCCAATAACAAAAATAAAAAAAACAAAAACAAAAACAAAAAAATCCAAACAAATCCAAAAAAACATCAAAAGCAACAAAATAAAACCCAAAAAGACCAACTATTTAACGAGTTACAGCCTGAACCATACTATCCATGGATAGCCATATGACTGGGGAGATGACAGGTCTAAGTGATGAGCTTTGAGCCTTGTTGCATGTGCACACCACTCCTTGGGAACCTATCCCTTTGATTTAAAAGGTGCGGTGTGCTTGGCTTGCTCCTCCCAACATGTGCTAATGTTCTGTGTTTTTTGCTGTAATAGATTATTTAGCAGTTCATACTAATGTTTTGGAGGCAAATTGCTTCCCTATGTTTTATATTATGGACACTTGTTTGGGTCTGGTTCTGCGAGGAGCTGTGTGCTTTCAACTTGCAATTAAAACCATGCTAATGGGAGGCACGCTACACTTCCCAGATGTGCAGAGCAGGTCCCCTGGTGCAGACAGTGGGGATACTCTCCAAATGTGGGACAAATACCAGTGACTCATTAGAGGCACTGCACCAGATTATCCAAGCCCATAGGAGGAGCAATTAATTTTGTCAGGAACCAGAGTGAAAAGATATCTATTGATTTATTTGTTTATTTATTTGGCTGTGCACAACCTAATTTCCATATCTTAGAAACAAGAATGAGAATGTTTAGGTCTCAGCTTTTCTAGTGCTCATATGATATGTATTTAAAACTCTGGAAGTTACAGTACTCATAAAACATTGCATTCTTCATTCTCTACTTATTTTCACATGCCCATATTGATGGGATAGTGTACTTTACTATTCACTGATGTGTTATCTTTTGGTAACATGTAAGCAAATTTTGAACTCCCTGTCATTGTTGTGTGGGAGTTAACTCAGACCCAAGAGAAGTAAGTACAATTCCATGCTGCTCTCTGTATTGGTGGCTTTTCTCTCAGGCTGCTCTAGATCCAGTAGCTAAGAAATAAATACTCAAAAATGAAAGCACTGTGCAATTACTTAGTTAAGTAATTTGGAAATAGCTCCATGCTGACTTGCTCTTACTCTGGGGTAGCATTTGGAAAGCCTGCACACCAAGAGAAATAAGGTTTTTTTATGTTCATGGAACATAACTTATCATAAAATCATAGAATAAGCAGAGTTGGAAGGGCCCACAAGGATCATCGAGTTCAACTTCCAGCCCTGCACAGCACGCAAGAGTCACAGCATGTACCTGAGGGCGTTGTTCAATCCTTCTTGAACTCAGTCAGGCTGCCTGGTGCTGTGAGCACTGCCCTGGGAAGCCTGTTCCAGTGCCCAACAATCCCCTGGTTGAAAAACCTTCTCCTGATATCCAGCATAAACCTCCCCTCTGAGCTTGAGGCCATTCCCTCAGGTCCTGTCACTGGCCACAAGAGTGAAGAGGTGCGTACTTGCCCCTCCACTTCCTCTCATGAGGATGTTGAAGACTGCAATGACGTCTCTGCTCAGCTTCCTCCTCTTGTTTAGACTTTGTGTGTCTCCAAAACAAAGGCTGGAATGCTGTTTTTGTTTCATTATCATGCCTTATACAGAGTCATAGAATCATTAAGGTCTAAGACTGAGTCCAACAATCAACCCAACACAGATGCGTTCACACTAAAGTGTATCAGTGAGTGCTGCTTACACACACACAAACTCTTTGAATGCTTCCAGGGATGGTGACTCCACCACTTCCATGGGCAGCCTGTTCCAATGCCTGACCTCTCTTCTAGTGAAGAAAATTTCCCTAATATCTAACCTGAGCTCCCCTGGCACAACTTGAGACCACTTCCTCTCAATCTGCCACTTGTTACCTGAGAGAAGAGACTGACTCCCCCACCTGGCTACACCCCATTTCAAGCAATTGCAGAGAGAGATAAGATCTCCCCTGAGCCTCCTTTTCTCCAGGCTAAACACCCTCAGCTCCCTCACCTGCTCCTCACAGGACTTGTGCCCAGCACCTTCCCCAACTCTGTTGCCCTTCTCCAGACTTGCTTCAGCATTGTAGCATATTTAAGTTGTATTGTTAATGGACTGTTCCGTATGCCTCTACTGCTCCAGAGTTAATGCTTTTTCCCTGAGGTTGGGCCCTCCCCCTGAGCTGTCTGTCTTGCCTAACCCTGCCCCTTGTTCCTGAATGTTCCCTGTCAATCCTCCCTTGTGCCAACCCCCTGCTTGGACGTACCCATTGGAAATCCCCTAATTCACCATGCCCCCATTGGTCCATGTGACCTGTTCTCCTCCCCTTGTCTCCCCCATCGGTTCCTAGGCTGTGAAACCCCTCCTTGGGATCGTCCCCCCTCCTTTCCCTTTGGTGGACAATCTGTACCCACCCCTTGGACTCCCCAGTTTATAAGCTGGTGCACAGTCCATTCAGTGTGTTTCTGTTCCCGGGCTTTTGACAGAGTGCAGCCTTTTGGAATCCAAACAGAAGACCTCCCTGTCATCCTTGCCCCCAGCCTTTGTCTTCCATGATCTTTTGTGTCGTAGAGCGAGCAGCTCTCAGCTGCCTCTCTGGTCACCCACTCTCGAGGCGTGTCCCACTCTCGGCGTGGTGCCATCTTCAGCTGAACTAGCTGTGAGACTCTGGCAGTGCATCACTCCAACCCCTCAATGCCTTTCTTGCATCCAGAACTGGACACAGCACTTGAGGTTTGGCCTCACCAGTTCCAAATATAGGGGCACAGTCATTGCCCTGGTCCTGCTGATCACACTATTGCTGATACAGGCCAGGATGCCATCCATTGACCTTCTGGGCTACCAGGGTACAAAATGGCTCATATTCAGTTAGGTCTCAACCAGTACCTCCAGGTCCTTTTCAGCTGACCAGCTTTCAAGCACTCCAAATCTATATGCTCTAGCTCTCATCTCCATGAAAAAAAAATGACTCTTCATCATGCTCTTATTACCATTGAAGAAACCTAGGAGCTATATAGGGAAGCAGCTAACTCTGTTGAAAATAAATTAAAATTATTATTTGAATGGTTTGTTGGTGGATCATGCATTTTGCCCAAGAGCCAAAAGATAAGGGGGGGGAGGGGGGGGAGGAAGCAGAACAATACCTGGCAGGTACAGTGACTTGGTTGTGGTGAAAACTTCAAGAGCAATAGATAAAGAGAGTAGTTCACAAGGAGGAGACTGAAGATGATATTTTCCTGCTTGATAAGTAAAAGCTTGTCCAAAGAAATTCAAATATGTAGTAAATACAATGCTTAGAAAAGGATGGAAATGTATCCCCTATACACTAAATGTCCTCCCTCATACATTACTTTTTTGCATGAAAACAAGTTTGAGTTTGGTGTAGGTAGATATGCACAGAAATTATATTGGCCATGCAGTGCCACATTGCAGCCCCTCAGCATACTCTTGGACTGGTTTTTAATGCATGGATATTATGGAAGAACATACAGATCATTCTAATCATGTATTAATATGTCACACCTTTATCCTCCAAGAAATTTAAAGCATGATTAAACACTTTTCCCTGGAATCATTTGTCATTCTGTTCTGAAGCATCTAAGTCTCCTTCTAGCTAGGGTTAACAGTAATAGTGAACAGAGTTACTGAAATTTCATAAGAAAAGGTAGCCTGGAGTTAGTTTGTTACTGTTCTTAAGAAAATTCCACCTTAATTTTGCAAGTCCAAGAAATATTGGGGGTTCATCCTTGTTACGAATTATTGAAAGTTATTAGGGTTTTACTTTTAGAAGAAAAGTTGCAAATTACTGGAATTTTTTCCCTCTAGTTTCGGCAAGTGTTGCCAAAAAGAAAAAAAGAACAGTGAATTCTGAGTTTTAGGTGAATCATCTTACACTATTCTTGTGCCAGTTCCAGAAGGAGTTTCAGAAGGAGTCTTGGTTTTGGTTGCAATACTTTCTCTGTACATATATGTTAAATATACACAGACTCCCTGCTGCCATCACATGTCATGTGGTTTATCCAAATCTAAAACTGACAAGCAGTAGTATGCACCTTCATATTACATTCCATCTGATGGGCGCCAGTGAACTGGACACTGTTGTGTCTGTGTCTGCTGTGGCTTTAGCTCCCACAGATAGAAGTAAACAATACCCAAGGCAAAGTCTGCAGAGACTGAGCTTCCACTCAGCCTTCTTTAATCTTCAGCCAGTTGGACAGCTTGGGAACACTTCAAGAATCCATACTGTATGTGAAAGGGAATCCCATATCCTCGGGTTGTTTTTGTCTCTTTCCTCAGCCATCCTGCTCTAGTCTTTGCACATCAACTCCTTTTACATTTGGAGTTTGTGTATCTCTAGGTTTCATCAACCATTGGCATTTACACATTTCCACACTAGAAGAGCATGTGAGAATGCAACATTCAGTACAAATACATTTCAACTAATTTGTGAATACTATGGAACTCTTAATTTTTATCCCCCTCTGATTATGACATGGCAGCATAGCAAGCTGTCATCCCATTTTTATTTCCAGCTTGGTTGCACCCTACTTATTGAACATGGGGTCTGCTCATACACTCAAAGTTTGCCAGAGGTGAAATCTCTCCCAGCACAGGGACTCTTTTGTCCTGTATGTTCAAGTTCTTACAATGTTCTGTCCCCAAGCAATGACTAGAACTCAGCATCAATACTCATTGCAGTCAAAGAATTTTAACTTTCCATTTTTTAAATATTTAATAAAAAGAATTAATATCTAACTGATGTTAGATACCTACAAAATATGGGCAGCACACATGTGAGGAAAATGTCTTCTCAGAGCATAATATAGGTTAATATTTAGGCTTGCCAAAGTGTGTGAGTGTATCTTTGATCTGTGGGTGGCATTCTGTATCCAAATATGCAATACAAATATTATTTATCCTTTCAGTCAAGTAAATTATGACTATCTGACTTAAAAGGAAAGCCAACAAGATTCCAGTTTAAAAACATAATATTCATAACTTCCCACTCCCCCCCTCCAATCTTACTTCATGTTGCCAGACTCTCATTCAAATAGATTGTTTTGCAAGTTCTAAACACCTAACAGTCAATTTGTAATACAAAACAATATATACAAGGAATTCTGTCTGGTCTCTGCCAGGCAACTGAAGAGTTGGAATTCCTGATGAAGTTGAAGAGAAAAAATTTGCAAATGCTTTGTTCTATTAACCCTTTGTACATTGGTTGCTTAAACTATGTAGGCTAATGTTTCATATTGGTTCCTCTACAAGGTGATGTAATAATCTTTTGTCATAAAGTTTGGTGTCCCCAAAGTATTTTGAACATTATACCATGTTTAAGGTATTGAAGAGGTTGTTTAAAGTTGTGAAGTGACTAACAGCCATCTACCTCCTGTAAAACAAATTCTGCAATTCTTAGGGAAGGGGGTTGCAAGCAGCCAGAGCAGCTGGGTCAGGGCAGGGCTGGGAGGCTACAGGGAAAGTACTGGAGGGAAGCCCGGTCTGCTGGTGACTCAGCCCTTGGTATTCACCTCCCAGAAAACCAGTGCCAGAGTGGCATTAGGGCACACAGAACAGGGTTAGGGACTCATGCTCACAGCTTGGAAAACTGGATCCTGATCAGTAACTGTGGAGGCTGGTGTAGAAAGAGTCTACTACACTTCCCTGGAGGGAATGCCCTTAGGCACTAACCTCCGTTGTTATGGTGAAGAAAATTCCTCCCAGCATGCTTCCCTGATCTATGCAAATTGATTGTACCCCATTGGTCCTTCCCCTTTGCTCTGCCCCCAAGCCCATGGTCGGGGTTCACATTATTTAAAAAATCTATTGGAAACCACATTCTCTGCCCACATTTTGGTCCCACATTATGTCAAAAATATAATAAACTGCCTCCTTTTCCCAGCTGAATACATGCTGTGGGAGAGGCAGTGGAAAAAGCATCTAAAAACCCCTGTCTGACACCTATTCAAAATATGCCAGTACACCAAACTTATCAGCTGATAAAATGGCAGAAGAAGGGGACCTCCAAAAACCAACAGATCAAGCCAAACAATTACCTAAAGCTGCACTGCATGACATTGCCACTGCAGCAAAAATATCTCTGCTCCTCACCCCTAGCATTTTTATCCTCACCCAAAGTTTTACAGTCGTTAAACAGGGTATATGAGTCCTTCATAAAATTTGTAGACCGATTAAAGTTTGCACTCAAAATACAAACTGAAAGTCCTGAGGGCCGAAGAGGAGTATTAAATAAAATTGCTATGACAAATGCCAATCAGGAGTGCAAAGCTATTTTAAGGGCTCTACACTTGGACTCTGAATCCACCATCGAACAGATGGTTGAAGCCTGCACAAGACATACATCCACTGAAAACACAGTAGTGCAGGCAGTTGGAAAGGGGTAGCAGGAGTCTTTGTGGTGGTTGCAGCAAAAGACAATTGGGGATGCTTCAATTGTGGGGAACTTGGTAATTTTCTAAAAGACTGTCCCAAGAGACAGACCATGGACAGAAGATGGTTGTGAACACCCATCTGTGGCCCCAATGGCAATCACCTTACCAGCAGTGCCCGGGAAACTCCCAGTGGAGCGTGCAGCAGCTCCACACTACCACATTTAATTGAAAGCTGTTTCGCCCCACTCTGCTCACCATCACAGAGCAGCAGGAGGACCAGACACCAGTCCCGACAGCTCCAGAGGTTCTGGCCCACATCCAGAAGACTTTGCATATTGAGTGGTTCAGGTGGGACCCGGCCAGCACCAGCTGGTGAGTGTGCTGTCAATTGACTTTGCAGATGAGTGCCTGCGCCGAATGCCAACAGGACAGTATGGGCCACCAGGTGGTCCTTGGGACATTTTAATCATTGGGGATGCATTCAGTGGACCTGACCAGATTCGTGTTTTCCCTGAGATGTATGCAGTGAACCCAGGAGACAAAATCTTCTCCCTCTGCTGCACTGAACAACCATTCTACCTATCTCACGGTACACCAATTGTAAGTTTTCCTTTTGCCTCAAGAGTATTTGGAGCAGGTTCCTCTCAAACCTAGTTACGTGGGTGTGGATTTTGGGATCTATTATGCCAATCATTGAGCGTGGCTTGTTCTGTAAGGGGGAAAAGCACAACCCAGGAACAATGGACCCTGGAGCGGATGTTACCATCATTGCCCACTCCCGAGTGGCCATCAGATTTGGAGCTGCAACCTGTGGCTGGGATGATCTCAGGAATCGGAGGTATATCTGAGTCCCTTTGTGGCAGAAGCTCAATAAATTTATCCATGGAACACCATACAAGGCTCCTGTCCCTCTCTTCAGCATCTCCTGAAGTGGGTTCACAGAAAAGCTGAAATCACTCACCCAGGAACATGGATGTACCTGTGCTACCAGGACCTTCTCAGGATGCTTCTCCAGGAAGGTTGCGGCACTCCAACCTCCAGCGCCCCGCCGCGACAAGTAACCATTCATACATACCTCCTGTTTTTTTTTTTTTTTTTCAGGAAAATAAGTGGCCTAGCTGTGCTACATTTCATGTATTAATATTTGTCTATCTAAAATTAGCCTGTCCAAAACCACTTATTTGGGGTGTGAAAGAACATTCAGGCATAGAGGTGTTTAAGGAGCCATTGGAATGACACACTTTTGCTGGACGGCTTTGTCTAGACCTTTCTTGAGACCTAACAGATCTGAGCTTAGCATTGTAGGGGTACAGCCACACTTGCTTTTGCAAATCAGTTTTTAACCATTACCATGGTAGTGGTAGTGTACTCATACATATATGTAGATTAGGTATAGATATAGATGATAAAGACAGATAGGTAGACAGACAGACAGATACAGAGACCTATAAAATTGATAGAGGCAGAAGTAGATGGATGCACTGGTACAGTAGCAGGGCCACAATTCAGAGCTGGGTAGCCAAAGTCGTTGACCCTGGTTCTGTTGCAGGTACACAGACATGTCTTGTGTCTGCTTAATACCAGAGCTGTTACAGCAATAAGAATCAGACCTTCAGGTTTATTAAAAACATTTACAAAACTGTACAAACAAAATCTAAAAGTCTGCAGCCAATTAATAAAGCTGTGGCTAGGCAGGGGCTGTTATTACTGCACTGTACACAAGAGACATTTCATGCGAATATAAGTAACAAAATTTGAATTCTCCTGCTCCAAAAATGAAGGGACTAACTGGAAACTTTCAGGAATCTCTGACAATAGGGGCCTCATAGCAGCCTCTGTAGCTTTCCTGTCTGTGTCCTGCGGAATGGAGCTGGTGCACACTTCCTGCAACGCCATAATTTGCTCATTTTAGAGTTATGAAAGTTTTCAAATTCAATTATTTTTAGCACAAATTTCTCAACATAAACACATCAGGTACGTTTCTTCACTTAAGAATGACTGAAAGAGTTGTGCTAATGTGACCTGTCTTTGGTAGAATTTGATTTTGGCCCAGCATTCCCTCCAGGGAAATCCATCCTCCTCAGCCCAGAAGGATTTCCAGTGTGAATAGGTGTACTCCTGAAAGTTTTCCAAGTGAGGAATTACCATCAGTACACTGCGCATTCATAATTTGTGACTTTTTAATTATTTTTAGTAAAAGAAACTGGAGAGAAAACTTTCTTGGGACAATGCACAGTAGCTTACAATACGTAAGTTAATGTGTTCATCTCCTTGGTCAAGTCAGTAAACCTCAGAGAGCAGATAAACAGCAGTGTTAAGAAAGAAGATTTTATGGATACAAATTAAAGTTGTCATTGTATCTTAACAATGAAATTGGCTAATTGATGTGAAATACAGTTGTTAATGGGTATCTAATTTTAGCTGATTTGTGTATGTATGATTTACTGCCTCACATAATTATCTTTTCATTCTTAAGGCATCCCGCTTTATCTGATTATCTGGCAGCAGTAATAATTTATTTCCTGAGGTACTGGAACACAGCACAGGTTGTTCTTGTATTGAATTATGTGTAAAATACACCCCCCAATCAATCCTGCCCTGAAAGTGCAGCATGAGGATCGATGCAGAGCCTGTGATGGGAGCTCATCACACCCAAGTGTTCTACCCACTCTGTTACTGCCCTGTGGCAGCAATCAGGATCTACTTCAAGAGGCTTTTCCCTCTTCTTACAGGAACTAAGTCCCTGTTATCTCAGTGACAGACTGATGCTTACCTACATCTCCTAAACTTGGAAGGACTCCAGCTGACAGACCCCAGTTCTGACTGGTGACAAAGAGGACTCCACCACATCTACCTGCTATGTCTGTATATTATTCAAGCTCTGTAATGCCTTTTTCTTCCCATGCTATCCAAGCCTGAACCAGCTGACACACAGTCCTTGACTCAGAAACACAGAAGTCTGTATAGACTTGGCAGAAGAAAACCAAGACAGGAAACAGAAGATTGAAGGTACTTGCCCAGCAGACCAGCTGCAGCTCATATCCATGCTCCTTGAGAAGTGAAGTAACACGATTTTTAGATTGCTGTTCTTCAGATACAGAATGGTGCAACATTCCTGAAGGACTCCTAGACTGCAAAAAATTCACCAGGCAATGTTTTTCTGTACCACAGAAGAAAGTGGCTGCCAAGAGTAGCACCGTGGAGTAGCCTGCCCAAGAAGACAGGGTTATGCTGAACCAGTGTGTTTGCATGTGTTTCCCTCAAATTCTGCTGCTTACGCACCAAGGAGGGGCATGGACAGGGATGGGGGACAGCAGGGGCTGCTGCAATAGGACAGGAAGGGTGACTTGACACTCCTACCCCCAGTGGTTGGTGCTACTGACTTCTCTTTCCCCCTTTCTCTGTACCCACACTCCTTCTACTTTTTCTCCACTCAAAGGGTGTTCAGTCATCAGGACCACGTAACACCTTTTCTCTCCTTTGTCCTATGGGCTGGATAGCAGCCCAGGCAGAAGGAGACACACAGGATGGGACAGTATGGCAGAGATGGTGGTAGGCCACAAGATAAGGAAGGGCACATGCACAACAGAAAGCTGAGACTGAAATGCCTGAAAGGCCTGTGCTCCAGAATCAAGGAGAAAAAAAGGGGAAACCTGAGAAAAAGAGAGCTTTCTCTCAACCCCCATTCCTATGTGTCTCTGTGAACAAGAGGACTCTCTTCACTGTTCTCACTCTCTTCCATTTCCCCCCTGGGTCACCAAAAGAAACCTGAATGTCTTCATGCACTGAGAAGCCACCAGTCATCCCTACTGATCTCATAACTTGTGTTTGATAGATCTACATTTCTAAAAATATTATGAAAAGGGCTTCTTTATTCCCCTCTTGCTTCTTTACTCTCTAAGCTAATTTAATTTACTATGTCTTGTGACCATGAGGTTTATAATTTACTCATAGTCCCACTTGGACAGAAGTCTTGTACTAACACTAAAACTAACTCTAAAATAGGAGCCGGGTATAAGCCTTGAAATGGCCTGAAAATCCTCTAGTTACCCTCGTCTTTGTTGATAATGAAGATGTTTCCAGAACAATTCTAGGGAACCCATTTAGTGAAGTATTGCATAGTGCCTCTGTTGAGGGTAGAGACACCATCTTTTTGTGTTGCAGAGAGTAACACAATATTCTTACAGAAATTGCCACTGATGCCTTCCCGTACTTGTTAAAAACATAGACTTGCAAAGACATTTGGTTTCAGCATAATTTCAGAAAATTCACTATAGCTTTATACATAACGTTTCTGAAACACATGCAACCTCAATTTTCTTCACCCAGAGTCAGCAAGAAATGCAATCCCCTGTCCCACCTGGAAGTGATCTCTTTCTGGTCCAACAATTGTAGTATGTCCAGCTAAGCTGGTAATTACAATTGTTAGTGTTGTCATGATTTTTTAAGATCTTATTGTAATAGAAGGCAATCACAAAACAATATTAAACATGCCAGTGTTAGTTATGCTTATTCTTTAGCCAATTGTGCTGTCACTGGACTGATGTGTTAGAAAAAATTTGAGGACCTTTGACAAGCACAGTGTCATACTCAAACATGTGTGGGCACTCAATACTGAAAGAAATAATGCCAGATGTGTGTTTGCACAATAGTATGATTCATGATTATTGAAATCTGTGTGATGGAAAAAATTTAGTGCTTTTCAAACCATTTTGATACTATTTTCTATTGAAACGCTAACTTTCTTTCATGACTTTGACAGAGAGGACTTTTCTATTTCACCTTTAGTAATTATTTTCTTTCAGGAAGAAAGCATCATGTCAAGGATGCCACCTCTTCAACTGGAAGATGTTCTTCAGACATAATGCGATCCTGACATTCCGCTTAAATGTAAACTACCAGCCTGTACAATTTAAAAGTCAATAATTTTATTGACTTTAATCAAGAAAAGTATTTAGGTATTTAGTCAACTCACATATTTGTAGTCAAATGTCACAAGCTATCCACTCACATAACTCAGGATCTGTGCTCGTAACGATTTTTGTGTCCTCATGCAGACTTTGCTCTCAAAATAATTGCTTCCATAAAGCTATTTGTAACATTAGATTGTATTTCTGCAGAAATGTGAAATCATGTAGTTTTAGATGATTTCTATTCTAATAAAATACAAGAACAATTCTCTCCTAAGAAAACGCCCTTCACAAAGAATTACTGCTAAGACACCTTTACATCCAGATTATAAAAGAAACCAAACCCCAAAACTCTTCAAACACTTGATTGCTCCTGTTTGAAGGACTTGTTCAGGGTACAGTGGGATTTCTGTGATTGCTGTTTGCAAAGGGCATTGCAAGGAAGCTTGTTTCCAGAGCTAGGCTGCTACACAGCAAAATCCTCATGCAGGGAGCAACAGATAACGTCCCAGCCTCAAGCTGCAGTACAGACCTTTCAGAACTTGTCAACACCACCCTATCTTCTGCTCAGCTGCAGTCCCTTCCTCTGCCCACTGCCCTGCTCTGTGTTTGTGAGAGGTCCATGCTGTTGGCCCAAGATAAATGAGAGGAAACATCTTCTGGGAGAGGGCAGACACAGCACAAGAGCTCTTGAGAGCAACGTGCCATCCTAATGAGAAACACTGATGAGAACAATCCTGCCTTCTCTAGGATCTTGGACATTTCCAGGCTTTCTGTGAGGGTCTTACATTCAAGTGCTGTACATCATTCCATGAGGATCTCAAGTGCACCTCAGAGATGAAGGATATTTCTCTGGCAGATTTTCCATGAAGGAACAGATGCCATTCTCGGGCGCTTGCCTTTCCTTGTCCTTACAGAAAACAATAGGAGTTTTTCCTTCACACAGTAGTTTTCCCTCTTTTGTTAGTTCACTGTATTTCCTGCCAGGTGTCTTGCTTTCCACTGGCTTGTTTTATTTTATGGCTGGGTCTATTTAAATTACTATCTCCATGGAGATACTGAAAATCTGAGCAGACATGCGCCTGGGCCACCTGTTCCAGCTGACCCTGCTGGAGCTGGGCATGAGTTAGATGACCTCCAGGGTTTCTTCCAATCCCAGCAATTCCATGGCTCTGTGAAACAGAAGCCAATACAAATTTTCCTACCATAAGTAAATGAGATTTATATTTCCCACACTTTGGAGAATACTTATAACTGACTTAGAGAAAAATAGAAAACAGAATTTAGCACTTGCCTGAAGATTTGCAGTCTCCCACAAGCACTTAATGACACAGATGATGATGACGTATTTCAGATCATATACATTGAAGAATATTAAAAGTTTTTTTTGGCGTACAGCTCTGCTTCTTCATTTTCCCCCTCACTCCTGTTCTATGACTCTGTAAAACAGAAAGTGTCTCAGCAATGTGCTTAACGCCACAGAATGGCATGAGCAACATTTTGTGCAGCTGCTAGACAGCCTCCTCATCTTTTCATCTTGGCATAAAAATAAGTGACCTGATTCAAAATCAGTGCAGTTCTTAGATAAAACAACCTTTTCCTGAGCTGAGGAGATCCAGTAGGTGGTAAATACTGACACTGTAAGGCCAGCCTAATTGTGTTATCAAGGAACCAAGTATTTTTGGGTGAGGTTTGGCGCACACACCCAGTAATACAGCCATCATGAAGCAAGCCTAGTAAAGCAGCCCAAGCAGTCTCTGCTTTGATTTTGAGGAGGCATATCACCTCTTTTACACAGACATCTCAATTAAGTGTTTTGCAACCAATTTAGTAAAGGTAAAGGACAGATTGTGCCCACCTCAGAATCTGTCCCAAGCTACCACCTGAACAAAAAGAAAATCTTAAGAATTCTGCATGAGTTGCTGCAATGAACAACACCAAGGAAGCTGAGCAGATCTGAGCACAGTTGGTGTTTTCCAGGGGGCATGCTTTTTCCTGCTCAGAATGGTTTTGTTGTGCTGGGTAGCCTCTCCAGTCACCTGCTATTTCTCGCCTCTGCCCCGCTGGCATGAACACCTGAGCATTAGTACTTACTTTGGCATTTAGAAAAGGGGAGCCTGGGGTTGTATATCATTCTGCCTGGCATTCAAGCTGTATGTAATGCATCCCTTGGAATGTTTTGCTTAAATGCATGCAAATATCTGGAGAATTGAAGCCTAGGGCCCTATTGTCCAGTCATATCTCGTGTGGAATTAAATACCTCTTTGTTTAGCTATTCGTTTCTATTATTTTCTTCTCAGCTGCTGCAAAAGCATCTGTTACAGTGTGCAATGTACTCCAGCACACAGATACAGCCTTCCATCTCCCTGTCCTCCCAACTCTCCTTTTCACCTACTTCTGGGAAAAAAATGAGGTATTAATTCTTTACCTTACAAGACTGAAAAAAAGAAATGTCATATGTGCTTTCCAAACACAGTAGCAAATGTGCTTCAGAGAATACACTGTCCAAGAAATAAACAGAACTGTGAGAGGATAGGGTGTAACAGAGGTGTAAGAGTGAGCACATGCCTTATTAGTTAGGATATTATTTGGGTTAATTAAAGAGGTGTCATTAAGCTCCTTTCCTGTTATGAATAAACTTAAAGGTTATGTTTAGCTGTGTTGTGGAAAAGAGATTGGAAAGGTGGTCTTGCAATAATTTGCTCAGCTCTACTGTCCCCAAAAGAGCAGAAATCAGTGACCAGAAATCAGAGCAAAACAGAAGAACTAGACAATTTCATTGAAGCCATTTGTTTAATAAATAAATAAGCAACAACAACAACAAAACAAACAGGAAAAAAAAACTGAAGAAAATATGTTTAAAGCAGAATTTTGAGGGATAGTGCCCAATTATATTAGGCAATTAGATGCTAGAAACTGATGACAGTTTTTGCCACAAAATGTAACCATTAAAGTAATAGGCAAACAAAAAGAACAGTTACAATGCAGGTGTAGGCCTTGCTCAGGAAAATACAGCGTGTCTGACCAGACTCAGAAGTGACACACCTCCTGTTTAGGACCTGCCTACCAATGGGTGATGGGGAATCCAAGTTACTCTGTCAATGCACAATTCAAATCAAAATGAACTCTCTTGCCTTTTGACCCACTGCCCTTCCTGCACTTACTCTGATGACTCTCAAGCTCTAGCTCCCTTCCTTGATGTCTGTAGTACAGCAAATATACCTCAACTTCCAGACAAGTTTTTACCACCTGTACAGAAAGCTATTGTCCTAAGTAAGTACTGGAAAACTGTCTCAGATAATAAAATTTCTAATGTACTTCCAGTGTGCAGAATTACTCTTTCGTCATTCATTGTTAGCACTGTATTATATTAAATTTCTAAAAAAGTGCTAAGCCTTACTCACAATGTGCTTTTAGGATGGTATCTAATGTGTCCTTGTTTTTAGACATATCCAGATACAAAGAGTTTCAAGAAATGTTAATGTGCTTGCACATCTCCAAATATTCTCTGCAACTGAACAAGATGCCTTCTGTAAACTTCACTTCAAAATAAAATTTTCTTTGCCTATAAGTGATTTTCCTATTCTGTTTTTCCATTAGTCAACACAAAATTCCCTGGAAAATTAAGATGGTGATACCTGTGAAATCAGCGTTCACCTTTATGCTGACAATATATATTCTGTCAGCTTGAAGAGTTAATGTAATTTCTTGAAAATCATTTAAGGAAAACGTGATAAAACATGGGAATGTATGACAGTAGAAATGTGAGATTTGCTCAAATACAAATCGAAATGTATCAGAAAACAGCCACTGAAGCATTTTTCCAATTGTCTGTAAAAGGAGAACTCTAAAGACCTACAGCAGGAATATAGATGCATTCTCTAGGGACATTTCTGGCTTTCAGATTCCTGCTTTTTTGCTGCCAAAGACCAAAGCCAAACATATTGCTAAGGCTTTAAGACACATTTTCATCAGTAAAATACCTTATAAAATAGATCCCAAAAATATTGAATGACTGCCAAAATGTTAATTTATTTTTTATGTCCTCATTGAACAATGAAATATTTATGTTAATAAAGGCATGCTATAACAAATTAATATTTTGGAAACCACCATTCACAGTTTCTAATTAGCAGTAGGCACTGAAATTAAAAATGAGGACACTCTGTGTTCTTCCTGCTTAAAGTTGTCTTTTCAGATGACAGTGCTCTGCACAATAATTTTGCAGAGATGTATATTGCTCCAGTAATGTCTGACACTCATTCTGATTTTTTTTTCTCTAAAATTATTTATGAGCAATCTGTCTTACCCTGGTGCGTGGTCAGAGCCCAATCTGACCCAGCTGTTAATGCTGCATTTGCAAGGAAAGATGTTGTCTCTATTTAGAATTTTCAATTTCAGACTTTAAAGTATTTGTACCTGCACTAACTTAAGCAGTTCCTTCACACCCAAAAGTGTGGTTGTTCCACAGAAGTGGTTTAACATCTAAATGCTGGTGTTATTCAACTTCCTTGTATGCAAAAACTGCAAGTTATCACTCCAGCATTATCAAGTGCTCCTTTCCAGCACCAGTAGGTTGAACAGCATAAGTTCAACACATGGAGAAGCTTTTATTCTCTGTCCCAGAGACCTGAATGGTGTTGTGTTACCACTCCTGAGCTGGCAATTAGAATAGAGGCAATGGCTGGCACTGAAGCTTGCTTTGAGAGCAAGCAGTGCTCCAGATTACTGTTTCCTATTTTGGACTTAAATTTGATCCACTTGCAGCTGATGTTGGATGTGACAGATAATATCCTGGATATCTAATTTATATTTGATTATTTAAGGTGAGATTTTCCAAATGGTCTCAGTGCTGGAATAACCCTTCTCCCACTGAAGTCACTGCCAAAACTAGAGGAGGTTGAAAAAACTCCCGTCCTTATTAGCCATTGAAATATCTGGTGAAGAAACAGGAAGCCAGACGTAATTTTTATGCTGGCTCCCTGGAAAATGTACTGACTTTTAGAATTTTCTTTATGAGCTTGAACTCCTCACCTGGCTCCCCATCGAAATCAGCGCACAATAGGAGGTGCAAAATACATCTTTTCAACTAAAAGCTCCGGGGATTGTTGCTCTTACCCTCTTCCTCCTCTAGATACAGAGCATCTGGAATGGTGCTGGGCATCCCATAAATAAGGACAGCTGCTACTTCAGGAAGAAATAAGAGTCTGATCAAAGTTGACAGGCAAGTAGAAGGGACTGTGACAGAAATAAGCAAGGAAAAAATGGAGGATCTTGCAGTAATTTCCTAAGCACACCTCTCTACTGATACGTTTATTTCTGAAAGGGAAGGTAATGTTAATTTAGTCTAGCCTTCCTTTCACACGATTTTCACTCATGTGATGTCAAAAGCAATACTTTTTGGATCTTTAAATGCTGTGATTTCAGTAAAGCTATTAAAATATAGGGGCCTCCTTGGAAAGGGACGAAGAGCTATGTGTGCTATAAAGACAAGAAGAGCCAGATATCACTTGTTAAACACATGGGTTGAAAAGAGTGAAAGGCAGAGCTGAAAGCTCAGAGAAGCATCATCCTCCAGCATGACACACTCCATCTTGTAAATAATTGCTAAGTGTCCTCACACTCACACAGCTCATGGATTCCACAGGGGTGAGAGCATAAGACAGCCTTGCAGACACACTTTTGAGGTAACTCTAATTTGAACTAGGAAGCTATCCAGTTTTGATGTCAGGAATTTTTAGTAATACCCACAGCACTTGGGTAAGTGTTTCTCATGGTGAGTTGGCCTCACCAAGAAAAACAAGTGCCCTATATTGAGTCAAACAAGGCCAGCATACAGCACTAGTATCAGAATTTGTTCTTCTTTCTCTGCCAAACTTAAAAACCTTAATACAATCAGGGCTGTGGGGCATAGTATCTCTCCTGTCACTTTCCAGTTGTGAGGGGTAGCTGAAATCAGCACTTGGCACTGGACCCATCTTCTCAGAGACATCCTTTAAAGGGGTTATTTCTTACAACATCAGAGCACACTGAACAACATACGGACGAGGTGCTTTGCCCCTTCCTTGCCCCACTGCTCTGCAGCAGAGAGCTGTGCTGCTGCTTGGGTGTTACCAGAGAGGAGCTCTGCTCGCTGAGCTTGCTGGCCCTTCCCCAGCTGCACACAGGA
This sequence comes from Cinclus cinclus, assembly GCF_963662255.1. Classification (NCBI taxonomy): domain Eukaryota; kingdom Metazoa; phylum Chordata; class Aves; order Passeriformes; family Cinclidae; genus Cinclus; species Cinclus cinclus. The sequence continues at coordinate 93,185,549 of NC_085048.1, forward strand.
CTTGGGAAGCAGTGGTGATGCATCTGGCACTTCTCGGGAAAGTCAGAGCCTTCCTGGCAGGGATGTGCCCTACAGGATGTTTCTGGGCAGATCACATTCACATTCACATTTTGCAGTGTGGGTGATGCTAGGTGGACCCGGCCAGAGGATCTTTTCCAGTGCCTTTCAGGAGCACCACATCAGAAGCCACACTACTACAGTTAAAACTGTCCCACTCCTTAGAGGGTACAACTACAGTGATTTACACCAAGCTGAGAGGCTGGTCCGTGGAGTTGATGTATTTAGCTGGCACATGTAAGCAATCTTAGATGTGGATGCAGTCTCAAATGCTCATCCATGTGTAAGATTTATGCCTGCCTGTGACCTAAGTTCTGCTCCCTGCAAGGCTATATATATATATATATATATATATATATATATCAGATACTCAAATGTGATAATGATGGGAACAGATGTGGAAATATATAGATAGATCTGGAACCTGGTCAGAGGGCTGCATCTCATGGTGCCATGCCAGAAAGGAAGAAAAAAATAATGAAAATAAACAGAAAATACCCTTCTTGCTTAAAAGAAACCACAACTTGATCAAAATTTATTGTTCATATTCTCATTCTCTATGCAGGCTTTAAAAATGAACAAATTCTTTAAGAAGACAAAGCTCTCACTGTCTGCTGAAATGGCAAAGTTAGCAGCAGCCAAGGTAAAATTTCAAGATTTCCACTTTGAAGTGGAACTTGGAGTTAATGGGCTGGGCATGCCCTGATACATAGCACACAGCAACATACCTTGGTTGAATCATAGACGCTAGAGATGGAAAAGACCTATTAGGTCATCTTTTCCATCTCCCTGCCAATGTAGGATTATTCTTTGCCAATTCAGGATTATTCTTGAATGTTTTCTAGTCTAGCTTTAAATGACTCAGGCTGTGGGGCTTCCACCACTTCCCCTGGGAGGCTATTCCACAGACTAATAGACTTTGCTGTTAGAGAAAATTTTCCTGATATGCAGCCTGAGTTTTACTTTGTTCCATTGCATGCTAGTTCTCCTTGTTGTAAGTGTATTACACTACCCTAGGTAATTTGTCTCCCTGTGTTGGTGTTTATGACCTTCCAATACTTTGAGAAGGCTTCAAAATCCACCTTAGGATGGATCTTAGGTAGCATTATACACCACTGCTGTCATCTATAATATACTCGTAGCATCAATTAGATGATGATACTTAAAACATATTCATATTTTCGCCATCATGCTGTGAGATCCTCCAGAGTGGAACACATATTGCACCACTTAGTAAAACCAAACTTGCCTCCTGCTGTTTGGCAGCAATTGTACCCGAAGTGATTGAAAAGCGCCTACAGCTTGAAAAGTGCCTGAAGCTACTTGATCCTGCTGTGCTGACTTCCACCTGTGGGATCACAATGTGTGATGGGTTAAATTAGCACAAGTACCTCCAGTATTGCTTTTTCCATACATTTTCCACATGGACATTTCAGAGTGAGAAGTTGAGAGGCAGGTGGGGAGAGCTCTCTGGAGGTGGGAAAAGAAAGGGCAAATCACTCTGCATGAGTGGCTCCTGAAACAGTGAAGACACTCTTGATTTGGATGAGTTCGGATTAAAAAAGCAACAGGCACAATTAAAGATTTTAGGGCCAAATGTGGGACAGCAGCATTCTGGGGCCAAGGCACGAGGACTGGGAGGCTTCCTATGGGTGAGGATCTTCCAGCACGGGCTGTCCCATCACTTCCAGTTGGGGACAAGGGCAGGGCAGGGCTGCCATTTACCAGTAACTACTCGGAAATGAGTCCAGACATTGCTCTTTTATTATACAGTCAAGTATATTCTAAAGACCTGCCTTGCTATGCAGGCAGCCACAGAGGCATGATCCCTGAAAATCAGTGTTCTCTGGCATCAGCTGCAGTGTGTCCTTTAGTCCTAGAGACTCTCTCTGCACATCTCTGTATGCTGGCCAAAGAGTGGCTTGTGATACCTACAGGTTGCCTACCTGTTCTACTGATTTTGATGTGACCATACAGGGAATAGGGAGAAGATCTTCACTGAAGAAGATACAGAGATTTCTTATCCTGACCAAAATTTTCATAGTTGTTTTTTGGAGAAAATCTTGCCTTTCCATCATGGTTGGTGTGGGGATCACTACCAGTCACAGGACCAAGAGGCTGAGACTCCAGACACCATCCATTTATACTTTATCAATCCCCCCACTTTAAATTATTGCTTGATTCAGAGTGAAATATTTTGAGCAGAAAAACTTACTTGGTCACAAATTAATAACAGCATTTTGATACATGTAAAAATCAACAAGATTAAGACATCAACATATTTTACAAGTAACCTTCATTATATTCACCATGCCACCACAGTCTTTCAGCTTTGTTACACACACTCATAAACATGAAGAGTTTGAAAAATTAAAAGCTTTAAAAAATAAAATTTTTATTAACAGGAAATGGAAAACCAAAGCAAAGACATTTCTTTAGACTCCAAGCAGAAAAATGTTCATAAGATATTTCTGCAGGAACAGTAAAAAAAAAACCCAAAAAACAAATCAGAACATCTGAGAGGTGTCATAGTTCAGCCCATGAACTTGCACACATGGAACATCTGCTTTTGCTCTGTGATTGCTCCTAGTTGCTCCACAGAGGTCAATAATTCACTGGCACCATCTCTTTACATTTATTTCTATGTGTGATCAGGGTCCATAAAACACATGTACAGACCCTTAACATGCTTCCAGCACTTTCGGACCATCTATCCCAAGACCCTTTGTCTCATCAAGAACATTTGATGTATAGCATAGTGACTTCGTAAACCAGATTCCCTTTCCCATAGGTTTATACTGTAGCTTGTTAAGGACCAGGCAAGCAGCAAAAAAAATAGTTCCCTTTGAAACCACAGTGGTCTTGAGTAAAATAATCTGCTGCTGGTTTTTGGGTCCTGCTCCAGCTGGTTCCCTTTCTCCCGCCCCCAACTCCAAGCAGAGGCCAATTCCTGCATGGAATTGAAGGGCAGGTAAGGAGAAGAGCCAGATCCATGTCACAACCCCCACCCTTTCCTTCTTCCCAGGCTTAACTTCATTCTCGATTCCCTACCTTCTGTCCCCCAGCACAGGGAGAGGTGGAAGTGTGAATTATGGTCAGTCCATGTCATGTTTTTTGTGCTGCAGCTTCCTCCTTGGGGAATAGTCTTTCCCCTACTCCAGTGTGGGGTTCCTCCCACAGGAGGTAACCCTTCACAAATTTCTTCTATGTGAGTCCTTCCCATGGGCAGTAGTTCTTCATTAATTGCTCCAGTGTGGGTCCTTAGGAGGGTCACAAGTCCTACCAGGAAACCTGCTCCAGCATGGGCTCCTCTCTCAGTTGGTCTGGAGCACGGCCCTGCCAGGTTCCTGCTCCTGCACAGACTTCCCACGGAGTCACAGATCTCATTCTGGCACTCACCTTCTCCAGCGTGGGCTGCTCCATGGGCTGCAGGTAGATCTCTGCTCCATCATGGGCATCCATGGGTGGCACAGGCACAGCTGCCTCACCAAGGTCTTCATTCCTCCTGCTGTAGTTGGCATTGCACCAATGTTTCCTCCTCCCACCCTTTAAACACATTATCCAAGAGGTGCTGCCACCATCACTCATGGGCTCAGCCTTGGCCAGCAGCAGGTGTGTCCTGGAGCTGACGGGCATTGGCTCTGTGGGACATGGAGGGAGCTTCTGGCAGCTCCTCAGAGAAGTCACTGCTGTTGTCCCCCAATATCATAACCTTGCCATACAAACCCAATATAATGGTATTATCTAACAGAGAATGTATTTGGAAAACATTACTAATTTAACACTGAAGCACTGAACTAGTCAGCAGCTGCCTTCATTTTTCACACACTTCTAGACACATACTTAAAAGAATATACTAAGGAATTAATTAATTGGCTAGACACCAATGTTTCATGGGAATGCATCTGTTTTGTGAGAGTCAAATTAAAAATGAGAAGCATTCTTTACAGGACTTTTATTAGTATATAAATACATTTGATTATTTTATTTCTTAAACAATATGTACAGCATTGTCTTGAAATAAACAACAAAGGAAATAGCACAAATTGTTTCAAGCTAGTACATGGGTGGGGTATGGATAACAGCTGAGTTTAAGTTGTTTTGTGGACATAAACCCTTCTGGTTATTTCCATGCCTTTTTGACAAACCTTTAAAACATGCTGACATTTTATAAAGAGACTAGACAGCTATGAAGACTTCAGAGGATCCCATTTTTTTATTGAGACAATGCTTTACATACACCTGCATATATCTTTAATGATTAATGCACATATGGCAATACAGCCAAACCACACAAAGCTGTGGAGTTACAAGGGGTGCCCTCTGGTCCTTCCTTTCCTGGTGCTATCTCCTCTGTGCAGGGCTGACACAGTTCCTGCAGAGCTACATCACCTCCTTCATGAGGCAGGTGGGTGAAAGGGGCTGGAAAGATGGAACAACAGGTTGTGTTGTGGCAGCAGTGGTCACTTGGGCAAGCAAAATGCAGCTATTCCTGGCTCATCAAACTCCTTTCCTAGAACAGCAGGTGGACCTCAACTGCCTCTGTGATGCTGCTGTCTTTAGGGATGCTCCAGAGGCAGTGGAGAAACTCATTTTCCATAGCAGTGCAAGAGCCACGACTGAGCCGAGTGTTGCAGGTAGAGGAGGAGAGCAGCACAAATCATAGATGAGAAAGTGGCCCAAACAGCAAAGAGCCAGATACTAATACCCTTACTCATAGTCAGTAGCATTCTGCTTCATAAGCTGTCCCCTGTGGCACTTCTAATTTGGTTCTCCGAGGAAAGTTTTATTAAGCCAGAGTAACAGAGATGATCTTAGCGTTGAAGACTTAAATTAGGCAATCACTGAAAATCCGAGGACCATTAAGGGGGAAAGGGCCAGATTTTGTGTTTCTGTTTTCTACCCTGAAATGTGGTTTAAGGCCTTTAGGGACAGTTTGTGCATTTTTACTGATTGGTGTGCAAAGCCAGCTGAACTGAGTCCCTCCCGCCCATGCAGCAGAGCTGAAAAAGCTGAAGAGGCAGAGCTGGGAAGATTTTGCAAATGCCTGTTTATTGAAAAGAACAGATATTAATAGGCACAATTAAAAGGCAAATATCTAAAGACAAACCAATTAAGCTCGTGTGCATCCCTAATGACAGTAATAAAGGCATTACTATTCAATGCAAAACCAAATGATCCTAGATTAAGTGCTGGGCACTCACATTTCAGATGATGCTAGTAATCTGAATTTCTCATTATAGAATTTATGCCAGACTAACACTCTTGCCAAGGGTGATTTAACTATTCACAGTGTCAAACTGACCTTGTAGCTCATAGAAAGAGAGCGTTAATTGCAATTTCATTGTATTTCATGACAAATTAAAAACTGGGCAGTGTTTCACATTATAAACTCAAATGATAATGAAAATCTCCTCTATTGGCAGCTGTATTTAGAAGTACTAAATCCCAGCTAATATTAACTAAATGGGCAGTTTCTTCTTCCCTTGAAAACAAAGGTATTTCTCTGGTGATAAGGTAGGACTTGCTCAGAGAAAGGATGCCATTATCTTCCTGGTGCTTTCTGCAGTTCTGCTTTTCCAGCATCCAATTACAATGTAAACATTTGCTTTTCTTATCAGTTCTGTGCTGGAGCAAACAAGGCCTTAAGAAGACTTTCAAAGTGACAGAAGGATATAAGAAGAAAAGAGCAAGGAGGGCATTGTTGAAAGAGGAGGATGGGAAGATATAAAGGTTAAATTTTTAAAAATTTAATTTCACAGTGTACTAGGAAAAAAACCCTATCTGAACTCATTCAAAAGGATAATCAAGTACAACAGACATGGGTAAATATGTGCCTTAGACCCACATTTAAAACCTAAAAATTTTAAAACCTAAAAACATCCTTATTTACCCCAATATTAATGTATGTAAGATCTACATGTTTTATAATTGGCCTAAAAAATATACCCCATATTCTGGAGATGGTAAAAGAGAAGCCAGATATAATCTCACTGAGTGTTAAATAAACACAGGGAATATGACTTCTTGTTTGCAGTTTCCCTCCTACAGGCTGCTAGGCTGTGTGCTGTGATTTTTCTGAAAATCTTTGCAAAATGGTGTGGAAATGGCTTGATATTTACAGCCTATGATTATTGCTTTATTTGCTGGTAAAGTTTGTTTGGCACCAGGTCTCCATCACTGGATTTAGCTCACTTTGCTTACATAGAATTTAAATAACAAGGTACAACAACAACATTTAAGATTAACATCAAGTTGAATATGAATGCACAGTCCTGTAATTAATGAAGAACATTGCATGCTCCTGTTGAAGGACATGTCAATGGATTATGACTTTTTGCTATGTAAACACAGTTTCTCATGATGATTCTGTACAGATACAATCCTGCAAAAACAGTGATTGCAACAGAAGAGAATATGGTTAGAAAATCTGAGGGATAAAATCTGTGTTACTTGAAAAGCATGAGAGGGTTTTGGTGACTTTATATGCAGGTAACTCCACTGCAAGTGTCAAAAGTATTTGAGAATAGTAAGAGAACTGTAGATGTTGTTAAAACAAAACTCTTTCATGTCCCCACTATGACTGTTAAGAATTCTGCTTTACAGGAATCACAGCAGAAGGAACTGCAACAATAGCTCTTATTATTTTTACAATGCTCAGAATATAAAAGTGCTCTGCAAGTATATAATGACTGAGCCATAACTGAGTGCACTGAGTGTGTCCTTGACATGGTCTGTCATGATCTTGTGCCAGTCAGGATGACACGAGTTTATTCTGCCTACCCTTTGCAGAGAAGAAAGAGCTGTGTGAGAAAAGTGCAGTGTTTGAACTCCAGCTACTCACGGCCGGCCAGAGACATACCCTGCTTTGTATCAGAGCCTCCTACACTCAGGACAGAGGACTGAGAGAACAAAAAAACCCACTACAAATCTGTGCTGTGGGCACACATTAATAACAGATACCCCTCCTGGCCTTTGCCAGCCCCAGCTCCAGGCAGCAGCCTATGCAATCTGTGGGGTAGCACTGGTCCTGATCCTGCCTGTAGGGAAAGGATCCATACTGCAAGGAATGCATGGATTTGATGAGAAGTTTTTTTCACCATGCACCATTTTTGATTAATTGTTTCTTTCTCCTCTACTCTGAATGTCACTTTAGTATGCCAAAAATGCCAAAGTTTTAGTGGTCAAATACAGCCAAGGGCATTCTTTGAAAAGGTGTGACTGAAGAGAAGGAGAAAGTGTAACACATGGTATGTGAAACAGAGAGTGAGAGGTGAAGGACTAGAAGATCCCAGAGTGAGGAAGTAGCCCTTACTGGATGATCAATATTTTCTTACTTTGAATTCAGTTTCATTTTAAATAACCTCAGAATACGTCAAAGTATAGATACTACTTGTATCAGTAGACTTTTCTTATTCTCCCTGCTGAGCACCTAATTCCATCTCTGTTTCCCTCAGCATGTCTGTAGATGTGACAATGTTCAGAACAGCACCTTCATTCTTTGCTGGTGCCAGATTCTGCACCTGTAGAATTTCTAATATTTCCTTTCTAAACACACAAAATAGAGTGTGACAGACTCAGCAAAGATAATATCTGATGCAGGAGGACCTGCAGTAAGTGAATTGCATTCCACTGCGAGCGTAAGGAATTGTAGCACAGTACCTGGGGAGCTCAGCAAGAGGCATCACTCAGGCAAAAACCTGCCTCCAGAAGCTTTGTTCCCATCCTTTGCTGCTCCTTAGAGGCATTTTCTGCAGTAGGATGCTTATTTCTCCCCTCTTGTTTGCCCAGTCAGACTCGGCAATATTCTGTGGAAGTGTTTCAGTCTGCCTCATCCCTGGATTCACCCCTCTTCATTTGCTGACTTGTACCTCTGGTACCATTATTTTTTTTGTCAACACATTCTGAAACCAGACAATGCCAGGGATCAAGTGGTGAATTATAGTAATATATCTACCAATATTGATACAAGGCAATAGAGGCACAGTAGAAATGTTAATTCCCACTTTTGTGAGTTCATCTGAGGTTAGAGGCTGACTGCTCTTGAATCACCCATTCACAAATGTCTCCACGTGGTGCAGCTATATATTAGTTTTATTTTTTTCCTTGCCTGGTTTTAATGGTGGGAGTAAAGAGGAGGCTGATTTGTTTGAAGCAAATAAATCTTATGGGAAAAGAGGTGGACAATTGATGCAAGAGACTTCCAGAGATAATACTGTTCCATCAATCCTACCAAATGTTTGCCCAAATTATTTCATTTATAGTCTCCACTTTCCAGTAAGAGAGTGAAATATGTTCTCTGTTGCATTCCCTGCAAGAAAGACAGGGATGTACAGTAGTGAGGCAGGAGGAGGTCAGCAAGATGACATGGGGTCTGGAACACATGATGTATGAGAAGAGGCTGGGAACAGCATTCATTCAGTCTTATCAGGAAAAGGGTGACTGAATATCTTTTTGTTCTCTTCAGCTAAGGAATGGGAGCGTATGGTAGACATCAACTTAGAGGAACATACTGACAGCTTGGTCACAGGCTGCAACAAGGGGAATTCTGACCAGACAGCTATAGATGTCATCTCTATTTACTGTGATTCTCTGTACAATTAATGGATAAATAGATATGAGTAGATATTAAAATTATTTAATGTTCTGATAATTAAACATTGTTGAAAGCCAGTTTGGCCACAATGAACTTGTGTAAGTTACACTTACACACTTATTTTCATATTTTTTCCTTGATACCACTGTAGATGTGGTCTATGAATCCAGTGGAGAGTAAGAAAAATAACAACTGTTTTTTATTAAGAGCAAGAGATTAAATCAATTCATTGGATCTGAAACTGCATGAGTAGGTGAGGCAACATTCCAGGTCATCTTAGTTCCAAAATACGCCTTCTCACACTGAAGATCCACAGCAGGATATGAAATCACAAACATCACATCATCAGAACAAATGTTCATTGCAAGATTGGGAAGGCAGGACGCCATAAATCAACAGCTCCTGAGAGCTGCTGGGTTTGGACTTTACTAAATACAAATGAAATCTTTTAAGGCTTGTCATTTTAAAATGAACCCAAAATAAAGAAAATAAAAATATGGCTGTGCAGAAACTGTAATTTAATAAGTCAAGTTGGCTATAAAGCAAAAAAAGCCTCCCCACAAATGCTCCTGCAAATGGGCCATGAATCATAAACTTAGCTTTAAGTGTAATTTCACACTGGTTTTACAAAGAATTTAAGCACTTAGTTAAACTTATCTAAGAATGTACCTGTTTTGCTGCTCTGGACATATCCATTCGCATTTTTAATTAATCTGTTCCACACTCAATCACATCTCTCTATGTTTGCTTGCAATGCACACGCACACAAGTGAATATCTAGCCTTTTGAGATGACCAAAAAGGCTTCCAAAGTTATGCAGGTGGATATTTACATCAGCTAGCTTTTTAATATGTTAATAACTCTGTTAATAACTGTTCTTATGCAGCACACTGTGAATTAAAAGATGCAATGTCTCCCAGTAGCCGAATAGCAGCAGAGTTCAAATTTTAAGTAAAATTGATTAATACAGATTATTAACAAACATGCATTTAGACAGAAAAGGTACTGAAAAAACCTGTGATGGGCTGCTGGATGTCCCACTGGAATGCACACAACAGAACCAAATATAAGCAGGAGGTGTTCTGCTATGAAATGATTCACTCAGCTCTTGCCATCAGTTGTTTTGGCCAAGATCACTGGTTACTTGGCATCATTGCATTCTGTATAGATTCTCAGAGAAAGGTGCCAAACCCTTCTTATTTTAGCATTATTAGTGTTGTAGCTGTTCTTTTGTTGTGCAGGGCTTTGTTGTTGGTTTCAAAACACTTGATGCTGGGTGTGGTATGCAGAAGCCCTCACCCTGGGAAAGAGAATTCTCTGCGTCCCTGCAGTTTCCAGCAGTGGTTGTTGTTTTTTCTCCCCTGGTTGCACAAGGACCATTCTGCTGACTGAATCTTCACCACTGCTGTGCACTGCATCAGAAGAGTATCCTGGACAATCCAACTCCTGCCTGGCTCTGCTTCTTTGGTGGTTGTTGTTGTTTGTGTTGCTTAGGGCACCAAGTCATTTCAGCTGCAGCTTCTTCCTTTCCTGTGCTTCTCTAAATTCTGCTACTACCCCCTGCTGTAATCTTGTACTTGTAAACTAAATTAATTGCTGCTAGACGAGCCAAATGAGCCTGCTGGCAACATACAGGGCACTATCTCCCTAGAAACACCCTCTGTAAACTGAAACCAGCCAGCCAGCACCAAACAAAATCCTTGCACCCATTTTGACACGTAGACTCAATTTTTCAGTGGAAACGCAAGCAAAGAAAAAGCTTCCCTGGGATAATGGATTTTGGATTAAATAGACCAGTCTTCAGGGTGTCAGTTTTTCTCAGCTGGTAATGAATCCTTAAATCCCAAAGAGTTTATTTGAAAATGTACAGATGGAAAGGCAAACAGATGAGAGCATATGCAAGTTTGCGTAGTTGTTTATTTCTAATTTACACAAACATTTTCATATGAGTAGGTGCTCCTGAAACTTAATATTGAATTTCAAATGCGCCGTTTAAACTTAAACATTCTGCGTCAAAAAAATAAATCACAGGCGAGAAGTTGGCACAGATTTCAATAGAATCTGTCAATTTATACCAGGTGAAGGTCAGGTTTTAAATTTCTTAGGCTCCACTGTTTCTTGTAACCACAACTCTGAGTAGATGGTAGAGTAGCGCAGATCCCCAGTAACTTAGGAATGATGAATGGGTTTTCTATGGGATATACTCTCTCTCCAAGCTATAAAACATAGGAAAGGAGTGTTTCACCAATTTTTTAAAGAATCTGGAGGGCTTCTCTTCTCCCTGGTGTTGTGCATATGGAGAAGGCATCAAATCAAATGTCTGTCATTCTTAATGGAAAAATTCTCACTTACTTCAGTATCCAGTAGGTCACCTTTAAGACATCTGTGTAGTTTCATGAGACTACTCCAAAAAAAAAAAAAGGAAAGTTTGCTTCTCTTTTTTTCTTCCATTTGAAAGTGACAATAAAGCATTTTATTTTTCAATAAGATCACATTAAGTGAGACTTAAATAAAAAAACTGTGGCATTTTAAAGCACTCTCTACAAATTATAATCTAACTGTCCTTTTGGGTTTGGGTTACTTTAGTTCAAAGGGTACCCATAGCAGCACTAGGAAAAGTCCTAAGAGAAACATTTTTTCCTGACCATAATCAGAGGGAAGATCTATCAGCTAGAATGACTAAATTTCAACTGTTTTCCTTTCTCCTTGCAAATTGTTTAATTATTTCTTATTTTAGCTTTTTCAAGAGTTCTCTCTGTAGCTGAGAAGAGCCACTAGAAAATTGGTAGCTTCGTGTGCTTGAAGATAACATGCCTCAATCCAGTTTTACAAGATTTTCATGACTGAAAACAGATAATGGTTTCTAAATGCTCCTCTGTTCTTTGCAAAATCAAAACCTCTACAGTTTTCTTTGTCTGAGACCACTTTCTCTCCATCAAAATACTATATTTTCCTGTACAGTTCTGCTTTAGTATTTCTTAGGTTAGTGTTTCCAATAAAGTTTAGGTGATCCTGCCTGAATGTAAAGAAAATGCCTACAAAACCAGCACATGGCTTCCTCTTTTTTTATGAAATCCTTTTTTATACATAATCCAGTAAAAAATGTAAAAATGTAAAAAAAAAATTCTGTGTTAATCTATGAGGGGAATATGAAAGCATGGAGCTCACTGCTTTAGGAGAAAAAGATTCTTTTAAAATGATATGGGAATACAAGACATAAAAAGTAAAATATGTTCTTTCCTTCCATGAATTTCAACAATTTTTGGCTTTTAGATAAATGAATGCTTACACATTATAAAATTATAAACAAAGTCAAAATAGTGTAATAATTTCTGAGAAAAGTGTTTAGATGCTGTCCAGGACTTGTGTTCTGAATAGTGTGTTTTGGTTTTGCCTGATGTGACATCTTTGAGACCAGCTTGCAAATACTGCAAATGAAAGTAAACCTACTGTTCCTCAAAGTCAATATAATCTTACAGAGCAGAAGGGGCAGAGAAATCTGCTAGATGTCAACAGTACAGTGCAGCTAGAAGAGGAAGAAAAAGAGATACATTTACAGAAGATTTAGCTTTTGTGTTCTTACAAAGTAATTTGACCATTTGACAACAGGCACTGAGGCACAACATATAGGTGTACCATGCCTTTTAGCTGTATTTTTCACAGATACAGTATAAGTCATATCCTTCTGCATCATTGTGATTGGACTAGATGAGCTGGAAAAAGAATACTGCAGACTATGGGCTGGTGAGGTAACAGCCCTTGCAAAAAAATCAAAACTACTTCCTCCCATTGTGCCTAAGTATAGTCCATTCTCAGGCAATACTGTTCTGGAAAAACTAATTTCTTCCTGTGTCACTCATTACTAAAAGGGATTCATATGACATTGGGTTTACAAAAATTATTTTCTTAAAGAGTAAAAAAAAAAAAGTTCTCAGATGTAGAAGATAACAGAGAACTCAGGGGGACATAATTTACTTCTGCCGTCTGTAGGCAGCAGGGTTATTGATTAAATACAGTTGGGTTATTTATGGCTTTATTCAACAGGGTCTTCAAAACCCGCAGAGGTGGAGGCTGCACAATCTTTCTGGGCAGCTTGTTTAGCTGCCTTACTGTCCTCATAGTGAAAACATATTCTTAATAACCAGGCTGAGCACTCTATTTCAACACATGTGTTGGCTCATGTTCCCATCATGGGAAGGTGCTGGAAGCACCACACTCTCTTCTTGTACCCTCCCCATAGGTAATGGACACTGCTGTCAAGTCCTTCAAAACTGACTCTCCTTGAAGCTAAGCAAGCCCAGCTCCCTAGGGATGAGCTAAAATGGAAGGTTAGTCTGTAGATGGGCAAGAGGTGCCCTTGGTGCCTCACATATTTCATTAGACATGGCTCCAGATTTAGACAAGCAGCAGAACTGCAAGTAGGAAAAAAAACAGGTTGGGTGACTGGGAAAGCCCTACTTTGGTAACTACATTTGAGAGCTCTACGTATTCTTAGTGCTTCAAGAGAGAAAGTATTCCTCCACTTTACAAACTGGGATGCTGGTCTCCAGTTAGCCAAAAAATAAAATCTAGTTCTCCTGGAGAACTTGCATTGTCTTGCCTACCTGAGTAAATGGAAAGATAAGCTGTGCTCTGGATTTTGTTCCAGTTTAGGAGATGTTTTGTTTTTAAAGATTTGTAAGTGTGAAGTTTTTAAGAGGCCATTAGAAAGGCTAGCACAATTTTCATGAAAAATCTTAAAAATATTTATAACTCATGAAAAATTTAAAGATGCAGCAGAAAATTCTCAGGGAATACATTCAGTACTCAGACCAGTGATGTAATTTTGAGAAGAATATGCTATATGCTGCAGTTTTATGGTCCTTGAGAAGGTTTAGTTCCTGCCACGACTGGAAATCTCAGTTCAACTGAAGTCTCTATTCAGTGTCATAATAAAGATCTGCTCTCAGTCCTTGAAGACTTGAGAATTGGTGCAGTTACTTTGTCTTTAATTTGTAGAGTGATCACATGGAAGCGTTTAGACAACAGAATAATGTTGCCATAAAAACAAACTCCATTCCTGCTGTTGCTATGCTGATTTCTATAGACTCTTCTCCTTACTATTGCTAAACAACATAAGATTTAAACTCTAGATTTCTTCTCACTGTGAATTGCCATTATCTCACTTAATTCCATCAAACCACCTTCAAAACTCAGTTTAACTCCAGAGAAATGTATCTTTATGTATAGACGTTCATATATTCCTTTTTTTATTCAATTTGGATTTCTCTGTTTTCAGATATACATTAGCCTTACTGTGCAGTACAAAACACAGGAACATACAGTGGCATTTACTTTTGCCCACCATCTTTCTCCTTAAAAGTCATCATGAGATGACAGAGTTGTTTAACAGAAGACAAATTGTTTAAATGTAGGTGTAAAAAAGCATCTCTAAGATAAAGCTCCAGTGGAAATCAAGTGCAAAAGTGAATGTGAAGGGCAGCAGGATCTGGCAGATGGCAGGAGTATATGGCAAAGCAAGTATGAAATTAAAGGCCTTGGAGTCACCGCAAACAATTAATTAAAGATATGCACTGGCTCACTGTGGTACAAATCACTACAGATGCAGAGCAGTACTATACATAGAATAGTCTACATTACTGTGATTTGTTCATTTCTATCAACCCTTACCTCAGCTGTTTATGTCAAAAAGAGTTGTGGCCACAAGGAAATGCAGCTTCAGGAGGTGACTCTGGCCTGTAGTGATAAAACCTGCCGGGAATTTGCCTCTCCCCACCCTTCCACTCTGCTGACAGCCCTCGCTTCCTTCCTCTTCTAGTTCCATCCCAGACTGGCAGTTCTCAGGTGTCAGGTCTGCAGAGGTGAGTGGGCTCTGCAGCTTGTCTTGCAGAGACACCCTTCAGGCTCCTCCAGAAGAATGAAGAGTCTCAGAACACGAGCAGCTACTTCACTGCTAGCCAGGAGAGCACCACCAGTGCTCAGGACAAAAAATTCCCTGTGCCCTGCCTCAGGAAAACCCCACAGGAGATGGCTTTGAGGAAGGAGTCTTCAAAGGAGCTCCCTGTTTTCCCAGTCTGCCTGTGCCAAGCATCCTTTCACCAGGAAGAGGACACAGGTACAAATAATAATCTTCCACATAGATTTACCACAGATGGAGGTGTAGACAGAGACATGCATAGAGACAGATCAATAGATGGATATCTAGGTGGATATACAGATAAGTAGATAAATAATTTTAGATTAGATGTGGATACATATATAGATACAGAAAGGGAAGGAGAAAAGTTAAGACAAAGATTTGCATGAGTTACAGCTTTTTCAGTCCCCAGACAGAATCATCTGTGAATGAGACCGCACTTGGGTGGGAGAAGAACGTGAACCAGCCCCAAGATGTTATTAGAGTGTTATTGTGCCTTCAATCAGCAAGATGTGGAGAAATGCTACTTTTGTTCAGAAAATTTCTAGATAACTGATATTCAGCTTTACACCTTGCTGAGCTAACTGTATTCCTACTTTCCTTTTTACAGGATACATCTGGTTTGCTCATTACTGTGCAAAAAGGAACTGTGTTATTGTACGAGACAGTAACCTCAGGCTATCTGCAATCATCATTTCCACTTTTCTCTTGCTTTAATGAATGCTTCTCCATTCCTGCTTCTACTACAACAAGAGCATTTGCTTTCCTCACCACTGAATTATATCATTTGTGATTGCATTAAGACAGTGGCTTAGAACTTTCAGAAAAGCTGGGTGAAAGTATTTTAGTAGAAATGATTTATGATGGAAAATACAATTTGTTTAAGGGTTGAAAAATTTAAAGGAAATAGGCAATATTAGAAATGCCTCTTAATGAGAAATCTCAGAATGTATAATTTTGAACATCACAGAATGGTCTGGGTTGGAAGACACCTTAAAGATCATCTAGTTCCAACACCACTGCCATGGGCAGGGACACTTTCACTGGACCAGGTTGCTCAGAGCCCCATCCAACCTGGCCTTGAACACTTCCAAGGAACTTCATATGAAACGTTTTAATTTAGGCAAGGAACAATACTTTGATATTGTTTAAAATTGTATTAGAATTTTAATTTTAATATTAAAGCTTTACAATGTCTTTAGTGAATTATATATGAGTTACAATACCTGAGCTATTAAAATATGATATACTGTAGCTTCAACATAGTTAACTAAAAATCTATTAACAAGAGAATTAATGTCACATGAAGCTGATGCTCTCAAAATGAAACACTTCAGTGAATTTGAAGCAAATTTTTGTTCATGAGGAAACACAAATATTTTAGCTTTTCCTTTTGATTCAAATGAAAACCAATTTTGAAATACTGCATTTTCCACTAGGAAAATAACAGGAATTTTGTTTTTCTGACCAGTTCCTGTTGTCAAATCAAATTTGTCCTTTGAGGATCATTGTTACAGATGTTCACACCAAAATACATCTATGGATACAGGAAAGAGATACTGTGATTCAGTGTCGTACAAACAGGTATAGAAATTCTGAATACCACAGCTGCAATTCTGCTTTCCTGTTGATTAACCACACAACTCTCTATAAATTTATTAATTGTTTTGTTCAATTTCTACCCAGTACAGCTGGGACAATACATCATATTTTAACCCACTGCTTGTTGTGAATTTTAAAAAGTTTCTTTTTGCAGTGCCTTTCCAAGGAATTAAATACTAAAGCCTGGAAAAGATTGATATAACAGTTTAATTATACCTCCTGCAAAGCACTGAGGTAAGTTGAACTAAAATATATGGGGTTTTAAAAATCTATGCTAAAGACACAGGAATTCACAGTCCTTACTAAGTATTATATTTATTGTGAACAGAAGCTTATGTCTAGAGGAAACCAGCCTTGTACTGGAACTTGCAGTTTCCATATCCCGGTCCTCTAATACAACACATTTAGAGAATGGAAAGCAATTGGAATGGAATTAGAATTTTAGTCCAATATCATCTCTTGTCTAATATCAGATATGTTACATTAATAGGCAAGAGAAGAGTGATTATTCAAAGGCATGTAATAGCACAGTTTTTTCCTTAATGCCCTTCACTTAGAATCTGGCTTACTTAGAATCTGGCTTACACAATAAGGCAGATGAGTTTCTATCCCTTGCAAATATTTTAATGTTACAGTATCCAAAGTGACAGTGAATATTTTTATGATCCATATAAATGACGCATCACTTCCTAAATCCTGTTAAACTTCTGGCCTCAATAATATCCTGTGGTCATGTGCTACAGAAGTTAAATATAAGCTATGTAAAAAATGGTTTTATTTATTTCAATTATGCTATCTTTCAACTACATCAAATATCTCTGGGGTTTTTAAAATGCAAAATGGGAGATGGTTTTATTCACCCCTTTAATTCAATAGAGATTTTAGTTCCTCTTCTGTGCTTGCTATTCCATAGAGAAGTTTGGGGAAAAAATATGAAAGCTTCTGAACCCTAAATTTTTCTAGAATGAAACTCAAGCAGCAGATTTCCAAACTTTGGAGAGGTCTCATATATTTCTACCCCCCCCCCCCCCCCTCCACTTCTGGTTTCCATTTAGAAGAATTGTTGAAATGCCATGAGGACGGCTGTTTTCACTGCCATGACAGGAAGCAGGAGTGCTGGAAATGTCACGAGAAAGTCTGCTCTTACAAGATTTTCTTCCCAACAGAGCAGTCTCAAGAAGTTACATTGCGTAGTTTACATGTGGTTCAGAAAAACATCTATACTTCTGACTACTTACACAAGCTGAATCTGAACTCTGAAACTTCTCAGGTTTGTCTGTCACAGACACTGACATGGAGTAAAATTTCAACAAAACAAAGCAATGCACCAATTGGCATGGAAGCATTGCTTCTCCTGCCCTCTACTCCTGCATCTGTTCTTCCTTTATCAGAAATAAGTCCAAAGACACCCCAGGTGTGTTACTCAGAGCCAGGGTCTCTTGCACAATAAGTGCCCTGAGTGATCTCATGTGAGAAACCAGATTTCCTCAGGCAATTCCTCCATTTCCATATCTCTGCCTGCTCTCCCCTTCCGGAGCCCACCAAATTGCTGTTCACAGGGGCATATGCAGGAGCCCTTTGCCTGAATCCCTCTTATCCTGAGAAACACAAGAAGGGTGGGAGAGGAAAGGGGTGAGGAATTAATGTCCTTCTCATAGCCAGCAAGGGAAGTACGATCACTTGGTCTTTCTCAGCAGGAAGGTGCTAAAATTTTTCATTCTTTGGCTAGGTCTTGCAGCTGTACAGCCACACACTGACCCTTATCTGGGACCCAGCAAGTGGTGAAGTTTCAGTCATCCATAATTTGCAGAGCACTACACACAGCCCCACTTTTCCTTTCCCAAATGCTTCAGCGCCAGTGGTGGGTTATCAGCACCAGAAAAAAATGTCCACTCAGAACGCACCCAACAGAAAGTGATGCAGTAGCTCTTAACAAACACTTCTGCTTTTCTGTATACTGGATGGACATTTTGTCCTGGCACTGATGGACCACCCTGGTACAGAAGCTGCAGTTAAGGGAATAATGGGGGAGTGCAGGAATGGAATTCTCTCACTGCTAGCAAACAAAGAACTAAACTATGAGAATCTCTTCAGCTGGGAATGTTGTCAAGCCAAAATGTAGTATTAAAACTCCAGAACAGCTGCTATGAAGGCAAGGGAAGGTGCACTGAGTTTTTACTCAGTGCAAAAGGAAGCCCAAGGAGCATTTCTCTCCCTTCTCTCCATTCTCAGAACTGCTTTAACCCGAGTTAAGGACACTGGGGTAAAGCATCATCACAGGCCTCAATGCGCTGGCAAATTTTTTTCCTCTGGCTTGACTGGGGCCCCAGTAGAAATGGTGTATCTGCATGAAAGAATATGTGTTTAAAGGGTTCTGTGATTTCTCCATGTGTCCTGACATCCTGATATTTGCGTTTTTCATAAACTATGACCATACACCTGACTGAGCATACATCTCCTTGGGATGCAAACTCTTAAAATGATGGACAAGCAAGTTTATATAAAAAGAGGCACCAGCACAGGCCTCAGCATAAAACTAGTGTTTGGGGGTTAAAAAATTATTTTCTCTTTTGGGCTGTTTACATGGGTGTCTTCTGCTATTCTTCATCCCAGCTTAGGAAAAACTAAAACGATATACTGATTTACCATGAGAAAGACTGTTCTTTTGCCATTTCTAGCACAGATAGAGTTAGGAAGTACAGAGATCTCACAGGGGAAGGTTTTCTCGAGAAGTCCTAAATTATGATACATTCAAGTGTCCAGATTTTCCTGAATACCACTGAAGTCAGCAGAACTGCACCAGAAGGAGAACAATTTTTTAAACCTTTTTAGTTGGACAGGAATTCTGTGTATTTCTGATCTCAGAAAAAGAAGCTCTTTTGGTCATCACTCAGATGACACTAGGCGTGGTAAGTCAGACCTGCACAAAGTTAAAGGCTGAATTAATATGTGTTTGACACATTAAGACAATCCCAAGCATCCATGTTATGACCCAGAGACAACCATGGAGAGCCAAAATGTAGTTGGAGACATGAAGGGTAAGGGTATCTTTACTGATTTTTCATCTTTCTCTGCCCATCTGGTAGTAGAGAGAGAAAGTAATGTAAGCAATTATTTTAAACCATGGTACTTGTTTTTATATGAGGAAGCCACACTTTTACTGAAGCTGTACATTTCAATTCTTATGAAAAGGTAGCTGGAGCAGTCTGTTCCAGAAGGTACAAGCTTTGAACCAACCACACAAGTAACAGCATTGGACCCTGAAAACTGAGAAGCCTAGATAGATCGCATCCAGTACAGGTATGGTGAGAAGTAATGGATAAGAAAAGGATTATGGGAATGACTGGGAATGCAAATAGAGACTACACAGCAGTCTGTGATTGGCTGGAGCCTTTCTAGAACATTCCCTCATAGTCTATATAAGTGTGTGCTCAACCCCATTTTGGGATCTTCTAAAGGAGCTACACAGACCTGTGAACATCGGATTTCTAGGGAGTGAGGACATTATTTCTTAGAGGTAGTTGTGAGCAGGCATTTTGGTTGTGTTTTATGTTGCCCCCCTGTGTGCCCCTTTTTAGTTTTCCTTGTATTAAAGCTTTCAGTTTTTAGCCCTTTAGTTGATCCCATCACTTTATTACTTATTTAACCCCTTCATTGACACCATCCTGGGGTTGGGGCTGGCCAGGCCCCACTTCAGGTAGCATTTCAAGTGGCTTTGTTTATTCAGACTTAAAACAGTCTGAACTGAATAACGCACCCTATTTTGACTAAGTAAGCCCAGTCTCTTTCTTTCTTTTTTTTTAGTTTTGTTTTGTTTTGTTTTGTTGCATTAGAAGAATCAGGATGATGCAGTCCACACGGAATGCAAACCATGGCACTGAATCACAAATTATATGGAAATATGCCTTTCATCTTAATTATAGACTGGACAGGGGAATGTACTATATTCTCTCGTAAATGTGAGACGAGGGAAACTTTCCCAGGGTGTTTTGTTTTTACATTTCTGACTCTTACTTGGTTGAAAACTTATCAACCCATGTGATCCTGAGCTGTCTGACTTTCCATGATAAGACTGAAAGTATGTAGGAAATGTTTTCCCAGCACTTCCAGAAAAGGTCTAAAGGACTGGGATATTAAAGTCACAAATTCCTGTTTCTTCATAACCCTTTAAAATATTGTCTGTTGGCTGAAATGGTAACTTTATTTTCAGGTAGTCAGGAAATTTTGGAAAATCTTTCCCCATTCTAACTGAATGTTTTATATCTCCAGTCTTGGTGTTTCTTCCTTCAGATTTTAGACATTTTGCTAATTTTGCCCTGGGTTGTTTTGTTTTAAAGTAAAGCAGAGCAGGAGTTTTTAGCTTTTGAAAAACGGCCAAATCCCACTCAAAAGGGGTGTACATGTAGTACTGAAATCAGCTGCCTTGCAATCAGGTGCCCAAGGGACTAGGGATCATCACTATTTTATCTAGGAGGACTTTTGCTTAGACCCACTGTCATTCCCTTTACAGACACATCCTGATAAGATCTGATTCAAACTGTTACAAGAAGAGGTAGGAACTGTCAAAAATATTCCACTGGCACACAAAAACATTTAACTAAAGCTATTTTTTTCAGAGTACTTAATGGGACTGATATAATTTAAAATACATTTGCGCATTAGAAGTGAAGTGTGCACTGATTTCCTTTATATATCAACATTTCCAGAATCTTTAATTCCTAATGACTCAGACAAAGTGGATTCCCAGTGAGACCCCTGAGCAGCATCTTCTCAGGAGTTACTCACACTTGCTGTCACTCATTGTACCTGGTTTTAAGTCCTTTTGAAAATACTGCCCTCTTAATTTTAATTTTTGCAAAAGGAAGAACCTGGGTTCATTCTGCCCCATATTCACACTTCTACTTTGTCATGACTATAAACCATTCAGAACTAATGTACAGAGGCCTTCAGTTTGTCCCTGGGGTCAAAAGCTGTTGGAAAGGAGGAAATGTTAAGGGAATTAACATGTGTAAACAATTTGACAGAGGTGTCCTAAAAATAAACCTTTGGAGAGGAATATAATACTAGCATTAGGAGTGGACAGAATGCAGGGAACAGTGGAACTAAAGTTAAGAGTCTTTGGATCATTTGAGATGATCTGAGCCAGCAGGTGGTAAATGTAGTTCATTATTAGCACACATCAAGTAATTTGTCTGCAAGCAAGAAACTCATGCAAGAACTATTGTATGTGTTGAATTAAATAGTCATCCAGCACCATTCTCTGGAAAAAGACCTGGGAGTTACTGTGGAAAAATAGAAAAATAATTGAAGCCAGCAGCCAGCTGCACAGCTGTGCTAAAAAGATGAAAAAAAAAGAAAAAAAAAAGTGAAAAACGCAAGCAAAATGCCAGTTTATAGTATCCAAAGGATAGAAGGGCAAAGACAGGCAATGTGTTTTTCATGTTAGCTATTTGCAAAAGCCTGTACAGGGAGCCAGTGATTGTACTGTGGGAAAGATATCATAGCCAAGGAAAGGGGGGATGATGAGAGCTGCTCAGGAGAAAGCAAGGAAGAGCTAGGACTAGACAGCCTTAGAGAAAGGAGCTACTGAGTGGCTTAATGTTAGTCAGGTGTGTAAAAAAGGGAGTGACTGAATATTCAGAAACATAAAATACCCTCCTGTAAAGAGCTCCAAAACTGCACATACAAACTTAAAATTGCAATGCAAAATTTAAATAATTAAACCAGCCATAGCCATAAGAGAAAAGAAACTTCACATTTCAAAGATGAGGTCGGAAATCAATGGGATGAGCCAGATTACACCAGCTGAAGATAAGGGTTATCCAATCAACTGCAGAAGAAGAGCATAAATCAATGATGAAAGGAGCTTATGTTTTGTGTTAATCACTCAGAAAAGCTCTGAGGAAGAAAACAACTGACTCACCTCCATTAGCATGGTGGGTGGAAAGCTGCTGGCTGTCTGCCTGCATGCTTGCCCTCAGATAATGCCTCTGATGACTATTCCTGCTTGGCTGAGGAAAGGGAATCCTCCTGAGATCTTTTTGAGCTGCTTGAAAACCAGTGCTACTCCTTTGGAGATTAATTTCCCTGAGATATTCTTGTTTCCATGCGTCTTACCATGATCCTGTTCAACTTCTCTCTCTAAATGTGCTTCCCTTGAAGCGACTGCGCTGCAGAGAGCCAGTACTAATTTGGGACACTTCAGAGGGAAGCATCTCCTGTCTGTTGCATGAAACCATCAGCTGAGTCAATATTTGACACTGTTCCCTCTAAAGCACAAACTCACAGCAAGGCTCTTAACTGCAAATATGTGGAGGGTAGTTGCTCTGTGAGGTAGAACAGGTTGTTCTGGAAATCCATGGAGCAACACTGCCTGAACAAGTCACATTTTTAACCATTTCTATATCATCTCGCTTTCATATTCTTTCAAGTCATCACCTGAGCTGAATATGCAGGTCCTTCATGCCCACAGTTCAAGGAAATGGAGCAGACCTATTACAGAAAATTAATGAGTCTAAAACCAAGCAATAATAATAATAAAAATCCACGTTATTAAAAGCAAAGCCATAGGAAATGGGAAGGAAGTAATGAGAAAGTGTTTTAATATTTTACCTTAACTATTAGGATTATATTAACAGGCTTGGGGGTTTCTGATTGAAAGCAAGACCTGCTAGGAGAGTAAAAGCTCTGAGCTTTGTGATTGCAAATCATGTGAGAAGACGTTCCTCAACCCAGCAGTGAATAGTGGCTGGTGATGCAATCAGTGAGCGTGGCTGGAATTTCTAGGTGCAATAACGCATGGTGAACCCACAGGGTCAACCCATCTGTGGAAAGGAAGGAAAACATATTGTTGATTCAGGGATGTGGTTAGCACTTAAGGTAAAGACTGACCGACAGTGATTTATGGCTTCAAATTCCTTTTCACACTTGTGCGAGAACCTGAACCAAACAAAATACAGACGTTTAATATTGCACAGGATATAGAGTTTTTCAGGGAGTGCTGGCATATTGGGTATCAGAGTTACATCCTAAGTGTATGACGCTACAACATAAATATTTAACAGAAAATAACAGCCTCTGTAGAGGGGAGGTGGGATAGCAAGGAGGGAACTAAATGGCTGCAAGTTAAAAACTTCATTCCCAGATCAACAAACTTTCTTCACACAACTGAGAAGTCATTGCACACTGAATCAGGAGGACACTTGCACACAGGTGTGATCTTAACTTCACAGAGTTAAAGCCACATAGTTAGGTGGCATGTTAGAAGAAAAACACCTAATATAATGTCACCAAAACTGAGTGAAATACATGACTCTTGAGCTGACATATTCAAGTGACAATTGTGGACAGGTAAACCGGCTGAGTCAGGGCTGGCTAAGCTTTCTATCACTGGTTTCACTGAGTTGAAAGAAACTTGCAGAACTTCTTGTAAACAGAGATTGTGAAAACTTTAAAGTTTTCAAGAATGTGTAAAGCAGCAACACAGGTAAAACAGAAAAAAAAATAAAAATCACACATTGGAGCATAACTTTTCTAAAAACAGTTTTTAAAATCTGGAAGTGGTTTTGAAGATTGTGTTTTGTGAGCTCAGAAGCAAAAGGGGAAGTGATGGTTCTATGACTGAAATTATTTTTATAGAGTACTAGGGGAAACTCAGGCTTTTTCAGAATCAGAAGCTCGCTTCACTTGTTTGATTTTAGATGTTTTTCAATTATGTAACTTCCAAATATATAATTTTGTTGCTGATATTCGTATGTCTAGATTCTAAATACTCTCTTAAACCTATGGGCCATTGGCAATTATTTCTTTTGCTAGTCTCCAGATAAAATGAATTTGTGTGTGCACCCTGTATTAGATACAACAATCTGAGGGATTTGCCCTTTTCTTCCCTGAAACCAACATAAGATAAGCAGGTATATTAAAAAGAGAAAGAGAAATATTTTTTAAATCTGCCTCCTCCTTACAGTCCCCAAAGTAAAATTCTGCCCAAACTACATTACTCTAAATATCTTTTCCCTCAAGGAGAGGTTAAATTTGAAAACAATAACAGGACAAATGTTCATCACATTATAGATGTGCTGCTGAAAGCCAGGCAGATGCTTCAATGGCAACTAACAAAGTAAAATGAGTGCAGACAAGAACAGAACATTCTCTGTTTAACTCTGCTTAACTGGTTCCACCCAGTGTCATTGCAATAAATAACCAGCTTGGGTTTCTTCCACTTCTATTATCCTGGGTTTGAGACTTTGCTGGAGTACCTTAAGGGAACGACAAGAATTTGATTCTGCTTTCACTTTCAGAAAACTTGTCCAACTCAGAGCAACCTTGAACAGTGCCTAGCATTTATTTCCCCAGAGTAGACATAAAAGAGGATTCCCTTTTCAAGTATAATCCACTCTGTAAATCCCTCAAGAGCCATTTGACTCAGCCAACATTATCCTCTGGCCTTCCATGCCTCAGAGTGCTGGCAAAGGCTCCACAGCCAGGCTGGGGCTGAGCTTTCAAGAGCGATCACTGTTGTCATTTATAAATCGTGTGGCGGCTGTGCCTCTGAGACTCAGGCATGGGGGAAAACCCCTACGTACAGAAGTATTTTTTTTAAAAAATTCACTTGCCACAAAGCCCTTACAAAGCAGCAGCTGCCTCCTCAGTAAAGCATCCTCGTTGGAGACAGCTTGGATTAGCCCATATATTCCCACACCTCTGTGTCTGGGTCAGTAGCACCATTCACTCTCCATGGAAAGTTTTGCTTTGCTCTGAGCCAATAGTTAGTCCTGCCAAAAGAGGTATGATAAACGCCTGTTGCCTCCAAGCAAAATATGGAAAACAGCTTCTCTTCTCTGACTGCTTGTTTGTTTGTTTGTTTTCTCATGGTGAAAGTTTCTCTTAATTCTGCTATGGACATTACAGGCTAGCCTGAAACTAGAGCTTAAACTGTTTCTGAGATGCCCTCCCAATCCACCTTGGAGCAACATTTTTGATGTAGGAGTGTCTAACCTTTCAGAATAAAGCCCTGCAAATCACCAGAGCCTTTCCATCAGTTTTCTCCTGGCTCCAGCTGAACTGGTGGTTCACATCACTGGGAGGAAGAAGCCGAATCAAAATGGGATGGGGGAGCCGTGTTGCTAGTAACCCTGTCCCCAGTCCCTTGCTGCCCCAGTCCCCAGGGCACAGCACCCCGAGCAGCTGTCACCAGCTCCTTGAACACCTCCTGGGAGCATGGGACCCTGACAGAAGAGCTCTTCTCCCTATCCATTTCCAATCCTGCAATTCCCCACAGCCCTTTTCTTTTGTTGTGCTCCACAGTCTGCTGTTTATCTCCACGTTTGTTTTTCCTCTGTCTCCTTCTCTTCCTGGGAGGGCCAAAAGGTCTTGCTAGGGTTGAACTGGTGCCTGCTCCTAAATGAATTGCAAAAGGAATAAGTGATTTTTCAGTTTCTGACTTCTCTGTCAGTGCTGGTTGCTACCAGTCAAGCAAATGGTATCTGAAAAAGGGGAAATTATTTCTTCCTCATTCCTTCCCTCACTTCTGTGGGAGCAGAAAAGGTTTATGCTTTTATGCAGATAATGGATGAGTGAGTGGTGAGATGAGAGGAGACATTTCTACAGCTTTTCCTAAATTCCTGTTTTTGTGATGTTAAAGATTTCAGTAATTTTTTAAGCCAATAAGCTCATAGCCTGAAATTCATCTGAGGAAAAGCCCTAAATTATTAATGCCATCCTTTCCTGTTCTTCCCCCCCACCCAGGGAAAAGGCACACCCTCAAACCTAAAGAAAGCAAGCTGAATGAATAACTGATGCAACAGGAAGAGGGACATAAAATATGATTTAATGAGAACTTTGAGAATTTCAGTGTACATATGACCTGGACAGAAAGGCATTGCCTTGGAGGTGGAAATTTACAGGTCACCAGCCAGGAAAGAGTAAAACACAGATGGGACTTTTTCAGTGCAGTTACAAATGGACATTTGGTATTCTTCAAACAAGTGCATATTTGTGCCAAAGAGCTGCCACTGAAAGATGCACCAGGGCTAATCACATCTGTTGTTTCAGTAATTGTCCCATTCTAGAGAAATGCGATTTCGTCTGCTTAGCCTGAATCAGTTCTACTGTTTTTTTGGTTTTGTTTTTTTTTTTTTAATGAGTGCTTATGTGGGCTTATCTGAAACTTAGTGTGGGAATATCCCCAGTGCTGCAGGGGCAGAATAAAGCAGGACCATAGACTTATATATGTAAAATTACGGTGCTGCTTGCCACGGTATCGTGACAATACTTGCCAAATGCCACAACAGATGTTCACCATAAATTGAGCACTGAAGCAATGGATTTCATCACTCAAAAAATTGTCATTCTGCTGTTTTGTGAAATATTTGCAAGAAATTGCTTTCCTTTTGAATCCACGTATTTTCCTGTCTATTCTTAAGTCACTATTCCTCCAGCATCTTCTCCCATATGTTTTACAGTAACTCCATTGAATTGGCATTATGTTATTGTGTCTCCCCTTTTGCTCACCCCACACTTTTTTAAAAAAACAGTCCATTTAAACCTGAAGAATTTGGCCAGTTTAAAGAAAAAATAACCCGAACAATGTTCTCAGCAGAAGTTTCCTAGCAGATGGTGTTACAAGTTCTTTTGTGTCAAAAATGGAATGTTTTGTAGAGACTCGAGAGTATTTTTGTTCTTTGTTGTTGTTTATTTGGAGAATCGTTAATGATCTTTATAAGAAGATCTCAGCCAAGATCAGAGCACCACTGTGCAGCTCAAAAATTAAGACCAACTTCTATAGAGAAACCTGGAAATACTATTATTCCCTCATTAAATATGAAAAAAAAGTAACTCTGGGACAGCTGGCCCACTTAAGAGAAAGCTGACTTATTCTAGGCACTGAGAAGGGACCAAGGCTACCATAAAGGCAACATGAGGCAAAGATAGCACTGAATCCAGTTTACTGAGCTCCAAGAGCTTTAAGAAACTTCCAAAAAATCTTCTATGAGTGGGTACTAGTCCATGAGAAACTGAATTAGAATTGCTAGTATCTAAGGTTAATTTCTGAGACATTTTAAATGCAGATGTAATAAGAAAATTAGACAGCTGTCTACCATTGGATAATAAAATTAGGGGGGTTTTAGTTTTAGAGTTACTGGGCTAGAAGTGAGAGGATAATGGTGTACAGGACTTTGAAAATGAAGATGGTCAACACACTGCAGACAAAGCTGTCCAGTGTAAAGCTATATCTATTATTGCTGTAGAAAATTTGCTTTAGTTTTGAATGAAAAGGGGGGGTAGATAAAAAGGGTCATGACAGTCAGTAAATATTTAGGCAACAAACAAATTGTTAAGGAGCATATCTAAGTGTATGAAGACGTCAGTGTCACAAAGCAAGTGTTGAACTGTTCGACCAACTTCTCGGACCTGACAAAATCAACACTTTGTGAGAACCTAAATCACAATTTAACAATCATATAAATCATACTTCTTTCAAGTAGGGTGTCAGTGGGTTTGTGACCGATGCTAATTTCATCAATGGGCATCTGAAAAACCCTGCAGGGCTTTTGTCTGATGGACACCCTGGGAAAATACACCTCTTCCCTTATACTTCCACTGATGCCAGAGATAACAAAGGAATTGTGCTTTGCTTCCTTAAACATGTCCAGTATGTTTTTTTTAGACTGATCACCAGAATCTCCTTAAATGCAGTTGAGCTCATTCAAGGGAGGCCTTGAGTTCCTAGGCTTTGATGTCAGCATGCAGGCACTGAGGACTCTGCTGGCCCATGAGTCATTTTCGTGTTGTACTCTCTCACAGCATACTCACGCCTGCCACTGAGCTGGAGGAATGGTCTCCACTGTTATCAGACTTCTCCAAGAATGTGGATGCAGTAATTGCTCCACTCTTTAAGCCTCTTGTGGTTTCTGCGAATGGCATTCTTTCAAACTGCAGCCAGAACGAATTAACCCAGAGACACAGAGCACACAATTAAAATAAATACATTAAAAAAAGAAATCTTAATTTTCTCCAGTAGCAGAAGATACTGAAAACAGTCAGGTGCTGGCAGTCGAATGTACGTTTTAGTAAGGAAATCATCGAGGATGCCCAGGTGCTGTGGGTGCTCAGAGGGGGAGGTGGAGGCACAGTCAGGGCTGGTGCTGGATAACAGGTTAACCAAGGGAGAGAAGCAAGGCAGGGCCAGTAGAGCTGCCTTCTCCCCTGTGCTCTGTGAACAGGGCACAGCTGCATTCCCCATGCACCCTATAAGTCATCGACAGGGACTGGGCACAGCCCCATCTCCTTCAGAGAAAGCAAATGCTGAGCTCAGTGCTTTCATGGGCAGTTGAGGATAAACCTATAGCTCTTTGGCTGTGAAAGACAGAGTGTGAGCCTTTCGCCCACAGATGTGTTTTCTCTGGCCCTCCCATGCCACCCTCTGCAGTACAGGTCTGCAAAGTTCTTTTTTTCTTCAGTAAATTCCAGCATCTCTTACATGTTTACATTGGGGAATGCAGGAAAAGTGAGCGTATGTTTTAAATGAAATGTAACTACTGTCAGAAGCTACTGGGAAAAATTGAGCTGCCACCCAGCTAGATCTGTGGGTAGGCTTTTTTATAATTCAATAGAAAAATGAGACAGCAACTCACACATGCTACATCCATCACACTTCAAAGAAGTGTGCATATAAAAACATACTTGTGGTGTTGTCCAGCATGCTGAACCAGCTTCATGCAACAACCTGCATCTTCCATCTGTCCATAATTTCCAGTGGCTCCACTAACAACTTGCTGTATGAAAAGGCATCAACATTAATATGAGTTTATATCAGCAGCACTTGTCAGGAAATATTTCCCTACCTTCCTGTGCCATGCACCATCTCATAGAAACACACAAGGCATTTTATTGCAAATGCTTTGGCTTTTAAGCCAGAAGCTGGAATTTACTATGGAAAACAGACAGTCCATGAAAAAAAGAAATAAAAAAGATAATTTTCCTTCCAAAACAGATTATACAGCAGTGTTTCAGCCAGCTGTGCCTGGAATACTGCTAATAGAGAGGGTCACAGAGATAAGCACAGGCGACACCAAACCAGCAGATGGAATTGGAGGTTCTCCAAGCTCTTAACTCAGGGGACAACATCATTTTCAAAGAGGATAGTACCACCATTTTTAAAAGCATGAAAAAGTAGTTGTGGGTCATAGTAGAACAGATGAGGGAGAAGTCATGGCATGTCACTGATGATGTCCCAGGTGGACAAGTGTTTGATAAGAATAAGGTTCAGCTCCTTGTGCAGAGCTCAGTGTTTCCCCATTTATCATCTGTTGGTGCCCAAGCAAGCCCAATGCACAGGTCTTTCTGGGCAACACCACCATCATTCCAAATACCTGAAGATCTCAGTCCTTCCATAGGTAACTCTTGTATGGTGCAGAAACAGCATACACATCTTCACAGAATCTTTTTCTTTCCAGAATCAGGAATGAGAAAGTTGTAAAGACAGAGATCTCATGTACTCTACAGGGTCATTTGAATCAAATTTGGGGTTTTGTTTTCAATATTATTCCTAGTTGTTGAAGCATTAAAGCCCAACAGGTCTGTGCTTTGCTTTGTGACTGGCTACCCTGGCATGGCCTTAACTTCAGAGATGGAACCGAGACTCTTGAAACTGAAAAGCACCAAAATTTTAGGTAAAATCTTTGCTCTGGTGAGTTAATGAAGACAATGCTAGCTGGCGTAATTAGAACTAGAAGTTCACTTTTTTATACCTTTCAGCCGTGCACAGGATGTGACTCACCTGTTAGGACACATTTCTCTATTGAGGGCTTGATCCAGAGCATACTCAAGTGGATCTTTCCACAAACTCCAGAAGGCCTCAGGCCTCCAGTGCTGACACAAATTTTCTGCGGGATTTTGGAACAACCCCCACACAAATACTTGCAGTTCCTTCCTTGTTTTCACCTCACATCCTTCCACAACACAACAATTAAACCAGCAAAGCTATGGGGCAATTTCCTCGGGTTGTGGTTTTTGCCCACATTCTCCTTCTCCAGATAAAAAGCACAAGATAATTCCTGCACTGAGGTTTGGGAATGCTGTGTGGTGGGAATGTTTTATTTCCGGTAATGTCATCTGTAGTCACATGTGCATCCAGGGAGTAGATGAGACCCCTGTTGTGTCCAGCAGAAGAGATAAAAGAAGGGTGTTGTAAATGTATCTTGCACCTTGTGCAAGAGGGCTCCATATAAACAGCACCATAACTTTTGCACTTGATGGCACTTGAGCACATTATAAGCAGCAACAGGTGGTAGGCATGTTTGAACAATTGAGCATGCTGTAATAACCGTGCTTAAGAGGTCTATTATGTTCCTAATGCAAATTCCACATGCATATTTGGTTATTTCAAACAGTTTGGGCTTTCTGACTGGATTAAGGGGCTGTTAGACAGGCTAGACAATGTGAGCATATAGTTTGAGAAAGAGTAAGATGGGTTTTGTTTAAGCAGTTTTGGGGAGAATAAGTAAGGCAGAAGAATTGCCAGCCACAGATTCATTTTGTTCAGCTGAGTGATGATGGACAGCTAAAATGTTCACACTTTGTATTTCACACAGGGTTAATGCTACCCTGAATAGCATTTCCCCCCAGGATTGCATAGTGCTGCAGAATGTAAAAGGAAAACTAAGTTTAGAATTAGGATATACAAGGGAAAAAAATGCAGATTGGTTTTTGGCACTGGACTATGGATGAAACCCAAGCCAAGAGCTCTTTGCATTTTCTAAAGATATTTGGAAGTGAATCGAAATTGCAGAAATGCCTACCTCTGGGAACTAGAGAACAGGGCATAGGAATCTGGAGAGCTAGGAAAAAAATGAAAGAGCACAGCCAAAAACTTCATATGGCTCAGCATTTGATGGTATAATGTTGCTCAGCAGGACAAGAATCACAGTCCCTGCACCACAGATGTCAGTCAGGGAGTAAAGTTGTCTGTAGTCCCTTTCCATGAAAATCAGGAAGACAATGAAGGGAAGTGATACTGCTCTTTGAGATTAGCAGCAATTTGTTAATTGCAGTTTTTTATTTTTGAATTAGAAATATATTTCAAAGAGAGGTTGGATGAAATAAGGTCTGCAACTTTCTCAGTCCTTCAATCTCAGTCTCCACCACATCCTGCATAAAATGAAATTCTGTAATCCGGAAGATCTGCATGGAAGAAAATAAAGGACAAGTCATTAAAATTATCCCCAAAAGCTCAGCTCTGCAGAACTATAGAGGCCTAGATTTTAAAGGGCACAGAAAAACACTTTGTCCCTTATTCTCTTTGCCCTTGAACAAAACTGATGTTAGTGTGTGCTTTGTTTTTGCTCTGAAATTCTCAATATGATCCAACTGGAAATTATGGTTAGCTTCCAAGTGGATAGAACAGGTCAAAAAGACAACACTTAAAATATAGGGAAATGTCAATGATGTTTTAATTTTTCCAGATTTAAAGCAGACTTATCTGATTGATCAAGTGTAGTTCAAGTGATATTTTACTACCTTAGCTACAAAACAATGAGATTATTATGTTTATTCTTCTGATATCCAAATCAAAAGTTTTGTAAATTAGTCATTCTTTTTTATAAAATAGGTTTTTATTTTAGTCAGAAAATAAGATTGAATTTTCTGGTTTATTTAAAACCTAAAATACAATAATCCATTCCTATTCAAATAGCTACATCCATTTGGAAAAAAATTTAGAAATACTCTCAAAAGTGAGAGAAAATCAATCACTTTTGTGATGAACTTCAATACAGACAATTCTTTAAATGTAAATGTTTATATTTTAATACTTTCTGCCTGGCTTTTCTCCTGGGTAAGTCGCAGTTCATTTTATAGGCACTGAACATGAAGGCTTCAAAGCTACATAGTAGAAACTAGTGGGAGTCTTGGTACTGTGTTAGTGGGAAAAGGATTAAGCTCTCAGACATTTTATTGATGACTGTCTTGGAAATAAACTGTCAGTATAAACTCACCTGATGCAAGACAGGGGTTTAAACTCACATGCATGTGAGCCACTTCTCCTCTTCAGTTATCCCCAGTTCTGTTCCTGTAGTGCACCTTTCATCAAGATCCTATTCAAGGGTCATTTTTCTTAAAAGCACTAAAAAAAAAAAAATCTAGTGAGCTCTTTTCTTCTTTGCACTCATGTTTGGGAAAGAGAATCTGTGGGTTGTTTCATCAGGCTTTTTTTTATATCCATAAAAATTTCTGATGTGAAGTGACCTGTAGCCAACAGCATTTCCTTGTATGAATTTATTTTAACATAGCTGTTAGATTTGAGTGACAATTTCTGCAAGTGAATTTCTCTTAACAGGCACAACACCAGTAAAGGCAGCATAAATTTCCACAACTCACCCCATTTTCTCTCCATTTTGCCTCCTTCTTATGGAGAGATCGCTGCTAAGGTTAAGGGGTAATTTCCAGTATCTTTTTCACTTAAATCTTGTCTTTCAAAGGAGTCTTAAGTCAAAAAACTCTGGAAAAGGCTCTTACTTGTCTAAATTGCTTAGGCTTTGCAAGACAGGAGAGTAATACCTAAATACCTTTAAAAATCTGGAAACTGTCAAGAAATGTGTGACTACCAACTATCATGGTGGGCTTTGACATCAAGATCAGTACATTGAGAACTGGACTGAGATCTCTAAGTCATGTCAGAAACATGTATGGTAGAAAAGGAATTGATCTTAGGCCATCAATTGTTATATTTAAACCACTTATGTTACAGTGCCAATTAATAAGTATCAGATCCAAGTAAATCCAAAGTGGAAGGTTTTGCATGCCATTATTGGTCATCTGTACTCTGCAGTTCTATCTCCACTACAATTTACAATAAAATTACTTAGAACCGTTCAAATAATTTCAATGGGATTAGTGAAGTTATGATCCAATCTTGATTTCACTAAGGATGTGAGACAATGGACCTAAGTTACCATACAAGAAATTCTGGCTCAATATCAGGAAAATCTGAAGTCACAGTCAAGCACTGGCACGGGCTGCCCAAAAGGGTGGTAGTGTCTCCATCCTTGGAGATATGCAAAAGTGGCTGGGCAAGATGCTGGTCCAAGCAGGAGGCTGGGCTGGAAACCCTGAAGATGCCAGTCCACCCCCAGGGATTCTACAGCTCAAAGTCCTTCTCCCTAACAGTACTTGAAAGTAGGAAATGGGAGATGTGGATATTTGTCTCATGTATAACAGTTCAAAACCCACTCTGCTTCCACATCAGACAGCATTTCATGCTCACAAAGCCAACCTTCATATTTCCACTGTCAATAAATTTTGGTAATTCTGCCATTCTCCTCCAGTCTCTAGCTTGCTAAGGGTTAAGGCTGAGTGGTTTTCAGGAGCCCAGTGCTGGTTTTGGAAGGGGTTCTGTCTGGTTTTTGTCTCTGAGAGCTGCCTTTCAGCCACCCTGCGCTCCTCTTGCTTTGCCTTGGCTTGATTCTTTGCCTCCTCTGCATCTGAGTACATTAGATACAGAGTGTGGGGGATTTACAGTGCTGCTGGCAGTACCAGACAGAGAATAGCTTTGTAAATGTATCCCTGTCTTCCAGAGAAAAATCTTTGATGGAGATCTCTACTCACTAATGTACATGTAAGAACACAACCCCTCCATGTCCGCCTTTCATTAACATTGTAGGGATAGTTATGCACACTCTGTGAAGAGAATGGTGAAGCCCGAGCATGACATGTGTGTGTCTCTGGATGCCAAGCCAGACCCTTCCTTGCTATAAATCTGTGTTGCTTAAGTATGGCTTTATCATGCTGTAGTCATTCACATCAGGCAAGGAGAATCTGACCTATGACATTCTCAAAAGTTTATGCTTCTGAAGTAATAATATCCATAGGCCATCAAAATTTCTCTGTAAGTCACTGCTGCCTCAAAACTAAACCCAGTGGTCACAAGAAAATCTTTTAAGGGCATGTGTCCTTGGAGAATTATTTCTGAGTCAATAAAGAAGAGGTCTAAAGTTGTGATACCTATCTGTGCCTCATCTCAGTAACTAGAAATGTGCTGAGCTCTCTGGATATTTGGCTAAACACGCCAGCCAGATGGTGGGCAGAGCGGTGAGAGGCATTCTGGAAGATTTGCACAACATCATATTACATGACATCATGCTACCTCGTCCAGGAGAGCCATAAAGAGAGTCTGAGCTTTGCAGAAGATATCTGCTCCTGGAACTTCGAGATTGCTTAGGAAATGAGCACATGGGCTGTGTCTACAGCACCACAGCAGAAACGACTGGACATGAGGGGATGGCAAACAGAAAGAAAGCTAAATGTGATTTTCTGATGGCAGGTCTCCATCAACACTCTCCATTATTTTTTTTTAATGACTTCCAAAATTCATTCACAAACAAAAGTGGCAAAACATCAGTTTCCAGTGCACAGCCCAGCAGTGAAAAGATAAAATACCTGGCTTTTCAGGGACTTACTGCTTTCTTATAGCGCATTAAAGAATAGACATAATGCTTTGAGCTGAAACCTATTCCTAAACATTCCTGCAGGATCTCAGCACACAGTAGTCCTCTCAGAATTATATTCAGCAGTTGACTACTAAAGAAATGTTCTATTATTAACTAACATGTAATTGGTTCATTAAAAAATACCTCAGCTGAATAACGTGTAACATAATACAGCCTACTACTAGAGTAGGAGATTTCAGGCCCAGCACAAATGGAAGTGAAATTACAGTGCAAAGAAGTGGAAAGGAGACAGTGCCAGCTGGCAGGGTACTAAGTGTTTCAAATTACTGTATGTTTATGACCTCTGTGTTCTTAAACAAAATTAATTAGATTATGCTATTCGAGAATCTTGGAATGCTGTGGCCACATGCCAAACTTATCTGAACCACACATCTTAAGTTTAATTAAGATGTTCTTAATTTCTCCAGGTATTCCTTTAATACACACACATACTCACATGTGTGTGTTTAAAGTGGTGCCTGCGGGAAGTGATAAACAACAGACTGCGATTCCTGAGATGTGTTTAAGGTGGCTGCTTGCTTATTAGGACTTGGGGGCTAAATCCATGAAAGGGCTTGGATATGACTTCAATGCTCACATGCTACTTTAGGTCCCCAGTCAAAAATTCTGACCCTCACGTCCCTTGTTCAGCTGCCACCTAAGTGTGGGGTGTTTGCACATTTAGGGAACTAAGCTTTCAATGTTACGGTTTTCTGTGTCTGGAAGTTCTGCTGCTTATTGTAACAAGTAGCTTTGCCTTATTAGCACTGATAATTTAGCAGTTCTTCCATGCTGAGGTGAGCTAAACTTCACCAATATCCCTTCGGATTTTGGTGGGAGGGTCCTCACCAGCAGATTGAGAATTCGGATGGTGCTCCTTCCTGATGCAGCTCCTGAGTTCAGAGCATCATCCACCTCTGCTATGAAAGGGATGGGTCCATTTCCTTCACTAACCAAGGACATTTGAAGTCTCACCTACCATGTCACAGAGAGGATCTTCCCATTTAGAAGATGATGTTCACTGGGGGTAGAAGAGGGACTTTGGAGGGGGTGAGTGGGTCAGAGGTGGGAAAGAAAGGAGATGAGGAGATGCTTATTGCTCCATCAGTGCTGCTGTGCTGATTTCGCCAAGGAGAAAAGGCTCTGTCTCTTAATCATCCTAATGAATGTCATTCCCGCTACTTTTCTCTGACATAGGGAACGCTCAGTTCTGAGGAATGTGGGGAAAGCTTCAAAGAAAGGTGAGAAAGCCCTTTGCCTGCAGAGACCCAAAGACTGGGCGGTAATGCATATTCCAGCAGAGAGTGAAATGTGTACTTGAATTTCATCAGGCTTACAGCATCCTTGATGCTTATGCTGAGCGCTGAGCAGCAATGGAGACAGACTATCACCATACATTCCTCTGGGCATGCTTTGGAAGAAATAACTATCTTTCTTTCTTCCATCAGCTTTGAAAGCATGTACTTTACAAGACATTTCAGGACTTTGAATTCTCAGGAGAAAGACTCAAGGAAAAAAAAAAAACTGTGCAGAAAAACCACCTTGAACTGAAGGGAAATTTAAGCTACCCTTCATTGTTGATGTTTGCAAGTGGGCAGTGCTGTGGTGTGCCAATAAACGTGTTGGTCCTTTTGGAGCACACACTCTTAGGCATGTAAAACTCACCTCATGCTTAAGTGCCTGTATCAGGGCTGGCGATTCTCCTGGAGGGGCTGATTGCTGATGCCCACCAGTATGGATGGATAGATCTGGCAAGTTAGTGGTAAAGTAGAGCTTGGGGAGTGTCCATAGCTCATGAAATTTTTGCTCAGAACAATATTGCTCAGTGGTGGTACATCATTTTATATGCTCAGTGCACCAAGCATATTTATAAATTCTGAGATCTATTTGTATTAATAGCCCCTTGAAGGTCTTGTCTGCTTTTCCTTGCAGGGCAGACACTTTAATACTACTCTAATTA
Source organism: Cinclus cinclus (assembly GCF_963662255.1). Taxonomy (NCBI): domain Eukaryota; kingdom Metazoa; phylum Chordata; class Aves; order Passeriformes; family Cinclidae; genus Cinclus; species Cinclus cinclus. The sequence goes on from NC_085048.1 coordinate 93,222,166, forward strand.
ACAACTGGCAAAGCTAAAATATTCATCACTGTCATACAAGAAATTGAGTTGCAAACCCTCTGGAAGAAGTAAAGATTTCTCTTGGACTCCAATTTCCTTATTCCTCTGTGTACCATTGAATTGGCAAAAAACGTGTAAAAAGAAATCTTTGTGACTGTTAAGTCGCTGCCATTTTGGCTAAGAAAAATAGTTCTGGTGGCTCAATACTACCTGTTCATACTGAAGGGACCTCTCTTCAATAAACACAGACCAAAGCACTCATCTGTAGCAAATACAGATTAGTTCTCAAATGTGATGGGAAAGTTTTTAAGGGCTACTGCTGTGAAAAATTAATCATGTTAAAACTTGATCATATGTTCTCTGAAACAGCTGCCTGCTTGTCCTGAGAATTTGCTGAAAAGTCGTCTTCAGATACATGCTACTGAATTAGATTAAAACAGTTTAATGCTCTGACCTCCAGAATTTCTCTCGTTTTTGTTGTGCAGAATGCAACACAGACAGCACATTCGGTCAATTTCTTTGTTTCTTTTAAATGTACTTTCATATTCCTCTACTTTCTCTTGACATCTGTTCTCCTCTCAAAATGCTGTGATCCTCAGGTCACAGCCTGCCATAAAAAATCATAATAAAATGCTAAAACATCATTAGACTTTACAAAAGGAAACTTCAAAGCAACCCGTCTTCTATGTTTACTGTGGCATTTATAATATTTTTTAAAATCACACAACTGCTTCTTTGTGGAGCCCACTTGAATTAAACTGTACTAAGGCAGATTCTTTGGAGCAATTGAAAAACTACAAGAGAGAAAGGCACAGAGCCTATAGATAGTGTCCTTATTTGCAAAGAGAAACTTTTCACCTATTATATTTCTCCAGGGTGTTTTTAGTTTGTGTTTTGGGTTGGTTTGTTGTGTGGACATTTTCTGGCTCGTACCCGTAACATAGTTAAAAGCTAGCTAAGAAAGGTACAGACAGACTTCTGCACATAAGGCTGAACCTGCTTTTCTAACTCCCATAATCTTCTTAGATCTCCTGGACCAGAGCTGGCTGCTCCATGGTTTGCATGTCTGAATTGGAATAATGTGAAGAATGTATTGTGCTGGACTGGTACAAACCTCTTACCTCTATGCAAGTGTGTTGCTTCACTAAAACATTATTGTTTCCTCCTCTTTGACAGGGACTTTTCAACTGATAGATCAAAAAATAAAATGCCTCTGGTACAGAAGGAGAATAAAAATTGGTCTGGCAGAATGCTGAGCTGTTGACAGGTGATTTTTCTAAGAGAAGTACTTGCCTAGGGGTAATGGGCATAATTGGATACTGTTTTACTCCAGCTTAATGCCAGACATTGCAGACTGAAACAAGGCCCTTTGAATTCAGCAAGCCATTATTTAAAATAGAAAATAATTATCTTGTGTTCTGGCTAATGTCTTGTAAAAAATAATTTGATTAACCAAATATGAGAATGATAGGAAGTGTTGGTGTTGGCTTGTCCCAGTATTTTCCAAACAGTAGAGTACAGTAGTTATGCAATACATTTCCATGCAGTGAAAGACTTTTTCTCCTATGTTGTAAAATGGACGATACTTTCATCATAGTGGTGAATGTATAAGAGAGGGGTACTGCTTTTCATTACCTTCATTTTTTATCCTGACATCTGGAGAGTTTCAGTGAGGCCAAAATTAGTCCCACAAGCATAACTTCTGTTCTTTCCTTCATAGCTCTCTTGCTCCTGGAGAAGTCAGGTCCTTGTTGTCGTGGCTAGCAATAGTCTGATTTTAAAATTTTATATGAAATATATTCAAAATCAATGCTTTAACAAAAGATGTGAGAAATGGAATGTGATTGGGATCCAAAAGGCATAAAAGCAAAGGTGGGTCATGGGCTGATTATGCAGAGACAGAATTTCTGCTACAGATTTCAAAACCATGCACCCTTACACTCACACAGAAAAAGGAAAATAACACCAGACTCAACCCAACACTTACCCAAAGTAAAAAACCTCCAAGCCCAAAAGACGAAGGAATGCAAACCAGCACATTAAGGGTAAGTGTTTATAATTACTCTTATATCTTCTCCTGTTTCAGATCCAAATACAAACTTGTGTACTTATTTGTCTGCTAAAAGAACTCTTTTTCGTCTCCTGACCTTATTTTTTTTTTTATTTCTCTACCCTGAAACTCTCATTTATTTACCCATGTTTATTCTTATAGAATCTGTTTTGCTCTTTCCCTTCCTCAAGATGCAGAACACTGCTTCTATATGCTATTGAAAAGAAATGAAAAAATGTGTGATTCTCCCTAATTTTCTCCAAGAAAGAGGCAAGAAGTCACAATGCACTCTCCTAGGCCTGAGCCAAAGAGATGTGCAACTTCTTTAAAAGTCTGTCTCAGCAGCAATCCCTGCCAGCTCTCTGCCCATCACAGCCAAGGCAGTAAGTCCAGGACAGAGTGCTCTTGGAAGGGGCTTCTTTGCAGTTGGGAACTCTGGCAAGCTTTGTGCCGATCTTTTAGCTACAACTGTTTAAGATTATTTAGTGGCTTTTAAACATTGTTCATGCCCATTCCGAACAAGCCCACAGAACATCTGCACAGTGTCTGCTAGCTGTGCTCAGGGAGTCTACCAACAATCCTATCTTGTTCTAAGCAAACGTGTATCAGTCCAGATTTTTTCCTATGTCTTACTGTCCTCTTCGAGCATTGAGGAGGCTGTGACCTTTCATTGATTCAGGCATGGAAACTATAATAACAATACTGAACAATTATATTTGCTTTGGAAAAGTAATCCTATTGTTCTTCTCTTTTCAAGCTTAAACTAACAGTCAGCATGAATGCCATCTTTATGAAACTATAGGAAACCTACAGTGTCTGGTATTAATAAATGCCTCTGTGTTCAGTGTCTGAACAGGGTTGGGACTGAAAGGAGAGAATGAAGACCTCATGACAGAACTCAGGGGTAGTCTCTCTTGTGAGTATTTTTATGAGATGCAACTGCTACAGAAGTGCATCTTGTGCATCCCAAGGCAATCAGTTTGCTCATCAAGGGAGCACAGAGATAATTTATTCCTGACAGGAAAAAAGAATCTGTAGTGGTGGTCTGAACCGCCACTGCTGTTGGCTGACTCAATTCAAGTGTCCTCTGAACCACTGATGGTATGATCAGAGGAGGAATTCCTGTTGGGAATAGGTGGGTAGAGATAGCAGCCTCACCAAGATCAGTGAGACCTGAACTGCATCACAGTCAGTCCCAAACACTGCTGAATTTTACTTTTCATAGAATCAGCCAATAGACCTGAAGTAGAAGCAACAAACCCTTTATAAGGATAAAGGTGACAGCAGAGAATTATGCACTGGCTACCAATGTAACTGTGGACTGCAATCACTTAGAAAGTTGATCTGATTTGCCACAGTATTTTTCGTAGCTTACTTGCTGTTGTAATTAGTGGTAACTGAGGATAGTAATGGAAGATTTGTTTTAAGGTTATTATACAGGGCAGGGTCTCAAGAGATCTGGATTTGGTTCATGGTTCCTCTTTAGTCCTTCTGCATGGATTCAAAAGAATCATTTAATGTTTCCCAGCTCCTTTTCCCTGTCTACAAAAGAATAATGTTTTCTGTCTATTAAAGATGTAAGGTCTTTAGTTCCAAAGTGTAACTGCATTATATGTTTATACTGTTGAAAATAGATGTGGCTTTGATCTCAACAGTGGCCAACATGCAGTCATTAATAAAAATAGTATTAATTAAAAGTAAAGACCTCATTACATTTTAATAGGGCTGTATTAGGTAACAATGGCCATACATGCTGAATTCATGTATTTTTCACAATTGTGCTCAGAGTAGAGAATGATTTTGGCTGGAAACAACTCAAACAAGCTGTGCCAGGAGCTGTGAGGTCAGGAATAACTGCTGGGTTTGATTTTTCTGTCTTGGTATTCTTAGAGTTCGGTCAGTAAAAGAAGGAGGTGAGAAGCATACAGAAAGTTCTGATGGTGTCCAGCACTACTTTTCTGAAGCTGGTCTTTGTTGATAAGCAGGCATATCTCAGACTCACTGCTTTTATATGGTCCTAGGAGTAAATGGATCAAAGCAGATTGTATTATGGTAAAATCAAAAGATATGTAGATATTATGCTTTAAATCTTGTTTTCTTTTGCAAATTGCTTCCAGAGCTGATTTTCACAACCTACCCATTATAAACAAGCCCCAGAGTGTGTAAAAGTGGAGGCCTAGTGTGCACCTTGTTTCTGTATGAAAATGGGATTTTCTGGATAATATTTCATATGAGCACTGTTGTCAGGAAGCCAAAAATGTGTGTACATCAATGTATGCCAGTTCTGGAAATGAGTTCACCTTTCAGCTCTGAACAGAGGCTTTACAGAAAGGCCTTGCTATTGCAATGGCAAGGAGGGAGAGACCAGGAACAATGCTGCTTTCTAACAGAGTCTTCAAAAGACCTTATGTAAGAGTAAGGCTTGTGCAAGGAATTGTACATCTCTCACTCAAGCTTTGAAGAGTGCATTGTGATTGCTTGCATCTTTCTGGGAGACTATTGGGAAGAACCACAGGTGTTTTGATTTATTTTTAATAGCATATAGGAATATTTTTTCTGCAACTTGTGATTGCCCCATGATCGAGGCATGATTTACATTCAGAAATATAAACTGAATAACTTTTTCACAACCCCAGAATAAGTAGCAATTCTTTGCTGTGTTGTCCAAGACTTTTAGATTGGTCCAAGACTTTTAAAACAGTCATCTTCGTTCTGATATTTGGCTAATCCAGGTAAGAAGGAAGCCAGAACCTTACACAGATTATTTACGCTTGAAGAGCTGGCAGTCACAGAATGTCTTCAACACAAAATATGAGAATATTGTTTTAAAACAAAAAAGTGTTGTTTTTTTAATTTAAAAAATGCATGTATGAATTTTAAAGTTTTTCTTCTGAGTACTCTGTGTTGTTTTTGCAGACTTCTGCTTGCAACCAGATATGTAAAGCTAAAATATTTCAAATCTCTGCATCTAACTGCATTAGAGCTTGTTAATGCATTAAACTCATGAACTAACCAGCTGGACTACACAGAGAGATCATGTGTCTGATGTAGCCCATGTCTTGGTTTTCAGTTTATGCTGTGCCCTCTGTCTCTTCCTCTTGATTCTGTGATCTTTCTTTTAAGGTGATGTCAACACATTATATCAATAGTGTTCGGCAGATAAAAATAACAAAACCAGTGCATTGCATGCTTTTTAGGAAGAGGAAAAAGGTGAAAACCAGCACCTACCAAGAACAAGGAAGGTAATGGACAGAAAAAGAAGTCAAGACTCACTTCCACCTACACAGACTAATAAACAGCACTGCAATTGAGGCTGATGCAGTGACAAGAATCCTTGCTATCTGCCAGGGAAAAAAAGAAATACATGACCAGAACTGGAATGTAGTAAATTCCAGCTTTGCATAACGAAGGAGACAGCAGGTCCCATCAAGAAACATCATCATTGTGATCATCATCATCATCATCTTTGAGGTAAGTTCACACGCCTCATGAATAGAAGTCTGAAAATGAGTTACAGGCTTTGGGATTGTTTTGGTTTTGTTTTTGTTTTTCCTGGATGATTACTGACCTCTTCTTTGATGATTCAAATTCCTGCTGTTCCTCTGCTAAACTGAAATGTTGTTATGAACAACCCCGAGTATGGACAGGCTTGTGCCCACATCATCAGATTAGCGGTACCAGGAATGATCTGTAACCCATATAAAGATATATTTTGGCTACTTATTGCTCTCTGAGCTACTTTGGGCTTCTGTTTGATCCGTACCGCAGAGCAACACATGAGGTGAGGAGGGGAGTCCTGGTGTGACATGGCCATACCCTGTTGCTGTACCTCTCAGAAGAAGTCCCACATGTGCTGTTTGTGGCTCAGAAATGCTACACATCTCCTTTCAGTGCCTCAAGGCACCCAGATGTGGCAAAGGCGATGATTTGGAACCCAATTCCCTTGTGAACCAGTGCAGAATGGGAACCAGCCTTGCTGCAGCTGTGTTCTCATACAAGATTTCCTGGCATGTGAACCACACAGACATTTCTCGTGGCTTCATTTTAGAGTTTTTGCAGAGGAGGCAAAGTCACCAGCTCCTTCAAAGGAGAAGAAAGAGCACAGAGCCAAGCTTTTAGTGAAAATTAACAGTGCTGTATAAAGTCACTATTAAATACTCTGTTATGCTGTATCCATGAGTCTGAGACAAGCTGCCAAAATGTGGAGTGTGAAATAGGATTTTTCTTCTCTTTCATAAGAGGCATGTCTAAATACATAGAAAAAAAGGCCTGAGCACATATGAATATGGCATCTGGGTGGTCAAAGAGAAGCTGTGTGTAAACTGGACCTCCTTCAGGAGCTGACCCATGAGGACAAGGCTAAGCCTTAGCACCCATCAGTTGTTTCAAACAGTAATGCACAGCATAATAGAATTTATTGACCACAAATTCATGTGGTCACTATGGCACCCAAAGTAAATTTTATTATCTTTAAGCATAAGGCAAATGAACTCCTTAATTATTATTACATCTGTTTACACAGGAATCATGTCAGTCCAGCTAAATGTGTGAACCTTTGGCCACTGTCTCTGCTTCCTTTTTGATGGAGAGGTTTCTGGCCTTGTTCCCAAAACCCCAGCAAAGCCATCAAAACAGCAGTAGGGGACAATTTGGCAGAATGAGACCATATGGCTGGGAGTCTGGAGACCTGGGTTCTGGTCTGGGCTTTGTCACAGATTTCCTGTGGACATGAGATGAATTCACTTAGTCTCACACTCCCTTAGTTTCCTCTTTTGTAGGAGAAGGGTGATAATAATCACCCACTTAGCAGAGGAGTTGTGAAGGCAATTAATGTTTCTAAAGCCTGTCGATGTCCATAAGTGTAACCACTAAATAAGCAAAATATATTACAACTATTATTTATTTAACTGTGTGAAGATTGCCAAATCATGTAAATTTCCCTCAGTCTGCAGATGAATTAGCTGTTCTCCACTCAAGTGAGAAACTATGGCCAAGGAAACTGTTGCATCCTGCTTGAAGGAAGCAGCTAATGAATGAACAGTTCACTCTGGAAAGGTAGGATTTGGACTTGAAATCCAGACATTTGGTGTTCACAGGTCACTGCCTGTGAGCAGGCTGGTTAGATCAGATGGTGCACTCTGGTCCTTTCCAGCCTTACCTATTTGCTTATGTAGTGTAGGAACCAAGAGTTTTTTCAGAGTCCATCATTTACTGATGTGCAATTTGCTAGCTTGAAAAAACAAATACAAGACTTTGTTAATCTGATGTGTTATGGATTTCCCAAGTTCTGATAAAAACACAGAGTTGAAATGCTTAACTCAAAATCTAAATATTTTTCCACTATGTCATTACTGTTTTCACAAAATCATATTTTAAAATTAAGTAGAATTGTGTTCTGGCCCACACTAAAAAATCCAGTGTGTATTTTGCCACCATAAAAATAAATAATTTTCAGTTCTTATTACATAATTGTCATGACTGCTCCAGAATTTTATGGGTTGTTTCCCCTGATAACAATTTAAATTGAATACATTTCTAAAGTATTTTCTGATAGAACCATTTAATGTGATGGGAATTTAAGTATCTCTTGCCACAAATATTTTGTGACATGTTATTTTCTGATGTGACCAGTGGCAAGAACTAGTATCTGTATTACTCACACATCCAAAACCCCCAGAACTTCTTAGATCAGCTAATGTACCTGAACATCATGAACCAGAAAGCATTACCATCTGCTAAACACTCATATGAATATTGAAAGTTCCCAGTATTTCACAGACATTAAGGCTTCCTCCTTTGCATTATACAGGTACATCAATCTACTTATTAGAAGACCATAAAGCAAGGGATTTGGAATGTAAACATTCTAAAATATACAGAGACAACCTGTTTCAAATTCAGGAGTAGGCTGGAGACCCACTGGGTTGGGACAAGATACAGAAAAACAATGCTCTCACACTTTTTCAAGCCTGTGTTTAATATAGACGACACCTATTTAACATCTCTTTTGGAGCTCTCTCTATTCTGCTTTTCTGTTTTAAAATTTCTGTGAAACAGAAAATGGCCTTACGGAGTATAAGAATCACAGAGCAAAACTGAATGCACCCCCTCATCTTATCCTGGATCAAAATTGTGTTACAACATTTAAAAAAAAAAAATTCAACCAAAGAATTATATAAGTAATAATAGACCAGATTAAATCATGAGTATGCCACATTGATGTTACTGTTGTGTTACACATACGTTGTAGCTGTATGTCACACAAATACAGAGGCTTTCCAATCAAGAAGAAATTTTGCAAGGAAGAAATACAAAGGCTTTAAAACAGCTCAGAAAACCAAGCCAATAAGAGAATGGGTCATAAAGATGGAAGTCCTTATTTAATTTAGTTTATGTTAAATTTTAATAGCCTTGCAGAGACAATAATCTGAAGTACATGATTCCCATATTCACATATTCTTTACAGTATTGACTGTCATGGGTCCAACTTCATGCCTGACTGGAAATGTAAAATACATTCTGACAATCCTCACTTCCATGTAATGAAATAAATAGGTTCTTTTCTTTCTCTTCCTTGTCCAATTCCCACTACCTCACCTTAGTGTGGAATTCTATGCTTAAAATGAGAGCAAAGTGGAAAATGTCTCCTTCGCCTCCAAGGTATGAATCCAGCAAAAGCTGGAAACTTCCAGTAGATGATATTCAACATTCCTTACCCCAAATAAATGGATTAATAAATGCAATGCTCTCTGAGTTAAGTCAAGGAGAACATCCAAAGGGATGTTCCTTCCACACCTAAGTGACAGGTGTTCTTATTCTTATATGTAGTCAATGAGACAAACTGCATTCCAAAAGGAAGTTGCTTTCAATTAGCCCCACGTCAAGAAATAGAAATCACACTATAAATTACCTTAAGCTAATTTAAAATAAGATTCCTCCTTCATCCACTATCTCCTGTACATTGTGTTGCATTGCATTGGATTGCTATCTCAGCAAGACTTCAGAGATCTACTCAGAGATTTATTCTGCAGAAATAAATTGCAGTCTTTGGTCTGATAGTCTATCATCCAGCAGATTTAATCAATAAATTGGGCAAAGAGACTCAGTCAAGCTTACGTGATCAAAATCTGGAATAACAGGTGTTAAAAATAATGGGAAGTCTGTACATGGTAATGTGGCTGCCTTTCTTTTGGGCATGGCATGATAAATACAATGAATGTATACTGCCGTATTCCTTTTGCAAACTCTTTCCTACCTTCCACTGATCACATAACCGTGGTTTCACCATCATTTGTGGCAACAAAAAGAAAAAAAAATCTTTTCCATGGACCCAGAACCAAAGAGATTTTTCAGTGGAAACTTCTCTGCAATCTTCTTGCAGACCCTCTGCATTAGATGAGAGAGCAATGAAAGATCTGCACTTGCTGGTCTCCGAGTGTTTGGGAGTGGAATTATCCTGTACAAAGAGAGAGTGCCTGCAGCTGTCGGAGCAGGGCTCACAGAAATATGCCAACATTTTCACAGTGTAAGAGCAGATGTGGTTGAAATTGTTGACACGAAGCAAGGGCACAAGGTCAAATGCAGATTTTCCATATCAGTTTTTTCAAATGTCTTTTCCAATTAGGGAAAGGATGGTATTTGGCCAGGGAATTCAACACAAATCTTATGAAAGGCATAATTGGTCAGGAAACAGAAGCTGGTGTAATGTATTCCAGCTCGTAACAATACTACCTCATGAATAACGCTTTGGTTTATTTTTATTCCGCTTTTTAAACGTTATGAATACGTAGTACAATGCCTACTCTCAGTCTTATGAATGCATGTAAACACTCATTAATGTTAACAGGAAATATGTGTGATTTTCAAGGGAAATGTAGACTTTTCCTTCTCCCTCCACACCCTATTTTGCTAGGCAGAGTTTGAAGGGAAACCCCTAGAGGCATCCTGCTTGGACTGGTGGTTTTGATCAGCACCATTTTGCTTCATACACTGTTTTACAGAAGAAAATTCATCTCATCTTTCCTAGAGAAATATGAGATGAGACTCTTGGTCAACAGAGCCACGTACTAGGCTGAGCAGGATGCCAGCACATTCACAGTCCTGAACGCTGGCAACCACAAAGAGAAGAGGGCAGACCCCTAGAGGGAAGAGACTAGGTTAAAAAATCACCTTGAAAAAGAAAATGAAATCATCTACCATCCCATTCCCCATTTTTGAGTCTCAAAGCTGTACAGGACTCCCAGATTTTTCAGTATGATGTGAGGCTTTTCTAGAAAACCAAGTTTTAAAATGAAAACTGAGATTGCCTTTTAATCCTAGAGCTGGGAGACATGAAACAATAAAGAAAGCATCAAATGTTGTGAGATTCATCATAGCATCTCAGGATTTGGCAAGGCTGCATCCCAGTTTATAGCTGAGAGAACTTATATCCCAAGCAAGTGTTATTTGCACTCCTGGGTCCTGCTGGTCCAGGACACTGCCTGAAGTCAACTGAGCTCCACTCGCGTGATACCGGATCAGCGCAGTGCTGAACCAGACCCCAACTTTTATTGACTTTGCAGGCAGCCTGCCACTTGGCAGGAGAACTTAGATTCAAAACATAAAAGCCATTTTTTTAAAGCATAAGGGATTCACTGGTAACAGCAACTGGAAAGCTGAAACTGAAACCGAAAAGGCACAGTACCACATTACCAAGTCCCCAAGCCATCTTGTCCCCTTTACTGCTTTTATAATCTCTGTGCACTGATCACTAATCATTTTCTGCTTGGACTAGAAAATGAGTTAATGTTCCAGACTTTTTTTTTGATGATTATTTCATAGTAGTAATATTTTAGTCATGCAATCTTATTTTCTCACAGAATGGGTTGGGGTTTTTCAATGCTTTTTCAATATTCCAAACTATTCTGAATATTTTCAATATTTTTAACTTCTGGACAAGTGACAAATATTAGAACTATGAGCTGGATTGAGTAGCTTTTGCCAGACAAATTAAATCTCCCGAGAATATTTTTTCTCCATTCATGGAAAAGCAACCAACCATTATTTGCTGCAGTCTGTAAGTGCACAGTTATACTTTGCATTTTGACAAATATTCATGTTTGTGACTTGGACATTTTCCTTCTTCAGAGAATTTTTTCAGTAAAATTGTGTTGCTCCAGAAAGCAAAATGGAAAGTGCAAAAACAAAATTAGCATTTTTTATTGCAAATTATGTCTACCCTACTAGAAAAATAAAACCTTTCCCAACAAGAAGAGTTTTTTTGTTCTTGTTTTGAACATCTTCAAAAGCAGGTATATTACACACACAAGCACAAACCATAATCTACAGTAGATGTTTAGATTTTTTATTTATTTTTTTTCACTGCAAGTGCTTCATGCTAAAAGTGGGTCATCCTTTATGTGCAGTTTGTTTCAATGAATCCCAGGTTTTCAACAACTAATATTTGTTTAGGTATGATGGCTCGCTGTTCTGTAGCCCTGTGAGATGAGTTTGGTGCTTCCACTAAACTTTACTGAGGATAAGCACAATAAAGCAACATGTTGTATTAGTGAGCACAATTACTTGCTTCTATAATGGAGAGACCAGGTTTTAAATAGCAATTAAGATTTAGGCAGATGTGCCTAAGATAGGCCACAAATAACATGGGGTTTCTGAGCTGTCTGTGGTTTACCTTTCCAGAGGTAAAAAGAGAAGTTGCAATAATACTGTTACTAACACCATCAAATGGATACTTGTGGTGTTTCACTTTTTTATTTTTGTCCGCCATTTGGGATAAAAACTCCAGTGATAAGAAGCCAAGTGAGTGGTTTTCTCTTGGCCCTGTGTTCTCTGATTTGTCATGTAAAAAGTGACCCAGTAGTCTAAGAAATAACAACCAGGAGTATGCCCTTTCCTGATCATTGCTCCATGCTGAAAAAAAACAAAACCCAAAACTGAAGTTGGTGGGTGGGGTACTCATAGGGAGGGCAATTAGAGAGATAAATCTGATTTAAGACTTGCAATACACTGAATGCTTGTAAGGAGAACAAGATTGGGACCCTCTAAACATCCTGTCTTAAATTTTCATCATAACATCTCCCTGAAATAAAACATGAAAGCAAGAATATATATATTTCATTTGGTTCGGGTGTTTCCACTGATTCAGAGAGAACTGAAATAAGCCTTTAAGATGCTATAAAGGGAGAAAGTATCAGAAGTTACTTGTTTATTACTTGTTATTAATTTATTGTTATTATTGATTCCTCTCAGCCAAGCATAATGTCTTAACCTGTGTTTGTATATCTTCAGATTAAGGGGTCACAAGCTGCTGAAGGCTCAGGCAAAATACTGCATTAATAGTGCTGAGTAGAAAAAGCAAAAGAGGTGCCCAAGTCTGAAAATCAGTACATAAAAATAACGTAAGAAAACAAATTTTAATTTCAAGGAGCTCCAGTCTGGGGTATGGCAAAGATCTGAGATCTGATTGTTGGTCTGATGGTAAATCTTTGTGGGTCTGGGAGATGAAAGCAGATATTGTTTACGTGGCATATCTGACCCCCTATATACCAGTCTCATTTTATTCAGTGGAACATTGCTTTCCTCTAGAATTTGCTTTATGTATTTAGACAGCAAACTTTTCACAGTCCATAACTACTTCTTGTGAAGTCCCTGTTTACACACTTGTAAGCATACTGAGGACCCTAAGAACTAATATATAATATAACAAAATAATAGAAGGTCTTATGAAGTTCAAGGCCTTCAAAGACCTTGAAGAGTATGGAGATAATTTTTATGGGTTTTGTGTGTTTCTATTTCTTTTTGGTGTTGTTTATTGTTTTGGTTTGTGATTGTTTGTTTGTTTTTTACTGTTTGTCCATGACCATCCATGTCTCACTGGCAATATAATAGACAACCTAAGAAGTAGGTCATAGTGTAAAAGAGCAGAAAGAGCAGAAATTAATCAAAGTGCTGTTTCAGGCAACTCAGGAAAAGTGTTCTTTTCACTCTTTACTCTGGACACATTCTAAGGACTTCTTACATAGCCATTTCATTACTTGCATCACACACTGCTGAATAAGAAGGAAAAAGAAAGATTATTTATGAGGCAGTAGTCTCCAAAATTAAAAAACTTTTCTGTTTTCAGAGAAGTTCAGAGACAAGGTAGGTGCCAGATTTGTAAGTCTCATTGACTTTCCTCGATGTTCTATCTCATTAATAGATCAAGACAATAGTTCTAAATTTAACTGATTGGGAAACAGGAAGAAAGTGGACTGAATACATTGTATGAAGGGCTATAATCTGCAAAGGCTACAAAAGGGCATTTTCTAGTTGAACATTTGCAGTGCTGTTTTTAACAACTCTGGCTCTTTAGAATGCACAAAAAAAGGAGATAACAAAGCCTGGAGGCTAAAAAATTCCATTTTCCATTACTGTATCACTGGCCAACACATGATGAAATTCAATTTGTACCCTAGAGAGAGGAAAACAAATCCATTAAGATGACGATAAAGCAACTGCCAAGGTACAACAGTTTGTGATATCAATGCTTGTTGTTACACCAAATCCAGAATATCACAGCCTTTCAGTTCCCATTTCTGCCCATTAATTTAAATGATAAAGTCAGTGGTAATTGAATGAACTATTTAAAGAAAACCCAAGAAACAACTTATTTTTTATGGGATTAAGCTGTTGACTGAAATATAGAAAGAGAAAAGTAAAAGTAGTGGTAAACCTGGCTGAAAGACTTGTTTACATCTCTGTAATTTCCTGTGTTTCATCTGGTTATGAACTCCAGAGACTGAACTATTCCTTTGGGCTTCAACATGTTTCTAAGTTTTCCTTCTGTTCCCAAATACCTTAATTTAATGGCTAGTGTGAGTTTTCTTAGTGCTTTTAGATTTAAAAGCACAAGTTTTGTCATTTTTTTGTTAATTTTAGCACCTTGAACAAGAAATTAAGACACCAAGGATTCCTTGTTCCTTCCTAAGTGCCTGTATCCCATTCATGTGGTTATGTGAGATTCAGTGCTGCTGCAAATTTAGACCATAGCCAAGCAATAGGTTGTTTCTTCATGTATAATTTATATTATGTAATTTGTATGTCCCCCAGCTCTTTCAGAGTGTCTCTGTCTCCAGTTTGTGGGAAGGCTTGTCTTTTATACAATCCTTCTTCTGGAGCTGGAGAACTATTGCTGTACTTTTTCACTATGAGAGAAAGTGTCTGGTATCCCATAGTGAAGGGGAGACTGTCTAAGTCCTGAGAGCATTTAGATATAAACTAAATATACCTAAGCACCCAGCCAAAGGTGAGCTTTCAAAGGATGAAGGATTGAATTATATACTCTGTGTCACAAAAAGAGTAATCAAGAGGGCCTGTCTACTCAATCTACTAGTCTTTCCTTCCTGCTTGCCTTCCTGTCTTCATGCTTCACTGCCTCCTTTCTCTGTCATTTTCTCACTGTCTTTTTCTTTCTGAATCATGAATTCAAACATTAATTTTATCTAATATTTTCCTGTAGACTTATTCAGTACATTAGGCTGCTTCATGTATACTGGCTATTGGTGATTTTATGGCTCCATAGTGAAGATAAAATAAACTGACATTAATGAAAAGCATTCAGCACACAGGAAATCTGTCCAGTGCCCCATTTCTGTGTGCTATACTGCTCTCACACTCACTGAATACAGATAAATACATTTGCCTTCTTCTGCTACAAAGCAGTGACAGAAGTAGAATGTTCTTCATAAGAAGAACTGACAACATTGTCCCTTGATTTTGAGTGTCTTCAAGCTGTCTGTTGTTTTGGTACAACTAATTTTTGGGATTGTGACTCTTTAATCATCTCTTTTTGTATGCCAGGTGTAACAGCACATATTGTAACCATATTTGCATGTGGGAGAATTTGTCTTAGTGGACAAAAGATTGCTTCCAAATCTATCTTGCAATTGAGTTCTCCCTGAAGCCCTCCTACTCAAATTTAACAATTAAACTTGTTTTGATTTTGTTTTTGGTGTTTTTGTTTTTGTTTTTGTTTTTGTTTTTTTTACAGTTGTTGAACACTGGGAAATGGCTTTGTCACTGTGGGTCCTGCGCAATTCAGGTAATTTATTTTTAAAATTGTAAAATGAGTTTGTGACAATATTAAGCATTGAGTTTCAAAACATATATCTTTATAAGAGGGAAATCACAAACTATTTGTTGCTGTTAATAAACCGTGAGACGACATTTGCATGAAGCCAAGCAAGCACTTAGTTAATCCCTGGGCAGGCAGTGTGAAGTACAGTGTGTGCTGCCTACATAGCCTGGAATGCCACCCCCTCACCAAGCTCAACCTGGAATTAAGGTCGGCTTGAGAACTAGGCATTAAACAAAGAATGTAGATGCTTAAAATGGAAAGTTTACAGTTTTAGCAGACTGCACTCTAGATCCTGGAGATTTTTATTTCACCTATTGACTTAAGCATTACAAATCTCCACAGTCCCCACATCCTTTTCCAAAGAAGCATCTGTTTCTCATGGTTCATTGAGGTATTAACCATTTCAGGCACCAGGTGGTTTTTATGATCAGATTTAATGCCTGACCCTACAGCCCTTACTTGAAGACTATTATACTGTGGAAAGTAGCTTTAATAACAATGAAGGGAGAGGAGGGAAATGGCTTGTTTATTGTCCATCCATGTCTTTGATATCATATGGAGTTGATTAGACAAAACCTGTAGCTTGTTTGCTTCAACCCAAATCAGCTTTGCACACCCAGCTTGAGATGTGAAGGTTTAGCTGAGTTTCTCCCTGCCATACAAAGCTGCAGAAGCTCAAACACTAAGGTCTGAAGGTTCACCTGCAGAACCCACTGCAAGATGTCAGCAGAGACCCCAGTCTTGCCTGTGACACCCAGCATGGCTGCCATGAATTATGGTACCACCTCCACAAACTGCTGCCGCTCAAGGGGAGAAGAGGGGAATGAGGTGCTGTGTGCCAGCTGCTCATCTGAATTCTGACACCTGGCTCCAGAGAAACTTATGATTTCTATGACCTTCTTTAAAACTCTTCCACTCCTTATTTGCTCTGGGTGAGGGCTTGCTCAACTTGCCCAGTTGCTGGTAACCTACCCCATGTCACTTCAGTGTTTCAGCTTTCCCAGAGGGGGATGGCTTTGTAAAGCACTCAAAACACATGCCCTTTCTCTGTAGATGAGGAGCAGAGAATGGATCTTGCTTCCTGGATCACAGCATCCTAGTGCTTGATGCACCACCACAAGACTTTTGAATGTACGGTGTCAAGGCAATGCCCAAAGAGTGCAATGAAATGTACGAATTCTGGTTTGTGCATTTTAAGTTGTTCTCTTTGTCTTCTAAAAGTCCCTTAGATTTGAATGGAAATCATGCAGTCATATTTTGGGTATCCTTTGAGATTTGTGGGTTTTTTGTTTTTCTTTAGGACTCGTATATCCACTCCTAATTCAATTCTGTAGGTTCAGCAGGGACTGAAGTTTTATCAACATAGATTATCTTCCTAAAAAGAGGCAGGGCCTTGGTCAGACAAGCAGGGGAAGCCTGTCTCTAATGATTGTGCTTTGGATAATAGAGGAATTATATCCCAAATGATAGCTATCAGCCTGACAATATTCAAACCCACTAGAAATGAATAGACAAATTAGAACAAAATGGTTATTTTCGTTTTCAGTTATTTATCTAAGGCTTTTCATGGTACATGATACAACAGTTCAGTGAAAGTTCAGTTTTCAACCCACAGCATTTGCTGTATTGCTAAAACTGAAGAGATGAATAGTATTTTTCTCCTGACCAGTACAGCATTTTCTCCTACTTGGGCAGAGTCCAAGTACTGGCAGTGAATAGATGAGTCCTTAACTTGTCTGTGCTCTGTGCTCAAAGCAGATGAAACACACTGGGGTAGAGAGGTAAGAAACTTGTGGAAGCCAAGAATTCAAATCAATGAGATGTTAGAAGGCAGTACAGGGTAGCTGGGAAGAAGCCTGACCTAGGAAAGAGGAAGACTGATCTTCAGTCTGCAACTGAGGACTTCGTGTTCTCTACCTTATTTCTTTTTTGACTTGCAGTGTCTCTTTAATTTGAAAAAGAAGAAAATGGAAGGTGATTTACAAACGTTTTTCTTAAGAAGAATGTCGAGAGCTCTGTTGCTCTTGAAAGTAGCTTGAAGTGGCCAACTGCTTTGTCGTGTGAAAGTGTGTTTTGCTCAGAGGGGAAATCGTTGTATTTTCTAGGAAAGAGATTGTATCCTAATGATGTTTAGAGAAAGAAAGGAAACTGGCAAAAAGCAAAATATAGCCTAAGAGTAAATGACAGGCCCTGTGGTTTTGTTACAGTAGTTCCTTGTTAAACTAAGTTCTTCCAGAAAATTATGTTTTGTTGGGGATTGTGAAATGCCGGACTTAATGAGAAACAAGCACACTGCCAGGAGCCCTACACAGACACTAACCAGTGAACAGTGTCTTCTACCAACACCACCACCAACTACGAAATGCAGGCAGTTTGACAAGGCCAAGGGAGAGCCTGTTGAAAACCAGAAAATATGATGGAGCAGTGGGGGAACACTACAGGCAATATATAATTGAGTTTAGTTTTGTTTAATGTCTTTGGTTGATTTTTCTTTTCGTTCTGATTTCTTATACTTGGTTCAGGAGATTGAAACATCTGTTAGTTTGGGGAAAAGCAGTAAGATTTCTTAAATAGTTATGGAATTTTCAGAAATTCTGCAGTCAATGTCTGATAAAGAAGCCAACCTATATTATAATATAAATAATTATTTGGTCCTATGAAACTCACAAAGCATATAATAATTACAGAGGAACAAATAATAGCATATAGGAAGGAATACAAAATGTCAGCATGTTTAGGTTACTAAACCATACTAAGATTAAGATCATGACCTAACTGAATTTCAACTGTAGAGACAAAATATAAAGCAATAAGAGAAAATAGTAAAGTGGATATAGGAAGTAAAAATGGACATCTGAAAGACCTTGAATGTCAGAGTCAGAAAAAAACCCCTGATCTAAACTTTAGAAAAAAACAAAAGGGATGAAGAGGAAGGCAATGTGGCATGAGTATTTATGCAGTAGGTAGCATAAAAAAAATAATTTAGATTCCAAAAATGTTCATGTTAAAAAGTAGCTGATAATGTGTCATGCATCTAGAAAAGAGTTAAAAACAAATAACATAGAATATAGTTATAAGACTGAGCTGTGACTACAGATTTCAGTGAATTCTTCTTGTAACAAACAGTATAAAACTTACTCATAAGGTGATATCTTGTCTTTTTCATCACAAGTGTGAAGATCTGCATGTACATCTAAAAACTTAATTGGCATGACTTTTTCTCTATTATAAGAACGGGAACTTCAGTGAATTCTGCATCCATAAAAATTCAATAGAAGAAAAATCATAATGCGTATACTGCCAGTGTTTTTTGAATATAACAGTACTGTAATAAACATCAGGATATAAACCCACAATATAAATGGAAAATATAAATTAGTACTTAGGGACTGTAGCATTTAATACAGATAATGATATTTTTAACATAATAGGAGGTTGGCACACAGAATCATTTGCAAACCCCTTGATTTTGCATATTACTAGATGTTAATTTAATTATGTGCCAACAGTAACAGCAACTGCAAATCAAACTCTCACTTTTCAAGGTGTCACAGGCCTTGATTTGGGCTGCAAAGTAGAAATATGTTTCCTGAAGACCCAGAAAATGTGTGTTAGAAGTCTCAGTCAGTCACTACCTGATCCCAGGCATGTAAAATTACAGCCAACTCAGTCAGTGAGGCTGAACCTGCTGAGGGGTCACTACCCAGATGCACAGTCCCAGCCAGGATTTGTAGGAGTGCAGGAGAAGTGCTCCATCTCTAACCCTGCACCGTGATACAATGCAGAGCGCTCACGGTGCGTAGCAGGTTTTTATGGCTCCATGAAAACCCTACATGGGAAAAGTGTGGTTCCCAATGACCTTTCTAACATTATTGGCCACTGGGATTTACCAGCTGCTCTTTCCTCTCTCAGATTCTAGGCTATAATTACGAGTGGCTGTAAAAGATGCACCAGGAGAGCAGCAGAAGTTCAAATGGGGGTCTCAAGAGACCTGTCCCAGGAGAAGAGCATCGCTTAGGGCAATACAGTACAGTATTTTAATTTGTGCACTTGAGAATTAGTAGAGTTACAATGAGAAGGATGACAAACCATATCAATTTTATAAGTTTAGGAGGTGTGGAGACTTCAGCAAAGCATCCAAATAATCAGTGGGTTTATCAAACTTTTTCTAGCTCTTTGATGTTTATTATACACACATGCTCATAATTCAGAGCATCAAACAAACACATCTTTCACAGATCCTTAGCAAAAATGGTTTTAAAAGCTCCTTCGATATTTGTAAGGAAAAAATAAGCAACATGCTGTTTGTGGCTTTCTGGGACTATAGAATTGCAATATAGAGGCTTTGCTAGAAAAGGACAAAGGACCCTTGTGCAGAATCTTGCCTTTATATTGCTCAGTTTAGCTTTCCCAATCAATACCTTGCTTTCCTTAGCATCAAAATTAATTGATTTACAGAAACTACAATCCCTTTCAATGCTTTCTTAAATCTCCACTCATGACTAGGGATTCATGAGGCAATCAGTTGTGGATGTTTTTTTCAGACAACCTTTCTGTCCACCATTATAGGTGCAGATTATTTTACCTCCTTAAAGAGCTCATGTTCAACCCATATAAAATGCAGAAAACTTTTCAACTCTTGTTGAATAAGATGTGTGTTTGTTAAGTGCTTGATGATTTTTTGTATTTCTTGGGAACTCTGACCATTTTAATGAGCTACGAAGTGGTGAAGATTTGTGTGTTGCCCAAAGCCAAGCTGTTTAATTTAAGGTTTTCCTATAGCTTATGCACAGATCTGAAATATGGTCTGGGTTATTTGTTGTTGTTGGGCTTGGGGTTTTTTTTCCACTTCTGGCTCCACTCCTTCTAAAGCTTAGTGCTAAAGTTTCCCCAGGCAGCATTTTCCAAAACAGCTCAATTTGTTGGTGTCATAGGCTTGCTCAGCACACACAAGACACATTATTCCCTATTTATTTTGAGTTCCAGTATAAACACATTTGCAGCATTAGGACTAGCTCCCTTCTGCATGCCTGTGATTTCTGCCTGGTGGGTGCCAAGGTGCTTCTGTAAACCTAAGCATGTAGCCAGTATCCACTTTGGGTGGCTTTAGAGACCTATTCTGTCATTTACCTTGTATCTAGCAATATTAGGTAATATAATTCATGTTTGAAGCAGAAGATTCTATGTATTCTCACATAATTTCACTTCAGCTGAAACAGGGAAAAGAAAAACCGTCCTGAAGTCATTTACAAAGAGATGTTTGAGATGAAAATGGCATGGGAGGTAATTAATTCTGTATTAACACTGGGACATGAATCCAGGCAGAGGACAGGTCAGAAGAAGCTGCTGCAGACACCACAAGCACAGACATTCTGCCTGCTGCCCTATTGTGTGCATCCACCTCTTCTCCATGTCTGGCTGGAACACCACCACAGCAGGCAAGGTCATTGCTGTGCTAGCCATGCACAGTTCATTGATACTGCACACCGGTTTTCAAGGGAAGCTGGTATTTTTGGGGGCTTTTTTTGTGTGTGTATTGGAGGGGAAATAGGTAGCGAATATTGCTTGTGTGATGCAGTGTACATTGATTTAGAGACTGGATGTTTGCTCATTCAAAATGTTTGCCATCAGCACTGCATAATGTAGCCCACAATCCCTGCTATGACTATTAAGCCACTCAGGACAAAAAACCAAAGAGGTTTTCTAAGGTGAGGAAATTGCTCGGTTTTGTATTTGACTTTGCAGGAGACTACTGGATGCTTAAAGATTTCCTTCTTTATATCTTTCCTGAGACGGAGGTCCAAGAAGGCACACAGGCTTTGGAATATTTCAGCAGGTGTTTTCTACACTTAGGTAGTAGAATAATAGCGGATTAGAAAGATGCTTAATACGTGTTCAGGCCAGGATTTCACCTGGCACGAAGAGATATATTTCCACTGAAGTCAAGAATCTAGCCTTATACTATCTAAGCACTTGAAATCTTCAAGACTTGGCTGCAGCCCTTGAGAACAAGCTTTGTTGCAAGACTTTCAGCATTGAATTCTTGCACTTGGACCACAAAAATATCCTTTCGTACAGTATTTTGGCACTTCACCTTCTGGTTTGGGCCAGAATCGAGATGTACATGAACATGGAAAATAAATTTTAAAGCAATGGAAATGTTCGAATGGAAACTTCAGATGGGTCTGTACTAATGTTTAGTTTGAGGGAAAACTTCTGATCATAGTTATTTTTATGTGTACCATTTCATTCATCTGTCTTTCAGTAGTGGTCGTTTTGAAATGAACTGAGTTTGAAACTCCCAGGAGGGAAAAGATAATCTTGCAGTTAATGCACAGGACTAGGAGTCGGGAGTTCTGGTTTTTTATGCATCTACAGTGATTTTAGGCAGTTCACTTAAGCCCTGATTCAGCAAAGTATGTAAGCATGGGAGTAACTTTAAATACATGAGTGGCCTTGTTGAACCTAGTAGCGCATTTAGCAGCACCACACAGCCACAGAGCACTGTAAACAGTTTTTGTAAATGGTGAATAAACAACTGTTGTTCCTCTCTCTGTGTGCTGGAGCTCTGATAAACAGCAACAGAATGCACAGGGTGATGGAGCAGTTCCCAGCACAAATATGAATATTGATAAGTATGCAACGCTGGAGAAACTCTGAAAAGATCCCTAAATCTTTCCTTGCTCTTGCGTGAACAAAAACCCCCTGTGTAAGGTCTTCAGCCATCCATCTGAGTTTCTGAGGGGATTTTTTGATTTTCTAATGGAGTAACTAAATAGCTGCCTAAAAGCAAAAAAACCTAAATGAAGTGTATTCAGATGGAAAATGCCTACAAAAGAGTTGTAGGGAATGGCTCTAAAGTGGTAAAAGAGCTAAGGAAACAGTTCCTTCTGTGAGGAAGAACATTTGTGTCAGGGGACTCTTGGATAGGGTCTGGAGTTTCATAAACACCAGTGCTGATTGTCAGAACTTCCTTCTCAAAATACAGAAAATAGTTTTATGTAGAAATGCATAATAAAGCACAGGGAGTGAGGGGGTGCATGATCCATCACTCTCCTTTATTACTCTGCTCAGGAACTGCAATGGCTGGTGTGAAATATGTTGTTTCTCCCAGCAGAATCTCTATAAATGGGAAAATCAAAACTTATTCTACCGCCAAATAAACACACTAAAGGTTAAATAATGTTGTGCTAGCTAGTGCTATTTGCACACAGCTCACACTAAGAGCTGCTGAATGGAGCACAACCCCTGAGACTTGCCAGTTATGCTTGGGTGGGGGTTCATTTGAAATCCCTCTTTAAAGTGGTGTTGCATCCTTGCTTCCTCCTGTGAAAGAGACTGCAAGCTATGACTGAAACAACTCCACATCCCTCAGGGCCCCTCACTGCCTCTTCTGCCCCAGGGAGAAAGGAGCTTTTGCTCCTGTGCATGGCAGTGTCACTGAGACAGTGGGCCCCTAGCACAGGTCTGCATTAGGAGCAGATTCTTTCTTCTCACATTCATGGTGTGAATGTCTCACATTCATGTGTGTGTCTCACATTCATACAAAAGAGTAAAAACACTTCTTCTTTTACAAGTCTTTTGGGATCCTGGCTGCAGACCTATGAAGCAAAAAGGTCAATAGAGATGCACCTTTTTCATGTCAGGCTACCCATATTGCAGGGGAATCTGGGACCTTTACTCCTCCTGTACTCTTTGCCTTGGCCCCACAGCCTCATGTCCTAGCTGGATTTGTCTATTTAGGTACTTAATGGGGAGCTGGTTTCCTGCCATTGGGAACCTGACAGTAATCCTGGATATCTCCATGTCATTGCTGGTTCTGTCTCAGGAAGTGTAACCAGAGATTAATGCTTCCCTTTGGATTTAGACAAGTGTGCAGTTCTCCACCTCCCCACAGATTTCGTGCATAACATGGCACATCCTGTTCTAAGGAGCTGAAAATTAGGGCAGGCAGCTCAAGACCATCATCACCAAGATACAGCCATGAGTTATGTTCCTTAAGCACCTGATATTTTATCTCTGCAGAGTTTCCTGTCTAAAGTGGACATCTCAGGACCTCTCTCTCTCTCCTAAGAATTGTTGCCATTCACCAGGTAGGTCTTTTGACACTGAGCTGGTAGGATTCACTCTTCACCCAAGGGGAATGACTCCCATCATGCTTTATGCTAAACTTCTCTGAAAGGAATGCAAATTCCAGATACAGATCCCAACACTGCATGTGTATTCAAAGCCGCAAGACAGGAACAGAGACTAGGATCCTTCAAACATTTATATTTCTTACTTTTGATTAATAGAGATCTTTAAGAAGGCTGCAGGCTTTCTGTATTTCACATAGAGATGAAATGGTTCTCTACTCTTCTAATACTGGAGGGATTTTGCAAAGAAAAATCACTGAAATAGAGTGGGGCATTGAGATTCTGTTAATTGAGGCTTCATAAGTATCTCAAGAGCTTAGTCTGAACTTTCAAGAAAGTTATAGGTGAACCCCCTCTAATCTACTTTCCCTTTTAATGAATGTCAGTTAGGAGGATTTGGTGTTGTGTTCTAATTGGTATGATTCTAAAAAGCCCTGGAAATTCATGGGAATTTTTAATCAGCAAAATAATCATAGAAACTGAATTAACTTATCTGTACATGTATTCAGTTGCTGAAATATATTTCCTTCTCCATGGCTGAAACACAAAATCAGCACACAAAAATGTTTCCATGGGGGACTCAGTAGCTTTGTTGGTCCCCAGGATCATCATTCTCAGCATGACCAGTCTGAGAGGTTCAAGGCTCTAATTTTGATGTTATTTTTGGAAATGGCTTGAGTTTCTGCAGTTTTGGCTTTAAATGAGATCGGAGTCATGCTTCTCAGCCTCAGCTGCCAAGCTAAACTTTTCCCTTGGTGTGAAAGCACGTGTTTACCCATGTGCAATCTAAGCTACAATGTCTTGCTGTAATTTCATTTGTAAGACGTCTTCCTAAAAATACTACCTTTCCAGAGCATGATTATTTTTCATTTGTCTGCACCCAAAAGGGGAAAAGAGTTAAAAAATGCAAGTGTCATGTATTGTACATGAGCTAGTTTATTTTAAAGTGAAAATAACCCACGGCATCCGATGCTATTATTACTGTTAATTCATTGCCTCACTGTATCTGCCTCTGTATGACTTGATGAATTTCCACTACACATTCATTATTGCAAACTCATTTCCAAACACTTCATATAAAGCAGGCTTTAGATAGCTCACCACATTCTTATGAAAAGCAACATTGTGAAGCAACCATGGGGAGCAGTCACATAAAGCAGATGCTCAGCACCCACTACCCCACAACACAAAAGGAATAATCAGCTGAAGAGAATAAATTGTTTTATACCCAGAAACTTGGATTCCAGTGGACCTGCGTTTTCTGGACTGGGATATTAAATTCTGTTGGGAAGTTTGTAAAAGCTGCTGTGAATCTGCATAATGGAATTTGGCACCAAGTTGCTGCATATCTTCTGATAGGCCATAAAATCAAATTGAACTGGGCAGGCTTACGCCAGGGCTACCAGCACGCCGATTTGACCTACTTGAAATCTAAAGCTTCGTTAAACTATTTCTGCCAAATAAAAACTAACCTGAGCCCTCCCAAAAGTCAAACCACATTTCCATTGTGGTCCAAGAGCAATACACTGTAATGCCCCTTTATGCTCCTAGTCCTGTCTGTCCTTGAGGATTGACTCCAAGGCAACTCTAGCTTCTATTTGCAGCTACATAGAAATTCCTTTAATGAAGAGTAAAGGAAAGACTTGCTGAAACACTGTCTCATCCAGGCACTCCTGGATGCTCTCTGGCCACCACTCCACACTCTGCTTTGGCCACGCTGGCTGCCAAGAGATTTTCCAGTAAATGTTGAAGCTGTTGCACTTTGCAGCACAACCTTTTACCTCTTCAGTCAAGGACCTACAGCTTTGTTACTGACAGTAGAATCCCTGGGAACCAGAAAGTGATCAAAACCGTTGGTATATTTTTTTTTATTTTCAGCCATTTCACACTTTTGTTCAGGCTACCAGATGACAGTGCTCAAATAACACATAAAAAACATGTTAATCTTCTATTTTTGGCATGTCCAGGAAGAGACTGTCTGGCAAGTCTCACTAGGGAGGTTGTTCGCTGAAGATTTCAGCCTCCATTTTGTAGAGGCAAGAGGTCTAAATAAACAATGTAGTTTCAAAATATTTGTCTGGCCAAAAATCTCTACCAGCTTTGATTTCTAAGAAGCACTGTGAAACTTCTGTGACTTCATTACCAGGTAATGCAAGTCCTTCTATCATCATCACCCACAGATTTCTCTTGTGGAGCGATTTTTGCAAGTCGTGTCTTTACCAGAATCTCTAACAGTGAGTTCCCTATCACTCATTTAAACTTTCAGTCTTCACAGTGTAAGGTGGTAATGAGTTCTACAATTTAATTGTATGCTACACAAAGACATTGCCTCTTTTGTCTATGGACAGAATGTTTCCTCTCGATGATGGTACTTCTCTAAGTACTTTGCTTGTGCTCCTTTTCACATTGTTAATTCTAATTGACACCAGGAGAGCAGTAACACCTGCTGCATCTTTGGAAGAACCGCAATAAAAAGAATGGAACTTTCTCCCCTCATTTTAAGGGCATATTTATATTTGTTTTTCTAATCAGATCTGTTAATGCTTGTGCTTTTCATAAATAAGGAAAAGGTCATAAGAGAAAGAACTATATGGAATTCAGTTACTCATGAGAAATAATAATACAGGATAGGTTAAAAAATAACCTGTGAAAAATCCTTTAGTGGAAACAACCAAAAAGGTTGGTTTGCTCTAAAAGGAAAAGGAAAAAAAAAATCTCTACAGTGCTTCATACTGAGTCATCTGTTTATTCCCAGTGCATGATGAAGATAAGTTCAATTTGCAAAGTTTCAGTTTGGCTTATGTTTTGAAACTCTGCATACCAGAAGGATTCAATCTGGAGGTGAAGAGAAGGTGCCTCATCAGTGTATGCAATACTTCTACAGTAAAAAGACAGTAATGGGAAATTCACCTGTTCTCATTTTTCATTATAAAATAAAATCTTAGGCTGTATATTTCAAGCGCTTGGCTTAAGTTCATGAATCTGTTGAATGAAAAGGGGGAGATTTATGATTTCTTGCTGTTTGATATGAAGTAAGCTAGCTAAGTGTGCGGTCTTTGCTAAGTTTTACTTCAAGAATTGGATCTGCTTTATGGCATAATTTGTCAGTTGCAAATTGCAATGAATTGTGCCTGGTGATAGCCAAAACTGAACCTCTCCTATAGCTGGGACCTCAAAAATGATGCTATATTCTGTTTTGTTTGAATTTTCTACATTACACTCGAGCAACCCTGTTGCAGAACTCCTTCATTTGAGCTGTAATAGCTTTGGAAAGAAAGGCTTTTGGATTTATAATAGGGATGAGGAAAGATGAAAATAAATTGATAATTAGGCTTAAGAGAATAAAAGCAGGAAGGAGATACTAGCACACTGTAAACATTGGAGGGAGTAGAGCAGTTGATTCTCTGTGGCACTGCTGACAAAGAAACAAATGGCCTTAAAGTGGGGATGAATAAACACAAGCTGAAAGGGAGAAGAGGTTATCAGCTCTCTGCAGAGTGAGGGGCTGATCCAGCCTTCCAGCAGGACCAGTAGGAGCAGAAAGCCCCGGAGTAGTTTCCTAGGCAGATTGTTACTGTCTGTAGTTACAGCTAAAGGGCTGAGTTCACTGACCCACGGTTCTCATAAGGTTTCATGTTCCTGCCTTCAGATACAGTACGTGGGTTTAGTTAACCCTGAGACGGATTTTCAGCCCAGATTTCTGGCTAGTGTGGTCTTCACTGCAACCAAAGAAAATATTTGTAAGAAAGAACTGCAGCAAAGTCCAGTGCTTTGGTTTCTCAGACACAAACAGAACTCACCAGATGGGGTCATAAGAGAAGAACTAGTCTAAAGCATATCTTCACCCATCCTATGATTTTTTTTACAGATGTCCTTCTGACTGATGTTGTATCTGTTTTCCTTCTGTAACTTCCTGGTGTATGAAAGAGCACTGATACTACACCTGGGCTCACAGAGAGAACAGTTTCAGATTTTTTTCAATTCCTGAACTTCAGCAGATAAAACTTTTGTGTTTGGCCTCCATTATATCTAATGAGATGAAAAAAAACACTGAATGTCTGTGTTCCAAACTTCAGGGTGACTTGGCTGTGTGTCCAGCTTTTTCAGCTTGGCCCAATTTTTAGTATACATCCATGTATCTTCTATTTATATTTTCTCATTCATCCTACACATCAGTAATTCTCATTTTCAGAGAATTCTCTCAATTTTTAACTAAGGCAATGCTATATTTGCCAGGGACAGTGTCGTTACTGAAGTAGAAATTTCACCTTGTTCCATCTGAAATCATGGGACTTGTGCATGAAGGCAGCCTGTGAATCACCCTCATTAAAGGAATAACAGCAACTCATTCTGAGATGAATTATATAATAAGTGAAGAGTGAAGCCACATGAACATTATTTCACATTCTGGAAAGGGAAGAAGTACTTCTTCTCACTGGAGTGCTGGTAATCATGCTTCACGCAGAAGATAGAACAGTTTGGAAGTCCCTTCCACACACCATTTCTGTGATTTACTATGATTAAAAATGATCAGTTTATAGTATTTTTCTATTAAATGCCAGTGATGTATTTTTAACTTTGGCTTCAGTAGTATCTCTGAGAAGTTACATTTTCTGTGAAGTAGAAAAAGTTTTCCAGGTGCCTTGAAATGAGACCTTAGCTGCAGGTTTGAAATGTTTGCTCACTTACAAAGAGGGTATCATCCTCTCCAGGCATTTCCCTTTTTCTGTAACAAAACTCACTTTTATTTTAGTGGTATGTGGCCAGGGCTTCAGTGGCAGTGAGTTGTCACATTTCAGTGATAATTATGTCTACCCTTTGGGATTCTTCAAAGCATCTTGAAACAAGTATTTCTAATCATAAATTATTTATGTTCTTTTAATCATAAGGGGATCAGAAAGCAGGAAATGTATTTACATTTTCTAGGGCAAAGTTCTTTATTCAGAGTCATATTTTACAGAAAATAAGTGACCAATAAATAGGAGTTGCCAAAATTGAAACTGGAGGTAAGTAAAGACTGGGAATAGGCTGGTAACTCAGAAATATGAGCTTGGTAAAATAAATCAAAGTGGTTAAAGGAAAATTGAACTGAAATGAATGAAAGCCCTATTTTAATAAATTAGATGCCACTAAACAAATTAATTGTGTTTTTTATTTCTATATGTGTGTTATTCATCTTTTGTCACGACTCAAAATTCACACACTTCATCTGTAGAGGGAACTTGCTGAGACAGAAGTGAAATTGAAAAGAGCAACACTTCAAACCCAGTGCCACAATGACTTTACAATATATGCAGTTAAATAGTTTATTACATTTTTCAATAAAAGGCTCAAAAAGAGCCCACTAGCTTACAATTTTCTTTGGCAAAAAAAATCTGATTTAAACACAACAAAAAGACCTGCATGAGTTCAAGAAGGGTGACCAAAGTACTGTTTTTTGCTATCATTGGAACACTATCAAATTATGTGTCCAAAACAAATGAATCTGAATGGAAGTAGTTAAAATACTGAAGTAAACCAGTCCAATTTTTTTTTAAAGATATTATTGCTAGCAGTATCCTCCTCCATTAGAAATCTGCATTGGGAGATAGGGACCCACTTCAAGTAAATGAGTCACTTTTGCTTCCTAGCCAGAACAATTAAACTTCTTGTATAAAACATGACCTGAAGCCTGCCCTTCACCACATCATCCCTCCTCAAACTCCCAGAGGTCAGCTCTGACATTTAACAGCTCACAAATTCAGTTTCTTAGCTCCTGAGGCCAACTTCATGCTTTTAAAACCAAAACTTTGTTACTGAGATTGATATATGTGCCTCTGTGTGCTTGGATATGTGAGCATAAATACGTGTATGCACATATACAGCAAGCATATATACAGCAAGCACACTGCTTCCAGTCTGCTCAGTATTGTCAATGTTTTTTTTGTCATTCTGCAGAGATAACACCTTTGTCTCTTCTCTTGTATAGCTGCCTCGAGCTGTGAGGGTACACATTGTCACACCAAACGCTATTTCAGTGTTGGTGCCTACACATGAGCTTGTCATATGAAACTGCACAAAACAGATGATACAAGCAAGCCAAAAATACAGTTAATGCATTTTGAAACTTGTAGTTCTTTTCTTCTAGCAGCTGAGTAGTTTTAGGTGTTGTTTTTTGGTGTTTGTTTTTTTTTTTTTCTTTTTCCCCCAGTTGTTATTGATCTCTTGCCACATTGTGCACACAATTCCCTAAAAACATTAGCTCATTTCTGCGCCAGTTTTAAAGCTTAGCTCATCTGGGCTATGTGCTTTGGTGTGTAGGTGTTGAGTGCTAAATACAACTTAATTTTTTATTTGTAAAAGGCATTCTTAACAGTAACAGCTACTTAATTAGTTTGATCTTCTGGGCAATTTATTACACTCTCTGTACCAGCATAAAAATAAGGCCATCAGATGGCAGATGCAGTTTGATGCATCAGGAGGAGAGAATTTTAAGTTGTTGGCATACATTTCCCCAGAAATTTCCTCCCTTTTCCATAATGTTTCCTTTTCAGTGGTGGTAAGAATGCAGTAATGTCCTTATAGTAAAGGTAATAACTCAAAGTTCACTAATACATAACAAATGAAGGCAAAAAGAACGTGACTTTTCCCTACCTGCTCTGGCTCTTCCTGACAAGCTCCCCCAGGAATAATTTTAGGTATTTGATAAGGACCAAATAAAATTGAAACCACAGATTAAGAGTTTTTTTCCTAAGTTTATTCTTCAAAATAGCTTTGCAGTGATACACAAACTATACAGCCAGGCTTCCCCAACACAAATAATTTATGAAATTAAGTTTGTGCTACTGACAGGGAATAATAATAATAATTGTATATTTCAAAAATAATACAAAACACCGGGTTCAGTCTCTTTCTAGGTTTTTAAAGACTTTCAGTCTCTGCCATCAGTGTGTCAGAAGGGATAAATGACTGCAAAAGATCCACTGAAGCTACTAAGATGTGGATTAACTTTTAAAGTGTTAATGAAGACTAACTTTATTTTTATGATTTATGTACTGAGAAAACTCTTTCCTAAACAAACAAATAACTTAGCCAATCCAGCCATAAGTTCAATTTATGTTCTTGCTAGCCAGATTTCACAAGGTGGCCACTGAGGTCCTGTAAAATTAAACCAACAGCTCATCACAGGGCTTCACAGGGTGCGAGAACATCGAGATGGAGAAGCCCAATTAGATCATCCACTCAGCCCACCCTTCACCTCTGCCAACGATGCAAACTTCCATGGTGTTCTTATTTTATGCTAGCCCAAGGAAAATGAACTTCATCTCATATAAAAGAAAGAATGTAGGGTCAAGCATCAAGAGAAAGTACAGTCTGTACTTATAATAGCCAGTGCAATTCTAAGTCAGTGCAATTCTCCCAAACTCCCTTTATTTCAATTAAAAAAACCAAAAACAACAAAGCCAAAAAGCCTCATCCTAAACCTAAATCATCTGAACAGCTGAATGTTATTAACACTTGTGTGATAATTGCTGACATCAGCAGATTGAGGTACTCTTGTTTTTGAATGTCATGGTCTGTGACCTGGTGCTCTCTTCCCACAATTTTAATCATATGATGGCACTGAAATCCATGCTGTTGTTATGTTGCCTGATGGAGAAAAAAAATTCAGTCAGCAAATAATTTTTTAAGGAAAACTAAACTTTCCTCTACCTCTGGTCAACAAGTTTCTTAAAGATAATATCCCATCTTTATTAATTTTGACTGATGTAAACCTGATTTCTTGCCTTTCAAGCTGTGGCTTCAGAGAGTGCCCAGATTTTATCATGTAGTGTTCTTTTGATCAGCATCACTAAATAGTGAAAAAATTAAGATAGGCTATTTTCAGAATGTTAGCTGGATATTTTGATTGGCTGATTTGATTTACTTTTTTCCCTTAATTTTTTGAAATCCAAAGAGCTTCCAGAACTGTTGGAATCCCGTTGCTGAATTAATTGACTGAGATGAAATTTCTCAGCATCTCAGCAAACAGAACCATTACATTGAATCTGCACAGCTCAGAGCTCACATTTTCCCCTTTCTGGGCAAAAATACTGGACAATGCTTTGCATAAGTCTGCAGGAGATGTTTGACACTCTGAAAAAAACAAGTCTTCTTTATGAGTGCTTTTTATCAAGAGGGAAAACTGGCATGGGGTGAAGCTTCAAGGGACAAAGAGTGACAGGAGGGGCATGATGCTGTGGCTGCAGGAGGCAAGGAGCAGGGAAAAAAATCCCAGTCTGGCACCTCCTCCAGTGTGTTTAATACCACATCCAAAGCTGGACTATAGGGTAGGTCAATAGAAATTCCAGGTGGCTGAGATTAGGGCAGGCCAAAGTAATGCAAACTTTTATCCTTGGCAGTGGTGAAATGTTTCTAAAACTTCCATAGCTCTTGCCATTTGCAACAGTGATGCCCATTAAAATGCTTACAGCAACAACCACCCTATTTTTTTTTGTACTTTGCTTTAGAAGTAATGTATAATAATTGGAATTTGAGCCGAGTTTTCCAAGACCTCAAGTTGTGTTAAATGAATATACACACACACTCTATTTCAAGATACACAGTAAAAATAATGCTTTAAAAATAATGTGTTTCATATGTGTGTGTGTATGTTACAAATTAGCTGTTATTTTAAATGTTTCACTATAAAAAGCCCCCACACAACATCAGAGGGGAGTCCAGCCCTAAATGATATTAAACTCTAGGGGTATATTTAAATAATTGCTCAAGGTCCAGTTTTTATTCTGATGTAATTAAAGTATGCTTTACACACTAATCAAAATGAAATAAAAATTATTAAGTGTTAATTTTCATTTAAGTAGTTTTCAGTAAAATAATACTGCATTTCTGCGGTTCACTGTACAATACACAGAATAAACCAAAAACGAACATTCTACTATAGAAAACTTACTACTGTAGGAGCTATATGGGAGAATGTTCACTGTACAATTTGTACAAAAAAGCATTCCAAAACCATGGAACTGCTCTCACAGCAAAGAAAAACTCTGCTCCTTTCCTTTGTCAGCTGATCGTGGCTTAAGGTCTCACTCATGTAAATTATTACTTCAGAAAAATATATTTTTCCATGTCTGAGCCAACACACTTAAACATGGTATGGGTGTGGGATGAGGGATTCAAGTTATTCACTAGGGAGCTGCAGAGGTTTTCAAGAAGTGACAGTGCTTTGTTCTCCACAGAAGAAAACAGGCAGCAGAGCAAAACCCAGGAGAGGCATTTTAGAGCAGAAAATTAGGTTATTAGGTAAATAAGGTGCTCTTTTTTTTTTTTTTTCCCTCAAAAACTGTCCAGAGAACCCTGGGTTTATTTCAAGAAACAATCAAAGCTGAAATATTTTGGAAAAACCCGCCACCCTCATTTCTTGAAAGTGTCTTGATAGGTTCAGGTTGCCTTTCTCCACTTCTCATGGCTCAGCAAGCCTATGGAGTTCAGGTCCATAAAATGGGCCAGGTCATGGGACAGACATCTGGAGGTTTGTCTGAACTCCATCTCTGCCGGACACCTCTAGTCTGTTAAAGTCTATTCAGAAGAAAAGCACTGGACTTAAGATAGCAAGAAAAAAGCTTTCTGAATTCAAAATGTTCCAAGGTTTGTTTTTTTTTGTTGTTGTTGTTTTTTTGTTTGTTTGTTTTTTTGTTTTGTTTTGGTTTGATTTTATTTTAATTATTTCTGAGTTCTAAATTAAAGCCTGTATATTTCATCTTTCTTCTGAATGCTTATTTTCTGCCACACAATCCTATTTCACTTGTTCTCCTTCCTAATTTGCTTTTGCCAGTTCTACTTGCAACGAATTTTATGGTAGCCTTTGCAATACTAAATTGAATACAAGAAAACTGTGTAAGAATCTCTGGCTCTTCAGCATCCAGACTAACCTGGCACCTCATGTCACCTTTTCCTCCTCCTGGTCTGGGATAGAAGTGATACTAGAGCTGAAGTGATTGAGTAGCACCAATAACTACCAAATTAATAAAATATAAATGGGAGAATAAATTTCTCCCCAGACTCCCAGTGTGAACGATTTCCCCCCTCCATCAGGTGATAAAAATCATAGAAAGGCTTGCATTGATAGAGACCTTAATGATCATCTTGTTCCAAACCCCCACCATGGGCAGGGATTCACCCACCAGACCAGGTTATTTAGAATCCCATCCAACCTGGTCTTGAGCACTTCCTTTATTGTTTGAGATTTCATAACAAGACACTTTGCTAAATTATTTCTCATCCATTGGTCTGGTTCTATACAGTTCTTAGTGAAATCTGCAGTAATGCTATTAATTATATCAACTCACATTATTAATTTAATTATGTTCTAAATACTTTATGGCTGAATTATGTCACCTTGTACCAACTGCAACTTCAGAAAAGGCAGGCTGCTAGGTAACACAACTGACACCAAACAACTGTCTGCAGTCTTTGCACATCAACTTGAATTTGCAAGACAGCCTTGAAATGCTGCCATCACATGTTGTGTGCTGACAGGGTGCTTTATGGTTCCTTTTTCTTATAAGGCCTGAATTTTCAGGATGAAAGTTAAGAGTTCTGTCCAGCCTCACCGTGAAAACCCTTCTACAGATGAGTAGTCCATGGCTCTCTACAGGTGTAAGATTACTTTTGGTGTGAAGGAGAATGGACTGAATTCCTAAAGGGATTGTTTCTTCATGTAAAACATGGGAAAGACCATCTATGGCAGTAGACTGGGAACACTAGACATTGTGCTGGAGGTTTTTCAGACAAGAGGCTTATTGAAAAGCCTTATTTAGTTTTCAGAACCTGCTAAGGACACCAGAGAGCTTTTCTCATTTAAAGCCTATAGATCCTTTAACAGGATGATCAATAAATAATAACAATATCCAATAGTATCCACAGAATTATCCCTTGACTGCTTGATTTTCACCTGGCACAGAAGAACAGGTTAGGATCACAGCTGCTTTATGCACAGTACAAAACATGGTCTGACCAAGGACAGGTGTTACTCCCAAGATAACATGGAAAGGAAGTTTAAGAAGAATTTATGCTTTGCCTACAATGCATCGTTCAAGAGTTTGCAGTGCTAAACAGCTAGAAGAACAATCTAAAACACAGAGAGCCATCCCAGCAGTAAAAGCCAGGCTGGAAACAGAGCTATGTGACTTTCAGGACCTCAACTAACCTCTGCCCTACCCTGCTTGGTGCTGTGTCATGCCTCCAGCTACCACGTGCCTATTTCCTTGCAGAACCATGAAGAATAAAGCATGGGATAAATGCTTGTGAAGGATGTCTTTGGTAGAAACCCCCCTGTGGCATATTACATGCAGCCTAAAAAAATAAAGGGGGGAAAGGAAGAGAGGAAGGAAAGGTACCCATTTTATTCCCCTCCATTCTCCTAAGATTAGCCATTTCAATATGGGATCCTGTTTTGCAGGGCTTTGGATCAAAATCAAAGATTTTGTTTCTTCAGTTTTAAGAACTTTTCATCACTTTTCCCTTCTAGCTTGAAAATGCAAACTTAAATACTTTACCAGGGAAAGCTCCAGTGTTTGAAAAATAATTTTGCCCTGCCAGCATCTGCATTTAAAATCAATGTCCATCCAGATTCAGTTCGGACTCCCACAAAGGAATATTAATTTTCACCAGAAAACTTCTTTGTTCTTTATGTACACCTATTACACAGGACTGAAGAAAGAGTGGGGAATTCTCCATTACTTGAGAACATCCCTTCTGTTGTTTGCTCTTAATTCTCTGATTCCCTCCATAACCTGTAAGGCACAAAGACAGAAAAATGTGCTCTACCCGAAGATTCCTTTGGCCCTCAGGGTGGAAGTCACAGTGTTGGATTACTGAGCACTAAATACAGAATTTGAACTAATTATCAGGGATGGGGAGACGTGAATGGCTATTAACATGATTATTGTGCAACAGAGAAGCATGTGCAGGACCACAGTGTGTGGGAGGCTGGAACGCAGGATTTGTTCTCTTAGGTCAGGACAGCTCTGTGCCGAGCTGAGTACCCTCCTGCCAGCCAACTTCAACATGTGTAGCATCTGGATAGTGTGGAAAACCACAACAATGAACCTACCCTATTGTGCAGCTCTGAAGAAGGGAGTGAGCTAAACGTGGAACTCCCTCCTGATCTCTGAGCAAAGACTGCAGTTTAACTTTACTTCTCTTTCACCAAGTATGGTTATAAAACCACTCAGCCCAAGTCCCATCTTCACCCAAGATCCTTTTGGCACCCTACTGCTCCTTCTTCTTCCATGGTCATTCATAATGGGTTTGTCTGGCATGAATTCTGCATTTTAAAACTGCTTACTTCTCACAAAACTGGTATGCAGGCTTAGGTTTCTGATTCATGATGAGCTGTCCTGGATTTGGATGTGACCATTGAAGATGCTCTGGATCACAGCTGACATGTGCACCCATGAGCTGGGAACAATGGAAACCAACTTCTGGGAGAGCAGAACAAGTGCTGTCTGCCCATCAATAGTCACAGTCATTCTAGTAAAAAAAATGTACGTCTTCTGCCATTTGTATTAATTTTTCAGCTGGCAGCAGTTCCATCCTGCAGTTCCTGATGGAGTCTCAGCATCCTGTGACTGAATGTAGATGAGTGTGGTCCTAAATGCAGAGCCAAAACCAGCCTGGCTTCTGAGACAGCTGTATCAAAAATTGATATACTTCTAGGTACAAACATCTTGTCTGAGTCAGCTGCTTTTGCAGGAAATTTGGTGTGCTGAGGGTAGGCGTTTATTTTACTTCTGGCCGTCTTGTTAACATAATACTTAACTTTCTGTATGGTTTGTATAGCTGTATATACATATCTGTATGTTAATGCTTTAGTGAAAAAAAATAGTACTGACACTCAAATTTTAGCCCCCGGGGCTTTTAAAATTTATGTAATTGATTATTTGTTGTCCAGAAATATATTTTTTTCTGTAGAAGGTGATTTATAACCTTAGTTTTAACACAAATCTTGGATGCAGTTTGTGCTTCCAGTTCAGTGGCTGATACTCTTTAAACAAAAGACTGCAATGATGACAGCTACTGTATAATGGACTTCTGTGATGAATTTCCAGATGATTGATCATTTGTCCAAAAACTTTTGAACTTCTGGTATTTTCAAACATTTTTATGATTAAACTGTAAGTCAGCCTGAATATCCGTGAACAACAGATGACATGAGTTTAAGAACAACAAACAGTGAAATACAACCTGAAATAATTTTGCCAAAGTACTTGCACATTATTTTAATCAATCGAGCAATTCTAATATTCTGTCAGAGGTGAAAAATTGGTTGCCACTGAACTGACTGCTTCATGGGCCTGAACTCAGCCTACAAAGTCAATAGGACTTTTTTTCCCTTGCCATCAATGGGGTTTGAATAAGACCTTAAAAGGGAAACCTTTCTGATTTCTATAAGACTTCTCCCTAAGGACATATTTGCTCACAAGGGTAAATCCTAACAAATCTTCAAGTGCTCTGAAACACTGCCAGCAATCTGGGACCAAGAGATACAGCACTTCTGTTTATTAATTGTTTTCTGCCACAGCTCA
Source organism: Cinclus cinclus (assembly GCF_963662255.1). Classification (NCBI taxonomy): domain Eukaryota; kingdom Metazoa; phylum Chordata; class Aves; order Passeriformes; family Cinclidae; genus Cinclus; species Cinclus cinclus. The sequence continues at coordinate 93,259,033 of NC_085048.1, forward strand.
GCCATACTGAAAATTCCAGTCTGTGTGAAACGTAAGTTTATTCCCAGTTTTAAAAACCAAAATCTATTCTACAGTAAATGGTGGCAAAATCCTTGCTTCAAAGCCATTTTGGTCCCATTTCATTCCACAGCTGCTGTCTTTTTCTCTCCTCTATTAAAAAAAATCAGCACAAGGATTTGTATAAGAACAAACTGGTAATTAAGCAATAATGGCATGATGAAGGAAGTGGAAGGGTTTTAAGGCCCATAATAGATGTTAGGGACACCAGGAGTTGACTTCATCTTACATTTAATTGAAAGATCAGCTGGATAATTTCATCATGTTCTTCCTTCAACCAATGCTTTTTCCCAAGATGTAGTGGAATTTTGGTTCTTGCTATATTACATGCAAGGCTGCAAGTTTGCTTTTTATTAAGAACCTTTTGCAGAGGTTGAGCAAGGATGTGAAAAATATACTTGATATGCAAACGTATTCTTAAAAAAAAAGATAAAATTTACCAGGTGCTGGAATCTAAAGAAGTAAAACGAAAGTAAATGGAAATTACCAAAGTACAGATGCTATGGAGCTTAGCCAGTAGTTCATGCCCTTGTGAGTGGTTCCTCTGAGGTCCATGGTCTAATTTATTCCTGGTATAACTCCATGGATAAATCTGCACTCTTGGGACTCCTCTGTGGGATGCAGGTTCCAAGTCTCTATCCATATTGAAAACTGAATTGCAAATCAAGAAAATACACAGAGAGAACTGCAAGAATTTAATGAGATTTATACACATATTAAAGGATCAATACTTTCAAAGGCTGTCATGTACATCCATAATAGAATATATTCTTACTAAGTGAGCAGATGGTACATGGCCCTTGCAGCTGTTGAGATTGTTATTGAAAGTATGCTCATGACTCTTTCATTGCAAAATCAGTAAATCTACACTGTACTTTTTTTCCTCATCTGCTCTGTCCTAGCTCTTCTATGTAAATAAACCTAGGTTGTGTACATTGTTTCAGTGCCATTGACATGTTTTATGCCGGATATATATTAATCAAAAAAAGGTGACATTCTATTGTGCAATGAAATTTCTACCAAGAGACTTAAAACAGTATTCTTTTTCCTCTTTTATTTTTTTCCTATATCCTAGTGACTTCAATGGATGTCACAGCATTTTCAAAGAAATAATAACAGATATTCTTCAGCTGCTTTGGTGTGTGACTGCAGAGAACAAGTCACGCTTTTTGTCATCATTTAATGTATGCTGCACAATTAGTGACATTCTGGTTTCCAGCTAGCAGTAAAAATGTTTTCGGTTCAACAAGTGGTTATTTATTTCCCTTTTTGGAAAGAATGCAGTGGCAAATACAACACTTTTTTTTTATTTCTCATTTTCATTATTTATAGCCAAAATAAAACAGATCCTAATTGAGAAATAAAGGCAGCAAGAAAATATTCCTGCTTTGGTGAACTTGCATCTAATATATCATCATGTTTTTGAACAGAGATGAATGCTGCAGACAAAAAAAAGAATAATCTGTGTAGCTTTAGGGTCAGCTAGGCATTCCCGGGAATCATTTTCTGTGCTTTTCAGCAAGTACAGCACTTACCATATATGTTCATAATATTTACATACCATAATATTCTTAGTTGTAAAAGCTCAGGGTCATATTGTCACACGCCTTGGAGGATTAGTGGGAAAGTTACTCACTTGTAGCTTGGTGCCTGCTTGTCTGCACATACATTGCAAAACAAAAGGAAATCCCCTTCAATTCAACTGATGCCAGCAACTCTCCTTCCTAACAGTAATAGAGAAGGTCGACTTTGGTGTAAGACTACTGACTTAGGATTTACTAACATTTTGGCGAGTTTTCCAAAATGAATGCATTCATATTGCAAAAGAAATATTTCCAGAAGCACCTTGAAGATTTAGGAGCACAAATCCCATGAGTAAAGGATTTGTGAACCCAGAATGCATAAGTTATATTTTTCCTAAAAGCATTTTGGGAAGCTTTCTTGATTGCCAGCCTCTCCCACTTTCTTTAGCTCAAGAAGAGTGTCAGATGCAGCAGGAGCACACTGTCTCATGTTTCTGCAGCCCTGCTGGCCAGGCTAGTAATGGCCAGCAGCTGTCCATTAGGTATCTGGATAGACAGGAGAATATCAGAGGTGCAATGCAAGGCTGGGGACTGTTCCACAAGCCTTTCCTTCAAGCAGGAAAGGCTTCAACAAGTCTTTTTGTTTGTTTGTTTCCTGAGTTGCTCCAGAAAATTTCTTAAAAATTCTTGTTTGTACTTAAAAATACCTTGAAAACTCACCTTCAGCTCTACTATCTCAGGCTAAATGCTAAGGGTGAAACTAAGATTTGAGGAATATAAAGATAAGGTCATACTACCATTGTTAAAATCACTAATTTCTGCATTAAGTATGTGTGGTTATGGCTTAGTCCACTACTGCCATATACCTTGGTTTTAGTTAACATTACCACAAACATTAAAATTTATAATTTTATGCAGTCAGCTGCATATCATGTAAGTGCTGAATCAGTACCTCTGTATCCATTCAAGTGCTAGAAATTTTGTAGGTTTACATTGTTGTTTGTCTCTGCCAGTTTACAGCTGCTCTTGTTTGAGTTTCACAAAAAATCTCCAAGTCTTTTCTGCCTTTCTTTTCCTCCTCTTCCTCTCTCTTCCCATTCCTTCTTGTGGTGGTATTGCTTATCTGCATTTCTTTCTTGGATAGTTCCCTGGCAATCTCTTTTGTGGTAAAAGATGAAAAGTATAGAGAAACCATCTCAGAAGAATTACTAGATCTTTTCTCTCTCCTGAAAAAAAAAAAAATTAAAACAACAGTAACAACAATGGAATTGACTGTGATGCTGCCAAAGGGAAATTATTGTTACAAGGCCTTTAGCTGTTGGCATAACAAAACAGATCTTGGATTACTGTTGCCCGAAACAGCCTTTAATGGGAAAAAACCACACCCTGCTAATGTCTCTGAACTTAAGGGATGCAAAACAACAATGATAAGGGAGACCACACAATTCTGTATGGAGGCCTGTGTTCCAGAAGTTTAACAAATAAGGGCATTGCAGAGTAAATCCTGCTGGTAGTTCTCATAAGCAAAAGATGACTTCATTTATTATTTTACAGAATGACATTCTCTTATTCAAGTAATTAGTGCATATGCTGGAGGACTCAGCTCATGATACACTCATAAAAGCTAGCATTTTTTGAATACTAATTCCAGATTGCATGATGATTGAAGGGGAACTAAGATAAACTGATTTTTAAACATCCCAAGTGACCACACTCCCCATGAAAACTGCATTTTGTAGACACTTTCAGGCCCCCAAAAGACATGTCCTTACAATGACCTTACAAGCTATGCAATGGGCACTTAGTATGACATCATAAAAGGCCGCTGCATTCCAGACTAATTTGCTATCTACTAGCATGCATTAATTTACTGACCTTAAAATGGGAGCAGAATGACCACATTTGTGTCAGTCAGGCCCTTAGAGACCGTGTTAATGTCTGCAGTGGAACTGTATGACAAGTAAAGGTCAGAGACACATGACCCCATGCATACATTTTATTTTGAGTTACTGTGCTGATGCTGTGCTAGCAGTTACTCTGAACATTTTCTCATATTGTACCTGCAGTGCTCAAACTTTTTCCTCTTGCCTTTAATTCTGCAACCATCAGTGAAGAAGTCTGGTAAATGGAAATTCCCTCCAAGCTTCTTGGCATCTTCCTGTTTTTTATCCTTTTTCTATAAATTTTCTAACATTCTTTCTTTGCATGGTTTGAGCTGAGAAGCCCTTTTTAATTAGGGTATAGTGATCTGATCACCACAGGTGAAAGGGAGGAATTTTTCCTGGGGGGTAGTGCTGTAGAATTAGCTGAGAGGGATAATACTGCAGTGGTTTTTACCTTCCTTTCACAAATCAGGTGTTGGATTCACTATGCAACACTTCATGGACCAATGGTCTGATCTGATAAGGCAGGTCCTATGCTCCTACTTACACTGCCTGCCTTCCATTTGACTTAAGTCATTAAAATGTACCCTAAACTGAGGACCACACGAGGAATTTTGAATTTGAATTTTGAATAGTGCTAACCCTTTTTTTTGTTTTGTTTTGTTTTTGGGTTTTTTTGGTTTTTTTTGTTTTTTTATTTTTTTTCTTCCCAGCTAAAGACCTTAATTAATGAACAGAAGGAATGCCAGAGTAGTATGAATCAGACAGGCTGGATGCATGCAATGTTGTGATAAAAGCAAAACCCCCTTTCAGAGCTGGAGTATCTGATGAAATAAAAGCCAATTTTCAGGCATCTGTGAAGTTGACAGACAAGCATTTGTAAGATTATAACCACCACCACCTGCATGGGACAACCTCAGAATATTCTGAATCATCTTTGGGAAGCAGAGAAGCCAAAGGCTGACTGTCTCCTCAGAGGCTTGTAGGGGATTTCTCTGTCCTCTCTGTTCTGTTTTGTTTGACTGTGGTTTTAATTCTCCGGGGGAGTCCTGGTGGAAGTAGAGACCTTGCAGTTGCTGTTGCATTCGATTTTTAAAAACCCCATCCAAATAACAACAAAAAACCCTAGCATCTTTTTATTTAAAACCAAAAGTTTATAAGCTGCTTTACAGAAACATTCCAAAGGAAGAAACAAAGAGTGAAAAGAGACTGCTGATGAATGGAAGCTTGTAGCCTCAAAGTAAAGCCAGGCCAATAGCAGTTTATTTGGAATATTTGAAATCATCCTGTGTGTATGAATTTTGTCAGGCATAGACTGGAGTTTGTTCAGCTTCTGTCCTTTAAACAAATGTCAGCATGCAGTTGCAGGGATTGAAAATTTCAGACCTAATCAGGAGAGATTCTGCCATGCAGAACTCCAGTCAGGTTTCCAGGGAGGACCATCTGAGTGAATTCTCTGGTCAGCTTTGGGAATTGTGTTCCTAAATCCCCTATGCACTTCTGGAAACCTGTGCCATTACGTGCCCATGTGGGGAGCTGTGCAACTTTGTGTGGCTGCAGCTGTGAGTCCACAGAGCTGGAGGCCACTTCTCATTCTTATGGATGTGGATATCTTATCCAGGAGCTGGCTCTGTAATTCCCATGACAATTTTTGTGTTTTATTTTTGCACTGCTTTAGGCTTACAATGGTCCTGCTAGTTTGCTGTCAATAGTCTCTTTACAAGAACAGTGTAGAGGATCAGAGGGATCTCCACAGGGTGAACTCTACAATTCCTGGCCATGAGAAAAGGCCATCACTTACCCTTCATATTAATCCTATCAATCAAACCACTGGGTTTTCACTAGTGAATAGGTATGAGAGAGCTGGATTGAAGTTACTCTCATCTAAAGGCTTCCCACAGTATCATTTCAAGCCCAGCCAAAAAGCAGGGAAAATAGTTAATGAATGGGTTAAGACTGGAGGAGGTGATGGTTGCAGGGTAGTATAACATCTGTAGACTTTATAAAAACGTGGTTCATTCTCATAGACTATTTAGGATATCAACCAATCACAGACTATTCATGATATCAACCCTTAAATGCTTTGTAGAATGGTCTGCAAAGCTTTGCAATGTCTGTCCATGTTTATTTGATGTCTACTCAGAGTGCTGGTGGAGGAAATACTCTGGATATTAGTTATGAGGGAAGGGAATTAATTCCTTCCTTTTCGTATAAAACGGAGGAACTGAAGGATCACTAAGAAGCTTCATTTTATTCTAATATAGGGCAAGTTCCACATGGACACACTTTTTATGTGGAAGGGGAACGATGCCTAAATTGGGCTATTACTGTCCCACAGGACTAGAAATGCTTAGAACATTGATGCCTTGGGTTTTAGCTTTTATATTTTTCAGATTCTTTGCTGCTTAGTGTGTAACTCAGAAACTTCATGTTAGGTGTTGGTAAGTTCTCCTCACAGGGTGGTTAGACAAAGCAATTCCTTCCCAGCTAGACAATCAAGGACACCCAGTACCCAAAAAGTACAAGCAATGGTGAGGGAAAGGGGGCAAGCCAGGGGGCTGAGACTTCATAACCTGGGGCTGTGGTTGGACAATTGACCCCGGTGTGTGGATGAACCAAAACTTATAAAAGTGCAAAAACTCGTGACTGGGATCCATCTTGGATTTGACTTGTGTGTAGCCCCAGCCAGGCTCTTGCACTGCCCAAGGTAATAATAAAAAATAATTTTCAATAACTACCCATTTTATTCCTTTTGCTCTGTCTAGTCTCCGTTCCACATCAGCCTTTCCAGGCATCACCATCAGCTCTGTGGAGGCTCCCAGGGAGAGGGGGCCACAAAGCCATTTGCAGAACTGGAACCAATGCAGTGTTCCCGACTCCAGTTCTTAAAAAAAAAAAAAAGAAAAAAAAAAAAAATTACCAGGAAAACTAAAAATAAAGTGAATTGCAAATCAGAGACACAGTAAAAACTGCCTTATAATTGATTGATAATGTGTCAAAACAGATATCACACTTTACAAAGTCCTTTCTTTTAATGATACCTGTGAGAATAAGCTCCAGCTTCTTTCTTCTCCCTCCCTTCTTTCCAGATTTTCTCTGGCTGGATTCCACATAGCAGAAACATTGCACAAGAAGGAGCTCTTTGCAGAAATGTAGAATGAATGGTTGGTTGAGGGCATCATAACAGGGTTTATGATGGAAACTTACACTCAGAGTGTAGGACAGTTCCTTGGGATTCCACAGTACATCAGATTTTATCTGCAGCTTTCAAAAGATATGTCTATTAAATTGCTATCTGTTGTAACCAACTGTTCACCTTTTGCTATTGCTTTTAAGACTGGTTGGAGAAATGCTCTCTGAGTCTCTGCTGGATCATTTAGAGTGACTGCTGCACATTGCTGACTTTTAATACTTTTCAAAGGCTGGTAGCCAACAGTGAGAAGTACAACCTTCCCATTTAGCAGTACCATAAGAACTATTCTCAAACTATGTCAGTGCTAGGCTACAGCTGAGGATATTCACTGGGTGCTGATATTTTGCAACAAGTTTTCACCTTCTTGTACTCCTGTGTTGTCCTTCAGACTTTCTGATATGATCCTAGACATTTGGGGGCATTTAGACATTTGTTGACCAAACAATTCTGAATCCCAGTGACAGGCATAAAAAAAGGTATGTGTCTTAGGGGTCACCTGAAGGGAGGAGAAATAAACTCTCACCATGAGCTGCTGTGACTTTGCTAAAGACAATGTTTTCAGAAGCCCTCTCTCCACTCCAGTGGTAACCTCATTTGGCCATGCCCATATTGGTTTTCCCCAGAGCAGGCTGTCCTTCAGTGTTTTCACCCGAATGAAACTCATGATACTGCAAAAAAAAAAAAAAAAAAAAAAAAAAAAAAAAAAAGAAAAAAAATCTGCAGTTGAGCAGACATTTTTTTTAGAAATCCTCTCCATTCCTTTTGAGTAGGAAACTAGAGGGGGAAGTGGAAGGAAGGGAGGCCCTATGTGCCATATGCATAGCTAGTGGACATAATTCTCTATTAACTGAGCTCTGGGTGCAGAAACTCATCACTTTACATTTTTCACTGGCTGCTGGGAAGAAGAGCATTAAAAAGGAGAAAATGCAGGCTCAACGCTCTGAATGCTGCTTAGGAATTCTCCAGAGAGAAACAGAGGGAACCAGCATGAATAACTCCTAGCAACTTTCCTGTTAATTAAAATCTGACAAGCAGCTGGCAGCTGAAAGGGGGAGCTGTAGGTGGGGGAATCCTGTGGTTCACCACCACATTCCTCACATTCATAAAAGCTACGGAATATTTCACTGTAGGCCGGCCAGATATGTCGATGGAAATGTGAATTAAAAGAAAGAGCTGTCTGAAGGTGACAGAGACATTGGATGTAGCCCAGGTAATACAAAGATGAAAATACATGAAAGTTTATGACATGTATGAAGGAACTTCTGTAAAAACCTTTTGTTCAAAGGTCATACGATTCAAGAGATGCTATAATCTGCAAGATGAACCCATCCAGGCAAGAAATTCATTTTGGGAAAGAGTTAAAATAAATTCTGTCTGTGCCATCCCTCAAACTTTGGGGTAATGGTTTTGGCCACAGTAGGTGAGTTATTCATCATCTCCATGGCAGCTTTTCTGGGCTGCAACTTGCTGTGGTCTACCTTTCTCTGCCCTCTTAAACAAAGGCTGTGACAATTTTCATGATAGTTCTCACACTCTGAAATCACCAGCCTTGTGACAGTGGCTTTCAGGTTTCTGATAGTAGACAGTTCCTCAGAAAAGAACACACTTATTTCCTGAGGGAGGGTATCTTTATTTTCCACAGTGCCATCTGAGTTTTTCATAGCCTTGGCATTGGACTGCACACATATGGCTAAACCAAGTGCAATGATTTCCTCTTGCAGCATGGTCCCCTAGCTGATGCCTCTTGGTCTTCTCTACAAATTACCCCCCTCATGGTCAGGCACAGATTTGTAAAAGAATGCAATTATTGCTTCACAACCATTGTTTTGGGCCATATAGGATATAATAAAATCATATTTCACACCCAGCATCTTTTCTCTGTTCATATGTTAGTCTGAAGGGCTTTATGAAAAATGTGAGGTTTCAACAGTGCCATGTCTGGGAGGGCCAGAGCAGAAGCCATTTTGTGTGCAACAATTAAATGACATTTCCTTGCTCTGAGAACAGTGGAAAGTTGGCCAGTCGTTATCATGTGGAAAATAATTTTAAATCCCCCTGGACAACCACCACAGGCAGCTGGAAGAGTTCACCCCGAAACAAAAAATCATATTGGAAAATGCTGTCTCTGGTACTGTTATTCTGAATGCAAACCAAAGTCTTGAAAGTAAAGGGGAAACTCCCCCCAAAATAAAGATAATTAAAGGCTTCTAGGTTTCCTGTAATCAGTTACTTTAATTTCTTCCCCATTTGAACTTTCTAAGGGTTCATTTCTATTTGGTGGCTGGCATTTAGGCAGGATGTTTGTCACCCAAACATTTCCAGATTCTTGGAGGTGATGGACAGAAAAAAAACCATCTTATTTTAGAAGTGCTCATAGAGACCCTTTGCTAATTCCTCTATCTCATGAATATTACTCGCTAGGTTAACATTCTCATTTGTGTAATTGGACACTGCTGGAGATCTATCTAAAAGTGATTTAATCATATTTTCATCCATAAACGGTTAAATATAGGAACTATTTAATATTTCCTTTTTCTTTAATGAAGCACTTCCTCTTAGTTAACAAAACTAGTAGTCTTCGATTTATGTCTACTGAAATGTCTCGCTGTAGTTCTGTTTCCCAGCTGAATATTTTATCTCTTCTTGTCTAGTGTGGTGCAAGAGCAGCAGAGAGTGCTAATTGCCTGTGCTGTGTTCCAAGACCATCTGCTGAAATCTGGGTGTACCATGGTGGTTCCTTTCTTCCACGCCTTATAATTCAATGCCCTCATGTTACTTTTAGGCCCTGGATTTCTTTGCCCATTTTCTAGAAATCACTGACTTCAACACCCTGACTCCACCCCCTCACCAGGATTCCTCATTGGGAATGGACAATTAATGCATCCAAAATTAGTACAGTTTTTTGAACAGTTTTTGCACAGATTTTCCAATTGTGTGGTTTTGTCCATTCCTTTTAATGTTGTCTTCCCATTTATTCTTTTAAGTCTTCTCAGAACATGTAGCGTGGAAGCAAAACTGAAAGTGGGGTCTGAGGCAATGAAGTGCAGGATCCCTTTTCTGGAAACGCCCTAAACGTGCAGGTATGAGAACAGTGTTTGGGGGTTACCCAATAAACCTAAGCAGGACCTCCAGGTATTGAGTGCAAATCCCTGAGTGTCACCTTTACTTGCCCACATGTAAGAGCTGCAAACGTGTGGCCTGAGAATCTTCATTAGCTATAATAATCAAGCCATGAACTAGTTAATACAATAATCCAAATCAATTAATCTCTGGTGCTTCATTTGAGACACTACAGTTCCTCACTGCCTTTGTTTCCAGTCAAAGAGCTGAGTAAAAAAATTTCCTCTCAGTCTGAACTAATCCACTTTCCATTTAAAGCCACTATCCCTTGTCCTATCATGGCATGTCCTTGTGAACAGTCCCTTCCATCTAGGCCTCCTTTAGGGATTTCAATAATGATATAGGATTGTAATGTCCCTTGCAATATGCTCTTGTCCTATATTATGACTTCCTCATGAGTTTTTTAAACTTTTCTTTCTTTCTTTCTTTCTTCATGTGGAAATCAGGAAGCATCATGAATTTCCTATATAATATTTCCAAAAGTCATGTGTTCCTTCTCAGCTCCTTCCCAGTGAAGCATTCAATTATGTCCACCTGGGAAAATCTTCATTCCTACCATGGCATCAATCCCCACAGAGCTTGGATAAAACATACCTATTCCTGGGCTGGCTTAGTCATTGCAGATGCTCCTTACAAATTGCTTGATTCATAAGAATTTATCCTTTCCATAAAAATGCCTATGTCTCTTGTTTCCTCAACGAGCATGAGACACACTCAAAGCAAAAGGAAGTTTTGTGCTCATGAAGGAAAGTTGTTTTTATAAAATAAAAACAATTAATAAAATACAGATACAAAATATATCCAACATGAATCTTATGTTCAGTTGCTCACATGTTAATTTTTTTTCAGAGAATCTCTCAAAGACTCCTTTCTAGAATGGGTTCCCATACTTCGGTTTCTCTTCCTTTTTCACACTTGGGTAGCTGGTAGTTTCTCAGTTTAAAGGAAATTTCAAAGCATTTATTGAGCAATCTTTTCTTTGTGAATTTAGGGGACCTTGTTCTGTGTCATTGGGAAGGGTGGCAAAGGCATTCTCAGACAATCAGAGTGTGCAGCTCTAATATCTCCTGCAAACTCTGGGAAGTTGTGACAATCTTTCTACCTTTATTTTCTTTTTTAAAAAATAAATTCATTGAAATTTTATGGAGTGTTCAGGTTCACATTTTTGAGAACAGGAAAATAATACTAAAAGGGATGGCTTTTCAAGAAACATTTTTATTTCCATTAACCAGTATTCTCAATAGATTAAAATTCTTTGGGAAAAAATCCCCAAGGTTTTTTAACACACTTACACACTGTATTTGTTCCACATATGTGTAATCATGCAATACAGATATTTATGTGTGCTAACACCACAGCACCAACATGGTTCCAGCAAACAGTTGGAAAGATCACACTCACCACTTTTCTAAAGCAAATTGTGGGAGAATTCTTCTGTTGTTTCCTCATACACCTGGAATTACACCTGTAATACTAGAACCCATAACATATTATTTGTGACTGCTCTATATGTGACATAAAGAGAAAAAAGTGGTCAAATAGAATTTATTACACAATGAAACATTTTTGTGATAGGCCTTTTTTATGATGAACTGAGGAGCAGACAAAATCAGAATAACCACAGTTATTATTCATCCTGATTTTTCTGGTTGTATTAATTAAAAGGGTGTATCCTGTAAAAAAAATAGTAACAGGAAAAAAGAATTAATGATATTTTGTTGGACTGGCTTAGTATAATGGTCTGTATTACTGCATTCATTCTACAAAATAATATTTACGGCTTTTTTTGCCAGGGAATCCAATTAAATATCCCAATGGAGAGCAATGCACTCCTTGGTTGTGAAGAGACTACAGTCAGCATTTCCAATGAGGTGCTAGAGGCAGAAAACCAAATGCCTCCACAGCACGCCACCTCCCTGTCTTGCCACTTTTGTCTCTATACCAAATATTCATTTTTTTCCCTGTCTGCCCAGAAATCAGAAAGTTGTAGTTTCTTGTGTTTTCATTTGGAATTCAAGTTTCATCTTTTGGGGTGTATAAACATTGTCATAGTTCTGCAACCTCTTTCTTTCCATCCACTCAAAACACTGCTGGTAGAATCCGAGTCATGACTTGGCAGTCCGATTGCACTCTTCTCTTTGCATTCTTGTATTAATTATTTCCCCATTACTGTATCAAAAATAAACTTCTTATCTTTGTTTGTAAAATCCCACAGTGTTTATCTCCATCCTATTCAATCTTCTACACACACAAGTTTTGTTTCCATCTTCCTTCATGCCCATAATGCTTAACTTGACCTCTTTTCCTTAGTCTCCTCCAAGCACGCGCACAATCCGATCACTCATCCTGAATGACACCAGTCAAAGAAAAGGGGCCATGTTTCCAGACATCAGTCCTGCTCATTATTCAACATACCTGCGATTTTGGTCCAAATTTCTTTTTCTTTGATTTTTCTGCTCTGCACAGCTCCTACCTTAATTTCAAAACCTAAAGATTTCCTGAATCTCATCCTAGCAGATATATTTCATATGAGTGATTTAGGCAGTATCACTTGGATTTTTAATTCTTTATGCAGTGCTTATTGCAGCAGCTGCTTCACTGGGACTTGTATGGTTTTCATAAAGATCTCTCTCTGTTTAGGAATAAGGGTTGGAAGGATCTTTAAGGTCCTTTCCAGTTCAAGCCATTCTATGACTTTATGATTCTATGAATACAGGTGCAGAAAGGACATAGAGTTCTCCAGGATCAGACTTGTTTGGGTGGTCAAACTTGAATCTTGGCCCTGTGGTTTGTGCAGGAGAGATTATGTTCTCTCCTCATCATAACAAAAGATACACAAGAGTAGGAAGAAACAAAAGGGATGCATAATAGGCACACCATGACATTTCTGGCAGTTAGGATACTTCCAGTGGCATTCACTGCTGGGAAGCTGAGTATTAACTCTGGAACCTTCAGAATCAAGACAAGAAAAAGTCTGTGCATCTTTCACAACAAAATGCAGCACATGAAAATGTACAATGAAGAGAGGGAAAATTTTATATAATGAAAACAGAAAGGAAGAGGAAAGAACAACTGCAAAAAACAGTTCTATTTTAAAAGAAACAAACAAACAGTCATTTACTTATTTTTTTTTCCTAAGCCCCCCCTTCCTCTCTTACTCCATTATTAAAAATAATACAAGTGTTGAAAGGACAGCTGAAGCCTTTTGACTTTTTTCTGTTACATACTTTTTCAACTCTGTCTTTTTCCCATGGAGATAATAAAAAGCCCTGAAGTAAACAAAGCTCAAGCAGACCTCCTAAAACATTCAGTGACTCTTAACAAACTCACCAACTGGAGTAGCTATAATTATTTGATCACCTTCTGGTTTTATATTTCATCCATGGATATTTTTGTCTTTCTCTTGATCTCCTTTTTTTGGGTGACTCCCCCTAGATTTTATGTTTGCCATGTGAGATGAATATTTAAAATGTTGTATCTATGTAAGGAGGTGCAATATCTGTTGACCTAATTCTACATCCCCAAATATCTCCTGCTTCCCAAGCAGTCCGTGTTCCTTCTGTAGTTATAAGAAATCAAGAGATTTATTTCCTTGCCAGAATTTCTCTTAATTTTGCATGATAAAACCATTGTGGATGTGGAGGAATAAGGCATTTCTGGAATGCTGGCCTATTTTTAACTGTATATTTCAGTGGTCAAAGTTATGCAAGCGTTTTCTAAAATAGTGCCACATGTCCTCATAGTGGAACACAAATACCTTATGGTTTTATCATCAAATGCGGAAACAGCCCTAAACATCTCAGGGAGACAGCTCAATGGGTGGTCTGAAACTCCTATCTTTCCTTCTTGGAGCAGAAAGGAAACTCAAGTATCTGATCCTTGCAGAGGAGACTAATGTGTGGCTAGGTCAGATAATTACAGGACAGTTTACACCAATAAGGTCATTAAACCTTGATGTTAGGTTAACATGCTTAATTATCAGCAATGTGAAGTTTGAAGAAGTGGGTGGCCAATTAATTTTTTTTTGCATCTTTACACAGTTTAATGATATGCTATGGATATTGTACAACATTAGGATCTTTAAACTCAAACTATAAGGTGCAAAGGCAACTTCTGCCTCTGCAAAGGATAGATTTTCCTACATTTAGAACTGCATTAAATTATATACTACAGTCTACCTGCAAAAGAATAGCAGAAGCTCTTTCATCCTTGGAATGTGTGAAATCTATTGCTTTGTAATTGCTATTTTAATGCATCCATGTAGCACAGTGCAGTGTTCATTAACCCTTTATACATCTCTGTATATAAAGATTACAAATCCATTCATTCTTCAGCCTGGATTATTCAAATGCAAATCTTCTTCTGTGGAATCGATCCAGTCTAAAACAGAGATGAATTTCTTAAAAAAACTTTTATTTTAGAATCTTGCCTTGTGGAAGTTGCTAAGACTTGTTCCTTCGCTCATTTCCATTTACATCTTTGGACCTAATGCAACTGTTTGGCAGGAACTCGTGGAAGTGCAAGTCCACCACCAAGGAGTATGATGTAACGAAAAACTTCCCTAAAATTTGGAGAACCAGGTCTGCTTTCAGATCAGAATACCACCCATACACCTGAGATTTAGGACACTTGCTGTGGATTTAGGGCTACTAAACCAAATGGAATATGGCCTGGAGTGCATCCTGAAGTCAGATGGACAATGGCTGTATTAGGGAAATATTAAATGTTCTTCACTGTATTTCATAGGTTTTTCTCTTTTAATAAAATCACTGAAATATTCAAATATGAAAAAATGCTGCAAATTCACCATATTTGTGAAAGATGGGGGGAAAAAACTTCAGTTAAACTCTGCACTCCATGGTCTTTTTCTTTCTTTTTTTTTTTTTTTTGCTTTGAGTTGATGGCATTCAAATTTTGAAAATTATAGCATTGAAAAAATCATACTTACTTTTATTTAACTGCAATGCTGTTGAAGCTTTTGTACAATAAAAGAGCTTTAAAAGACATAAACAGCTTTGCTTCTCCTTCCCTTGCTAGTGGTCTGACTAATACAACACCCTCGGTGATGGACTGCAAATGCTGCGGGGGAACATAACAAAATTATTTTTAAAAGTTCTAACTTACCTTTTCCTTTTTAAAATCTCAAAAACATGCCTCTTAATGGAGCCTTTTGTAGACTTTCTATCCTTTCCTACCAAAGCTTGCATTTTTGGTCTAAGTTACTTCACAGTGACCCTTTTCAAATGCTCAAATAAAACATGTAACTTTATTTGCAGTTCCTGAGGCAACCGCTGTAAATGGCAGCAACACAGAGAATTGCTGTAAGTTTACTGTTATGTCACTATGGTGTCCATATATAAAAGCAAAATACTGTTTTCTCTGGAGCTGTAATAAATACGTTTTAAGGCGCTCAGTTGCTAAGGGCGCTGATTGCGTTGAAGAAAGAACTCAAAAACATGTTTTCCTGGTGACAGGGAAGGGGCCCCGGCAGCACCGCGTGTCCCAGCCTGGTGTCCCACAGCTCACCCTGGGACCACTGCTCCTTCACCACTCTGAAGAAAGAGGGAAAGGGTGGCTCCATTCTTTGGGACAGTACCCCAAACCAAGAGGCTAAAGGCAGGCTTTGTGGTGGGAGACCAGAAAAGCCTTGTGCACTGTGACAGCTCCTAGGGGATTATGAACTCTGACGGCTTCCACTCTTCCTGTTTAGTGTGTAGCTGTGCCACAGCTTTTTGAACTGCTTTTCCAGATTTTTGGGGCTGTCGTAGCAAAGCTCCCAGCTTGTCACGTGTATCCTTGAAGGTGTGTACTCTGAGGCAAGGCGACAGGATCAGCAAGAAAATCTGAGAATGCTACTCAAAACTTAGGTGCTGCAAGGACTCCTACCTTGCTAGATCTTCTCTAAAAAAAAACAACAACAATACAGTTGCTTTGATTTCAACACTTAGGCCATTGTTAGACCTGTAAATGGAGTAGCAAGAAGCTCTACTAAGGAAAGTAAAGAATCCCCACATGGCACCAAGTATGTCAGCATCTGACTCCAAAATAAATCCCATTCTCCTTCATAGCATTTAGTCTTCAGAGATGAGCTAAGGTGAGGAGCCAGAACTGTCTCTTCTCTTGCAATACTTTAGAATCCTGCATGTGGCATTAGTCTGAAGAACCTGCAGTTTCCTTTTGCCTTTGTTATGTTTCTTTCACAGCAATCTTCCAGTGAAGAAGTTTGTATGAGAGACCTCCTCCTTCACCAAGAAAGTAAGAAATGCCTCTGAATAATAAAGAAGAGCACAGCTCACCCTGGTTGTGCAAAACCTTTAAAGAACCTCAGCAGCCCTTCCAACAACATTGCACCAGCTGTTTCTGGTCTATTTGGAAAACACAAGGCAGTATTTACACTTTCACATCATCCTAATTTTCTTTCAAAACCCAGCAGAAGGAAGAACATACAGACACCTCTCTGCTGTCACCATGGTTATGCCTCTGACTCACCTGTCAGAAAGGACATAACTCTGCCCTGTTTTCTCAGCCGGGTCCCCAGGCTCAGAGGACAGGTTGCTGGGCACTCTGTGGACTCTGCCAGCTGTGGGAAGGACATGTGAAATTAGCACAGCTGTTTCCATCTGGGTTGAACCAAAGTAAAGTTCAACTCTTTTAATTTTAATGAGGCTGAAACGTTTTCACCAAGAACTGAAATATTCACAAAAAGGTGAATATCACCCATGAAGGCAGAACATTTTATTTTGTGAAGCACTTTTGTGAAGTGTTTCTTAAAATGTCCAGGTTCAGCAAGTATGGCAAAATAAGACCTTATAACCATCCATAGCAAAAATATAGAAACATTTATGTTTTAATTACAATTCTTGTTACTGCATTTTTTTCTTCTGCCAAGAATTGAAATGTAAAAGAAATTTAGTTTGTACTTTGTGAGCCATTTGACAAGACTTCTCTCATGGCCAAAACAGTTTGCTAAGGGACACAGGATTTTAGCTGAGCTATTCCAAACTTGATGGCATTACCAGTGAGCAACCCAAGAGCAAGGGGCAGCACAAAGAAGGAGCAAATCCAAGATGCAGAAGAGGGTATAAAGAATGAGATTAATTTATCTGGGAGAATTCAGAGCAGAATATGCAAGTGGGAAACCATAGATATAGGCAGGTGTGAGATGACAAACACAATGTCCTGCACATAAAGCCAGAGCATCTGAATGTTGTGATGTAATGTTAAGCCAATGAAAGGAGCTCATGTGAGAAGGGCAATTCTATTAAAAGAGCAAGATAAAATGCAAAGTTGAAATATTTAAAGTGCAGTACTGGTAATTCAGAAATTTATGAGTTCACATTTCCCAAGATATAATCAGGTTCTGTGCTGGGGAAAGAACTAAATGCTAAAATGAGCAAGGAAAAGAGATCTTATTTAGGACAGATTTACAGAGGGCCCATTACAGGTACTTATCAGGGATGAGTGTAGTTACTAGAGGCAGAGTCCCCCAGAAACCAGACAATAATAATTATAATATGGTATTTTTCAGGGTATAATTGTAACATCTCCAGGAACCTTAATGAATTTCTGTGAATTGGAAAGGGATTTCCAGTTATTTTTAAAAACTCTGTCCTGACACCTATTTTCAATGACTTTATGGGCTTAAGATCTTGAGCTAGAAATGTTTCTCATCCAACGGAGTCATAATCTCCCAACAAACCAAAACATTAATGTTCAGTCATAACAAGTTAATCACTGCAAAACTGACATAAATTAATTTTTTCTAACCACTGCAGTGGTCATTAAATTTTGGTATTGCAGACACCCAAATGTGAAACCTCTTAAATTTAAGACCAAATTTCTTCTAGACAAGCTAATAGTAGGCACTTTCAAAATGTGTCAATAGATACATGCTAAATCACCTGAACTGGAAAGCAATTTTCATATTTGATGTGCATTGTACATTTGCTTATACTCAAACCACCACTTTTAACATTTGAATGCTTCTTACTTTTACATATACTTTTAAGAACTTCAGAATATTTTGCACATAAGAATCACATTTCAAAATATTGCAAGGAGTAATCAACTCACTGAGGCATCAGCTTCCCATGTTCTTCTCTCCAGGAGCCATTTTTTTGTTAAGACAGTGCTGAATTGTTGACCTACCCAAATGCTGGTGAAATCTCAGTAAAACAGCAGCTAGTTCCCATGGTATCTGTCCAGACCTCAGATTTGGTCAAGTTTTTTCATATGTTTAATAACCCTCACCCCTTTCAGGAAGTGAGGAGACTGACCAGAGAGACCAATATTTGCATTAAAATTGTAAATGAAATTTTTAACATGTTCTTGAAAGCTGTTAACTGTTCCTTCTAAGTGGAAAAACCACCATCGAAAATTATGGGCAATAATCAGTTCCTCTGAGAGTTGCTTGTTTAAGTTCAGTTTACTTTTAACAGGTGTTCCCTTAAGCAGGAGAGATTTTATTCCCTTTTTTTGATTTATTATTCCCAGACTTAATACCCTTGATCTCTTCAGACTAAATTGTGTTGTTACACTGTCTGATCTGATATACAGAAAGGTTTTGCTTTCTCTAGATCTGCTGCAAACATTCCTCATTATTTGATCCCAAATTTTGATTGATAGGTTGCTAGCAAACATTTTTTTTTTTTATTGCACAGTTGAAATAATGGATTGGACTGCTATCATTGAAGAGTTCTGAGTAAAAATTTCAATAACATCAATATTCACCAAATTCCACACAGAAGACAAAGGAGAAAAGACCACTATGCTCAAATCTTCTGGCAGGAAGGTCTAAGTTTCTAATGGAAAATTACCATAGCTATGGTAAATACTGTGGCTGCATTTTAACACCAGCACAAAATTGCACCTGCAAAAGGAGAGAACAAGGCTGTAGACCGGGTGGTGTCACTTCATCTGGCATTCAGCTGCTGACAATACAGCTGGTCTTTAGTCCCTGAAGGGTCCTCTCTATAAAGCTAGTCGAACATTTCACTTACACGGATACACTTATCCCCAAACTCTTGAAATTACTTGGTATCCATGTCCTAAGGCATCAATGAGGAACGAAGGGAACGAGGCCTTTCTCTAAAGAGGGCCTCAAATGAATATAACAGCAGATAAAATGTTCTCTTACAAAGATCTTGGCCTCCATAAAATACAGTGATGAATGACTGACAGCTCCAGCACCACCTATCTGATGCAGATAAAGTTAGAAGGTAACTTCTAAGTGATCCTGGTACACCCTGCTTAAGCTGCTGGCTTTCTCAAGTGTGGGTGTTCCTGATTCTCTTGTTTATATACATAATATTTAGGAAAGCTGTGTCTTCCCAAGGGTCCCATTTCAGTAACAGGGGTCAATGGTGATTGAAGTCAATGGGATTTCAAAACATGCTTAAAGATAAACACATGCTTTGGTACATTGCTCAATCAGAGCCAGAATGAATAGTACTGTTCAGCACTTCTAATCAATAAGCTCTCATGTTTTTGAGAAATAAAATATCCGATTATGCTCTTTATCTGCTCTCTGCCTTAGGAGTCTGTGGAATTCCTTTTATTTCTCCTTTTGTTTTTAGAAGTAGGCTTTTAGTTGAAAGCCTGGTCTGCTGATCTGAGAAAATATTCTGAGATACTTAATAGCCAAAATGGAATACCCACTCTATTTTATTTACAGCTCACATTTGGCCTTCCAAAGCCCTCATTTCCAGAGCGTCTTGCATTTTCTGCTCCATGAATTCTTAATGAGTTCCAGTTGAAAGTGCTACAGATCCACATTAGGATCACAAACCACCCCCCGGAAGGTACCGCGTGGCTTCCCCGGAGCCCCCGCTCCACCCCGCTACCCTGGCCTCCCCCTCTTTCACTGAGTCCTGGCAATCTCACCAGCAGTCAGGCCAACCCACTGCGTTTAAAAATCCTTTTAAGCCTCTTTATAGTAACAGAAACATTTGCGATTGATCTGTGGAGGCTTTGTGCAGTGCAGAGCACCTGCGGCTCAGAGGGAGCTCCGGCGCGGACGGGCAGCACTGCACAGCTCCATGGCCACAGCCAGCCCTACTCGTGGCTAGCTTGTTTTTCCCTCTGCCTTCAGTCAGAGTTGGGATTGAAGCATGAGAGACAGGATGTTTGTGTTTGTACTCAGCTGTTTGTTAATTCTTATCTAAGGTACAGTAAGTGCTAACAAGCTAAAAGCGAGAAAATGGAGATGTATCTCGCTTGTTACAAGGTCTTTTAAGGCTCAACTATCCAATTAAGAACTAACTCCTATATTATTTATACTTTTGACCCAATAACCAAACACCTGTGACCCACACTGCAGCAGTTCTATCTGACCAAAAACTATTACCTAAAACCAAGAAGAAGAAGGAACAAGAAGGAAGTAAAGCCAACACCCCAGAACCTCCATCTTGTCCCATACCTATTACTATATTCTAAAAACCCAAATTCCAAACCCTTCACCATGTGAAATTACGTACTTCATTCTAACTACACACCAGTGATTCTAACTCCATCACTCAAATTTGGAAACCTTCTCCAAGGCCTCAGGTCAAAAGCAGTGCTCCTTTGGGGGTCAGTCCCAGAAAGCACAGAAAGCTCAAAACTCCCAGGCTTCAGGGTTCCAACATGCCCCCACTACACTGCTCAGTGCAGCACAGAGCTATCCTTATCTCTGCTCTGTGCCTGGAGATGTGAATTAGGCTAACCTGAAATACAGGGTTAGATCCAGGCTTCCATCTGTACTCGCAAAAATATCCTCTCTAGAAGCCTGAAGCACCTGTAACTTACTCTAAAATGAGATGTTTGCAAGCATGCAGATGGAATGAATTTGGTGAGCATTAAAGGTTCCAGAAACTTTTGAAACCTTTTAAGAAATGTCACTACAAGAGAGGTCACCTATTCCTTTGTGTTTCTCTGTAGTCTTTGAGATGTTCACCTTCAGCATTTTATCTCTACTTGCATCTTTTCCTATAGAGGAACTCTGGTCTACCAAAATGTGAATTTATTAAAGCATTAGCTCAGAAACTGCTCTGAGGGAGATAAGGATGGAGAGCCAAGACATGAAGGAAAATAACCTATGCTGAAAGATGTAAACCCACAATTACATGAGGAAATCCACTCTGGTATCCTATAGCGAATAAAGGTAATTTAGTGCAGAGGACAGGCAAGGAAGCCACATCAGCATTTGTGGAGGGAGGCTGGAGAGCAGGAGCTGCACATTGCTTGCTCTGGATTTCGGAACTTGCACTGACTGCTTTAACGAGCGCAGCTAACACAGATCTCTGACACGTGCTTCTCCAAATCAGGGGATTTATGTTTTTTTAATTTATTTTACTTCCTGGCAATACTACCGAGTCCACCGAATCATGAGCACACATAAAATGTTTTGAGATTCTCTGAGGACACAGACCACAGAAGCACAAAACGCATTCATGGTAAAGGCTACAAGCACTCCGTTGGATCCTGAGACGTTAGAAACTGGTGGGGCTCCAGTCACATAAAGGAAGGGCAAAAAAGGGTTACTTTGTTTTATGTACTGCTGACAAGCATGACACTGGTTATCCTGGGGAGAGCTAATGTACATCACATAGGAAGGCAATAAAGAATTTCGGCTGGTTTTCAGCGTTCCCTTCACATTCCCTCCTCAGCCTGTGGGAGTCAAACGTTCCCAAACTGATAACAGCTCAACCCGAAAATTAATTTTCATTACAAACTGAGTCTGCTTAAAAGATGATCTTTTTAGTGAGAAACAGCTATTAAATGCCAACTGTATTTGACCTCTTGAATTCTCAGTTCACCAACACGTGATTAATAATAAGTACTAATATAGTTCATAAAGCGCCCTTAAACTGCTACTAAAATGTTTTAATGAATCTTCACTGGCTTGAAACTACTTTAGAACAGAAAATATTGAGCAGCTTGAAATAAAATGGAAAATTAATAAAGAATCAGGCTACATTTTGCTGGTATTTATCCTGGTGAAAATATATGTTAGTGTCTCTAATCCGCTTTTATATAAACCTACAATCCTTTTTTTTCCCCCAAATTTTTTTCTTGGAAGAAAATATAGGTTGCAGTTTTGCCAGTTTAGCCAAGCAAATTCTCACCAAACCCAGCTTAAGGGTGAAAAACAATAGGGTTAGGTCTACATTTTTCCAGGCACCCTAGGAGGAGTTTTCTGCCTCCTGTGGCTTGCAGCAGTAAATGGCTTCCAGGAAATAGGGTGGTCTGCTCTATGCCGGGCCTCTGTGCTCTGCTGCCAAAGGGTGTGACAAGCTCTGGAGCGACCATGGCTTCCACTGGAAAAAAAAAAGATTTTTAGGATTATGCCATTGGGATTTTCAGAGTCTATCCAGCAAAGTGTGCATCCAAACTTTCCCATTTCCAAACTGCAAGGTGGCCCTGAGCTTGTCTTTAAGGAAATAAACTGCTGTTGTAGTGCAATTTCTCTCCAGGTTCATCAGCTGCTAGAAGTGCTTCAGATTGCTCCAGAAGTGCTCACAGGTTTTGATCCAGAGGTGTTGCCTTTTTGTTTTTGATTGGAGTTCTACGGTTATGCCTTTTACACGCTCAGGGTTGAAAATGCCTCTTTGCATGAACAGACACACAGGGTAAGACCCAGAAACTGATCCAGAAACTTTTACGAAATTTCCAAAACTGAGCACAAAGGTTCTGTTTGGAAACTGTTTAAGAGAAAGGTTCCGCTTTTGAGGAGCTCCACCTCTACATTTCCTTCTGACAAATGTAATTGCTGATGAAACCCTATTTACTGATTTAAAAAATAAATTAAAAAAAATATAGAACACTTTCAGTCAGCTATAACTGAAAGCACAAGCAGCGATCTGAGCCAGGCAGAGAGGAGCACTGCTTCCAGATGAGCCAGGAGGAAGTGATTTGGTGATTTTAGCTACACCATTGAGACAAGGCCCATGCCACACAGTCCTCATACTTGTGTGAGAACAGCCAGCACTGCAAATGCATCTCAATGCTGAGTAATGACTGACACACTGTTCAGTGAGACCTCAAAATCTCCTGCTCCTGAGCTATCTCGAGGAATGTGTACACATGCTTATATAAATAAAGGGGTGTTTTTGAAAGTATACCTTTGTGCCAAGCTTTAACCAATTTTTTTCTGCTGTTGCTATGGAATCTCTGCAGAATTGTACACCGTGGTGTTCGGGTCACTGGAGCTGCTGCCCCACATGGGTCCGTCATATCAAAGAGCTATTGTATTCACTTGACATCTGTGAATGGCGGAGAGAAATGAGATGAAGATAGATTTATTTCACTCTGATTTTATTTCTCATATTTTCTTGCTGAAGTAGCACCTAAATGGAAGAGCTCTGTCTGGAAGGAAATGCAGTATCAAAAAACAGAAATGCAGAAATTGAAAAGCAAACTGGTGCTTCTTTATGCCGAGTTCTTGTTCAGATTAGGAAACAATTTGGAATATAGCAATGCAGATCATTAGCAGTACCTCTCTCCTAATAATCCTAATTATGAAGCAAAATCTAAAGCCCACCCAAATAGTGAGAATATTTGAATCAGAGTCCAAATTTCAGAACATAGATCCTTCCAGTCAAGCAGTAATATTCAGTAGAAACACATTCTGCGGGATGAATAAAAATGTCTCTAACACCTGGCCGGTACTCAAGATCATGAATTAAGAACCTGGGTAAACTCTAGTTTGCCAGTATTAAAACTAGAAAATATTTACCTCTCTGTATCCCACATCACACCATTGCATCCCAAGAAATTAAAGAGACCAGGAAAGAGGATGGAAATGTATGGTTCTGCATCCTTCCTCCTTGTTTCAAAGGTTCTGAAAAGCTCATAATTCAAACAAATTTGTCTCTAACTGAAATTACTAGCCTTCCTTCCATATTTAAAGAGTTTATACTTGTTTCTTTGATATAATTCCTCTGAGGATCTGCCAAGTTCTTAAGTTCTTTGACCGTAGATGTCTTTTTCTCCATCTGTAACTCTGAATGTGTTTATTTTACAAGTGATACTAAATTCTTAATTGATCTAAGGAAAGTCAGTCCTTTATATTAAACAAGTGCTCAGCTGTGCATATCGGAATAGTGGTACATATGATTCAAAGCATGAGCATCAACCACAAAATGCAGGCCTGATAGCAGCATGGCTGATGTACAGTGAATCCATGCTATGCTCCTAACTAAGACCATGAGAAACAATAAAACCACACAATACAAACATAGAAACTTATATCATGCTCCTTGAAAAGTTTGCCAAGGTGTATGAATCTTTTGAACCAACCTGGACCTACTTTGAAATGAAAACAGAACATGATTTTGTATTGAAACCATGTGGGACTCAGAGATTTTTTGTTATTTGGGGTTCATTTGGACTTGAAACTTGAAGCTGAATACAGAGAGTGGAACACAAAAGTCATCCAGCTGAAGAAAATCTTTCTGAGATAACCAATGAAAAAATCACAGATTTTTATTTTTCCCCAAGTGAAGTAATCAGGGCATGTAAGCTATTAGACTCTGAATCACATGGCATAATTGCACACATGTTTTTTGAGAGTAATGTGAGGGAAAGCACAGTAGAGAAACATAAGTAGCTGACAAATATCCATGAAAAGACTCCATCTCCATCACTAAAGGACATAGGTCTTCCTGTTATCTGCTGGATATAATAAAGACAGTCAAGAGTCTGAAAGTCCAAATCCTGTATTGCCATCATCAGAGAAAATTACAAACTGTCATTTGGGATAGAGAAACAGAAGGAATAAAGTTGTTCTGAAATGCTGAGCACTCATACTGTCAAAAAGGTAGGAGTCATCAGTGTCCATAAATCTGTAACAATATGATTGTACCAAATTATAGAAGGTACATAGACAAGAAGATGGCTGTGTGCAGTTGGAGGCTTCTAAACTTTAGTCCAGAAGTCTTGACTCTGCTAGAAATGAACTTTGATTTTACTTTCTCAGTCTACAAAATAGCTTTCATGATGTAAAGAAGATATTGCAAGGCATTTTAAGATCCTCACCAAAAAGCACAGAATAAAAGACAGCATATAATACAGTAAAACCCTAAAATATGCATTCACAGTTGCTGAGGTAAATGCTCATTTTGATGTTCTCTTTTGAATAAGAGAAGGAAGAAGGAAGAACTCAGAGGAAAATGGGTATTTTTATCCTTCTTAATAGTTATGTGAGAACACTGGGGGGTTTTGGTTTTTTGGGGTTTTTTTTAGTAAATGAACGATCCACAAACCAAATATCATCTTCTAAAGTTCTGAAGTAGCTTTATTTCTGAAGGTAAATTAGTACATGAACAAGGAGGTGACTGAACAAGATTTGGAATGTAAAACTATTTCCAGCAGAAATTATGTTTTTTCACCAGCTCCTACATTAAACAAGGAGAACTTTAAATATGTCTTTGAACTGTAACTGTTGCACATTTTACAGCAACAGAGAAGGGAAAGCCAGAATAAAGCCTACTAAATTTTCTGTACCATGAAACCCCTAAAGTGAAAGCTCTGGGGAACAGTCCAGTTCATTGCCATGATAGCAAATACGTGAGAGAAAACTCTTTGGATCCTTTTCCTACCACACACAGCTAAGACACATGAATGTGGGAAAAGGTTTGATTGACTTTTAAAACTCTTAATTACAGTATTCTAGTGCTTGCAAAAGGTACTGGATTAAGACATCTGTGGAGATGGCAATGACCCTGCCAGGCCAATTTTCTCGTGTTGTCTCCTGGGTAGTTTGCAGATCTGCTTAGCTAGCAGAAGTAAACAAAATCCATGACATTAATTTCATAAAAAGAGTGAAAGAAAAACCAGGTGACCCATGTTCCCCTTTACATCTCAGTCTCTGTAGAACTTGAAACAGGCTTAGATAAAAGGGTGTCCTTGCCTCCCAGTGCAATTATTTTTTCTTAGACATCAGTGTCTTTCTCAAAAACTCGGTGTGTTCAGATCAGTAGCTCTGGTCCACCTCTTTATACAGTGGTCTTACTTGCTTAAAAGGATGAAAACAAAGAGCTCACCAATAAAAAATGATCAAAGATGGTGGGAAACATTTGTTTCTAATATAATTTGCGAAGGGATTTCATCAGTCTCCCTTCATAACTAATAGAGATAAGAAGTTAGATAGACTTTGTGTATTTAAATATAAGTAACCAAATAAAAGTAATTAATGGAGATAACAAGGTTAATTCTTACTGCATGGAATCTGGCTCCCCGCTGAGTGGATACAAGAAAATCAGAGGAATGACTTTGCATTTGCAGCTGTGCAGCTCTTAACATATAATGTGATCAAAGTGCTTTTCAATCCAGAAAGTGACAGTTAGGGCAGCAGAGCTGTGTTTTCCCTGAGGATGGTGACCTATGGGCAGTTTGGGGTTCCTTTATCCCACTGTGACCTTCTGCCAAACCTGGCACTGGTTGACAAGGAGGTAAGAATGAGAGGATCCCACGTAGCAGTGATGTTGTGACTCAGCCTGCCTTTCCAGTATCAAACCCTCCCAGTTATCCAAGTGCATCAGCATGAACCCCATGTGTATAAACATCTGAAGTGAGTGCTCAGAGGATTTCATATCTGATTAGAATTACCAGATGTATAAGGAACTGAGGAAGTTACAACATTAATTTTCACTTCCATTACTCTGCTGATCTGCCTCCTGGGCCACTTTCTTATTTTTTTCCAGTAGTTTCCTTCCTCTTCTTTTCACATCCTTTTTCTCCCTCCTTCCTTGACCAAACAGGGAATGGCTACATGGCTGAACAATGCCTGAGGGGCAGGATGGAGCAAGCAGTCAGCAGTGGAGGACATAAACTTTAAAGGAAAATTAAAAGGTAATCCTATTCACTGATTACTACTTAGTGAGCCCTTGTCAGAATCCAGAAGACAAATTAAAAGTGTCAGTTTAGGAACCTCATTATTTTAAGTCAGTCTGGTGAAGGCTTGATTAATTTTTTTGCATTTGGTGTTATCAATACTGTCAGTGGAACAGTAACAGCTCCCAGCTGTTGCTGTCACCCAGCCTCCCAAAATGGAGGGTGAGTTTGGGGCTGGGGAGATGTTGTCCTTTTTTGGTTTTTTTTTTTTTTTTTTTGTTTTTTTTTTTTTTAATAATAATTTCCCATTCTCACAAACAAGACCAACACAACAGGCACAAGTCTTCTCTCACATGTATTGTGCAGTAATGAGAATAGTTCAGGACAGTGACTGTTTTGCTGGACGACAAAAGTACTAAGAAACTGGACAAAGAGCACAGAAGGATTGAAAAAAGCCTCTGATTCAAAGCAAATATTTTTATTTGAATTTTCAAATGAATGTACTTTTACTGCATTCCTTCCCTTCTGGGCTCACTTTCCATAAACACACTAGTGAATGAACTTTATAAACAGGAATACTTGCTAAAAGCTAATTTTAGAGAATGGGTTTTCAACTGCTCTCCAAAAGCAAATTCCAAACCAAACTTTAATACAAATTTTACACTTAGTGATACAATTTGGGCACACTTGGCCCACCTAAATCTGCTACTGTTGACCCAGCTACAGCAAGTGCCTTTCCCAGCCTCCTCCCTATCCCAGCTCCCTGTCTCTGTGTCGGCTAAAGGAAACTCTCCTGAGCTCCAAGTCCTGCCAGTTCAGCTCTGCCTCCCTTTGCTTGCTAGCTCAGCTCTGTGATATGGTTAGGGTGTAAAGAATAACATGAACCTTAGTACAGTTAATCTTTTCGAGTTTTTTAACTGCAATGCATAGAAGGAAGCCAGAGACGAAAGAAACTCCCATTTATTTATTTTTTTAAGAAACTCCTATTTAATTATTTAACCTAGAAGATGTGTCAGAACAGTAACTTCCAGCAAAGGTGAAGGGATAAGCAAGCAGTAATGGCCTGAAAGTGATGATACATAACACAGTTCAGCAGTGCTTACAAAGTCATCTTGCAAAGAAATACATGAAGAACGTGATGATAAGAGTAAATAAGTGAACATAAAAGCATGAATGCCAGTGGATAAATTGCCAAATTGCTATTAGGTGTGTAGCTCTAAAGAAAGGTTGCTTCAATCACCTCTCATGGGTTGTTACATCAACTGCTCTCTGTTTCCACAAGAAGTAGATAAAGGGGCAATTGGTGGAATGTGCACACACCTTAGTGTCCCCAGAGAGTCAAGAAGCAACACATCTGCTGTCCCACCTCAGGCTCATCTATAATAAGCCTAAAAATAATCTAAAATAAGTTATAGAGACATTGAGCAATATAAAAAACATGAAAGTAACCCAAGAAGTTTGCAATGAAACCACAGTTGTGAGAAAATCAGTTAAAGGAAGTAAAATCCCAGCTCTGCTCCTAACTCACTGTGTGGTCTTGGGCAAGCCACAAAGGGCCATACTTTGAACATCTTACTCACACTAGTAACCAGCTCCATACAAAGCATTTTTGCTTAACATCACAGTCCACGAAACTTGCACTTGAGCTATGGAAACAGCATGAACATGGATCTACTTACATGAGGCTAAGTATTGCAGTCTGCTCCTGAGGATTTTTTTTTTGTCTCCATCTATCCATAAAAAACAGAGAAAAGCTCCTACCACTCTAAGAGTGCTGTTGCTGGGATTCAGTCTAATTAATAAACATTTGTACAGCTCCTAGAAAATGTAAAGTGCAAAGTAAGTGCTATGCAGCTGGAATACATGTAGTTTAAACCTAATCTCCCAGCTTTGAATCTGCAGACTTTTTAAGTAGCTGTAACATGTGTGTGAAAGGAGAATAAAGGACTGACAGGATCTTCTCTCTAGTAGGACTGAAGACTCTATAGAAGAACACAGCACATGCTATTTTTACCTGTGTTTCTGTGTCCCTGCCATGTTATCAGGAGAATGGCTTGTCACAAGCCACAGACGTTGTTCCACACATCTTTTAGTGTGCTGGGAAATCCCAGGGATAGCTTCACACCACATCACTGTTATTATGTAGTGTGAGTCCAGCAGCAGTATATTTCACATATCCCAAATCTTTTCCATATATTTGGCACTGCCATACCTTAGTCCCCTAGATTTTGCTCCACCTTTCTTGTTTTCCTAATACAGTTAATGCTACCCAGCTGTCTGCAGTCAGCTTTAAAAACTATAACTAAATTAACATTCCTGCTGAAGGTCTATTCCCTGAGCTTATATTCCCTACACTACTGATGTTCTCCATACATTTCTTGACATTCAAGTATGGCTTCACTTTTATTTGCACAGTGTTTTGTTTCAAAAAATAACAGTCATTTGAAAAAAGAAGAGATAGGCCTGGAGAAAAACTGGATCCAAACAGTCCCTGGATACTGGAGAAATTTACATCCAGCCTGGATTAAAAATGTGCAAGTAAACCTCATCATTCATCAGATTCCCTGTCCTTCTGTCAAACTATAAGTTCTTGCAGCATGTACTCTCTAGTAACGGCAAAGCAATCTCTTTCCCAAAAATAAATCAGGGACATAAGTTCAATGACAGTTGTTTAATACAACAATTACATATTTAAATGACAAGGCTGTACTTCTGTCCTGCACAGATTGAACCCAGCAACTGATCAAGGCATCTTTAGAGGAATCCTGGTTATCACCCATTCTGTGAAAACAAGACTGGAGAGAGTCCCTGAAGTAACCTAGTTATTCCTAGTGCTCTGTGCCAGCTGCAGAGCTCCTGCACCAGAATCATGTCCTGGGGTTTTCAGTGTGCACACTCACAGTCATCCCATGCAGTCCCTGTGCTGGGGCTCTTTCCCCAGAAACAAACCCTCTGGAGCCTGTAGGATCTTTCACCCAAGTTTATGATTAGGCTCCTCTGAGGTGGGATGTTAGCTTGGGTTGCTGGTTCAGATCTTTCAGGATTGGGTTCCAAAGTAAAGATATGTTTTGGTAATACCTGATATCAGAACATATGATTTTCTTGGTAAGTGGTAATTTCAACAGTCTCACAATACTTATTATGGTCCTACCCGGATTTCTAAATCTGCAAAAATAAATCCTCCTTTTATTATTCAACCCCCATGCAGCCCTTCTACCACTATAAATATCTGTCTTGTTTAGCTGGGGCTCATACAGATGATTATTCAACAGGATTACTCACCCCTCCTGTGCCTGACTTTTGTGAATTTCATCCCCTTCCTTGTTCACTATAATTTGTAGTAGACAAATTTCCTTTCCTACTCTGCTTAGAACCCGAGCCGGCAGTGAGCATGTTTCCCAACTCCCGCTGCGAAATGTGTTGGCCCTTGCGCTCCTGGGAAGGTCTGAACCCCTCTTCAAGAAGCAACATCTTAATGAAAAGGCAGGGAGAAGGGAGTTAAAAATGCACGGGCACAAAACAAACCAGTCCCCAGCAAGCTCCTGCTGACAGGCTGCACACTGGCCCCCGGATCAGCGGGATATCCAAGCACAGGCTAATGAATGATTTCCCCGATGGAGAGAGGAGTCCGTGTGTGCTGAGAGTTCACTGCGTGCTGGAAGCATTTGTTCAGTCAGGTTTCAAAGGCCTCCTCTGTCATCTGCAGCATTGAGGGTCGGATTATTAATTTAATGGAGTGGCTGTGCTGCGCAAGGAAGTGGAAAAAATCCGCTTCCACCTTGGCCAGAGCGGTAACGCCTGCAGCAGCCATACACGTTTTTTCATTGCTGTCAGCTCCGGAGGGAAACAGAATTGTGACCCCGCTGCTTCTCACTCCTGGCCTGATCCTTCCTCCTCTTTTTGCCAGTAGGAAAACACTGATTGCAGCAGGCCTCTTGTTCATCCATTGCTGATCCCAGCACAGACTGCTCTCACCAGGTGTCAGTGGATCCAACACAAGCATCAGGAGTGCACAGCACTGAACGTGCATATATTTAATTCCAGGCTTTTTAAGGTCTTTAGGCAGAGGAAAGGGTGGATAATTGTCGACTGGGGAAGTGGGGGTCAGGCAGGCAGTTAATATGAACTTCATAGGAGGGAGACACTTGGAAAGCAGTGGCACTGAAAGAGACTTAATGGACATACAATTAGATATGAAATTTCCATCTGGTAAAATGGCAAAAAGCCTCATGCAAGTATGGGATGCATTTACAGACAATTCATGTCACTAGCCAGAAAAAGGGAAACTTTCTTACTTTAAATGGCAAAGTACCAACAATGGTATAATACCTAGAATGCTTTAGACAGCGCTTGACACTCTTGGCTTCAAAGACTTCAGAGAAAATTAACAGAAATGAAGAAAAGCTGGAAGAATTAATCTATAAAAACTGTTACTGACTTTGTGTGTGTGCCAGAGAAGGACACAGCCAGCCCACACACCAGCCCCAGAGCACATCCCTGAGTGTACAACTTAGCCCTGGTCGCTTTTAGATTACATGGACCAGGCCCACCAGAACAGATGCATCTCCTGTCCCAAAGTGGAATGAATCCCAAACTGGGGAGTCCCCCTCTGCAAAGCTGAGGAGAAGCAGACCTAGGTGAAAAATGATGGCTTTTCAGCAGAAAATATTGAGAAAACAGTTTTCTAAAAGTGCTTCCAATAAACAGTGTTCTGGTCTCCTTGTAGAGAAGAGGAATCCAGAGATTTGGTCTGAAGATAGAGTGCTGAGTACATTGACCACAAACATCTGAGGAGTGCAACTTTAATTACATCTTTCCAAAACAAAAAGAAGTGCCTGAAAATTCCAGGAAAATACCCTATTCTTTTCTCTTTTATTGTTTTTAAACATAACCATACCTCCGTTTCTTTCTGCTTGCCCCTACCACAGTATCATGCCCCTGCACTTTCTTCCTGTTCCTTTTGCACCCAATGAAATGGGAGCACAGAGTGATCCACTGCAGGGGTCAGAAATTTCCAATTCTTCTTTGTCATGAATCCTGTCCTCACCGACCTAAAGGTTAGATTGGTGCAGATAATTAGGTATATTCCAGTATTAGCATAAGATGGGTGGTAATTAGTGTTGTGTTTGAAGGATGTCCTGACCCCTTTCCTTGAGGCTATCCCTTTGGCAAGCATAGTGGCACAGGGATATTTTCAATACTGTGTGTTCCAGCTTAGGAGAACTCTAATAGAAACACAAGATTAATATATTTTTGCTATTTTTTGTACGTTATGAAGATAGCTAAATCACATAAGAGCACAATGACAAAGGTGCTGTGGAGGAAGGACATCTGACTTCAAACTATTTTTGTACTTAGTATTTTAAGCCAAAAGTGAGGGCTATGACATTCATTCTAATGAAATTTACACTTGACCCAC
Source organism: Cinclus cinclus (assembly GCF_963662255.1). Lineage (NCBI taxonomy): Eukaryota > Metazoa > Chordata > Aves > Passeriformes > Cinclidae > Cinclus > Cinclus cinclus. The sequence goes on from NC_085048.1 coordinate 93,291,040, forward strand.
TAATTATGAAAGTTATCACAGGATATGCTGCTCACTAATAGGAAATAATAAATAATCATATCAGTGCAAAACTGCTTCCTGTGCTGCTAATTAAATCAGAGAAACTCCTTCCAGCTAAAGGAAATGATCTATTCAAAGAGCATTAACATTTGTGGCCTAATTGATAAAGTGATTAACTGAGTGTGGTGAGGAAATGAATTCCCTGTCCCTTGCAGGGACAGGGAAATGTGCTGTAGAGATTATTCTGAGGTGAAGTTCTCACACTATGGGTGACCAAATCTAATGAGCAGGATTTCCTCAGTGACCTGGCAGAGATTGGAAGGAACCTGCAGAAATGCTGAATGACTTTTGAGATTAAAATATGGATAGAGAGGAAAAAAAAATTAAAAGTTCGTGAATGGAAGTCATCATGGGGTCAGCAGGCAACATCTTTCAAATCCCTGAGAAAAATCAAAGCATTTTGAGGAGAAAATTAAGAAAAAAACTTTTCCTGGATCAAAATGTGCTCTAGATGAAAGCATTGGTTGGTGTAGCAAGGAACAGAAATTGGCGTAACTTTTCCTGCTCCAACAAAACTTCCAGAGTCTTGGAGTAGCTGAGCTGTCAAATTCCCCGGGGTTGTAGAGTGTGGAAGGAAATGGCCAAGAAGATCTGCCAAGGAATGAATCCATCACTATTGCCCATTCCCCATACTCCCTGTTCTCACATCACAAGTCATTGGAGAATGGCTTGCTGTACATTTTATTTCAGCCAGTTCCCATGTGAGTGGATAAAATGATCTGGTTTTCCAGTCATGCTTCCAGGTTTTTGAGGAGTTGTACTGAAATCAGGATATTGTCCTGCAGAGTTTGGGAAGGAGGCTGGAAGGAAGAGAATAAAGTGTAAGCTCACGCCAAGCAGAAACATGGGCCCCCAACTCATTATTTCCTATGTTCCTTCCTTCACTGTTCATCCAGTCTGTCATCCCACTGTGTCATCCTCTGACATGTGTTTCACATCCCAGCCTTTCCAGATCTAAACTATTTTTCACCCTTCTTCTATTTCTTTCTACCCTGTCTTTCTTCCAGAAAATAGCCACCCTACATGGGCTGAGGAAATGCACTCACACTGAGTGTCCTCGGAAAAGCTTCCAGAGCTGGCTTCCAAACTCAATCACCCTCCCATCCCAGAGCTGATGTTGAAAGACTTGCATAAATACACACCCTGTGTCTGTTCCCCTGTTCTGTTCTTCATCCTGGAAAGTTCTACTTACATCAGCTATGTTACTCTGGTAGAAAAATGACATGGGTGAGTGGAGAATCAGATCTACCCATTTTCTTCTTTTTTAAGTCAAATGATGTAATTTGTTTGCCTTCTTAAAACGAGATAGTCTTTCAAAGGCTTGTTTGTTTGTTTTTTTCCCACTGGGTATCATATTAATAAAAATCACATTCCATTAATAAAAACAATAGCTATAAGAACAGACTAATTAAAGCACACAGTCTCCTTAGTTTATTATTATTATTATTATTATTATTACACTTAACATTCACTGTTGAGAAAAATATGGATAACAGGAAAATAACTCAAAATATGGCTTCAAAAAGGCTGATTCAAGTTGCTGCTCCAAAGATACTGCACCATATGGAAAATGTAACTGAGTAGCTGCCAGATTTGTTTAGTTTAAACAAGGGTAGGTAAGATCTGATAATGCATGGGATCATTCTGGCACATAGTACTGCTCTCCCAGACCCATTGCATTATGCCTATCATCGAGTTAGTTCATCTAACAGCACGAAGTGGAACACCCTGACCCTTCTTATCCCTGTTAATCACTCTTAAGTAAATAGTACTTCTTTGGAGAATAGTGATTCATATGCTGCAACCTAAGATACAGTCAAGCTGTGAACTGGTCTTCCTGCAGTGATAGGTAAAGTCAGGGAGCAAAGATAAGGAGGAATTTTGTCAGACTATTATCACTACTTCACTTTTTAATTGCCTATAAAAGCTTTTTTAGAAGCAGCAGGACAGCATAGAAGAACACAATCCTTTCTGTTTTCTTTCAGTACAGCTTCTAAACAGCTGTTCTGTTTCTCTCCATCGTCACCTATTTAATTTTAAGATAAGGGATACTTAGGAATCATTTCCTCTGTGAAGCAGCAAGGAAAGGTTATATATTTCTAAAATGTCCTGTGCTATTTCCTTTCAAAAATGTCTGACCAATTCTTGGTTTCCCAAGGCATTCTCATAGCCCTGATCACTCAGGGCAAAAACTGAGCAAGACATTGAGGAGTCTTGTAGGTCAGAGGTATACTTTCCCACTTTTCTTTCTGCTTTCCTTTCCCAGGACCCAACCATAATCAATACTCATATGCTCTTGCATAACCATAGTTTGCCATAGGATCAGGCTGAGTTGCTCCTGTCAGGATTTTGGAGAGCTGGGCAGCCAGCTCTCAGTCTCTTTCTGGTGATTTTAAATCTCTTCACTGGGATGTGGAGCTGAGGTGTATGTCTGACACCCTCCTTAATCTAGCAGCCATGGAGATAACTCTAATGCACAAATAATGAAGAAGGGGCAAGCTACCTTGGATTGCACAGTGTTGTGCACTGTGTGGTCAGGTAGAAATCCTGACTCAGGTCCTCAGGTGGGCCCAGCAGTTCTCACACAGCTGTTCAAGAGCTGGTGACCCATGTGGCTCTGTGAATAGAATTTTGTCCCTAGAGTTTTTATAGCAAAGCCCATTCCTTTTGTGGAGAAAAACCCAAGATTTAACTCCACAAAATGTGTAAGCCAGTGTTCCAAATTTCTGAGAAAGCAGAGTCAGTTCATTCACAGGAAGATGGATGATGTGTGTAAGACAGGTACTTTGCATTGAACAGGTCAGGAAGCGCCAGTTTATGTGTTAGACAGATACATTAAAAGTCTAATTTCTTAAGCCATTTGAGAGAAACACATCAAGCTCCAAGGAATAGTGACTGCATGCTTTTTCCATTCATGAGATACCATAAGCAAAGGCTGCTGGAGCAGACCTGCCTACGGATTTGATTTTGGTTTGATTTGCTTGCTCATGCATATTTTGCTGAGGCTGGGGAAAAGACTGGCACATCACCTGACTTACCTTCCATAAATATTTTGACCATGATGCTCAGAGTTAGTTTTTGACAAAGACTGTCCAACAAGAGAGGTCAAATGTCCACCTGCTGTATATCAAGAGGTCACTGATGTCCCTCAGGTCAGTGGAGCTGTGCCATTTTACAGCAGCTGTGTGGGCTCTGAGTTTGTGCTGGACCATGTCAAGTCTTTTGAGGTGTTTGCAATTGGCTTGAACATGTTCATTTCCAACACCACAGTTAGAGAGCAGTGATAATCTCTAGAAGCAGACCTAGAATGCTTTATTTCCTGAGGAATGGACACAGGGTAAGAGTGTGCCTTTAATAAGGTCTGGGAAACACATGTAAACTGCTTTGGCAGAGAACCAGTTCTTTGTAAGTAACTAATGCTGAGTGAAATTCTCCATAAGACACTTTTTTCTACAGTTTTCTGCTGATGTCCATATACTGTTCCTTATTTCTTTACTTGCCATGATATAAATAGAGCAGTCCTATAGTTTCTCCTTTTTTAAAAAATTCTGAACAGATTAATAACTTCTCCACCCTTCTTATGTTATGAAATTTAAGCATTTGCCCAGTCTAAATGGAGTTTGAAATAGTTATAATTCTATTTACCCTAAAACAGGAGGGGAGGGGAAGAAGAACCAAAATGTTGCTTTTATTTAGTGGGTGAAAATTTTTCTCACACACTGAAGACTTTTTAATCCTTAAGAACAGAGTCCTCAAGAATAGAGATTTGGCATGACTTTTTATTCCAATACAGACCAAAAATGAGAGGTCTAGAAGGACTCTACAACACAAATTTATTTAGACATTATTTGAAGATGTTAAAAAAAAGGAGAGTTTCATGCATAGCACAACAAAACAGCACATGACAATTTTTTCACAGTTTATCATGAAATTGAACCTACTCTATGTTAGGTTCATGAATCAGGCATGTGAAGGATTATAGTGCTGTGAATTGTATGCACAGAAAAGCACATCAAGCACCGAGCTTGCTGAGCTCACAGAATACTTTGTGTTTCTTTAATTCACTTTCACATAAACTAAACAGAAAATGCATACCCCATGCTTTACTGCTTGACACCATCAACATGCTCAAATAAATTGTTTTAGTATCTTTGGAACAACCTTTCCTTGAGTTTTTGTGCCTCCTCACATACGTTCTTCTTCTATCTTTTGGAACAGAATAAAAAAAGTCAAAATTTTTATAGAGACATGCAACGTTTCACTTCCAAAAAGATGTCATAAATAATTTACTGTCAGAGTACAAGCTTAAAAAATAACAAAGAAACATGTTTTTGAAGCTCTAAATCTTATTGTGACCCTGGAAACTTGCTGGGTGGCGAATACATTAAAAAGATGCCAAAATATAAGCTCAAGGTTTCAAATTTATTTAGTGCTATAAAAGTTTTCCATTCCAGGAAGAAAAGCATCACTAAGTGGATGTGCATAACAAACACCAAAACAAACTGTGCTGTGCTAATGGTTGTTCCTATAATATTGACTAGTTAACTTTAGTATTCTGATTCAATTAAACAATTTTTTTAGATATCCTCCATTTTTTCCAGACTTTGTTTATGGCAATCATGTTGTGCAATATGTAATTCAGATCATAATTTCCACTGTACACAAGCAGAAACATATGATACAAATTAAAGGTGGGCAAACCCGTTCAGACACAGGCAGGATGAACAAACTCAACCCTTGAACAAGAATTTACTCTAAGGTGCTCAAAATGTGCTTTCAGTTTTGGAATGTTTGTTCTTTCCTTTTCAATCAGTTTTGTATTTCTTCATTCTGGATAGCCCAGCAAGTACAAGAGAATACACATTGCTTTCTCAGGCTGTTTCCTCTTGTCTCTTTTTACGGCCAATACCATTGATCCTGTCAGTAATGCCAGTCTCAGTCAAGAATGCATTTCTTCTCCCATCTAGTACTTTCATTTCCATTATCCCTGATGCCATATATTCAGTCCCCAGATTTTGCTAATTCACATCATCTTGAGACTCATGGGTTTAGAAATTACACATATTCTCTTGTTTCCTTGCAAAATCCTGAGCACTTCTGCACAACCCTAAACCCAAACCCCAAACAGTTATTGAATGTTGATTCAAATGAGCAAACAGACTGCACCAAACTCTGAAAGGTTTTAAGAGGATTGATACAGTACTCACTGGGTAAAAAGAACAACACAAGGTAAAGGAAACCAAAGAAGAGTGGAAAGAATGCAAATTATAAATAAACCAAGCCCTCTTCTCCCTTTCCTTCTTCTCAGAAACTGTGGTGTGAGTGGAGGGATAGCAGATCTTTCCTGGACTGTATCCCACTGTAAATTTTTGCACACAAACTCGTTCTTCCTTTTTCCCTAATACTAGGAATTTTAGTAAAATTCAACATCATTTGGCACATGAATTGAAAATTCAATTCTTACATGATTATTTTGACAGCTCTTGGTTAAACCAACTGACTCCATAACGGCAATTGTTGTTGAAACTGAAACTTTGTGAAACCCTTTATATACCTAAAATCAGAATCTCTCCTATTCTTTGAGGGACCTCCTCCAGAGCCTGAATAGGAAACATTAGTCCAGAAATATTTAATCCTTTCTGCCAGGCGAGAACCAGGTTGCAAAAAGCTACTTCTTGGTAGGAAATCCAGACAAACACTGAGTCAGTAGTCACATAACTTAGGGAATGCTATGGGAATATTCAGCATTCATGGGAAGAAAATGCATGGAGAATGCCGTGGCTCAGGTACCTGGTATCCCTTGCAGCTTGAATGGAAGACAGGTTGAGTCCACAAATACAATCTCCTCCCTCTTTAAATGAGCAGAACTTCACAGGCAATGGTTTCTTCCCCTTCCAGAAAGAAATCTTTTCATTCATTCCAGCTCAGTTGTTCTGTGAGCCTCCAAAAGACAGTGTGGAAGTGTTACTACATGTGGGCAGATGAAACAGGTCGACCTTCTTCAAAACATGGCACTTACAGTAAGTCAGGTCTGGTGAGAAGAATGATACTTGCAGTCAGGATGGAGCTCGTATATGCTACCTGAGAAATATAAATTTCTTGGTAGAAAATCAAAATCATCCTGCCTCAGGCAGCCAGCACACTCACAACTGCAGAGCAGCCGTGCATTCAGGTGCCGGAGACCAAAGGAATCACTCAGAATCAGAGATCTGGCAAAAATCTGGCCAAAAAAAAAGACCAATTCTTCTGCAATGAAACAAGACATTTTTCACCCTAACCTCAATATTTCTGAGAAAATTAAAGGCAATTTATATTTGATGCCTAAGAGGGAAGCTTTCTTCTGAACAGAAGGACTAAAATTAAGCCCAGGAACAACATAACAGCATAATTGAGTAGGCCAGAGCTAACTTGTCATTGGAAAGGAAATTCTGCTACTTTGAAAGGAACAAGACTTCTAAACTCCCATGAAATACAAATTTAAAAAATGTTTGAAGTCAGTAACAATGTCTTATCTAGAAAAAATAAGTATCTATTTTGGTTAAGAGCTGATCACTTTTAGCTCTTTGGTTTTTAATGCAAAAAAGGGTCAACTTTTAAAATCAAGATATGTCTTGGACATTATTGAAAGGCTTTGTTTTGTTTCTTTTTCAAAACAGATATGTGTTACAATTAACATATTTAATTTTAAATGAAAATTAAAATTCTGTTTGAAAATTGTTTTGATAAAAACTCCTATTAATGTTAATTTCCAAGAGCTCTACCTGTTCTAGCTTGGTCAAAAAGTTAATGCATTCAGCCCTGCCATAGTTATTTCCTGTTTTATTTATTTATTTATTTATTTATTTATGTTATTTCCTAGACTTCAGTGAATTACTTTGTTTTATCCTGGGTACTGGTTAGTCTATTAACGTTATTTTAATTTAGACAGAGCAATACTTCATTCTTGGTCTTCTCTCACAATTGAAAAGTGCATTTTTAAAATTATTATCAGTTATAGCATGCAATTAATAATTTTTCTCGTTCTCTCAATACAGTGAGAATTTATAGGTCTGTTATTAGGTGTTAAAAGAATATATTTACAATTTGTCTTATTGTAAATGTAAGTGCATCTCCATATTCATTACAACAAAATATGATCCAGAACCCTGCATTTTAATTCTAAGGTTAAGAAATATAATTTAATTTCTAAATTAATTTGTCTGATTTCTAATCAAGTATTTTGGCCCCTTTATCCTTGAACAGAACCTCTTAACCTGCATTTAATTTATGCCTGTCTTTCAGACAGGCAAAAAAAATTCCAGCACTTCTCTATAGGTTGCTTGAAAAGGTATCATCTTCACAGCTAAATCTGTGCATTCAGGGATAATGCTGATAGTCATGCTTCTTCTGAAAACTAATTTCTCTTATTTTTACATATGGCATGTTTTCTTGTTGCCAGAAAATGCCAGATGAAGTAAGTTCAGCTCCAATTTTGATCCCTCAGTCTAAAAGATCCAGTGATTTCAGGGTAGCACTGATCTGTGCAGGACTGATTGTTTTTAAACTTTGTTTTCAGGTGGCTGGTGTAAATTGGGTTTTGTACATTTGGATAAAATTATAGTATGGTGTGTAAAATGTGAAAAAAACATTTAAACAATGCAGGGAAAGAAAAAGTGATAAACACTACATCTTTGAAAAGGGGGTCAGACTGAACAATATTTCATTACTATGTTTTGAGAACAGTTGGTTTGAATTTCCAAATAACTTTCATTTCAAAGGGACAGTATCAAAACACATGCAAAAAATAAAATTCTAAATAAGGCACAATAACTTATTTCACTGCTTAGGTATTGGATTTCAAAGGGAGACAAGAGTATGCACAAGGATATTAGAATGGACTATATTGTATCTTTGGGAATTGCTGTCAAATATTGATGAAAACAGAGAGACTGTCGGAGATCAGATAAAAGAAAGAAATTATTACATTTGGAAGAACAATGTGAAATGTGTGGCCAACAGAGACTTTGAATGTAAACTAATAGCAATCCACCAAAGAACAAAGCTGGAGGAAGTCCCACATATTCAATCGCATTTACAGTCAGTTAGAATACATAAAAAAAATTATGGTGCATTTTTCCTTGTTTTGAAACTCACAAAATCAGCCATTCAGTGGATCTGACTGTGACACATCATTACAGGGAATTGATAAGCATCAAGAAGACAGATGAAGAAATTATGAACCCTGGTTTTAGCCATTTTTTCACAATTTCTGCTTATCATAACATAAACACAACTTTTGGCTTTTCTAGAATTTAACTGAGTTATGAAATTGAAGAGATTCATTGCTTTTACATAGTACACATACAGACATGAAAAGTGCTGTCTTGCAGGTGTTACTCTCAAAGGTCTTATGGTACCAGGATGCACAACACAGAATGTCTTGTTTTGAAATTTTTGGTTACAATATGAAACAAAATGCGATGGTACAAAGGTTTCTTAATATAGAGCTTTTCCTGGACTGACCTTTCATTTCCAGAAGAAAAGTGCTTTAAACAGTCTCTCTAAACCCTTAATTTTCACTCAGATAACTGCTGTGATCAGAAACTATTTTAAAAACTTGAATGTCAGTATTTACTAGGCCTACATGTTTGAAGAATTTTAAAGCTATCATGAAGAACTAAACAATCAGTAATCTTTAAATATGGAAGAAAGTCTAGAGTCCTCCATGCAGGCAGACACAGGCAGTACCAGTTCCCTGACAAGCAAGGCAGTGTTTTCTGTAACAACATAGCACTGCAGATTTTATGCAGTTTTAATGGATTTTATGCACAGATTTTTAGATTTAAAAGGCCAATGTGTTTTGTGTCTGGTGTTGTTTCGGTGGTTGTTACATCTCTTGTAAAGCTAGAGCAGCTCTGGACCTCGCTGTAGTTATTGCATCCATACACATGTACCTAAGATCACAGTGTGGTGTTAAAACCACGTTGCAGAGAGATTACAACCCATCCTTTGATTTCAGCAGCCCCTGGATCTAAATTTACCTTTTGAACTTCGGTACGTTGGCTCTGTGAACGCTAATGTTGCAGATGAGATGGGGGTCTTGATTCTGTTGTTTTGGGGCTTGAAACTGGAAGTGCATCCCCCATCTTATCTTTTTTTGCCGTAAGGGCATAAAATGAGGATAAAAGTATTCCATTATAGAAATCTTCACCATCTTGTTACCTTTCCCTTTTGTGACCGTGAGGATGTTTCACTTACATGTGCTTTCAAAGCCCTGCTGGAGCTGGGAAATTCCCCAAGGAAACACAAGAAAAATAAAAACATGGCAGTTAAGGGAAAAAATCTTTGACTAGTAGGGACTGGTGCATTTGGTTTTAAAAATGCAAGATAAGATGACCCAAAACATTCAGCAGTGATGATGTTTTCCGTGTGATCCAGGTCACACTTTTTCATAAACACACACGCATTGCCTAACTGGAGTGGATCATTTCCCTTGCTGTGCTCCTCGCTCTTTCTGGAAGTGAAATACGGACTGTTAGTGCATCACATAACAACTCAGATCCACACACACATCCTGGCCTTTCACCAACAGCATTTTTACTGGCACATTTGCTCACTTTTTCCAAAATCACTCACCAACAAGTAATGATCTTCTTATTTTCATATCCTTGCCCATTTTTAAGAAAAATGAAATAATCTTGCTACTAATTTTATTTTTCTGTAGTTAGAATTGTAGAGTCAGTAAGATTTGAACAGCACCTTAAGATCATTGCGTCCAACTGTTAACCCAACACCACCGCGGTCACCACTAAGCTATGTCCCAAGGTGCCACATCCATACCTTTTTTGAATTCCAGGAATGGTGATTACACCAGTATCCTGGGCTGCCTGTTTCCATCCCTGAACACCCTTATGGGGGAAATTTTTCCTAGTATCTGATCTAAATCTCTCCTGGCACAACTGGAGGCTGTTTCCTCTCATCATGTCACCTGTTACCTGGGAGAAGTGACTGACCCCCCACGCTTTTTCATGTGTCCATCTAACAGCTCACCTTCCCAATCTTCTGCTTAAGAGTAACTTACACTCACCAAGTTATGTTCTTCCAAGACAGACAATCACCGAGCAGAAGCTTTCATAGGTGGCTTCAAGCTTGACAATCTCTCCTGAAGAGTGCTATAAGGAGAGCTGGTCTTGGAAAAAAGATTAAATAGATTTGTTTTGGTATCATATCTAGGAAAAAACAAAGCTGCCTACATCGATAAGGAAGTGATTTGCTGCTGTCCTAATCAAAATGAAAAGAGACTAATTTTCAGGTATATCAAACTTTATCTGGTCTTATAACAGGTAGTGCTAATCTGTCAGAACGCTCTTAAACTACGGTGAAACATCCAATACTTGTTGCTTTTACTGTGGCTTTGTACTGTTAAGCCAGTCCTGTGCATTTTGAAGTCAGTGTTTCTCTGTCTTGTGTATGAGGATCTTGTAAAAAGGTTTTCATCTCCTAAAAAACACACAATTGTCACTCTCCAACTGGGACATGGTTAAGGATAGCTTCCCCAGAGTCAATATGATTGGGCAGACTGTTGATTACTAACATACTCCAAGCACACAAGTATTGTCTTGGGGAATTGCTGCGATGAATGATACAATAGATTGAGCATTTGGATGAAAGGAGAGGGGACATTAACATAGCCCACAGGAACTGCAGATAAGAGGACTTATACTGGAAATGCACATGATGTCTGCAAGCTACATTTTCCTATTATTAAGAAAACCATTTTTTCTGGAGGGTTACTTTTTTTTCTGGAGCTACATCTGAGGGCATAACAGGAATTTGGATTTTAGAGAAAGCATTATTTCTGATAGCTCTTCATGTTGCTCCCTAAGACAAACAAGAGGATTTTGAGTTAAATAAACCTGTGCTGAGAGACAGTGACTGGTTCAAATGGAAAATGGTAACATCCAGACTTGTAACCATCTGCACAGGTCACAGAAAGGAGCTTATACACTATAGAGGATTGGAGAAAACAGTAGGCTTTGTGAAATTACTGTACAGGGAACTTCAGCTGGACTTGACCTTGCTCTGTAAATAATTTCTTTAACATCGTCTATTCTGTTTACCAAGTTAGGTTTCCTCTCAGGTTTCAGCCTCACATGAAACATCTCAAATTCAACATCTACATGCAATTAAAGCTATGTCAGCTATTCACCACACCAATGCCAACAAGTTTTACTAGAAGGCATTTGGTTACCTATTTTAAGACTCTGATATTTTCTTGATTTGCACTGTGTTTATGAAGTTATTTTGCAATCCTTTAAAATGTGATTTCCTGTTTTTTTTTATGCAACAGTAGGCAGAAAAAATATCTGTTATCAAAGCTTATAGAAGACCGAGATTTCACTGGAGAGGCCGGTGATGTGATCATTTACTGATTGCATTTGGGCTGCATGCATGTAACTAGAAGCAGAATTTGACAATCTGTCCCTTGCAGTGAGAATGTGCAGACATACCAAATGTCATAAATGTTCCCAGCTGCAACTGAGACCCATACTTTTCTCACAGGGACAGCATATAGATTGGGAAGTTTGTCCTTAGCTCAGAGCTGGGTGGCCTAATTCCTTCTGTTTTCAGTTTCAGACCAAAATTAATGTGTACATCTGGGTTGTTAGTGCTGAGAAATTTTGGCTTATAGTGGAAAAGATTACAACAAGCCCAGTGTTAGTGGTATAGGAGGAGTTGACAGCCTCATGTAGTCCCACTGAGTGATTGCTTGGCCTTTCTTAAGAAAAGAGACTTTCAGCAGGCAACCTTGGCAGCAGAGAAGATGAGTAGATGACTGCAAGCCTGAGACAAAACTGGAAATGGGCAAAGTTGATGACCATCTGGGATGTGAAATTGTGCTGCGTTTGTGTAATGTCACAAATTTGATTTTGCTTACAGTTATGTTGCTTTATTCAACTCTTCAGAATTCAAGCAGATGAAGGACAAAGAGATTCAAATAAATGTTTCTGTATGGACTACCTCTGCACGAGGGAATTCTGCTTCCATGTCCTCTTAGCAGTGGTAATATCGGTTCATGGTCTTAATGACAATGTCAAGTGTTTCCAGAGAAAATGCAAAATGCTCTTTCCTCAAAAGTGCATTCAAATTACTAACCAGGGGAAAATGTAAAGCTCCCACGTTGCCAGAGCTTTTACTTTCCCTCCGTCAGTGAATTCCCTTTTCCCATCCAGTTCTTTGTGCGACCTTCCAGACTCCCCTTGAAGGAAGCAGCTTCAGTTTCAGCTAAGGGATGGAGGGCCTGGAAAGGCATGGAAGAAGGGCAAGAAAAGAGGTTACATGCATTGGTAGTTCATGTTTGGTGAGTACTGGCATTAAGCTTACATATCTGCATACTTAGAGACTCTGTGAGATGTCTCCACTCCAAGCACTGTGGGTGGTTCAGGAACACAAACCGGCCTATTCTGTCAAAACAAGGAATTCTGAGTCTCTTTTGAAAGGCAGAGACCGTTGGAAAAAATATCAATGAGTCTCCTGCTACAGAGGGAGGCACTGGGTCTGCTCCTGACACCCAGGAGGAATCACCACCTTGGATATTGTTTTTTGACTTTCTTTCTCAGCCAGTTTTAACCAGGAAGGCTTTCGTTTACCTTCACTTTCACAGATAACAGAGAGCAAACCACTTCATATAGAATCAGAAAATTTGAGGATTTTGGGATTTGGAAAGTCTTCTTGTCCCAAAAGATGATAATGTCTGGGAATAAGCAAGTCCGGGATGGCAATGAAGAAGCAGCTGCAGTCTCTGCCATCCATGGTCCAGGTACTGTACTTTCTGGCACCTCTTGGTTTGAGCTCACGCTCTGCCTGAAGAGGGTGAAACTCTTTGCACAGAAAAGGCAGAGGCTGCACTGTCTTTCCTCCTGCTCCAAGGACATCAGGCAAGAATCATAGCTGGTGTCCCACAACTCTTTGGGATGATCCCACATTATCCCCTATTGAGTTGGATTGCACAGTTTGGCCTCTGTCTCTGAATTGCAGAGATTACCAATGAAAACACAAATTGTTGTGGAGGTCTGTTGATAAGATTTTGTTTACACACTAGGAGCAATTTCTCGGAATCTTTAAATTAAATTAAATAACACATTAACTTCTGTGCCAATATCTAAGCTTTAGTTCTAGTCAGTCATCAACTCTGACAGCAGTAAATCCAGCATAAATAGAAAATACCATTAACTTTGAGTAATTTACATAATAATTACATTACCCAGATGAATATTTCTTCCAAAAGGAGGTCACAGATGCATTCTGACTCTTTATTGTTTGCAGTAAATTGGGAAGCTCAGTCTGCACGCAATAATACTGGAAGAGATTTGCAAAGCATTATTAAAAAGACACTAGTGTCAAAAGACTGTTCCATAAAAACACATGTACTAAAACCTTCAGCATTAATTGAATCATGCTTGTGTTTTGGCAATGCTGGAAACCTGGCTCAGTCATCGCTCTGGTGATTCATTAGTGCTAATTAATGCTTTTTCCAGGCTAGTAACAAACTAAAGAGAGACTGTTTGTCTCTACTGATCATTCCACAGTTACAGTAATGGTTTGATTTATGTATCAGACACTCAATGCTGTGTTTCATTCATTTTTAAACAAGTTTCAAAGGGACTCAGGGTGCTTACATGAAAATTTAAGGCAAGCAAACAAACAAAAGTATTTCCTTTGAGTACTGCTAAACAACAATGTTGGGTTTCCTGGGGCTTCCCATCCAACCTGCTCTGCCTCTTCTTCCCTAAGACCTGAACTACTCCGGCATTCTCCTGACAGGACCTTCAGCATCCTCCCAGCAGAACCTTCCCAGTCCCTTCCCTGTCGGCGAGAGGCTCGGCAGAGCTCCTGGCCGCAGGCTGGGCTGGCCAGCTGGCTGTGGCCTTCCCATAGGGACCTGCCTGTCCCCCCAGCCCAGCCACCAGCCTCGCTCACTCATCCCACTTCCACTGCCAGCTTTCCCAGAAACCCCTCACAACCTCATGCCGGCAGTTCAACCCGAGGGCAGGGCTGTATCTTCAGACCTACACCGAGGACCTGAATTTCAATATTATTCTGCTCTCAGATCTACAGGGAAGGTTTTGACTCCAATGTTTTGCTCTCTCTACAGGCACAAAACTGTGTGTGCCAGCAGTAGCATAAAAAGTGTAAATGCTGTAAAAATATGTTGCCATTTCCTCTCACTCCACTGCCCAGTTTAGAAATTTGGCTGGAGACATTCACTGCAGTTTGGAATTTTCTTTTAATATCATTTTTCTGTAGCTGTTTTCTTTTACATTTTTTAAACATTTTTAGTTCTCAGGAAATGTTTTAGAAGGGGAGTCTGGAAACAGAAGCACTTTACTTCCCCATAGATCAAGAGAAGGGTAAGCAGTGCCCTTTGCTGCCAATGATCTTCAGCCCCTGGATGAAGGGATCCTCTCGGGGGCTCAGGAAATGTTTGGAGCTTCCTGCACATTCAGTTCTTGGCCATTTTATGGATGAGCATTGACAATTCAAGAGTTGTGGAGCTCTTTCCGTGACGTACAAGGCTGACATCACCAATGGTTCAAACAGATTCAGACGAGTTCTGACCAGTTTAAAATGGTTCAAACCACTTCTGACTGGTTTAAATTACTTCCATCCAGTTAAAAATGGTTCAGACCAGTTCCTACCAATTCCAACCAGTTCCAATGAATTCAGACCAGCTCTGACCCATTCCAACTGATTAGTACTAGTTCTGACCAGTTTAAACAAGTTCAAACTGGTTATGACCAGTTCTGGGCAGTTCCTGCCAGTTCCAACCAGTTCAAACCGGTTCTGCTTGATTTCAGCTGGTTCAAACCAATTCTGAACCCGTTGGAACCATTTGGTACCAGTTTGAATGGGCCGGAACCAGTTTGAACTTATCAAAACCAGCCAGAACTGGTTGGAACTGGTTTTTGCCAGTTTTATCCCATTGCAACCAGTCAGCACGGGTCGGAACTGATTTGAAGGGTTCAGAATCAACCTCACCACTAAACCCAAGAAGGGGATGGAGAGAATCCTTCTGGAAACCATTTCTAAACATAGAAAGGGTGGGATGACTTTGAGGCACCAGCACTGATATGTGTATGGAGAATCACACTGAGTCACCCACAGTGCCAGTGGGTGCAGGGACTGCAGTTTGTACTCTCTGTCCTCACCTTGGCAAGGCTGTTTGTCCATGCTCATCACAGACAAATGGACAAGATACAGACTGGCTAAATGGACAACAAGGTGGGCTGGAAACCTGAGGGATTGTTGGGCCCAGCAAGGAATTCCTCTAGAGACTGGTCACAGGTTGTGAACGCAGGAGTTGATAACTTTGTCCAACTTTGACATACTATGAACATCAACAAAAGCAAAGGGAAAGTCCTGAACCTGGGGAGGAACAACCCCGGGTGTGCCTTCTAACCTCAGTTTGGTTTTGTGATTCTGTGTTGTTTGATTCTGGTCAGAATATAAGGCACCTGCTCGCTGCATCATTATGGGGCAAAAAATTTCTGGGGATTACTACTATAGGAACCCTTGTGTTTTTATAATTATACAGAAGTAACATATGTTTGGTTTTTTGGTTTTATTTTTGCGACTTGGCACATTTTAAAAAGGAACAATAAACTAATTTATTTTTCATTGCGAGTGAACCGTAATCTTAGCATTTTATCAGCTGTCATTATGCGCTCACTTTAGAAAAATTATTCAAAATAAATTTAGAATGATCCCAGTAATCTGTCTATCTGAGCTGGTTCTTGAAGTGATGATGAATTAGAAGGCCCTCTATATGAAGAAATCTCACCTTTCTTATGTTGTTAGGAAACAACATAAATCTACATACCAAAGACTGAGATCATGAAGCAGTCCCTGACACATCTTCAGAATTGTTGTTGTTAAACCTGCTGAGCATGAAAAATGCTGCTTCCAATAATCATGTATTTGTTTCTATAGAAATCCTTTGATTTCAGCTGGCTGTAATTTATCTGTTTCTCCCATCACCCTTTAATTTTATATGCTTTAATTACACATAAATCAATGCCTTTGCAGTGTTACAAAAATGGTTTGAGAACAGAGCTTGGTACAGAACTGTCCTAAATTTTGCTTTCCTCTGCAGCATTAAGCAGCTACCACACCTCACTGTAAAAGCTTTCTGTTGGGTGTATGGGACCCTGGTACATGGGACTAAAACCAAGTTCTAAAGACAAACATGCATGCATTTATGTGGCCACTAAAGTTATTCCAGTAATATTGATATTACTGAAACTCAGATCAAAACCATTAACTTCCACACCATAACTTTTACATGTTTGCTCACAGCTTTCAAGGAGCTTTGAAAAATATCCAGCTGCAATACAGCCTTTAGGAGCTACATTTGTGTAGTGTTGCTCTTTGGAGCTTCAGTGAAGTGCAGAGAAAAGGGAGGATGCAACCGTGACCACTTCCTTTGTGAGTGGGTAAATATGTCACATGCACCACAGTACCCTTCAGAGTGGATGTACAAGAACTGCAACTTGAATTTGAGGACATTGCAGGGTTAAGAAAAGGGAACATATCCACTGTACAAACATTAGAAAACTGATAGCTCAGCATGTACATTTTCATGCCAACTTCAAGGTTGGTCTAAAAGCTCAAAGTTTTATTTTCAATATAGCATGCAGAACTAGAAAACTGAGCTTAAGTTAGATTATTGTTCATAGTCATAAATCTAAAAATGATTTTCACAACAACAAAAAATTGTTGGCATATATTTAGACCATGCATGACCTTGCTGAATCAACTTGGCATTCTCAAGAACAACAAAATAAAACCAGATGACAGATTCTTGTTTTCAGACTCTAAAGACGCATCTCACAGCATGCGAAGAATAATTGCAGTGGGTATGAGAGAAGCCATCCCATTCTCCACTGCCTTTAGGTGACATTTTCCTCGGGTTTTAAACATAACTGAAATCTTTCAGGTAAGTCCTGAATGGGGCCTTCAGCACAGAAATGAGCTGCACTAAGAATCCATGGCAGAACAGACTGTAATTTGCAAATAAAATGTCCTCAGACAAGTAAATCTCCTGAGGAGCTACATGTAATAAAGCTAATTTTCTGAGCTTTTCTGGAATTGCTACAGCACGAACCCCTCAGAGAAATTTTTGCAATAAAGATTTTCATGTGGTCTTCCCACCATGTACACTGGGGACATCCACGGAAAAACCTAGTCCCAGCTCTGTGCACCTCTCATTTTTCTGCACTCTTCTTTGGATACAAATAGGCAACAAAGCTGTGACAGAAGCATCTGAGGTTGGATGCAGGAAAATTAAATGTTGTTTTGTTAGGAAGCAACATTAGAGTCACTATTGTTTTCCTGCACTTTCCACTAGTATTGTGCATAGAAATGGAATGTAAAGTGACTGTTCCCAACCCCAGAGCCTGCTCTGGCCATTTGTCCATCCACCAGAGAGATCTTGAGTTGAGCAGTAAAATGGCTGTGGACTTTTGGGAAGATGACTGAGAGGGTCCCACACGCTTTGCTGGATGTTGGATCATGCTCTGCTGCAGGAATCAGAACAACTCCAGCTACAGACTCTGTAGCCTGGGAGAGCATCTGCAATACATTCGGTCTTTCTTTCATCCACAAAGGTTTATAACACTAAAGAAAATTGTGGAAAACAGCATGTGGAAGCAACAGACTCTTCCCTGGATTTGGTTCCTCTACAAACACAAGAAATTGTCTTGTGTTTGTGAGTATCTCGAGAAACTAACAATATAGATGCAAGGAGGAAGCTGGGAATAGTATCATTACCTTCTGAAAGAATAATAACTGTTTTCACACACAGAGATCATTATTTCACTGTCTTGACTGTAATCACAACCCTTTGTTCCATAATAAATACCAATAATGCAAGCGTATTTGCAAACAAGTGCCTGTCCCTCTCTAATTGCATCCTCTACCTAAGCTGCCTGTAAAGTAAATGGCACATTTTCTTTTCTGCTTTTCATCCAGAGTGATGTTTTTCTTAATCAAAGCTCACACTTGACTAATGCTCCCCTACCATCACTATCAGAATGCTGACATTTAGCCCATGAAAAAGATGTTGTCTGTTGGCAGTTCTCCTATCCTTAGCATGAATTTCTTTAATATCCCATGTTAATATGGTGCATATGACTAGACAAACCAAGAAGCAGAACTTTAATATTTCACTTCAACACATTGTATTCTGGGAGCTGACATTTTGGCACAATCCAAGACACACTGTAGCTCAGCAAAAGTATCATTTGCTTTGCAAGAATCTTGTGTACAAGCTGTTAATTGAAAATCCTTGCTCTGCATTGGTTGGACAGATGAAGTGTGAATATGTATTCCTGACATTGCCTAAGAGAGATAGGAAGCAAGGAAGCCTGTTTGTAAGGTTTTGTAAGACTGAGATCCGAGGCTTGAATGAAGATGATCCTTCTGTTATTTGGTAGGAAAAGGGACAGCTTCAGAAAATATAAGAGTTCTATGTATCCCAGATGAGACACTGGACAGGTTGCCCAGGTAGGATCTGGATTCCCCAAGCCTGGCAGTGTTTAAAGCTGCGTTGGATAAAGCCTTCAGCAACCTGGTCTGGTAGAAAGTGTCCCTGCCCAAGGCAGGAGGACTGGGACTAGGTGATCTTTGAGGTTCATTTTAACCCCTTTACATCCTGTGATTCTACAGTTCTATTTATTAAAAAAATCCTCGCTTTTTACTGACACAAAACTTTCTGATACTCCAAAATACTTGGAATATTTTATTTTCTTTCATTTGTTCTTTTCTTTCTCTTTTGCGCAGAAGCAGGAACACAGATCAAAGCTGAGGAAGATGATTTTGTTTTACTTCCAACATGATCAGATTGGGTATGTGAGAACACTTGGAACTCCCAGGACTCAGTTTTGTAGAGGGTTGATTCTTAGCAGTAACTCTGCTGGGTTTTCTCCAGGAATCTGTGCTACTTTTACAGAGCCTCATTGCTCTTCCTTCAAAATAATGATTTCTGATTCACACTGGAGGCTGTGAGAGAGGAACTGGCCTCTCATTTCCAGTGTTGTTGTACCAGGATATATTTGATTCACGGGTGTGTGATAACCTAGGTCAGCTGCACATGCCAACTCCTGGGTGGTTTCCCCAATTAAAACCACGCTACTAGCTCCCAACATTTTTTCCTTCACAAACTGATAGCTGAAAAATGTACACAACTTTGTCTGACAGAAATTACTGAGGAATGAGGATTATTTGAAACATCATGAAAGGGAAAAAAACAAAACAACTCTACATTTATAGCTTTGCTTTCTGCTTGATTGCTTGATTTCTTGTTGATTCTTACTAATATAATGATTGCCCAGACATAATGCAAAGCAACTGACACCATCTTCTGAAATATGGCCTCCTATGTGTGGCCCCTGTGACTGGACTGCACACATGGAAACAGTACTGACAGCACTATGTCACTATCCATTCATCTACCCACATTGTGAGGTATGCCTCTCACTTTCAATTTGAATTTAGTCTCAACCTTATAAACCAGATGGTATCTTATTAATAGTAGGACCTGTGGGGTCACAGAATTTTTGGCAATACACACTTAGGCTGTGAGCCCAGCCTACTTTGTAGATCAAAGAATGAGCAGAGTCTGAACATCTTCAGAGCCTGGTGAACAGACCTCCTATTCTTTGCAAAAATGAACCTCAAATGAGGTCAGATTCACACTGCAGCAACTGACAGGTCCATTTGCATCACAGAGGTAAAATAAAAACAATACAGTGAAAGATGTGTCTCTGCAGCTTTCTGACACTACTGCTGGTTTTGATTATATTTTGGGGCTTACTCTCAGTTTTCCACTGAAATCTTGGCATACACTATGGCATGGATTAAAGCTCTGTCAGCTTCCTGAAAACATGGGAATCCTATACATGCAAAATCAAGAGATTCAACTTGTCCTCCTAAAGTGGCATTAAAAAACCTGAAATTGCCCCAACAAGCCTTGTTTTGGGAAATCCTCCACTAAAGGAGAATTTCCAAGGAGTATAGTGATTCCACATCCAGATCATCCCACCACTACCATTGCTCCTGTATTCAAGGTACTAGTCTAGCAAAATGAGCAGTGATCCATTAATACTCCAGCTGGTACAGCTGCAGTGACTGCACATCATCTCTCCCAGCTTGCCCACCTACATTTTAGGCATACAGTCTAAATTAGTCATTTCTCCTCTGGTCTACATGGTCCAGTAAATCCCATACAAATTTTTGTAGGGGTTCCTACTCCCTCCATTGACTCCTGACAGACTTTAAATGAAGTTAGACAAGACAGACCCTGCTCTGCGAAGGACCATAATTCACTGCTGTGATTCAGAACAGCCCTTCAGAGATTTCAGGGAGAAGAGCTGTTAGAGCTTTACACAAGTGCATTTCTCACACTGCACTGAATCAGTGCAGAGACACTGGATGAGTCTGAGCCCTCTCATCCTGCAGCATCCAGCATTCAGAATGCCTGCCCACTTGCCTGCCAACAAAGTGAGAGATAATACCCACAACAGCTTCAGTGATTTCACTTGCTGAAGATCCTATCCAGCCTCTGTTGCTTAATCTCAAAGAAGGCATGATAAATATGATCAAATTAATCCCATCTGTGATGAATTACAACTGCAGCATCAACTGATGCACTGCCTGAACACCAATCTTCTTGTCACTGTAAGGTATTAAAAAACTCAGCACAAAGGATTACAGATTAAATTTCTGTAATGCTTTAAATCCTTCCATTCAGTGTCTAAAACTCTGTAGCTTATCCCACATATTCCTTGAGTAATATTTTAAAATATATTTTTGTGGCAGCACACTATCAATCCTTCTAATGGATCATTAATTAGTTACAAGGTCATTCGCTCCATTGTTTTCTCCTTTTTTTGGACATAAACTTTATTTATTTAAACCATATTTATTTTCTCTTTTTCCTCCCTTTTGTTTTCTTGTTGTACCTTTTTTCCTGAGTCTAATTAACACTCCGTTTTTGTTAAGGCTGTATGAAAAAAGCAACGTGTTTTCTCCCTCCCTTTTTCTTTCCACGTCAGTCCAAATGAATTTTAATTTCTGTCTTTGGGAAATGAAGGCTGTTGCTAAGCAGCTTAGAACTGATTCTTTGAAGGATTTCAAGTAGCAAAAGCATCTTTAGAACCAAGGCAGACAACACCCATGGACTTTAGAATTCAGGTGGGACAGTCAAAAAAGGACTACTTTTTCGGTTATTTTGGGTTTTCTTTGTATCTACATTTCAATCAGTTCTTTTCTCTTTATGTTATCTGTGTGCTCTGAAAAATGCTAGCACACCTCTGTATTACAGTGTACAAGGAAAGTCTACAACTTTTCCAAAAATACTGTGTTCAAAACGCTGGAAAATTTATTTCTGTCTGAATCAGGTTTTATTTCAGTGATGTAGGGACCTTCTATTTTCTTGGACTGCAAATCAGTAGCAATTAATGATCAGATTTAGGTTTGGCTTCTGGTGGTTTTGACTGGTCAGCCTAATTCATAGATGAGACAAACTTCCAGCTTTGGCTTCATGGTGACAGCCTAATCTACTTAAGTGGGCTGGTAAATCAGACTTCTAGAACTCTTTCTTGTACAAATATTTCTTGGGTTAGTTATATAGGACTCTGAAAAGTATAGCACAGCATTTAGGTAATTAGATTTAAAAAAACCCCCAAAACAAACAAAAACAAACAAACAAATAAACAAAACACCCAAAAACAAAACCTCAAAATTATACTCTATTTGAGGACCATCAGGACCTTGGAAAACTTGAGAGTTTTTTTGCTTAATAGTTCCGTGGCATTATTCCTAGAGGGTGACCTATAACAGGACTGAGCCATTGTCCCCAATGGTTCACTTTTCACCCACTTGTTACTTGGTCCCACTGTTATATCTCAGGGAATATCTTTGCCTGCAATTTTTCTGAAGAGTTTTTCAGCTGAGGAAAAGGAAATTTTTGGTGACAAGACAGAAACGTGGGGGTTTTTTTTAGCGATTATTTTAATCACTTACTGCCTTAACTGTGGGACAATTGACAAGCCTAGTTTTCATCTCTTGTCTTGTGTATATGCCATATATTCCTTCCTAGTGCCCAGGACCTGTGGTGGGCCCTTCCCAAGGAGGACCAGCTCACCTTCTGGAAGGCTCCTCATTACATCTCCCTGGGCTACTCTCACCCTTGGGAAGGAGCCATGGATTTGCTGTAATGCTAAACTAATTGCAGCTGCCTCTCCAGAAGTCTGTGTGGTCCATTTGGACAACTGCTTCAAGGTCCAACATCCAAAGTATGTGATCAACCTGGGTTCTCTAAGCAGGGTGGGAAAACAACCACATTTCTGCTTCCTCTCCTCTGGCTGACCTGGAGGGGAGCACCCTTGGGGAAAGCCAGGGAGGACAGACTTGAGAACAAAGAACTTCACTGCTAAAACTTCATTTTCCTGACAGATATTGAGCTCAGGAGCTAGCAGCCAGATTACTTGTGGGAGCGTGGTTACTCAGGCCTGAAAGTGAGATCATGCACATGATGGCCACCAAGAACAGTAGTCAGGCTCTGAAGATGTGCAGAATATGGAAGACCAAGAGAAGGGCAGATGGTCTGTAGTTAAAATTATTTCTATGAACAGAGATTTTATGGGGGACAAGCCAGAAAAATTTGACTTAGTGATTTTTGCAGTCTAGGAAGGCACTATTAGTATTCCTTCTGCAAATAAGGATTGATTAGCTTGTATATGATAGATTATCAAACACAGACTTAAAAATTGGTGTGAAGTCATGTAACTATATCTTGAGCCCCTTTTGGTAGATCATTTAAAATCAGTGTAAGAGGTCATTGGAAAAGATTGGCACAGCTTCCATAGAAAATGAAAGTACTTGTTTATAGTTATGTATTCATGCAAACAGACAGTGTATCATAAATAAATAACACCATTCTGTGCTTAACATAATAATGGAAGTGAAATAAGGCAAACTCCAATGTATAAAATCTTTATTGGATCTCAGGAGGAAGAAAACAGCAACTTTTTCATTGAAATGTCCATTGCTCTGTGCTGTCAACACTAGTCCTCCAATGCAGAGCAGTGTTCCTAATTGTCCACAGGAGAGGAATATAGTGTTATAGAAAACATTTGGTAACTTGATGCAACCAGGTTTCTTCTATACAAGTTTTAACTGTTTACTGATAGTTGTCATGCTGTGCTTGAAGCACTGTTTACTTTTCATTTCTCATTTGGTATGTTAAAATGAACTCCATTTTCTGTGTTTCAGCATAAAATTTTTGTCATCTTTGTCTGGGAAGTGGCTGAAGGGACTTCTGCCTTCCATCTCCTGCTTTTCTCAGTTTTCTTCCCACCCAGTCACTAGGAAAAGATGCAAGAGGAAGGGGACAAGGACCCAGCCACCTCTTCAATCCATTCTGCTCTCTGATGGGAGATTATTTGTTTCACTGCATATGTACTTGGGCACCACTTGAGGTCCACTGAAATAACCAGTTTTTCCTTCTGATTTAATCCCCAGTAAAAGAACATTTGCTACCCCCAGCCCAGAGGTTTCCCAAAGGCACAGCAGAAAAGCCAAGCAAGAAGGGAGGATGATCTTTTCGTCCCCTCCCTCTTGCACAACCCTCTATGACAGCTGGAGTAAGGAAGCTCTCAGAAAACCTTTAAAACACACACAGAGAGAGGGAGAGGACTGAACAAGTATTGTAAGCTTTAAAACTGGTTTCTGGGCTGGAAATAGAAAGCATAAGAATGAAGAGTTCAGTATAGGAAGAGGTAGCAAATCATATGTTCAAGGACTCAGTGTGCCACACATCTGAATGAGCCTGTGGACTGTCAGGGTTTTACTTCAAAACTGGTTTTAGAGATAACAGTGACTGAGGGTGGGAAGGAGAAAAATAACAGGAGCCTCTGACTGGGAGGCCAGAAAGGGAGTGGAAACAGAATGGGGGAGGATAAACCTCTCACTTGGTAAGTGACAAAGGCATTTTAATGCAGTAAATAAAAAGGAAAATAAAGTCTTTTCCTTTGCTCTCTCTCAGTTCAAATAATCACAACTCCAGAATAAAACCACAAGGGCTGAACAGATGTTTTTTAAAACAATTTAATTCTAGACAAAAATTAAACTCCCACTCTCAAGGACTCTCAAGGATTACCACATTAACTCCCAGCCCTGCGCAGGACAGCCCCAAGGATCACACCATGAGCCTGAGAGCATTTTCCAAACGCTTCTTGAGCTCTATCAGGCTGCCTGGTGCTGCGCCCACTTCCCTGGGGAGCCCGTTCCAGTGCCCAAGCACATCTGGGTGACGACTTACTGCCTGATATCCAACCTAAACCTTCCTGACTGAGCTCCGGGCCATTCTCTCGGGTCCTGTCTCTGGTCACTACAGAGAATAGCTCAGTGTAAAAAGTGTTTCCAGAGTTAACGTGTTATGATTTCATTAGAATAAAAGCTGTTAAAATCATATTTTCAAACTAAATTTCCACATTTCCTGATACAGCAAAAACTGTAAAGAACACTGTTAAATATTTAAAAGGCATAATTATACATTAAAAAGCGTAATTATACATTCATTTACCTAGTAAGACAGATTTTTACATCCAGAATAAAAAAAAAAAAAAAGGAGTTTTAAATTATATAAAAAAAAGTAAATTTTTTTCTTGCCATCTTACTACACAGTTTTATGGCTTGGTAAAAACAGCCAAACACCTCATACCTCACTGGAGGTTCTTCTATACAGTTGTCTTCTGGCTAATCAGCAGTGATGAATTAGAACTCATTAAATATTGAAAAATTGCAATTCATTTCTGAAAATTGACTTTTCCCATTTGTTTTAGGAGCACAGTTTCACCTGAGTAGCTTGCAGCTTCTTTTGCCCCTGCTGTTTAGATGGTCTCACTGCTTTAGGAAGTACCATCTTCCTGGCAGAGTAATGGAGGTAGAACTCTGTTGTGCTTAGTACTCCTTTTTAATCCTGAAACACGGGGTTCATACCTCAAGCTTTTGCATCACAGAGAGAAATAATCACTTATTAATATACTAATACTTCACACCAGACCCTCAAGGGTTAAGAATTAAAATGAGTCTCCTTCCTTACTTGGCCTGTAAGACTCTCTTTCTTACTTGAGATCTTACACTTAGTCCCCTAGAAGCCTTCCAGGGGTGGTGTGTGTGGGAGAGGTATTTCCAGATAGCTGATAGTTTGGATTTATCACCTTCCTTTATTTTCCCATAGTCACAGTACCCCGATATATTAATGAAAAAGTTTCCCTGATGCCAGAAAGGATTTTTTTTTCTCATGTGTTTCTTGCCATGGATACTTTCCTAGATGAGTTAATTTTCACCTACAGAACCTTTTGAGTCATCTAAATCAAAGGAGACGAGTCTTTTCCTTGCAAAAGGTTAAGCAGACCTTTCACACACCTTTCACAGGCCACACATTAACACACAGATTAGTGTTATTTTATAAACTGTGAGGGGAAAAAAATCCCTTCAAGTCCTATAAAATAAAATCGCAGGGTAATTC
The DNA here is from genome assembly GCF_963662255.1 of Cinclus cinclus. NCBI lineage: Eukaryota > Metazoa > Chordata > Aves > Passeriformes > Cinclidae > Cinclus > Cinclus cinclus. The sequence continues at coordinate 93,316,673 of NC_085048.1, forward strand.
TGCCAGCAGGTTGTCAGATCTTCTACACATGACCTCTCTTGCATGGTGGACTGCCATATTTACACACCTCCTTGAAAAACAACTCCTGAATGCCTTATTAAAGGAAATATCACATCTACAGCATTCCAGCTCTGGAAAAATTCACAAGGAATATCTTTGAAAGCAAATTAAAAGTGCAGCTCATCTCGGACTAGATGCTCGGTTAGGTTGTAAAGACACCCACTGCAGAAAGAGGATTACCTGCATTTTCCTTTGTCAGCCTCTCTGTGCAGCTCTATTCCCTAACAAGAGTCTGGACAGCAGCATCCATGGACTTCTGTTCCTGCAGTGGTGTATGTGTGTGGGATGAATAGACAGCATGTCCCCCTGGACACCCACCATTCACTGCTGAAGCACATGTAGGTAAAAATGTCATCTCCCAGTCCATACTCAAAAGGGTTTGCAGGATGGGGTGCAGTTCCCCAAAGTTGTGTTCTGGACAGCTGACCTTTCCTGTCACCCCCACATCTCCTCTGTGAATCAATGCTCTTATCTCTCACACATCTAAAATTTTCTTTATATCAGAGAAATTCTCCCACACCACATGAAATGCCTTTGTTCTCTCTGCAGTGTTTGTTGAGAAGTATGGATTGGATCCACAGAAAGATCATGATAGGCATGTGAAAACATACCTAAAACTTAACTTAAGCCTACATTCATTTATAGTAGTGTTTGAGGCTTTTCTCTTGTGGATTTCAGGACTTCACACTTGCTTGCATTCTGCCAGTTAATGAAACTATCACATGAATTGTGAAAGGCCACACTTAACAGGTTGTGCCACTAGCTAAATGGGGGTACTAAATGTTTTGGGTTTCCCAGAATATATCCTTCTCTTTCTGCCTGGAAATGTTCTCTGGGTAGTAAAAGATAATTTTTCCCATTTGTCTGGATAAGTGAGCCCAGAGAAAAGGTAGGTCTCTGGCTGCCAGATGTACAGCAGGTCCAGGCAAACGTGTCTGCAGATCACCAGGTGGATGTACTGCTTCATGTAGTGAGTCAGATGGACCCCAAATGCACCAGTCCTATTATGCACAGGATCTGTGCCACTCCTCTGCTGGCAAACTGGAACAGAGATATCTGAGCCCTGTTTTGCCTTTATTAGCTAAAAGTACTTGGGTTTACATTATATTGTAGTACAGAAGTGGCATCCTATTCTTTTTTGTCTTAAAAATACTTGTGCCTGATTTTCTACATTTGTCAGCATCTCTCTTCTACTTGAAACACTTAGGCTCATTACTCTGCCTTGTGTCTGAGCATTTTAGGCTGGTCTAAGGGTATTAGATTCAAGAGTTCCCAACAGTGAGAAAATCCTAGCCCATTTGTTGGGGTGTAAAGGGGGTCTGGTAGTGCTGCTGGGATGTCTCCAACAGCGTCACCTGATCAACTCCATCCATCTTTGTCTGTCTGGACAGCCTGAAGTTGCTAGGAACTAGGCCAGTGGCTGAAGAACTGAAGGCTGAGGGATGGAACAGCAGCATGACCTCTGCTGAATAAAATGCAGTTCAGATGTTGATCCATAGTCTGTGTATCTATGGAGATGGAGCAGGTCGGTGGAATTTGTGATTCCAGCTATCTGTAAGGGTTATCCTGTGTGTTTACATATTGCCATAAACCCATTTAGCTTGCACCCCTAATTTTACTACAAACCCACCAGGAAGTAGCTGGCTAAGCAGGTGGAAGCAGTGGCTCAGGAGGCACATAAAAAGGAGACAAATCCAAAATGGGCACCAGAGTTGCCAAAAATGAGGTCTAAGATTTGATATCAGACGTGGTTTTTTATGCTTCACTGTGACCACAATTTCACCCAGCAGGGTGAAGGAAAGTGCCCACTGTCACTGTGTAGTGCATTGGTGGAACCTCCTTGTTTTGCCCTACACAGTTCAGCTGTGACCCCACTGCTCTGTGCTTTTGCCAGTGAAAAACAGAAATTCCTTCTTTTCTTTAAAGTAATAGAGGCACTGAATCTACCTGAACTTAATTATCAGATGATTTCCTTAAAGTTGTAAATCAACCTCTCAATTTTTCTGTGTGCACCAGGAGCTAAATGAGCTAACCTTCTGTCAAGAAGTGAATTCTGGGACATTTTTTCCACCTTTGCAAACATTATCCTGTTTAAGTAAATCAAGTACTTAGCATGGCATGATGAGAAGAAACCCTGGGGAAAAACTAGTGAGCTCATAGTCCAAAACTGATGCAGTCATAGTACTCTAAGAAAAAGAAAGAAAAAAGCACTCAAATTTTCCACTATGATAAAACCAGAAGCAAGTGCTAGTGAATAAGTAGGTTTTGACATCCATTGTTCAGTGTTGCTAGAGTGTTATGTTTTTCTATATAGCAGAACAGTGGTTAATTCATAGCTCTTGGGATTTTTTTTTTAAGCATAAATCACTATAGTTGTTCCCCCCCCCACTATATCAATAAGTGGTTTGTAAAAATCTGCAGGGAAAAATAAACCATACAAGCTGGCAAGTAGTTTTAGTGGCATTTAAAACAACTGTGGTAGTTATAAACAGTAAACAAAACATAGTAACCAATTTAAACACTAGAGATTGTTGTATCATAGGAGCATAAATCATTAACTTAATAATTTCAGCAGCAGTGACTCAAGCACAAAATTAAGCCAACAGTACCCCCTGTGGCAATAATGAAGTACTGTATATCTTACAGAAAACTGACACAGTCGGTGGTCACAGTTTGGAAACCCTCTGAATCTGATCCTTGGAAGAGAGACCTTTTGCACAAAGTACTTTTAGAAGGATTTATATTCCAGATATATATTCATAATATGGGCAATCCAGAGCCTATGAGCAATGGAGATGAGGTTAGAGGTACTTCAGGAAGAGACACAAGAAAATAAATGTGATGGAGACCACTGCTGGGATTCAGTTCTGTGTTTTAGACAACACTCCAGGTTATTTTTCTGAAGAACCAGTGTTATGAAGCAGAAGATTATAACCTAGAAGGGCCTGAGGATGCAGAGCTCGCCCTGGCTAAACTCCTATTACGGTAGCGCTGACGGGTTCAGTTCCAAATATCCCAGCTGGCCCTTTATGAAACACTGGAGCATATCTGAGAGGAAACTGCACTCTCCTCCCTTCAGCCAAATCCATGCTACATCCCTTCTGACTGCTTGGAAATGAAGCTCAGAGTGACTAGGCTTCTCTCTCTAGGCATTAGTCATGGGTCAAAAGTTAGGTGGTTGAATCTTAGCTTTAAATCTTCTTAATTTTCCAAGAAAATTGCAGAACTTCTAGGATACATGAACGTTGCTCAGCCAAAACTGCTTTCAATTTTCATCTGCAGATTTTGATACCTTTTCAAACAGATGAGAAAATTCAAAAAGTGCTGTCAGAGTTGGCAGGGAATGCAGTTCACTTACAATTTCTTTGGTTTTTAATTTCTTAGCTATTAGGAACAAATAATATATTTCTGATGTTAGATGATGCTATGGGGAGGCAGAAATAAAATCATGTGATAACACCTCACATCAAAACTGCCTTTTGTTTAAGGATCTCAGAATTCCTGAGAGAACTCTCTACATGCAGATTTCTACATATGAAAATATACAGAAAATCAGTCTTTGGTCAAAGCCCAGGCAGCAAAAAGTAGGAAATATCACTGTTGAAAAAACAACCCAAAAAAACAACAAACAAACAAACAAAAAAAAAAAGGAAAAAAACCACAACCATTCAAAAAGCAAAAGGCAAGACAATCAAGTGCTATCACAGAAGCAATCAAATAGGAGCTCTAATCTCTTGTTCATGTTATTAACACGTCCTAATTAAAGACTGTCTTCTCCTTGTTTCAGTGTTATTTATGCAGCAGAAGCCTCTTACAGTATGAAATAAGGCACCAACTGATGTACAGTGAAGTTATAACCAAACTATATAGCAAGAAATGAAAAGTTGAATCAAGGGTGAAGGGACACTTTTCACTTCCACACATACAGTCACAGCTCTTGAGTAAATATGGGTTTTCCTCATAGAAATCTCTCAGTCAAACCTCTCTTCCTCAGATGTCCCCTGTGAAATTGCAAGGTGGTGCTTTGTAATTTCAGCTTAGTCCCTTTTTTGACACTAGATTTTTCTTCTATTATGTATGTGCCCTGCCATACATTAATGCTCACAAGAAATATGAAGTCTTTACCCAAACCCTAGAGAAGACACAGCCTAAAATGTAAGGGATCAATTGCAAACATTCCTGTGTGAGAATCCAGACTATTGACTCAAGCCAACACATCATATGTATAACATACACATTAGCAAATAAAGGTGACAAAACGAATTTGCAGAAACAACAGGCAACACTGCTGGGTACTTCAGGACCTCTCTCCAATTTCTAGGATTTGATCTTAGAAAAAAAATAAAATTAAGACATAATCATTATCTACAATAGTTTTAACAGTATTACTTTTTTCTCTTGCCTAAAAGCTGTGAAACAAGGATATCTTTTTTGTTGGTGTATCAGAGAAGATGCAGCAAAGTGCCTCTACAGCTGGTAAGTTATCTGAGTAAGCAGTGGGGTCTGAGTCAAGCCTCAGCTATCCAAAAGCCTTCCTCAGAAAACCTTCTCAGAAGGACAGCCTTCTGAGAATCAAAGTACAGAACAAGGAAAAGAGACAAGATTCAGGATGGGCACTGTAAATCTTGAAAGAGAAATTTCTGTCAGGAAAAGTGGACAATGGAAAAGCTGATGTCCCAAAACCATGGCAAAGCCATCACATTGCAGGTGATAAACTGCAGCGAGTCCATGAACCTGAGGAGCCCCTGGGTTAACTGTGATGGGCAAGTGCCAATGGCAAAATTGTGCTCTGCCAACAAGCCCAGATGACTGCTAAGGACTCAGGAGTCACGGGAGGAAGGAGTACTTTGGTATTTTGTGCAGCTTTAAGATGATGTCATTTAACTACTAACAGGTAACAGAACAGAATCTTTCGTTCTCAATGATCCAGAGTCTCAGATCACCTTCCAGAATGATCACTCAGATTTATATTCATTTAATGCTACTTACAGAGTAACCAGTCACTGCATACATTACCAGTTATCACTAAATCTAAACTGTACAAATGAGATGTGCCACACCTTGAAAAGGAGGAATCCAGGAAATACCATTCCATTGTGTTTACAAATAACGTGTATAAATAATATCAGTAACCTTGCTTGGTCTAAGACTTTCCCCTTTCAGATGTGCCTTAGTGTTTGCTTTATTTTTGAAGCTGCATTAACCAAGAAAATCCTGACAATGGCCGATTATAATTGCTTTGTATCCAAAGTGAGGATTAAAACCACATTTAGACAAAAGCAGAAGGTTTAAGGATATTTCCCGGCTGAAATATTTTTCAAGTGTAAACCACTGTTACAGATCTTTGCACACAGAAGGATTGTGCATCACTGAATAGGAAAAATCCCATCACCAAGAAGATTCCTTGGAGAAGACTGAGAGACAAACAGATAGCCTGGCCAATTGCTCAGCTCTAGCTACTAGTAAAAAGCTGTTTAAGAGGGAGAGGTGGTTTATGGGCCTTTGCACTTGGACAATATATCCTGGGCTGGGTTGAGTTTGAGATTATTGGAATCTCAAACTGACTATGTAAAAAAACTGTAGATATGAACCAAGACTCCAACTGTGATCCCCTGGGGAGACTGGGAGAAATAAATAATGCAGGATTAGGTGCTCCACCTCAAGGAACACCTTACCCTCCTGGACTAAGTGGGATTTCATCCATCAGTGTAGACTATCCATTTTTTTTGCAGATGAAACCAGCTCAGTTTCCAAAGCTATTGCTAGCTAGCACTGGGGTAGCCCATTATTTATGTAGAGGAAAGCATTAAAAAAAAAAGGACTTCCTTGAGTTCACAGTCTTGCAAAGCATGGTAAATGAAAGATGTCCCTTCAAAATGTAGGCTAATGAGGATCACAGAAAAAAAAAGGAGAATTTTTTTTTATTTGATGTACATAGGCAGCAAACATCTTCAGACTCTGGGTCTAGTTTAACACACCTCCTTGCAAGAAAATAATTAGGATGGTAAGTGTGAGTCAAATGTCACTTACATTATGAATAGTGCATGTCTTTATGATGAAGAAATGCTGACTACATATGAGTTCAGCCTCTTTGTAAATTTTCAGGCAAATCTTCTCGAAGTTACTTAATTCATGTCAACAACTTAAACTGTAAACAAAATTAAAGAGGGAAATTTGGTTCCTGAAATGCATCCTTTTAGGACCCAGAGATTATTAAAACAGCAATTTATGTTTATCATTAATCTTTCCTGAATGAAAGTAGCCTATTTTTGTCCAAGTATATGTGATAATGTGGAATAATGCAATAAGCAAAGCTGGGTTTCAGGCTGTAAAGGTATGATAAAGGAGACACTGCTGTTCTCCAGCTCCTCTCAAGAAACAATAAATCTTCTAAAAATATTTATATTGGAAACGTTGTGTGAGATATTTAACAAAATGGAAAGCTAAATGAGGTAAAATTACAAGGTTGGTATGAGACAAGATGAAAAATATCTTCATTTATCCAGTTCTTTATAAATTCCCCTGAATCATGTTAATTTACCTTCAGAAAATCACAAATGTCCTGGATATGTCACAGTACTTAGTCATTGTGTGAGTGTTCAGACTGGGAAAAAGCCTCTGTTCTGTAAGGACCCTTCTGAAAGCACACACAGGTTTCTCTTCCAAATTTTTTTTCCAGGATGACATCTCATTGCAAAGCAGTTGCACAACCTTCTGTTCCCCTTAATTTTTCAAAAGAGAATTTAAAGAAAACTTCACCTAATGAAAAGTCTGCTTTAATATAACTCTGCTGGAGAACTACTAGTAAGGACTTTTGCAGACAGACAATCATAGTTCCCAAAACCATTGTCCTGGTCACCTAGAAAAACAGCTCACCATCAGAAAGGGCTAAACCAAACCTGACTGCAGTTCATGTGCTGTCATTATTTTGGTCATATGAACATTCTGTTGCAGTATGGCCCTCTTTTATGCACATCAACTTGTTTGAGTTGCTTTTACTTCAAGCATCTCACTAAAATTCGTACAACTCAAATTCCATCTATTATAGATATGTCTGCAGGAGAAAAGAATAGATATTAAGATAATAATTGGATATGTATCTAATATTTTCCAATACTTAATGTTACTTTTTGATGCTGTTTTGAAATGAAATTTCAATTACATTTTTTTTGGCATCAGAAACACCCAATACAAACAGAATAGAAAAAGAAATCTAATGGTTAGATGCAATAATTTTCTCCAGTGCATTTCTAACTTGCTTCTCTGCTGAAACACTGAAATACTTCACAAATATATAATGCAATCATGTATTAGCAACACTTGTCTATGTTCACAATGGAATTTGCATTGATGTGACAACTGGGAGTGCCATCAAAGCCAGGCCCCATACAAGGTACTATACAAAGGAGAGAGAAAAATCTAAGACAAGTTGTCATAATAGCAGGAAGAGAATGGTGCAGCAAAGATAAGAGGACCATTATAAGAATCTGATTTTAAGAAATCACTGAATGTCTAAAGTTAAAGAGGGGCAATCCGTACTATCCTACTCCAGCTTCATACTGGAGTCTGATGTCTAGATATTGGGATAGACCTTTTTTTGAGGAAACTGCCTTTTTTTTAGGGGAAAAGCAGCGACTTCTGTATTCCATTATATTATTTTTTTGTCTCTGAAAAGATAAGGTATATTGATGATGCAAATTCTGTGGGTATTTATACTGAATGGTAGAGTACACTCTGACACAGTCTAAGGAGAGAATATTGCCCTGCAGTCTTTTAAAAAAGAAAGATGAGCTTAAATCTTAAGCCTAAAGTCCTGATTATCTCTTGCATAACTTACGTGTTCCAAGGAATTTGAATTACTCCATAACCTATGCCTTGCAGCTGCCATGAGAAGTCACATGCATATTTTATTCAAGTACTTGCAAAATTACAAGAGTCCTTTAGCTTCTGTTGTACTCTTCAGCCTTCTTTAATGTGAAAGCATCATGATCTATTTTCTTTCTAATATCTTAATATGACTAATGGCTACTCCTTTGCTGAAATGGTTATTTTATGTAATTGAGCAGACATGACCTGGCTCACATCATTCAGAGCTCATGCCAACTTCCTCTTTGAGGTCACTTCCCAGTTCATATCTGGTCCAAATAGATCCTGACTGGTATTTGAAAGCATAATGACAACAGAGGGCGTGACACAGGGTGGTCAAAGGACTGATAATAGCAATACTGCTCCCAAATGTAACATTGTCTACAAGGCAGTTCTGTTACTTCAGGATTCCTGTTTCCATGGGTCATCTCCAGCTCACTCAAACACGGGACACGGTATTTATCAGTCATACTAAAATGTGCATTCCTGCTATGCTCCCCTACATCCAGTGGAACATCTAGAGTGGCTTGAGAACTTCATCTGAATATCCCATTCTATGAAACACTGAAGGATTTTATAAATAGCACAATCCAAAATAAATACAGTTTTGGTAATTATGCACCTAGTTTTCTTGAGGATGTATTTGGAGTACTCCTTTTGTCCCTTATTCCATTCAAGAAAGATATCAACAAACCAGAGTGAATGCTATGGAGAGACACCATAGCCTGGAGCACAGAAGTAAGAGAAGAAACCAAGATGGTCAGGAGAAAAGGAGTCTAAAATTGGAATTTAACTCCTGTCTGCCACTCCTTGTGAAAGGCTGATCATAGAAGATACAGAGCCAGACTCTTCTCAAGCCACACAGCCAAGGGAAAAAGAGACAACACAGATCATAGGAAAAAAAGTTGTACCTGATTATTAGGAAAATAAAAATCACAGAGAAAGTAGTGCAGCACTGCAAGAGTCCACAGGTATTAAATTAGACATCTTCACTCTTGTGAGAAGAGCCCAGTCACGATTCACCAGCAGATTCTGGTCTGCAGGGCCTCATTTTCTCAGTGGGAGTAAACATCAGCTGTTTCCAACTGAAGTCTGTAATACATGTCAACATTTATTACTTGAAGGAAATTAAGGGTAGGTCACTTAAAATTCAAGATTTTAAAAACTTCTTTGTGGAGCGTACTGGACATTGAAGACAATTGCAGACACATCCCTGTGTTTAGGTACTCTAAAACTGTTGCTAAAAGCAAACCATGGAAAATCAGCCCCTCATAGTTTGATGTGTCTCTTTTGTTAGGTCAGATTTCTTTTGCTATCCCACAGTGCTATATGCAGTGCTGTGTTTATTTTCCAGGTCAAGGAGTTTCATGCGCTGGAAACTTAACTTTGAAGAAATAATATGAGAGAAAAAAAAAAGATAATCTTATATCTACCAAGTTTAAAGGGAAGAGAAAAAAAGTTCAGTTCACATGATTAACTGTCATAAGCACAGTACATACCATCAGAGGTGCCAAAGCCTGACTTGAAAGGTTTTAAATGTTTCAAGCTGTGCAAGCATGCATTTCTTCAAACAGGCAGAACTGATTATAATGATCACAGGCAAAACCTTAGTTAAACAGAGGATGTGCAATTTTTGTAAATCGTTATACAGCAATTACTAACTATTTAAATAAATGGCTTGCATGTTTATTAGCATTAGAGACTTTCTTTCTTCCCTCTGTAGCCCTGTGAAGAATAGGGAATGCTGCAGATGATGAAGCCAATTTTTGTCATCAATACAGGACAAAGCAACAAGTCTGGAGAAAATCAAAGTTGACCAAGTAGTGCTATTTAGATTTCAAAAAGTTTAGAAAAATTTGGGATAGTTTCAAATAACTCTTTTCTAACAGTTAAGGTCAAATTTTCTTTTCACCCCTTTATTACCAAAAATATATATACATTCTGGTCATACTAAGAAGCTGAATGAAATGTCCCTTAATGTATCAGGAGCTGTGCACACTCCTGTACAACATTTTAGAAGAATGAATGGAAAGAAGCACAGAAATTATGAAAGTAGGGATAAAGTCATGCAATCCTTATTATATTTTACTATTTGTGCTCCTAACTCTAAACAAAACATTACTCAGCTGAGCTTTATATACTTTTTAAAAACTTATTTGAACTGACACAGATGGTTGTTGGGATACTCCTAAATCTTATTTAACTTGCACAAGAGACTGAATTGGCAAAAAGGTATGAAACAATATAAGAGTTTAAACAGAGCTGTGTAAGGGGTCAATTTTGTCAATTTGAAACTTAAACTGGCATCGTTTTAAAACTGTAAAAGCACATTTTATTCCAGACACATTGTACCTTCAGAACAGATAAATGCTCCAAATCACCATCCAAAACACCAAAATGCCATCACCAAAACACCATCTCCAAAACACCATATTGCCCAATCAACAGTAGATCAGAGAAATAGAAGCATCTGCAGGCAGGAAAGGAAACCACCTGAAGACGGAACATCTCTTTAGCTAGAAGATTACAGGAGTGTACATCTTCAGTTTAGGTGAAGGTTCATTCTCCTCTTTGCTGGCAGTCTCCACCCCATTACATGGCCAAAAAAATTAGTAGTTCTGAGGAACAGAAAAAGCCTGGGCAGATCAGGTTGCAAACTGAATCTTAAAACATGTCCTTGGTGTGTTGTGCATGTCAGAACAATTGGGAACAATATTCTGAACTTGAACCTATGAAAACAAAAAGGCATCAGTCTAACTTGTTTTCCACAGAAAGACAAGAGTTTTCCCCCAGAAAATCTTGCTCTATTGTCATATGATTTGCTCTTCCAGCTGGAGATAACTGAAAGGGGATTGATTTTTAATAAAGTGTAAGTATCTGCCCTGGCTGTAGCCAGATTACAATGCAGCCCTCAGGTTGTGATTCACAGACCTTGTGCCTCGTTAGGCTGGTCCATGGTTAGGTCTGCTGAAATAAGGAAATGTTAAAATACTATGCTCATTAAAACATGTTTAATGTTTTCCTGGGGGAATTCCTGACCAGTTAGTGCTAGAGCACCTTGAATAAGCTGAGATATTTGCTCCACAATTTTTGGAAAATGAACAAATGAAAATTTTATTTGTTCAAGGTGACAACCTGGCTCAAATGCCAGTTTCTCCTTTCTTCTCTTTCATTATTTATGTCATGAAGCAGGATCTGTAAACATCAATAAAAGGTGGTCTGGGTTTGTTTTTTTCTTCCTACAGGCAGGGCATCTGATAATCATCTGATCCACCAGTTTGCCAGTATCTGATCTCTCTAGGTACAACATCTGACCTCCTCTTTAAATACAGACATACTCTCCCATCTATCTATACTCAGCTCTTTACCTGTACTCTTTTCACAAATGTATCAACTTCTGCATGTGTTATTTAGAAGAAGAAGAAGAATATACAACGTATAGTATATTGAAGTTGTCATTCCACCGTATCCTTAGACTTGTAATGGAAAAAGCCAGATCCAAAGGGAAATCTAAGAGGTTGATTAATACCAGAAAAGGAATAAATAAGATTGGAAACAGAGTGGATGCTTGAAAATCTTACTTACTTCTACCTAGGGTCACTAATTTAATTTTCTCCTACCGTCCATGTGGTTTTTGTTTTTCAATTTCCAGGAATTCCTGACTGTTTATTCTATAGTGAACAAATGGGCTCTTGAGGCCATGCTATGTTGTGGGAAATATCTCAGTAGTATGTGTTCTTTGTTAAATGTTGCAGAGGAGCTGCATTGGTGTAATTGAACAAACACTATCTCACTTTTAAAAGAGAGCATAATCTGCACATCAATTAAAGCCAAATGTCTGCTAAATGGTTAAGACACTGCTATGTGTCATCCTCCTAATATTCATCAAAGAAGTGTTCCATAATGCCTTGAAACCTAATTGCCAGTGTTAAGAAAAAAAACCCTCAAATAGATTTGTGAAGGCAGATGTCTTGTTTATATACAATATTAATATCAACAGCGTTTTTCTAATAAAATGGTGTGTGATTTATCCAACGTGTACAGCACACCAAAGACAAACAAGGAGTGGGCTATATGCACACACATCACCATGTTCTGGTTACACAAAGAGCTGTGCTGCCCACCCAAAGCCTGGCCAGGGCTGTGCTCCCTCCCTCCCATCCCAACACCTCCACTAGATGGGGAGGGGAGCTGGGGCTTCAGCCTCTCACCTGGTAAGATGATGGCAACCCTGCTCAGTTTTATGACCCCTGCCACAACCCTCCCTGCTTCTAACAAAATCAGAACGTTACATATAGGTGAAGTCATGCGAGAAGTAACAGAGGAGCTGCCAGTTTGTAAATGTCTGTCCCTGATCTAGGTCCAACCTCACTCATCCTTCCTTGCCTCCTCCCATTGTTAATATTCCTCCCAACGCTTCACAGATGTTTTCTTATCATGCTACTGAGTGGTTATTTTTCAAGTGGCTTCTCAGAGCAGATGTTCTACAGACACGTGCTGTTTAGCCTTCTGTTGACGTTATTTGTCTTATAAAAGAAGTGTTACTGCCACATTGCCTTTAAAAAAATAAAAGAAAAAGAAACCCCAGAACTCCAAATAAAGAAACAAATCATTGGGGCTTTTAAGTACCTGCTGATAATCTGATAATGTTCCAAGAGAACCCTGAATGCTACAGTTATTACTGTACATTTTACAAAGCAGCTCTTTCAAAATGTCTCTCACTCAGAAGCATCTAGTTCTTATCCAGTTGCAGGATTTAGTACTGCAATATTAATTTAATACTCAGCAATATTTAATTATCATTTAATACTTAGCTATAAAGATTGCATAAGAAACAAAATGTAGCACAGGCATGTTTAGATATACACTATTTCACAACTATATTTTATTTGTTTTAATGCACACACCCCACAAAAAAAAAAGTACCCAAAATAAACTATCATCATTTGGTGTTATGACAACAGGTGAACACATCCATATTCTGTGAATCTTACCTCTGCCCCTTCCATCAAGTTCATATACCGGAGCATGTTCTTCTATTTACTTGGTCCAAGTATCTTTCTATCCCCCTTTTTATAATGTGCTTCCTTCCCATTACTATTACAGATATATCTGCTTGTTGCAGTTCTGCTCAGCTTTTCAAAGGGTGTTTGGAAGTGCTGCACTTGCAACCTGCTAGTTCTCAGATCAACATTTGCAAATTAGCAAGGAACAACACATTGCAGAGGAGTATTGTTGGAGGCTGATTTTCAAAAAGAAATATGCAGCACAGCAGTCATGTGGAAAAAAAGCTACATTGGAGACACTATCTGGGTGGAGAAAATAAACAAATATTATACGAGTTTGGGAACTACGACCAGTGGCCAGATGTCCCCCAACAAGTACAAAACTGGAATTGCTCCATGAATTAAAACTTGGTTACATGGGAGCTGTGCCAGTTGAAACCAGCTGAAGAGCTAGCCCACAGCCCACAGCTTTTGGCTTTGACCAAACTTCACATCCCGTCCACTACACACCCTTGACGTGGAAGCACAGCCTTGAAGAATGAGCACAAGAGCAGAAAATCTTTACTTGAGTCACCTTGTGCCCCTGCTCCAGTTGGCCTTTCCATATAATCAGTTGATTAAACAATACTTCAAGTGCCTAATTCTTCCTCTTTCATGTCAGTGAAATTGTTGGATCCGAGCCAGCATAAAACTGGAGCCATGCAGAGCTCAATTAAGTCCAAGGGTTTTGAAAGGGTTGATCAGCTAAAGCTTTTAGAGTTCCTGTTAATACTAAGCACCAAATGTGCTTTTTTTTCAGAGACTTTTTTAGCTTCCAGAAATTTGGGACGTGAAGCTGTGGGTTAGTGGCAGTGTGACAGTGACAGTTAACTCAGTGAATGGGTTTTAAGACAGTCTATCCACCAAGCAGCCCTCTGTAACTCTGACTTCTCTTAAAAGGCAGCTTCAGTTCTGCACTCATCTGTTTAGGAAAAACAAATCCAATGTTTTCTGTTTACAGTCTCTCCCTCCTTAGGTCAACATCACTACTTTCTTACTGTTCTACATACCACCAAAACATCTGGGGTGGTGGCCCGTGCCAGAACTCACACCAAGTTGAGTTGTCCAATTAGTCAGTCCAATTGAGTTGTCCAGTTAGTCAGATATCCCCAAGGATTGGACAAATGCCTTGTATCAGATGTCTCTCCATCCCACTAATAACTCTTGTTACACACACACAAAAAATAGTGATTTAAAAAAAAAAAAAAGACAAAAAAACCCAAAAAAACCACAAACATCCCAAAACACAAAAGTGAGATAGAAGAAGTTTGGAAGGTGAAGTGAGGAAAGAAAGAAAAAAAAAGGTTAAATATAGTTGTGTGCATGCACATGCATATTTACTCACACACATACACCAAATATAACATTTATTCCAAACATGTATGATGGCCATGAAATGACAAGGGTGGGCATGAAATATTACCAGAAAGCATAAGAGAAATAAAGTAGCTAACTTCAAAAAGAGTAGAAAGTACTTCTGATTTGGGTTCTACTAACTGTGGGAAAGCTACTAGAGGAAAAGTGGGAAATGTTTAAGCAACTGTTGGAAAGAGTGCAGTTGAAATTCTTCCCACTTCAACCTAAACAGGGAAAAGTGCAACATAGGCCATTGTGGTTAAGTAAGGAATGAAATGCAAAGAGTTTTACAAGCAGAAAGCTGAAAGCTTTTAAAAAAGATAAACAAATCTGGTGCAGAGGATTTGGAGGCACTATATATAAAAATAAGCAGAAGTAAGTTAAAGGATCAAATTAAAGGAACAAATGGAATTACTGAATGCTAAACTACATAAATATTTCAACCGACAACAATGAGCTCTTTAGACATACTCACATTAAAGAAAAAGGAAAATATAATAGTGGTCTCCTAAATATGCACAAAAAAATGAGAGTCAGGGACAAAGGAAATGGTTTAATAATAATACAGACGAGGAAGGGAAAAAACAAGAATTATATTACTGCTCCTGATTCAGAGCCCAGTCCTACAGGAATTGAAATGCAACTCTTTACTCTTTCATGGGCATTTTATAGTCATCTTATCCAGGCAGACAAGAAGACAGAAAAGGCACAAAGCATGGCAATTTCTCCACCTTTTCTCCCAGTTCTGCTTAGGGGCTGGCTCAGGTTCCTATGCTTGTAAGAGACAACATGAAACTCCTACAAATTTCACCTGGCCCCAGTGATCCTAAAGATGTCTTTCTGGTATTTGTGAATCACTGGGACTCACTCTTTTCTGGTCACTTACAAAATTCAACCCAACTTGATGCCAAAGAGCCAGATAGGGCACTCATTATAAAGCCATTACAACATACTCCAGAGAAATCCCAAGGCAGCTCAGGAACACTTAGGTAACTCCCTACTTATTTTGTTTACACCTTGTGTCCATGAAAGGAAAAAAATAAACCTAAGCATTAAAAAAAATATTAAGTATCAGTAGAACATAACATGCTGTGAAGAGCTATGAATAGCAGACAGTTAGTGATGTAGAATTTTTGGAGCTGGAAGACATTCTTATTTTACATGACTCTCTTCTGTCACATGGACATTCAAAGCAATGTATTTCCACAGAGGATTTAAAGAGGGAGTGGGCTCTGAAGGTGATTGCCCCCTCAATCAACATATGGTTAATATTTTTAATATTTTAGTCATAATAATAAATATAATATTCATTAATATAATTATTATGCTATTGATTTTAATTATTATAATTTATAATATAAAACAATATATGCTTGTGTTGTTTGATGGAGACACTGAAGTGGACAAACAGTATTTTTCTTTCACACTTTCTCTCCCCATCTGGCTTCACACCTGTTGTGTGTTAAGTATATTTTCAGTGAAGACAAAAAACATTTAGGATGATCTAAGAGATGTATACAAAATAATGAAGGAAGTGATAATGATGTATATGAGAAGACATCCTCCCATCCAAGAAGCTCAACAGCCATGAAATGTGGCAGAAGCATTCTAAACATAAACACAAAATCCAGAAAGACCCTAGTTCATAGAAATAATGAAACACCTGGAATATCTGGCAGCACATGACAAAAAAATTGCAACAGTGTTCTAAGCATTTTTGTACTGTAAATAAAAATATAAACCACTGAAAAGCAAGAATGAGATAAATATAACAAGAAAATGAAAACACTTGGGTACAACCTTGAGCAGGCTGCATATGTAATAAAAGCAACTGTGAAAAAGCAACTGTTCATTATTATCAGTTATTGTTACTTTAATCATTCTTCTGATACAAAAAGTATATGAAGCCAAAGCCAGACACCTACAGTGGAACTAATTATGTCCACACTTACAAGGTTTGCAGGGACAAGAACCAGTTTCTTGCTATGAGCTATTACTGTTGAAGATGTTGGCACTGACATATTATGCCTGACCACTCAGGAAGGATGATAACCTTTCAGAAATAAGACCACTGTTGTCAAGAATATTTCCTGGTTTGAAAAATCTGCCTGACCTCTCAAAACTGATTTGCTCTATTTAAAGCTAGCTATGAACCCCAAATCCAAAACCTTAAAGGAGTGGCTCTGCTCCTAGCCCCTTCTCTGAGCCTGGTTCTTAATTTATTTGAACCACATTGATTTACACTTGCTGAGTGTGTGGCTCTCTAAAGATGAGCTGAAAAAGCACATGTACCCCGTGTTCAATAGACATACATTTTGACATAGCCTTTGAAAGGAGTGTGAAATCCTTAATATTGCTAAAAATATGGATGTTTATATGATTTTTTTTTTTTCTTCAACAGCACTAGGCTCTTTCAGTTCTCCTAATGTCTGACCTGAGGCACAGCACTCACACATTCAGATACTGCCCAAACATGTTGGATGACAGCCCTCTGTTTACACAGAGGACAATCCTCAGCCCGAGTTTTTCTTCCCAGTCTTCAGAAGATGTTTTCATGTTGTTCTCAACAGACTCTGTCTTGGGGCAAGAAGCAACAGGGTTTCATTAGTGCTTTGCTTGGAAGAGTGCTGATTACCACCCACTGTGGACGTGGGGGTTTGGACTGTGTTTTGGCCTAAGTGTGCTCCAGCTCTGGCCCCACATCCAGCAGCCAAACCAGTAGAGGATGGTGATGGCTGTCACTCCCCATTGCCCTCTGCCAGCTTGGAAACCATCCACTGAGGATCTGCATCTCATTACTGCTGCTGGACAATGCTGGGCTGCCTTCACCCACAGTGATTAATTCAGTGAATTTGGCATGCAGAAAAGAAATCCCTCAAAATTGCATTATTCCAGTGAAAACACCTGGATACCCTTAGGAAATAAATATAACAACACTAGTATTGAGAAAAAATAATAGCTAGGAATTTTAAAAGGGGGAAATAATTTGCAGTCAGAGATTTCATGGATCAGAACCAGCTCGGTAAAACAGATCCCTTTGTAGTGTTATCAAATGTTCTGGTACATGGTGACATGCAAACTGCAGGTTTCCTGTTCTGCTAAAATATTAGGGTGAGACTTCATTAACCAAAGGTTTTGCTTTAATATTAAAAACATCGACAGGTGTTTTCTATGCCTCTATGAAACAAAACCATATCAAAAAGTTATACTTTTTTGCCCCATAAAGTAGATAAAAATCTACAGTTTTGATTCACAGCCCATTATGTTTCTTTCCCCCTTCCTTCCCCACCTTTCAAACAAGAGAAGGCAGCAGAGAATTTGAGCATCAGTCAGTTTTCTTGCTTTTCCCTTAATAAAACATAGTAAAATAGAAAGTTTTAGTAAATCTACATGCCCATCTTCATGTATCAGAAGGCTGAAAGGTGCTGGCAAAACATGGAAATCGGGGTGTCTAAAAGAGTAACGTTCCTAAATTTTTATCCAAAAGGCTATAATATTCAACATTTCAGCTGATTCAAAGGTATAATTTAATTGTGGCCCAGATTTTTGGGGTCTTTCTAAAGGGTCATAAAACGCAAGAATCAGCAAAAAACATTTGCCAAACAGTCCCACTTAGTATTCTGGATATTTCCCACATGGACTGGCAGTGACCAGGACAGAGAGGAGTGGAAGAGAAGTTCTCTCCAAACTCTATCCAGCAGGAATTTAGTTATTGTTTCATTTAAAAAGAATAACACACATTGATTGTGTGCACTCAAGATCCCTACTCTGTATCTCCCCGTTACCCATTTGAGGACAATACAATCTAATTTCAGCATTCTGAGCTAATTGAATCAGGGTCAGAGAGACAAGTGTTTCCAGTACTCTTCTGCGGAAATGTCTCACAGACCATTCTACTGAAAAAGAAAGACTACATTTAAATCTTTAATTTCTATATTCAGTCAGTAGAGTTAAGTTCACACACAATCTCATGAAACAAAAGTACGCAAAAGTGATGATGTGAGAAAGGCATTTTTATCATGTTCCACTGCTGTGAAATCCTATCTTCTCAAGCTCACTGCCTATAATATCAATTTAAATGAGATATAACAGCATATTTCATTCTCATTCTACAGCTTTTATCTGGTTTGTCCTTTCAAATTCCGTATTTATTTTTCTGAAATATTTTTAATTTACCTGTTTTATGAGAAGAGCACTGCCTTCACAACAAAGGTCTCTTGACCATTTCTCTACTCCTCAACCAATTACCACCAAACACCTATGATAAGATTACAAAGAGTTCAAAACATGCAGTACTTCTTTCAGTGAAGTACAAGGAAAATTTGCACTCATACTCACTGTGTTATGTGTACATAATATGTGTACAAAATACACCAGAATCTGAGTTGCACCAGTCTTGCCTACACAAGATCAATGCTTGCACCATCTTATGCACCTCAGGACTTTTTCATTCTTTGTATTCGAATAGCAAAAGATGCAATATAAAAGCCACATGATGATTAGCAACCAAAACAAAACAAATCCTTACAAATCCAAACCAACGTTTGAGCAATCGTAAATCAGGATTTGCTTGTGCAAGGTGTTACTGCAATATTTTGGGTGAGACTCTTCACCACAAAATACTGATTTTATTCATTATAATAGAAGACCATGACAAAAATCTCTTACTTGATCCTATACTGAACTTTTGGTTAGCTCAAAAGGTTATAGCAGCCACATCTGCTTCCACAGTATCTCTAATAAATAGATACACTTGTGAAAAAATTTCACCCCAAGTTCATGTTGGTCCTCTTCTTAAAAAAAAAAAAAAAGGCTTACTTTTTCCTATTGACCTTTTTCCTAGAAAATACAGATAGATTGTGTGCAGAGTTTATTATGAGATCAATCAAGATAATTGAAGTATAATTTTCTCAGCTATTTCTGTCATCATTTTTAAAGGCAGAGATGATTATGTTTCTCTTTCACCCATCTGGGAAAGCACACTGTGTTCTCATGTAATTTGAATGTTTCAGCAAGGATGTGAGACCATCTTTTTGGATGTAGCTAATAGCTTTGCCATTAGGCCATCCTCTCTTGAGACTTAATTTTTCCTATTAATAATTGTCAACACTATCTCTTTTTCAGAAAAAAAACAACCACACCTAAGTCTTCACTTCCTGTCTGGCACAGCACCAGCCAATATAGAGTTCAAAATGTTGTTACACTTCTGAGCCTTTTTAAAGATTCACTTGTTCCTTATGAGAATCTTCACAGACAAAATCTCTTCTACAGCACAATTTTTTTCAAGAATGATAGCTGAGCATTTATGTGATAAGAAGCATGCTCTTTTTCTAAGGTCACCTCAAAATTAAACTCCAAGTCCCATATTCTTGCAGGAGTGACCATGCATAAATCCTCTTCTAATTTATGCCAATCTTCCAGCGCCATAATTTAAGTGAACTACTTTTAATTGAATCTAACCTTTCAGAGAACAAGATCCTGTCTGTCTGCTGTGGTAGTTTTCACTCATCTTTTTTTCTTCCCTATTTGCCATTCCATTATTCCATGTGATAGTGATATCAGTTACCACAAGAAACATTTCTGTTATGAAATACGTTTTTTTTGTACCCAATATTAGATAGTTTTTCCAGCCTGCAATAATAGCACACTGTTTCACTGTGGTCTCTTATATTTCAATCTCATTCAACCACCTGTATTCTACCCTATTTTTACAGGTATTTTCCAGCAGTCACCTCCAGTCATTAATACTTGAATAGTTAAGACTTAAAGTTTTTGCTTCTGTTTACCATTGAGGCAAAACCAAGACATTAAATAGGTTAAGGTATGCATGAGTGTATATTATTGTGTACGTTGTTTGTATTAGTGGCTTGAGCCCTGGCTTTGCTATTTTTTTAGAACTGACAGAGATAAAATATTCTTACTGGATTTAATGCCAGTGATTTTCAGCTATGTTGGTGACATAGAAGTATCTATGCTTCAGTGTCCACATCATATCTATACATCTGTCCCCACATCAAATTTTCTTGTGTGTGTGTATATATATATATATATATATATATATATATATATATACATACATACATATACAGAATATATGTACCTTTTGCACCAGATCTAGTCACTTCATAAACAGAGTTGCCTGCTCTGCATTTGACTTAGAGTAATAAGATTAATAATTTTACTGTTCCATCTTACTTTTTCACAATTTTTTTCCTCTACCACCAAAAACAAGGCATCTGAATTGAACAGTTTTGTTAAAATAGCTATGAAACTGATGAATCAAATCAAACTAAATAGTAAGCTTTGAAAATTTGGATCTTAATGGTAGATTTAGTCAAGCAGGAGTTTTTCAGGACTATCAAAATCTCTTTGAATAGTAATCACAAATTATTGACTATCTATCTGGGAAGTTAAAGGCACTTTAGCATGTTACCCAACAGTTCGCCTGCTCTGACTGGCAGCAAAGTAAATAGGATGGGTGGTCTGTTCAAGGCACCTGTCCAAGCCCAATCACATTACATTTTCATAACATCAACATTTGAAAACACTATAGCTGTTGCATCAACAAAATGCATGGGAATATCTCCAAAGCAGATGGCAACTAGCACATCACAAAAACATGCAAATTCCTGAGCCAATTTGTATAGCAAAACAGCATCTACCATAGAGCAAAGGGAAGAAATAATTAGCATATTCAAACACTCAGAACTTCCCAACATCCCATGGTTTAGGCAAAGAACAATGAAAAGTAATTGTTCTTACATAATACTGGCTTTCACTTGGACAGGACCTACTTACAGCAGGATTTTTTCAACTGAGTAATTCCTTTTGAATCTGAAAGAATACACAAATAATTTGAAAATATTGGCTAAATTTTGCATAATGAAAAACACAGGAGTACAAACAATGAACTTCTTAATGGGAACATTTCATTACTTCTGAGTCAGCTCCTATAATGCAATGTGGTTCTAATGTCATGAATATATCACATTTTATTGCAACTCACAGGTATCTAATACAGTCCACATTTTGAGACAACATTTAGCAATCTGTACCCATATAACACAGAACACTTTGTGCCAGATTTGTTCATATAGCACGCCTAGGTCTCTGTAATTGTTTCTGAAAACACTGATAATATCATGCAAACATAACCTACAATGTTTCCCATTGTCTGAAAATCTAATTATTTAATTTTCTACATAATTCTGTCTGTATTAATTGACTCAGAACAGAGTTATACAGAGGTGGCTGATTTCACAGATTTCACGTGTGAGAATTCATTCAGATACGTAATGGAAAATCTGCCCTACATCTAGGTGTGCTTAGAGTAGATTCAACACCCTGTTCACCTTTCTACAATGACCTGTTCACACTTTTCATACTCCAATTCCATAGTTCCTCTGCTACAGGAAACAAAACAAGTCCTTGTTATTGCTAGCTTTGGGGGTGCTGACTTAAAAAACGTAGGTACATTTCAGATATGACAGAACTGGCTCTCAACTATTTCGTGGCCACTCAGCCACCACACTCCAACCAACAGTATTTACAGATCCAAAATGGGACCCAATTAAATTTCTGAGTGACATAATTTTCAGTGGCCTGCTAAAAATGCTATGCCCATGACAAGGAATCCAACAATACAAAACCAACGCTTAAATTTAGGATGTGTTTAATCTCACATATCTTGAGATGTCCATATTTCAGGCAGATATAACTGAGCTCACACCCATAGCTGAAACCAGGATTCTTTACAGACCACAGAAAAGACTCACTGCCTCTACTGGCTAAAGAAAAGGGAGAATGCTACAGACTCAGAAAAAGATACATGGGTCCTTGAAGTCCAGTGAAACAAAACTTTAAGGACCAGCCACAGATTTTATCCTCAGCACACAGAAAAAAACTATACATACAGAACTTGTTAACAGAGGTTACAGAACTACTCTTTTGGGATATTAATTTTACAAAATTAATAAAATATTAGAAAAAAAAGTATATATCATAGTAATTCGGCACCTTGCTTTCATTTTCAAGCATAGAATCATCTGTAGGAAAAATGTACTGATGCATAGTGCATGTCCTTCTGCCACCTCTGATCTATGATGAAAAAGACTCACCAGAGTTTTACTCTAAGGCACCATAAACATTACCTTAAAAACCTGGAGTACAATATTGCACTTTTCATTCTACCTTAGTATTATATACATATTTGTGTATAAACAAGCCGCACACTGTTTTTTGAAGAACTTGCTGCAGTGACACAAAAGTAATTTAAAATGTAGCACATTCAATTTAAAGAAATGAGGATTCCATTAATGCACTGTCTGAAAGTGGAACTGTATCTTTAGGACACCCCTTCATTTCCAATCTTTCAAAGGTCTTGGTGGTTGAACTTGTCAAATAGTCACAGCACTGTACTGAAAATGTGAACAAAATATCAATTTTCCCAAATGAAATGTCACAAATTTAGGCCAATGTATAAACCTGTCAGAATTATCCCTCTATAAGTTTCACCCCAGGGTGTGGTGCTGCACAGCTGAGGAGCTGAGGTAATAAGTGTTGAAAAAAAGCAAAACACTGCTTTATGGCATCATGTAAATTGGCACAAAAATTGCTTGCACCTACGCCCCAATCTTGACAAATAACAGCAAAAATGTGGAAGCCATACAAAGTCCCACTTGCATGAAAGCAGGCAGAAAGCAACAAACAGTTCTGTCAGGGAGGCTAGTTTTACATGTCTCCAGTGTTCACATAAATTTCTACATTTCACCTGCTCAGGCTCAGAAAAGGTAAATTAACCAAAAACCAGTGTGAATACGATTATTTTCTACTTGCATATTAAAAAAGCACCTTCTGCCCTTTCCATATTCCAGTGGCATCATACAACTGTGAGTCAAAAAGACCCTTTTGTTAAGTTCAACTTACCTTTGGATCAACCAGAGAGTTACTCTAGACTGACAGTAATGTAACCAAAACCAGATTTTAACATTAAGAAATCATATGTAGATTTTGTTGTGACTGTATTAAGTCTTGCCAATACATTTATACAAGCAAAGCTGTCTTTCAGACCTCCAATTTATACTGGCAAATGCATTCCACATTGGCACAAGATGCTTCAATTGGATTGACTGCATTTCTATGGAGAAAACGAGAGACTTTCTAGCACAGCTATGTTATTTGAGAGTGTGGCATGTTCAATATGCTCAATTCACGTACACATGAAAGCAGAACGGGGCAGCAGCACTCTGGGCACATTCATTTATGAACTCCAGGGCAGAAACCTCACCAGAATATTCCTATAAATTTCAAGAATTTCTGTTTTGCAGATCAGAACTTAAAATATTTAATCTACATTCTAAGAGTTTTAAAATAGCAGTCTTGGGAGTATTTTTTTCATGCATGTCTGAATTTTAAGGTTCATGTTTTCACAGCTTCTTTCTCCATTTATAGTTCCTATGTCCTTTTAAGGCAACAAGAACCTGATTTGTCTTCAGTAACATATATACAAGAACACTTGAGAGAAATACCACAACACAAAATTATGAGGTGTAACCAACTTGCCACATAAACAGATTAAACTGATAAAGGATCTTTCATTCCTCATGGATCCAAACCCTTCCAGAGGGTTTAATCTTCTTCCGAAGAACTCCCATGTTCAGGTGAGCTCACCACCCAGGAAGAGAGTGTTTGAAATACTGTTTGATTCATAAAGCAGCTCTGCTAGCAACTTTCAAACCCGTGTAAAACCAGTCACACCAACATATTAAATAAAAGGCAGACACAACTAGTCCGCATATTAAGAGAAAGGAGCTTCGCCATTTGCTGAGAGCTCTCTTAATATGATTTTGAGCATGTCTGTGAAATTCTTTTTGGAGGTCTGGTCAAGGAAATCTTTGTGGAGGTCTGGTCTGGCCAGCCTCCAGCAGGCTCTGAGCTAAACAAGATGGGCCAAGGAGCTTGCCTGGAGGGTGCCTGTGGATGCAGCAGCTGAGTGGACATCCAAATGACTCAGAAATAGCAAACTGGCTGTAAAGAACAAGCAGAAGAAACACACAAGCACCACAAACATAGCCAAGCCTGAGTTTGTTTTGGCAGCTTGATGGCTAGGTGCAGGTTAGATTCCTGAAGAAGGGAACTGCCTCCTGTTATCTCTGGGACAGAGCCCTTGTTTGTTTTTAAACTGTTTGGATGGCAGGAAGTAAATATCTGGCTTCTGCTGGCAAAATTATCTCACAAGATTTGTCTCTTGGGCCAAGAAGAACATGATCTGTTTATTTATTATTTGTTTACCTTGTTCTGGTATCTAGAAACCTTGGGTCAAGATCCCACGTTGCCAGACAGTACTCACACTTGCTTTTCTATTGTAGACTGATATCCCTT
The DNA here is from genome assembly GCF_963662255.1 of Cinclus cinclus. Classification (NCBI taxonomy): domain Eukaryota; kingdom Metazoa; phylum Chordata; class Aves; order Passeriformes; family Cinclidae; genus Cinclus; species Cinclus cinclus. The sequence continues at coordinate 93,341,380 of NC_085048.1, forward strand.
ACCCAACTCCTCACTAAATCCTACCTATAATGCACGATATTATTGATGTAGCCCAGCCAGGGTTTTTTTTTTTTCCTACTAAGGAACAGGAGAATGCATCCCCAAAACATACTTCTTACTGGACAGAAAACAACTTTTCAAAATCTACATATTTTGGAAGTTGATCATTGATAGACTCAACTGTTCAACTAAAAAGTATGAATGGAAATACATTTTTTTGTTTGTCTTGGTTTGAGTATGACTAGTTTTGCATGATAAATTAACCACTAGGCTGTGGGCCTGAATAGTAATTTCTGTGGCACTTCCTACCTCTACTGTGGCAGTTGTGCAAAGAGCTCTTGACAAGAACTCCTTAGAATAAACTAAGCCAAGATGTATACTGAAAGCAGAAAATTAAAAATACAAATTCTATGTCAAAGTGCTTCCACTGAGTCCAACACATGAAACCACCTGCAAACTAGAGGACAGCTTCTTGTTTTTATCAAACACAGTAAATGGCATGAAGGTGTGCAAAAAATAGGGAACAGACCCTTGAGCCCTGGAAGAAGGGTAGGAGAGGGAAGAAATGTACAAAAGAGTCAAATTCAGCATTTAATTTTAATGCTCAATAATGGAGGAAAAAAGTATAGGATAGCTTCACTCAATTATGCCATCTCCTGATATGGTGATCATGATAATGCCACATGACTGAGAAAGGAATAAAGGGGGGGATGTGAAAAGTTTCAAACACTTGATATTTTTGTTTCCACACCAAAATCCCTGCTTCCGTCAAAATAACGATAGATATAGATAGATATATAATAATAGATGGATATATGATAATTACATAGTAATATAATAGTATTATACAACAGTACAATAAACTAGAAATCAGACATAATTCTTTACAATCACTAGCAAAGCATCTGTGGATTAACTCACCTAGTAAAACAACCCAGCAGTAACTCTACAATACCTGAAAACTATTTTTCAATATCAAGTGCAGGAGCCTTAGCTCTGCATATACAGCTGTAGCAGTGTTTCTGGATGTTATATGTGGACACATGCTGAACATAAAAATTACTCTGCAACATACTGCTTTTAGCTAAAGTCAATTTTAAAATGCAAAGCCATTTTAAATGAGAAAAAGTATCAAAATGGTTTCAAATAAATTAAAGTATTTTTGTTTTTTTCTGAGCAGAGTCAGTGTGAGAGAACAGAACTCAATCAGTGAGAACTTAGAGCAAGGGCCTATTCTAAGGAACAAAACAAAGTTCACACTCAACATTTACTTTCTTTGGAAAACTTAAATACAGCCACATATTTACATTTCCATATTTATTTCACATTCAAGCCACAATGTAATCAGTTTATTTCATTAAGACCAGAAAAAAAATAAAAAGAGAAGCAATTGCAACAGAATATGTTCTTAAGGGTGTGGGATCACATTTTATTAACGTTGTGAAATGCAATAAATTCCTTTTGGAGATGTCACATGCGAGCAGCGAAAGACTTGTAAAACACCATAAGCATTAGAACTTAAGCATATGTCAGTTTAACAAAGTCTGCAAGGTATCTCCATATTGCCCATAATCTTCCACAGTTATTAACATACTATTAATTCATTCTGGAGAGTCCTTTCAGTTCACAAGGCAAGGTCTTAGGAGCCATGATTTCTACTGGCTACATCTCTGCCTCATTGGCTTTACAGCTTTGGCCCAGGAAAAGTTATAACCCTTTTCTAGTTCTTACTCCAGGCATGTTTCCTCCTTCCCTTCCTTTAGGTAGGAGGCAAAACTGGCAGAGAAGGGGACTCTTATTCCTCTAACAACAGAAAACTCCCAGAAAAAACAGAATCATCTACTGGTCACCTCTGAGAACTAGATTCAGACCCATTACAGTAAGAAGGGTTTCTTTGCTGTGGGGTTGGGGTTTTATTAAAAAATTAATTAAATTTCATAAACCATTTAATTTAATATCTTTAATATGCAATATAATCAATACACTTCAGAAGCAACCCAAGAAAACATTTTCCTCAGGTATAAATAACAAGTTATTACAGTATATTTGTTGTCATTTGAATTGCAACATGCTTTTCCACTTAGATTTGTTCAGAGCTCCTACTCTCTCATAAGTTTCTATGTAGCTGTATGTTTTATCTTTTTTTTTTTTAAATATCAGTCTTTCCCATGAAACCAACCCTATAGTCCCCTCTATTCAGGAAAAGATAAAGTCAGCTTTTTCTTTGTTTTCTGACAGAAAAAAAAATCTTCTGCCTGGACTATCTTTCAAAAAAAAAACAAAAAAAACCAAAACAACAACAACAAAAAAAAATAAAATCAAACAAAAAAGCATCAATAAAAAATGCCCCCCACCCCCAAATCCTCGAAATCTTGAGTACTGTTTTAGCATGGTGTGGTATTTTATTCTTTGTTTTGTTCCTGGCATCAAGCTTTATTTGTTGGCAGAAAGAAATCTTGTACCTCCAAACTTATAACTCAGAGGCAGGGAATGACAATTTATAAGCTTCAAAAAAACTTGATCATGGTTCATTGCCATAACTGTGCAGAAGATTGTGTCCAAAGCCACACATCACTCAGGTACCTTTGTTTAGTAACTCTTCACATATAATAACCCTCAAAAATGACATTGCTCATGAAGGATGGTAAGAGTGATTAAAATATTGCAATAAGCATAATTAAATGATAATAATAATAATAGTAATAATATAATAATAACTACTAAATTTTCCTTCTAAGCTAATAAAATAAATGAACCTTAATGGCTCAAGTACCACAATTGGTTTTGTATAGTGGAAGTCAAAGGAAAAGAAAGGTGTGTCTTAGTTACTAAACATCATCAATACTGACTTTTTCATTTTGACACTACATTGCTGAGATTTTGTATTCTACAACTGGACAACTGACACCATAGAAAATTTTAGATACACCTTTCATCCCTTCCCACCATGCAATTTATTCATTTCCCCAACTCTCAGATTTTTTTCCCTTCTCTTTACTTCTGGACCTCACTGCAGAACACTTTCAGATTTATTAAAAATACAGCTGCACACATTCTGGAGGGGCAAAATAACATGCTGTTCATTAGTCTACATTTAACCAATGCCCTAAGATTTCACGGCCTAAATAAACAGGAATAGAGTAGTCATGACAGTAATTTGAACAGAAATACAAGCACAGCATGCTCCTCATACTACACACACTGATGTTTCATCTACTTAACCCAAGGGCCATTCTGAAGGTAATAACGTGCTACCTCAAGAGGCTAGGGTTTCATTACAATTTTAAGAACTAGCAGGTGCTGCCCTATGGCTTGCCAAAACGCGTTGTGATGAACTGCAAAACTAATCCGTGTGCTCGCTGCTCAGCCCGGGTCATGCTGCACCTGGCCACTGAAATGGCAACAGCGCAGTTTATGGCCAGCCATCCTTGTCCCACTGTCACAGACCTCAAAGTGCTAAAGCAGGTGGCTAATCTGCACAGGTCTAGTGGGGAAAAAAATAAAAAAATTATGACCTTGAATGAGTATAGGTTACCTAAAAATGCAAAAGTAAGCTCCTACTCCTTATACCCTTATGGCAGTTCAGTAGAGACTAGCAAGAGCATTGGGATAGGTGTGCTTAGACATGGATTAAGGTGGGACAAGGTCTCAGATGTGTGGAAAATGTATGTGTGATTCGTGTTATGAGGCGATATCAGAAGTAAAACCATGCGAATGCTGTATATTAAGTAAATAGGAAATAGTGCCTGGGATGATTATAATAATTAATTTTAAGAAAGTCAAATAAAACATGAAACAAAAAAAGATTGTATTGCAACTATGCTTACCTAAGAGAAATTGTATCTCTGTTTAGGCTTAAAGAAGCTTTGTGGTTTTGTCTGTTTGCATGAAAATGAGGAACTTGCGGTCATATTTGCTTGCATCTAACAAAAAAATAAGGAAGTTGTGGAAATTGTATTAAGCAAATAACTATAGTTATATAAATGGCTAATAGCTACCCAGGCAGAAAAAGGGGTCATGAAAAGGACAATGCAGAAGAAGATGAGCCTTCATCCAAGAGACCAACAAAATAGGGCAAACGACCCCGTAGCAACAGCCAATGCCTGCACAGAAGATGACCATTGTTATAAATGAGGAACTAAAGGTCTCAATATTTAGCAAAATTGAGATTGCTTTATTTGATATAGACAGAGCAAGCAGCGCTGGGGAACCTCAAGGGTCACTGCCCACGCCGCGCTCCGTCAAACCTGGGTTTCCAGCCTCTTCTTATACTACGGTCTTTCATAATTTTTAACTTCACCAGGTAAGCAGTGGTGGTCGAATAAACACCCATAAAGTCTCTGGGCGATAGTCAGTCTCATAGGTAACCTCCTGGTCTTGGTAGATAAAAACTGGCAAAAGTTGGGAAGTCTGGTCTTTGTAGATCGGCAGCAATTGATCAAACGAAGGCAGGAAGTCTGATTTTGCAAAATCTATCGGACTATCGGAAAGTCTGATTTTGCAAACTGGTAGTAGATGAAACTTATTTAGAAAACATAATATTCATAACAGGGGGATTTAAACAGAATGATTCAATCATATATTTTCCTCTATCTAATGCCCATGCTTCACTTAGTATTCTGGTCTGTACAAACCCCAATACTTTTATGATTAACACGAATCTTTTATCAATTATCACACCATCGACGTGAAATCAAGGGAACGAAAGAAGGCGGGGGTTACCGGGAAAACGAAAACTCAGACTGTATAAAAAAAGCCGAACTAATGCTATGTGGCGCGCGTCGCTGGCGGAGCGGTGACTCCCCGGAGCACCCAGCCCTGTTTGCTTGCTGCTTTTTCTGTTAATAAATAACCATTGGAGGGATCATAATTTCTCGTGAATTCACGACAAATGTCTGCGGGAGCTTTCCCATGGCGGTCCTTGCAGGTCCTTCACTCTCCGAAGCGGCTCGAAGGAGCCAGCGGTGCCAGCAGAACCTCCCCTCGGCTCTGCTGCAGCCAGGCCTTGCCCCGGCAGCCTGCTCCTGCCGAGCCGCAGCCTGACACCTCCCCGCACACGGGTGGCAGGAAAAACCACAAACGCCAGAGCTCTACGGCCAAAAAGGCGACAGAAGAGTCCAGCGGCTTCATTCGAGTAAAAGGAGAGAGTCCACCGGGGCACACGCCCGCGGGGGTTTTTTTCTCTCGCTCACGTGTGACACCCACGGGGCGGGCCGGTCGCTGTCGCTCGGCACCGCTAAAGGCGGCGTCCGCAGCGACCCCGCGCTGCCTGTAAACAAGCCTTGCTAGCCGAGCGCAGCCTCCAGACACAGAGCTAACCCAGCTCGGCGCCAGGAGAGCGGAGGGTGCCTCGGCACAGGCGCGGGGGGCGGAGACAGGGCGACTGCAGGCCCGGAACCGGCGGGGCTGTCCCGGAGGAGGAGAGCGCCGGCCATGGCGGCGCCCGGAGCGCTGCAGCGGAGCGTGGTGTCCCCCGCGGGCAGGCACACCGCCTCCCTCATCTTCCTGCACGGCTCAGGTGCCTGCCTTCCCTCCCTTCTCTCCCCGCTGCCCGCGGGGACGGGGCGCTCCGGGGAGCGGGTGAAGCGGGCACCGTCGTCCCCCGGTGCTGCGGGAATGGAGGGGCGGGACGAGGCGGCCGCCAGGCCTGGGGCAGGGCTTTGGGGTGGCCCCGTCCCCGCGGCTCGGCCCTGCTCGGGCCCGGCAGGTGGAGGCGGTGGGAGGCAAAGCCGCGTACCCGGACAGGGTCCCACAGGGACGGCTCGCAGCAGATCGGCTTCCGTGAGAGCGCACGCCTTCCAGGAGATCGCAGAACGTGCTCGGGTGGAAGGGGCACGTCAGGATCTTCACAGACCAGACACCCCGAGAGTCACTCCGTGTGCCCGAGAGCACCGTCCAAAGGCTTCTTGGGCTATGTCAGGCTGCCTGGTGCTGTGACCACTTCCCTCGGGAGCCTGTTGCTGTGCCCAGCCGCCCTCGGAGTGAAAAGCCATTTTGTGCTACCCGACCTTACACTTCATGCTGTTTCCTCGAGTCCTTTTACTCCCCAGATTGCGCCTCTCAGAGGGTAGCCACTTTCAGAGGATGACTTTCACAGTTAAAGTGGTTCTTGCTGGTTTAGGATCGGCATTAGAGTAATATTGGCACCCTTTAAAAGCCAGTGTTCATTTACTGGCTTCTTATTGTTCAGAAGGGCCCTGTCCATGTCCAGACTGGCACCATGAGCACCCTCTGCAGCTGAGAGTTACCTACATCAGTGACTAGTCTGAGGGCAGGAGGGGAGCGTCTGTTCTATTGGGTTTAATTCCTTAAAAGTTATTTCTGATGAGCTAAATAACAACGCCAAGGTCCACATGACATAAAAAAAAAATAATAGGTCGTTACTAGATCAAGGTCTTGAGAATCAATGCTACTGAGCTGCCCACGTGCATATGGCAGCACGCTCAATACTTTCCCTGTCTTTTGCTTACTTTTGCTTTTAGCTTCTGTTTAGTTTAACGAAGATGTGTGTCCATACTGAATTAGTTTCATTTTTATAATCTAGTTTAATTTTGCTTTTAAAAATTCTGTGAGCAAAAGAATCAAAGTGAAAGTGTTTATGTGTTCAGCTCTCTTGTTAATGCTAATGCTGTAATGCCCGAGGAAATAATTTTCTCTAATGTTGGAGGAGTAAGGGAAGATTATGGTTAGAGGTTGATTCCACATGTGGTTAAAGTACTGTACAATTTTTCTTTTTTTTAATATGATTTTGTTCCTAGTGTTTGTAATGGGGCGGTTTTATTTGGTTTCTAGCAGCTTCACAGAATAGAATTTAAAACAGAAGTCGCCACAGTGCTGTTGCTGTGGGCCTGTAAACCTGAGTTGTAAACCTTTGTACAGTGCATGTGATGGCAAGTGGCAGTCAAGTGGCATGATTCCATTTTGTTAATAATGCTTGCTCTAGGCAAACTATTGCAAGTGCAGAATGTAAGTACAAAATGGTATAGAAAAATATTAGAACAGTCCGGGTACTGAACAACAGATTTAGGTAGAGGTTCCATTTGGTAGCTTGGCAGGGAAGGCAAATGGGCATAGCAAGCATGTAATAGGTTTTTAGGCTGGGGATTACAACTTTGCATGTTGTAACAAGCACAGAATCATAGGCTGGGAAAGGCCTTTTAGAACATTGAGTCCAACCATTAACGGAACGCTGCCAAATCCACCACTAAACCTTGTCCTTAAGTGCCACATCTACACATCTTTTAAATACCTCCAGGGATGGTGACTCAGTGACTTTCCTGAGCAGCCTGTTCCAGTGCTAGAAAGCCTTTTTGGTGAACAGATTTTTCCTAATGTCCAGTCTACATGTTATATGTTAAATTTAAACTTTGCTCAGAAAGAAAACTTGGAAATGCAAACTGTATTTGGGAGGAAAGAAATATTTTACTTGAGGAGGGAGAAGAAGATAATATAGCTGTCATTAGTCTTTTGCAGTTTGTAAACTAACTCAAAGCAGAATCACCCATATTTTCTATTTTTTTTTAGTGTTCAAAACACATAATGCTGAAAGATTAGCATTTCAGGAAGTTTGTTGGATTTTGTTTGATGTCACAGTCTCCATTTTTCCTCCCTCTCCTCCAAGTTCAGTTCTTAGCAAATCAAAATACATTATCTGAGCATACAAGTGCTCACATGTTGGAATAGCATTTGGACTATGATGGTTCTTGACCTACAGAAGGTCACAGTTAAATTTTCTCTTACTGAGATTTCTGTGACCTTTTCATGGACAAACTGTCTTCAATAACAGTAAATGTTTCTGCAGATCTTTGCAAGGTGTAAGAGGTGAGAATAAATAATAGAATACTGATTTATCCTACATCATTGAGGAATTTGTAAAGACCTAAGTCCCAATTGTGTAATCACTAAGGGATCTAGTTGACTAACCTGAGAATTCATTCTGAGTAAGTATTTGCAACACCTAGACCTTGGCTTTCTAACTGAAAACAAAAAGCAATGTACAGGAGAAAAAAAAAAGTTAGTTCAAGCTTCCTTAAGATAAGTTGTTTATAAGTGAGCTGACAACAGCCTTGAGGAAGCCCTTGTATGGCAAGAGTGTCTGTGAAGAATCAGAGGTGTGTTTGGACTTCAGACCACAGTACTTGCATAAGCAAAGTGCCTGTGGGAGTGTGTTCTGAAGCATCCAGTTAAGGAGGTAACTTTGATTTTACTGTTTAACTTAGCACAGGGTAAGATTTGTGTTTTGCAACCCTGCTTTTTATTTGTCTCGTGGAGTGTATAGGTCAGAGAACAGTTAGTTCTAGTTATGCTAATTGTGCTTAACAGGAAAAAAATCGCTGGGTTTGAGTCCTTGGCTTCTGTTTTAATTTTGAAGATACCTTAATTAACCACTGAATTTTGCTAGAGTGCTTAAGAGCAGATTTTCTCCATTGGAGTATTACAGTAATTTTAACAATGAATTGGTGTATTCATGTGGCATTGTTCAGATGAGCCCATGTAATGTGCCTGGCTAAAGACAGTGATATTTTTTTCTTTTGGATTGGCCACTTCATTGAAAAGAATGGGGTGAGTTCTAAAGCCAAACCAACAACTTGAGCGAAAATAATAGAGAATATTAGCAATTTGAGTTGATAATATGTGGGAACATCAACTTCAAGCAAGACTGAAGTCCTGTGGTGTGAGTGGCAGTAGTGAAATTCCAGTTTGCTGAGCCCTCACTCAATATTTTAGGTTGAACATCCTTCCTACTGTAAACTGTAGGAAGGTTTCCTTTAGCTTGAAGTATTGTCTTGCACCGAGGACCCTGCTTTTCAGAGGGGTGGCAGTGAAGCTGTGGCTGAAGATACCAGTGGTACAAAGACAAGCTGGAGACACTGTCTGGTGTATATATGTATATTTCTTTAAAAGGAGCAAATGCTGACTGCAGAAGAATTCATCCTGTTCGTAGCACTTCAGTCTGCAGGGATTCTGGCCATAGGCTGCATTGGTAAACTAGGAAAAAAGCAGATTGGGAGTGGATCTCAACTAGTTTTCAAACAGAACTGTGTGATTAAGGTTTTTTTAAGAGTCTAAAATATCTGCTAGATATTTTAACTGAACCTGTCTCTTTACGAATTGTCTTTTTCCCTTGAAGCCTATGTGCAATGTTAGCATAATTATGTGAAGATCTTCTATACTGGATTCTGAAAAGGGTTAACATAAAATGCTCTAGTAAAAGTTATTCATTTTCTAAAGGGAGCAAAAGTTATTTTGCCTCACTTTTTAAGATGTTCATCAAGATTTTTGTTTATCACTTAAGAGCAAATATGGTAAACTATAAGTAAGAGATAAGGCCTTGTGTCTGCTCAGGAGATACTTAAGTCATTGAATGTAGTAAAGTATTAATTAAACTTAAGTTGTGGGATCTCTTAAATAGTCTTTTTCTAAGAAGTTTTGAGTCCATTGGAAAGGGGACTGAAGTTCTTTTTTGTGTCATTTTAGTGTATTAATGTCATAATTTGAAATTAAGTCAATCTGAAGTATATTTGGCATTGTGTAATTTTCTTGCTAAGTGCACAAACTAATTCTTTTACTCTTCTGTGTGATACAGGTGATACTGGCCAAGGAGCAAGAGCATGGATAAAACTAATTTTGAATCAGGACATGGCATTCCAGCACATAAAAGTAATTTACCCAACGGCTCCTGCCAGGTACCATTTAATATATTGTAACTGTAGGATTAAATTCTTCTTTTCCAGTGCTGTAAAATACGGTTCTGGATGTTGGTACAGATTGTCTTAACAATTCCTTTTCCTTTCTTATATATATGCTTTTTGACAAAACTAAAGCTCAACCATGCATTGTTGTCCAGGAACTGTGATTTTAAGTGGTTAAGATTAAATGGTTCCCAGAAGTCACAGCCTCTAGTTAAAATTTGGGTATTGTCCTCATAGTAACTTTCCATTTCCTTCACATAAATAGCAGATGATCCTGCAGTGTGTGTTGTAGTGGCATTAGAGAGTCATGATTCAGATCACAATCCTACCTATAATAACTCCCATATACCAACTATTAAAATACTATGTTGTATTTAATGCCAGGTTTCAGTACTGAGGGTGGTTGGTCTTTTTGGCAAGTAGAATGTCAAAGATCCTCAGCTCCTGGAGAAAGGACTGGGAATTCAAGAATTCACATTACTTCTTGTTTGAATTCTGTCCCAGCTATTTCAAAGAGAATTGAGTTAAACATTTGCTGTAAGCTCAAGTCTTAAATGACTTTAATGACATTAAATGACACTGTGTGTCCAGTGGTAGATGAAAATATAGATAATTTTTTTTTCCTGTAAGAGTTTGAAAGTTTATGTGGTCAAACCTAGATGCTAAAAGTTGGACACCTACCCCCATACTTAGCTAAGATTAGCAAAGATAATATTAAATATAGAATATATAGTTATTTACATATATATGTAATATATATTAAATATATAGCACTAAATTTCAGAGGTGTTTAATTTTTCTTAATGCAATTTTTAAGGTGCCAGTTGCTCTAAGTTAGGAAAGTGTTTCCTTGGAAGGTAATGGGATTGAGTTTCTTTCTGAATTTGTGCGTAAGTGCGGATGAATGCTGCAAAGAAAAGGAAATTTTGACACAGACTTCTGAGGTGTAGAAGTTTCAAAGTCAGAAAACAAATTCCTGAAGGGTATAAACAAGTATAATTTTGCGTGGCACTCACTAGTACATGAAAAAACCCACCCTTTTCCTTGGCCATGTTTTGTATGGTCTACTTAGGCAGGAAAAGCAGCTGAGAGATTGCAGTGTGAATGTACTCACTGTGTTGCAGAAAAATCAAGCCCCTGAGTGGGGCCTTTGAAAGCAGTGTGTTCTGGGTTAGCAGGGAGTGGATCCTATTTTCTGTAAATAATGTACTTGTTACTTACTGAGGACAGGCTAAAGTGATGCTAGAGTTATCACTGGCACACACCATGCTGAGGGGCTCCACTGCTTCCCTATCAGCACAGCAGATACTGGGGAAATCCAGGAGGAGTTGCTTCCCTGGGAAATTATTTTTCTCCCTGTGTTATATTCAGCCAGAGCACCTCAGACCACATCTGCTGGGCCAGTGTTTCACTTTTCCATCCCACTGCACTTCTGAGGGCCAGTCCTTTCCTTATTTATTCTGGTTTCTTTGGGTAACTACAGATGTATACGATGTATGAATTATTAAGCAGCAAGAGCTCCTAACTTAAATGAAGGAACTTGTTTTTATCTTATGACTTTGAATTTTAGTACTTTGGTAAACAGATGGGAAGATACTGCTGTTATTAAGATATGTGAATACACAGTTTATTTCACTCTCTTTTATTCTTTTTTAAGTCTTGTTCTTATCTAGAGCAGGTAGAGTCATGCATGAGCTGATTCAGAAATGGCTTTTGGCAAAACAGAAAAGTTGCATATTCAAAGAATATAAAATACCAACACTGTTTGTCTTTAACTGGCAAAGCACTCTTGTGTACAGCGCTCTGTTGCTGATAAACAGCCCTAGCTGACGCTGTAAAATAAAACACATGCTCCTAAGCACTGTTTGCCACTGTTTGCAGCAATGCTGAAGTTTGTGATACATGTCATTGGTTGAAACCAAAATAACGAAGCATTTACAGACCTATTTCATATTGTTTTGGTATTGAAAAACAAGCCACACTATGTTTTTTTTTTAAATGGTTTTGTAACAGTTGCCTTCCTTTCTTTCACAGAAAATAAAAGCAAGGCCTAGAACTTCCAAACTTGAATGGCAAGACATTAAAGTAATTAAACTTGAATATATATGTCAATTTTATGTATATGTTTATTTATATACATATATGCTTTGATAAGAATTCAAAATGTTTTTGGCAGCAGGGGAGGAATTCAGTGTCCTTGTTAATGACACCTATAGCTGGGTGGTCAGAGAAGATTCTGAAACCAGGTTCTTTGCCCACGTAGAGGCTGAGGAATGTGCTGGCTGAAAGTCAGGCTGCTGAGAGAGAGCCTCTGTGGGTCTCTAACCTGCCACTGCACTAGCAGTGCAAAACTTGCCTGCAGGTTCTTGTGCTGATGATGAAATCAAAGAAAAGCTTGAAGTTTGGCAGCACCCTCCTAGGATTGGCTAAAGTGCTCTTCTGGCAAAGTACTGTTAATGTGGATGTACTTCATGCTCTGAGCTCCTATCTTTTCCAGAATAACATTGCACATGCATATTGAATGTTCTCTGTCAAAGTAATTATGCCAGTAAAAGCAGGTTTGATGATATAACTGCAAAGCTGGGGGCTCTGGCAGGATACACTGCAGGTGGGGAATACCTCCTCACATTTTTGATGGAAATTATTCTGGTGATAGATCCACAGATATGGTCTTATACATTCTTCATGTCTGTTCAACATGACAACTCAACTCTTTCTGTTCAAGAGTTTTGAAAAGCAATGGAATTCACATTTTTAAACACAACTTCGAATTTATTTTTTTTTTTTTGTGAAAAAAGGATTTTGGTTATACTTATGTTTTGTTTAGATTTTATCCTAGGTGCTGAAACATGCATAATTTTAATTTGTACAGTGTCAGAGTTCAGACATGGTTTGATTCAAGAGTCAGTATATTTGAAAATTATTTTGGAAAAACAGTCCAGCATATAATCAGGAAGAATTCTGAAATATGTTCTTTGGCTTCACTATCATTGATTTCGGCAAACACTAGAAAAGATTATGGGTAAAAGCAATGGAATGTTACTCAACTGCATTTTATAAAACTGTTTTTTACTCTTCTCTATAGATCTCTGTAAAAAGTCACTTCTTTTTATAAAAGAGATTTACTTTTCTTTAATAATTTTTGTGATATTCAGGGTTTGTACAGAGAGCAATCACCTGATGCCGCCTGGATAGGCAGTGTTTACAGCATTTTCTCCCACTTACCCCCATCACAGTGGAAAGTGCAATGTCACAGTCTCATGTTTGGTTGTTCCTGAGCAAAAATAACAGAATGTGGATAGTGAAATTTTACAGTTAAAAAAAGAAAAACTTGCAAAAATACTAAGTAAACGGCATATGGTAAAAAGCATGCTAAGATAAAATGGGAAAAACATGTGGATTTGACGGCTTGATGTGATATAGTGGGAGTACTGACACCTGAATTTGGAATATGTTTGGACATTAAGTGCATTTTCCTGGGGTATGCAAATTTTGCTTTACAAATTAAAAATTTTACACATTGCTTGGAGGTTTGGGTTTCTTTTTCTGTAATATAGTCCACTAGAATACTTAAAAACAGCTAGAGAACTCATTTTAACTGTGTCTAGCTTTCTGTCAAGATTGGTGCTTCTGCACATGGATTAAACTTGTTAAACACAACAGAATTCTATTTTCTCTCCATTGTAATGCTAATATATATCTTTAAAAAAAAAAAAAACAAGCTCAAATTGGAGCCCTAGTAGCTGATGCAATCCCTAAAGCCACGTCTACACTAATAGTTTTGAAGGAAAGGGTTTCCTTTTCCCTTTTTATTTGGGTCAGGATGCCTACAACTTTAAATACTGTTTCAGCTGCTACAACTGTGACTTAAACATTAGGTTTCTATTGAGTTTCTAAATCAGAACTGAATACCACCCAATTTAAACTTTTATTTTTTTAATAGAAAGCGATAGTTTAAATTGGCATTGCAGGAGCTAACGTGGTGAATTTAAAACCATTTAGGCTCTGCTTGTTTTAATACATATACCTTGCCTTCTATAATTCCTGAAAAAAATCTAGGCCAAAGATTCTTTGCATTGTCTTGCATTCCATTCTGACAGTCCTCTTTTGCAAGTCAGAAAACCAACTATAAATACTACTTCGGCTATTTTATGGCCTTTTTTGACTTTCACTCAACAAACCTTTCTGTGGGATGTAAGTCTCTGCAGAACTTGTTGTCTGGGATGGGGGGCCCCATTTTATTCTAATTTCCATTATCTTTATCTTTCTGGTAAGGGCTAAAAGGCCCACTACTCCATCTTTTCACCTAAATTCACATCTTTGCTCAGCTCATGGGTGGAAATGAGTTTCATCTCACCATAGTCTCCATCTGGCTCTATCACAAAACCACCAGACAGTTTGGCACCACTCAGCTCCACTGGCAGCCTCTGCCTGTGAGAGGCCTCGGATTGGAAAAGCAGCAGGGGTACTACAGCTCGGACTTGAGATGGATTGGAGGGGAGCATGCACAGTGCCTATCATACTGTTTTTGGCTCAAGCAAATGTTATTAATCCTTGACTTTTGTAAGCCCTAACCTCATTCATAAATTTAACACAAAGGAGTCTTTTTTAAAGGTGGGAGCTTGAGGGAGAAATGGGAAACGTTTGGGTTGGTATCATGGGGTGGTTCTTTCATCTCCTTTAAACAGAAATTCAACATGTTCTGCATAATAATGCTTGAAGTATGCTTGGATAAACTTTGTATTTTCCTTTTATTTCTACTCTGGATTTAGGTGAAGAAAACTGCATATGTCTAATGCTTACATCAGATGCTAAATAGCACATGGGATGCACTAAACACTTGTCAGAGATAAGTGTAGTCATGCTTGGGGAAAACAAATTATAACACGATGGAAATACTCTTGGACTTCTAATCCCTTTTACTACATTGTGCTCTTAGGCATCCTTCCTCTTGTTTTTTCTTCTCTCAACCCTTTTCCAGTACAGAAGAATTGGAAACAGCAGTTTTTATATCACCCTTCCAGCAAGCAGTTGTGTATTTTTAAGTTATGTGCCATTCTGTGCTCTTGCTTTACTGTCTTTTCAAGGGTTTCTGTGCTTAGCTAGTGTCATTCATCCATCCTCAGTGTTGTTTGCCACCAGATTGTGAAAGATGCCACTTTGAATCCCAGAGTGCCTTTCAGACCCCATAATGGAGAACTGATGCAGATTGCAACCTGGTTTGCCTCTTGCTGCTTTCTTTCAGTGAATTTATAAGGCAGCCACTATTGGTTGCTGAGGAACTGGCAATGTGTATTAAAGGTCTTTTATGGTCTTTTCAACCATAAAATAATTGCTGTTCTCTGATTAGTACCAATCCCCAGAATTTACACCACCCTCTCCAAAAAAACATCCCCCAAACAACAAAACCAACCCAGCAAACCAACAGAAACAAGGAAACAGACGCAAACTTAATTTCTCCCACTGAGTTTTATGCCAGACTCTATTGCAGCTCCCTTTGTCTTGAATGAATAGGATTTGTCTCAAGTAACAAAAGCTGTCAGCATAGTATTTCTTCAGGTAACCATTCTGTACCAGCTCAGTCAGCTCTCATTTCAGACAATGAGCATCCAGAACAACTCTATCAAAACCATTTGCATGTGGTTGAGTGAACAGGCACAGCCTTTTCTGGAGAACGGCCAAAATTGCTCCTTATGGAGACGACTCTTACCTTCCTTTTGGTAATTTTTTTAAAAGTATAGTTATAAGTTAAAGGTGCTTGAATTTTGGACACATCATATGCTCTGTTACCATACATCGAAGTTCATTGTTAAGATATGTTGACCCTCAGTTTTAACACAAGATGTACCTTGGACTAGAGTTTCCAATTTATACTTCTTATTTGACTAGCTGGATTTTCTGCTTTCCTCCCCATTTCTTTTAAATTTTGCTTTCTGCTTCAAGCAGACAATGGGGAAAAAGCATATTTTGGACCTAAATTCTCTATTGAAATATAGTACTGAAATTAAGCAGATGTTATGCTATGAGAGAATTTGAGATTAGGGAGTAACTTGCTTTCATTCAAAAAACCTGCCATCAGCTTCAAGAGAGTCAAAACTTGCTTTTAGAACCTCTCAATATTTTGGATTGGAAGGGACCTTTCAAGGTCATCTAGTTTAAAGCCCCAACAGTGAGCAGGGACATCATGGTCCTTGGAATGCCATCCAACCTGTCCTTGAATGTTTCCAGGGGTGGGGCATCTACCACATCTGTGCAACCCATCTTGGTGTTTCAGCACCCTTTATTGTAAGGGGTTCAGTGTTACATCTTGTCTAAATTAAACGACTTTAAATTGAAAATGATTCCCCCTTGTCCTGTTGCAACACGTCCCACTAAAAAGTGTTCCCATCTCTCTTATAGGCCCTTTAAGGCTTGAGTAAGGTCTCCCTGCAGCCTTATCTTCTCCAGGCTGAACAAAGCCAACTCTCTCAGCCTTTCTTTGTGGGGAGAGGTGATGTGATCATTTTTGTGGACCTCCTCTGGACCTGCTCCAATAGGTCCATGTCTTTCCTATTCTGAGGATTCCAGGGCTGGATGTAGTTCTTCAGCTGGAGTCACACCAGAGCAATGCAGAACTACTGTGATAGTGTGCCCCGTAGATTTTTTCAGAGGGATGCACAGTCTTCTGAAAGATAACATTACAGTTTGAGAGGCCCTACCTCCTAACTGAGAGGAGATGGGTTTGAGAAACAAAAAAATTGAGGATTTCAGTAATTTTTTTATCTTTCTTTGTCTTTATTTCAATCTTGAAGCCCAACTTCACTATAAATTTCCAGTCCTGTCTGAGATTTTGGGAAGTTCTGTCTGGAAGCCTGTAAGACTGCACCAGTGGTCTGGGTTTATGTGTTTGCTAGTGCAGGCTGGTCATAGTGCTGAGCACGAAGGCAGTGATACAACTGTGCATCAGGAGAAAGAGTTGGGGGAAGAATATTTGCCATTTATCAGTGTGCTGTCTTCTACTCTTATTTATAGCAGCTAGAACTGCTGGCTTGTCTTCTAACTTAAAATGTTGGATCGGGACAGTGATTTATTGGGTAATGAACAAAACCACCTGTAGTTTTATGTGAATCACTATGCTAATAGCATCATTTTGGAGATGGAATTTGCCGTGGTTTGAGAACTGAATTTGAACCTTGTGTAGCATCATTGGGTTGCTCTCCACTTCTGTTAAGATAATTTCAGACTAGCTGGCACAATTCTAAACATGAGTAAGAAGGTCTAGAAGATATATTCATGCTTCAGAAAGGTGAAAATAGATAGTGTTGCTGCTACCTACTTTCATTATGTTTTCTTAATTACTACAGAATTCAGGTCAGCAGAGGCTAATCTATCTTGATTTTGTAAAATCTGTAATGATATGTATTGCTTTGAAACTGCAGTGAAATCAACAGTGAAAATTACTTTTGAGATGGAAAGGATGATAACTACCTACAAAGATATTACAGGATATATTTCCCTTTTAAGATATTGAAGTATTGTGTAAGATCTTGAGACTGCGCTCTCATGCAAGAGGTGTATTGATCTACGACACCCTTAAAATAGGAGCTATAAAATAATCAGAAAACATGATTTAGAGTGATTTGGTGATGTTGGGAAGCATTTTAAAGATTCTAATCCTCCCAATTCCTGCACTTTTGTAAATTATGTTTGATATTAGCCATGTCTCCTTTGCTGTCCATTCTCCTAACTTTTAAATGTTATGAGAGAAATTCATACAAACTGAACTTTCTTTCGACTGTCTCTTAAAAATGGGTACAAATTTGGAAACTGGATCTACCCAGAGAGAAGATTCTTGATTCTTGTTTTCTTATATGGATTTGAATCTTTTTTGTGCTGCAGAACAAGCAAAACATATTCATGCTCACCCCCTAAAACCAAGTAAGAAAAAATGCCCACACAACTTCAAAGACTCTATATTTTCATTCCCACTTTCAACAGCACTCAGTATTAGAGACACAGAGCTTTATTTCTAGTATCATTTTTAAAAGAGAATAAAGCAAGTGATGCATAGATGGCATGAGTTTTAATTAAACTTAAGATAGAAAAAAAATAATTCCAAACTTAAAGCTGATTGCTTGGTCTGACATTGTCCTTAACTGACCATGCTGATCTTGTTGGATGGAGTTTCAACTCCACTCTATTTTTTTTGCTTTTGCATATTTCAGTCCAGCTTCTCATGTCACTGTAACATAGGGATTTTTTTTTTTTGTGGTTTAATTGTATGAAAAATTTGGTGCTGTATTCTTGGAGCTGTACATATGGTTCCATGCCAAACATATTTGTTTACCGTGGTAATGTCTGAGTTGTAGTGTGCCAGCTAATAAAGGGATTATTTAAAGAAAAAGGTGAATGACTAAAACAGATGTACCAGTTGGGTGAACCATTAAAAGAATCTTAGTTCTCAGCTTTATGTACGGGTTATTTTTAATGCATTTCTGAGAAATCAAAAGTGCTTGCAGGGATGTTTTTGAGGTATCTGAAAGCCACGTATCTGTTTGCTGGGGGTCTTTTCCTGTGGGCTAGAAAGACATTGGTCTTTCATCTGTCTTATGAAGGATTTGCAAAGACAGCAGGTAGAAGTCCTGAGTTTCAACATCTGATCAAGTATTATAATCTCATGATTAATTTGGACCTGTTTTAAATGTTATAATCTTGTCATTTGGTTGTGGGGAAACATGTTTTAATATTTATGGAATGTAAAAGTAAATTGCTGTAATGCAGTATATTTATGTATCTTTTTTCCGTATATAGATCCTGGACATCAAACTGCTGTAATACTAAATCCAGGTCAATCTTCTGTAGTAATTCTAAAACCTTTCACATCTTTTCTTACACAAATATTAGGTACTCTGATATTACTAGAAAATGAAGCACTCTGGCTGCTAAGCATTTTAACCAGGATTGATGTAAAAGTGTTTGAGAGAAACTGAAATCATGGATTAAATGCTCTTTGCCCAGGCATTCTGTCTGTTGTACATCACACAAGTGATGTCCAAGTGACTTCCAGAAACTGGAAGTTGATTCTGCTCTTGCTAGATTTGACTGGAATGTCTTCTCTTAGAAACTAACTTTCATGAATTAGGTATTTGTAATCTTAATTTCTTAGGTGTTGATCAGTTCATTTGGGAAGAATCCTGGAGATCGAATTCTTAAGACAGTAAAAAAATAAAAAGCTTTTTATTACCATTTTTAAACATAGTTTTAGTTTGCTGGGTATACAAGACATTTCCACAGAAGTTCCTTATATTTTGGAGTAAACTTTTTAATAGACAAGGGCTACCTTGAAAACTAATAGCTCAATTTTTAAAATTCTGGTGCTTAAGTATACAGTTTGTTTTGAATTGAGGAAATGAGGGGTTACTTAAGGCACTTGACCATGTATTGTATGGCACTTTCAATAATAGTACATTTTAGGTACCATGAAGCTCTGCTGAAAAAGATGAACCTGTAGTGTTTCTGTTTGTACCTGTCTATTGCTGTTTCAGTATATTTTTCTTACCAAATTTTAAAGCCATTGACTCTTTTTTTTTGGTGTTCATGACAGCAGGCAGAAGAAAACTTATGTTCTCTCATTTTTTACTTTTATGACCGAATAGTGCAAATAGTATTATCTTGAACACTCATCCTAGTGGCAGTACTGGTTTAGAAATATCTGTTTACATGTGTGAAGCCTCTCTGGTGTTAACAAAGACAGAATTTGCTCCTTCATTAAGAATAACTGAATTAATGGCTTTCTCAGGTTAGTTGTGGTTTTGTTTTGTCCTAGTATTGAAAAAATTCCAGAGACAGAACAGAAGTCAACTTAGCATTTTCAGTGTGTCCCCATCCAGAAATGTATCAAAAGCTGTTTGTTTTGTGGACGATGATAGTAATCTAATCTAAACTTAAGTAAAAATTAAGAATTTGCCATGGATGAACATAGTAAATAAGGGTTTCAAGGGGTTTTGTTTGAGATGATCGATCTTATAGCAGTATGTTCTGTAATATTTTGTAGAGCCACTGCAAGGCAATTAGATCACCTTTCTTGGGATTTCTGGGCTCTGTTAATCATCTTTATTTAAAACCAAAGAAAAGGCTTCTTTGAATTGAAGGTTTCATGATTATTTAAGGTTTGGACAGCCTGTTGATGCACTTAAAATAACATTGCAACACCACTGTATTATGGTAGGGAGTATAATGTCTTATTTGTGCACCAGTCCAGTAAGCACATGGCATTTCTTTCAGCTATGTTTATGAGATACCTGCCCTGATAAGATGAGGATGGCTGTATTTATTTGACAAAAAGAAAAATTGGCAGGATTTTTTAATACCTAGAGGTTCATAACACCCATCCCCTGCCAGTTTTGTCAAGAATTAGGCAATTGAATTCCTGCAAAGCTGTCTTGTTGAGAAGTTACTTCAGTTTGTCGTGTTCCAGCATGGATTTCAACCCTAACTTTGTTTAGGATTAAGAACCTCTTGACAGGTTTAAGATTTAAAATGCTTAGCTGACCTAACCAACCTTAATATTGAACTGGCTGAAAATTGTGTTTTGCATAACTTCCAAATGTTGGCTTCATTCTTGAAGGACCATGACTTCAATGCAACGAAATGTAATGTGACTGGATGTAAATGGAGTTAGACCTCAGAGAGGTTTATTCTCTCCTGTGCTGGAGATATAATGAATTTTTTTTAAATTTATTACATATACTCAAAGCTTTTGAGCCTGTGCTTGGTTAATCATTTGTTCTCTTTCCTTCTACCACTCCAGGCCATATACCCCTATGAAAGGAGCCTTTTCCAATGTGTGGTTTGACAGGTATAAGATCTGTAATGACTGTCCTGAACACATTGAAAGCATTGATTCCATGTGCCAGGGCCTTACAGACCTGATCAATGATGAGGTTAAGAACGGCATTGCCAAGAACAGGATACTCATAGGTAAGAGATTTACTTATAATGTGTTTATTCTAATGGGGTCTTAATGGTTTGGAGATCATCTTCTTTGAATTTACTCTGTCCTGAAGGATCATGAGCATGGCTTGAAACTGCTGAACAGCCTTTTTGGTAGCCAGTGTTCAGCAATATTGAATCCTTATTTAAACCCATATCAGGTGGGGAATGTGGCTAACTGTAAGCATCCTCAAAATGTAAAACTGTTTTTATTGTCAACAGTCATTTGTAATCATTATTTAAAATAGAGCAGGCAGTGATTTACTTTGAGAAGTACATAGCTTTACTATTTCCTTTAAGCCCTTTTCAAGGATGGAAAAAGTACACTTTCCAGAAATGACGTGCATTTTGGAGAATGGAGATGTAGTATATAAATAATCCTGAACTTTTCCTTACTGCTCTAATCATTTTGGGTTAAATTAATTCATGCAGGAAAAATGTGCATGTTACATAGCACTAAATGTTAATGCTTGATAACAAATGAAGTATTAGCTGTAATAGTTCATATGTGTCTATCGTTATTTCTCTTTCCACAAATTTCCAATAACGCCCAGCGTACTTCAGTGAAATAGATGGTGGGATATTGAGGTATGGGAGTTAAAGGTGATTGAATAGCCTATGACAGACAGGGAATGAGCATTCTAAAGTCCTTGGCTCCCTGTCCTATCTCTAGACCACAAACTATTTCAGGTTGGGGAAAAAACTCCTAAAGTGGGATCTTATAAATTTATGTCCAACTGAGTCATGCCGTCAAAATCTTGCATGGTCAAGCCACTACCATTCAGCGGGGTGTGTTTTCCTGGTCCAGCCCCATGTTGCTCTGTGAAGACCTTTGCTTGCTTTCCCTTTCTGGCTCATTGCCCTGGCTGCAGAGTGCATTGTTTTGGATGGGTGTCAACAAATTCCCTTTGATCTGTCTTTCCTGTGTTGTTACACCTGCTGGCTTGGGAGCAGCTGGAGAACTGCAGGTGCTTTGCTGTTGAGTGAGCTGGGAGATGCTCTGTGTACGGATGCAGTGTGCTACTAGGCTGTTTTCCTTTCCTCTGTAGCCTTCAAAATTAGAACTATCCAGACTGCAAAGTATGTAGGTTGTTTTCCAAGTCATAAGCAGAGTAAGGAAGTTGGCATGCACTGAGCGTTTCATCCCGTAGATTCTTTGGAAGTCCCCATCTCCATGTGTTTGCATTCCTCACATATAAACCAGAAATAACTGTACTTGTTTTGTCACTCTTGAGAGCTCTGTTTCCCCACCTGACAGAGACTACAAGCATACATCCTTGTGGTTGAGTCCAATATTTATGCAAGAAGCAAAATAAGACAGCCCTGAGTTATTTCGTCCAAAGTACAGAAAGGGAGTCATGCAGATGCATAAGAAACTTGGTAGTGGAAAATTGTATCACTTGTGGCTGTACAAGATTAAGTGTTCTTCCACAGGAACTTTGTGCCTTTTCTGTGCTGTTTTTGATGATTAACCAGTGTGTGATGCAGTGAAGAATGAAGCTTAGAGATCCTCTAAGGTGTCTATGCAGAAAAGTGGCATTAATCATCTTAGATAGCACTTTGTGCAAATAATTGCCCATATTCTGGCATTCTTTCTTACAGGAAATTAGGATTTTTGTAAAGGCACTCTGCAGATTTATACCATTCAGCCTGGAGAGCAGAAGGCTCTGGGGGGTCTTGCAGCACCTTCCAATACCTAAAGGGGGGTCACAAGAGAGCTGGGGAGGACATGTAATGATAGGACAGGGGGAAATGGCATTAGACTGAAAGAGTGTAGATTTAGATTAGATATTAGATATTAGATATTAGATAGAAATTCATTACTTAGAGGGTGGTGACACACTGGAACAGATTGCCCAGAGAGGCTGGGGATATCCATCCCTGGAAATGTTCAAGGCTAGGTTGGATGGGGCCCTGAGGATCCTAGTCTAGTGGAAGGACTTCCTGCCCATGGCAGGGGATTGGAACCAAATGATCTTTAGAGTCTTTTCCAACCCAAACCATTCTGAGATTTTGTGATCAAAAGAAAATATAAGGCCAATTCTATATGTCTATACCAAGCTGTAATGTGTACTCAAAAAGGAGAAATGTGTGACCTGAGTGTTTTTTTTTTAGTTTAGGAGATTGGTGTACAGGAGATAATGGAAGGTTTGGTTACTTGCTTAGAATGTCAGATAATTAAGTTCTATCAGATCCTTTTAGATTTCTCTTTGAAAATGTCAGGAATATCCATCTGGTACAAGAAGATGAGGCCTAAGGTAACAGGTGGTGTGCAGATAGTGGTTTTGTCACTGCTGGTACCATGGAGTTGGAGGAGGTAGCCTTTGTGAGGTAAAGGGGGAAATAAGACATTTATAGCAGGGGAAACCAGGGTGAAATTTTGCTATGAATTCATAGTGCCTTCAGTGCTGTTGAGTCATGTTGGAGATCCATAACGGGAATACTGGTACATATCTTATTATGAGAAACAGACAAAATAGTTGACAGAAGCAACTGGAGGACTTGGGAGTCTCTGAAGAACAGTGGGGGCCTTTCTGGGGAGGGCCATAGAAACCAAAGAGCAGAGCAGTCATATGAGGATACTTAGAGGAAATAAAGTCCTTCTTAAAGGGTTGAAGGAGAATTGGGTTGAGTGACCATTTCGTAGTAAGTGGGAGTTTTAATGACTGGAAAGAAAACAAAATTACTATGAGGAACTTAACAAGATTGAAGGTTATGGTTTTATATGGAATAGAGGACTAGAAATTACTGAGGCTGAGGGTGAGTGTCAGATATTGTTGGATGAGGGTGAGCAAGGTGTTAGGCAAGAAGGAAGGTGGGCAGCTGCTGACAGCTCAGAGGTGTGGGAGAAGAAGGCAAGCTCTCAGGGAGCACTGTGCAAAGGTGAGCGAGTGGGAAGAGACAGGGAGCAGCAATGAGCTCTCAAACTTGGAAAATTGGAAGCCCTGGTGTTCCGGGGGATGATTACCCTTGTTGAGCCATTCAGACTTCCCACAAGGCTCAGGACAGTGGGACAGTTAGAGCATTTTCTCTGAAAGAAATTATAGCCTGTGTTGTTTGCTTCGATACCTCTGAAATTCACAAATGGCTGCTTGCAGGTCATAACTCTAAAGATGAGGATGGAGTCCAGGTTATACAGTATCACTCCTCTTTTCTTTCTCAAGAAAAATGCTGGTGCAGCCTGGCTTTTAGCAGCTGCTCTATGAACCTACTTCTAAAGAAAGAAATTACTTAGTTTACTGAATCTAAAGGAAATCTTATTTTGAAAACACCCCTAATAATTGTGTGACATGGCTCATCTACCCATTCCTATCTCCTAACAGTTTCATGAGTTGTTTTCCTTTTAACTCAAGTCTTTTGAAAGAATTCTGATTAATCTTTATTTCCCCTGACCTTGGAAGAGGAAGGAAGGGAGACTAGCAGCAACATGTAATTATTCAAAAAAATAATTATATAACCCCCAGAATTTGATAATGGTACTTAGTTTTTAGCCAGACATTCTTGTTGAGTTACTCTTACTGGTCTTCCTGGCTAAAGCATGCCTTGTAAATAGTCCTGTAGGTAGGTTTGTATTGACTTTGGAGATAAAAGAGTGGTATAAATTTAGTCAAATTTTGGCACTTGGAGCTTTGATAGTATCCTTTCTTAAAAAACAGGATGTATTTCTTCTTTAGAAAAGCCTGAATTCAGTGTTAAATGGGCCAAACAAGCCACAGTTTAAAATGTGAGACAATATTGCTTTTTCTGTCTAGAGCGAAGTTGCTTTTTCAGGTGGCGGTGGGGTTTTTTTTGTTTCCTTGTGTTGGTTGTTCTGTTGTTTTGGGGTTTTTTTAACTGCTTCCATAGCCATCATGCACTGTAAAATAAGTCATCTCAGTGAAAACTGTTTAAGACTTCAACAATCTTATTCAAGAATATGTTAGAAGTTCTCAAAAGAAAAGGCACTCTTGTTTTTTTGTGCATTTTGACAGGGCTCACTGTAGTCAAGTACACTTTGGTGAAAGGCAGTCTTTTTGTTCTTTTGTTCTTAATTTAGCACTGCTTTCCTGCTTTCACAGGTCACTTTTTGTGTAGTGCAAAACTGCTGATCCAAGCACGTTGGTTTCTGCCACCTGTAATCAGTCATGTAAGCAGCCAGTGAAAATAAACTTTCCATAACAGTCCTGTAGATTTGACTAAATGCCAAAAAACACATGCATGATTCCTGACCCCTTGTGCTGTAACAATAACACGACACATACAACCACTTTTTGTTTATTGCTAAGACTTCTTACATAGCTACTGAACCACGCTGGAAGTACCATGAAAGCTCTGTGCTTCTTGTAAATATTAGCATTTCCTTCTTTCTCAGTGTGTGTGAGAATGGGATGGGGGGGGTGGGGGGGTGGAATATCTTGGCTTTGACACCCCAGAGAGCGGATCCTATAAATATGTGAAGATAAAAACTTCCAACAATAAATCGTTAAAGCGTTGAGCAAACTTTTGCACCAAGAAACTTAGCATTTTCTGATTTTGGCTTCTAAGCCTTTTGCTGTCACTCATCCTATCTTCTGTCTCCTGTATTTATTAGGAGGACAGTGTCTTTCATTAAGAGGTACTTACTGCCTTGTTCTTATGGTGTAAATTCATGGATCTTTATACTGTCTGTCTCTGCAATTCAAATGAGATTTCTCTTTCTGTACCTCCCATTACATGGCTTTGTGGTCTATCTAAGTTGCACCTGAGATGCTGGGCTCAGAGCACTACTGTTAGTCCATCTGCCCCACAATACCTGCAATATTTTATTAATTTTCAGTGCTTCAGTGTAAATTTGCCTTGCTTTTATACTTTGGGGTAAATGTTCCTCTTGGTTTTGGGGTTTTGTTTGTATCTGAACTGACCATGTTTCTCTTTTGGATCCCTACTATTCTAGCTCATGCATCAGGAAGTAAAAAGAGACATTAACAAATTAATCTTTCTGTTTCCTTTGTAAGTCTTTCAGTAGGAGCTACAATGCTAATTTTAACCAAGAGTAGTCCATTACTTGTTACTTAGTTTCCCAGCATTTGATAGTGTCAATATTAATGTATCTAAAGACTCTGAAAGGTGACACATTATCTGTAGGGTGAATGACAGGCAAATGGTAGTGTAGATTAGGAGTAAATAAGACTCGCAGCACTGAACTCAAAAATAATTAAATCATGATATTGTCATCACTTCAGTAAGAAAACAGTTATACAGTGAATCAAGTTCTGATCTTTTCAGACTTACTAGGAACTCTGTTAAAAGCATGTCCTTAGTCATCTTTAATAAATGCCTGAATTCAGTGCAAAATTAAATGGATGGATGGGCTTTTTTTGCTTGAGAGTTGTGCGGACATGCCACAGGGTACTTCTTCTGAAAGATCTCGGTTAACAGAAGGTTCACAGCTCTGCAGAGCAGCAACCTGTTTCTGTGCTTCACTACTCTTTGCTTTAGAGAGCTGTTTTCCACTTTCCGTGATTCATTTTAGAGTCACAGGTACTGTGAGCATAAAGGATAGGTTGTTCTCATCCTTTTTCCCATGTTATGCAGTTATGCTGACTGTTAAAACGAGAGGTAAGTGTTGCAGCAGGGCAGTGCTGTCATCCTCTCTAGAAACAACCAAGAAAACACACTGGGTAAATAAGGCAAGCCATTAATTGGCAGAGTGACATCTTAATAAAAATTGATTTGAGACTTTTCCTGGATTTTATTTTACTTCCAGTGCTAAAAATTACAACCCCTTAGGTACACATGTTGGGTTCTTCTCTATTGCCTGTTGAAAATAAAAGTATAGCTGGTTCTGGTTTTCCTGTGAATTGATATGTTAGAAACAACTGTACACTTGTTTTTACAAGAAAATGGTAAAATTCATACCACTTAAATGAGCTTTCAAAATATCTTTTGACTGGTGATAAAGTTGGGGAGCAAATTGGTTCATGTTTCTAACAAGAGCAAGTGGCTGAGCCACTCAATGGAAGATGCCTTTGTTCTTGTAAAGACTCTCAAGTTTGCTGCTCTTGTAAAGACTAAGTAACAGCCAGAATAACAAGGCTATCAAAGGTGGAAACCATTCATTGCAGTTCTGCTGGTGTGCAAGCATTTTGTTTCATGAAGTTTCATGAAGAGATTAAAAGGAGAAAATCACTGCTGTGAGGAAAGTCACTTGAGACAAAGTACATGTTTGAGCACTTAACACAGGAGCAGTGTTCAGGGGGTTCTGTGGAGAAGGGAATTTGCTACTGGCATTTGTACTCTTTACTGATATTCATTTGTGACCACTGTTAAATGTATATAATACTTCCATTCATTGATGAAAATGGAAGGTCAAAACAGAAAGTCAGCTTCTTTGCAGATGATGTGTAGAACAAGGTTGTGCTGTTACTGTTAATAGAAGGTAAATCAAAAAGTCTATAGGGAGAGGGGAAAGTAAACTGGAATGTAGCTTTAGGGAGAAATTCCTGATAACAAACTGATTAAGGCAACTCTTAAGTTGAAATACTAAAAAAGGAGAAATTCAGAATAAAAAATGCTGTGAGAATGGAATGAAAAGGAGGCAAGAGTATGTAATGTATTGTAATAACAACAGAATAGGCCAGGACAATTTCTAACTGTGCTGGTGTAGCCTTATACAACAGAAGATTGTTTGTCTTGTGCTGTGCTGGCACAGGCACTGTGTGCTGGAGGATTAATTTCTTGCCACTTTGTTACTGTACTGACAAGTGTGAAGAAATACAGGAAAGATGAAGAACAACTACTACAGAGAAACTAATGAAGAAATACTGCTTGAAACAAACACCCCAAACTGCACCCCTACACCCAAGTCCAAATCCTAATATCATCAAAGTCTGGGGTTTAGCTTCTCCTGATGCTTTTTTTTCCTTCAAAATTTGTGCTCTAGATATGATTCATAACTATTTTTTCCCCATGGCAGTGATTTCTAGTATGGCAAGCAGCTTTGAGCACATATTTAAAGTTTTACTGAAATGAGTGAAAAATTGATATTTGTTGTTTCCTGATTCCATAATCATTATGACAAATGGACTGAGGCATTTTACAGTCAGATCTATATGATTTAGGATGCACTTGGCAATGTCAAACGTGTGTGCTAGAGAGCTGGTTTTTCTGTAAAGAATGTTGGACACCTAAAGAACTTTTTGAATTCAGGAATAGCTCATTGCAGCCACTAAAGTGATGCATGGGGGAGAAGGCAGGTTTTAGCATTATTTTACGTGTATAGGACAGGAGATACAAAATAAACCTTTGTGCTGGATAATAAAGTTAGTCTTTTCTGAGGTGCAAACACAGACATTGTTAGACAAAGTAGAAAGAAACAAATAAAGCTAAAGTTCGACAGTAAGTAGATACTTCATTTCCTGAATCCCATATAATGTTCAACTATCATCATGGACCAGACTATTGTTTCAGACAAATACAAATGGGAAGCAAATTAATACAAATCAAGATGTTTTGCAAAAGTGAGCTGGAGTCTTGTTTAAAAGGCTCCTTAAGGCCATTTACAAGCTCTGAAAGGGATGTTTTATCACTGAAAAATGGCAACTGTGGTGAAGGTTTCTGTGTTATTCAATCAGGAATAAATTCCATATGCGAAATTCAGTTTCTGTTCACATTGTTTTACATCATCCTGTCCCTGAGATTACCTGAATTTAGTTACAGATTATATTCCAGAAAATAATGTTTTAGTTTTAATAAAGTATTGCATGGGAGTTTCCTTCTGATTCAAATTCCTTAATTTGGAAGTGTGACAATTGTGTGATTTCAGCAGATTTTGCTCAGCTATCAAGGTGAGTCACAAGCAGCTTTCTCCTTATTGCAGAGGGGGGTTACCTAAAAATCAGCACTACGTGGAAGCAGATTTGAGGTCATAAATGCATCCTTGAGTGAACTTTCTCTGCAACTGGAAGTATTTTACGTAATTGAGCCTTTTGCATGTGCTCCCCTATTAGTCTACACATAAATCTCCTTTGTGAGTCAGTCAAGTTAACACAAAGAGTTAGGTGCTTTCCTGAACTGGCATCCTGAGCATTGTCAGCTAAGCCTGTTTAACTGTTGTGAAGCATTAATCACAGCTCTCACTAAAATAGGTATGAGGGGAAAACTGAAAGGGAGTGAACTTTTAAATTTAAAAAGCTACTTGCAAACTCTGAACTTCTGTGCACAGTCTTTGTGTCTTGGAAGTAGATTGGTCTCAAGTAGAGAAGTAGATTGGTGGAGTCCTTGCAGTGTTCTGCCCATCTCAGGATGAAATGTTGCTGTGTCATTTTGATTTTGTCTAACACTCCTGATACAAACTGCTTAGCAATGCTGTACAGTTTATGTATTCTTCATGCTGAGATCATCTGTGTACTTGTACTTTTGTGTTTTGTTTATGTTCTGTCATTTCAACAAACATATGTTTGTTTTGTGTGGTATCTGCCTCTTATTTTTCCTTCATCCAAAATTTGAATTCTTGTAGAAGTTCTTGACTGAGAATGTCTTTTATGTGTTACGTCAAACATATACTGAAATGGTTCTTGTAATTGACAAAACGGTCTGCATTTATAAATGCTTATTCAAATTGTTGTTTATGAAGCATTTGCCATATAGCATTTACTCGGAGATTGTTGTGGTATCAGGTGGCAAACTTCAGGTGCAAATGCGAATCAAATTCAAAGAGCTAGTCCTTTGTATTGCATTTTCTTGTAGTAGTATGAGCCACATGAAAGAACCATTACCTAATATTCTTCTAAACAGAAGGTGACTGCATTGTCAAAGACTGCTGGTGAGTAATTGCAGACAGTGTGCCAGACTGTGACTAACTGGGTACAAAATTTTAAGATTAAATCATTTACAAACTAGTAATGACTTTTCAATGCAGCTTTTCTTCCTGTAATCTGAAATACTTAAAATGGACTTCATTTTATATGTTGACAGAGCATTGTCTGTGTTTATTTGTAAGCAAATGCAAAATGGTCTCTTAGAGTACAAATGCTTCTTTTGGGGTTTAGAGATGACAGCATTCTTCAGAATGATCAAAAGGAGATTAAATAAGTGACCATATTGTGCAAAAGAAAATAAAGGAAACTTCACTGTAGTCATTATCTGGATACAGTCAATATAAAGGCTTGTGTACTGTGTCCTTGTGAAGTAATGTGGCAGTCTGGATTTCTTTCCTAATGAATAAGCGTTTGTCATATAAAAATCATCCCTGAGGAATTATCTTACCCTGAGGGTAAGGAATTAGTGTAGTTGAAGAAACATGGATCACAGAAGGCGATTCAGAGATCCTGTTGGAGCTCAGGGGGAGTACATTGCATTTTTTCCCTATTTATTGTATATTCCAAGGTATAACAACAAAAATATCCTCAATGGTAGTTTAATGTGAATGTTCATATAATCAATGAATAGATTGAGAGAGTACAATAGAGAGCTTTCATGTGTGAATAATGCTAGCCTAGGGGAGAAATTACTTGAAAAGTAATGAAAGCAGTGACAATTACCTGTTCACAGAGTTTTACTTCACTAATGTCAGATTATGCATGGCCACAGTACTCAGCCACCTGGTAGGGACCATACACAAATGGCTTCTGAAGCAGTGGCATTTTGGCCTTTCCTTTTTGTCCTCTGTCAGTAATGAATCTTCAGCACTGCTTTAGCTATCCAGTGTCTTAATTGTGTCATGCTTTGATTTAAACCTCAAGCTATGCTACATAAGGTTCAGGTTGGACGTCAGAAGGAATTTCTTCACAGAAAGGTTGTTAAAGGCTGGAATAGGCTGTCCAGGGAGGTGCTGGAGTCACTGTCCCTGCAGGCATTTGAGAAATGACTGAATGTGGAACTTGGTGCAGTGGTCTACTTGACAAGGTGGTGTTAAGTCATGGGTTGGGCTTGATGGTCTTAGAGATCTTTTCCAACCCAAGTGATTCTGTGATTCTAAAATAACTGTAACCTTTATGATACTCAAGATGGGATTTTTGTTGTGTTGTGTGTAAAAGAAACTAGTCTGAAGATAATAAATTTTACATTGGCTTACAAGGACAAAAATCTAATCTTTGTTTCTTTTGTTGCATCCTAGGAGGCTTTTCGATGGGAGGTGGAATGGCAATGCATTTGGCATATAGGTTTCATCAGGATCTGGCAGGAGTCTTTGCCTTGTCTAGTTTTCTCAATAAAGACTCTGCTGTTTACCAGGTGAGTGTGTAGTAGATATTATAGAAAACCTGCTTAGATACATGGAAAACATGGTGATTCAAATTCAATATACGTGTTTATACATCCAAGGCACTTGATTAATAGTCTAAACTTATGCCATTTCTGGGAAATAGATAATCAGAATATTAGGAAAGCAAGGCTTTAAAGCTGGCTTTAAATAATGTTTTATTATGCTTTCTTGCACAGACAGTGCAATATTGAAGTGTAGAAGGAGATTAACAAATGAAATGCTTTAGTAATTGTCCTTAATTATTAAAGACTGTGTAAGTATAACTATTCTTTGAAAATGTGTGATTCGTTATAATACTCATGAGATCCATTTGCTGTCATGAATGTTTTCTGTTTATGTTATTTGGAGAGGGGTATGGATGTTACAGGAAACCCTATCATTTGTCAAGAGTTATTGTACTGGAATTCGAAGGGCAGTTTTTTCCAGTATTTCCTTGTTTACTTCTATGAAGATAGTCCAATATGACCCTTAAAATGTAGATCAGTAAGTGCAGAAAGTTGTCACCATGTAATTGTAAATATTCTTTAAAAATTTTTGGCAGTATGTCTGACAGTGTCTCCTTTACATCTAGGCTTTGAAAAGAAATGAAAGTGCTCTTCCAGAATTATTTCAGTGCCATGGAACTGCTGATGAACTAGTTCTGTACTCATGGGGAGAAGAGACCAACAAGATGTTAAAGTCTCTGGGAGTATCAGCATCACTTCATACTTTTCCAAACCTCAATCATGAGCTGAACAGAACTGAAATAGAAAAATTAAAATCCTGGATTGTAAAGAAATTGCCTGTTGAAGCACCAAAGGCAAATGAATAAACAAAGATCCAGCCTCATACTTTCTGATTTTTCATAATTTTAAAATCATGTGTGGAATATATATGGGTGTCCCATATCCCTTATCTAAGCACAGCTTCAGGCAGACACCTTTATTTTCCATAAAGTTCACGTAAGTGGTGAAAGAATGGTGCTGACCATTAAACCTCAGTTTATTATATGGGTTTCTTTTTCTTCTTTCTTGTCCAGTTTTAAAGCATGCATCAGTCTACAAAAAATAGTGACTGATCATATTAAAACGATTCCTAAATAATCAATATTCAGGGAGCATTGCTGTAAATCTCCTAGGTAATTTATTTTTGGGGGGTGGGGGATTAGGGCAGGGAGTTTTTCTAAGATGGAAAAGTATACAGTGTCATGGTTGTTCCTAATGGCATTACAGAAAAAAACGTCCAGTTATTAAAATAATGCAGTTTTACTTGTAGAAATGCATCCATCTGTTCAAGTTAGTTTAGTGAGAGGAACTGTATTGGCTTTAGTTGGATTCTCAGCATGTGGAAACGAAATTGCAAAAGCAATCAAAAATGCAATTGAAAATGCAAATTTGCATGCAACTCTCAAAGCAGAGCTGTATGTCACCTGAAAAAAAAAATCAGATTTGTGTTACATTTTAGAAAGTCCTAAGTAGCTGTGTCTAACTATACTAGAGACACTTGTTATTGCCCTTTCTCATTGTTTTGTTACTCAGAGATCTAGCTTTGTGTGAGTTTATTGAGCCCTCTGTGGTTTGCAATGTAGATTATACAAAAAAAAAAATGGAGTACCATCATGATTGCTAAGATCTATCCTGTTTTTAAAGAAGTCATTCTTTGGGCCCTGTTCCTGTAGAAACTTATTTTTGCCAAGAGTTTTCTTTTGGCCTGCAAGACCACATTTTAAATTAAAAGATGAGGATACTTGACTCCTCTGTGAATATTTAAAAGTTGTAAATAAGGATTGTGATATAAAGAAAACTTGTATCCCATTATTTTAATGGTGGATGATTTGTCTCTCTGTCAGTTTGATAAATTAACTCAGAGTATAAATATCTATCCTTACATAAATGTTTTTTTTTTTATTTCTCCCCCCTCTGCCCCATTTTCTACTCCCCAATTTTAGTAATTTTTTTAGCATGACACGCTCTTCAGCCTTTTGCCAAAGCCAATAGATCCAAGTCTCTTGCTTAATCCTCTCCTTTTCCCATTTTTGAGGAGTGGATCTGGGACACTGTTGTTTCTGCTCTGTCACAGCAGATTGCTGCCAGTACTGACTATGACTCCAGAAATATCAGCCAGCTCCCAGGGACTAAGTTTTGTTCAAATCTTCATGCCCTGAGACCTCAGCCAGCTTTTACCTATCTTGAAGAGTAAGCAAGAGGAAAAGAATGTCACTGTTCAAGTACAAGGCATGTAATTGGCAGTAGCAAGTAACAACTTCCTGCTGCTAAAAATACTTTGCTGTATTTCATTTTCCTAGCATTAGCAAGTCAGCAGTCTGTTCTGAAAAACAGCATTTTAAATGGCACATGAAAACTCAGCTGTTTGAAACAGAGTGAACAGCAGTTTTTCCTGGTGCCCTAGGCTTCCTAATTACTGCAAATTAAATTGAAACAGGTGTGCTCAGAGGCAGCTGAGCTAACATTGCCTTGGCCCAACTCTAATTGCAATCCTTGACAAGTGAAGTAGCAGCATTTTAGGGATAATGCATCACTTTTGCCCCAATTTATGTTCTTCCTGAGCTCCTATCAGGAGGCTCTTTGAACCACTAATGCAAGGTGGCAATTCATTTTGGTGACAAGTGCATTCACATGGGAAAGTGGCAGGTTTCTGGCAAGGTGGCTTTTTACAGGGTCAGAAAATAGCACAAAACAGTTGAAGCAGTATCATAAAGGGAATAGAAAATATCACCAAGCCAAACCCAGCTCTTTTGATTGTTTTAGCAGTGTCAGTAGTTGCAAATACAGTGGATACAGGGTTTGGCTTAGTTCCCTTGATATAGGTTGAGAAGCAATTACAAATGTCATGACATCCTTAGAAAACAGTAAGTCCCCAGTTTGCATCTATTTTCTTACATTTTGGCTTGTGAGTGAAATGCCAACTAATTAGGAGATGCACTGTGACATAAGACTGGAAATCCATTAGGTATATGCTGTAACAGAGTCCCAAATCTGAGGTTTTGAGGTTGCTCTTGGGATATTGGAGAACTCAATAGTTTTCATTCAGTCTGCAGGAAGTGAGGACAGTGGGACTTGCCTGTCCTTTTAGGCTGAGGGTGGTATGGCTTTATGTCCCACATGGTGCCAAGCTCATACTGGACAAACAGATTAAAGTTTAGCCCAGAAAATTTTGGGTTGCTGGTTGGTATTGAGAAGCAGCCAGAGGCAATATTAGTCCTCGAAGACAGTGAGCCTGCTCTTAGATCTCTGGTCAAATGAAAACTTTAATAGTAAAAATTAGGCCAAATGCTTGACAGTATGTTTCAGAAATGATTCAGACAGCTTTTTGACCGACTGGCCTCTTTTTTTAACCTGGCCCTTTCTTACTACACTTAAAAAACTTAATTTTTAATTTGATACTGGAAATAGGGTAAGGGTTTCTTTGACAAAAGGGCATCTCTTCAATGCTTATGGCACTACAGCTCCAGGACTTGCCTGTTGATTTCTGGGTAGAGTTTAAAGTGCTTCTTAGACTCTTTAAGAATCAAAAAGACTTCCCTTGTGACTAAATGGTTGCCTGAGGTTGGGACAGACTTCCTGTACCAGGTGCCAGGGCATACAGAGCCCTGAACTGGTATGTCTTAATCTGAATTTAGATTCAACTTAAGAGATTGATACAGAATGCAACCTTTCTGGTTCATCCCTAATGTTTCACTACTGATCATACAAAAATGTTAAGGCAAAAGATGCCCTTCGCTTTTGGGAGGAATCAACTTGAGGTGCTTTCCTTTTTTTTTTTTTTTTTTTCCCCCCTTTTGTGTATGAGCTTTGTCCTGTTTCTGTCCTGTTTAAAGATACAGTCCTGAGTAGCATTTTGAGGAAGAGATTGCAAAGTTTAAGTGCCAAGCCTGGATCTGTACCACTTGAGCTGGTTGGCAATGCTGGTTTGTGTTCTTACTGTAACTCTTTTGGGGTACTTTTTTCTTTCAAAGTTAGGTAAGAGTTTGGCTTTAAAGTATAAACTTTTAATACCATTTTAAAGTCTAACTGGAATAACTGATACTGTTTTCATGGGGCTTGGTACTCTTTTGGTGAAATGCAAAATTCACTAGGCAAAAGAAGACTTTTAATAAAATAATAAAATTTTAATAATCTTTATTTTTAATAAAATCTTTAAAATCTTTAACTCTTGGGCTCAGTTAGTGTATTCCATAGTGCTTCGGAAGCAAAGCCCTAGTGTTGGACCTTTTTTCTTTCTACTTTTCTGACACTACACATTTGTATTTCAGATGTTTGAAATTTGTGAGTAGATCATTGCTGTGAATGTGGGTGCCCTCTGAGTAATTCATGTAATTGTACAGATATATGAAGCCGGAGAAAAAATATGAATAAGGCAGAAATTGGCTGAACAATATGGGAAGCCAGAAGTCATTGGTAACATAATTTTGACATTAAAGCAAGAAATTCTCTACTTAAGTTAATCTCTTCTCATGTTAGATCTTTCACTGCTTTTTTAGTAAATCATCTTTAAAGCTATTTAACAAGTCTCTGCAGATGAAATGAGCCAAGTGGGTGAAAGTAACTTGTATTTATAAAGATGGGATCCAGATGGCGAAACAAGGAAATGGGAACCTAGTGGACAATGTTAGAACAAAATTTGTTAAGACATAGATGGAGGAAAGTGGATATGAGCTTACTTTGCAGTTTATACATGTTCTAGAACAGCTGTGAAGATTATTTGTGAGATCATAGAAGAGAAGCCTGTTCTTTTAAGTTTTCCAGCTTGACTCAACCTTCATTTGAGATGCAGCTGGTTAAGGGTGCTCTAGAGCAAGGAAATAACAATTACCAATTCCGTTTCCTACTTCGGTTTCTTTTCCAAATCCTCTTCCACTGTGTGAACCTGATATCTCTACTCAGAAGAGAAACTAGCAGTTCTATTTTCAATATCGTGTCTGTTCAGATGTTTCTCAGCCCACTGCACTGGGACTTAGCACTCAGCTGTGTCTTGGGTGAGTTCTGTTTTCTGAACAGTTAGATTAAAAAATTATAATTTAGAAGAGCCAGTGGCATGAATACAGAAAGGCCTCTTATTCCCCATGGCACAGCATTGAGCCTGAGTACTGTAGCAAACCTGCTGTCATCAAGATAAGTTTTGTGAGCTTGAAGGACAGAAATTGCACTCTTCTGTTAAGCGTGTGAGGGCTGTAGGCACTGCTTTGGTGAGGAGGCACCTGAAATCTTCTGTGGGTTCAGTGTGTGAATATGCAGGATCCTTTAGAAATGCAAGGAAAAGTTGGTATCTCATGATTTAATGCTAAAAAACAATTATGTAGTGAGCGTTAAACATTACTCTTAGGCCATTAATTGCTAATGACAAGGAATTTGTCATTTGTCATGATTCCAGAGAACAAAGCCAATGAGGCTCTGTAACCTGTGTCTTAATACACTGTGGAGATTGTCAAAATAGACCAGAAAGTGTACTTAGAACTTTTCCACCACTTCATAGGGCTAGTACTTTGCAACATGAAGCAGTATAATCTAATTGTCTGCAACTCCTAATAAAAACATAGAAAAATTAATTGCTTGCTTGTGCTCTCTTGGTTGGTTAAAGGTGCTTGTCACCACAAAGAATGTACAGGGATAAACATCAAATATGTCAGATCATAGTTTGAATCAAGAAAGTAATCAAGATAATATGTCATGTATAGTGTAGAAAATTTATAAAAATATGACTTCTGCTACTTCTTGACCTTTAAAATATGCAGAAATTAATCAGACTGCAAGCATTACCTGCTGTCATAGTTGATCTTAGGGGCACATTTCAGCCAAATACTGATACTCAAGCATGTGAATAACCTCTGCTGCCTTAGAGCCTATGGTTCCCACTGATGGATCTATGTAGAAAGCCTGGATTCAAAGATGGAGTTTGTTTTGTTTGAGTTTGGAGGGTTTGGGGTGAAGTTCTTAATGCAGCCAAGGTGTTGTGAAGGGCAGCCTAAATAATTATGAATCTTAGTCACACTAGTACGCCAAAATTATAAATGCAGTGATGTTATACATCCAGAATAATCAGAATGGTTGAGTGCTCAACCATGCCCCCCTTCCATAGCTTCCATTGCTAATCTCTAGTCCACATAAGGTATGTTTATATATCAGAGGTGAGTGTCTCTTTTGTGTTTGCCTTTTTATGAAGTTGGAATAATTTCTAGGTTAATGTGATGCATGATTTGGACAACAAACATCATCTACACTTAAAACAGAGCTTCCCTTCATTATCTTTGCACTGCAGAAACAGTAATGGCTGACTGATGACCTGGGGAAGAGCTATGGCCTTTTCATCACTAGGATTTTTTGAAATACACGATAATTTAAGTCAGGTTTACCTATAGACCCATTTTGACTTAAGTCTCAATCCTGCTTTTTTCAGAGAAATTAATGGTTTTTCGATGTTTCCACTGAACAGGTTGCACTCTGAATTGACTAAATAAATGCTCAGCAAGGAACTCAGGGTTCAGAAATGGAATTAAACCTTCCTTTGGTTTGCAACAGAGTATTTTTCAGTTAGGACTTACAGGTGACTGTGACTTCCCCCTTCCCCACTGGTTTGGGAAGTGGGAGGAAGCTTGCTTAGAAGTAGGTTCCTTCTTCTTTTGGGCAGTCAGCCTGTGGAGAAACATTTCATTTCATGACACATCACATCAGATTTACACTTGGAACCACAGAGATTTTTATACTATGGCTACCTCCTGCATGTACAGAGGTGGTCTGGAGTGCCACATGCTAATTTAGCATAATTTCCTGGGAAAAGAACAGGGTGGCAAATGAAGGATAGTGCTGCCTGTATTTATAATAATATATTAATATGCTTTTTTGGAAACAATGTGGCCCTTGCTTCTGTTTGTATTTATAATTTAGCATGAATCATAACCAGAAGTCAGAACTGTGCTGGTGAAAAGAATGGATATTAATATTAGAAGTGCCAGGACAGATTTTGTATCTCGAAAGCTGACAAAAAAGACAATTTGCTGAGGTTTCAGTAAGTGCATCATTAAATCATCCTTGGCTCCTCAGTTGTTTTTTTTGGTTTTTTTTAAGCAATGCTTCTCTAAGAAAAAATATAAACATGTAAAGCACTGAAGGTGACTTTCTTAGAAGAACTGGATTTTTTCCTCACTAAGGAATATATTT
This sequence comes from Cinclus cinclus, assembly GCF_963662255.1. NCBI lineage: Eukaryota > Metazoa > Chordata > Aves > Passeriformes > Cinclidae > Cinclus > Cinclus cinclus. The sequence continues at coordinate 93,379,419 of NC_085048.1, forward strand.
TTCTTCTAAAGATGTCCAATTGATTAATGCCAGACTGCATGGAATCGCTGAGTGAAATCCTCAAGATGTTTTAGTGTTTTTATAGCACAGCTCGGTTGTCAATGTTCTTGTGTATATGAAAATATTTGGCAGCTTTCTTGACCAGATAAGTGATGGTGTGTGAATTTCATTTTTATATAAAGGCTCTTGGTTTCATATCTGCAATTAGGGGTTTAATATTCAGTTGGAACAGCAATTAAGTGATTACCTTCATAATTTCTGTAATATCATGACAAGGGAGAACCTTGTGTCATGCTCCACTCCACCAGCTCTGAATATTTGGTTTTCCTAAAGTAATTTTTGGACCTAGCATGCTGTCAAGCCTGAAATTGCCTGTAGTCATGCTGGCCTCAGCAGCTCTCCCCATGGCCCATGAAGGGACTTATATCTGCTCTCCTGGTGACAAAAGCAAGTTCCATCTTCACAGTGGAACCCCATTACTATGTTTAGCATGAGCAGTACTGAGAAACATACATATTGTATAAATTCCCTTCTTGAAGTAGTACCAGTACTTTGGTTAAGCCACTATAAAACTACTGGTATGCATTTGTTCATAGTTTGGAAAATACTGTTTTCATTACAGTAAACCAATATAAACATCAGCAATATTGCTATCAAACAAATTAGTTCTCATATGAAATGTATGGTAAGTAAATTTGTTGTGTTGCTGAATGCAGTGTTGCTTCACGGAATTGGGTTTGGTGCCAAGCAAACATATGGAACTTTAAATGCATTCCCCTTGGGGCTATGTTGAAATCATCCACCAATAACATGGGCTGAATTCCCTTCCAGATTTGCAAGCTGGCTGCCCTTATTGTATGAGGTTTGAAATGCAATTAATTGTGCAACAATCTGTGTTTTGTTAGTTTTGGGGATTTCTTAAAATTTGCTTCACTCAAGTTTTTCTTCTCTTACTCCCCTCCTGTGCCCTCAAGAGCCTTCCTTTCACCCTGGAAAAGTGCTTTATTTTATCTTCAAAAGCCACAAAGGTCCTTGGTTCCTTTGGGGATTCTTGTCTTCATTTCTCTTCTAGTTCTTTCCTTTTACCAGGGAAAATTTATATAAGGGCAGATAAATGGAAGACAAGGTAATACAGGAAAATATTCTGGTCTTTGGCACTTTACAATAACAAAATTATTACTTTAGGAATATATGTATTTTGGAAAAAATATTTTTTCAGAAAATATTGCCTTTTATTTTTAGTTGTGATAATCTGTGTTCTTTAACAGGAAGCAGTATTGACAAAGCCACTTCAGCCATCATATTGTTAACCACAGGATTTTAATGGACTGCCACAACAGGATACATTGCGCTTTCAGCAGAAGTAATAGCATAGATCCTCATCTATGATCTTGCTGTTGTGCATACTTGCTTTGCTTGCTGGATGTAGTCGTATTTGAAATCAGTGTCAATCCCTTCTTGTAGTGAAACTCGTGTCAGAACTTAATACAGTGTTCCTCCATAGCAGTCACTATTGAAGTAGATTTTAAAAATTACTGCAATTACCTCAAGTCATTTAAATTAACTCACTGCAGTTTCTTTAAAACCTTCCCTTTGTACTTAATCAAATGCTGAAGTGGTGCTAGAAAGGATGGACTTTGGTTTACTTTGTCAAATTCTCTCCAGTGCTACAACCACAAGTGAGTGTGTTATAATGATTTCCTTGTACATCTGTGTATGCTGATGTCTCTTGTAGTCAAAATTGTGTTTTGGCTTACTGAGACAACTAAATGGCACAAATTGTGTTCCTAGATTTGTGCCCAACTTAATCTCAGAGCTTTGAACACATTTAGCTTCTGGCTGGGTGGCCAGACCTGGTCAGGTTATCTGATGTTGGTGTGCAGAACTTTCAGGCTTTCAAAAACAGCTTAACATCCATCTCCAGGTACTGGATGGAGACCACCTTGGAGGGACTTGGTTTTTGGAGAGCAGCAGGAAAATAAAATGTTCTTTCAATAAATAATTAAGAGGACCTGTTAATGCTATACAGAGTAGAGCAGAGTTGTCTGTGCCAGTTCCTTCTGTAAATTGGTGGAGTTCATTTAGGACCAGTTGAACGGTGCCAAAATACATCAGGCAATGTCCTTACATGAGTGGAATTACTGGGGGCTTGTCATCTGAGAATCTGCTTCTCCTGAATAGTACAGATGATGTCAAAAAGTTCAGTAGTATGCTTTTTATTATTGTTTTCTTAGAAACCTCAAAAAAAGGTCAGTCAAATGGTGGCATAATGCTGACAGCTGAAGAGGGGGCACTTGTGTTCAAATTCATACAGCCACTGCTGGCAAGCTGAAAAATGTTCTTACTCCCTCAAAAACAGAGTTAGGGGCCAATTATAGATCCACTGATGTAATGAGAACATTCTGACCCACCATTATAGTCCTAATCATAGTTGTAAGTCTGGTAAATTAGAAAGTCTGTTTTTCTTGCTTTCTGCCTACAAATTCCATTTCATAATAACATTTTGCATTATTTCAGGAAAGTCGCAGGACTCTGAAGATAATTAAAGTTACTCAGTCAGCAGCATGACTTTTAACCCACTCAAAGTCTGCTTATAATAGTATTGCTTCATTTTGTTGCTTCTCTTGAAAATTCTTTAGCTGAAGGTGCAATGTGGTCTAGGGAACCTCAAGTGTTAGACTGAAAAATTAGAGTTTTGTGCAGCTATTACAGCCTGCTGTTTGTTTTGTCAAAATCTTGGTGGGAAGGGGATAATGAGGAGTGGGGGCAGCCTGGGGGCATTGAGTCCTGTGTGAAGCATGGAACAGTGTCTGTACTGCAGCACTGTGCTCTGTGGGGCACTGTCCAGAGCTGGACCCACAACAGGAATCTGTGCAGCTCTGTGACTTCACTGTGTAAATCCAAACTCAGTCATCACGTGTTTGTTGGCACATGGACTTTGTGCATTTTTTTCCCAGGCAAGTGTACCAAGTCTGGCACCTTAAACCCATATTTTTGCAAGAGAACTTTGGCTTGTGTCTTGGACCAGCTGACTGAAATGTTTCAAGGCAAACCCAAACTTTTCAGTGTAGTCTCTACTGTCAAAAATCACTTAAGCTGAATTACTCAGATACTCACCCTTTGGTCACCTTTAGGTTCCCTTTGGTTTTCTCTGGGAAGAGTTATCTAGTCCCTTCCCAAAGTGTTTTTAGCTTGGAGCCCAGTTGTCTCCATGGCTGCTTTGTGTGAGCAGTGTTTTGGACTCAGAGTAGAACTGAGAGTGGAAAGGCAGGAGACAAATGTTCAAGAAGTTTCTCCTGTCTACAGGGGCATGATTGGCACATGGATGACCAGGGTATCACATGTGGGGTCAGCATCAGACTAACGTGAGCCTGTCAACATGCTTTGAAGTTGGGTGGCTGCAAGTAGGTTGTGATCATGCCTGTTCAGTCAGAGATAAGCTGGGCTTTCCTTGCACAGCCCAGATGCAGACACAAAACCTCTAGGTCTTGAGTGTGTTTGGATCTGGTGTTGCAACCTGAGACCTCAGGTGCACTGAGAGATGAGCAGTCACAGCAATGTGTGTGGATGAGAAAAAGGATCCCAGAGGATTTGATCGATTTGACCTTCTTGGAAGACAAATGACATTTACTACTACTGTTTTGTTTTGTGGGCTGTTTTGGGTTTTTGTTGGTTTGGTTTGGTTTGGTTTGGTTTGGTTTAGTTTGGTTTGGTTTGGTTTGGTTTTGCTTTGTTTTGTTCTGTTTTTAATAGGATCAAAGGCAATGAAAAATGTGGGGAGCCAAAATAGTGTTTGAAGTTGGCAGTCAGTATTTGGGAATCCGATATCAGAGATACCAGGCATGATGCAATCCAATGAGACATGCTTGGAGGGGGTGAGGGAGGGCAGCAGAGATGGTGAATAACCTTCAGAGAAAGACTCTGGAGGACATAACCACATTTCAGAGAAGATGTAATACTTAAGGGGCAAGAGGGGCAGTAGAAAATGACAGAAGCTTTTGAGAGGGCCAGAAGGTTATGATCTGTTCCCCAGCCGCCACTTGGAGATAAGCTTCTCTTTAGGAAAGAATCAGAAATATTTAAAATTTATGTGATGTACATTAAATAAAGTGCATTGTCAGCTGATCCCTCAGCCAAATTTTAAACATGGTCAGAAGCTTTTCAAAGCTTTGTAATCTTTTAAATTATAAATCAGTGTTTTTACCCTGTAGTAAAATCACCATAAAGTCCCAGCTTTTGTGATAAGACACCAGATAAAAACTAGAAGCCCACAAATATTTCTTGCTAATAATTTTAGAAGAAGCTCTTCATTCCTTCCCAAAAGACTGAAAAAATCAATGCCCAAATTCAGTTCAAATTGGTGTGGATAACTGCTGCTTTGGATATATGGAGTATTATTCTTTGGGTAAAGGTTGGAAAGCTGCTGGTTAAAAGTCACTTGAAAGCATTCTAGTTTAGCAAAGTGAAACAAAAGACCCACTGTAAAAAAAAAGAAGCTGTTCAGTCTGGATGCTCTGTCCCGAATAAAATGTGGAAAGTAAACCAACTGCGTAATGGACTAAATGCAGAGCTAAAAACTTGTGTCATTATCGCAAATGTCATGATTTTGTGATGTATTTCATATAGCTGTAGCTCATTTAAAGTCCTGACTCAGTGAGGATTTTTACTTATTGGCATTTCAAGTGTTTAGTCTGAATTGCATGAAAATTGAAAATATGCTCTAAAAACTGTAGAAATCCAAAGCAGAGGAAAAAAACCAAAAAAAACCAACCAAACAAACAAACAAAAAAAAAAAAAACCAAACACAAATTATCTTTAGTAAAAAAAGATAATTTGGGGATTTTTTAAGCTGGTCATAAAACCAGCTTTGGGGTGTATATCTGAGTGCTGTATTTGAGTGCTACATTTCACTACCAACTTCAAAGTGATTATCCAGCCTCAAGAGGAATATTTGCTAAGGAATATGACCAGATCAATATGAGGGTGATTCCACTGCATGACTTCACTGCCATGTGAATTTACCAACATGTAACTTAAAAATTCATTCTTGCAGATAAACCTTTTTTTCCCCTACACTTTTTGAAGTGAATCTAGAAAACATCTGATCACCATCCTCCTTATATTTTTTTTCTTTTTTTCATATTAGGGAAATGCTTGTCACTTATTCCTTGATATTCAGTTATTAGATGAAATCTAAGTTCTTCAGCCTTGCCTTATGTCATGTTTTGTAGGTCTATATAATTTTTATTGTTCAATGTTGAACTTGGTTAGAGTCCTCTGGATGATATCTTGCAATAGCAAAGTTACACAGAATAACTACTGCCCACCTCTTAGGAATGCTGTTCACATTTTTAATGCAAACCAGAAAGAGCTTTGCCCTCTTGCAGCATAATGATAGTGAATTGTATGTGGTTTCTCATATAGTGTAACTCCAAATCCTCCATGCTTATCTATAGTTTGTGATAGTACAAAAAGTAACAAAAAAATTACCTTTTTTTAAAGTGAGTTGCCTTAAAAATAACCAAATTCAATGTAACTCTCTGCTTAAAAGAAAAAAAGAAGGGGGGGGTTGAGGTGGGGGGGGGGGGGGGCAGGGAGGAGAATTATTTTTTAGGGTGGAGAGCTTTTATTTCTAGCTTCATACCAAAGCAAATTTTTATGTCTGAGTTATAAACCCCTGAAAATTGCAGTTCATAATGGAAACATTGGCAGACACTGAACGGTGCTGCTGTAAAGTAGTATGAAGCTTTAAGTTTTTCCACTTTTAGACCTGGAATAAAACTAAATTACAACACTTTCCATACAGGCATTTGATTTTTCCCCCCAGTAATTTGTGCTGGATCTGCCCAGTGTTTCCTGACTTCCTATGTTGCCATTGGACTTTTTCCTATTGACTGCTATTGGTTTCATTCAATCGGTAGATTTACCAATGGGGATGCTCAAAGTGTTGTTTTGTGGGGCAGAGGGTGTTGGGGAATGTAATGCTGGATTGAGGAAAGTTACACTGAAGATTTATGGAAGAAATTTGCAGTAAATGGGGTTGGAATGAGCATTATGGGATTCACAAAACGTGAAGTGATAAGGGTTCTTACAATAGTGTTCTGCAGAATAGAAGCGTTCTTTCAGACTCCATCCAAACCCATTGACCAAGTGGATGAAAAAGCACTTCAAGATTGGAATATCAGGATTGTTTTTCTTTCCCAAGGCAGGAGAAACAGAGCAGCAGTGTGATTTTTTCATAGCATTGCAATATGCTAGAGTATTCCAACAGGAGCAATTTTATCTGAAAGTGGATATGAAAGCAAAAGGCAGAATGGAAGTCAGCAAGTGGACAGGGCTATTTTCTGGAATTATTCCTGGAGTCATTTCTCATACTGGCGCAGGCTGCAGGAAGCTGAAGATCAACATATGGGTTATTTATAGCCATTTGCAAATGATCTGTTTAGCTACTTCAGTCCTTAGGGCAAGATTTGCAACAGCACTCATTTGGCCCATGGTATTCCTGTTACAAATTATTGAGCCAGGGCATAAGCAAATAAGGTAGCCTTGCTTTTCTTTTTTGGGTTCCTCCTTGAAGATGAAAAGTTTTGTTTATTATTATTGCTTTTACTTCATCCTAATGTATTTGTGGTGCTTTCTGGCTTGAACATCTCAGGGACATGATATATTCCTATCTGGTTTGTATTTAGCCTCTTTATATGGGCATTTTTGCCTTCAGCCATGTAACAACTCCCCATGCTGTTGGGGCAGTTGGGACTTCTGGAGTTCTCCTTAGGCAGCAGGTAAACTTCCTTGGACTGTAATGGGGATGAATTTAAATCAAGCTACAAGTGACAGGTGCCTCAAAATTAGTGTTAAGGTCATAGATAAAGACCCTTTAAAAAGGATCCAGGTCAGGAGATGAACACTCCTGTCTAGATGTGGCTAAAAGTTTTGCCAGAAATTACAGTACCTGTAGGTCTTTACTGGATGGAAGTGTGTGACAGGTCCATAATCTACTGAAGGAAAAGTTCTTTAGCCTTCACTAAGGAGCTGAGCTATTCCAGCTGACTTTGTAGGTGAATTTCAGTAGCTGCATTTGAAAAACTGTGTAGTGTTGAGACCCCAGTAAGAAAAGCGAGAAACTGGAGCAAGTCCAGAGGAGAGCTGCTACAATGGTTAGAGGGCTAGAGCATGAGAGACTCTAGGAATTCCGGATGGAACAGAGTTTGCTTAGTTAAGAGTTACCATCCTCCATTATCCAAGGGAGTTTTTGGAGACTTTTTCAGACCCTCTGAAAAACACCTTAGCAGACAGACAAGAGGCAGTGATCACGATTTTTAACAAAGGAAATTGTGTTTGGCTGCAAGGAATGTATTCTTCATGATGAGAGTGGCAAAGCACCATGAAGAATCAGTCCCTCCTTCGGGGTTTTTGAACCTCAACCAGACCAGACCCCACTTTGTAGCAGATGTTGCTCCAAGGAAGTTGGAGCAGGTGACCTCCCAAGGTCCCTTCCAGCCTATTTTTTTTTCTGTGAATCTGAATTCATTTTACCAAAGGTAGCATCAGTATGGAAGAAAAAGAAGTAGCAGAACTGAGGATATGAGAAACAGGCACTTATGTATATGACCAAACGAGAAAAACAGGTTTCCAACTATTTACTTTTAGTGGTTTAGTTTTCCTTTGGAAAATAAAATCAGGAATAGTCTGAAATAGAGAAATACAGTTAAATCAGAAGAGCTTAATATTTTTAGCTCCTGTTTTTCAGAAATAAACCCTTATTTTAGAAGAGTGTATTTCCATTGGAAAGCAGGGAATGATTGTAATGTTTTTTAATACGGAGTGAAAAGTACAAAGTCTGCATTCTGCAAGCTTTTGTGTAACTGTGTGTATATTAAATATATATTAACTCATGTATGCATCAACATAATGTTGGATTTTAAAAATTGTGAGCATGGAGATGTCAAATAGGATGTTTTGGAAAATAGAACTCTCAAAAGGTTATATAGCATTATGAAAAACTAAGGTGGTTTACACTTAATAGTGACTTTTTTGTTTGCTTCAGCTGAAGGACAGTTGTGGAGGGCAAGAAATGTGGAGATCTGGGCTTTTTCTAATACCTCCTCACTACAGCAATCAGCCTTGTCACTTTGCATTGGTTTTACTCTAAAACTTCCCGAAGAGATCACCCATCCTATGAAAAAGTCAGACTTGACCAGATGAATGAACACCCAGGGTTACAGTAATAGTTGTTCCATGGTGCTCATGGGGGAGCCTATCTTATACAGGAAGCCAGGAGACACATTTGGGAGCAGAAACCAGGTCTTCTCTGGGCTGATACAACTCACTTTCCTCTGGCCTGTTCTGTGTACTTGCTGTTAATACAAGAATCAAAATCAACCGAAAGCAGATAACCTCATGCTATAGGATCCTGATTGTTTTTAAACACTGATAAGGGCACTTTGTAAGTTCAGCTTTTGATTTGCAGCTGTTTACATTTGGAAGAGACTGAGAGATGCTAATGTCCCTTCTGGCATTTGTAGCTATTTCGTTTTCTGAAGATTTGTGGGTTTTAGATGGTATAAGATCAAGCAATAACAGAGCTGTGACAGGCAGGATTGCTGTTGAGGTACAGAATGAGCCTTTAGGCTCCAAGAAAGTTGCTTACTTTGCAAGTCAGCGTCAGCTCTCTCCAGTGACTCCTTTTGCATAAAGGGTCATCACTTTGGATGGAAGATTCTGTAACAAAGTACACGGCAGGGTTACATCTGCGAGGCAATGAAAGAAGACTTCGAGCTGGGATTTCTTTTCTGCTCAGGTAAGGCTTCTTCCTGTACCATAGATGTCCTCACAAGACAAGCAAACAGTCTCTGTTACTGAGCCAAAAGGAGGAGATAAATCTGACAAATTTTGCTCCTCTGCTGTTTTTCTCTTCTTGATTTATGAAAGGTCACAGTGTGAACCACTTCAGTGCTTTCCACTGTTTTCTTTTACATTTTACAGCGCTTGCATGATCTCAGTGAGGGAGCACATTTATTGTGCATGCCATTCAGTTTAGATTCAACTGCAGCACGTGATTACAGTGACTTAGAGGAAAAAAACTGGCAAATAAGTCCCTTATGTAAAACTGGCAACAGAGCCAAAACAGTAGTGCCAGTTATTTCAATGCCTCACATAGTGATTTACGAATTTGCTGCAAACATGTTTAATGATTTATTGGGACAACTGTGCATATTAACCAGCTCTGTCAAAACCTTGGATGCAAAACTCTTCTGATGATAATTTTTCCTTTTAATATTTTACAGAGAAGCATTAGAAGGTGACAGTAGTGAAAGCTTATGTTTGCATCATACTTTTCAGTGCCACCCATGAGTTTATCCCTTCAGTCTCCACTGTATTATTTTATTTGGGAAAATATATGCAATGTCTCATGCAAGAACGAATACCTACAGGACTGATCTGAACCCTATAAATATTTAGTAGGCTGATTCATAACCCATTTTTTTTCACAAACACGTATTGCACATGCATGCACCTATTGCCTACATGGCTCTTTCAGGCTGCTGAAGACCATGAAAAGTAGTAAAGTAGTTTGTAGCTGGCATCACTGACTGTCTCTCAGCCTTTTGCCTACACTTTCCTAATTTGCAAAGATTAAATCCATAGGATTTACAAGACAGGCTATGGCTGAATGGAGGAGAATAGAATGTTGCAAGTAAGGAAAAAGAAATTTTTAGGAAATATCTGTTAACTTCACTTTATGGCAGCTCACACAGGTAAGTTCATTTTATTTCAGGCAGGCATTTACTTAGTTTCACAGTAGTTTCTATCACAAGGCTCTTGTCCAATAAAAAGTACTTTCAAACAGTGCTTGCCTTGATGGTAAATACAGAAGCCCTGCAACCTTCCAACCTGTGTATGAGACATCAAATACCTTTCCACAGGAGAACATTACAGCTGCTGTCTTCCTACTAAACCTGCAACAAGGAATGACTAAATGTCACCTGCAGAAAATTTTAAAGGTAAATGGAATTAATGAAAGCCCCAGGTTATTTATTAATGCTCAGTTTAGAGCCTGAGAGAGGCAATAGATCAGATTTTTTTTTTTTTATCCGATGAAGTCCCATCCCATGACCTTATCTGTGTGCTGGCAAGGTGAAGCAGAACCAAGTGCCAGCACAAAGCAGACAGTGAGAGCTGTCTAAGCACTGTAGGAGGAAGTTGGAAGTAAAGATATGTTTTTCACACAGTACAAAAGCTTGGTCTTTTTCCTTACTCCTGGTTGGTTATTTGCAAATAAGCCAGATAGCATCATAAAAATTTTAGGAGATATTATTATTTTTTTGTAAATGTTCAGTGTGGTTTGGTTGGTAACAGCTCTAGAAAAGTTCCTTTAATTCTCACTTCTGCATGTGCCTAGGGCTCAAGTATCTCAGTCCTGTTGCATATCTATTTTTAAAAGCCATATTTTTTATAGCTTACATACAGAGTCTCCAATGCACATTTATGTGCTACAATGAGGTAATTTTTTCTGGATAATTGGGAAAGCCAAGTAATTGCTAGCAAAAGTAAACATTTCTTTTAACGTCCATGAAGCAAGTCTTAGAGCTGTTAGATACCTACACTTTTGAAATTAAACAGTGCTCTACATCAATGTGAAATCCATCTTGAGCTATGTTATGATGTCATCTGGCAATTCCAGGGCACATGTAGGCCACTTCAATACCCTTCATTCATGATGGGGATCCTCATTGTGTTTTCACATTTCCCTTAGAGAGCGAAAGGTGATCTATAAAACGTGATATTCCTATGATTTCTGTGTATTTGTAGCTTGCTTGTTGTCAGTTTAAGACACCAGTGGAACAGGCTGGCAGAGTTTTCTCCCTATTTTATATTGCCTTTATGCTCTCCAAAGCATGACCTTGTGGCTTTAAAGTAATTTACCTCATGGCAGCAAGATACTTTGGAATAATCCCCTTTGTTGCATTTATTCCAGACCAAACAGAACAAACTTGGTCTTTGTCTAGGCTTCCTTATTTTATGTGGTTTGAGGTCACCATTTCCCATTTCAGCTCTGGTGGCCATTGCAGCTTCTCCACTGATACACCCAGCTTAGTCTGGGACCCTTTAGTACCTTCTTCCATAGAATGTCCCACAAATTTTTCTTGGTTCATCAGTCTTGGCATAGGGTATAGCTATAAGAGCAAGATTTGTCCTTCCACATCAGAAATGTTAGTTCTGGGACTACTGTTTCTAATGCAGCATCACAATCTTAATCACTTTTCTGCTTCCACCTACTTTCTGCAGTTTTCGCTACCTTATGTCATTCACTAAACTCTTCGACTCAAGCTCCACCAGACAAGAATTGCCTTTTTGTTATCTCACTGTCTGGTGACCCAAACTCTGACTGGGATTTTAGTTAATCATTTTAGCTGTGGTTATTCCCAGTAATTAGTGGTATGTATTCCAGTCACTGAGAAAGGAATGAATTTTGGTAGCATACAGCCAAATGCTATTTCGATGAGTGAAAGACAAAGTTTATGGTTTAAAAAAGGAACAGATTTCAAATTTTCTTGCAATGAAGACAGGTGAAATGGAAATAGTGAGTGGAATGAAAGGGAAATAATACGGCTGTAGAGGCTGAGGTGTTGCATACAGTGGAGCCCTCAGTTACAGCATGAAGTCTGAGAACACATAAAAATGGGGAACTTTGACAGAGTGGAAAAATAAGAAATAGAGGATGACTTACTGCAAAGGCCAGTGAAGAAGAACCATGGCAGCTGAGCTTGAGTAGTCATTCTTGACAACAGGGAGGAAAAAGCAAGAGAAAAAACAGAAAATAAGTTCTGGAAGTGGATCCTCAGCAGTAAGCACTGATAAGCTCTGCCCTCTGATGGGTGCTTGGATACCCTGAAGTGCTTCAGAAGATGCTTAAATGTCCATTGGCTCCTTAATCTCTTTGACAAGTTCTGAGCAATTCTTAGGTTAATATTCAGTCTATTTTACTTCATCCTGAGTGTGATAGGCAGTTGTTGATTTGTATGTTTCCTGCAGCTTCAATTACTTTCTCCAAAGGAAGAAAATTCTGGGAACCTCAGAGAATTTTCAGGCTCTGTGGATCTCTCTACTGGTAATAGAAATCAGTCACTTTCATTTTGTCTTTCTGAAATATCAGAAATACTTTCTCTAAACTAAATAAGCTTGTGTTGCCCTGGGAACCAGCTGATTGCACACATTGCTTTCTGACTCCTGGAAAGCTTGTATCTTTGAAAGCCAGATGTTCACAAACATTAATTAGATTTGCTACTGTACCTTACCATACTTCCATAACTACTTGGTATGATGCAGAATAAACCTTCCAGCACATTGATTCTGCAAGATTTTGAAACACACACAAGTAGTGCAAGTTAAGGATAAGTTGAGCAAAAAGTATTTGAAATAAGAACTAGAAAATATCACAGTAAGCACATTACTTGTTTTTTTGTTTTTTTTTTTTTTTTTTTGAGAGTTATGGAAAAGCAGGGATTATGAATTCCTCAATTTTCCATATTATTTCCCTTTCTCCCATGTAGTGCACCCATCTGTACTGAATATTTTGTGTGCTCTCTTTAGCTGCATAATTTGCTTACTGCTGGAATCTCACTTTTTTAAATTGCTTTGGGTCAGCATGAAGCAATTGTTTGTTATCTTTGTCATTGGTCTTAGAAATATAAGACAGAGTCATTGTTTAAGTATAGGAGCTCTATAGCAAAGAAAGAAATTAGGATGAAATCTAATTAATTGCAATAGCCATTTTACCAAAGAGATCTACAGAGGTGAAATCTTTTACCAGCAGTAAGCATTAGTGGGGTAACTCTAAGACCTGGGTGTTTTCTTTCATCTCTGCAAGTGCTCAAGGCCAGGCTGGATGTGGTTTTAAGCAACCTGGTCTAGTGGAAGGCAGTCCCTGCCCATGGCAGGAGGGTTGGAACTAGATGATATTTAAGGTCCCTTCAAAACCAAACCATTCTATGATTCATTTCTTGACCAAAACCAATTTTGATTTATTGACTACTGTTGAACAGTAAAATTTAAAATTTTTTAGAACAGTAAATTTTAAAACAAAAACACACTCATCCACTTATAACAACCCTTCAAAATGTTAAGGTCTGTGGAACAGGATCCTTTTTTGTTTGGTTAAAGCAGTCACACTCCCTTCTATCATTAAGATCTGGTGCAACACAGACATTTAAAAGAAGGCATTGGCAACCACAGAAGCATCACCATACACTGTACAATGGTGATGGTCCTCAGACTGAATTTGCATCTCATTGTTTTCCCCTCATTCCAGGAGTGATCAGGACCTGTGTTTTAAAAACGGTGAGGGAAGACTTAACTTTAATTTGTCATGTGTACTTTTACCTCATTTCATCAAGAGGCAACCTTAGACATGAGTTAAGCCATGTCTGATTTTGACTTTCATTTCTCTTCCATTTTTAATCTGTGGTAGCCTTCTTTGTGTTACATTTTATGATTGAAAGTCTGTGCTTTGTGTTTTCCTTGAGGACCACAAAGGGATATTTAGCAGGTAATTCAATACCTTGGTTGAAGATGTGAACTTTTGAAACTTATGAAAAGTTTTCTGTGTTGAAATGCCTCTCTCCTGGAATATAATGGAGGTATAAACAGAATAGAAATCCATGGCTCCTGAGGCTCTGTTGCAGTAAATCAGGAAAGAGGGCAACAAAGGCCAAGATGCTTTACAAAGAAAAAAAAATTACAAATAATCAAGAAATATAATTCTGTTTATTTTTAAGCCTCATCTGAGATGGAGATTAATGAAGATGAAGATAAACCAAATGAAATAAAGATGATTTAAACCTCTTTTGCATAGTCACAACTGCAACTACAAGTCTTGCCAGTGAGCATTTTCTATTTCTACATGTGTAAAATTCTGCTCATTTTCCATTTGTTCATTGACACCTAATCAAACCTAACTTATATACTGACCAAGCAGTTTTCATAAAACCTGTGTTCATGAACAGAGAGCCAAATAGAAAACTTAGGGCTGTTTTTTGGTTTATTTTTTTTTCTTGTAACAGGTAAGGGGTGTTTTTATCACACATTTTTTAGAAGATGGTTAACAAATTATTACAGCACTTGAGGGTGAATATTTAACTGAGAGACATTATGCAAATTTTTTTTCAGAATGAAATGAGAGAACAAATTGTCTTCTAGATGAGATTCTACCTAATTTCTATTCAGAGACCCCTCCAAATATTTTTAAAATCCCAGAATGAACTAAATATTGAAAGCTGGCTAGCTCTCTCATCACAGGGTAGAATTGGCTCTCTCAATTAAAGGCTTTGAAGAAAAGCCATATCCACATGACTCAGAGCAGGCAGTTCACTGATCAGAGCAGGAGTGGTTTCCCCAGGTTCTCTGGTAACCCCCAAGCTGTGCAGGCTGCCTGCAGAAGCAGCTGCCTCGGGGGCTTTGTAACCACATTTTCAAACTTCTCCAGCTGCAGAGGCCCTCACAGGGCAGCAAAGTCAGTGCCCAAAGCCAGCTAGTGCATTCCATGACCTTGAAGATGGGTTGCGTTTTCCTGCCCTCTTGGTACGTGAGCAGCTGTGTTATTTTACACACACTTCGGATGCTGAAGAGGGTAGGAATGATTTAGAAAATATCCAAGTACTTCACAATGAGAAATTGTAAAATGCAAGATTTCCTTTGAGAAATGCCCATTTCTGTCACTTTTTGAAATACAATCAATTTTTGCATTTCATTTTACATTGCTAGCCATGTTTCATAATTAACTCATCAGAAGGTTCAGTTAAAATTCTATCTCAGCTTTTAGAGGAAAATAATGTCTTAAAATCTTAGCTGAAGAATGAAGCAACACACATTGCTTCTTATGTAAAGAAAACATTTTCAGTTGAATTTGGATTTTTTTATGATTCTTATTTTTTATTTAATACCTTCCTTTATTTTTTTTAATGTTTTATTGGAATATATTTGCCTTTTAATTTATTTTCTGTCCTTAAATTCACCTGCTGACCTAAGAGGACAGCTGATGCAGGAGGGATTTTTGACTATTTCTGTGCAACTACCTTCAGATGGATCCCTGAACTTGTTTCAGACCATGCTGCTGTTGGAGAATTGCAGATTCAGGAAGCAAAACCTGCCTTCCAACTCCCGACCCCCTAGCTAAATGACAGGTAAAACTGAAAAAAAAGCATTAAATTGCCTATAACGGGACTAGTTATTCAATTAAATACAGGTCTGATTAGGACTGTCCCTTTCATCCTATACTAAGTATTTTCAAGAAAGTAGGGATTCACAATTCTAAAATTCTCTAGAATGTAGGGAGCTGGTTAATATTTGTATCCTTGATGATAAACTTTTCTGGGAAGCTTCCCACCTTATTTGCTTCACAAGATTTCAGAAATAGAAGGAGCACCACCACCACTGTGAAGGTTTCTGGTGAGTTGGCATCAATATTGCACTCCAGAGCTCTGGTGTTCTGTGCTCTGTAAAGATTAATTAAATTGCAGCATGCATGTTCTGGGAGGGGAGGGGAGGGTAAACCCTGGTTTATCCAGCACAGAAAATCGAGAAAGATGACTGATCTGTGTGAGCCAGTCATGGGGATAAAGGGAAAAGGAAAGAATTACTTAGAGGATATTCTTGGCCCATGAACAAATGAGCCTGAACAATTCATGAATAAATGCAGCTTTCGGAAGAAGCCTAAGTACAGGGTCTGGAACAGTCTTTGGTCAGGAGAAATGGGTGAAACACTGACCTACTTTCAGTGGGAGCATGGTTAATTACGAAAGGAGCTCATATAATGTAGTTATTGAGTGGCCCAGAAGCCCAGGAGTCCCTCCCCAGTCTGTGGTCTGTATTACAGAGAGTAGAATAACAACAGCAGTGTCATAACAGGGGTGGTGATGCCTACTGCATTCTTCAATGCTGTCATTGCTTTTCACAAGTATCTTTATTCTTTGATTTAAAAATTATAAAATTAACAAAATCACTGCACTTCAAATATTTTTTCAGTCAAAACCTATGAATAAGGTTACAGTTAACAAAACTATTAGTTGAAAGAAGGAAGAAAAAAGACAGGAGAGCTGTACTTCTTTTCCCTTAAGTTTTTCTGCTCCTTGTACATATTTGTTAGCTTGCCAAGAGCCTGTGTTTTTGGCCAAGTGCTCTCACTTTTTAGTAAGGTGAAATTAAAATATTAATAAAAAAAACGAGTCAAAGATATTTTTCTGACTTACTTTTTTTTTTTTGCAGAGTGTGAAATGAAAACTTTCTACACTATGATTACTAAAATTGTATTTGCATTGTGAATGATGATCTTTTCCATCTAGTATTGTAGATGTGTTCTAATGATCCTAATCTGCTTTCTCGTTGGATAAATAGCAGGATCACAAACTCAGTTGTCTGCAAAATGCTAATTTACACCCTTCAAAGCAGTTTTAGCTGCAACCAAACATGATTCGGGCATAGGCAAGGATTAATAAGCACTGAGTTTTGTCTGTAGCAAGAAAGTCTTTCAGGGGAGATCGGCAGTAGAGTAGATTAGCATCCCCATTGTGTGCCTGCCTCCTTCCTGGGAAAACCTCTGGTCAGGGCAATAAAGCAGCTTCAGTCCCATGGCTGTTCTGCTGAAGGCTCTGTCAGGGCACATATATCAGCTTTCCAAAGCAGCAACAGCACATTAGCTCATTAGTAGCTTCACACAAAACAGATCTGCAGTCCCTCAGTGAATAGGACATAGCTGCCTTTGTGCAGGCAGGATTTTGACAAAGCACTACAAAGTGTTGCTTAAGCTCCAAGGAGGAGTGAGACAGTGACAAAGACGAGGCAATAAAGCATGTCATAGATCCAGTTAGATTATTGCCATAAACGTTTTTCCCTGATTAAATATTTCTAAAGCATCCATGATGTCTCAAGACAGGCAACCGTATGTTTAATGCAATGATTGGAAGTTAAAAAATGTGAAAACACCACATCTCACTTCTCTGATTCCCTTAGGTCCTAGAGGCTGAAATCACATAAGATTTCTGTGAGGCTGAGGTTTTTAAGTGTCACTGTCCTTTTTTCATAAAAACAGATTTTTTACCCAGTCAATATAAAATAAACATGGAAATCTTTTTCAGCCCAAAATTGCACCCTGTGGTTCACAGAAGCTAGGAAATTTTGGTGGAGGAAGAGAATGGGATATTTCGCATCTTACAAAATATTTTGTGATATTTTATGTGGAGAGCAGTTGATACAGATTTTGTAGATTAAATTTTATGTTTGATCACTAACAGAGACATTGTGATTATGATGAAACTTTTCTTTCAGAGAAATGTTCCTCTGTGGCTAAACACTTTTGAAAAACCTGCTCCAACATGTCTGCATCCTTAGCAAAGCACCTAAAAACCATTGAAATTTAATTCTAATATGTTCTTCTAATATGTTCAAAATCTAGTTCCCACAGACACTATGGATTTCCCTGAAAATGTAGCGTGCATTTTCTGTAGGATCAGAAAATTGCCATCTTCCACACAGAACGTGTTTTGTTCCAAAGGGAGTGCATTTGCTGCAAGCAGGTATTTAATGCCGCAAATAAATGCTGGAGCTGTTGCAAAATCTGATTGAGAAAGGAAAGCAACATCTTTTTCATGCAAATCTGACAGCCTTGGCAGGAGTTTAACTCCAAAGTGCCCATGGTAAAAGAAAAATCCATTTAGGTGATAGAGATTGTAAAACACCACCTCATGGAGTACTCTCAAGAACTCTGAAAAGGTAAAGGCTGAGACTGTTCGGGTAATGAAGAGCTATGAATTCCTTACAAAGGAAAATGTTAAAAAAATACCATTCATTTTCTTTGGTTTGTTCTGTCTTCTCAGCAGCACCTTTTAAGGATAGTGAGTGAAAGGAAACACTTACTGTGAACAAGTACAATATTGACAAGCAATGAATTAATGAAAAACAAAAATCCACATCCTACAGAAACTGCAATTTCATGTTCTTTCTGAAGACATTACAGAAACACAGAGTGACACTTGAAGTTATTCAGTCCCCAACTAATACGAATGAATTCCTAACTTCATGGGATTGGTATAAGCCTTAGAATGTATTGTAAAGGCTTTGAACCCAATTTTTCATTTATTTATTTATTTATTGCGTGCCATGGGGTATATTTTGAAAATAAGTGGTAAGTGTAATGGAAAACAACGTGAAGTGACCACAGCCAGTCATCCAAATCCCAGAAGCTTTGCCCACTGACTTCTGTCCCTGTTGCCAGTGGCTGTGAGCATGAATGTCTCACTTTAGTCATTTCCTGAGCGTTTGCCTCGTCTGCAAGGCAAGCTGAGTGTCTCGCTTCAACCACTCACTTGCAGAGCTTTCCATTTATTTAAAGACAATACCTGAACTGTTTTTAATAAGACTTTCTCAGTTTGAACTCTTCATAGTGTCCTCAGCTGTGAGAGGGGTCTATACATAAAACTTTGATGCGAATCATGAAGTAATAATGATAAACCATGATTAACACCTTCTGTCTCACGTGTGGTAGCTTTCATCTGACCTCTGCTCAAAATAGTTTTGGTTCATTTTTTTATACCATCATTAATCTGCTGAGTTTCAAAACATTTGCATGAGGTAGATGATAATAATTTGCAGACAAGGAGAATATGATACAGATGCATCTTCTCCTGGAAAATACCAGTAACTCAGCTACCAGTGCTGCTATTATCAAGGGACATTTTACAAAATTTCCTTAGAGAATGAAAATATTAAGGAACTTGTCCATGGATCACAGGAGGAATCAGGTTTTTAAACCAGGAGTTTTGTTACAGCTTCATGTACTATCCTTTAGGCAGAGCTACCACCACAATTTAATTGCTCAAATCTAATTACGATTCTTTTCCAAAATAAACATCACATGACTTATTCTTAAGTTCTGCAGTAATTATTTTACTTCTTCCAACACAGAAATGTTTAAAAAGTACACAATCAATTCTTATCTGAAGCAAGATTTCATTCAAGATACCGTGTTTAGTATTCTTTATTTTCCTTCTCTTTTGTAATCCAGATATTGACTTTCCTATGGCACAATAGCTAAGGTGAAGCTTTGAAATATAGAATTAGAATGAGTTGGGGAATAACAAACTCTTTGGTTCTGCTATTTTGGTTTGAGGGTTTGTATTTTTTTGCTTTTAATAGCACATTAAAAATTCTGTCCTTCAGAAAATAACTGTTGAACTTTAAGTACATTTTTACATTTATATAGAAAATATTAATTCATTCAGATATTGTAGATCTCAGAGCTAGTGATGAGTAATTCTCACAGTGTTTTTTTTAATATGTGAATGTACAAGACCTTTTAATATTAAAAAAATTCTCACTTTTAATCTCTTACCCCAAACCTGAAGTAGTCACTATGTCTGTCATCCCTTTAAAAGTCATTTTAAGTCAGATGCCCTTAAGCCAGGAATGGGTTTTGTAAGACTATAGATATAATTGAGCTAAAAAGAGACTATATTTTTGTAGTTTCCCCTGCCTAAAATACCTTTAAACTAATTTTAAATTATGTAATAGCATCTTTGGTCCTGAACCTGGACAGAAACAAATAGTGAAAATAACTTGAGGTTGCAGAAATTGTTACAACAGGATCTGACCTATCTCCCCCTATGTATCACTAGCATTCAGAATGGAACTGGAACATAATCATCACCTTATTATGGTTGTCATCTCATAATTTCCTAGAGGTGTCTCAGGTGTTTTTACTGAAGTTTTCACCAGTTGATTCAGAGTGATGTTGGACAGTATGAGACAATGTACCCATGACTCTTTATTAAGATTTAATTACAAAGGAAAAGCCTGATTCATCTTCTGGTGCAGACAGGAACAATTCAGGATCAGGCAGAAATGAGGAGTGAAAATAACAGACTGGTGGAAACTTACAAAGGACAGAAAAATACCCCAAAACTGAACTGTAGTGACTTCTCTTCACCCTGCCTGCCCTCTTTCAAAAAAAAATCTTAATGTAAGAGAAGAAAGTCCTCTCTTCCTCTCCAATTCCCCATCAAGAAAATGTTACGACTTTCAGGAAAGTACAAATGAATCCCTAAAACAGCCCAGTTCCCTTCCATAAATCAGGATCTGTAACTAGATTATATCACTCATAAAGTCATTTGCCAGAGGTTCCAGGGTGAACATCTCTCCCCTGATCCTGAGTGGAAAGCACTCTGGTGGTAAATAAACACAGCACATAGGTTGTTCAGCTGACTGTCCAGATTTCTGCTGAAAGGCAGGTACAAATGTCAAAGTTGGATACTCTGGAGAGTGGGAGGCCAGCACAAGAAGACAGAGGTAAGAGTTCAGTGTATTCTCACAGTAGTCAGGGAAGAGAAGGAAGAAAGAAAGATATAGAAAGCAAAAAAAAAAAAAAAAAATCACACATGCTGTCTTCTCTGTAAACAGAGAAACACACTTGAAACAGGTTTTTGAATGTTCACCATGATGTTTTCTGTACTGCTTGTTAGACTTACCAAGCCTCTTAAATACTCATTATGATCATCTAGAGCTTGTGGCAGTAACAATCTGTTTCAAGCATGTCCTGAAACTGCATTTTTATTTGCCAGTCGGAGAGGCTGCCTTGTCTCTTCCTGCTCCCACAGGGGTGCAGACCAGACCTGCACAGCAGCATGAGAAATGAGAGCTTGGGTTGAAGCTCAGGTCTCAAGCCCACAGTCACTAGCTCTAAAAAACTTTACAAAGATCATTAGTCATGTCTGGCGTCTCCATTTAATCCCACAGAACAGCAACTGGTACAAAACCCAACCAATTATCATATACTGGGAAATTCAAAGTGTGTCTCCTCAGTCCTGCCATGACAGGTTTTTGCTCCTGTGATCTGAATGTTTCAAAGAAGGCTGAATGCAGTCTAAAGTGAGGCATTTAAAATAGCTAATCATGACCAACAGTGATGTGCAGATCCTTGGTGTCATAGGAAGCCCTGAAAAATAAAAGGCCAAGGACAAGGTGGCAAAGTCACCCAGGAAACAGCAGACTGCTGTGACACCAGTGACACATCTCCCCTTCCCAGCAGTGACTGCACAGACAAGCCATTCTCCTCCCAGCAGTTCAGTGTGCCTCTCCCAGGGCAGTGACAGGCCAGGAAAGCCATCCTGTGCAGGAGGAGTGTCTGTCTGGTCTCAGCAGGTCCCCTGTAATCTCTCTGGGGTGATGACTGTCTGACCTCTAATATGGGGGGGGGGGGGGGGGGGGGGGCAAGTAAACAATTCTTAGTTATTCTTAAACAATTTTTTCACAGAATGGATCGGGTTGGAATGGACCACGGTGGGTCACTGGTCCAACCTCCCTGTTCAAGCAGAGTCATCCCAGAGCACATTGCACAGGGTTTTGTCCAGACAGTTCCTGAATATCTCCAGTGAGGACTTACCTATTAAATTTAATGCTTATGCATTTATGATTTGCTTCTTCTCCCTAGCTGTATTATTTTGTTAAAATGATCTTTATCATGGCAATTATTCTTACAAAGACAGTAGGAGATTATTGCTACAAAGTCCTAGACAGTAATGGTAGGTGTATTTAGAGAGCTGGGAATGAAGAAATAACTATGTGAGAAAGTGTTTTTTTTTTCTTTTAAAGATAGTTACAGCTTTTTTGATTCGATTAGCAGGAGTTAAATAATCTGTTTATTTGACAGCATATTTTAAAAGACCTTTGAGAGCAGATCACTGAATGAGTTGGATGGAGGCCACCTTTTGTCTCTGAAGCAGATGGATGGATGGGAGGAAATACATTTAAGACAAGTTTCCTGTGCCTCCATTCAGGAGGGAGGAAGGAGGCCCCCAGTAGACCCAGCTTTCAACCCCACAAGCATTCTTTTGCCTAAGCAGGACAAAGCTGAGTATGAGTCAGGAGGGTAATTTGAGATTAAGGTCTCTGAAACAAATGTATGAATAACTTCTCGTATTCATTGACTTCTTTTTCCATTGTTTCAAATTCAGATTGGGTTTTTTTTTAGTTTATTAAAAGTAGGTGATATTTGAAATGAAAAGCAGTTTTGCTTATCAAATAATAAAACATTTTCATTCAAAAAAGCAGGAAAGAAATACATCAACTCCAGGAAAAAAAAAAAATCATCAAGACCGATTTAATAAAGCCAAGGCAAATTAGTGGAACATCATCATACTGAACATCTGGTTTTTTTTCTGAAAGGAGTTCGCCCATAACTTGGAATCCAACTCTAAAGAAAAATTAAAGACTGCCTATTTCCCAACAGCATCAAAGTGCCCTAATTTTTAAACACCCAAAATAAAAATAAAAAAACTCTAACTCAGTTACTTGTGTGTTGACTCCTTCCCATCCCCTGTCCCTTCAGAGAAAGGACCGTAATTCCGCCACAATCACTGTCTGTGTGCTGGTCGAGAGGTGAATCCTGGTTCCTGCATAACCTCACTTACCAAGGATGGATTTGCTTGGTCACTGCAGATGAGTCCACCCATTTTCTGTATTTGAGTTCCCCTCCACTGGGAATATCTGACATCATCCAACTGTTTATTCCCCTTCTTTATAAACCAAATACTTCATTCTGTCAGTGGGGATTTCTCCTGCTGCTTCCTGCTGCAGATATCCAATCAACTATCTGCCTTAAAATCAGAGACAACCCATATCCTACCAGTCACTGACCTGGAATTCCAAAAGGCACATATCCCTCTGAATGAAAACCAGGTCACTGGAAAACTGCCTGATTTTTTAATGTCTGGGATGTCCTTTGCCACAGAAATCACTCGGTGTGGCAAGGAGTCCATCCAAGAAGTCCTCACATGGCACTGCACAACCTGGTACTCCTCGCATACATGGCCTTCACAAGCAGGTGCTTTTTCTTCCTTTATTAAGGGCAACCAATTTGGAATATTCATAAGTCGGTTCTATGGTGCGTACCTTAGATTGCATTTAATACAGCTTATTTAATATTTTATTTATTGGAAAAGGATTCCAGGTGTCTACAAATGCAGTCTACACGGTTATCTGGTAGCCAATAGCTGCTGCTAAACTCTAGGTTAGAAGAAATTAAACTTCCTGGAACTATCACTGAGGTTTGTCTCATTCACTGTGTAGTGGTCTTTCTTTGCATTGTTCCTAACTGGTTTTGTGTCCACGCCCCTGTTCCCCACTCCTCCAAGTAGCTGCAACTGTAAGCCTGTGAGGGACCTGTTTACATATTTCTTTTAAATTACTCTCTTCAAAGTGTATCACAGAGTCAGTGCATCATCACAGTGTTTTTTGGAAATGCACGTTGATGACCTGAGAAATCAAAACAGCCCTCAAAACAGTCAAGGAGAATTCACAGGAATTCCTTCATGCAAAGCTGGGCACCCTAAAACAAAAAATGCTTTCGAGTTCAAACCATTGTTTATTTTGGAGCATGTTTCTCTCTCAGCTTTCAATGGTGACCTAGGAATGAGCTCACCATTGGAAGCAAATCTGTCTTCTGTTTCCACTCCTAAAGGATTACCTACCCTCTGAAGCTCATGGGGTTATTGATGGCCTTACACCAAAATTATGATTTGGAATTCTGTGGAAAATATAAATACACACACATGCACATGTGTGTGACACTGACAGATTTAAAGTAAAAAAAAACTTGTTGAAATATTACAATAGAAAAAAAAATTAAATTTGTAATAAATAGATGGCTTCCTATATTCATGAATATTCTGCTTTGAGATTGAACAGGAATATATCTGACCTAGCATGACTGTGCAGGAGAACAGCAAAACCCTGTTGTTTTGTAATGTGCATATGAGCTGTGTAGCATTTGGCAGCATCTCAGACTAAGTTCCCGTTAACAAACACCCTCATGCTGCCTTTGTGTGAGGTTGTTTGAAATGCTTTTCTGCAATCAGATCCTGTGAGCTGGTGCTGCTGTCAGCTGATCAGTGCTTCAGCTACAAGGCTGCTGACAAGCCAAGCACAAACTGCTCTGCCCACCACTCTGTGCTGCCCTGCAGGAGATGATGAACATCAAACAGCAGAATGCACTGACGCTGCTTTTGACGACAATTTGGGACTTTGTAGGCAGCAGTGTCTGCCAGCAGGGCCAGCATATGGAAAAGGCACATGAGAAGGCATGTGACAGACCCCTAAGATGTCATTGCCAAAGATGGCCTCATTTTGATTTCATCCCCACTCCTGCTCTTCTGACCTTGTGAGTGCACACTCCTTTGAATCTTTTTCACTCATGGGGTCAGACAGGTCCAGGATCCGCTCTCCAAGTGCATCAGGAGCTTTTCCATTTCAGCTTCTGCTCTGTGCCAGTGGTGTAGGGAGGAGTTCAAGACCTGGTGAGTGACAAGTGTCCCACCAGCATGCAAAGCTGAAATCTTTTTTTAAGTTAAAAAGAGATGGTTTTACGTTTCCTCTAGCAGCAGTTAACCTATCAAACTGAGCATTGCCTGAAAGGCAGGTACAGTAATGACAGACATGGTATGCCACCAGAAGCAGCAAAAAAATAAAATAGGCACTGGCTTCTCTATTTTGGTGAAGTGTCTTAAAATCTGCTTTGAAGTCACTTGTTCTGAAATTCCTGACAGCTGATTTCTTAAGCTTGCTTTGGTGTCTCCTCATACACACCTCTCCTTCTCCCTTTCCTGCCCTTTTGTCTGTCCTTCACACATTTCAGAGAAAAAGATTATAAAATGCCACCCTAAATCCCAAATCTACAGATGCAGGAGAGACATCTCTTAAGTCATTCCTTCTCTTTTTTTCACTGATGTATTCTCTCAAGAGTGATAATCATCTTTTTTGAAATGCAGGTCTAAGACGGAAGGAATTTTTATCTGGAAGAGTAATATAAATTAGCTTTGACTGCCAGTTTCCACTGATTATTACTTTCCAGGCGGAATTCCTACAAATTCTTGAGGCATGACCTCTGATGAAAAAATAAACCCCTTTAAAACTTGTTTGAGAAATTCCAGATAACTTTCACAAGAGATTTAATTTTAGAGCATTAACACAGTCTTGGTTGGAAAGATAAAACTACAATGCAGTTATTTGGTAGGAGTCATTACTGAACAGTGAAGTCATTTGAGCTTATTTTACTGTGCTTATCTTTTTGCTCTCTTTTTTCCCCTCTCAAACTAATTTTATTATGCATTACTCAGTGCACTCTGGATTCACCCTCATAAAAGGATAAAGTATCTCAGCAGATATCCAGGCTTAGGCAGTGAGTTTGAAAGTAAACTCACAAGCCTTAGTTATCTACACCAAAGAGCCAGTGCACGGGGTATTGTCTATGCATTGTCAGTTAGTGTTCATTAGCTTGTAAATCTTGCATTTGTGAGGCTTAAGCAAAGGTAAAAGCTTCCACAGATAGAAAAAAGCTGTTTTAAATACCATTGCCAAGCACTTACTAATGGCAAAAGCATCTTTGAATCAGATTTCACCTCTCCTAAGCAAATAAATTAAAGAAAATTTGCACCGTCTAATAGAGCAAGCCACTGTCCTGCCCCTCTATTTGATCTGCAGATGCATGAAAAGGTAGAAAACACGTTAGAAGATATTGTCTTATGCTGCGATCATTTTCATACCCATTTTTGAAGTTTTAGGCCTAGGGCCCCTAGCTCTTTAAGGGTGTACACGCTGCATTGAGATGTCCTGACTTTTGGAACTAGATGATTTTTAAGGTCCCTTCCAGCCCAAACTATTCTGTGACTCTCGAGTCAAGCGCACTTCTGCTTGAAGAGGTGTGCCGGTGTCACTGTGGTCCTGCAAAAGCACCTGCTCTGAGAAGTGGGTCCCCTCTTTTAACTTGAAGTGAGCCTTGGAGTGCTGGAGCTGTGGCACTGCCCAGCCCAGTGTTCCCAGTCAGAGCTGCTGCCAGGCCAGTATGCCTGTTTCTGGGCTAAGGGGGAACAATTGCCATGCTCTGAAGGCGACGAGATCCAAACGGGTTGGGGCTTCAAGGGAAATCATTCCTCTGCCCTCACCTGGGACTTCAGCCCTGCCAACTGCATTGTAGATGTTCCTTAGACCATGTAGACCTTCCACAGCATCAGAAGGTCTCAGGTCTCAGAAGCATTGGGCACTGCTTTCCACTCCAGGCTTTCCACGAGCTGGAGCGAGCAGCTAGCTCCAATCGCAGGGACAAGTCCTGCTGTGCACTCACCTGTACACGAGACAATGCTTTTTTTGGGTTTTTTTCCTACTCAGATTGTGTCTCCTAAAGTGTTTTTCTTCCCAGACAAGCACTGACAGCTGGTGCTCCCCAAGGCCTGCTGAGACATCACCCCGGCTGCCTGCACACAGGCACCTGCCCAGCAGCAGTGTGCTGCCCTGTCTTATGTACTGTGGATGTAGGCACTGGCTGAGGGCAGGGAGCTTCACAGGTCATTAGAAGCTTCTTTTATGTGTGAGGACCAACTTAGAATAAGGCCTCACCTTTCCTTCCTGACAGCTGATTACAGCACTGCTTCAGGAATTCACTGCCCTGCATGAGAGGAGCATGATCACTTTTTGGATAGGAAAGCAAAAAGCTTTTTGGGCAATTTGTTTTCGTTTGGAAAAATTCCCTATTCCCCTGCAGAAACATCAAATTTAGTCCTCCTTCATCTCCTGTGTTGTGTTGTTTTCCAGCCCCTTCTTTTCCATTAGCTCACGCTGCTCATCTCACTGACAAAAGAGAAGAACAGAGCAGGGGAGGAAGGCAGCCCAGAATGTAACAGCCTTTCTCTATTTTATTCAAATTTTTTTAGTCATCAATCTTACAGCTTTACTTCTCTGCTTCTGTCTATGCCAGCTCTGAAGCATTTTGCACCTTGATCTTCTCCTCTTGTTGGTGCTTTCCTGTCAGCAAGTTGCATTATTTCTTTCCGAAACCCCATCCATATAAAGCTGCTTTCTTCTTTTCAGCACATCCCCAGCAGAAGGAATTCAGATAGCTGAACTGGTAGCAAGGTGATTCTGGCTGAACAAGAGGGAAGTAGATTTACACTCAGTGATTACATGGAACAGTATTTGCATCCAGCAATATCTTGACATGCACAGAGGAGGGTGTCAGGTGGTTATAGTCAAACACTTTTTTCCCCTTCAGGGAGGGCCCAGCTGCCTTAGCCAAATTAGCTGTTTTCTCCACAACTTAGCTTTATGGACCAGCCTATTTACCATGTCTGGAGCACAAGTGCATGATTGGTAGCGTCACTAAACGGGACTCATGCATCTACCTCAAATAAATGCACTTAAAAAGCATAAATTTTAGGGGAGGAAAGACAAAACTTTCTCAGCTGCTTCATGAGTATCTTCGTATAGCTCCCACTGGAACAGGTCCATACCTTTCTTGACCAAATTCATTAACCAGGGCTGGACTAGAGATCACTCCTCTGAGAAATGTAGGCTTTTGTTTTTAATAAAACATGTGGGTGAAATTAATATGTAAATAAATGAATGACTTTCAAATATCCCAGATAACACTTGCTGAGCAATGGGTCAGGCCAGATTTAATCTAAAAATCTTTCTGCTGCGTGTAAATGGTTATGTCATAGCATTTGTCTTTAATTACTAAACTGTTTCCAAAGGCTTGACTCATGACATGTTCCTTGGTTAACCACAAAAACTTGTACTACAAGATTTGCCATATAGATTCTTTTTTTTTTTTTCCTACAGCATTGTTAAGCCCTGGCTCCTGAAAAAAGAATGTAACAATCTCCCAGAGATAGACACTTGATCTTTACAGTAGTGAGAGCTCTTTTTTTTTAATGAATTTTCCATATAAAGGAAACAAGGCACTTTTGACTCATAAGGAATACTGCAACATCTTTAGTATTGACAGGAAAAAACCCACAGAAGTGAAAGCATTTAAAATAGAATTATTTATATATCTCTGTATAAATCCAGATAGGAAGGATCACTTTTATAAACCTGTGTGGGATGATTTCTGTAACAAATTGTAGCATTTTCTATATGTCATGGTGACCAACCTTTGGCAACAGCAGATATTTTGAGAAAGGCTGTCTCTCCTTGTTCCTAGATGTGTAAAATTTCTCAGGGTCCATGAGCCATATCCTAAGTATGACCTAAGGATGAGGTCATGAAAATAAAGAGTATCACCTATTCTGTGAATTAAAAGATTAATCTGGGAGCCTAAAGAGTGTTTGATAAAGGAGGAAAAGTAGGATTTTGCTGTTGTTAGAATGGAAGTGTTGATCTGATCGCCCAGATCTAAGAAGGACATTTTAAGATTGAGCTGGTGGCTTTGTACTTCCCAGAGAAAGTCAGAGAAGAAAGGTGTAAGCAGAACCAGTTTACAGAGGTAAAATACATATTCAAAATAACTTTTACCTTCATCTCTGTAAGCTGAGTCTAAGGTATGGGAAAAGAGTGTACCCAGTATTACAAGCTGATGTTACTTAGAGCACAGGAGAAACTGGCTTCTTCCATCTTTCAAATGGAAATACAGCAGTTTGGAACCTGTTAGGAAAAAGCACATTCTGCCAGTACATTTATATAGGGCTACAAGCTGTCACCATGGGAGCTGTTCAACTCCTGCACTTTAGATTTTGGAAAAGCTGCTGGTAGAAGTCTACCACCTGCTCAGTACCCTCAAGAGCATCTCCATCTCTTCAGTTCCTTTGACTACTGGCCTTGCCCTGCTCCCTCATGGGCTGGAATTCCCACACAACACACATAGCCCATGGCAACCAGCTCTCTTGCCAGAACACACAAGAGGAGAGTTGCACTGAAATTCTTCAGTTCAAATCACTGAGCAGAAACATCAAGAGAAATACAGGCTGATCTGACACCAAAACAAGTAACACCTTGTAGGTCGAGGGAGGTGATTTTCCCCACTGGTGCAGCCTCACCTTGAATACTGTGTGAAGTTTTGGGCATCACCCTATAAGAAAGATATTAAACTGTTAGAGAGAGTCCAAAGGTAATTCTGGTCACTTACAAATTTTCCTGTTTCCAGAGCACCTTGGGCTTCTTTCCATTTTCCCCATCCCAGGAGACAATTCACCATCTACAGCTATTAGACCTTGCTGGGTGATATTCTTACCTGGCCAGACATTTCTGATTAAATTGGTTTTCTTTCTTTAAATTTCCTACCCCCACCTCTTCTACTTCTAATCAGTCATGCCTGTCTGTAACTGTCTCCTCAATGTATCAGGCAATTCACTTCTGCTTGCAGGTTTATATTGTCTCTCTAATGTGAGTCTCTATACCACTTACCAAAATTCTGCATTTTGAGATGTTTCTTTTGTTTGTTTTTCTTGTATTCTTATGCACTCACCACCTTCTCCTACATTTTCCATTTTTTAAGTGTTATTAATGAGGGTGGATTTGTTTGCCAGCTATGTTAGCTCATATTCTACTTCAATTTCTGTTATGTGTTTTCTTTTCAACCAATTTCTAATGATCCTAAAACATAAATGGGAAGTTTGGAAGATAAAGGCACAACCTTCTGATATTGTACCTCCTGCTGTAAAATATGGTTTGTGTATAATATAAGGTAGTAATACACTTTTAATGCTAAGATCCTTGAGATGAGGGTCAAATGTGAGTTGTAAGATCCTCGGACCCGACTTCAAATTTTTGTGAAATGTCTGTAAATTATTCTAAGGATACAGGCTAACAAACAAGGCCTACAACAGCAGAGGATTCACATAATGCTTTTCTGATTTTCTGTCTGCTAACTGCCTTCCCACCTGGCAGACCCTGACAAGGGAAGCATTGCCCTGTTTGAAGGCATGTGTTTATAGTTGGAGTTTTAAAGATGAAGGAAACTTACTATTAAGAGCATGTCTTACCCTGTGAGAACTTTTTTTTTGCCTTCCTAGAAGCTCAAAAAGGGCTCACACCCTCCAGCTAGAAAACAGTTCCCTCTTGAAGGTTAAAGTTTTCCCCCCGAGCATTGTCTCACTTCAGTTGCAATGTCTTGCTTTGCAACTGCATGTTTTAATTCTCTCTGAAAAAAGCAAAGCAAAATAATTTATAGCTTCTATAGAATGGGAGATTAACTGATTTGTTTATTTGTTTGTTTAAAATCATTACTGAAGTATATAAATGATCTTTCCCTACCTTGAGCAGACTAAATAATGGAAGGTTCTGTGAGGAGAGTTTAAATATTTCACTCATTTTAATGCTCTCTAAAATTTGTATTTAATTAACTGTTTTAGTGAAACTGCCAAGTACTCAACTTCATTTTTGTAATACTTTCTGGAGTCTCGCACCAATGTAACCTACAGAGGAAGGATGACACTTCACAAACAATATTTATGTATTCCTCACCAAAAAGCAGTTTCTACCTCTGGGTAGTGATGCAATTAAGTCATGCAATACTAGGAAAGAGTTGATGTCTGCACTGCAGATGCCTCTCCTGAAAAGGAGGGTTCCTTTGGCTGCCCTTCTCTAGCAGCAGAATGCTGCTGTACTTCAGAATTAGAGGAGCAGGTTGCAAGAAAGGTTTGGCTGGTATCAAACCTTGCCTCGGTTTTAATGAAATGCTTTGATTAAGTGGTGCTTCCTTATTCTTCATTCACACTCAGGTGACTGCAGAGAAGAAGGGGAATATTTTGACCCTAATCTGAGATATATATTAAATACATTTAGGTGGCTAAGCATCTACTGTATCTTGTGGACTGATGTTTTTTTTATCCATCGAGTATGTGAGCTGAACAAATCTGGCTTGAGTTCAAGTGAAATTTGGCATGGGTCAGTAGCCTACTGTCCTCTAGGATTTTCACAAGAACGTGATTCCACATTTTATGTGGCTATGTACTGGTGAATGGAATGTTTAAATAAATAACAAATTGAGTCACTTAGCCCTGCATCAACAAATGAAGTGTCCCAAAAGGGATTCCCCACAATTTATAGCCATAGCTTGCTGAAGATTCATACTCAACTAATTTAAAGATGTTCAAAGTTGAAGAATGGCAAGATGGCAGGAAAAGTCCTCGCCCAGCAAATTCATAGAACTGCACATCTCACTCCCACTGCCTAAAACCTTTAGAGGGGCTTTAACTCAGAGCAGCTCCATCTGGACAGGGAGACATATATGTGTTTGCAACAAGAACCAAACTTGTGGCTGCAGTTTTCAGAAATTCCCTTGCATCTCTCTTACTTTTGTCTAGTAAGAGGATGCATTTTAATTAAAACAAACAAGCAAAACAAAAAACCAAAATAAATGAAACAAAAAAAAAAAAAAAAAGCAAAAAACTTATCTTCTGTGTAGCACATTGTTTCATTAGTAATGGGTTAGTCACAGATTAAAAAAAACGGTGCTACAAAACATTTGTTCTGTTTAAAAACAAAAACAAAACCAAGAAAACAAACAGTGGGGTGGTGGAACACAGAAAATTTAGGGGAGAAGCATATATCACAATTCTGCTAAAAGTAATTTAAAATATTGCTCAATCTTTGTTCTTCATAGCATATCTGATCAGTTTGTACATCTTGGACAATGATTCATAGGTTTCTTCATGTGTCTACCTACTTTTTTTTTTAAAAAGGACAAGCTGTTTCTGACTGAGGTATATGAACCTTATCCCACAGGACTTTGGAAAGGTCGTCTGCTTTTCTTTGAGTCTTAAAAAAGTAGAATTCTAAAAGGTACTTTCCTTTCTGTGATTTAAGTTCACGAGCATTTATCATCATGTCAAGTCAGTTTTCTTTGAGTAGAAGCGTTCCAGAAAAAAAAAACAAGGATGACTTATGGATTGGGACACAATGAACTTTTCCTGCTGCCAGAGCTAGCCACAAGGCATTTCAAATGCCATCCCCTCTGTGGTGACTCTGCCCAAGTGTCAGTCAGTATGTGAATATAACTGGAACTCAGCAGAAAAATGCATTTTCTGGAAAAATAGAGAATTTTTTAGGGACAAACAAATTCAAATATTTAAATTCAGTGGACTGGAGCTGAAACACTCCATTTTCTGCCCTCAGTTCCAACTTCAGGTCCCATGAAACAGGGGGGTCCTAATGAAATTCCTAATGGAAAAACAAGATGGAAACAGGGTGTTGAGGGCTGATCTCTCTCAAGAAAACTAAGAATTTACCTTACAGAGCAAGTGTTTCGACTGATTTGAAACAAAAGTTGGTTAAATCTTCATCAGATGTAACCTAGCTGGATCTTTTAAGGTGGCAGAAGGTGCTTTGTGGCTGGAAGGGCAACTAGAAGTCTTTGGCCTACAATATTGTAGCCTAAAGCAGTAATTGCAGTGCAGCATCTGCTGATCAGCCAAGGTAAATCTGCCTGAACTACCATGGGACAGAAAGGAGAACATTCACATTTTGGACACTTACAACGTGTTTGCTGCTATTGTAAACCTTTCCCAGCCCCCCAGGAAAACACATGCAATGTTTATGACAAATCTTACCTTCACCATGATACTACCTGTGTGTTTGAGATACATCTATTCCATGGGTGGAATTCCTTATCATTGTCACTGATCTTTCGCTTTCTCTTTTAAAACACCTTTATTCATTCTTGCTTTTTGTAGTCTCATACAACCTTCTATGCTGCACTTCAATATTTCTTTCTTATTCTTGGGAAGTAATCCCCTTCAGTTTAAACTGAACTCGTTACCCCTTTCTGGCTGAAAGGATTTATTAAGAATTGCTCTAGGTTATGTCAACCAACTTTAACAAAAATGGCTTTTGATTTCATATCAGCTCAGATGCTGACTAGTGCTTGTGGTTTTCTGGCCTTTATTGGATTTGACATAAATATCCACACTGTGATCCTTGCCAGCATTTGTTTTCCCTTTTGTACAAAATGAAGAATACAATAATTTTGCCAGTAGATTTTGTGATCAGCAAAGTATTTGCACAGCCCAGTTTATTTTTCTAAACAAAAAAGGTGGGGCTTGAATGATTCAGGGAGCCCATTCCACCCTCCTAGCTCTCCTGCAGGCTAAAATACAGTGAGCTGAATGCCATCAATCTTACCTGGATGACCCATTGCAGGTTGCAAATGTACGCAGCAAGCTTTTCCTTGAAAATTTATTTCAACACAGGACTTGGGGGCTCTCACTAGTGCTCAATAAAGAACCATCAGGCCTATGAGTCCCCTCCTAGTACACAATCATGAAATATGTCCTTTGGCAGGGACAGCACTTTCTTTTCCCACAGAAAAGGGGAGCAAAGATTTTTTTATTGCACTGCTGGGGCACACGTCGCTCTCCAGGGAAGTGCTCTGGAGCAAGGGGAGGTGTGATGCAACATTAATAAATGACCACCACGTTGATAAATGACAAGCAGCGAGTGCTGCGATGGGGGGAAATATCACAATTAGGCCAGAGTGCAAGTGAAGGGTCATGTTGTGCCTCTGGGCCCTGCCAGAGCTGGAGAAGCAGCTGTGGTGGCTGAGCAAGGACAACGTGAGCTTTGCATCTTCAGCACAAGCCCAGCCATCACAAAGATGAGCAGCTGCTGGGGATGGCACCATCCCTGGGGCTCACTGTACCTTCTTTAAAGACCCACTCGGGTCCACTCCTGCTGCTGGCAGGTGTGAGGAGCCCTGAGGGTGGAGTGCTCCTCAACCTCTGACCTTCCCTTCCTCCATGTGGGCCGTGTGGATGACAGAATCTGACCTAGCAGTTCTTAGGTTTGTGTTCTCAGGACCAAGTTGAGTGGACCAAGGCAGCAGTGGAGAGAAAGGAAACTGTGCCTTCCTGTCTCTTTTCTCTCTGGAAAAGCCCTTGCAAGAAAACCAGATCATTTTCCTCGCTGTCTGTCTGTGGTGCATTTGGCTTTGAGGGCGTCTGTGGCTTGTAGGGGAGCCAAAAGGAGAAACTCCCCCAGGAAGACAAGGGAAAGGCTTCAGGTTCACCGCCCAAAACATCATGCAACTGGTCAGGTTTGGGGCAAATTATTCACCTTCCTGAGGAGGAAGGAAATATTGAGAAACAAGTTGGTCACTAGCCCTAAAATGGCCCAGTTTTGCTTCGTTTTTTCTAGGACATGTGGCAAAACCACGGTCTTGGCTCTGCTGGTCTTACCTAGAGTCAAGGCCAAAGGCAGATTTTTATTATGAAGACACTTGTTCAGGCTCGTGCAGTAGAAAATTTTGCAAACCAGTGCAATGAGAAGATGGAGATCTGTCATACAAAGCAGTTATCACAGCCATCCTCATCTGATTGTTAAATAGCTGCAGCTTCTAATAGTTGCATTTGAAAACATTTATTCCTAATAATTGCAATAAGTAACCTACTGCACTTCTTGCCAGAGTCTTGCATCTGGAACTAAAAAGATTTCCTTTCCCAGTCTTTGAACCCAAGAGCAGAGTAACCCAGCAGAACTACGGTGACTCATTACCACACTGTAGAGGCTGAAAGGGACCCATTTCCACCCACCCATGAAAACAGAATGGATCTATCTGGACCACGTCACACACTTTTTCCTTTCACTTATAGAAAACAGAAACTGTATTTTTTTCCCCCTCTGAAGATCATAACTGTTTTTCATGATTAAGCTCTGTTAAACAGAGATAACCATGATCTTGTCTTGTGTGTCTCTTCAGAATTTAACATCATGATCTCCCAGTTCTAGCACAACACAACTGGTGATCAGATATGAAGAACTGTCATCCTGATAGACAGTCAAAAAATGTAAATGCAATGTAAAAAACCCCTGGCTTCTCTTAACTTTGGCCTCTGAAATCTGGGGAAAATGCCTTTTTACAGATGATCTTAAAAAGGTCCTTTTAAGATCATCTATAAAAAAGCCTGTGTAACAAATGCAGTACTGTGGTATAGTATTCATTGTATATAATAGCCCTTCTTTGTACCCTCTCCAGCTTTTTGTTTGGGCTGGGTTATTTTTGCAGGCCAAGTCTGGTCTCTTCAGCCCACCTTCTGGTCTTGGTTCTTTGGAAAAGCAGCCCATCCTGCAGCTAGCACAACCAGCCATCCTCCCTGGTGAGCCAAAGTTCACTAGAGTACCTAGTGCCTCTTCCCTGCTTCTAGAAGAATCACTGCAACCCCTTTTTGTGTTCAACCTCATCTGTCATCTCACAAATTCGAGTCAGATGTGGAGCAAGGTGGGCCATCGTCAGCTGCTGCAGAGCCAAGCACGGACAGTAAGCAGTTACACATTTTCCTTCAGGCTTTCTCAACACATTTCAAACAGAGACACTTGAAAGTGAATCCATTTGTGTGAGTCAAGAGACCTCCACGGGCAATGCCAGCAGCATGCATCAGCACCAGGATGGGACTGGGCACAGCCCACAGGCAGCTTGGGCACAAATGTGTCACAGAGGGGTCACTCCTGAGCACAGCAAGCAATGAAATCACATGCTGAGTGGTTTGTTTTTAAAGTGAATTCCGTAGGTACAAGTCATCAGAAGAAGAAAACGGCCCATGGACAATATTATATAATCCAGACAAATACACTAATAGGGGATTTTCCAATGGAAGAAACCTTACATCATGCCTGAGGAAGTAAAAATAAACCTGGCATTTGTATTTGTTCTAAACACAAGAAGAGCCTTGGTGAACTACTAGTTGTATTTTTTTGGCTAATTATTAGTCATGCTGAGCATTGTGATACTGGTTTTAATTTACGCCATAACTGCATCCTAACCTCAATATTAAAGTACCCTAGACTTTCAAAATCAGTTTCTTTCTAAGACTCACTATTTCCAGAGCACTGTACACTTTCCTAATTACTGCTGATGTTTTAGCCATTATTGAACCTCCTGTGACCTTCTTCAGTGAATAAAATAGTACTGGGATTTGAAAATGAACAAGTTACTTGCGAAGTAAAATAAATCAAATAGTAAGGTTTATATAGCAACCTTCCCATGTGCCAGATACATTTAAAAATATTTCTTATCGTTGGAAAAACAATTACTTTTGCTGTATTTTTCATCTGAAGATCACTAGTGAAAGAAGATATGTTTTGTTGTCAATGGCCTGTTCTCTTTAAACAGTGCACTAATAGGAAAAATTATGCACCTTGTTTATTGCAGATTAAAAAAAAAAAAAGAGGAAATGTGGAAAAGGATATGAAGTGTGGCTGAAAAGACATACCATGGCCTTAAGAACAAAGCAAACACGTAAGATGCAAAACTAGGTCTGTTATCTATAAACAAAGCCTTTCATTTTGAAGAAAAAAAAATGAAAGATCTGTATCACCATTTTGTGTTGCATTCGATAAAAATGAAATATTCAAGCAGACCAGGGGATTCCAGTGATTCACAGCATGTCACTTTTTATCCATGAGATGCATGATGAGGTGTTCATGACTTTCCATTGCTGAACAGTAGAATTATCCAGGGAGGAAAGTGTGTTTGGTTTTGGCAAAGCCTCACTGGCTACTTTTTTACAGAACTTTACAATTAGGTTCATCTGAGCAGACTCAAGTTACTGGCAGAGAGGTGTTATTTTGATAAAAATTAAAGCCTTCTTGACTTAAGCACCACAGAGAGCCAAAACCAAGTTGGGTTCACTTTGGGTGCCAGTTACAGCTTGTATGTGCTGATCTTACACCCAAGATAAGTCACAGCAGCTTTTGACCTGCTGTCTATGAGTCCCAGAGGGTGAGATAAGAATGAGGGAAGTGCAGATGTTCCTTCTCCTTCACACATCTTTTGCTGGGGGTGGACAGTGGATCATATAGAAATTGGCAGGTCCTCATTGCAGCTGTCTAAATTTGGCCATTCCCTTTCCCTCCACCCCCACCTCCTTCTCTTTCCAAGTAGCAAATAGAGCATCTCAGGGAAACAGCTGACCTGCAAGTCCACGTCAGGTACACAGGCTTTCTACTGGGGCTGCTCATTCCTCTGCCTCCTTCACCTTTGCCAAATGAAATAATTCCTGTCACATGTGAGTTCCTCTTCCAGCGCTGAGTCTTGGCATTGCTAGCCTCTGAACCACTTCTTTCAGCTATGAGAGAATCAGCTCAGCTTCTGAAATTCTCAGACTTGCTCCAGGTTTCTTTAAAAAAGGAACTTCTTACAACTCCTATTTCCAGGCAAGCAGAGGTACCA
This sequence comes from Cinclus cinclus, assembly GCF_963662255.1. Classification (NCBI taxonomy): domain Eukaryota; kingdom Metazoa; phylum Chordata; class Aves; order Passeriformes; family Cinclidae; genus Cinclus; species Cinclus cinclus. Next base: position 93,416,398 of record NC_085048.1, read on the forward strand.
AAACTTACTCCCTGAGCTCACCCTAGTTCCTGGGCTAGCTCGGAAACGGAAATAGGGAATTCAGTCCCATTGTGCTCCTGTCTATTACCAGCTGGCAGCAAGAAGAACTGAATGCAGCTGTAGGGCTCCTCACAACCATTCCATGTCAGCAGCCCTGACCAGAAACCTGGAGAAGCCACATCAACAGTCAGGCTTCCTCAGAGGAAGACACCATCCACAGGCTGAGCATGAGCCAACCACTCAGCTTTAAGGAGACTGGCCTTCTGTGGAAGGAGATGAACGTAGAGGCAGCTGACAGAAAGTCATTAATGCCCCTCAGCAGTATCCTGGGGCACATTTGTGTTGGGGCTCCTTTCTCAGCTGCGCTTTGCAGGTGACTTCACATCCAGGTGAGCTGTAAGTAAAAAGCTGGAGGTATCTATACAACTCACTTAGATTAGGCTGTTGGACAGAGAGGTCTCATCCCAGCTAGATTTCCTCTCAGTGTGAGTTCTGAGCATCATTTTTTCTTTCTTTTTCTAGCACACATTGTTCTGTTGGTACAGGTGGAGGCAGTGGGCATTTTCTGATGTAAAGGGTGAACAGTGTGGACTGTAGCACCTGTCAGCTGACGTTAAGCATAAGAGAAGAAGTTTTCAATTTTTTTTAATTTTTTTTTTAAACCTAGCCTGTAGTGATTAAGCTACCTTTCCTCTTAGAGAAAAAAGGACACTAACATGGAAGGTTTTCAAATATCAAATGGAAACACTGACATGGTAAACGCTATGCCACTCACTACAGTTTTTTCCAGAGCAGAAGTGGCTCTTAATATGACTGTCCTTTGAAAGATTTTCAAAGCAAGCAGAAGAGACTGTTAAGGGCCTCCCCGGAGACTCCTCTGACACCAAGTTGTGGACAGGTCCATTCCAAGCCGAAGGGAATTCCACCATGGGTCATAATGCAAAAGTCAAATTTAAAAAGCAGCCTCTTAGTAAGAAGTGGCTCAGTGGGGGCATTTGGTTTTGGAAGACTGAACTGCAGAATTTAAAAAATAACCTTGCACTTTCGTGCTTAGAACTGACAACCAGTGTGTAATATCTTACCAGCAGAATATGAAAGGAAAAATTCTTCTTTAGATGGAATGTGTGGGAAGTTTATGCCTCTGACTTTGCCTCTGAATCTTGAATATTCATTCCCCCTGACCTTTTTACATCATGCATGTTCCACAATCTGGAATCTGCTTCCACATCAATCTAACTTTGAATAAAAAAAGTAGTTTTGATATTTTTTTTTTTTTAAGTAAGGCTATTAACTTACAGTTTGGATTTTCTTCATAAAAGTATTCACAAATTCTTTTTTTCAGGCTGACCTTTGGCTCTGCGCAATGATGCAAATAACCTTCCTTCCAACTTACTGATGTAAAAGGGGAAAGAGCTGGGGGGGGGGGGGGGGAGGGTGGTGGATTGTAATACTACTGTCCTAGGAATTAGATCCAGCTGGCCTCCACAAATACAGTCAGCCACAGGGGTGGAGGGGAAGGAAAACAACAGCAACAACAACAACAAATTAAACATAGAAGACTTGATTTCAGAAGGTGTTGTGCAGCTACAGCTTTTCTGCATATTGGAACTGAGTGTTCTGTATACTTGGAAATCAGTCCCAGGAGTGGAATTGTTCTGTGCCAGTAATATTACAGGACAGCTATTCCTGATTCACTGGGTAATCCCCTCATGCTTTTCATGTAATCCTTAAGTTATTTTAGGTTGGAAAGTAAGGGTTGATTCCTTGAACCTTTTTTTCTTAAGCATGTCTTCCCTATCACCTGTGTCAGAGGAGTTTAAAGCTGGATATTAGGAAAAGGTTCTTCAATTAGAGGGCTGGGCACTGGAACAGACTCCCCAGGGCAGTGGTCCCAGCACAAAGCCTGACAAGAGTTCAAGAAGCATTTGGATAATTCTCTCAGGCATATGGTTTGACTCTTGGGGTATTCTGTGCAGGGTTAGGAGTTGGGCTTGATGATCCTGGTGTGTCCCTTCCAACTCAGCATATTCTGTGATTCTATAAAACCCCCTTTCTCTCTTCCCTTCTCACTGTCCCCTTAATTGTTTCAGCTACTGGTCTGACACTTGTGGGGAAAGTAAAACCTCAAAGTCCTGCAGTCCTGGATTTCAGAGTGCATAAAGGAAACCACTCTGTGTCTTCAGCTCTTTTTTTTTGATATGTGGTGTGATGGTTCTTGTTGTGGCAAAGACCTGCATACAACCGATGTTATCAATCCAGGCTGGGGAATAAACAGATTGAGAGCAGCCTTGGGGAGAAGGACTTGGGGGTGATGGTGGATGAGAGGATGGACATCAATGAGCCCAGAAAACCAATTTTACCCTGGGATGCTTTAAAAGAATCAGGGCCAGCAAGTCTTGGGAGGTAATTCTGCCCCTCTACTCCACTGTGGTGAGATCACAGCTCCAGTGTTGTGTCCAGCTTGGGATCCCCAGCATAGAAAGGACACAGACCTGTTGGAGAGTCCAGAGGAGGCCCACCAAGGTGATTCAAGGGATGGACCACCTCTCCTATGAGGAAAGACTGAGAGATGTGGGATTGTTCGGCCTAGGAAAGAGAAGGTTTTGGGGTGTCCTAATTGCTGCCTTCCAGAACCTGAAGGGAGCCTACAAGAAAGATGGACAGAGACCATTTACAAGAGCATGTGGTGACAGGACAAGGGGGAATGGCTTCAAACTGAAAGAGACTAGACTAGGTATTAGGAAAAAAAATTGTTACTGCCAGGGAGGTAAGGCACTGGAACAGCTTGCCCAGAGAAGCTGTGTGGATGCCCCATCCCCACTAGGATGGATGGTATAGGGGAAGGTGTCCCTGGCCAAGGCAGAGGGGTTGGAACAAGATGAGTTTTAAGGTCCCTTCTAACTCAAACTCATTCTATGTTTCTATGATTAGCTCAGTTGAGGGCACCAAGTTCGTTCATATGTGTTACACGAGGATGCTGGGAATTGTTATTAAGTCTCTTTTTTTGAGATGGCCATCTAGATGTGAAAACTTTCCTTGGCTGACATCACTTACCAGAACCTCTCTCTGAAGTATCCAGCAGCATCATTCCTGCCTTGGCATCAGGTGGCAGGCACTGAGAGCCTGATCTGGGCAGAGAAAATCAAACAGCAGATGAGGACTATTTCTGCTGACTCAGACCACAGCAGCAGGCAGCCCGGGAGTTTCCAGCCCTGTCTGCACACCCTACAGTTCTGTTAGAGATGGATTTGTTTGTAAGAAGGAGCGAGGGGCATGTCCAAAGCCGGCTGCTCTCAGGGGGACTGGGTTCGAAGAAGGGAGAAGCGCACATGGATAACGTGTTCTTCTCAGTACAGCTGCAAGACTGCCACCCTAAGGCCAGAGGGATGCACTAAAGCATCATTTTCCTTCCGAAGGCTCACACAGTGGTCCAGAGTGCCTGGATCTTAGCGGGATCATGGGTCCGTCTAGCTTCTGCATTCATTCCCACAGCAGTCAGCCTTGCATTTGCATTTTAACAAAGAGAACGTGGCAGTAGCATTTGAAGGGAATCCAGTGGGTGTAGAAACATGCTCCAAGGATTTACTGACTACCCGAAGTCTGAGTTCACCAATATAACCCTCCCCAAGCTTTAAAAAATTCTTGGATAAGTATTGGAAAGGTGATGAGATTGAATTAGAGTCATCGAATGTAAAGATAATATGTGATTTTTTTCATTTTGTTTGCCTTCTGATACTGCCTCGGCAGAGTTGATTTCACAGATTTTATTTCACAGCTGTGTTTTCTCATCAGTTTTTTAGGACTCTTAAAAAAACAGGAAAATACTGAGCAGTAGGAAAAGAAATCTGGAGTCACACACTCAAAGGACTTGAGTCACATTGACCCTGATGACTTTAAAAAAGAGAAGAGCCAGAATGCTCAGCTCTTCCCTCTTCCAGATGCTCAGGTCTTGGCTGAAAACAAAGGATTTGTGATATGAAAAGCCAGTGAGACCTGTGGGTGAGAGTGGATTCTGAGCCTCAGGTTCAGCTCATGAGATCCATCTGCCATTGTCCACTCCTGGTGCAGCTGAGGGATGGATGCAGATGGGATGTGCAGCTTGGGCAAAGCAGGGACCTGCCTCTCTGGAAGGAACCAGGGTCAAGCAAGCCATGGCGGATATTGGAATGCACAAACGTGTGTCCTCTTCCTTAGAGCTGGGCAAACAAAGAGTCTGTCTGGTTGGAATGATGATGATGTGTTTTGTCAAATCTCTGCAAAAGGAAAAAAAAAAATTCACAAGCTCTGATTTTAGGTCTCATTTGACATTTACAGAAGGCAAAGGATGCTCTCCCATGGACTTTGGCCCTAAAGCTTATTTGCTTCATAGCACGCTATGCACTAACTTTTATCAGTTTGCTCCAAGTAGGAATGAAAAGGCTTGTGCTGCATCCCATCTCCCACCCCACATTTTGGTGCCATTTTGTTCTGCACAAGTCTGACCAAAACTGAAATCTGAATTTTTAATATTACATAAAGCTTTTCTTTACTAACATTCTAGCTTAATTTTTCAGGGCCCTGCTTCCTAAAACAGTCCAGGAAGAATGAAGGTAAAATTATTATTTCAGGAGTGAGATGAGAGGAAAAGACCCTCTCTTTCAAGTTTGGTTTCCTGGTGTTTCGTAAAAGTGTACCCTCACATCTTCCAGTTTTATTTAGCATATATTATTTTCACTGAGGGGGTCTCATCAAACCATTATTTTGAATGACTGAAGTATTTATTTTGCTTCTTAGACCAGAGGTGTAATATTCTTTCTTATTTTGCTTTCTCTCATGCCAGCCCTTTAAGCGAAACGCTGAGCAGTTGGACTCTAAATGCAATTTAACATAACACTTATCTGTGCTGCTGTTCACATTGTACGAGGTAATTTCCAAAGGTCAGAGCAGCTGGATTCCATTACAGAAATGCAGAGAACTCAAAATAGCCTTTGTAAATATATAGTTTTTGAGGAATTCAGGCAGCTGCCTTCAACACCCCTGGGCCCTTATTGTTTCAGAATGCTTTAGTATCAGCCTGGGGTCAGAAATTACTAAATTGCTCCTCCTCCTCTCCCAGATAAGAAATTTCCTTTGGATAAACATTAAGAAATAGTCAAAAGCAGAGATATTTTTGCTTTTGCATTCTTAATCATAAGTTTTATTGCAATAAGCACTAAATCAAGAAAACTTTCTTCCATATGTGTTCAAGAACCATTTCCACTCCTTTTTCTCTACGCATATGACATTTGTTTTACAATGCTGCAGTTTACAAATCAAATAGTTTCTCACAGAGATAGTATGTTTTTATTCCATTTGTCCTTTTTCAAATAGTCCAAACGTCTGTGGTTTTGTCATTAAAAGTCCAATTGGCAGATATATACGGAAACTTTATGTTTTCCAGCTGGGCAACTACCAGTTACACATGCTCATTATTATTCATATTATCATTATAGTAACCATGGAGGATAATTCATGTGGCTTAGTCAATATTCAGTGATCTACAGCAGATACTGTCCTGAAACTGTTGGAACTGAATTCTCCTTCAGCTGTGAGGACATTTTAATATGCATCTGAGCCTCCTGACATAACCTTTCCTTTAGAATAAAACTAGGGACACCTTTGACCTTGAATTCTGGAAGTTGGTAGGGGTTTTAGATGTTTTCCTTCAGGAGGAATACCCTCAGTTTGGAATATATTCTTAGAGAGAAGGAATGCCTGGTGTTTGTTTCTCCCATACTAGTTTTACCCACCTGTAATTTTACTGACTGCATTGAAATAATTTTTGACCACCCCATTGACAGAGGAGGGGTAGGATCTCAACCCCGGTGTGAACGTTTTAAATCATTCTGTTTTTTCAGTGAGATTTTCAATTGCTGTGAAAAATTCTAAATCCCCAAATCTTTATTCTCCCCTCTCTCTGTAGCTGTAAATGGCCACACAAAGAGCATTCGCTCTTGGACAGAAGTGTTGTATGCCATGCTGTAAATCACTGAATGTACAAGTCTGTCAGAGAGGATGAGCAGGCTCTAAGCTGTAACCATCCTAGTGGGGGGTACCACTATCCTGGGCTAATTTATTGTAAAGCTTCAGCTGACAGGAGCAAATTTCTGTGGCCTGACATAGAATAGTTTATGAAGGATGTCAGAATTCGTCTATTTAGTTACTTCTGTAGTATTCATATCATGACCCTATGCTATATGAAGAACATGATCATGCAATTTGTGAGGCATAGCAACCTTAAGACTCTGAGATTTGTGGCTTTTAAAAATTAAACCATTGTTCACTGCAGTTATGAATTCCAGCCCATGAATTTAACAGGGAAAGTAGAAAGGAAAAGTAATCGGAAGCATGTAAGTGTTTTCTGAAATTTGAATGCAAAACTGCATTTGCAAGCATTTTTTTTCTTTTTAATGAGCTTTTCCTAAAGACCAGTTTCTGTACAGTATCCAAAAAAACCCTCCAGCTGCAAACATTATTATCAGATCTGCCCTGGATGTGTGTTGCTGTTGCTGTTGTGCCTCTCATGCAGCCATAAGATAGCTGGCTGCTGGAAACTGCTGGCTTTTTTACTGGTGGCCCAGTAAAGTTCAATCCATAACTGTCACACCACCAAGTCTTAAAATTTGCCTCCCTCTCCCAGAGGAAAGCATCATCAGTGGGATGCATTTAATAAGACAGGATTAAAGAAAATATTTTTAACTAATTTCTACGTCTCAATTTCTACATCTACACCATAAAAGTCTTTATATACATCTATACATGTTTTTATTGACACCTGACAGAGAGTAACAACCTCAGGTATAGAGATTTCAGCATCTATTATCAGAAAAAAAAACCCCTTAATATTATGCATTATGCAATATTACGGCTTTAAGCTCTAATAAATACTTCTTGATCATGATGTATGATATCTGCTACAACCACTGAGCAATGTTGTGGTAAAAGAAATAAGGTCAAGGATGGAAACTGAGTTAATATTTATGAATTAATATTTGAAGGTATTTTCGTAATTCTCATTCTGAGGGTGTGAAATGTGGTGTGCCTAGCTAGAAATGCACTCATAGGAGAGAGGTAGAGCCAACCTACTTGACTATGAATTGTGATAATTCTTTTTTCAGTGTTGCACCTATCCAGTATCATGGCACTTTATTACTAGCATTATTATTACTATTATTAATCAGATACAGTGATATTTTCCTTTCAGTGCGAGAGTGGGTATGCTTAGCTGTGTAGTACCTCTTGGTTTTTAATTTGGTTTTACACAAGAATTGCCCAAACATTGTAAAAAGAGTTCACAAACTCTTTTTAGAAGTTCCATTTACTCTGGATAACACCCAAAACTTTGGGGTGCTTAAATTTTCATGTATTAAGTTTTGAGACAAAATGTCAATTTTCTAAGCATATTTTTGGTTAACTGCTGTTGAAAGGCATTTATACAAAATAATTAGGGTATTTACATTCACTGCATCTAACATTTCACGGCCATACACTACCAGAAGTCCCCAGTATGTTGGCTCATCACACTGAGTAACACCTCGTTGAACAATGAGAAGAGGAAGAGTGTTATGAGGTCCCATTTGTGAGTGTTAGAGTTGTTCGTGAAGATCTGGGACCTGGCAATACAAAAACAACTGTTTGCTCCCACTCACATCTCACAGAGTGTGTTGCTAGTGCATTTTTCTGCTGTTGAGACACGCAGAGACAGCCCTTCCTGATGTGCAAAGGAATAAATCCAGCTTCTCACAAGAGCTGCCTGTTTTGTGGGTAACATCTTACTGCTGATCATATTTATTAAAACCAGGTACTTTGGAAAATAAATTCATCACTCTGTCACAGCCTCATTGAAGAAAAATTTCTGTTTAAACACATCTTGCTTCTTGATGGTTTTTTTTTTCCTTAGAGTTTCAAAATGTTGTGAAAATATTAGACCAGATGTGTGAGAAGTTTGGTCACTACCATCTGTTGCTCTTGATGAGCATTTGAAAATCTTGTAGGCATTCTAATCAAGTATCTTTGCTGGAAGTCCACAATGAATTCTTTGTTACTCACACTGTTTTTTTCAAAATATAACAGCTCCTCATGGAATAATATTTAGGCTTTTTTTGTTGTGTGATATTTGTAGTATTTGTTTTCATTCCCGGTCTTAGAAAAACTCCAGCTTGACCTTTTATCCTAGAGTTACTTATTATACAATATTCTGCATCAGTTCAAAGTACAGTGGAATAAATTCATTTCAAGGGGGCAAATAGTTCATATGTGTTATTTGGATATGTAGCACATGTTTACACCCTATTTGTTATTAACAGAGAACAGTAATTATGTGCTTGACAGCACTGGCAAAGCCTCACACAAGAATGGAAGTTGTATATGAGAGAGACCATCATGCCCTTTTCATGTTCCTCATTAAACAGGGGTAATGAAAACTTCCCAGAAGGGATTGCTCCATCTCTCATCAGCAGAGTTCTGCACTAGTTGTATAGTAGTAAGCAACTGTCCTGATCCTGCAATGCTGGTCAATGAATGAAAACCGTTTGATTTCAGAGGAGGAAGAATGACAGATGATGGATTCCATGTTTTTCCGTGTTCTTTTGGTTTAGTAAGCCCTCAGAGAAATGGAGTCTTAGGAAAAAATCTCCAGATGTCTGTGCAGGATTCACCCCTGGCTCTGACTCTGCAGAAAGAAGTCAGCACCAGAGCTAGAGCACAAGACTGAGGTGGCTGGTCTTACTCTGCATATAGTCATGCAGCTACAATTTTGAGCAAGGAAGCAGCCAGGCTCACTGGGCTCTTTTGCAGGTGAATTCCTTACAGCAAAGAAAATGTATGAAGGAAGTGTAGCTAGGTCATTTGCTAGCTTTTTTAGGTCATTTACAAGCACTTCCATTTCTACCTGCATTGCACCGCAGTCTTCTTTAACCAGGAACTTCTGGTCGTATTATTTGTGTGAATGACTGCAATGTTTTCATTCAAACACAGCCTGGTAGGTGATAGGAATTCTGGCACAGCTAATTGATAAAGCAGGTAAAAATCATTGAGACTGCACCTCATAGATCTGTGATATGGCCAGCACAGTTTTGGCTTTTTCTCTTTCCTTTACCCCCTTTATATCTTCCTTACCTTTTAGTATGGAACAAAATTGCAAGTAGATTTCCTGTTTTCAAAACATGAAGAATTCCGGATTTTCTCCTGGCACCTACTGTTGCCTAATGTTTTAGTAAATACCTTAGACTGCTCTCTCTCCTCTTTGATTTCTGTAATTTGGAAGTTCTTCCTAGGCTGGAAGCTATTCCAATGATAATATGTAAGCATGTGACAATCCTGATAAAGCCTGAGGAACAAGGCTGCAGATCTAAGCCTGAATGACACTGCCAATGTTCCACTCTATCCCTGCATGTTACACTACACTTTTAAGCAGTATTAAAGTAGGTATGAAAACACTTTAGTCTGGGGTGTGGGCAGTTCAGAATCCAATTCAAAGGTCCTGGCAAAGACCCAGAATCTTCAGCCACTTTGTCTTTGCTCACATCCAGTGTAAGGGCTGCAGGACTGTTCAGTGAGTACTAACAAGGGATCCTGGGAGTCCCTGACTGTGGAGTTTGCACATGCTGGGGACAAGGCTGACACTTCCTTAAGGTTCCAATATAAGAAAGTGCTGTAGGACTTCCTACTGGAGATGAGCTCTCCAAGCAAAGCTCTCTTTGAGGCAGACCAGCTGGGCTAGCATCTGTTATCCCCCTCCTTGCTGTGAGCTTCTCTAGAGGGAAACAGTGAAACCTGATGATGAATGAGGTGGATCGGGAACCAGGTCTCCTGAGGACTCTTCCAACAGCAGGATGCATGTGGCATGTGAGCTGTTAACAGGTGCTCTCTGAACTGGAGTTACAGATGGCTCCATCTGTGTTTATGAGGTCTCTGAGCTCTGCTTGTCTCTGTCACATGTATTTAATTTCCTGTACAGCGCTCGCTTTAAGCCATAAAGGTTGTGTCTGCGTTGTTTTGGAAAAACACACTTGACAGCACCTGGCAGACCACATTCCCTCACCAGCAGTGCTCTTGTGTCCTGGTAGCTCCCTACTCAGGTGCTGCAGCCACGGCTTTTTCAAAATGCCAGGGACAAACCACCTCTTCAGCTTCCTCTAGCGCTGGGCTGCTTCTGCTGGCACAGGAGTGCCACAAAGAAGGATCCCCATGCAACTCTCAGCATGCAAGCTTGTTCCATGAGCTGCTGCTTCTCCAAAAGCAGAGCTTGAGCATGGAAGTTGAGGCAGGGAGATAGCAGGAATCTGTCTAATAACCAGTCACATGTGAAACTTAGATAATGCTGGTCAATCTCAGTGTATCTTCCCACTTCGGGTTTCACCTGTCATTAATTGAATATGGCACACTGACTTTCACCTCCAGTTCTGGAAAAGGGGTGGAGGAGAGAGAATGGGGGTATTATATAAGAGCTGTTGCTTTTGCTTATGTCATCCTGTACCCACTCACTTCACTTGCCACTGTCTTTGTGTTTCTGAACCAAAACAAAAACTGAGGTGAAGGCAACTCCACAGAAGGAGGAAAATCGCTCACAAGCAAGTGTATTTCTGAAAATCATTTAAAAATCACTTGGAGGTTCTTGAGTTCACACGGCTACTCCTCAGAAGAGCTGAATTCATGACAGCCACTCTGTACTGTGACTTCCAGTAGCCTGTTGGTACAAACTTACATCCCCATCACTGCTCAGGCTCTAGATGTGACTTCTGCCTTACCCAGAATCTACTTTTAACATCAGCTTTCCCCAGGAAAACCTGATCTGCTTTGCCCTGCACACTTCAACACTGCAGAGGCTTTTCTCACCTGGTGTCTTTATTCTCAGCTATATGGCAGATAGAGGTTATACTAAGAGCACCATGGTGTCTAGACAAAATAACAGGCCAATGACCTGAGATGCAGAGTCCAGATGGCTGCAGTCAGATCACACCCTGCTTCTCACTATCTGTAGTTTATCCATCATTTTTTCAAGCTTTTCCTTACTTCAGCCTCATGGCTACTGAAGTCAGAAATCATAATCAAGAGGTTTTTATAAGTGTCTGACAGCCCTAAATCATCTTATGATATTAAGTGGAAACCAAGATCTTTGTCTCCAGAAAACAATGAATACTCGACTCGGGATCAGAGCAGCCCACCAGACTCGCAGCTGTTATTGGAGGGTAAAATACAGAGGCAGAGGGGCTACATCCCAAAAGGCAGGGGTTGTGCCTCTACTGCTGCATGTGCATCCCTGGTAGATGGAGCAGTGAAGATATGCTAGTTCCCCACACAGAAAAAAATGTACATTTTGATTCTGAACACAGGGATATGAAAAAGTATTTAAATATTTTTCAATAATCATTTTTTTATTCTCAATTTCACGATTTAGAATTGGCACACTTATTAAAAAAATAGTGAGTTCAGTGACATGATTCAGTATGCAGAGACCATCATGTCTTCCATCCAAGTATCTTCTGAACCACTTCAACCTTTAGTGTTTGTGGAAAGACTGGAAAGTAGGTTAATTGCTTTGAAATGGAAATTTTAAAAAAAAAAGTGCAAATGGATTTGTTTTATATATTTGACCTTAACATTTTTCTGCTTTTTCCAGATTTTCTGTCAGGAAAATCTGAAATGCCAATCTTTTAAATAATTATATCACTGCCATAAAAATAATTCAATCTTCAGTTTATTGGGTTGGCTTAGCTATGCTTCAGTTCAGGGATTGAAAACTGAAAGCAACACCAGATAACAAACCACAATCCTTTAAAATGATAATTGACTTAAAACTACAGTTTTTTAAGTACCTTGTTGTATGATGTACTACCTCAACCCTGCTGAGAGCTCCAAATCTAAAGTATTTTCCAAAATTTAATATGGAGTTTCTGGGCCTGCAATGAGTCAGTTTTATGTTGAAAACATGATATCTAAAGGAAATCAGAGGGAACATGACCAAGACAGCACTAGAGGGGATAGAAAAAGAAAAATGTGCCTTTCCTCACTGCTGAATATAAAAAACAAACAAACAAACAAACAAAAATAAATGGTTATTCAATTATAGCATTGGGACTGATTTTTTTTTTTCTAGCTAGTAAACTTTGATGACCCCACATTGATAATATGACAGATAGAAAAATGGAGAACTCTTAAAAAAATACCTGGTCTATGCCCCTTAGGAAGCTATCTTCTCTCTAACTGAATGAATGCTACTAGAGCAAAAAATTAACTAATAAAAGTAGATTTTTTTATTCTAGGATTTCAAAGAAATAAGACTTTATGGTGTTGTATGGGTCTATATATATTTAGGGCAGAAGTAGTGATTAGGTCGTCCTCTCGGGCTTGCACATCACACATCCTGTCATTTCTCTTTCTTTACCAAGCATCTGACTGTAGGATACCTCTCAAGAGAGCATTCAATGTTGGTAGAGACACGAAGAGAGGGAGAAAGCAGCCTACTCCTTCTTCTTTGTTCTATTATTTAATCAGCTTTGCTATTAAAAAAAAAATCTGGTCTCTAATTTGAATTTACTTAGCTTTAAGCTTCCAGCATAGGTTCTTGCTAAACTTTTCTTTATTAGGTTAACAGAACTTTTAATGCTTTCTTGCCTTCTCTCTCTGTGAGAGTACTTTCATGCTGTAATCAAATATTTTCTTACCAGTAGTCTCGTTTTGTTGGGGTTTTTTTAGCAAAACCATATTTCTCGGATTCCTTCTGCCACCAAACTTACTCCCACTGTATGTCAAAGGATTTTAATATTCTTTTCACTAAAACAGCCAGTTACTAAAATGCACTCAGCTACAGGCCATCAAAGAGCTGTCTAATTAAAGAATATGAATTACACACCAGTTACGATATGATACTCTCTGAATAAATCTGCTGGGGGATCTAAAACTTAATTTTTGCACTTTCTAAGGCAATTGCTCTCTGCCATTTGAGCTAATGGAATATTTTGCTGGATCAGCCTGGAAGAAGGACTTTATATCTTTACCTCCATCTCCTCAAACAGTGTTGCCTTTCACTCCCCTAAAAGGGCAATTCTCAGTGGGATCTTCCTCCAAACACTAACAATCTCCAAAAACCTTCTCAGGAACATGATATGACCATAACTTGACACTAATCTAGAAGCTGCCCAATAAATGCTTGCAAGCCTTCAGTGAGCTCTACTTCTAAAAGTATGTGCTAGCAAAGTGCGGAGGAGATGACAGGGAGAGGGCTGTGCTCAGTCCTGGGGAAGGAGCTCAGCAGCACTGACTGCACATTCCTGCAGGATCCTGGTGAACGTGCAGATCACCCTCATCTCACTTTTCTCTGCTGTCCCAGCCCTAAAGTGCCCACAGAGCTGAGGGCACTGCCAGAGCACTCTTCAGATGACGTGTGGAGGTGCTCCAATTCTTTTCTTGTTCTTGACAAACTTTGAGCAAACGGAGTTTGTTTCAAAGGTATGAGTAAACGTTATGGATCCAAAGAGCCCATTGGAATCCTTCCAGGTTGCTTCCAAGGGTGGTTCTTTTGGGTTATGGGATGTCTGCAATTAAATCTTCCTAAACACACTACTGGCCTGTGAGCTGTGAGCTGACTCTGCTCCAGCTCAGCTGATGTCAGCAGCTCAGCAGAGGAGTCTTTATCTGAAGATCTGCAGTAAGGTTCTTCATGGGCATTAAGGTTTAGCTGCATAATTCCCCTTGTAGAATCAGCCTTTCTGTGATAAGTGAGGCTTTTCTAACCATGAGTCAAGATTTACTATTTAGTTATTGGTGATTTACTATTTAGTTATTGGTGATATACCAGCTTCAGAGCAAAAAGCTCCTATAAAAAGAAAACTCTTAAATATGAAAGGAAAAATAACCAAAACGAACAACCAAAAGCACCATTTCCAAACCTAAAGCCTGTAGAAAAGTAGAGGTCTAGAGTTCTCTCATCACTTGCTCTCTTAACAGACCATTGTGGCCACCACACCTAAGTTTCTTTCCATACAAAAATCCCAACTTCAGCTGAACTGTCTTCCTCTCATATAGTAACATGCAAAGTAGATTTTAGGCACATATATAAATAAGGCTGATTCATTTACGATACTTAAAATCTTGAACATTTCAAAGAAGCAGCTATTTAAAGGATCCTCTTGGGGTCCATTAAAGTATGGAAATATTATGACTATTTTGTAAATGGGGAGCTATGAGTAAAAAAACCACTATGAGTTTAAGTGATGACAAAAGATGCTCACAGAGAAGTGAATATCTTAGCGCAGTTTTTGTTAATCCTAGTCTAGCACCTCAAGTAAGAGAGCACCATTCTTGACTTGCTGCTTGGTGCTGAGATCCAACTTAGTCTTTTTCATAAACATGTCTACATCCTTTAAAAAAAGACATAGCAATAAAAAGTAGTTATACAATATTTATCCCTTATGCTGAGGCCAGCACATCTGAACTGATTTTAATTTGTTGAAAACTTAAAAATACAGTCTTCCTTCTATTCAGAAAATGAAGCTTTGAAACTGAGACAGAAACTTGATCTTTTGAGCATGGCTATAATGCTTAGAAAAACATACCATACATGACTCAGTACAGTTTATCTCTGTATTCAAAGGTATGCACCAGTCAAAGTCAAATGACTTGGCTTCACATTCATGCATGATGAGTTTCTGCTTCAGTAACCATGTTAAATATGTTTAAGAAATGAGCTGCTGAGCCTGGTTTTTAGTTTGCAAAAATACCCAAGAAGTCAGTGAGTGTGCTTTTCAAGAAATTTAAAATAGAGTTCACCCAGAAATGGTACTAGCATTTATCAATTAGAATTACTAGAAGGGAATTTTTATGCTAAATAAGCAATAAATATAAAGATTTCCAGAATTATGAAGTCCAAAGTTCAGTATATATTCTCTTTAGAACTAGTAACATTCATGGAAATGTGCTTTCCAAGCAAAAGTATTTTGTTCTGAGTCTTCGGCAAATTTCTTTTTCTAATCATTACTGCACCTACTAACAGCTGTAATCCTTTAACATGTATCTTGAGAAGTAAATTCTCAAACTGGATTTAGGCACATAAGCTTCCAGCATGTCACTCAAAATGTAGATCTGTCCATTTCAATGGATGTACTTTTCTCAGTAAATATCCCAAATGTTTAATGTGCTCCAAGTACCTGTAATTTCATGTAAGCCACCCCTAGGAGGTGAAAGTGGGAGCTGCCCCTGTTTTTCTGCCTTTTTCTAGTGACTTACTCACAACATCCTGTCTCACCTCCACATTAGGTAGAGGATGAAGCTGATCACCCTCCCAGGCAGGGACACAGTGCTTTGGGCTATTTGGGGGGCAGAAGACAATGGCAGGTACCACCACCTTCACTCCCTCCAGTGTCCATGTGCAGTGACAGTCTGATACACCTTGCCCTGAAGTTTTAGGGTTTGTTTTCTTAAATTCTGAGGGAAGAGATACAGCTAAATCCCAATGAAGGGCAGAGTTTAATTTCATATTTTTGTGACCCTTTATGTACTGTTAAAAGTAAGACTGACTGTTCTACTCTCCTTGTTGACTAAAGATGCCCTTTCCTTGCCGTTTTTCAAACCGTTATCTTGGGGAAATTATCTGTATCAATATTAACCCAGCAAGAAGAGGTAAAGTTTCATCTCAAAGAAGGCTTTGAAGTGGTTCATCAAGAGGTATCTTAAGTGGTTTTGTTAACAGAGGGGAGGTGGTGACTGAGGAAAGGCAAGTGTTGCAGGGGGACTTCAGAGGTCTGATTGTGCACTTGGGAGCAAAGTTTCCAATTCAGGCATTCATTGCATTCAGGGAAGGGTGGCCTCAGTGCCCTCAGTGACTTCACTTCGAAACCTTTGCCACTAGACAGAGGTTTCCTGGGTTTTGCGGTGTTTGTGCTTACCTCTCTCAAGATGCATCTGCATGAGGAAGTACAGACAATTATATGCTCACCCTGCCTAAACTCCAAAAAAGCTACCTGCAGCTTGGAAGCCACAGAATCATTTAAAGTGACCTTAAGACTGCCCCTGCATCTCAAAAGCTTGATTTTGGTGGGGGACAGCAGGGCATGTTTTCATTTGGTAGTAAGGGATGAGGAATGAGGTGCTCAGAGCATGCAATAACTGGTTTGAAATATCCTGTTGTTATAGAAATTTTCTTCCCTTAGAGAAAAACTCTCATTTACTGTGACCACAGAGCTGACAAGCAGGGGGCTTGCAGCCTCCTTTACCTTCTTGTAGGTTTTGTGTGCATTCATATCCTGAGCCT
The DNA here is from genome assembly GCF_963662255.1 of Cinclus cinclus. NCBI lineage: Eukaryota > Metazoa > Chordata > Aves > Passeriformes > Cinclidae > Cinclus > Cinclus cinclus. Next base: position 93,432,665 of record NC_085048.1, read on the forward strand.
CAGGGGTGGAAGTGGGCCTAGAATGCTAATAATCCCTTTGCATCTTCCCCATAATGTCCTTGGTTGAAAGCCTCTTCCGTGCAGGAAGCCAGCACGGGTCTGCGCACCACTTAAATCCCACTAAAATTGCTATGGCTTAGAGTCCTACTAAAATAGCTCCTGGGCCTCCCCCACTCCATATGGGAATGAATTCCACACTTATAGGATTCCTCAGCATTTTCTCCCTTTTATACACTTTTGCTTGCTGGCAGGATAAATTAGCCTCTTCTAAGGACAATAGGACGGCATTTAGCCAGCACTGGCACTCAAGCTTGTTTCCCATTTTAACATTAAAAGCAATTGTTATTAAAATTTGTATGATTGAATGCAATAAAAACCTGCAATGCTCTAGAGAGGACAGATCAGTGCTGAGATTCACTTCACTTATGGTAAGATGAATTACACATGACCATGACTACTAAGAAGAAGAATTTACCAGAAATTGAAGTTACACTTTGGAAATAATTAATGCTGCAGGTAATTTGAGCTTGGCTGGACTCACTGGAGAAAAAGTGTGTTATTGTCAGAGTTCACAGAATTTCAGTCTTGGTCCATTACTACCCTTGCACTGCATCATGTAGCATATAGGAAGCATGTACAACAAAAGCCTGAATTCACATGAATATTTGTGTGAATGAGCCAACTAAATAACACCTGTTCATTATTTCTGTGATACACAGATGGTCAATGGTCATTTTCTGTTGTACTTCTTCATGAGATGATCTCTGCAATCAGTAGAGCAATCAAACTAAGAAATTTCTTTTCCTGTGGGCAAATTAATCCATGGTTACATTCATTTGTTTTTAAGATTTGAGATTTCCTTAACAATAGTTCTTCTTTCTGTTCACATGGTAATTCACAAATGTAGTTTGATTTTCTAATGCAGACACACTCCTTTGAGCACCTGCATACACAGATATTTTTATATACATTAGAAGAGTATCGTTAGAACCATCATTAGAAAATCCTCTTTTTCTCTAAAACTAATGGTAATTCATTCATATACTGATGTCCTGTGGCTCACCTGACCAGTCTCAGACTACAGTTAATAAAAGAAACAATTGCCTAAGCAGGTTCCAAAAGTGTCTGGCAAAACTCTGGCGATGGTGCCAGGGAGCTTTACATGATATAGGAAACACAGGAAGGAAGAGAAACTTTGGTGTGGAGGAGTACACATGAAAATCCCTCAGCACTGCTGGTCCTGCCTGAGCTTCAGCAGCTTGTCCCTGCACAGCACTCCATCACTGGGGCAGCTCCACTTCCAAAACACCAGTGAGAGCAGCACTATTGGGATAAAAAGATAGGAAACCCAGCTGTCACCATGAAATGATCAGAGCACACCAGGCCTTTCACACACTTGATCTTCCCCAGTGTTATTTTTAATGTTGGTTGAGGGGTTTTTTTCTCCCTTGGCCATTGAATATGTATTAACTGTTATACAATGCTTACCAAGTTTGTTATGTAAAATTCTAGAGATAAAACCTCAATCCAGGGCCCCCCTCTAAAGATTTTTGAACTTCCTGAGGGCTCTGGGAGCACATCCAAGGATTTTTATTGTTCCCAGAAGATATATAGAGATTATTTGTCATTCGGAGAATGTGTGTGAGAGTGTAGTGGGGGGCTCTGCTGAGCACACTATTGTGTTGCTTTCCTGGGGAGAAGGTGGGATTCAAGGGTGACCTAAAACAGATGTTGATAAAAGAGGGAAAGTAGAAAATCAAGGAAAGAACAAAGAAAGAGAGAAAACCCCTGCGATCAGCTAAGGATTACCAACAGCATTATCTTTTTTATGTGTGTGCCTTCAATATTACTCATCTGCAATAAGCTCCTATAGACCTTATAGGATTTCTTTTATTTTTGTGTATTAACAATACAGCAACAAGGAGCTGACACTTACTTTCCATACCAAGCAAAGTTTTATAAGTCATTGTTCACCTCAGCTTGCATTTTACACTGAATAGTAATTCTATTTCCACGGACACTGTCAGATACTTTATTTTTATAGAGCTTCTCCTTTAAAAAAAAGATCAGATATTTAAGGGTCTCTTGGTGAGCAGACTCATCTTGGACATTGAACCTATAGACTCATAGGTGCAGATGACTGCTGGAGCCTTTAATGGCTTGAAGAGTGAAATCTTGGCCACGTTGAAATCAGTGGGAGTTTTGGTAGTGTGACCAGAATTTCACTGTGTGCATTCTATATTTACCTCATCCTCAGCTGGACCCACAAACACTCTTTGTTGACCCAAAAGGTCCACTGGCTTTCATAATCACCCCTGTCTGGTATGCCCAGAAGAGCTGGCAGCTAAATAACATTTTCCTTTCTGGTGATTCTGCCTTTTTTTGTTTTGGTTTGGTTTTTTTTTTGGTTTTTTTTTGTTTTTTTTTAATCTGGAAAACATGAATTTTTATCTTATTGGTTGGCCTGGATTTTGAGCAACTGATGTGGATCCAAAGGTTATAATTCTGAAATATCAGTATATTGTCACAACATTCCAGAGAACTCAGGCTTTCTAATCACCTCTTTGGGTAATGGAATTACTATTTTGGGGACAACATGCTGAAATAATGCAGGAGTCAGTCACATTCCAAAGCTTTAATAACCACATTGGTGGCACAGTGGTAATTTGTATTTGCCGTGATATATTTAGAATCTGGAAAAGTATTACAAAACAGATTCCTATTTCAAGATATTTGGACAGAGCAGTCTGTTAACATCCTTTTAAATCTTAAGTGTACAGTGCCACTGTTTCCTGAACTTACTGTGATTTGTTGCTACATATTAAAACAAAAGGCATTCAGTTTTACTAAAAGTGGAATCAGATCCTGGTTGCTGGACTGAAGTCAGCCATCCCAGAGTGACTCTTGAGATGTTAGATAAGCAGCTCTGTGGAAAGCAAGAGGAAACAAAGAGAAAATAGTGGAGGTCAAAAACGTATAAATGCTCATTTGAGGATATTTACGTTAGCAATGTTCCCTTTGTGTATCTGCAGGAGGGCTGCTGTGTCACATCAGGACAAACATGACAAAACCTCTATCAGTTCAAGTCATAGCAGCATTTGGGGACTTTTGAGGGATCTGTTTCATCTGAGGAGTGCTCTGAACACCATTAGCAACTGGGACCATGCAGAGTGATACTGCTCTCAGGACATGAACTCATCCATAATTTCTGTGTGGAATTGCATGTTGTCCTTTTCTCATATATGATGGAGTGGGGCTCACAGCAGCAGCATGTCCTCCAAATGTTGAGTAAAGAAGATGGTCTATGCTCCTCTTATGGAAAACTCAAGTTCCAGAGGCAGCATGTCAAGTCTCGCTTTGAATTCTCAAAGGAGTGACACTGAAACTCTACTCTTGCAAACGGCAAAAGGCAATCATAGCACTTACAGCACTCATCTGGAGTTCCACCTTTGTCTTCTACCAGCTTCTAATACGGATAATGACAATTTTTCACTTTTTACCTGAGAGTTTTTATTTTAGTTCACTCCATTAATATTTTAAATATTTCTCACGTGAGACTATATGAAGCATTCTGGAGACTCTTGCTAGAATATCATTTTTTTTCTTGAAAATTATTTTTGCAGAACTTTCTCATCAGAAAACTGTCTTTTGATCTTTCTTCATCAGTTTTTAATTCATAACCCCTTTTCTCATGTTTTTGGTGCACATGTTGATGCTATACATGCTACAATCCTTATCCAAAGGAACCTTTTTTGTGCAGTATGCTGGGGTAGCAAAACCACTTGCTTCTGGAGCTGGTGTTTCACATGCCAGTTCTTGCAGTGCTCAGGGGAAGAGATTAGTCATCTCTCCTGATCCAAATGCATTAAGTTTTGGAGCTGTTTTTCCTCTACCTCAGCATGATTCTTCTCTATCCCCTTGTTTCTGTTAGCCATCTGGCAGTGATCTACCCACCTCTTCTCTGTGAGTTTCCATTTCCTGAAGTCACAAGCTCCAGAAAGTGTTGAGTTCCAGTGTGCCGAGCCTCCTCCATGCTGATATTTTGGAATTCTGAAGCCCAGTTGACTTCATGTATTTGGTATATTCAGGTCCTGAAGTTTCTCTTCCTGAAATAAAGAAATCTTGGTTATGAGTCTGTCTGTTTCACTTTCTGTGTAATTTAAACTGACTCAACTTGTGATCAGTTTGATCCAGGGTTATTTTCTATGACCAGCACTGTCATAATGTCACAACATAATGTCACAACTGCACACAAAAAACAAAGTGGCTTTTGTGCTCATCTTTTGACTTATTCTGTATTTGCATTAAGGCCCTTGGCTCAAGCATCAGGGATGGAACCCATGAGTCTCTCCTTTGCTGTGGTCCTTTGTAATGTATAGCTGGGGCTCATGCAATGCACTCTGCACAGCAGAATAGGGGAGGTTCAGCTCTCACAGCAGGCATCTGTCTGCTGCCTGGCAGGCACAGCCACAGAAAGAATACTACTTCAGTTCTTCCTTGAAAGAGATAGCTTTCAAGTGGCAGCTAGATGCTTGTCTTGGCTACCTGATAGCTAGGCTTTCACCCAACAGCTGACATCAGCTAGAGCATGGAAACTGCAGATTCAAATATCAATGTGTTCTTCCGCAAAGCTTCTTAGATCTGCCACTCACTTTTTCTCACTGGCTTGACAGAGCCTATTTGTTGACTCTGCAAGTCATAAAGAAAGGCCCACTTATTTTCTCTAACCATTATATACTGAATGCTTAATGTTATTCAGTCATACTCGTGCAATTAAAAAAAAAAAAAGAAATACATTGAACTGGTCCTTCATCATGCCAAGTAGAGCACATTATCACAGTAGGAGTCACCAACCAGTGCAGTAACATAAATGTCACGTAAATTGCCATTTTTGACTAAGAAGGAAAGTTTTCCGAATTTGAAGAAAATTTGCACCTAGTTTTTCTGTCCTCTGAATAAATTATAATATCCAAAATTTCTGTTTTGATATCCTTTGGCAAATAACAAGTTCCTTTTTCTTATTGGGCGGCTGTGATTGCATCTATGGCTAACAATTCAAGCAATAAGGGGCAAGGTTTCTGAATGCTGAATTCCTGTATGCAGGATTGTTAGACTTTTCCATAACAAAATAGAATCATCTCTGACATGCTTTTGGCCCAAGTTATTGAGCCATCTCCCCAAATTAGATTCCTAAGAGAGGGGTGATTTTTCTCCCTCTTATTTGCGCATCATAGCTAAAATATATTTAAGAATTTGGAATATGACGTGTTTGTCCAAATTTGCTGACCAATATATGTTTTTGGCAACCAATTGACAAGGATATACAGTTAGGTTGCTGGGATCAGTGCTGGGAAGGAACTGGAGTGGGATCCTGAAGGACAAGGCTTAGGTATTCATTAAATCCTACAACTACTATTGAAAATGTATAGTTTGTAATAATTAAAGAGGTTAATATTATGAATATGAGCAATTCCATCACTTGAGCCATTCATACTATGAACCTGAGGATGGACCTGAAGAAAGAGTAGACCTAGACGTGTTTTGCATATAATATATACTTTTTAATGAGTTTTCAACATATAAGTGATCTATTTCATTTTCTCAGCACTGTAAACTGCTTTATAACTTTAGCCTGCTATAAAATGATTTGTGAACACAGGGTAACAATGGGGATCTCTGATTGGCTGGTGGTGATGTCATGCATGTGTCAATATTTCTCATTAAAAGCACAGGTATGACCTTTTTACCTTGGAGTTTCCATACCATAATAGCTATAAGGCACTCGTGGTTAATAGATTTCTGAGGGATTATTGCACTCTTTGAGTAGCTGAAGTCACTTGGCTTTTGGCTGGTGCCTCATGCTGCACCTGAGGTGTGTGATAATCCCTCAGAAATGCACTGCTTGTGGAATCTCAAGGCTTAATTATAAACATTAACTGAAGTCAGCTACACATTAACTAGCTTACCCAGATGTTTCTGTACCTGATGGATGGATGTTATGACTGATGAAAAGAAATCATGCAAAAAAGGTTCTCTTCTGGTGGCTTCATTTGCCATGGAAAAAGGGAAGGAGGGCAAAGCTATTGCGCTACTCAGGAGCAAGAGAATTGAGACTTCTTGACTGCAGGAAGATTCACAAGAAATTTAATTCTTATTTCTCTGTCTGGGGGAGAAGAGTCTGTGTTTGGAATCCTGAGGGTTTCACCACTGCTCACTCCTGCATGTTACGCTCCACCTGGATCTCCATCAGTGCAGACCATGGCCATGCAGCTGCCTTCTGGGCACCCTCAGGTGTGAGATGCTTTGGGAGCAACTGCTTGACAATGATCTGGTGTAATCCAGGAGAGAAAATCTTTTCCCCCATCAAGGAAAATATATGCCTTGCAAACTTAACCCTCTTTTTTTCTGACTTGTTTTTACTTCCCTCAATGTTGTTAAGTACTAAAACTGCTCTAAGAGATCTGTGATATATTTTTGATAGGTTGGCATTTAAAAAACCTTGTTTTCTTCACTGGTTTCTTTGATTCAAACAGTAATGAAGAACAATGGGAAAAACTCTCCTCTTATGTGTTTTGGGTGGGTTTTTTTCAATATTTTCCTTTACAATATTTACCCAGACTGTCACATTCAGGCTAATTTTAATTTCTGCAAAAATATCAAACTCTTACAAAAAGTATTCATAACAGGGAATGTCTTGGACAGGGAAAAAAAAAATAGAGTAGCCTTTCAGGTCCAGTCTGAACACTCAGCTGAAACTATTTGTAAACCCTCTCTAAAACCCACACTAAGTAATTGATAGCTGCCCTAATGTAATGATATCTGCAGCAGTGCAATAAGATTCATGCCCAAAAAGCGCAGGCAAACATTAACCTAACATCTGCATCTCTTACCAATAACTTGCAGAAATTAGGAGTAAAGGTTTTGCAGATTGCCAAGAATCCCTTGACATTAAGGAAAGCCTCCATGGCCCTGCTAGGGCAGTTTTCCAGATGTTTTGCCTGGGAAGCACGAGACATCTGTGAGAGGAACTGAGGTGTAGTTATTTGGTTTCAATCAGTATTTGTTTTCATGCCTAATTGAATGTTAGTTATAGGTTTGCTATCAGTGCTTATGCTTCCATAATATTAATAAAGACATAGTTAAATGGGCTGCATTTTAACATTTCTAAATAGTAAGTCTTTGTGCTTCCAAGTATGAGGCAGATTAATTTTCTAAACTTGAAAACAAATATTCTCCTATAAGCATTTCAATGTATAATTGCCCTTACACTTCTGCAAACACACATAAAAGTGTTGGAGGAAGATTTTTAATTCAATGAATCACTTGCTGAATTTTATTAAATTTTATTTCTACAGGTAAACCCTAAAGGTGACTGATAAATGACACTTTTTGTGTCATTTGCTCTCTGTGTCAGTCTTTCCAGCAAATGCAGCATGTATAGACAATATAAAGCTGTATGTTTTTGTGGAGTTGTCCTGCTGATGCACTTTTACTTCTCAGCAAGAGGAGACGTGCTGTGTGATATCAAGAGAGACCATGGTGCACAGAGAAGAAGCTTCAGAGCTGATTTCTTTCACACACAGAGAAAGGGCTGCACATGAAGGAAGTTATGCTAGTTCCCTTCATCTTTGGCAGTAGCTGCAGTGTGGGGGATCAATGGACGGCGCTAATAATGAATGAAAGAAAAGGCATCTTCCTGTTTCTCATTCTGCAAGCAAACGTGGGATTTCTAGCATCACCAATTGGAGAGAGATTACATGGACTGTGTAATTATCATAATGGCAAGACAGCACTTTTTTACTGCATGTTCTTAGGTTCTTTTAGACCACTCACGTGTATGGACCCTATGGGTAGGCAAATAATACTCCCCTTTCTGGTCTTCGTCTTTGAACTTGAGCACTGACACATACTTGGAGAAATTGCTGTGCAGCAAGTTTTGCTTTCTAAGGATGTTCATCTCTCATCAAAATGTATTAGTTGGATGACCACACTTCCTTTTCTTCTGGACTTACAGTTTTTTTTTGGGCTTTTTTATCTTTTCTTGGTCTAGTGTTCCACTCTGGTCTGCCTCTGGGGATTTGGCAAAAGAGGAACTGTTAAAGGAAGAATCAGGAATGTCTCTCTGATCCCAACCTCTCCAAGTTCCAGGTAGGACAAGGGAGGAGAGATAGGGTACATTCCTAGGGATGTGCAGGGTCTCTGCTTTGTTACTGAAGCCCTGGCTCTTCTTTTCCAAGCATCACTGCCTCATGTGGTCTGCATTAGCAAGCTTCCTACAACATATTCTTTGAGCGAGAAACCACACTCAAGTACTCAAGTTCTTTCTAACTGTTATGGAACACAATGATCATTTTTTGAAAGAAAAAGTCATGCTGTTTTGTTATCCATTCTGTGCCCTCTTTCCTCCTGCCCATGGAATACATTGCCAACATTCTGCACAGAGTAAGATGCTTTAGCTGTCTCAGGGTCTGGGTAAAGAACATTTGGCTGCAGCTGAATCCTGCCAGGGATTGTGTATTGCTGGTGAAAAAAAGGGGATGCTTGAAATGAAAGAGCACTCAACCTTCTCCATGTTGTTCTAAACCTCCTGGTCTCCTGGCAAGCCAGGGTAACAAAAGTAGTGAAAATACCTCCTTTCTTCTGTATGCAGTAGGACACCTCCCTTTTCCCTCCCAGCCAAGCACACTGACTAAAGCAAACTACTCTTCCACTTTTGTTTAGATTTGTTTTGTTTTATTTTGTTTTGTTTTTAAATCTGTCAAGAATATAAGGAATGATATGTCAGGCCATCCCAAGGGTCCAGTCAGCTCAATGTACTGTCTCCAAAAGTGATGGATAATAGGACGTTCAAGAAAAAGTCACAGAACAGGCAGGCATACCAGGATATACATAATTCATAGTGCCTCAGGATACTCTCTCAGAAATTCGTGTCTCAGGGACTTGCTGAGCTGTTTCTAACTTCATTGTAACATTTTCATGAGGAGTTCACAATAATCATGGTGTTTACAATGAAGATGAAACATGGATTTTTATAGTGGCATGATGATGACTAATGTTTTCTATTCTTTTCTTAATTATTTCTGGCCTTCTATTTGTTTTTCATTTTGTTCTGTTTTTCTTTTAACATCATGTCTTGAGGTAGAGTTTTGTAGAATTTTAAGGTATTATTTGTTCCAAAGAATACTTCCCTATGTACTTTGCCTTACATTTCATATGCTGCTTTTTCTGCTAGACACTTTTATTAAAACACTTTTGAAACTGTATCTTCCATCCATTTCTATAAATATGATTGACTTAATCCTTGCAATGCTTATTTCAGTTAAATATGTAAGAAGAAATCTTTGAATAACTGGATTCTGTTTTACCAGAATTCTCCTTGAAATCATGTTTTACATGGACAAGGTAGCAGTAAGATTTTGGCAGGCATCATTGGAATATTTTTAGAATTCAAGTGGTTATCTTACTTTTATAATCGGGAATCAGAGACAGAGCATTAGGCAGAATTTGAGCAATTGAATATTACCCTAGGAATTCATTCAATTTCTTTGATGTTTGGAAAAGGTCTTTTATGAGCCAGTTAGCAAAGTGTGATATTCTTACAGCAAGACACTGAAGAAATCACTAAAAGGCTATGAGTGAACACTTCAACATGCTACCACTTTATAGTCTCCAGCACCTTCTCATTATTTGGAAAGAACAACTAAGTAAATAAATAAATAAATAAATCAACCAACACATCCATGAAATCCTACGAGCAAATTTTTTTCAAATTAAGTCCTCTGTTTTATAGTTCTGGTTTTGGCCTTCATTCATTTCCCAGCCAGCTGCAGCATTTCATTTTCTGAAGAGCACAACTGTCATCTGGGAGCTGAGTGCCATTGTGCTAATGACTCCATAAACAACCCCACCAAGTCCTGTGTGATAAATTTCCCTCTGATTAGTTAAACAGAAATTGTATCATGCTAGTGGAAGGAGTTTTTGTTGACACACTATCTCTGGAGACACTGGTGTATTTTCTTTTATTCTGTGAATGTTCAGCAACTAGAGTAGTGAGAATGACAGAAAATCAGTCAGTATTTTCAGTCCTGATGATCTTTCATACCTCTAGGTTTTGTCGCTCATATATATATATATATATATATATATATATATTAAAAGAAAACTTCTATTACACGGCCAGATTATGTCTTGTAAAAATGAAATTGAGTTGAGTCTTTGAAGGGCAGAATGTGAAAATATTGTTAGCTCCAATCACAATATGCTTTTTTTGGTTCATGATCCATTAGACCTACTTCTGTGTTTCGAAAAGGAAAGGAAAAAAAATTGTCAATTGTACTCATTTATATATTGAGGTTATTTTATTTTTAGTCCTTGAGTTTTACAGTAAATACATTGGTGGTTCACTTCTGTGCATTATTTTTATGCCTTTGTAGTAGTACTATTTCCATGAGCATGTTGGTTTTATAGTGGGGTTTCCACATAGGGCTGTTAGTAAGTCTTTCCACAGAAGCCAGGCCTTTATAAATGACTATTGTTAAAGAAATGTTACTGGCTATGATGGGCATGACAATAAATGTAGGAGAGAACTGGCTTGTGGTTATTACTCCTGTACCAACTTTCCCGTCATGACTGGAGGACAGGACTAATTGTGTCTTCCCTTCCCTGCAGCCTCCACGATTCCCTTTGGGCAGAGGTTTTCAGGGAGATACAAATGGCTCACAGAGGGGTGTAATCAGCACAGCCTGCTCAGACAGAAAATATGGACCTTTGGATAGACTGTCAGAATAGGATGACGTGTTCCAGATAAACATCAATTTACTGTAACGGGAATGCGAATCCAGTAAGCGGCGTCTTGGGCTCTGAAATAGTAATGGTTTTTCCATTACATGTTTGGAACATTTCTGGTGTTAGCTAACTGCTGCAATGAAAGCCTATGTACGTGAGCATCTGATCAACTGGATTTTACAGTCCTGTGTCATAGAAGGCTCTAATTACTGCACTTTGAATATTAGGGAACTCAACACACTTTTAATCAATCCCATGGGCTCTGCTATTTCCATTACTTAGTCTCAATCCCTGTTTAAAAACTGGTACTGAGAATTTGTTTCACATATTCAGTGAATCCCGTAGTGCACTGCTTCTGAAAGCAGAAACTCACACTAAATCTGGATAGTTTATATTCATTCTAAATGAAAACAGCAGAACAGTGGGATGACTGTAAGAAATTATGACATAAAGCTGATTCAAGACCCTTTCCGACTCTTTCACTTCAGCTGAGGGCTAAAGGGCTTTTATTTATGTTAAAGTGTGTTATTTATGAAGGAGCAGACAGAGTCTATACATAACCCTCCACAAGGAGGAGTCAAGATTGTTTGAACATCTTCCAGTCCAACTCCCTTTCTGATCAATAGCCCTCTATCATCATATTAAGCTATGCTGTTAAAACATGTGCATGCACAGCTTAAATACTAGTAATTGCTGTCTATTAAGCAAAAGGAAAGCTTTGGTAAGTGTCACTTAATGAAGTAATTGGAGATTAAAACATAGGTAGAAGCAGAACTGGTAGAACAGTGGCTATGGCTTGAGAGAAGGAAAGAAAGAAAAGAGAAGGATGCAAGTAGATTTGATATCAGTGTGAAGCACCCTAATGCTTTCTGAACCATGTAAAATGAAATATGTTGAGTTTTTTGTTCTTCTGTAATGATGATCCCCAGCTGCATGCAGGGACTCAGCTGTTCTGCAAAATTGCAATACTCCTGCAAAGTGGGTCAGCAGATAAGAGGTGGATTCAGGAAAGCAAGTAACCTTGTGGTATGGTCTTCCTTAATACAAAATATGATTTGAGTTTTGGAATAAATGTCTTTGGGCGATGTGCTCATTATGTAGTATAACACTTGAGGTGGCTTTTTCCTTACTCCAGCAGGAACAGGAAAGTTTTATTTCATATTTTTATTTTGTGCCAATTCTTGAAGTAGCTACTCCTCAGCAGCTGGGGGTAGTTCATTAATTTTTTGACTGGGTCCTGCCTCATGTAGAAAGTTCTAAGAGCATCAGCCAGTTTCTAGGACTTCCAAAACTCAAGATGAATTAGGGGAAAAAAATATTCAGGCATGTGCTCTACTTGTATGCTTGAAGACACATCTCAGCTTCTTAGAAGAAGGCTGTAAAATGCTTACCTCTGAGTGAAGAGATCTTAAGGAATCATCACTAAAGTAGAAAAGAAATGGACATTGCATTCTAATCCATTACTTCTCTGCTAAGGGCAACAGATTTTACTTATATCTTTCCATATATTAAAACTTATCCATTAATTCCGGGGCAATTCCCACCAAACCTGTTCACAGTGACAATTATAAGGCAATCAGAGGGACATTGAGTCAACCTTTCTTAGATTTGGCCCAAGGCAAGTGAATGCATGGTGATGGGATTTTATGGGAAGATTTGGGCAGTATATTAGCAGCTGCTGATACCTTCCAAATTCTCACATTCCAGTGGGGGATTAGCTGTTTTCTAGAATGCCAGGTTTGGTGGTCAAAATCTTGTAGGACCAGATTCAAGAAAGAAGAAACCAGAAAGAGCAGAAACTTTCCTGTGGGTGATACTATTCTGCTGCTCTGGGGTCATGGATGGGGCTCTGAGGAAGCTGACCTAGTTGAAGACGTCCCTGCTCATTGCAGGAGGTTGGACTAGAAGGCTTTTAGCAGTCCCTTCCAACTCAACATATTCTATGATTCTGTGATGCTATGACTCTGTGGTTCAAAGCTTCTAAGTTTGTTCCCCAGACACAATTTATACTTATTTGCCGTTTCAGGCTGCAGTGAGCAAGGGTGGAAGTGTCAGTCCAAAGCAGTGACCTAAATTTGCCTCATGGAATTTAAAGTTAAATTGATATTTGGATTCTCTGAAGTCTGAAACTCAAAGGAAAGTTTGGGTGTCTAGTTTGGAGGAAAGTTAGAAACTGTTGACCTGTTTGCAACAGATAAAGGTTTTTGGAATAAATTACATGGAGGGAAATAAACATGACTCCTACTGTCAGAAATTCTACATGTTTTGTCTTTATTCAAATGCTTTTATGTGTGAAATACAGTTGATAGATGGTTTTATTACTGCTGGTGTATTTTCTTTGGAATACTTCTCTATATGATGTGCAGAAGTGGCAAAGTACATTGAAATGCTGTCTTCCATTCTAGAGCTTGCTGTCTCATTTCCTACTTTCTGAGTAAAATGTTGTGCTAAAAGCCCTGGTTGACTGACAGTCATTAAGTTTGCAGTTCTTATCTGAAACAAGAGTTTTGCTGTTGATAATCGTAAAATAGATTATTTCTGGGAAGTATATTATCTTGGATATCTGGGCCTATTTCCTTCTTAAGGATGAATCCAGTACTGATATCTGTCATTCTTGGCTCTGAAGTACTGTCCTTTATTCGTTTTATGAAGATGAATATTCTTCAGTGCAGTCCATTTAGCCAGATAATATTTGTGAATCCATATTCAAAATGGCTCAAAGAGCCACCAGTGGATCTATTGGAAAAACTAAGGATAATGAAGAGTAAAAAGACTAGTTGGTAGAATTTCTGCTTCAGAAATTTTCTCATTAAAAAAAGTCTTTGTTTATCCCTGGTTTTATTTTAGTTCTAACTCGCAGCTCATGAAAAGGAACAGAAAGGATTTCACTGAGCTTTGTGCTTGGTATTTATTGATCTTTAAGTGGGAAACAGAGATCCTCAAGAAGCAAGTAGTGAAGCCAGGGAAAACATCGCTGTTTGTTTGTATTCGTCAGCTGATCATTTTCACTTTCTTATTGCAATACAGCTGATATTCTTCCTACAAATATCAAGAAGTTTGCTTTTGAAAAAGCAAACGCTGGAATATGTTCTATAAACATCATGTAAGTTCTCGTGTAAGGTTACATTTTATAGGAAATTTTACTGGCCTTATATCCATTAGCCAAAAATCCCAGGTGCTTAAGTCTGTAGAAAAATAAGCTACTGTCAGTTGAAGTTTCAATAAAACCGTCAAAAAAGTTGATGTTAAAGAAAAACTTACAAGCAAAACTAATATTATCTTAAAGACTCAAAGGATTTTTTTCCTATTTTGGTTTATATTAGACACATTAGAATTCTTCAAGAGTTTATTTCTTTCAAGTTCCTAGATATTTTATATATTAATTTTCACTTTGAAGTTCAACAAAAACCTCTGTTCAGAAATTTATCCTTTTAAAGGATAAGATTTTTTCCTTGTTTGTTTCTTCTTTTCCCTAGTATTTTCTCTAAATATGTGTGACAAAGGGTGGGACTCCCCAAGCCCCCAAAAAGTCTATTGAGATAGATAGAGAAATAGAGAGATAGAGAGATAGAGAGATAGAGAGATAGAGAGATGGAGATAGAGAGATAGAGAGATAGATGATAGATAGGTAGATAGATAAAACCAAGACAAAATAAAGTATTTTCAGGGATTAAATAGGGAAAAATATTACAGATCACTGCTTTGGTGTTTCTAGAACATATAACTGTTGAATGTTGATATCTAATCACTGAAAACATCTAAAACATCTTTAAATCTGCTTATTTTATCTAAGTACAGTTCAACTCTCTTAAACTTAAGAATAGTAAGCAAAATGGATATTGATAGCAGCAATTTAGGTATCATTCATGGCTTGTGGAGTTAGATTTTAGGACACTATAAATAACCACTGCTTGCAAAAGGCAGTCTACCAAAACAATTGTAAAATGGCAAGCACATAAGCCTTCTGTGTTATCATTCAGATCTCTTACACTGAAAATAATAGAGAAAAATAAGAATTTTTGGCAAAATCTTCTCACTTGTAACAGGAAAGCCTTGGTTTCTGCTAGTGCCCTTGGCAGAAAACAGGAATCAAACAATAACACAGGTTCTCTTCCCAAGAAGCACATTCCTGCTGTGGCAGCTCTGAGGGAGAGGGAGAGAGAAAATACAATAAAAAAATCCATTTTTATGTCATTCCTTTTCCATGAGTTCACATCAGGTTGTCAGCACTCAGGGTTCAATAGCTCCTGTTGCCATTTTACAGAGAAGATCTCCATCCTTGCCATGTATTGAGGGCACATATTGGCCTTTAGATGTTGTAATATGAGTTGTCTCAAGCCATTAGACCATTACAGATCCAGCCTTTTCCTTTGTTCCCCAAAACCATTACTCGTAAGGCTGAGTGTCTTTCCTCTTGCTTGGTGCCACAGATCTTTTCCTCAAGGGCTGTGCACACATTTCACCAGGCTGGGATGTTGCCAGTTTTTGGTTTATTCAGGTAAAAGCATTTGCCTTCGACTGCTTTCCCCAGTAGGTCTTGCTGAACCAATTTTTTACTAAATCACATTTATAACCTGCACCTGAAATGTGATGTTCACATTTGTGTTGCTAAAAGAGCATGAAAGCTAACATATGCATTTATCTTTTGTTACTGCAAATAATGGAAGTCTTTAAAAGCTGATAGAACAGAACTTATTTATCCCAGCAAGCTTTTTTTTGTCCTGGTTCCCATATCACTACAAAGACCCATCTTTATATCACTTTGAATCAAATATTTTCATTGGGAATTATAAAATATAAAATCATTTAAATTACACATGTAAAATAAAGGAAACGTGATTTAATGAGTTCCATCTTTGGGACTCATAAATGTGTTTTTTCATGTAAGGCCCAATCAAAAGACCACTCAAATTAATAGAAAGAGTCCCAGAGATTTCTATAGATTTCAGATCAGTCCCTTGTTAAGATTTAATTCCACACAGTTTAACTCAAATAAATCACATGTGGAACTGGTCGGGAGTGGGTTTTATTTCTTATGAAAAATTTCAGGGAAGAAAACATACGAAAGAAGTGTATTTCCATTTGCAATGAAAGCAACTACTAATCCCAAACTTAATGTTTGGCTGTGTCTTTGGCAACAAGGAAAATAGTTCTGGTATTTCTAGATATCTAGCTCATAATATTAGATTATAAAGGCATCTTAGAAAGTTCTAAAATGTTCATAAATTTGTTAACACACTGAGATGAAAATATTCAAGTATACAATTTCTTCTTAAAGTAATTATCTCAATTTTAATGCTCCTAGATGTTAATTTAAACTCTTTTTGTTTTCAACCTTTTTCATCTTGTTTGTATGATTTCCACACAGATCTGTTCTGTGTTAATTCTCCTAATTTTCCAGGTTAGTAGCACTTACACTTTCACATGGCCCAAAGTGATGCAAATTTCTTCCAGTTCTCAGTCGTTTACCTCATGTTTTATTGCAAAATCAGAATAAACCCACAAATCTCTACCTTTGAAATTTTATTTCTCTCTGCTGATATCAAAGATTTGCAATTTCATTCACAAGACCAAACACTACACGTAAGTACAGGGAAGTTTTGTAGGTAGGCAAGATAGACAAGCTATGAGGTTCTTTGGCACTTCCTGGTTTTAGAATTTAAAAATGAAAAGTCCTATCAGCCAAAAGACAGAGTTCAAGAGCAGTTCACCATTATAAAGTATTTATATGAAAGGTTTCTTCTCTGCACAGGATGCCTCATTTACAAACACAAAGGTGTTTTTGTTATTCACGACTGTTTCAGCTCAGTCAGGTCTGGATATTAAGCTGGGCTCTTTCCTTGTTACTTTTCAAAACACTTAAAATCATGGACCAAAGAAGTCCTTCAGCTATACCATCACTGACAGATGTTCAGTGGCTATGATGCAGATCTGACTCATAAATACAATGGTATAATAGATGAGGTACAAGGGTCTGGAATGTAAAAAGCAGTGACATCATATTATGTTATATTGCAGCAATATAATGTAATTTAGCTCCATGCTTCAGCTCTGAAAATAAGGAATGTGTAGAAAATATTTCTCTGTTGTTTCTTAGTCTCAGGTACTAGTAAGATTACTAATTACAATGGAGGAAAGGGAACCATTTTCTGGTAAGTAATTATCAAGTGCTGAGAGCCATTAATAAGGAGAAATATCTAGGCTCCGGATCTTTTACTGATATCTCAGACCATAAAAGTGAAAGACATAAAATTACATCCCAGCTTTTAGTGTAGCCACCAGTAGTGCTTTCCAGTGTTTTCTTAGAGGAAATGCTTGTGCAATAACTAAGTGTGATACTCAGTGTTTTGGTGCTTTCGCTCTCACCGATATCCTCACTACTGAACTCAAATAAACAGGACTTCTGGTGGTGGCTGTGGGAAGAGACTCCACGATCCCTATGACATGATTTCAAATGCTCAGAGACACTGATGACTAAGTTTATGCTTAGGCTCCAGTCTACTTTTATATTACCATAAAAGTGGCTTCCCTGAAGTCACTGGGGAGGGAAGGATGGTAGAGCACAATGTGAGCAGCCCAGAGGGTTGAGAGGCTCATCCAATTAGTTGAGCCATTTGCACACTGACCAGTTTGGACCAAAACAAGGGCGTTCAAAGTTTTTGCTTGCATTTGCAAAGGGCTGTGTATGTTTCCACTGACTCATGAAGGAGTCTGACTTTAGAAAGCTATTTTAAATTCAGAACAATTATTCCAAAATACCAAGAATATTCAAAATCAAACTTGTCTACCTTCTGTAATAGCCCATATTTTCCACCTCTAGAGAAGACTTGCTTCAGTTTCAAAGAAAGATAAATAATGACATCCAGTGGCATTTTACCTCCTCAAACAGTGCCCATGTTTATTACATTCTTCAGCTTACCTGCCCAGGCACCAAAGCAGAAAATACTCAGGGAACATTCCACTACTCAGCATGGTTCAAACTGCAGATGTGTTCCATTTATAAATGGTTGAATTTGCATGTAAACCTCTCCATTTGCATACACTGCTCACTAGGCTTGCTAACAGAAGGCTAAAGGTCCCAGTTTCCTATTGAGGAGCTCATAGTAGTTATTTGGGAGTTTGGTAAAAATATTGATTAGAATATTTAATCAGAATATCAATAAGTAATGGCACTTATTTTCCAAACAGTTTAAGTGGATATTACATATGTTTATAGGGCATCATGGTGCATTTCTTTTAAAAAATGAGAAAGAAATCCTTCAAGTCCTGTATCCTGTCAATAAATGCATATCTATATGATGTAAATGAGAATATATACCTGTATTGTCAAACCCTTACACTAATTTAAAAACATTTTTGGATCTTGGCAGAATATAATTAATCATAAAAAGATTGTGATGTATATGTTAATGAGGTTAGTTAGTTAATTCAGTTAGTTCAGCCTGCAAAATCTATCTCTCTTTAGCTTAGATTCTGGTTACTTTCTGTATCTCCTCATTTCAAAATCAAAGCTTTCCTTATTCATTCTTTCTTTGGCATTTTTCTGACCCAGAAATGTCAATATTTCCATTCTGCTGTTCTTACTCTTGGGGGTACTGGTGTTGTAGCACCACATGGGAACCTGAGTGAGGGACTGATTTCCATTGTGCCAGGTACTGTCCACACACAGTACAAAAGCTGGTTCCCACTCCAGGTCTTTAAGCTTGTTAAGTGCTTTGGGCTAAAAAGCTTTGAGTGGATATAAAATATTACAGCTCATTTACGAAATTTGTTTAAAAAGATAATCAGGTTCTAAAGGGAGTTGATTCAACCATTGTGTGCAGTAATATCTCAGATTTCACTGTGGCCCCCAGTGATTTCATAACGATATTTGCAACACTTAATCCTCACTTATACTAAAGCCAGTTTGCATTGCTTTTACAATGAAAAGCTTAACATAAATGCAAAAATGGGCCCAGGGGATGCATTCTTTTCCTGCTGCTATGGCCAACGATAGGGTTGAAAAGAGATGGATGCTTGGAGTTATTTATTCTCCTCAGGCATGGGAAAGGCCCCAAAGAGACCAAAATATCCACCTCCTGCTGATGATCCCTGCAAGTGCTGCCACCCTCTCTTCTTCTCACCATTTTTTTCTGTCTGCTGTGATGCCCTCTAACTGTCCTTCTGTACTTGCTTTAAAATTTCCACATGGAATGACATATTCGTCTGTCTATACTGAACTATATAGAATTATCCAATTTATGAACATCTGGAGACTCCAGGAGATTTTCTGGAATTCTTTTCTAACAAAGCTTTAATAGTTGTGCATGAAGTCATAGCCATACAAGGGCTCTCAGCCTGGATTGTGCTTTGCTCCATTGTTAATATCTAGAAGATAATATTTTAATACAATTATTAATCTAATAGTTCATCTACTCTGCTCTCTCATTTCCTGCAGGAGCTTGTGGTTGCATGGAGAAGATGCCACAATGCTTCTCCAGTAAATCCTGCTAACCCCTGTCGGACTAGGGTTTATAAATTTTTTGAACCTGAGACTGTATGCTGGTGGTTTTCATGGTTTTCAGGGGCTCTTTGTCTCAATAATTTTTCTGTTTTTTGAACTTAAGTAAAATTTTGGTAGCTACTGCATTCTGTTGCAAACCTTTTTATCACTTAATAACCACATGCAAAGTGAACAAGTAATTGTGTCTATTTACTTATTTCAGAACCTGCCATCTGACCAGTTCCTTGGGTTACTTTAGTTCCTGTGTTATGAGTGGTGGTGAACCACTGGCCCCTCCTCACTGCCACTTTGAAGATCTTCCCCATGGCCCCGCTGCCCTCAAACCTTTGCTGCTGCAGCCCAGCTCTCCAGCTGACAGTGAAGTCACTGAGACCAAACAACCTCACAGAAACATGACAAGTTGTGTTAGGACCAAGTCGCTTCGGCAGAAACAAGATACATGACCAAGACAACTTTTAGTCATAAAATTCTAACTTTTCATGTGTTTTAGGTTTAAAGAAAATTTTGCACACCAAAGCTATCAATTACATTAACTTAAGTAGGTACCTGGGGTTAAAAAATCCAAATCAAACCAAACCAACAAAAAAAAAAAATCAAAATCAAACCAAAATAAACAAACAAAACAAAACAAAACAAAACAAACAAACAAACAAACAAAAAACCCCACCCCTTTATATAACCATCAGTTTATCAATGTTTTAAAGACCATTTACAGCATCAGCAAATATTTACAAGACTGCTGCTTAGGTTGAATGTCTGATGCTATTCCAAATCAGTGAAACAGCTATGATTAATGCCATGGTTCTCACAAGCAGGACCACAAGGCACAGAAGGAACCTGGCCACTTAGCCACCCAAAATATTATCTGTTTGGGACTCAGCACCCTTAAGTGTAGAATAACTTGAGCATTAGGTATTTTTAATTTGTTGTAACTTGCGAGCAACTGGCTACACTGGCAACTGCAAAGAGCCTGGGACTGTATCACAGCCTAATAAAAGCACCAATAAAAGTTTTAAACTAGTTCACACATCTGCAGTCTGATGGGGGGCATTACCTAATGTGTGCTGTTTCTGTTGTGTTCCCCACTATCCCCTTGGTTGTCACAGGGGAAAATGTGTTACTACGATGTCCCCCAGGCAATTTATGGCCTTCTCTGAGCCATCACCACCATCTTCAGATAAACCTCATGAGAATTTATTAGAGGGATATAGTTAATTCTCTGAAGGGCTTGTAATTCTCACTTCTCAAGGCTCTTTGAAAATATTATAACCTACCTCCAGTCCTTGGATACCTTCAAAGTGAGATAAAAATACATGTCTGGTATTTTTATACCTTGGATAAAAGTAATCAGGGCAGTCCTTTGGGTTTATCCAGTGTTTTAAAATGTTTATCCTTCCAAGTGCTATGGCTTTGCCACAAAATCTACAAAAATAAAGTCCATAATTAATATCCAGTATTTGAAAATGGGGACATTTAAACCTGTTGACATCCAAGAGGGTGGGGAGCTCTTAGTAGCTCTGAATATCAATATATAATGAAGCAGATTGAGCTAATAGTGTTGGCAGCTCTTTCTTCTCATATGTAAAGGCATTCTATATCCAGTGGGATGTATAGTGGGACTGCACAGGATTTTATGGGAAGATAATGTGGGTCTTTAGATTTTGCCCAGCAGAGGCAGATTTTCAATGGTCAAGGCCATTAAGAGGGAATTCAAAGGCGCAATTTTTTGTTCTAATTGTATCAGTGCAGCTCCTTTACTCAGCCCTTGGGCTCACACCTCAGCATGTTGCATGCTCTTCCCAGGCACCATATTTCCAGCACGGCAGAGGACCCTAAAAACCTGCACTACAAAACCATCCCAATGCCCTTCGTTTACAGACCTTCCTATATTTAAAGACCTATATATTTCCTATATATTTAAAGATGTACAAGCTGCCTTCCTTTCCATTTTCTTTCCACTCAAAGGAAGTCATTAGAGTAAAACGCTGAGGGGCCGGGGGGAAGCAACGTCTGGCAGGGGCTGGTCGAAATTTCCTTTGAACTCTGATGAAGAACATTTCCACTCTGTTTATTACTAAACCCACTGGCCATAGATGATCCAAGGCTCATAAACTCGGGTATGATGGAACTCTCTAGGGAGCTATCAGAGAGAGAGAGAGAGAGAGAGAGATGAGAGAGAGGGAGAGAGAGAAGCAGGATCTGCATGTGGTGTACGTGTATGTGTGTGTGTTTGTGTGTGTTATTCCTTTTTCATCGTGGTTGTGAGAAAAATAGTGTTTGAATGACAATAATGGTTCTGTGCTCCCAGTAAAGTAATGGTACATGACAGATATTCCCTTAATGAAGAGGACAATGCTCATTAAAATATAAATGTCACCTCTCTTTTCCCTTAGTTTTTCTGATCTCTCTGGAAGTACCTCCTTTATTCTTTAGAACTATTTTATAAATTACAAAAGACTTTTCAGTAAATGTGTTTTGGTCAAAAAAATCTGTCTGGCATCACAAAGTAAACCCAACCTGCCAAATTCAGGAGGAGGTAGAAGCCCTAATGTTTTCCTTTTTTCTTTTCTTTCTCTCTTCAGCTACTTTAATTCATTACTTTACATATGAGTTCTGTTTGCTATCTTCTCTTGAATTCCTGGACCATATAAGTTTCAATCCTATGTGAAAATTATTATCTTCAGTCCATCTTTATGTCAGTGGGAGCTGAAAGATCTAGTTGAGCAGGACCAAAAGAAAAATGGCTAATGGTAATCCAACACTCTGATCCCAAAAACCTCTGCTCAGTTGCCACTTCTCTGTAGAGATTCTTTTAGCTTCATTAACACATTTTTTTATGAAATTCCTCTGACATCAGTCCAAAGAGGCAAATGACAAGCTACCAGTAATGCCACTCCCTGTGGTAGGAGAGAAACTGCCATTCCCAAGGGGGTTTTGATGGTATTTTAACCCCTGGCTGCTAAATGTAGAGCAAACTATGAAGAAGAAATTGGCACCTGGATCACTTTTTTTCCACTGAGTACCATAGAGGGGCAGACACAGGAATATCTTTCCAGTCTCACAGGAGCAGGGACCCAATGGCCCTAAGGTGCTGGTAGATGCCAACTGCAGTAACTTCAGACAAACGTGGGAGCTGAGTCCAGCTCTCCTGAATTCCTGGGAATACTGTAGCTCCTGGAGATTATTTTAAAAACAAAGAAAGACTCTGCTTTGCCTTGGAAAGGGCAAACAGCAACATTCCTTTCAGACAAGGACACAGTGAATCCCACTTTGACACAAAAGCTTCAGAGAAATGCTGTGTTCAGTCCAAGCCCTGTCCTCAGTGTCTTATTTGTACAAATAGGCAAGAAAATTTCCCATGCATGTTGTTTTGGAGTGCTGCTTTGGACCAGAATGGAATGCTCACTTAAGGGCAAGGCACAACCCAAAACCTCCTGGAAGTTACTCACTGACAAAAATTTGAAACTGATGCTCCAGGAAATGTTATTTAGATCTGCTCTGTACGAACACTTAAGGAAAAAAAGGTAAATTGAAGGGACTTAAACACATATCTTTGCTTAAAATCTAGCCAAAGACTGCTGAACCAAAACACAGATTCTCTGGTCTTAGAAGTTTATACATATTTAGTGTGATTGAAAAATAAAAATGCCTGTCATTGATTTGTTTGCAAGCCTCAACCACCACGCAGTAAACATTAGCAAAAGTTTCACAAGCTTTTTTTTCAGCTTTGATTTTTTTTTTTTATAAAAGGAAATTTATGAAAAAATAAAATATAAACTGTTATCTACCTTGTCTTTATAATCCCCTATTTGTGCTTACACGGTCTTTTGAAAATAGAAGAGCCATTCAGAAAAGTGATTTACTCAAACAGCTCTTTCCAAAGGTAAAGAAATAATAAATGAACACAAAACAAATAAGTTTAGCACTTGCAGTTGCTCTCATCAACAGAACAGGTTACAAAGAAATAGGCAGAGTTTATTCACACTAGTGCTTTTTCTTAGATGTGTACTTCCCTACAGTGTGTATGTTAAATCCTTATCTGTGCTGTTTGTGGAATAAAACAGTGTATAACATGGCTGAACACAGGATTTTATTATTACTGTAATTATGTCATCTATTACCACCATCTTAGCATCCAGTTAGGACTGGGACGTGCTTGGCATGGTTCAAACACAAAATAACGAATAAGTCTCTCATTTAAACAACATATGCTGTCCACATATTGGTAAAATACAGGAGACGGGACTGGAACTCAGCTGAGATGACAGAGAGGGAAAGAGTGACGGCTGAAGGAATAGCCAGATATAATAAATACCTATTAAAATCAATAACAGCTTTTCCATCGGCTTAAGTAACTTTTGGACCAAATCCTAAGTGTACCATTTGGAGGATTTATAGGTTTCTTTTAATAGACATGAACAAAAGTCTTTTTTATTAAATTATGCCTTTGCTGCTGTGGCTTATGGAAACGGCATGCATATCTCCTAGCAGTGTGACGGACCTCAGCTCTGACAACACTTGTGCATTTGTTCAGCTTCACATGGTGAATAGGCTTAGTGTATGAAATTAAGCATGTGTACAGGGCTGAGGCTTTTCTTAATTGTACAATCATTTTATCTGGAGATGTACCAAATTCAGGCCCTCTTTGCTCTGACATTTGTTTTTGTTTTCAGGCCTGAGTCTCACTTTCTGGTCCCTTGAACTTACCTTTGTGTGCAGAGAGCACCGTGGGGAGCTGTACCCGGGCAGATCAGTGTGATGAAGTCACACAGAGAGGCAGCACAGAGTGGGTGCCTCTTGATCTCAGGCCTCACAACTGTGTGGATGATGAGGGATCACCAAAACCAGGTAATCTGACTCTGCTGAGTGCTTTGGAAGAAGGGCTATGCTCTGGACAAAGCTTTCTCAGCCTTGAATCTCAAGTAAGCAGACACATCCCTTGAGAAGTTTAAACTTGAGATAAAAATCATATTTCAAAACCAGCTCATTTGGGTTCTTGTATTATAGAGGTTTAGATCACTGTGAGCCCATCATGTGGATTTTTCAACTTCCCTTTTCAGTCATCCAACAGTCTCGGTGGGCTGGATGGACAACCTGTGTGCAGGGTCATGTACACAACGTGTAGGTGATAAAGTACCTCAAAATACTGTTTCATGGTACAGTGAACTTCATCTGTCACTGCTCTCTCAAAGGGATGGTGTTCCACCAGAACTGCCTCCCGCTCCAGCATTTGCTTTAAAAGGAAATCTATTTATTCTATAAAAAATATTTGCGGAGAAATAACATTTTTTTCCTCCGTCTCTGAGAGCTTTGCTCTTGAAAACAGAAACAAGTAATTTAGCTGAAAAGGTTCCTGAAACTGCTGAAAGACTCATTTTTTTTTTCTACAAAGCTGAAATCAACAGATCCTACAGCTATTTTATTTCAGTTTTTCAACTTAGTTCCAGAATATATACAAGCTCCATGAATAATGTTCCTTCCATGCTAATCTAAAAGATAAACCCAGAAGATATTGCAAACTCACTGAAAATCAGAATATTTAGATATTTTATTTCTCCCATGCATTGCTGTTCTTTGCATTGACCCAAAGTTTTCCTTTAAATTATTCACATCTTCAAGTTTAAGGCCAGCCTGTGAAAAAGCAAGGATTGTCCCAGATGAATTTAAATTAATAGAAGGAAGTAGGACAGCAGAATGGAGAGGTGTAATATGCCTTCGGGGAGAAAAACGAACAAATAAAATAAAATTTTAAAAAATAGAAAACAAGGAATCTGCTGTAGAATGTCCTTGCCAGAAAATGGAAGGCACTACAATTTAGAAGAAAACTAGAAAACAGCCCACTAGTGAAATTCTTTCAGGGTTCACAAGCATGTAGTTATGTCCTTATTTTTTTCAAATTCCAGTATTGTAGAATTCTAAAGTCCAGCCAGGAATAAATGTAGGTGTGCCAAAATACTGTGAGGAAGATTCATCTCAAATGTTTCTGGACTTAACAGAAGCTGGAGGTGGAATGAAACTCACAAGAAATCCATATTGCTTGAGATTTATTGACAAATCTGTAGATCCCAGATGTTTTAATGGTTTATGTAAGCTGCAAATATTTGAGGGCTTATCCAAAATCAGTTCCAAGGTTTTAAAAATTTCTCTATCACTCGTCTTAATGGATCACTGAACATGAAGTGATGAAGGAAGTCTGTTTGCCCTTAAAACAGCTGATGAGGACAATGGGAGAGCCAGGCAGGGATGGGATGCTTGTTCAGATCTGCTCTTCAACTGGACACCCACACAACCCATGCAGTACACAGAAACACAAACCTGGACATAGAAGGGATACCAGCCTCCCCATCTTCCACTGATTTTATTCTCAAGGTGGGAACCTGCATTGAAGTTGAACACCAAGGTGGCAGCTGGGTCTGTATCCTTTCTGTTCTCTTATCCTTTGTACTCAGTCATCAGCCATGGCACTGATTCTGCAGCCACAGTAGCTGTTCTCTGGGTGATGCTCTCAAAGTGGTAGCACAGCAGGGGAAAAAATCAAGTATGGTCTAAGATTTACTATCAAAGTTACTTTACCTCTTTAAAATGTGGAAATCCTTATTCTTCTAGCATTAAGGTGGAACAATTTAAAGAAGAAAATGCGTCCAATATTTTGCATGGAGTGACTTCCCTCAGACTTCGAGAGAAGTTTATAAATCAACAGAAACCTCTTAACTGCAGCATTTTCATGGGTCCAGAGGAATTCTAAGCAAATAACAGGTTTGTAAGGATGAAAAGTCACTTATATTCTACACACAATCTAATGTTCAAAGCAGTGTAAAAGATGCTTAAGTGTCAATATTTTATGCAGCCTTCGCTCTCAGTAGTAATTGCAAGCCATTAAAAAGAATGTTAAACCATAGCTGTTAGCACTGGCACAGCCCCAAGTAAACACTGAACCCTCACAGAAGGGGGCTAATTGGTACAAGAAGAGGTAATTTATTAAGGAACACTGAAACCCTGTATACATCCAAAGATCAGACCGAACTGCAAGTGTCTTGCGTGAATATTGGGTCTGATAATCAAATTTTTTCCTACACTGCACTTTAGAGTCTCAAACTCTGCAGAAAACTGAAAAAAAACAACATGTTTTTTTCTACATGGCTCCAATAAACCTTTACCTGGTGCCCATCAGTCTGCCCCTTCCCCACCCCAATCTCCCCTGGTAAGTCTGTCACTTGCTGGGACGAAAAGCCAACGTGACAACCAGACCAAAGGTGTGGGATTCACGTTTCTTTCTTTCACTAAGTTTGGCACACTGCGCTAGAGCCTTGCTAGTCTCGCATAGATCCATTTAACTTTTTCTGGATTGATAAGCTCATCTTTTTATGAATCTTTTTAAAAGTCCTCTTTCTACAAGGTTCATGACCCCTTAAGGCACAGCAAAGCAATTGGAAGTGGGTAGCAGTCAGTTCTCACCCCACTGTCTCATGAACTTCTTTTTTTAATGGTGGCTCAAAAAAATACAGTTTAGTTGTTTGAAGATCAGGAGTGGAGTTCTCCCTTCAGATGTCTACGTGCCACTGTAAATCTGGGATGCACCCTCCTTCCAACAAGCCTGGGGAGCACTGTGCACATTACCAGTGCTCCTTTAAGAAAAGCCACCTGGAAAATCTGCAGACTCCAGAGCCAGATCCAGTCTCCCAGCTGGAAGAAAGGGTATCAACTTCTTATGTTTCCCTCTCCCTGGCACAACTTCTTCCTTGGTCTGCAGTGCAGATGTCTCCTGCATATCTGCTGTTTCAGTTTTACGAGAAAGGTGCACAGAACACATGGCAGACGTGCGCTTTAGAAAGGCCAAACTTTATTATTTAGTATTTAGAAATTTTGTATGTAAAGTCAAATTCAAAGCCCATTGAGGTCACTGGGAATTCTCCCGCTGTGCTCAGCGGGGTTTGGATCAGAACCATGAACTGGAATATCTTGAAATCAGTGTTTAAAAGCCTAGACAAAATGAAAACAGATTTTTGAAACCCTACCCCCTCCCACTCTATGTTTTGCCTCCCATGGAAAGGTAGCACAAATGCAGGAAATGAGGAATCTGATGGCTGCAATGCTTTATAGCTTTGATCCCCAAATTTTCCTCTTGATCTCTAAATGAAGCAAGAATGGTTACATCTGTTCAAGTTGTTTTATGAATCTAAAATATAAGGGAAGACACCTCTCTGACACACTAGAGCAATTTGTAATTTTATCTGTTTTGACAGTTCATTTTGCATTATAAATGTAATTATTTGGGATGGGGTCCTTATTTCTCATATTGAAAATTATTTGCCTCTGAAACTGTACTTGCACCTATACCTTACATCTTCATAGATTTGACTTAGAGAAGAATTTAATTTCATTCAGTGTAGATCTCACCCCTGTAGCTTTTTACTGTTGTCAGGTATTGATGACATGTGACGTTACTATAAAATTGGTGTCAATGACAAAAAGAGAAAATCATACTTTAGTCATTATGAGGAGTTCAAATTTTCTGATTTTGGATTCTCACATAAGAAGTTCAGGCCAAGCCTTAGTTTCAAGAAAAAAACATTGGGAGTTTTTACATAGTGCTTTTTTCACTTCTAATTGCTGGTTCGTAGGACTTAGCAAGGATTTTATGTGTACACCTGAAGTACCTTAAAATTATGTTCAGATGAATATATATTTTTTAATAACAGTCCTCATAATTTTAGATTTCTTTTGCTAATTCAGCTATACTCTTAACTAAGCTTTCTTGTTTATTTATCATTTTTACTGTTTAGTTATAAGCCCTTGAGGCTTTCAAAACAGTGCTCAAATATTTGCCACTCTGTTATTTTAAAAATATTATTCCAATTCTTTGTTTTCCATTTAAATGTCATCCACGATCATATTGGCTAAAACCAGTCATTATTTTTTCACTTCTTGTATGAGCAGAGTTGCTTAGTTCTGAATTGGAAGTAAAAGCAAGTAGTTTATTTGAAAAAAATCGATTAGATAGTATCTAGAGGATCCCTATACTCCCAGACTTCTAAGTCAGAAAGCTGCTAAGAATAGTTGCAATAACATACATTGAAAATATTATTCTCCACAAAAGACCTCTTATGCATAAATTCAAGGGCATTAATGGAAATTTTAGAACTTGTGATGCTAGTCTGATTTTTTTTATTACAAAATACTGAAAAAGAAAAGTCCTGAGTTCAGTGTTTTGGGGGTTTTTGTTTGTTTTTGGCTTTTCTTGTGTGGAAGGAGAGATCAGGGCATTCAGCAATGGTTCTGTATTACAAGGCAGCACTAATAAAGATTATTCTGTCCTGTCTGGTCCTTGCTAGGTAGGTTTTCTGTTTGGGCATCTCTCATAGCATTGTACTGTGTGCAATTCCCACTCGACATACTGTATAGTTTGCAAGGGGATTAAGAAGTGCATTGTGGAAGATGCAACTCATCCAAGGAGGAGATCAACTACAGAATCTTTGCCTTACTTTTGTGGTTGTGCAACTCTAAACGCAGGTATGGATTAAACAATAAGTTACGCAGAAGGTTTCATTTCAGCACAATAAATTGTCAATATTTCCATTAAGCTCAAGCAAGTCTGAATGGAGTCTTTCCCTAAATATTATGACATTTCTTCAAAACATTTTTTTATTGGGATGGAGTCAAATTTTATGCAAAACTATTTTGGATCTCTAAAATTCCCCAGGTGTCAGGAAGTTCTCGTTCAAGTAGCCTGTGTCTTGTAGCACCTTCTGGGACACATATGCACCAAGGTGGGACTGAGAAGGTATGTGCACCAAAGATTGGCATTTGGTATCTCTACAGGACTGCAGGATAGCAGATACCTTACAGAGGACTACAACAAACATATAGTGTGCTGTACACACAAGATCTAAGGAACAGGAAAGAAGAAACTTCACACAAGGGTTTTACCATGAGCTTGAATTTCTGTTGAAGGAGGTGTTCTTAGCTGTATTTGGATTCAAAATACAATGAACTTCCCATGACAGGTCATTTTTGCCTCGTACAATGTTGCTAATAAACCCAGTTAAAGCTGGAGACATCCTTAGGAATTAAAACTAAACCTCCCATGAACCACCTGAAGACAATAAGATACTTTTTATTAAGACAAATACATTGAGGACAGTTTACTACTATCATTTCTAATGACATGAAGAGTTATTGCTTTAACAGCCAACAAAAATGCATTTTCATCATAACTTTTCTTCAATACATTACTTAGATTTGTTTCTATTTCAGCCCTTTTGTAGGCTGAAGTAGAAGCAATATTTGAGCTAGGAGCAGTATATCATGATACACAATGTTATCAAGAGCAGTATATGCCTTTCAAAGCAGATATAATGCTCCACTTGCATTCACCATATGAGTTCACTCTTGAAAATAAATCTTCAGATAACCCACAAAGAGGGAGGCAAAGCCAGGGAGAAGCTAGAGGCAGCAGAGTTAGTGGATACAAAGCAGGCTCTGGGGAAAGTCCTTCTAATGTTACTTACACACGCATATATCATGTACTTCTGCTGAAACATAAAGATTTATCTCTTTTATATGCACATATGGCACAAACCATATGAATGAAAATATGGTATTATTTCATACAGAAGAAATAAATAAAAAGATGATTCCTAAATTTCTGGTTCAGATGTTCAAAAGGTAAGAGACCCTCCTAATGACCTAACGTGCTCTGGTTTTACTCTGTTCTGTTCCTCTCCCTCCTGGAACTCCCTGAATACATCTGCATCTTCAGTTACATGATCACGTGCTATCTTACACAAAATCTTTGTTTCAGTCCGTGTACATTTGAGGGAGAAATGATGGCAATATGCTGATGAACTACCCTTTGCATCATCTGTTTTAGATAAATCTAAGATTTTTCAAAAAAAACCCTAATCAAAATCTGTGTAAAACTGATCCAAAAAAAGGATCTGCATTGACTTAAAAATTTGCTTTAATATGTTCATCCAGCTATGCAACAAAAATTCATGAGAGACAGAAGACATAAAGATTTATTGGCACTAGTTTGGGTTGATGTGCATAATTCTCTCATGTTTTCACCACTTATAATACAGTCATCCCAAAATGATGCCACTAAAACCTGCATTTCAGATCATATCATCATGTTCTTAGACTGTATGATTCACTCAGTAATTTACAGAAAACACAGCTTTAGAATTATACAATATACATTATACAAGATATATTCAGATTTTACAGATTTCAGGCCTTTTCCTTATATATGGTCTATGCTTCAGAGACCAGGTGCTTCAGCTACTGGCTCCAGCTGACTGGGACTCAGAAAAAAGCCATTAAAACTTCAGATAGGAATCTGAAATCACTTCCCTAAATATAAAAATGCCATGAATTTAAGGTCTTTCCTTCCCTGACTCTTCTGAACTAGGTGCAGGTCAGGTGGAAAGCCTGGGAAAGATTGCTTTCCAAATCTTGCATTTTTAGTCTGCCAGACAGTAAGATAAATATCTGAAGTACATCATTTATCTAAAATGAGATACTGTTCATTTTGGCCATAATACTGTGATGAGAACTTCCAGATTCCAAAAAAGATGGGAAGCGATTATATATATAGGATGTTTCAAATGCCTTAATGGAATTCCATATGTTAAAATAGGATAATAGTGCAGCGTGTTGGGTATAATTTCAGTTAATACTAATTAGAAGTCATCTTTTAATGGAGAAAATTGAATGTGATTTTATTCCATAACTAATTCTCATGGATGAAGTGGGAGACTTCCACTGATATGGTTCTGGACAGGAATTCAAGATCTCAGTTTTTTTCTCTTATCACCATTTCAGGGTTTTTTCTTGCTACCTTGCTGAAGGAAGTGTCTCAGAAGTAAACCTTGTTTCAGTTTGGATCAGTGAGAATTCTTTAGCTGGAGCAGAATTTCCCCTTACATCATTTTGTGTCATGTCTAAAGTGAGCACTTGAGGAAAATACCCTTGTGACATCACTTTTTTTAAGTAACAAAGGTTTTGTTGTATTCCTACTTTCTGTTTGGAGGTGGAAAGGATTTTCAACCACTGATAAAACATGGTTGCCCTACCTCCTTAGAATCCCACTTGTTGATCCAGTTTGCATGGACAGAATATCTCAAATAAAATTTTTAGGGCTATGGACTACATTAAGTATATGAAGAATTAAAAGTACAACTTTTGCACAGCATCCCAATTTTCACCTGGTTGAAAAGTTTGATAGGCATTTTCAGCTTAGCAGTAATGTATTTTGCTTCTACTTTTTTTGGTTTTTTCTCCAGAATCTACTTAAATGTAGATGTCTATTTCTACATATTTCTACCTCCTGATATCTATACCCATCATATTCTTCAATAGTCATGGCAACAGTAAGGAGACATGCTCTAATAGAAAGAAAAGACAAGAGTCTTCCTGAAATGCTTTAATCTGGACGATGTAAGGGGTTGAAGGCCATGCTCTGGGACTACTTGGGTTAGAATATAGCTGATGTTCTAAGAAAAAAAAAAAATAAGTGCACTGGGTTTGCATAAAACCACTTTTTCTTTAACATTCTAATGTCTGAGTTTGTTTGGACAGCCTTTGACACCCACCATAGTGTCTTCTGGGAAGAGCTCAAGTCTCTTTGATTTTTAAATAGCAGTTAAATTACAGAGTCCACACTAGACAGTCAAACCTATTTTCTTGAGTATCTTTAGGGCAAGTGGCACAGTGGCAAGATTTGTCTGGAAAGAGCAGAGGTCTTGAAGGTGCAATATTATCTCAGTCAGACCCAATCCAGCCTGTTGCTGAAAACATCTGAACACTGCCAGGTTCATGTACCTTTGGTGAGAAGATACATGCCTATCCCTCCACTCTTGGACACTGAATCTGTAGATGGGAAGACACGCTCTGCTCACACACCTATTCTCAAGGGTGTTTTTCTGGCTCCTATGAGGAATTATTGGACAGTCAGGATCAGGATGGGATTGATATGGAAAATTTCCTGTTTCAAGAACTGAGGTGCTATGCTCTTTATTTTTGGTGACATTTTCTCATCTGAACCAGGAAAAATAAAATATTTGATTCCTCCTTCTTCACCAGATGTGCAAAACCCAGAATTTCTGGATATAAAGGTATCATATGAGCTCCAGATCAGTGAAGCATGCCTGTGTATGAACTCAGAATTCCCAGCAGGCTTCAGGAAGTGTTATTTTTCTTTCAGGGGATACCATTTGTTTCCCATTATAACCACCTTCTGTTAACATTTTTCTGAGATGAGACCTTGTATCTAATTGTATTCATCCACAGCTCAGCCCATGACTGACTTTCCTGGCACCACATATCTGTGTTTGTCCTGACTCCAGATACTCCAGGAACTATGTGACTATCTATGGTCATTTCCTTCCCACCTATCCAAAAAAAAAGACCTATCCGGGTAGAGATAATTGAATTCCCTCCTACCTCTAAACCAGTAATAACTTTATATGGTACCACAGAATGATCATGGGCACTTGTAGAGAGAAATGTCTTCAAAATTAAGTGGGACATCTCTCAGTTGCTTGTGCAACCCTTCTTCTTAAAACTAATTTTTTCATGTCTGTAAATTTAACCTTTCTGTGACAAGACTGAAGATGAGAAAGGATTGTCTAGTTTAGTCCTTTCAGCCTAATTCATTTCTGCTTTGTATTTTCCCGTACTGGGCATTGGTCTAGTTCGCAAGTGTCATTTTAGAGCAACTGCTTGAAGCAATTGCCGTCTCTCCTGCAGCTTCTGTATCCTTTTGTTTGTTGTTCTTTTCTTACTCACTTGCCATTCTGAGAATATGAAACTCAAATATTTGATAAACACTTTCTTACAAATCACGTTTCTCTTCTAAGCACTCCGTCTATTCTTCCCTACTGGTCACTGTTTTGTGTAAAACAGCTACTGCTATGGTAGCTCCCTTCTGGTTTTGAGAGAAAACAT
The DNA here is from genome assembly GCF_963662255.1 of Cinclus cinclus. Classification (NCBI taxonomy): domain Eukaryota; kingdom Metazoa; phylum Chordata; class Aves; order Passeriformes; family Cinclidae; genus Cinclus; species Cinclus cinclus. The sequence continues at coordinate 93,465,900 of NC_085048.1, forward strand.
TTTCAGTACATTTGTCGTAAAGATTTCAGCTCCCATGTCACCCAGTATCTTTAGTAGTGTTCTGTTTTTTCTCTTCCTCTTCTCAAATATGTTCACACTTACAGGCACACAGAAAATTAATTTCTCAGGTTTTCCCAAAAGCACAGTTTGGTTTGTCCAACCCAATCCTCACAGTCACAGGAAACAACAAAAAATATACAACTCTTCCAGCAGTCCACAAAACATATTGTGGGATTCAGAGTGTACCACAGGTAATGTGTGTACAGATGTATAAGTGCAAATATGTACATAAATTAGAACAATACCTCTAGTACAGGACAGAATGGCTCAGCTGTGTTTCATAGAGCATGAGCAAGAGACTAAAAAATGCACCATGGATTACCATGGCAGTGGTAGCTTCTGGATAACCATAGCAAATATACACATCCTTGAACCAAAACACACACACGTACACAATTTTTTATTCTCTGTCCTTCCAGAATGAGCTAATCCCTTCTGTAGATAATGTTTTCCTGTGATTTGTCTCTAAGCTTTGATTATGTGATAAAACTCTTTATCCTTTTTGCTTCCTCACTCCCCTGCTCATCTCTATTTTTTTAAGTTGCTGTCCAGATATGTTCTTTCCCTTGTAAGAACACACAACCCTTATCTAATCCGTGACATTCTGAAATATTAAAAAGGGACTGATTTGAAGAAAAATATTCACTGTTCAAGCAGGGGCAATACTAGTTCTTGACAAATTCTGTGTCTATGAATAGGATGAGCATCTGAAATTAATGGCTGTTTCCTTGCTGTGTTATCTTTCTTCATGGAGGCTGAATTAAGGAATTCATGCTTGAAAAGCTTGAAAGTTCCCATCCTGAACAAGATGCCAAAACTTTATCTGATCAAAGCAGTTTATAGGCCACTTTCCTGAGAACAAAAGGGATGGCTGCAAATTGGAAGTCTAATACCAGACAGTTCCATCGGCAAGACTTGCAGAGAGTGCTGAGAGGATGGAGCCAAAACAAATCAAACTATCTTCACTCATTTTGAAATAGTTTTTCTCCTGGTGGACTTCACAAGCTGCTCCACTTTATCCTTGCTGCCTGCTGCAAGCTAGGAAACACCACCATCTCCTTTTTGCAGAAGTTTTCCATTGTATCAGTGTGAGAGCAGGCAAAGTACTTGCCCGAGAGGCAAATATGAAGATTTGAAGACTGCTGACTGAACAAATCAGGCCCATTTTCCCTCTTATGTTGCAGGAGCCCTGAAACTCTGGAAGTGCTGGGTCTGAGCAGAACCACGCCTGAGGTGCAGATCTTCACTATCTGCACCTGGGTGCCAGAGGATAACTCCATTTGTTTGCCTCCTTCTGCAGAGAAAAGCACTTCCTGAACTTTGGAGTTCCCCTCCTGTCTCAGAAGGATCCTGTGTCCACAAAATGCAAATAGCATTTGATTTGACATTCATTGACATTTGAGCATTTTACATTCATTTTAACTTATCTGTGCACCTTGATAGCTTGAAAAGGAAATATTTTTCTTCCCAAGGAGTTTCCAGGATAATTTGTCACTGTTTGCTTGGTGTTCAGATTTTGCTGTAATATGCACTACATAAATATGTAGACAGCTTAGTTTCATTACATAGGTAGCATTGCCCATATGTTATTAAAAATAGTTTGAAGGAGAGGCCGTATTCTTTGAAATAGACTGTAGCTTCATCTGTCAGTTACTGAAGAAAGGTAAATTTACCTTCTATTGATCATTTCATACTGACTTAATGAAAATACTGAAAAAGGGATGAGGACTACTAGAAGAATTTACCAAAAATTATCCTGGTTTGCAAAATCAATGGAAGCTCGCCATGCTTTAAAAGGTGAGCAAAAAAAAAAAATAGAAAGAGAAAAGAAAAAAATAAAGATGCTAAAAATAAATTGTTAAAAGAGAAAATTTCCTGTAATTTTAGGTTTAAAATATGAGCCTGAGTAATCAAGGAAAGTATTTTTACTGCCCTGTCAATATTTTTCCTGGAAGCTCTGGTAAATAGACTTTCTTTAGATCTGTAGTGTGCGTGCCTAATGGTCTTAGGTGTCTCTTACCGCAGAAAACTTTATCCTTAAGAAATACAGTAAACAGGAACTCTGTGGTTACGTAGTTCCTGAAAGAAAAAAAAAAAGAAACATGTTCGCTGCCATGACACACAGACAATTTATACTGATTTTAGAAGAAGCTGTTCTCTTCTATTTTGAATCTTTCATGTCAGCCTTTGTTTCCATTGCATTAAAAACTTCTGTTTTTAAAACCTATCAGTGAACTGGATCATGTTTTCTCAGTCATTTAAATTAACATCCCCACAACCCCAGGAGCCCCACAGAAGTGCTGGAAAGCAGAAGTGAGCTGCTTTTGTTTTTCTTTTTTTCTTTTTTTTCTTTTGCCCAACCTTTCTAAAGTTCTATTTATTTACTTTGCTGGAGAAAAACATCAGCCATCTTCTATTCTGAATCAGCAGCTTATAGAAGCTGGGACCCATCCAATACAGAACTAAGCTATAAAAGTTGTCTCAAGAGCACTTAGACTCATAATTCTCCCAGGTTCTGTGTCACCTCAGTCACTCCTTTTTTTTACCATGCTCTTTTCTTCAAAGGCTGCCACCTAAACAAATGAATGAACACAGTATCTTCTTAGCTCTGCACATCTCCCAGTCAGCTGCAGCTCAGCTCTACAAGCTGGTTCCCTGAGTAATGTTGACTCTACATTCACAATGCAGTTCATCTTCCCAGTCTCCCAAAAGGATGCACAGTTCAGTTGGCTAAGAGAGGGGCTGGCTGGCATTGCAAAGGGTGTGTTAGCAGGGGAACAAACCTCAGCACAAACAAACACACCGTGTTGCTGCACTGAGATGCAGAGCAAGCACTCTGTCATCGTGCCTCATTGCTGCAAGCTTGGGCCATTCTTCACCAGAGAAGTGATCAGGATAGTCAGGAAGAGAAGTAAATCCTTGTCTTCTGCAGGAGGATTCACTCCTCATGAAAGCAAGTGTAATGTTAGGTAATATGTCTGCAGCACTGCACAGAGATGCAGATGCATTACAGTAATACTACCTGGAAGCCAAGCCAGATCAAGACAATAATCAAAAGAGCAAAATTCCATTTAGATTCTGATGTCTATTTTCTCTAATGACAAATTCCCATTGCGTTAAACTCACTGCTTTAAAATTTAAAAATTACTTCATTTTTTTCCTGATCGCTCATTTTGCTATCCCTACTCTTGGTGCAAGCTCACTCCTAGGGAGTAGGAAGCACATGAATGCAGTGTAGGTACAGCCTCCGGCCTTCCAGGTTGTATTCTGGTGATGAAGACAAAATTTGGACAAATACCACGTTTTCTGTTCTGCAGTTGAGGTGGCTGCTGTGTTGATGGGATGGATAGGACAGATAGGTGGGATCTGTGAGATGTTAAAGCATCAGCATGTCCTGCTGCTCACGTTACCCCGGCGCCAAGGTTGCTGTTCCAAGGACAGAGGTGTCCACCATGTGTCCGCATAAACCTCAACTCACGCTCAGGTTGCCTCTGCTCATAAGTAACATCAACACTGACTTAGGCATTTCTTAAAGATGACTTCTATCTACCTGGGAAGTTGAAGAAAACTATTAAATGCTTGGTGTGAAAAACACTGCAAAGGCTGGACTTGTGTTGCTGCAGCCTTGTGCTATTCACACTACTGGCAGTGTAAAGCAAGAAATAGTTGAGAAGATACAGATAGATCAAACCAGTCCTTTGTCATCACAATGAAAGTAGGATCTCCTGAAGGTTTCCTGTGTTTTAGTTTGCTTTATGCCAATGGTCTTTGTACTCTTATCTTGCCCAAGAGCCCTCTATTTTGTTAGTTTTCCACTTTGGCTCAAGTTCTTGATTGTTGTCACCGCAATTTCTCTCTGTATCTCTTGTTCAGGTCAATTAGCATCAGCACAGCAGCTGAAGATGTTGAAGGATGTCTATACCACTACTGGACTCATGTCTATGGCTGTGTAGCCTCATCTGAGTTGATTTCAGTTTTCCCAAGCACAGGTCTTTTTTCTCAATCTATTTCCTTGAACACTGCAAAAAAACCCCAATCTTTCCAGTCTTTGTAGTCAGTGAAAAATATCTTCAGTGGAAAATACTGGTTTTTTTGCACCACGTATAATGTCACCATATTGTTTCACTAATAGAAATTGCCAGATTGCCAAAATTTGGAGTTGAAAGAAGGGGAGTAGTCAGGTTTGATGAATTTTCACTTATTCAAAGGTTGAGGAGAAAAACCTTTTCAGTAAAACTTTTCAAAAAGCCCTATCACTTTCAAAATATTTTTTTTAATTGTACTTTGAAACAATCTAATTCAAACACCAAAACAAACAGCTGAGAAATGGACAAGAAAAAAGAATAAAAATTAAAAAGTAACAAATCATACAAGAATTGATGAACATTTTCCAGAAGAATTTTCAAAAATTTTAATATCTAGACAGATTTTGTAAAAGTGGCAAATGCACAATCTAAAGCTTCTCTTCTGAATTCAAAACAAAAGTACCCCTTATTACTTTCATTCAGTGTTATATTTAAACTACTGGGCTAAACTCCGTGGCTGCTTTCAGTGACCTAAGATAAATAAGGAAAAAAACTTTTCATGTCTCATTCATTAGATGGTCCAATGAAAAAAGGGCATAACTTCTGTAGAGTTTATTCCTCAGAGTGTGTTTTACAAAGAGTATTGTATTTTCTGTGCCTCCTAAGGGAATTCAGATCCCTTCAAAGAAAAAAGAAGGATCAACAAATCTAGCACCTTCAAGGTGTGGTGTATCAATAATGAATGGGCCTCCTATTTACAGAAGAGAGGATAATTCTCTCTAAATAATTCATATCTCCATTTTGGCTCAAATGTAATTAAGTCTCATTCTGGACTGAAAAAAGCCCAGTCATTTTTATTATAAATGAAGATATTTTAGAGCAATTATGAATGAAAAATTAAGTTGATTTCTTGGACGTTATTTCTGGCACAGTTAAAGCTAAAGAATGGTTAAGGTTGGGAGGGACCACTGGGGTTCATCTAGTCCAACATTCCTGCTCAAGCAGAGTCCCCTAAAACACATTACTTGGGCTTGTGTCCAGGCAGCTGATCTATTACCTTCCCATGGTATCCTTCATGGGAACAATTGATAGGCACTGAATTTCTCACAGAACTGAACTACAGTGCTATAGTCATAGAGTAACACCTCTGAGGTCAGGAATCACTCTTGTTTAATTGGGGTTACGATCAGTGACAGGACCAGCATCCCCACGGTTTTGGTGACACCTCTTTGGGAGTGGTAGAAGGTCAGTTCATATCTCTCCAGAAACTACAGCTTGTCCTGAAAATTTCCAGGAAATCATCTAAACACCAAGTAAGATCTCTGGAGCAATATTACAGCATCTCTTTCCAGCTTTCCTTTAAAAACTTCATAGGTGATGATGTTTATGGAAGTGAAGCTGATGAGGAGGTATGAGTGAGTGGAAATGCTCCTCTGGAATTCAAAACTTGACATAAATGCCCACATAGTGTTCATCTTTCCCCACAAGGCACTCAGGAAAGGAGGTCTACAGCCACCCTGCTGCCTGTGGTGACCCCGCTCTGCCTTTCTGTGGTTTGCAGAAAGGATGGGTCCAGGTGAGCCTTCCCTGGGTTCACGCACAGCAATCCCACGGGTGCTCAAACGCTCACGACTGCTGTGCCTCCCCGAATCTCATTCCTACCTCTTCATGGATGTCTCCCTGAGAACTGGCACGGCCCCTCAGTGATAGCTGTGCCTTTCCAGCACGTAGCAGCAGTGCTCTGATCCACTCACCAGCACGAGATCGGCTCCTATGAGCAGGGTTGTGCAATAAACAAAATGTTCACTGTATCCGAAAAGCTTTTCTCTGCTCAGCTTTCAGCTCTGTACTGTTTATTTTTATTCAACAACAAAAACAGATGTTTTGTGGTGTTTTTGCTTCTCCAGATGTACCACTGAAAGCACTGTCAGCTGTTCAAAGTCGCTGCTGATTTTTGGAGAATAGAAAGAGCTGTGGGAAGTTAGCTATCTGGCAGTCAAAACTGAATTTTCTAGGTGCACAGTCTGCTTTTTTTCCAATGGACACACCATGATTAAGGATTCACTTAGGAGTTCTTCGAAGGGTCCCAGTGTGGCTCAGGCCCTGAGTGCAAACTGCACACATCTCAGCAAATTGGACCTTGGCGTGAGCAGAACGTGTATTCACATACGGCTCACAGCTGCCAAGACACACAAATTCTCTGTGTGATCGCTTGGATTTCTGGTCTCTCTCTCATTGGGGAGGAAATGTCATGATCACATGGAGACTTAGCATGAGAGGCCACTGTAAAAAACAAATAAAATGGAACCATATTTTCTGACTAGAAACAGAAACACAGTTTACTTCAAGATTTTTACTGCAATAGTGTTATTTCAAAGTATAAGTAATATTACATTTTTCATATAAAGAAATAAGGAAAGGTGTTTTTTCTTTTTTTTTATTTTCTGGTTTGGTTTTGTCCAATAAAAGCAAAGACCAAAAGGGTCTGACTAAATTCTGCGTTTGGATTTGGAGAGCAGTTTCCTCAAGTGAGCGCATGCTGTTATGATTCCATATTTAGCTCAATCTCAAATCCCACTAATGTGTTGGACTGCATATGTTCAGCAAGGCGGAGAATATTTATAATAATTTGTAGCTCATGTGAATCCATCACGCCTCAAAAATATATATTTGGCTTTTAAACCTACAACATGGGAGAGAGTTCTATAAGCCAGAAGATGATAGTCCTGATAACTTGAAAAAAACAGTGTGTAGTTACTTCCATACTCTTGCCTGAGGATCTGAAATCAATAGTGCGGGCTTTTAATTCAATTTACATATATGTGTATTTAGAGTCTTCCACTGAAACTTAGGAGTCTCACATGTCTTGTAAAGGACTGCTCTAGAGAGAAGCCTGATGAAGGCTTAATCCTGAAATTCACATCAATTATTTAATTCATATCTACACTGAAATGCAGACTGAAAACTTCCCTAATTCTAAAGCAAATAAGACCATTTCTGCTCTGCGGTGTGTATTTCTATTACATTTTCTTTATTATCATGGTCTGCAAAACCCATGTAAGTCAATATAGCCCCACAATTTCAAATGAATGTTTTCTTGGCTCCTATACTAACTGTATCAATCACATCACTAATTTAATTACTGAAATTAATTCATTATTTTTGACCATACTGCTCTGAGGAAAGAGAGCTACAGCTTGCATGCTCAGCCCCTGACAGGCTTCCTAGAAGTCTTCCTAGGTCAGGAGCTAGGAATACACAGCAGGAGTAGCCCCATACCTGATTTCAAAGAAGTTCACAGGGCAGATTGACTGGACGTCCATTAATTCTATGGAAATGTGAAAACGGTTTTGTCTTCTTCTGAATAAGAATAAAATAATCCAGATGAAAGTTCAAAGAAATGTGAAATGGGAAAACACAGCATTATGAATTTAGAGACTAGGGCTTCTTTTTAACTCTTTCTCTTTTAACACTAAAAGGGAGCCATGGATGACTTGATGCAGTGATTGAAAAGGAACAAATGTAACACTAAATAAGCAAACACTTTCTTTAAGAGTGTTTCCTCCTAGAAAACACATCACCACAAATCATCATGGAGGCCAGAAGTTCCTAGGATTATGAAAGGCTATTTGCCTGTGTAATGAAACCATTCAGAGTTACAAGTAGAGGTTAAGAAACTGATGGAAGAGAAACTTGCTTCCAGAAACAAGCCAGTTTCAGAGTGATGGAAGACACATTCCTCCTGAGCAGATCAACCTAGATGTGCCTTGCCTGCTTAGCTGCAGGCTCCTAATTGACACTTGGCTTCTGTCAAAGAGCCTTATCAAACTGCAAACACTTGGTTTGGTTCAAGCTTTACATTCGTGGTAGTAGAATTAAGTGTTTATAAAGAAACTCTCAGGACACAGTTTGACTGCTCTTGATTTGTATCTCTTGTCACAGTGAACAGAGAGCACTCTTACTGGAGAATGTCTGTGCCACCAGAAAAGATAGCCAGCTATGCTCATTTCTGAGAAACCTATGTCTGGACTATTTTCAAAAATCTTCAGTAACAAGCAGTGTCAACAGGCAGTCTATCACACATCTCCTCTGTCCTCACATTGAAGAGCCTTTTCATAACACGTAACTGAGCATCTGTGCTGCTACACCATAAGTACATTATTTCTCACTTTGTGTATGTAAAAGTTTCAGTTCTTATTCTCTTTACAGGAGGCTATTGTATATTTGAATATTGCTCCGGTGTCGTTCCTACCTTCAACCTACCCTTACACAATAGCTGTTCTGTTCAGTCTCTTCTCCTGGGCTATACAAAACAGAGCCTCTCATGGTGCTCCTCATGAATTGGTTTGTGTGGCTTATTTGTACAGAGCTTGTCTCTTCACGAGGCCTCTGCCATCACTCTGAGATTTCTCAAGTTCAAAGCCAAAACCTGCTTGTTTCATCTCACGAAACTTCAGCGTAACAAGCAACTAACCTGTAAATAAGATTTGGTGCAAACCTGACTCAAAGAATTTCTTTACCATCTCTTGCTTGTGAATCAAGGACACACCAAAGAAATAATTTAGTTTTGCAACAGAAACAGGATAAATTTTTTAAGGAAAACCAGTCCACCAGCTGTTTCCTTTGCCCTTTTATTCCCCACCTCCATTCCAAACATGTTCTCAAGCTGAACATATTGTTACTACACAGATTTCAGTATATTTATTTTTGTCATTTTAAGTGGTACGTTATCTAAAGATTTTAATTTACTGGAGAAGCTGAGTTTTTTTAAAACTCTTTTTCAATAAATGATCTTATTAACAACATTGGACCATTATAATGACTTTTACTACATTTCATTACAATAAAACTTTCAAAGAGTGGAGAAAGCAAGGGTTAATGGATGCTAAGCTAAGTAAAGTTTATAACATTCTTGTATTTTATCAGAATACTGCAAACATAAACCAGTATTTTCTGATGTTCCTTTCCTGGTGAGAGAGCCAATGGAAAAATGAATTTCAAAAAGTGATTCTCTCCACACACAGAGAAAAGATTTAAATCATGAGAAATTCAACAAATTTAAAACTTCATTTTCTCAATGTAAATTCCTTCTCTTAAGATTCTTTTGCAGTGGTAGTATTATTTACACTATGCCCATTTCGCACACAGGGAGATGTGCCATCTGGATAAGAAGATAATCATAGAATTAAAAAATCATAGGATCTCAGAGATCACCTTGTTCCAACCCCCTGTCATGGGCAGGGATACCTTTCACCAGGTCAGGTTGTTCAGAGTGACCTTGGACACTTCCAGGGATGGGATATCCACACCTTCAACTTCTCTGGGCAACCAGTTCCAGTGCCTCACCACTTTCACAGTCAAGAATTTCTTCCTAATATCTAATCTAAATCTGTCCTCTTTTAGTTTAAAATGGACCCTCTTCTTCTATCACTATTTGCCTGGGTAAAAAGTGACTCTCCTTTTATATAAGCCCCGTTTATGAGCTGAAAAACTGCAAAGATCAGGAATGAAGCACAGCTTTTCTTTACAAGGCAGGTGTCAGCAAATATAATAGCACTATAGTAGCATTTATAATAAGGTACCAGACAGGGACCCAGTTAGGGATCTAATATTACATTCTGTGCACACAGCAAATTAAGAGCATCAAGTGAGCACAAGTGAGCACATGCCTACACTCTGGTGTGTTGTGCTGGTCTGTGCACTGGTCAGATGTACAGAGGTGAGTGACAGCGAGAGCAGGAGGAAACCCACCAGCCCTTTTATCATTCTTGTCTCCTGAACTGGCTTGGAATCCTTTTTGCTGGGGAAAAAAAAAAAAAAAAAACAGCTCCAAACAAAAGAAAAAATATCCAAACACTAAATGTACAACTATAATAATAAAGGAATAAATCACTATTTGGAAAAATCTGTTTTCCCAAATGCCCTAGAAACATCTACTATGAAGACATTCTTTGATATCTTAACTGGGCTTTTTCCCACTCCAAATTTGCCTTACTATCTGAGAAATGATCATTTATTAAAGTGACAGGCAAATTGTGAGAGACTTAAAGTGTGCTTCAGCTAAATACCTAAAGATTTAGATAATTACCCACAGCTTGTCCAAATAATTTGAATCTATTCAGTCAGCACCCCTGGCTAGAGATCTCACAAGAATATGGAGGTTGTCTTGTGAGATGTCCAGTACTTCCTGTTTCTGGCTAATATTTTGGCTTTTGTCTGTTCCAGTCTCAGTATTTTGGCTTTTATCTGCTCCTGTCTAGGTATTTTGGCTTCCCTTAGTTTCTGTCCTAGATGAAAACCAAAAGTGCAGATGCATGTTTAAATGAGAAATAGCAAATACTACAGCTAAACTGAATATTTCATATTCTATATGTTTTACTAATGTTCAGATTTAAAAATGAGAAATAATTTAGTTACCTCTTGGGTTTGTTTGTTTTTTTTCAAAACTCATATGTTTCTCCTTGTCATAAATGTTCTCAGTATATTATTTATGGCTAATTTGTGACAGCTATTCTACATGACTTAGCACTGTACATTTTTGATGATTAAACCTCCCAAAAGATGACATTGAAATCAGCTAAATTTTTTAAGAAAGCAATTGATCCATGTCTTCAAGGGGAAAAAAAGGAACAGGGGAAAAAAAATGGGTCAAGAAAGTTCCTACATGAATTTTCTAGGATAATTAGTGGGCTAGAGTTTCCTTGCAACAAGTGGGTATTTTCCAGCTGGCCATGGGCAGCAGTTATTTCAGATCCAGCATGTCTGATGAGTTTCTAATGAAATCCAAACAATGTCTGCCCTGGCTCTTTGAAAATACAGAATTCTGTGCTTAAAACCTAGAAAGCTCTAAGGCATGAACTCTCCTGTGTCAGCTTGGATATTTGCAAAGGTTTGCAAGAAAAGAATTTCTCAATGACTCCAACATAATTGCCCTCAGAACTGCTTGTTCTTCCCATCACACTTGGACATATATTCTCCAAAAACACCCAATTCAGCTCAAAATGAAGCTTTGCTCGTAGGCTCTCACATCAAAGGCCCAAAAGTTGGTGAACCCTAGTGATTCTGGAAAGGTTCTTGGGAGCATCAAAGCACAGGCCATCTCAGATCTTGGGAGCTCCCTTCAGTCAGGGGTGACCAAACAAATAAGCAGAGAGATGAGTGGCTTAGAAATAAATCATATTACAGTGAAAAGGCTGCAAGAGCCTGTGGAGTCAGTTTTTTTCTAATATTTATAATAGCATTTCCATAAATTTAAAGACCAGCTGCAAAGCTTTGAGAATGGACAAGTAAACCAATAAAATGAGCCTAAGCACTAATGCGAGGCCACCCAGGTTCATTCCCTCAGTACTTACCAAAGCAAATTTGGGATGTACAGGAGGTGTGCCTTCCCAGAACAGTGTCCGGTCTCAAACAAGGATTGCAGGCACCCTTCAATGCCAGCTCTATGGCTTGGAAGCTCTGGGCAGAGCATGGAGTGAGATGGAAGGAACAGCTGTGCTTCTGAAGGCAGCAGAAGCTGCTGTCTCACAGGAGCAGGAAGGAAAGGGCAGATGCAGGCAAATAAGTCCAGCCTGTGGTGGCACCTTGCTTCCATGATGGCAGCAGATCCCAACTCCTTCCAAATCACCACAGGCCATGGAAACTCCTTTCATGGTGATGTCAGGCAAGGCAGCAGCTCCCACCTCCCCAGAGCAGCCCCCACTGCACCCTGAGCACTGCTCTGTGTGAACACCATTCCTCTGCTCTCTCTTCGAGGGCCAACAACATCAGATTCTCAGGAAATTCGCTGAAGTCTGGAGGTAAGAGTACCCCCAGCACAAGGCATGGTTGTTTTCCTAGAGTAAAATGGACAGAAGTTCAACAATTCAGGTTTTTTAACAGTTTTTTTTTTTCTTTCTTTTTTTTTTTTTTTTTTTTTTTTTTAGCAAGGATGAGAACCAGTGTGACAGTAAGAATGCAAGAGTTTAGCTGTGGCTTTACAATACGTATACTTACCTGTGAGTTGTCTAATATCATGAACAATAATATTAATATAGTGAAAGGCAGTCAACTACTACAGAATGGGAATTTGGATTCCAGTGAACAGATCTCTTCTGGCTGCCAGCAAGTCAAGACACTACTGCAAAGCCTGCTGGTGTAAAACTCAGTGCAGGGGGAATGTATACTGATATTCAGTTATTATGACCCCTTTATTGGAGGACTGAGGTTTTGGCAATGGAAAATAATTTTCTGGAAGGAATGAAATCTCTCTCGGGAATTAATCTGTGCAATTATGTATGTATTCACATGCTACTGGTGTCAGTGAAGGAGAGAAATGAACTGTTCACTGAAAGTTGTCTGGATTCTTCTTTCTAATGATTCATCATCTCCTAAGGTGACAGGTATTTGATGCCTTTTTCCATCCTTCTCCTTTAAAGGTTTTCATGTATATGAAGAAAAAAAAAGGGAAAGAAAAGATAATCATTCAAGTGAAAATCTGAGTAAGCAAATGCATTTGGCTCTCACATGCATGGAAAGTTTATTCTGGAGCCAGAGGTGGTTACTGCAACCATAATTTTACACAGACAGTTACAAGCAGTTATCTTGGTGGGTTCATGCCATTTTAATGTGAAGTACTTCAGTGTTTTACTTTTTAGCATTTTTCAATAAATAAAGCAGAATGAACTCCAGTTGTACATGCTGCCAACTACTTTCCCAAGCACTGCTCTTTAGAGAGGATAATTTATAATGATCAAAGATAAACTGAAGTATTAGCCTTGAAGAAATATTACTTCAGGTTTAAAAGTTCATTTTATGAGGTAGATAATATTTATTTTTTTTTTCAGGCCTCGTAAACTTGATTGCTTTTTCCTTAGTTCTTTAATTGTTAGAAAGGCAGAAAGTTCAGAAACACAGGGGGGTTTTATTCCCAGGAGTTTCTAGTCATTGCTCTATTTAGTTGCAAGAGCACAGACCAGTCTTTATAAACACTGAGGATGTATGACTGACCATTGCATTTGTATTGGGAAAGACCTATCTAACACTTCTCTGCCAAGAGAGAATCTGAGCACATGGTAACTTGTTCTCCCTTTTTAGGAAGAGCAGGGTGTCTCATCCACTTGATAATGGTTGCTAAAAACTAGCACAATGTGAAAGATGGGAACACTTTCTGTTTTTTACAAAGCCAGGCCTGTGTTAAACTGGTGCCAGGCACAAGGCAAAGGAAACTCTTGAGTGGCAACAGGAAGGCAAAATACTCCTCTCTGCCTGCAAATGTTGAAGATTTCACTTATGCACCCTCTTGTGTGAGACACATTCCTCTAAGATACAAAGGTTCAAAATACAAACTCCAAATCGTTCCGTCTTTACAGGTTTTAATTAATTATTCATAAAATGAAGTTGTATCAAAAAAAAACATTTTCCTAACCTCTTCTTGAGTGAACTCATGTGTTTTTAATGTCCTCTCAAATGATGCATTAGTACAAGGAGGGCATGAAGAGTTCAACCTTTTTTTCTGATTAGGAAGACCCAGCCATAAAATTAAAAGCTCAGATATTTCAGATTTTTGGTTGTGTTTGCATCATATTTAGTACTAAAATGCAATGTAAAATATACAAGTCTTATATTGTAACAGAACTGAATTTCAGGGCAAGATTCACAGCAGTGGTTGTTAAATGGAGAACATCCATGTCCTTCTGGGGACTGCAGAATAAAAGCTGCAAAAATAAAGTGCTTAACCTTACACCTTTCTGTGCATATCACGATCATTTTCTGGATTTATAAGAAGTTATTACCTCATAGTTAGGAACTCAAAACTGAGATGGAACTAATAAAAGTAGGGAAAAGCAAACTACAACTTCACTCTTTGCACATGAATATAAAAGAAGTGAAATGCTGAAAAACATCAATGAAAGATAAATTCAGCCCTGCTGCAATCTCTTTAGACTGTGAGTGGGTAGGTTGTGTTCACAAGAGGTATATTATTCATAAGTTTTAGCAGACCATATTTGCTGATTTTTGTGCATCTCTGTGCTATGCATGAGGTGACAGAATGAGTCAAACACCTCTCCCTGCAGGAGAGTGGATGCAGGGATAGGCATGAAGGTGGGATTGCTTCTGACCAAGACCTTGACTTCCAAACACTCCAGAGGGGATGCATTTTTTCTTGCTCCTGTTTCAATACAACACATCTAATCTTTCACTTTTATTGCATGGTGTCTTTGGAATCTGCATGTTAATTAACAGCTCCAACTTCAGTCTTACAGTACTTTAACAATGAGCTCATTAGTGACCAAGTAACTGTGAAACAGTGTCTACACCATGCGAGCTCAGAAAACATTGCAGCATCCTCTGAGGCTGACTGCTTCTAAAAGTTTTTCCTAAAATTGGAGCCAAGACTTACACCTTTGGGACATGAGGGATCTGGTATTGTACTGTGAGAGGTAATATGATCCAGAAGAAGACTTTCTCTCTCCCTACACTGAGAGGGCAATAATTTAAAACTTCTTGTATTTGTAACTGGCTACAAAATGAGAAAAGAAAAAACAAACAAACAAACAAGCAAACAAAAAATATAGCTCTACATTGTCCCAGCCTGATTCCATAAAATATTCACAGTTTTGTGTTGATGATGGCATTAAGTCAATGGAGCTTCCTATTGTCATTATTCCCATATATTTGTGGCAGCTGTGGAGAATGTCAAACTGCTGAAATAGCATTCAAAGTAAAGGTAATATATTCCCTTTCCTAGGAGTTTAAAGGGGGCCTGTGTGTGTGTGTGTGTGTGTGTGTGTGTGTGTGTGTGTGTGTGCCCTCATATGTTCTTGTGCACACAAGAGCCAGGGAGGACAGGAAGGCGCAGGTGAAAGAAAGGGAGTGAGGTTGTGAGGTTAGTTAGATCAACAATTAGTGACAAGCACTCTTGTGACACCTGTGACAACCAAGATTGACCAGATATTTCAGAGCACAGAAATGTAAGGCATTTGGCAACCTCTGATCTTCTAATTCAATTGATTCTTTTCCAAGATTTTTTCAAGCTGATGACCTTTCCAAACCTAATTAGATGGTAAGAATCATAAAGAGGACACTGGAGAATTTTAATAAAATGAATCGAAATGTTTCTTCATCTTCACAACCTGGGATTTATGAGGGAATTGCACTGGCTTTGTAGCAATGTAAAATAAATAGACATTAGATGATGACAGGGAAAATAGAATTGCTGCCAAAGCTAAAAAGAGCTTGGCAAAAGAAGAAAGAACTACTACATAGTCAGTCATTCTTTACTGTACAAACCTTTTCATAAGGCACAGAAAAGAGATATACAGAAATAATGGACCCTTACTAAAAGATGAAAAGGACTTTCTATAGCTTACATTTTTCACCATCGAGGGCTAAGATGCATCTCAATTGCTACAAAATCTTATTGTTCTCTTTCGCCATTCAGAAAACTGATTACAGCTCTCAAGGAGCATTTGCTGCCTGAACTTTTAACATCAGAAATAAATAACTGAAACAGGAGGTCAGGAAGAGAACAGAGTTGTTATGAGCCCAAATACATTAAAGACATATCAGTCAAACTCCATTCTCATATATTTTCTTTTTAACTGTTCCTTGCTGAACTAGGCAGAGTGATTTTTCATGCTGTGAACTTCTTGTAAAATTGTGTTTCCACTCATACTCAAAAACTTTCAATATTTAAATATTGAAAAAATTGGAGTTGGAAGAAACCCCTTCTTCATGGTCTAAGATATTTCAAACACAATTTTATCTTTTCTTCATCCAGATAAAATACAGGAACTATCCTGTATAACTATCAGCAAAGAAATAGAATCACTAGAAATTATTTCATCCAAACTTGTACCTCCTTTTCCTGGTTTAAATCATAAGACAAGATGTCTAAATGTTAGGAAGCATGACAAGAAAGACAGCTCATACACAGCTTGTCCTTCCTTCTTTAGCAGGAGCCTGAGAAGTGTGTTGAAAGCAGGTGGTGTACTATCTCTTCGAATCTGTCCCACACACCAGTCAATTCCAAACAAAATTTAAGATGTGGTAGAAGGCTTAAAGATAACTAAAAACCCAGAGTTTTAGTGAAAACTGTCAATTTAGTCGAGGAGGTGCCAAGTCTGTACTGTGTCTCACTGTTGGAGAGATGGTCAGGCATCAGTCAGGTGTTGGATTTTCTGTCCAGACAAAGCCAGGGAGGGGGTCACTGCTTGCAGACTTCAGGACTAACTCCAGTGTCCTTGTCTTGTTGCCAGAGATGTATCACAGACATTCAGAGCAGTGCTTGAGTTAACTGGAATGTGACCCTATTTAAAGAAAAAAATACTGCAAAAAAATCTTTCCGTTCAATTTGTCTTTCACCACTGTCTCTTGTGGAAATAATTTGAGGCAGTAACATTTCAGTCATCGCCAACACTCGTTGTTGCATTTTAGCTACATATGTAAAAGACATAAAGGAACTTTTAAGGCAGAGAGAAGAGTATTCTTTTCTGAGGTGGGAAATGGCAAGTACAACAGAAGAATGTGGCACTACAAGGTGTGGGAACACAGATCATCATATGAACTGCATGGGTAAAATCTAGGTCACTGAAGTCATAGATTTTGCCATGAACTACAGTATGTCTGTGATTTTGTCTGATATAAACATGGCAAAGCCGAAAACAAATCTCAGTGAACAAGAACTTCATAATTTTGAATAGTAACCAAACTATCTCGAGTTCTTGGAAACTAGTTATTTAACCATTTTAGGATTCATATTCCGATTGCCTTAAGAATTATCTGCTTCATTCCATTATTTATGTTTTAAAAGAAAAAAAGATGTTCCTGAAAACAATGAAAGCTTTTCTCACAGAAAGCCAGAGGAATATATATGGCCTGGTTTTGGAAACAAGGACAAATGCCCAGAGCAGAGCCCAGCAGCTGTTAATATAGAGGAGCTGTTAAAGGGGATCTCCCGGTATTACATTGCACATTGTCATTTTCTGTAGTAGTGGAGGCATCTATTGATGTAATGGTCTCAGGAGACAGTGGGGCTTAAGTAGTTTTTTGAGACGTGAGGGTATTGACCTGACCTGCTCACAGCAGTTGAATTGTTGGGAATGTTGATTCATGATTTTACAAAGACCTCACTATACTTATTCTCCAGAGTGATTATACACCTGACAAATGGTAAAAGCAGCATTACTGGACCTCAGAGAATTATTTTCCTTTTAATGCATGCCATTATTAAGCCTGATAGCTTCTCTTATTGCTGTTTTGATAGCTGCCTGCAGTTTAAATGAAAGCACCATGTTTCCTGACAGCTCATGCACAGGTGGCCCTAGTCTCATTCTAAACAAGTTGAGGAGAAATCAGTCTTGGTCAGGATGGGGGTAGAAGAGAGGTGTCAGTCCATGCCATCCCAAGTTCAATCTGAGAATTTCATCTGGCCACAGGAAGAATGAAGGAAAAGGGCCCAGGAGAGGATGTTGCCAGGCACTTCCCTGTCACTGGTGTACTCGGTATGGGACAATCTCTACTGAGCCTTACAGTGTCAAAACAACTCAGCCCTATTGTTGCCTTTCTGTGATATCCTATAGGTGCAGGGACTTAATGTGGGAAGCACTGACACCATTATTTATGATATTTTTATGCAAGCCACAGACAGAAAAAGGGATTAAACTGTTGCCATAGCTGAGTTACTCTTCCCAGCTATGTCAGGAAAGCCTAATCCATGTGTCCCTGCTGCTGCAAAAATTAATGGTGACTAGAAGTGACCAGTGCTAGGGGACAGGCCCTGTTCACAGGTCTGCTTCATTGCAAACATAATGAAGGTTTGGCAACAAAAAGGAAGAATTGTCCCTTGATTTGTAAATAAGTACATACACAGTTTTAAATACTTGGTTTTAAGTTCAAAGTCTCTCTGGACTCCACTAAGGAACCACAAAGCAAGCTTTGACTTTTTGAGGACTCTTTTGGGTTAGGCAGTGTTTCTAAGAGACTTATGGGGCTTTGGCTGGAAGAGTCAGTAGGAACTGGTTCCTGCTGAAGATACTCTGCCCTCAGGAGGTATCCCCACTTTAATTCTGAGGAACAAGCTCTCCATTAACAGGTGATTATCCCCTACCAAATTCTCAACAGTTGGAAAAATGCAGCCCACAGACAGCAATCTGAGCTCCAGGGAGGAAAAGCACCCTTGTCTAGCAGTTCCCTCTTCTGGGAAACATTTATTATGTGCCATTGGTATCACTTCAGCGATACCAAGGACTCCCTCTGACTCTTTAGGAAGCTTGGGCCCCCACCTCTTCTACTTTGAGTTGCTGTGCTACCCCAGCTGATCATTTTAGCATTGTGTCGTTTAAGCTAAGGGTATTCCAGGGGGCAGATTGTCCTCTAGGAGCCTCAGACAAAGACTGTGGGTGGGTTAGAGAGCATCTGAATTCTCTCTGGACACTTGCAGACTTAGGCCCCTGACAACCTGGATCTGACATACTGATCCCAAGAGGAGAGCAGTGATGCCATCTCCCATAAATGCAATTGGGCTCTAGTGTTTCTTGCATTGTTAATCCCTGCTTCCTCAAAATTGTGGGAATGAACAGAGCTGAACACTGGGAGCAGAGAAAGGTTCTTTTTCAGGTGTTTATTTAGCTTCTCCCCAGCACTGTCCCACCACAAACGCAGCTCTGACTTTTCCTTATTTTACAAAGCAAAATCTTACTAAGCCTCTTAGTTACAGCAGCTTTCACACACCAGTGAAGTTTTAGGGTGTGGCTTTGGCGACAACTCTAATTATGGCTTAGAGTTGTATTAGTTGATTATTTGCTACAGATTTCTGCTTTTCTGGCTTGGATGAGAGCAAAAGTGGTAAAAGCCACTGGAAAGAAGATCATCCTCAGAGAATTATTGGCCCAGAGAGAAACAGTGAGTACTAGAAAGTCTGTGAGTAAACCTGGAGAGGTCTGCTACCAGCCTTTGTAACAAGTCTGTGAATATTTTTTACCTTATTTAGAATGGTTTCAAATCTTCAGGAACTTTCCTGAATTCACACACTTAACTTTGGCTTAAGGTTTTGTAAAAAGGATAAATGTTTTTCCTGTAATGTGTATTTGGTAGCTGGTGGGACCTTCTGTGACCTGGCCAATGTGTTTGGCCATTCCCAACTTCTCTCATAAGGAGGCAGCAGTACATTGATAGATTGCTTCTATGTAAAAATTAATTTAAAAAGAAAAACAAAACAAAACAAGAACAAAAAAAAAACAGCTCTCAAAACCCCCATAACACTGTTAGCAAAAGGTGAGAGCTGACTCTCAAAAAGCAAAAGTAAGGTAGCATTTATAAAAAAGCTTTTCTACAATGACTTAATTCTGTTCTTGGTGAAGATGGACATAAAATTGCTAATGCCTTCAAAGTGTGCAAAATTAGAACATAACTTTATGTCTTTGATAATCCTACCCCAAACATATTCCTCCTGGATAACAGCTGTACTCTCATGAGCTCCACTTTGAAAACTTTGCAAGAAAGAGATGGATGAAAGAGGCTTTTTACCTTAGCACTTGCACCCCTCAGCTGAAGCCAAAATGCCTCTGCAGGAGACGGAAGGAAGAATATTTCCTGTTCTGAGAGCTTGCATTTTAAGCACTCAAGACCAACAGCTAGCAAGATGGTTCACTCATGGCCATCTGAATCAAAATCCAAAGCCCTTCATGTGTCTAGTCCAGAGACTTACCAGTGACCAACCCAGGGAAGTCGCCTCACTGTTCCTAACTATTGTGAGAAGAAATCTTTTCCTTTTTGCCTCAGGTGTTTCAATAAAAGTAAATGTACAGAAACTGAACAAGGATAACATAGTTCTTTACATTTATAATGTAAGTTAGCCTTGCTGTAAAAGCCTTTTCCTTCATTTTTATTCCAAAAAGATAGTAAAATAGGGTTTGCCACCATCCTTGAAGGCTGAATACTTTAGAAGCTGAAGAAAAAACTTTCTGCCATATCTTTCCAAAGCATGAGAATCACCTTTTTTAGGTGCTTTCTATTTAGCTCAAAGGATTCCTTTTGTCAGGATACCTGGTTCTTTTGTCAGGTACAGAGCCACTTTGAGAAGGACTCCCTGTATCTCTTTTTCAACCTGTTTATGTTGCCTCCATAGAAATCAGAGGGTTTTCAGACTGCATGGGGATCTCTTCTTGTTAGTTTGCCTTTCAGTATTTGGCCTTCTGCAGGAACTGAAAGTCTTATTGCCTTTTGTTTATTTTGAAACCAGGCTTAGGGACTGATTCTGATCTGTTTGACATCAAGGTGAATCAGGATGGCTACAAGGAAAAGATGAAGTACTTTCACAGAGAAGAAGAGAAACATGCTCAAAATTTGATTCACCCCAACCATGATATATTGAGAAGTCATGGATAGTGTTGTGAAGTCCAAAAAAAGACCCAGAATGAAAATGGATTTTTTTGAAAGAATTTCAGCTTTGCAGAGGAATTTTAGTGAGGAGTGTACACAGAGCCAGCTACACGTGCATGCATGTGGCAATAGCCTGGCCTGGGACAGCAACTCTGCCAGGCACAAAGGGACTGCAATCCTGGGGGTGTCTGGTCAGTGGGCAGGGACTTCCAGCTCACACATAACCTCCTTTGCTACTCCCATGCCAGCAAACCAAGCAGTGCCAGCAGACAGACACGGGCAGTGTTGCCCAGTCATCTCTGCTGATTCACTGCTGGCATGTTTCACGGCTCAGAAAATCACATAGTAAACACAGCCCCTTCTATATCTATATTGTTAGGGTGTCCTGGGCTAGCTAGCATTCCTGGGCACTGTTCAAGGGAGACCATGAGGCAGGGAATGTTCCCAGAAGTCAGGATAGATGAGTCCACAATGCTGAGGAGAGGTAAAGAGAGTTTAGCCATATGGATGCAAGCCAGTCCCTTTGCTCTCGCTCTCGCTGCTTCTGCTATGTGGTAGATGTTTTTATTATCCATGAGAAAATGTCACAGATATAACACGCTAGAAATTGTGAGGTAGTGATCCATACCAATTCTGTCACTAGGTCATTACCAGTTCTTAATAAACATTGCCTTTTATATTTTAAATAGGGTCACTTTTGTTTGACAGAAAATGCTCTCCTTGGCTGCATGTAAACCTCATTACTAATAGCTAAGCTTCCTTTTTTCTTTTTTTTTTTTTCTTGAAAGTATGCAGCTGTTTCGATTGTTGTTAGGCCTGCATTTGGGGATTAGCACTTTTATTTCTGATTAAAATATCTACGCGGTAATGTCATTGAAGCAATTGTTCCAAAGTAAATGCATTGGCTGTGGTTTTCATTATCAGGATGATCTTGCTCTCTCCCTCACACCCAAGCAGTGAAAACCTTCCCTCTCTAGCAAAATAAAACCGCATCAATGTGCACAGCAGATTTTAAACAATTTACTGCTCACTACCCATTAAACCATTTTACAAACAACAATGAAACAGGAAATAACAAAGCATGCCCTTTGAATTAATACTCAGGATAAAATACTCAGAGTTTCTTTGCAGTCCATAAACTGCTCCAGCTGTGAGTTCACAGTTTATGGCATTTTAAGAACCATACTCCTCAGCAAAATTAAAACCTTGTCCACTGCTGGGGACCAGCTCCACGGGCTCTCCTGTATGGTGGAGTTGGCAGAGGTGCCCCCCGTTGTTGCAGGATGCCCAAACCCAAGGTAGCTCCCCTGCTGAAGGGAAGCCTTCCCGGCACAGGAGAAATATGGAAAATTTATTTCCCCTCTGCTGTAAATACAAATAAATCAGAGGAGAAGCTGATGATACTGATGCTACAAATATGAACCTTCCAGTGGGATGAGGCACCTCCTGGGCTGGGAATGGTGGAGGAGTACTGCCACCTCTTGGCTTGATCCTACAATGTCCATGTCCAGGGAAAGTCTGTGCAGTCATCCAGACAACAAGCAGCACCTAATGTTGTCTCCTAACCTAGTGGGGGGGAAAAAGAATTTAAAATGTCTGTTCTGTTCCATAGTTAATAGCACTTGCACAAGTGAATTTTTATTAGTGCTTTCTGGTTTGTTTTCCCATCTACTGTGTCTGAGGCACTGTCCTAATAAAGGTGCCATAAATACACTTTAAGAATCATTATCTCACAGCAAGACCAAGCAGCAAACTCCGCTGATGTAAAGCAATCCCTCCAGCCTTTCAGTACTGGCTTATCCCAAGGCAATGACATTAGTGGGGAGATTTATGGTATTTTGTTATATGATGATGGAGCCCTTCCAAAGGAATAAATTACATATCAGCATTGCACTGACGCTAGGCAGGTAATGATAGTCTCAGAGGGGACCCAACAACATCTTGCAAACAGCTGTGGTCATTGGTGTGAGTGCCAATTAACCTGTGATGGTCCAGGAGATGAGGAGGGCTCTATCTTTGCTTCTGGAAGTTAAGACAGTTTTGAGAGGGAATGTTTCCAGACACTGGCATAGGAGTTATTCATGCTTTTCATGGAAAAGAGAAACTCCACATTGTTCTGTGCTGTTCTGCAAGCCATCAGCTCTCCAGCCCTAACTGGTTTCACTAAGTGCAGGGAAGACTGTAGGGCAAGAACACAGTGATGGGGAGTCATTCTTTGTTTGCCATCAACTCAGAGAACAGCTTTGAATCTGGTCTTGTGCATATGCCTCAGCCTCCTCTGGTATTAAAAGTCTGGCCACCTCCCTAAAGATCTTTGAGATATACGGTCAAAAGAATTGTAGTTATTTTCAAGAGCTACACTGTCAAGGCAGATCCATGTCTTGAGTTCTCAACATGCCCAAGTCCTTCTGCTAAAAATCTGCTGTTTGCTTTGTGCCTGGCAGGAGAACACCATCACTGATTGCTTAATCCAGAGGGTCTGTGTTTATCAGTCACTCAAAGCACCTTTCTGAAGTGAGCTGACAAATGTAATTAGAATTGTTTGGGTTTTGTTTTATTAAATAAGAGGACCCATATTGATAACTAAATACCATACAGCAAAGGCTTGAGCATTTTCCTTTTATTATTTTTGTTTTAATTTTTCTGATCATTGGCAAAACCTTTGGGAAGAGTTTTGGTTTTGCAGGAGGACTCCAAGACTTGCTTGGCTTTTTCCTTCTCTTTAGGTAACAATATTATAAAAACCTGATCCCTGTGACTGTAAACAGGAAAAAAAAATGATTATGTAGGGACATGCAATGATAGTTTTTCAGAAAAAGAAAGCAACTCATATCCTGAAGGCCCATGTATATTTGTCTGCCAAAACTGCCATGAAAATGAAACTTTTCAAGATGACAAGAACTTACCAGAGTGGAAATTAAAGTGCTGGATGTCCACAGTGTTGTAGTCTATAATGAAGTAGGAAAGTCTTTGCAATCTCTTGTTTCTCAAAAATGATCCTTCTTACATCTGAAATATTTTATGGTAGCACAATCTATTAGTAGATTTTCCTGTTTGTTTTGCCTGTTTGAATAAATAAAATTTGGCTTTTCAAAATATTTCTACATTCCAGTACAGCTTACAGAATAATTGCAGCATTAAAAACTAAATTTTTGCAAGAACATCTCTTGTATATTGTAGAATAACTTGGCTTTGTGGTGCTATCCTCAGTCTGCATGGATGCAGAACATGTTTAACCAATTTCCCCAATATAAATACTTTGCAATAGAGAATGAGGCCTGACTTTCATGTTTATGTGTCAGATATCGATCCATGCTGTATCCTGCCAAGCTTTTGTAGCATTTAAATATATTTACATATATATATATAGATGTATATAGATGTATGTGTCTTAATAGTACTAATTACCTGAAGAAATATTCTTCCACTTCCTATTCTTCCCCAAGAGGGCAGCTGTTTATAGCATGTACTGCAGTGAGGGAGGGTTCAGACCAGGAACAGGGTGTAATCAAGGCAGCTATAAAAAAAAATTCACTTTGTAAAGGTTTCTCAGGTTTAATTGAGATCTTAACAGGCACAGTAAAATGTGGTGGTGATGTGATTGACAAACTTTGACCATATCTTTCTGAACTAAAGTGTATTTTGTTTCAGGACAGATTAATTTTGACTCCTGTTTCATTCCTCCTTTGAAAATATCTAATGAACTGGGAAAAGAGCTCTGAAAAACTACAATGCTTGCATTTCATCTTTCAGTTTTGAGAACAAAACTTTGGTCTTCTCTGCTCAGATGTTTGGGTTTTTTTTTAATTACAGAGGTTTCATCTGTACTCGGGGTTATGAAAGTAATATGATGGCCTCACCGACCAACGTCAGAAGGATTCTGTGATAATTTCATTTCTATAGCATACTGTATTAGATAAAAGAAAACTTCATTCTCCCAAACATAGCATTTTGAAAGTTTTTATTTGTTTGATCAAGGGGTCACACCTCGAAAGCAGACATTCACTCATAGCTGTCAGTATATACTGTCATTCTATAGCTTAACCACCTGAGTAACTTTTGCTTCTTTCATCAGGCAAAGGAAGTTCCTCTCTGCAAATACTCTTACATACACACTCCTCACTCTGCCTGACTCTTGTTATTAAAACCAGAATAATTTTAATTTATAGATGTGTTTTTCTGCCTCTTTGGGCTTTTGCATCCCACTGAACCTGGGTAGGAAATCCACAGTCAGGAGTCTCTGTGCCCAGGGAGTCCACCTGGTCCTGGTGCACTGCCAGGGAGGAAACCTGGCATGGAGCAGGGTGTGCATGGATCTCACAGCAGCTCCTTCTTCACCCATTGGGATCCCTGGTTGAAAATCTGCAATCTGTGCATGAAAAAGGAGGAAAATACCCGGAAGAGGTAATTTCATTTTCCTTTGCAGAGTTGTTGCCTGCCCTGTTAAGGTTCAGGAATCACTTGCTGTGTGCTTCCTTCCTAAGTGCCTATTCACATTAAGTAGCACAGTTGATGCCAGTGCTGTACAAATAGCATTTATAAATTACATGGTAAAAAGCCTACAAAGCCCTGGAGATCAATATTCTTATTATTGCTTCTGTGTTATAGGTGAGGGAATTAGCATAGCAAGGCTAATAGAGGCTCTGCCACTCAGAGCCAAGTCATCTCTTGTTTTACTCCACCTCTAACTCTCCATTGTTCAGTGGCTTTAGGTAATTACCTTCCTAGACTCCCTGGTGAAATAATTTGTATCCTCTGACCACACCAGCAGTGCACGCTGCTGCTTCCCTGGCAGAGCGGGTTGACCACATTCTGCTCCCTCTTTTAACTGCTGCAACCCAAATTTTCCCCTCTTCTCCATTGACTTAGTCTCTTCCTGTGCCCTCATCCCTAAACCACTCAAGGCAGTGATCTTATTCCACAGAGTTCCAAAAAGGTGCATCATGTCCTAGGTTACACTGTCCAAGATTAGACATAAAATAATAAATGCCAAGGAAGTCTCATGGGAAAATACTGATTGCAAAAAAAAAAAACTGGGGGCTGAGAGTGGGTAGAGAAGTAATGTTGGTTTTGCTGTAGCTAGTAATCCATCTATGGGGAACAGAAACTTCCTGCTGGGCTTGTTCCTACCATTTCCTGAGCTGTTGCAGGATACCTGAGACTCGGGTAAGTTCCTCTTCTTGACCAGTGCCATAAATCTGTGAAACCAAACACATGGGGCTGGACCTCCTGAATCATCAGTTCCAGTGCCTTGCTGACACAGGCAACCAAGCCATACATTAACCTGTAAATAAAAATACTGGAAAGATGTTGTTCAGCAGAACTCTTTGTAGAAGACACATACACTGCAAATAAGGAAAGGAGAAATAAGGCAGCTGGTGAAAACAGCACTCAGAAGGAGCTTCTGGCTCTGACACGCTAGACCTCAGGCATTCTGTGGGCCAAAGCCACTGAAATAAAATAGTGTTATTTCATTTCAATTAAAAAAAAAAAAGTTGAGACATTGTCATCACTGCTGGTTCTTTGATGTCTTTTTTTTTTAATTTATTTTATTTCAGTATGGGTGTTTCCAGTCTTCCAAAATTCTGGGGGAAAGAAATAACCAAGGTGATGAAGTCCTGCAAAATGGAAGTTATGAAAAATTTCCTTAGCATCTCACAGAACTTCTCCTCTGGTAAAATCCTACTTTTCTTTTTTTCTGAAGGATTCATATGAGAGGAGAAAAGAATTACAGTGCCCTACAGCTGTAAGTATCATACTGGTACAGCTTTACAGGAGGGTGTCACATTTCCATAGTGTTTATTTATTTTCCTGATGATAAGGACAAAATTTTATATGACTCAATTTGGATCACTGAGATATACAGTGGTTAACATTTGATGCTATTAAAAGCAGTTTTCCAATCACCTGAAAAGCCCATTTCATTTCTGGAGATAGTCAGCTCTGGTGGTGACATGTATTTTCTACAGTCTTTCTCTTATTTATGCCTCACCTTGTGTTTTCAGCTTCTTAATTAAAGTGGAAATTGAATGATTTTTTTAAAAAAGAGAACAAAGTGGAAGTGATTGATGAAAAGTTGCTGCAAGAATTGCCATTCTCTGAAACCACTTGATTTGGCTGTCACAGAGGACTTTGCAGAGGCTAAATTAGAAGGGCGAAACAAAAAGAGCATTGTACATTGAGACTGCACATGGTAGCCTGAACCCTGGGGTCCAGGCAGATTAATTTCAGTATGAATTTATAATGTTTTAAGGATATACTGTTACTGGACTGATAGCAGTGTAATTAAAGAATCACAGTAGATTGATTTTAAAATATAATAAAAATGAAACGTTGCAGGAGAGACTAAAACTTCAGAGAAAATAAGTCTTTCTTTCAAGGGACAGTTTGAGGGGGCTGTTTTCCCATTTTTTGCATATCCCAATTGTCTTGTTGCTTTCAGGAGCTTTGATACTTGGCCAATACTTGAGCGCAGAGTAATGAAAACAAGAAGAACTCTAAAATCCTGAGTCGTATCTTTTTGCAAATACCTTTGAAATGTCTGGGGGCAGCATTTCTTCTTTCTGGCTCATCTATTTTAGATGTTTGTACAGAGCTGACATAAATTGACTGAGTAATATTTTCAGATGGCTTAGGCCTTAGGGTCAGGGTGATACATCAGTGTGCTTTGCATGATGTTCCTTTCCCTCTATCCCATCTGAACATTACAGGAGCAAAGGAGGAAGAATAAGAAATGCTGGACATTGGCTTTCTCTGTTAAGTCTGATGCAGAAAAAAAGTAAAGGTGGGGTTTTTGTGTTTACATATAACTTTATTTATGCACATAAGTGCATATATTTACAGGTATTCGAATGGCTGCAAGCTACTGCACCAAATGTAATTATGTTCTGAGATGAAGGGCTGCCAAAATTCAGTCTTGTCTCAGCAGCAGATTTAAAGTCTTCTTCAAAAACAAGATTCATGGGGATTATATATATTTTACTATTATTATCTTTTTTTCTTTTTTTATGCAACTAGAGTCTGAGTCTGTGGCACTGCACCCTGAACACAAACATCAGCTCTGCTCTCAGTCATAGGTGCACCTTGTAGTAACAGTGATCTTATCTAGTGGTGACAATGTACAAAGAAAACATGAACTCTCACTCTTTCCCTGGGATGAGTTGGCAGGAAATTTGAAGAAGGCTACTGCGGTTCAGATTTGACCGTAAAGGACACAGGAAATATTTATTTAGAGTTGGGATTGGCACCTGCTCTTTCGGTGGCGTGGTAAGAACTCTGAAAGGTGCCATTCAGGAAATGAGAGGGTGGAGGTCTGGGAGGTGACTGGAAGGTCTGAGAGCTGGCAAGAAACTCTTTGCTAAGGCCCTGTTTGTGTTTGTGGGGGCACGAGCAAGTGCAGGCTAAGTGCCCAAGGTCGCTGTGTCTATAGAGGCCTTCAAAGGATTAAAGCAAAATATTATTGACTTGAAGGACAAGTTTCCAGTCCTTGTGAAGATCTCCTGCACAACCGTTTGCAGGTGATCCATATTCACCCTCAGAAAAGAGGCTGCAAAAGTAATTTATGATTCTCCTAAATCTAGGACTGGTTATGTACTGATATTCTCCTGGTGGTGAGGGCACAATGGGCTGCTCCATCAGTCCACACTTGTCAACTCTCAAAAGAGTGCCTCTGGCTCTCCAACAGGAGCTTTGGCTACAATGAAAAGAGGGAGCTACCCCTGAAAATTTTTACATCAGAGTAATTCTCATTTAGGGTAAAATTATTTACAATAGTCCAGTAACGGAAAGAAAATTTTAAAAATCTTGTGTTCAGTACCTAATGAGTGAGTAAAGTTTTACAAGACCTGCTCACACGCATTTCCTTCACTGGGATCCATAATTCCTAAATTTAGGGGGCTACACTGTAGGTGTCTAAACTGGAGCTAGTCAGGTAATCACACCTTAGAGTTCTCTGAGACCCAGTTAGTTTATCAGTGGAAGTCTGGGGCATGTTTCACCTGATCCCAGACTGTATTGTCTGTGTTGAAGAGACTTCTATTGATTGTGAAAGGAGTCTCAGTAACAAGCTTGGATTTATATGTTTATTTTGTATATGGCTAAAACTAGAGAAGATAAATCCCGGCCTCTGACCATATACTCAAATTTTGAAAAAGGATAGCCCCAGGTCATCTGAAGACAAGAGAAAGGAGTCAGGACTTGTTGTCAGGGACAGATTACAAATGTTAGCTTCCCAGCTCATATTCAAGACACTTTACTACCAGATTTGGACTAGGTTTGTAGATGTAGCTTCACCAAGCCCATATTTCCTTTTCATACTGACAGCTGTGCATGGACAATCCATGTTCAGTACTTTGGCTTTGCAGGACTGACTCCTCCAAGACATCTGAAAAGGGGTGATCCCATTCAGGAAAAAGGCAATTTACTTTTCCCATCACCAAATGAGAAGAAAAGACTGAATTAGGTTTCTCAAATGCTGTGTTCAGCCTGTGCCCTGGGTCGGCCATCTGTGTGCTGGCCACCCTTTGAAGAAGGACACAAGGTACTCACTTTAACTATTATTGGTTTGTTTTAAGGGAGCTTGGGTTCTGTAAATAAGACAGAGCAATGTTTTCTTATGGCAACCCACACATTTCGCAAGAGCTTCCACAGGCTTTACCAGGAGACAAACAAGTAGCCAGGAGAGAAAGCAAACCCTCTTCAAATGGAGAGAGCCCTTTCCTAACCACAAGCAGGGGGGAGTGCTTCTTCCCCAAACACGTGGCAGGGACATGCTGGAGGGTGAGATGGGCTTGCTGAGGGAGAAATCCAGGTGGAATTTTTTACCAAGCAGCTCTTCTGAGCAAGACTACAATAAAGCATTTGTTTTGGGGATATTCACTATCTCAGTCATTCCTGTGAAATATTACTCCAAGAACATAAACACCAAGCGTGCCTTATGGAATTAAACCTAGTGTGGCCCAGTAAGATGTTTTAACAGTACTTCTTCATAAGCAATTCTTTTTTTCCACGTATTCATTTTAATATCTGTTTCCTGTCCATATCCATCTGGAAATTCAGAGGCGCCAGAACTGTGCCCTCCCAGGTGCAGATGCTGGACAAAGCTGCCAGAACATGCTAGAGAATCCTGGTGGCAAGAGTGATCAGAGAAGAAGGTTGATTGGGAAACAGTGTGCAGGTGGATAATTACTCTCAATTTAACATTTTGGTGTGGTTCTGTTGTGGCTGCCTTCTTTAAGCAGCAGGCAAGCTACTCCTGAAACCAAAACCTCATGGCTTAGGCTATGGACTTCTATCTCTTACCATACCAGTGGAGGAGGTTGCTGCTCCCACAGCTGCCAAACTAAAGGTACACCTTACCCTGTAAAAATCAAAATGTGCTGGATGGGCAAAGACTGATCATTTAAATCTGAGCTCCTGTCCCATCACTACAGTACCCAAGTTGAAGGTTATTGCTCTGTACTCAGAATAATATTAGCTTAAAAGTGGTTTGCTGGATGGCAGGGAAACAACAGTAAGGCAAATACCAGGAGATGTGGAATTTATCTGCTACAGTAGTCAATTTTTGCCTTCAAAAATTAGATTAAGAAATCTAATTCTGTGGTATAGAATTAGCCACTGTGAAGACAATAAAAGCCTATGTATCTGCCAAGACTTACTCAAGTCCTAAAATATATGACTCAATTTAGATTTCAGAGCTTAAAATTCAAGACTTAAGAGTTGGATGCACTCTTTTTACAATTAAAAACAACAAAAAAAAAGATGGTATGTAGCGGTTTCTTTTTCTTAGTGTTTATTTTCTTTTATTATACCACATAGATTCATTCTTAAATAGAGTTGGTCGAAGAGATTCTTCTCTTCCAAAATCTCTGGCAAACCACCACACCCAGCTCCACTACAACCCAGCTCCCAAGCAAAATGCCTATTATGTCATGGGGGATGATATTTTCTCCTTCTACTTCCAACAGGTTCCCACAAACAGTAGTGCACCTCAGCTATGACACAGGATTTCATCAGACAGTGATCAGTGTTCTCAGTCAAAAAAGCACTTCCTTATAAAACTATGTATATCAGGACCATCTGGAGACCCTCACCATTATGGTGCAATAAAATTACTTTAAATTTATATTGTGACTTTGAGCTTATTAAAGCTCAGTTCTTTCAACAGACGTATAAACCAATAATTTTCCTTGTGTTAAATATTCCCCAAAGAAAAGTAAATTGACCTCCTCAGGGATTTTTCAGGGATTAGAAAAATGTCCTTGCAGTATCTGTTTTCCATTATTGTAATTACAGAGGGTGATGATAATCCTTTCAGCATTATTGTTTCGACATGTGCATGATTTATAGTTGGACATGTAAGTTCATTTGATGCCGTTATTGAGAGCAGGACATTGTATCAGAGATAAAAGGCATGAAACAGACATGTAATCTGATAACTAACTTTACTTGTGAGTGGAATAAAAATGTGGTCTCATTTAACATGATTATAAATAACTGCTTAAATTTCAAGTCATCAGTAGAGTGTAAATGCTCCAAGAGGAATATTGTAAATAAACAATCTGAAAAGAGGCTATTCAGATCAGCTGATAATATTCCAGTGAAGGGACAAAGAGTTGCTGCTGTGCACTCTGGCATTGGGTCCTGCTGAAACTCCTTAGATGGGCAAAATACTCAAGGAGATCAACAGGAAGTTCACATAACCAAACAGAAGAGTCTTTTAAAAGCATCTCTACTGAATTAAGAGTAGACATTTCTGTGTGGTGTGGAAGGGGGACTGCAATAAGTTTGCCTACCCAGGTGCTTGTACATGCCAGCAAGACAAGCTGCTTCAGTGGCAGAGCAGCTCGTGCACAGAAGACATTTTCTGTTCCTGGGACAGAAGGAGGGTCGCCCGCAGCAAGCCCTGCCCAAAATTGTTCCAAACTACCATGCAGTGGGATTTGCTTGCCATGATGGCAGTGAATTCCTAACACCAGCCTACCTAGAGCGCTCTGGTGAAGGAAGAGAGCAAGTCAGATATCCCAGCTCTTTGGGGAGATGTGGTTCTGTTCAGGAGCTTTACGTGGCCACGTGTCTACAGCCAAGGTGGACCCCTTCAGCTCCTCGTGGTGACTGTGGTGAGATGTTCCCACTGTGGGGGACTCGTGCTTGGGGATGAGATGAGCTGGGTCCTGGAAGGCCCCAGTTATCCCATACAGGGCCTATGGGATCTGTGTGAGGGGACTGTGCCCATCTGTATAAGGGGAAATGTCAAAAGGTAACCAAGCTGAGGCCCACTTCTAGCGCTTGACAGAAACCAGCTTTGACTTCATAATGTTGGAGATGCTCATCTTTTCCTGCTCATGTAACATTTTTGAGTAATGTAGAAAGCAGCATGGAGATCCCATTTAGTCTGGAAATACCAGAATACAATCAGAAACATCAGTCCATATTTATTTTTAAATGTGTTTACCAAAATATGTTGACTCCTGGTACAGATACCCTTGCTTAGCTAAACTATCCTTTCTTACAAAGAAGTAGATTTATCTGGTTTCATTCAATTTATCTTAGAAATTTTTTTTTTTAACGGAAATGAAGCAGCTCAGATTCTACCAAACATTAAAAATACATGAACTGAATATAGTTTAGGAAACATAGAATGACAAATCTGATGATAGAAACTCAAAGTCCTGCATCTCAGCATTATGCTGTTTTCTCAGAGATTTAATTTACTTTAATTTCTGTGTAACTGGACCATATACTTAAATGACAGTCACCATTATTGTTCCATGGATGAGTCTGAGCCTTTCTGATAAAGCTAGTCAAGTCATTAATTGTTGCCATGCTGGCTGATACCACCTGGAAAGTATAAGCTATTATCCACCTTTATTTGGATTTTGACTGAAAAACTAGTTGGAATTATGGATGGAATTATTTCCACTACAAATAATAATTTATTTAAACCAGATTTTTTACTAAAAGTTTTAACAAGATAATTTAAAAAACAGAAAATTTCTCCCTGAAGGAAAATCTTATGAAAAAGAATCTTATGTCGTTCACATTATTTTATTTTGATAAAATCATAATAACTTGATTCACTTTGATGTTTTATGTGGCATGAAATACCTCCGTATTTTAAAACATCTGATTTTAAAATTATCCCAAAGTAAAAAAAGGAAATAAAACATTTTGAAAATATTAGTTGATAATTACTAAACCATCAGAACATTTTTTCTCTTTTCAAAGCTTGGGAACAAAACAATATTCAAAGAAAAGACAACCTAGTTTGTCAAAGTGGCTCCAGAGAAGAGTCTTGCATCTGGCAGCAACTGTTTGTCCAGGTACCATTACAAACTTCTCACCTGTATTTGAAATTCCATGCTAAAATCCTTTGAGAATAGGAACTAGGGAGGAATAGAGTAGAGCTTGCATTAGTTCATCATCTTTTCCACCACGATGAAACACTGACACATTCTATAAAAAATGCACATATCCATGTGTCAGGATATCAAAAAGATATTTACATCATCAGCTGCAATATTTATTTAATTAACCCAAGAAGGTGATTTAATAGTAATGGCTAATCTATAAATAGATATGTTTATCATTTTTTAAATAGTGAATTGTGTTCTTGAAATTAGCCTGAAAGCAGCTGTGTGTTTGACCCACAGCAGCAACAACAAACAGTGCACAGCAGCTCTGACATGCTATCAGAGTAATGGATGGTTTTAACAAGCCTGGAAATGATTAAACAGGGGTGCTGCTGCATGCAGTCTTTAATTGATTGATTTGAGTTTGCGGTCAGAAAATGACTGTCAGCTACAGCTTATCTATAATTATCAGTAACCAAAACCAGATTTTTCTCTCTTCCTAATGCTGTAATGCTCTTTCATTGCTCGTGACATATGTGCAGCTCAGGCATGCATCTGCAGTTGCCTCACAGTGTTAGACTGTACAGCACCATGCTCTGACACACACCCAACAGGGAAAGAAATACCTTTCTGCCTCTGAAATAAGCACTGTGAGCAAGGAGGAGAGAAACTGGCACAGAAAGGTCTGAGGTCTAGAATATTATCTTCATGTTGTTCTAATTACAAGAGCACAGCAGAGAAAAATCATGTTCTTTCTTTCTTTCCACCCCCCTGCCCCCCCCCCCTCCCCCCCCAATCCTTGTTTCTGTACTGGATAAAGAGCAATCAGATTTTTCCTGAAGCAAATTTTTCTTCCCTACCTTTTAAGAGAAGCAATAAAATCATCCCTTTGTCTTGGGCATCCCTTCTGGAGTCACTAGAAGGAACATTTACCTTTGAGGGAAGTCCTGAGGATTGTTCTGAAACCTGCTTTGATTGCAAAGCCTGAACAAGAAGATTCTCATTCTGAAAGCTGTCATCAGTATCCCTGTTGCTCCAGAAACTGAAGTGGTTTCCCTGACATTTCTTTTACCTATCTTGAGAGTACTGATGAACATCAGGCTGAAGGGATGAGCCCATTTGTCAGCTCCATTGGATGTTTTATGGGTGTAAAGCAGAGGGGAAAATTGGAACAAACTGCTTTTAAAAAAAATATTAATAATAACCTGCTGAAATCACATTCAATTTAGAGAATTCAAATTATTTGGTCACCTAATTCCAGAGAAGAATCAAGGTTGTAAACACTAAGTGATAGAATGTGCTACCTGTCTCCAGAGGTAGGAGAACAGGTCAGAAGCTGGTTAGGGTGCAAGCACCATCCCTTTGCATTCTGCCTTGTTGGGAATGGTTCTAGACAACTTGTAACTTTGTTTGCCATTGTGAGCCCAGCTATAAGGCCAAATCCATGGGAGTCCAGCTTAAGGAGTAGCTGACCATGCTCCCATTTGACTTCCTCTCACTGCTGACCACAGTGGGATTAATTTCGACAACGTGAGAAGCATGTGAGAGTTGACATGTGTAACAGTCAAATTGGAAAACACAAATACAATTTTTCTGGTATGTTTCTTGGTGGCAAAGATCATGGAAACTCCAAGAAGGGAAGGATTTTTGTTTTTCTAGCAGAAATAAAGGATAAAAAATAAAAGTCAGGGAAGATGTGTTCTTCCTATGTGTCTGGTACATGCTGCCTTCTGATGGTCATCAAGTCAAGTAATTCAGTGAAAGAGGAAAGCTGAAGATACAAAAATATTATCTAGAAAATGTCTTTTCAGAAGCAGCCTAGCCTTTTAGCGTCTATCTCCATGTAAACACCACTTAGGTTTTTTCACATGTCAGGAAAAGGTAGATCACATTAAACCAAGATGAGTTAAAAAATAATCTGCTCCATCAGACCAGTCATGGGAGTGTGCGGATACAATCTGTATGTATAAAGCAACATACTTATTCTATTTATTGAGGAAGAGATTAATAGTATTTTATTTCCAATTTTTTGCATACTTTCATCAGTCACTTTGGTGAAGATACCTAAAGAATCTGCTATATTTTTCCATAGGCCTCTCTACAGTCTTTTGAGCAAGCATCCCATAGATGCACTCTATGAAGAGGAAACATCATCCCTGTTAACTCAGGCTGGCAGAGCCATGTATGCCTGCAGGCTGCTCCTATCCAGAGCATGGAGATTCTGCCTTCACTTCCTATTTTTGGATTTATATGCTGAAACTGCAGAGCCCATGCCTGTCTTTCAGCACACAAGTTCTCTTGCAGAAACTTTCCAAAGTAATTGTGGGGAAAGATAATATGGACCATGCTGGACAAGGGACTGAACAACCCGAGCCAAAGTGCTGGGGCCAAACAGCTCTCACCAATCAGAGAGAGATTCGCAGTCCAGAGCAGCATCCTGCAGCTCTGGGTCAGCTCTGGGATTTCTACTGCATCACCTGCTCCTAGTCAAAATCCAGCAGCAGCAGCTCCACATGCTTCCTCTCTTCTCAGAGTGACAAAGAATAAAAGGTGAAGTATTAGGGCAGGCAATATGCGTCTCTCATTTGTCAGGCTACCTGTCAATATTACTGTCAATATTACCACGGCTCATGGTTTTCTTTTCTTAAGAAAAGCCTAATAGCAGAAAATACTGGGAGAAAAAAAATAAGTAATTGGGAAAGGTATATTTGTGCTTTGATACCTGCAGAAGAAAGATTCCTGCTGTTCTATCATTTCCCTTGATTTTCAGAGAGGTGTTGTATTGCACTGGGTGAAAACGCTACCTACAGGAAAATGTTAATATGCTGAGGAGTAGTCACCAGTGGAAAAAGTATTTTGGCCCCCTTTGAATTTCTATCTGAAAAGTACTTCAGGCAACCAGAGTTGACAGGATGATAAATTTCTACTGCAGTTTCGAGACTAAAAGTGCAAGTTGGCACACAGTGATCCCCTTTCTTAATCAGTTCAAGATGGACTTGGAAGGGGCTCATCTTGGTCTTCCATGTCTTGTAAGAGAGAATGTGTAGAACCAAGCTTAAATTTCACCTCTGGTGCTCTCAGGTGACCATGTGAGGCACTGAAAAACTGACTAGAGTGCTGGCATATTCAGTCATCTGAAATGCAAACTATATGCTGGTGGGATTATTTGCACATTGTTAAGAACGAAGTGAGAGCTGGGGATAAGGTCTGTTACACCCAGAAACAAAACTGCCTGGAGTGGCAGAGGAATAGAATTAATGGCAATTAATGAATGCTGCAGCTTTTTAGGACACAGCATCTGCCTTTGGGTGGAGTGGGAGGTGAAACTGGGATAGGTAAGCTTGTGATGTATCAGACCCAGCTGGTACCTACATTATGACCCTAGAAGCAGTATTTTTCATGGCAGCTGCATTACCTGTGCTGATGGCTTTTGCTAAGAGTCAGCACCTGAACTAATGTGCACCAAAGGCAATAGGAATCCTCCTGTTGATGCCAGCACTGCTGGAGCATCTCCTGGGAGTTTGCATCAAATAAGCAAAGATGCATCTCCTCTGACTGCTGAAGAGATGACAGAAAAGAAATAAAGGTTCATGGCTTCATAATTTTCAACAAAAATTGTTACTTGTGCTCATCTCATCTGCCACCCTGTACATTGCAAACGGCAGGATTTCTTTGAAATGTCTGGTTTGCATTTCAGCCTCACTCCTCAAAGAACAGTTCACTTTAGCTAAGCTCACTGGAAAGGGCTGTTTCTGGTCTGTTTGGCATATCTCATCCTCAAATTGATTGCTTCTCTGGAGCCTAAAAACTCCTCAGGAGCACTTCATAGCTTCATTTTCCATAATGTTATTGACTAACTTCGCCCAGAATTCCCAAGACCGCAGAGACTTTTATATTACATTTTGGCTTATTTTTGTGTCTTATTGCTGGCTGTTTTCTTATATTTCTCTGTATGAAGATGCAAGCTCCCACACAAAGAAACCCACAGACCACAGCAACCTCTTGGATGGGGGGAAAAAATTATCCAGCTGTTATGGCCATTTTTGGAAACTGCGTATGAACTACTCCTAATCTGAGTTCATCCAAAATTATTTTTAGAGTCTAGCTGTCAGCATTTTTGTCTCAGCAATATTTGTGCTCTTCTCTGAAAGTCACTAAACTTGGACATTGTGGCATTAAACTTTCAAAAAGAGAAGTCAAAAACATTTGTGTTGAGTTGAACGTACTTTTTAACTGGGAATAAAGCTATGGAGAGCTTATCTAAGAAAATAACTCATGGACTCATTATATCCTTGATTTTCTAATCTCTTGTTGTGAAGTAAGTTAGATTACAGGTTTGATTTTTAGCCTTTTCTTTATATGAGTCTGCACATTTAATTCTTCTGTTAGTCATGTCCATAAAATGTAGGATGAGAGCACATTGGCCTTTGAGGGCTGATAGTTGGCACTTGTATTTCTGAACGGAGCTGGTCTGATTGAGTCAAGACAACTAGAAGAAGAATCTGCATGTTTGCCACCAAATTAGAATGTCTCAAAAAAAAAATATCTCTGTCATTTGCTAATCCTCTCCAGTTCTGCATCCTGACAGGCTCTTGGGAGAGTTTCTTTACTCCCTGTGAGTCCCACTGGCCCAGGACCTCTATTATTGGTACACAAAGGTCACTTTCCTTTAGTAATCTGGATGGTGAAAGTCCAGAAATGTTGGTCATAACTTGTATTTTCAAGTCTCCTCCTTTCCTGAAAGAGCCTTATACATTTCCAAGTAAGTTCACACCAGTACTTTTACTGTTTCTTTTTCAGGGTCAGAGATAGTAACAATAGAGGTTATAAACTTTTCAATCAAAAAGTAGAGGAAGATTTAACGTGTTTCAAGAATTACTGAAAATTATTATAAATATAATAAATATTTCATAGTATTTCTTTTGAATCCTCTACGTATTTTAATCAATCAATGCTGTTAACAATTATTAGGTCTGTTAGGAATATTTTTTCATGTTGGCCTGTATTATATTTACCTTTCTTTTCAATGCTCTCACTAAAACTCTAAATAGTGATAGTAATATTCTTCAGCAGAAAGTTACTAAATACCAGCTTTCAGACCTGCTGCAGTACTGAAAAGTTCATATGTACAGTGGAAAACTCATTTTTCTTGAGTAATAATATTGACTCATATAAAATGATATTATCTATATATTCTCTCACATTAAGTGAGTTAAGATCTTACTTGCATTTGATGATAATAGGGTTATATAACTTGTAATGATCACTAAAACCTCAAAAAACTTGAGAGGTTTGTAAAAGGGGCCTCTTCATCCCAATTGAGCATGTTCTAACATTGTTTCCCTGGTATGATCTGATCCTACAAAGACCAAAAAAGAAAATTTCCAAGATTTAATATCTCTTCTTAAAATAAATCTCCGCTTCTAGATATCACAGATTATTTTCCCATGAAATGAGATTCATGTGCTGCAAACATTGCTTCACAAAGACCCTGGAAAAGGTGGAAGTAGAGGTTACATGTACATTCCTCTACATATTCTATAACCACATCTGTCATTTGCTGAACAGTGACCCTGAGACAAAATAATATAATATCACCTCTTTATAGGAGCAACATCAGAGGCAAACAAAAAGAATGACAAAAATTTTAAGCTTATAGGCAACACCTTACTAATCACAGCAAATAACTTGCAATTCTATTAAAATCTCAGAAGCAGACTCTGGTAGCAATTATGATAAAAATGAGGAAACGTGATCATCTACTAGCATTCTGATATTATAAGGTTTGCCCAGCTAGAAAAAGAAGTTATGTAGGATCACCTGGAAGAGGTTATACAAGTTGTCATTCTGCCTAGAGATGGTTTTAACACACTCCTTTGGAAAGTCAGATCGACACAGAAAACAAACAAGACTTGAAAATTTGCTAAATTTGCAGGAGGCTGCTTACTACCTTGTAAAAAAATTCACTTAAAGTGCCATAAAAAGATCAGGTCCAGAAATGAAAACAGAGAATAAGTGGAGCATGAGAGTGATATTTGGGACAGTAGTCTCCGTCTATGTGTAATACACACAGGGCTACCTTAATTTCCTCTCCTCATCTTCCTTCTGTTTAATTTAAATGCATCCATAACATAGGGTCAGGCAAACACTAGTTGGTTTTCCATACAAATAAAGGATAGGCTAAAATAATTAGGCATTTGAAAAAAGGCTGGCGACTTTGGTTAGACTGCTAGAGGCAGATGGAACTTTTTTCTCTTTATTTATTTAAAATTCAGTGCTTTATAAAAGCTACAAAGAAGGATTGATGTGTTAGTAGCAAGAAGCAATAGAGCCCATGCTCCTATCGGAAACACAATGCAACAGCTAGTTCAGAAAATGAACATAGATTGCTTTCAAAAAGCTTAGTCTTTAATGCATATTATTCTGTCTGCAGGGACCCAGTGGAATTTCTTATCCTCCAACACACTGAGGCTTTCTTTTAAGAAATGAAGATGAGAGAAACTGGTTAACTTGCTCATTCTAGCTTGACCTTTCAAGGACATTTTATAGCTGTAAATTTTTGGCAATGACATTGTAACCCATAATTATAAATATTGACCTTTGGTAACAGATAGTCCAAAACATGAAAATTCAATAGTATTATTAAGTATACCCAGTAGTTACATTTTGCTGTTCATCTCCAGAGCAAAGTATTCTTTACAGTGAGGGCACCCAGGAACCTCCCACTACAAATAGGGAAATAAGAGCAGGAGAAGCTGAAAAACTTCCAGAGAAAGATAATTGGACAACTTTGATTGCTTGCCTTTATTTTCTACTGTTTATATGATATCCACCAAAATAGACTTGTCTGTAGAGCTTGAATTTTCTCATTTCACTGAACTGCACAGGTAATTAAGAGAAAGAGAGGAGATAGAGAATTGTATAAGCTTTTTTCTTTTTTGGCAGTTTGGACTCAAACCTGAAAAATTAAGAAGGGTTCTCAAGGCATTTCCTCCTTTCAAATTTCAACAAAGATATTTTTAAGTCTATTCTTCAGGGAATTTACTCTCAAGCTATGACATTTCACAGCACAGTACAGCTGTCATTAATTAATGTTTTAGTTTTTCTACAGTGCTCTAAATGACAAGATCTATGGAACATAATCCAGCCTAAGAGACAGCAACATAAAATGCCTACATTATCACAAAACATCCTTTTATTTTCCATTTATCAGAAGTTAAACCCAGCAAGATGCTTAACCAAGTCCAATTCAGTTGCTTACAGAAGACATTTGGGTCTCTAATGATTAGCATCTGATTCCTTCTACAACCATCAAAATGCACTTAAAAGATTAAAATGGAAATTTCATTTTACCTAGGATTTGAGGTAAGATAGGCACATAAGCCATTTAAGTTCTGCAAGGATAGATATATAATCTGTGAAAATAAAAAAAAAAGCTAAAAGCTCCCAACTTTTTCTTTAAAGAAAGAGGAAATACATATCAAACTTTTTTAAACCCGTCACCTTTTTATCTGATGGTGAACTCCAGCTCACTTTATTTGAGGGCCCAATTAATCAGGAGTATCATGTGTTCTACTACTGAAAGGTTTGTTCCTGATTCAAGAAACTAATGGAACGTCAAAGAGTGGTAAGCAGGCTCAGCTCTTGAAAGCTAATAATATATAGCTCTTATTTTACCAGTGATTTCTGCCCAGCCTAAGGGTGAGCATAAAGGAATTAAATTACTTCTGTATAATGCCACTAGCTGGTTTTTTGGATTTTTTTTTTTTTTAACAGATCCTTAAGGGCAACCCCACTACATAAATATGTCTCCTTTACTTGGAGTAATGGAACCCGGGCCAGGGTAAGTCCAGTGCTATCCAACACCTGGTTTTCTGAGCTATTCATAGATATGATCTTTGAAACAGCATTAATATGACCCATTTTAGAGTGACTGAGAATTTGGCCCAACTTCCTCGCCTCTCCCAGAGCTA
Organism: Cinclus cinclus; assembly: GCF_963662255.1. Lineage (NCBI taxonomy): Eukaryota > Metazoa > Chordata > Aves > Passeriformes > Cinclidae > Cinclus > Cinclus cinclus. The sequence continues at coordinate 93,506,670 of NC_085048.1, forward strand.
CAGTTGTTAAAGTTTCGAGTAATGGAATCCAGTAGCATGAAATAGTACATTTATTTTGCTTAGACACACAAACACACACTCACTCACACATGGTCATCATAATTTCCTATGACATGTACAAGAAGAAAACTCTCATACATAATATTCTAAAGGTTGAATATTTGGCTACCAACTTTTTCCAAAATAACTATTAAAGTTGTAATCGAAAGTGTTCCAGGCCACAGGGTTGGGTGGTTAAATTACACACTGAGGGGGAGATGGGCTGTGAACTCAATATGAGCTTTATTTACTCCAAGAATTCTTTCATTAGGAAAACCCAAGACAGGCAACTCAAATTTATAATAAGAAAGTGCCTTTTTTTTTTCTATTGAATTGACCATTTTGGAAACTCAAAGGGTTCCAAGCATACTATTAATTTTTTACAATGTCAGCATGCTTTTTATAAACTGTTTGGTTTTGTTGGGGTTTTTTTCTGAATTTTAACAGTCATCCATTTTGGAATTATTTTATACCCCAGAGGAAAGGTTTTGCTTTCCCTGAAGTGGGGAACAGTGTCATATTTAAGCCATATGACTTATTTTTAAGAACGCTGTAAATATGGAGCAAGTTCTTTCCAAATTGTTCACATTATAAACAGCGCCTAGGAAGGGCTGTGTTTGGTTTTGTTCTTAAAGGGGATTTCTTTCCTGGATTTCCTATGCAAGTGTCAGGGTGAAGGCTCAGCACTGCCTCAGCTTTGTGTGGGCTGGGAGGACCCTGGCGCAGAAAGCCACGTGGGTGGACATAGCTCCATTTCCTTGTGACTGCCTCCTGTGCAAGTGATCCAGAGCCCACTGAAGCCTTTTAGCAGCTTTTCCAGCAAGGACAGTAAGCTCTGATCAAGCCATCCAAATAAACGTACAGTCAGGGTAGATCTTCCAGCAGGCTGTGAGTTGGGAGAAATTGGATCTGTCCCTTGGGACTGTGATCCCATTTTTGCAGTATCACATTTGTCAGCCATCCTGAGTCACATATATGGTTTAAAACATGCCTATCCACTGTTCCCTCCTTTTCTTCCCCCAACCATCTCAACCGGAAGAAAAGCATGGAGGGTATTGTTCTGAAACTGTTGAAAGGTCACACCTTTATAAGCTACTCTGTTACAGCTGAAATTAACACATGAGGACTGTTGCCTTTTCAAACTCACTGAATCTTTCAAGAAGTTCTCTCCCCATCTCATCCATATAATTACATACTTTCAACGTCAAATGTTTCAAAGACAATATTTCAATGCCATTTTACAAATAAATTACAGCTATTTCCTGTTTTACAGGTTTTCCTTACTTCTTTTTAAGGTGGGCTGATGGTAAGCAGGGTTCTTAGAGGAAGATACACCCATTGTTTTCTTACGGCCTCCAGAACCTCCTAAACAGATTAAACCACATTCTCAAAGTGAATAATTGCACACAAAGGGCAAGAGCTGCAGGGAAGGAGTTGCTCAGCCACGGTGGGGTTTGTTGGAGAGGAGTGTAGCTGTGCCAGGCTGTCTCCAAGAGTTTTTGGGTTTTAAACTTCCCTCTTGCAGGTTCCCTCTACCCTTGCTGCAATTTAACAGGGAGATGAGTCCTCATCCTTGACCCAGAAACTTCTTTAAAGTTTTTTATTTCATTTTATTTTATTTAGAGGTGACATATAAAAGGCACATCCTGGCAAAGGGATAGAGCTGAAGAATTCAGTAGCTCTCCAGAAAAATCAGTTACATTCACTAGTATTTACTATTCACTAGTAACCTAAAGGAATTAATGTCCTCCTTTCACATAAACAAGCCTTATGCAGAGCCTAGGTAATAACATAATTACAACCACACTTGACATACACTTTACCATCTGCCCTTCTCTGTTCTGACAGCAGTTCCTCCTCGGGGTTATGTGAAAAGGAAAAAATTATTAGCAGAGAACAAAAACATACCAGTAAAGAATAATGTGTGTTTCCTTATTAGAGAGCCTCTGTCCTCTCCTCCCTCTTTGTTCCAGTACACACAGAACTATGAAACACAGAAATGTTCACAGGATATTAAGTATTAAAGCGCTGATGTCAGCAAGCCAACACAAATGCAAAGGACAATATGCAGAAGTATTACTGGGACTACCACTGTAAAGTATTCATTTTATGGCAGATTTTAAAGTTAACCCGAAAAATGGCAAGAACATAAATTGTTGGATTAACTAAATCACATTAGTTTCATACATTCTGCTCCATCAGAAACAATTTCTTAGCACCATCAGGCTGAAATACATCTGAGTCCTGACATATTTACAATAAGTACCAACAGCCTTCATGTTTTGGTATTCTTCTTCATCACCTTGCTAACAACTTGCATATTTCATAACATTCACCAGGCCCAGACAGGCATGGAGACAAGAAACTGATTATATACACATATAATATGCAAAGAGTTTTTCAGTCAGTAACATTCATACTCTGAAATTTATTCCAGGGTATTTTACCAGCTAGATTTCTCCCTCATTCTTAGGGAAATAGCAAAACCCCTGTTTGCCTTTGACATGAGGAACTTGTTTACTGCCAGTCTAAACTTTGCATGATGTCATTGACAGTGCATTGTCATTATAGGTATGACACCAGGCACTCTCACTAAGGAGTTTGTATACGTGGGCATGGGAATGCGTGTGTATAAATGTGTGTGAGACAGAGACAGAAAATGTGTGTGCAGTTTTTCAGAGCAATCAAACTGGGAATCCTGGCATTTTTAATCCCTGAAGTGTGTGCAGTGCACAAGGAGTGACCTGTGGGTGAGCTGATGTAGAAACAGTGCATTCCTCACTCTTTCCTAGAAAAGTCCTGCCAAAAACCTTACTAAATGGTGCAGAACACTTTTTTTTTCAATTGGCCCCCAAGGAGTCACAAGTAAGAAACAGAGAGACAAAGGAAGGTAGAAAGAAAGCATCTAAGCACTGCATGTCTAACAGTGCATTTATGAAAAATAAAAAAGTAAGGAGGGGTGGGGGAAGAGAGGTTTACAGTTTGGTCATTTTATCCCTTGAGTGCCATTTAATGTTCCAGGCTGTGTGTATCTGGGACCATGCCAGGTGTTTCATGTCCTTTCCACGGTGTTGCTGAACATTCCTGCTAATGGCCAGATCCTCTCAGACCTAAACCTGCTGACTCTTCCAGGTATGAAATAACATTCTAGAAGGTGTTAGTGATGTAGGCTGAGCAGAAGTGCTGCAACATAGGATTTGTGCAGAATGGGCTCTCCCCTCTACTCCCTGCTGAAGAACCAGAAGTCCAGATGAGGAAGATTGAAGGATCAAATCCTGCTGCACAACACATACAACCTCAGTAGCCTTCTTCTTTCTTACAGGGGGTCATTTAGACAGTGAGGAACACTACCAATATTTCTATGGAGGGATTCAGATCTTAGACTCAGCACAGTCTTCAAAGGTCTAAGGAAGCAAAGCACTCTATAAAGCAACAAACTGGGCATTGACCTGCTGACTGACCACCTGACTGCAGCCAGGGTACCTCTTAAGTATCATTTTGTGTTTGAGCTCCTTGGGTCTGTGTTGTTCCCTTACCATAATCTCTCTTGGGTTCTGTTTAATGTGGGGAAAGCACATCGCAATCAGTCTGCAGGGTAAAGGTAAACCCGATTCTCTCCCATGGAAGAGTTGAACAGGACAATTCCTGAACCCACAGCAAACATGCTCCTGCTATATACATTTCAAAACATGGGATGGTCTTGTTGCTTCCCCTAAGCAGCTGGACACAGTTCACTTAATAACCTTTCTCCCTATGAAGTGCTTAATGTTTCTTGATAATCCAACTTTTTTCTTTGTTGCTTTGATTGTAGTGGCCTAAGCTTTAAATTTACCCTTAATGTTACTACTATAACAAAGGGGACAAGAGACTGACATCTTCTGTCATCAAGACATGTAAAACTCCCACTTTTCATTAGTCATTATGTTGGGCCCATTTTCCCAAGAAATAAGGAAAATGCTTGGTTAGAGACAGAGATGCAGATCAAGATTTGTCCACTGAAGGAAAGAATTAGAACTTTTGTTTTTATTTGCTTTCAAATTGTTTCCCTTACTTGGCAATATGTTTCAATGTTTAGGTCATTTTCTTGCTTTTACTTTTCTTACCACTGGACAAATACAGTCCCCTTAGCTCCTAAGAAATTAAGATGGGTTTTTTTCCTGTGTTTATCTTGAATACCTAGGACTTTTCAGAAGCTGCTCTTTTCCTATATAATGATACTGTATTTCAAGGGTAATTCCTTGGAAAAGACACTGAGTAAATGACAAACAAACACAAACAAAAAAAAGATCATAATGCATATGTTCCCCAAACTTTCCTTCACCTTCTCCAGCCCCCTCAACAGCAAATCCCCCACTAAACCCCTGAGCTCAACGTGAAGCATATGTGAAAGCAATAACTTGCTCTGGTGAACCAATGTCTTTATGCTATCCTTTAAATCGGTTAAATCAGTAAAACAAAACAAAAAACAAAACCAAAACCAAAAAAAAGGAAAAAAAAAAAGAAAATCTAAATTAAACCAGTTGGACAATGCCTAGAAAAGCCCAGTGTCCCTGTAATTGCTGGAATAACATTTCCTACCAGTCATCAAAAGATTTTAAAAAACCTAAAACCCCATCAAATCTAATTGGTGTAATGCGGCAACCTTATTTACAGGACTTAGCTGGATGTTTTTTTAATACTCTCCAAACCAATATTTGTTTTTAATGCACTGCTGTCTTTCAATATGGCACACATTTAGCTGGAGAAATTGCCATACCAACACTCAGGAGGCAAAAAGAGAACATTTAAGTAGCTAATTAGAGCAGTGTTACACAGTCCCACAGCACCATAGGTAGGTCTGTATCACTGCTGAAGCAAACACAGGCTTCTGCCCCAGCTCCACCCACTCTTATCCACAGTGACCCCTATAACTATAATTATTCTATAGTGTTTGGTGATGCCATACACATTAGTCCTTCCAAAGGCATATCTGCTGCCTCTCAGTTTCCTCCAAAGACCTTGAGCTAAGTTACGTAGCGTCCTTGGCAGCAATTACTTGTCTTCAGTCACTTTCTGGTGATATATAAAGTAAGAAATTTTAAAAATACATATAGATATATATATCCCCAGTACCATGTGTGGGGTAACCCCACACAGATGCTGGCGAGTGCAAGCAAACCCAACATGCTCTTTAAAACATGGTAATACTCCATGATGTCACGTAGAAGTTGTATGGGTTATCATGAAAAGGCTATAGCAGGAGAGCTAGCAGTTGGGGAAAAAAATAAAAGGAAGAATTTAAAATATTTTAAAAAAACCAATAAAAAGTACTTCTATTCATATCCAGTGTTATTTAAAAACACAGACTTTAACAACACATCTTAGAATAAATCAGAAACTCATAGAATGATCTGGGTTGGAAGGAACTCCCAAGATCATCTATTTCCAGCCCCCTGGCATGGGCAGGGACACTTTCCACTTAGGCCAGGTTGCTCAAACCTGTTCTTGAATATTTCCAGAGATGAGGCATACACAGTTTCTCTGTGTAACCTGTTCCAGTGCCTTACCACCCTTACAGGAAAGAATTTATTCCTAATATCTGTTGTCAGAACCATTGTCATCAATTCCCAAGACATTTAGAAAACCAAGGGGGATCTTGTTGCTAAATCACAGGACTGGGAAATAAGCCTGTTTCCAGAAAATGCCCTAGAAAATTTCCCTCTGATCCTCATAAAGTGCTTTAAACTTCCACCTTTCACACAGATAAAATACCAAACCCATTTTAGTCCTGTCTATCCTCAGTCTCTTCCAGAAGGGAGTTCTGAATGTCCCTGAGCCTTCCTAGTAGTGTTCTTTGAGGGCTAGCACTGAAATATTCTAGATGGAAGGGCAAATAATTAGTAAAACTGGAGGGGTTCTGTCAGCTGAACCTTGACATTTTTGTGAGGCTTTCTGTAGCTGTGAGTTGCCAGATGGTCCCATTTTACAAAACTTCTGTGGGAATTTCATGTACATTAAACCCAAATCATCAGGTCAAATACAATTCTCATTTGCTAAACATTGAGCACCAATGGTGTAAATCCATTCAAAGTGCAAGAAGGTGAATGTGTTAAAGTTCAAGAAATATACCAAAAATAAAAGGGTTTTTTTTTGTGCTAGGAAGTGTGTATTAGCTAAACTTTACATTTGAAATGCTGGTCTCCTGTGAACTCAGTAGATATTTTCCGTATGTCCATGTGTTGGAAGTTTCATAAAATGCTGAGCACGTATATTTAAAATAGCTCTGACAATGTATTAAAAAGCTCTAAAATATTATGACATGGCCAACTTCCATGTTTTTTAAAATCCATGACATGACACAATATATTTTATGTGTGGAAATATACATCATAAATATTGGCCAATGTCATAATATTTTTAATGTTTTATATGTTGTCAAATCTGCTTTAAACACAGTATGTGTGCTATGCATTTACTGAAACATAACTCAGAAAGATGCAGGAAATAAACTATATTCTTTTTCCGTGTGGGTTTACTATATGTTTTATGATTTTGTTGCTTCTTACTCTACCAAGCCTTTTTTTTCCTTTTTTCCTTCTTTCTCTTGTTTTCTTGCTTGCTTGCTTCTTTGCTTACTTTCTTCTTTCCCTGCTTTTTCTTACTTTCTCTTTGTTTCTTGCTTTCTTTATTGCTTTTACTTCTGCATCTCTTGAACCAGGCAAATGTTGCTTGATAAACAGGAATAGACTTCATAACTTTCTGTTGCTCACTTTTCTCTTAGCTATGCCCCTGAACCAAGTGGCTCCAAGCTGCGTACATGTATAATAACCTTGTCTTTAAAAACCAGGGAAATTGCTGCCTTTCCTAAAGCTCCTGCACCATCAGTTTTTCCTCCATCTCAGCCCAACTGTAGGGCCAACAGAACACTTAATGATGACCTGGGATAAGGCAAGTACCAGCAGAGCAGCTGAACTCCTGCAAGCCCAAAAATCCTTTTCTTTGTGTGTCAGTGCTGTTGCAATGCAATCAAACCCTCCAAGGCAGGGCAAAAAGTTTGGCATCTCAAAGGTGTCATGTCCCTGGGCTGGTGGTTGTCACCTCCTGGGTCCCAAGAGGCCTGGCCTGCTTTGGTGTGGACTGGCCAGGTGCTGTCACTGCCACTTTCAGATTACTACCCCTGACACCAGCAGACACCACAAATTGTTTAAACACAGTGTTTCTCTGAAAACCAGATTTCCATTCATTTCACTGGCCCAGACATGACTGGACACTTGTCCACCTCTCAGGAGCCAATCTCCCACATCCTAAGATAAATTAATAATGCAGAGTGGAAGAGTTCTGTTAACAAGCAATATCATGAGACAAATTTTTTTAAGAACAATGTCTCAAAAATGTTATTACAGTTTATTTTATTACAGTTGTAGACTGAAATCCTGGCCCCAGAGGTAGACACGAAAATCCTCAGAGTTCAAAAGGCATGACACTTTGCCTCTATACCTCTTCCTTATCAGACATGGCCATGAGTTTCTATTGCAAACACCTTCATATAAAAATGCCTAGCTGTGACAAGAAGGAGCAACAAGCAGGTCACAGAGATGGCTTTTGAAAGTGCTTTAGTTGAAAAAGAATATATATGTAATTAATGACATTCTTAAGGTGAAAGGGAGTGGTGCAGTAGTTGACCAAAAAAAAAACCCCAACCACAAAAAGAACGAGAAAAGAACTCAAAATATTTTAAAATGCTGTTTCATGGTTTTTATTTTATTTTTTCAGGTTTTTCCCTTTCCTTTTTTTAATTCTTCCTGCATTTTCCCTTTAGAAATGGAAGGGAAGCTTAATTAAAACAAGTTCTGCAAACAGCAGAAATAATGAAACCTTGTTTCCTGTGGGTTTCTGTCCTGTATCCCCTGCTGTGATAACCTTAGCTCTATTCTCATATCCTCTATGGCTGCCCTCCCAGGTCCCCAAAACAACCACTCAAATTCCTACACTCCCTATAGTTCCCCACCATATTCCTAAAATTCACACTCTATACATGTGCTGTCATGTTCCCAGCTCCTTCTTAAACCACTGACTTTGTCAGAGGTTGTAACAACTTCATTATCTTTGTGACTGGCCCCAAGCCAGATTGCTCACATGTCTTTAAAACTGGTATTTAATCTTCACTGCAGTATCTTCCATTAATCTTAGTGTCAGCCTGTAATGTTAGACATGCAAAAGAAACATGAGAAACTACTAATGTGAATGAAAATAGGAAACGCATTCCAGAGTAGCACTCCATAAGGATTCACATCTATACTAGGACCTGTTAAGTATTTTAACTCTGAAAAAATGTTGCAAGTGCATTGGCACAGACAGCCCAGCTTGTGATCCAAGTCATGGACCTGCTGTGTAAATTACTACTGGATTCCCTGAAAGGGGGAGGAAACCTGGAAAGCAAACCCTGGGAATTCAGTAGGTGGGAATCAGGCAATAAATCAATAAATAAATATTTCAAACAGAAAAGTGCTTGTGTCTGCAGAAGCAACAACCCAGAGCTGAAAAGCCCCCATGCTCTGTGCCTGAAGTGTGCAGTGAGATTCCTGGGAGCACCAAGATACGGACCAGATGATGAGTCTGTGTGTCCTGGCCAGGGCCATTTAGGAGATGATCTGGAATGCCTGGGTCAAATGGGATGCATTCCTTCCTCCCCTGGTTTTGCTTCTGAAGAACATGCAGCCATGCAGCATCAACCCAACTGAAAGGATTTTATGCATTCCACCTTCACAGACTGAATAGTTGTTGAGCCCGAGTGCAGATGTTCAGCCCTTTCCAAAAACCCAGACCTTTTCAGGTGTTTCTCTTCAGTAATCCAAAAAGCACAGAGATTGGCAGGCACCAATCACTTGTGAAATACTCTGGATGAGAAGGAAGGAGCCTGAGCTGAATCAGCCTTAACATCTGAAGTGTGTCCTCTCCCGTTACCATCTTTCCACTAATTTACTTTATTCCACTTTCTAAGATTCCTTTTCATGGGCCAAAAGTTACTGCAGTCAAGCTAGAGGAAAAAAAAATATGAGAGAGAGAGCACATTTTTAAATGCATTTCTCCTCTTCTATCAGGAGTACATTCTTGATAGTGTGGGCCAGTAATTCTGGAATGGGATGGGAGAAAACAAAGGTAGGAATGATTTAATTCTGGGAGGTGGTTGAGGAAAAAAAGGAAGAATGAATAAAGATAAGGAAACTACAGGTTTAAGAAATACTAACAAAATATAATTGCTGTATCTACAGAGGAGATGCTACAAATAGCAGAAAATGCAGTTTTTGCTGAAAAGAACAAGGTGAGACAGTATGTGAAGCAAAATGAGTGCCATCAGCCAAGAGCATGAGTGAATTTTGGAAACATTTTTGGGCTCTCCTACAATACTTATCACTCCACATTCCATCTAAAGCAAGTGTCCAGAAATACTGTGGAGGAATGAAGAAAAATCCTTTAATTTTTTCAGAAGGAATGCTCTCTTCAGCCTTGCTAGAAAGCTATTTCTTTGCTTTAGGGAAAGACAAAAATATTATGTTTCTAAGAGATGATCCTTGGTTCATTTTTTATTGCACAAGTTAGCTGAAGACACTTGGATCTGAAACATAATTTATTTTTTCATAAGTAGCATTCTAGCTGAAAATGGTCCCTCTTTGCCCACAGAAAGTGTTTCATTGTTCTCTAGTAATGAAATCCATGGGCAGATAGCAGTGAGCAGTGGATAGTACAACAGTCCTTTTAAAGGATGAGTTTTCCTAGTACAGCAGCTTGGTATAAATTAGAGAGAGACAACATGAAGACAGACAACAGCAACTTCTGCAGCTAGGGGAGGAAGGAGGAAAACAGCCTTCCATCTGAGCCTCAGAGGGGCACCTTGCTCCCAACAGGATAAATTTATGATTTCTGACTGCCCAGAGAGCAAAGCAGAGGGAAAACACAGAACCTGGATAATTGCACTCGAAAAGAGAGCAATTGCAAGCAACCTGGGTGCACAGTTCAGAGGTCTGGGTCCTCCGCACTCTCCCCAGATGCTTTGAGAAAGCAGGAACAGTTAGAGCTGCAGTGAGAGCAAGAGTGCAGAGAAAGGGGCAAGAGAGGGACTGCCAAAAATAACCCTCCCTAAGCTGCAGAAGAAGTGATTGAGAAAACAGAGTCAGGACTCTAACATACAGCCCTGTGTATGAGTCCCAAACTCATACAGTGAGTGTGGACTTCAAACTGCAGAGCTTTTCATGGAGGGGGAAAGACCCCACCACCTCTTAGTTCTGGTTTAACTATACTTCCACTTGCCACATCTTATATCCTGCTGTAATTGCATCCCAGTGAGCCATGCCCATGCTGCATATGTACTTCCCAGCCTGCCCATATGCTTCTTAAGTGGTGAGCTCATCTAAATCACCCCTCTCATTTACCTCCTACAGAAACTATTCATGGCCAGTCTATTTCTATTCTGACCAGATCGTTGATGCTCCACAGGACTTTGTGGAGCCAACCCTACCAAAATAATTGTCAGATTTAGAACTGGCCACAAAAAGCCCTTCCCAAGAATATTTATTTGGTTAAAAGAATCCCAGAGATTCTCAAATTCCTGTGAACAACAGGTGATTGTTTTTGCCAACATGCAGTCCCGATTCTTATGACAGGTTTTTCACAGCTGTAGGAAGCAGGCACATTGGCCTGAGGCCATGCTTGTGTTGATGCCTTGGGTTGTGTCAGTCCATATCAGGCTGACAAAAGCTGATAAACAGACACGAAGGTGAGCTCAAAATGTCCTAAAAGTCATGTACAGGTTCATTCATGTCTGGAAGTATTCAGCACACACAGTAGGGGAACAAATTGTCGAAGTTGCCCATGATCAAATTTCCAAGAACTCTTGTTTCCACTGCAGAAGCCAGATATTCTAAACATTTTCTGTGTCTCCAAATAATGGGCTGTACTTTTAGACTGCATCAACCCAAGTAGCTGAGGTAATTTGACTCTGAGGTCTCTCATTTTAATATCTGAAGAGCTGCAAGGTCTTTCTGAAAATCACTGCTAAAATGTTCTTGTTTCGAACAGTTGACAGTTGGGTATGAAAAGGTAAAAGAGGCTCAGCTCTTTCAAACACACGTTCAGAGCTGATCACTAACATAATTCAAAATCCTTCTGATTCAAAGCAGTATGTATGCCTGTATTCAGGATTTTCTCTAAAGTTCATTTTGGTGGAGGACATCAGAATTTCACCTGCATGTGTGAAAGGTGCCGGTAGTGTTAATTTGCATTGTCAAAATTTTAAAGAGATCATGAATTTTAATGAAGGAGGGCTAGTATAGAAAGTCTTGTTCACATGTGGACTTCATGTCCTCATGTGGCATCTGTCATGGTATGAGCTGGAACTGAGCTCCAGCTTTCTGATCCTTCTATTCCTTTCCTTTGAGAGCAAAAGCAAAAGGAGACAATCAGATATGTCACTATACAGTGTTGTGGGTGGGGAAGATAGTAACAGATAGTATCTGATAGTATTTAATAGAATCTTTTAATGGAGTGTTAGGTGGGTTTTGAAAGCTTCCTGTTCTTAAAGAGTGAAATGCATTGTTTGGAGTGGCCCAGTGGGACACAGCAAGGAACTATGGAACAAAAGCACAGGAAGGAAAATTCAAGATAACTGTCAGGAAAAACTTCCTAATGGTGTGATACACAGCCTAATACAGTGGAATAATCTTCTAAGAGAAGAGGTGGAAGCCCAGCTGAATGAGTAATTTTAAAATTAGACTGTAGGAAACAATTCAGCATTGGCAAGGGGAATGGACAAGATTACCTCATCAGCCTCTTCCTTCTCAGATTTCTATGGTTCTGAGGACAGAGGACAATAAAAAGCTACTGCATAGATTCAGTCCCAGAGAGAGTTGCAATGGGATAAATGGGATTGGCTATTTAAAAATGTAGATTGCAAAGGAGACTGTAAATGAGGGAAAGTAGATGTGAGGAGAGATGAAGTCATCAGTGTGTGTAGAATGTAGACTTGGAGGCAATGATAGGCAAAGCCCTGGGCAAGGAACATAAAATTGGAACACAACAGCTCCAAATAGAGAAAAGGCAGCTGAGCATGAGGTAGGGAGTCTAGACAATTCTACATGGAATGCATTTGCACTTAGCAGGTGCCATGTGTGCAGAGCTCTCATTCATTAAGAGCCATCAAGTGTCAGGGAAAAGCCATTTTTAATACTTAAAGTTTCTGTGGGAACTTCAGGGTGGTGCCCAGGTACTTGGATAGAGAGCAGTGTGGGTGTTGTGCTTTTGCTTCACAGCCATGCACATCTGCTGGTCTCACTGGCATTTGCAACAAAAAACATCCCCACTTATCTGGGGGCTAAAGGGCTCAGGCTGTGTGGTTTTGTCTTCTGAGCCAAAGTCATCACCAGCTATTTTCTCAGCCAGTTCTGACAATTAAACACAGACAGATTTCCTTTTGCTCATGCCAAGCATGAATCTTTGGTTCATTAGTATTTATTAGAGAGTAAAGCACTGCAAGAAATCAAAATTGACCTTGATGCAGCACAGGCAACTAACTGTACATTTATTGTCTACTGGGGAGCTGAAAACAGACGTCAGCTTCACAACCAGTACAAATGTTCAAACTATCTTTATAAAACTGAAAACATTTTGGCCATTTTGGGAAGGGCTGGGAGTAATCTGTCCAAATTTTTTGCAAGTTTGATTTAGGGTTTATAATTTTTCAAACACATTTTGAAGCAGCTTCCAAACTGTATGTGTGGTATGTGCTGTGTCACATGTTCTGAGTTATTATTGAGTGGGTGGCTTTTTACACTGTGGTATAGCAAATGGCCCATCACTCTGTTCAAAGTTAATGAAAACTCCAAAATGCTGCAAAATTCCAAATAAAGGTTTTCATGAATCCATAGTGAGCTTTGGAGTATTTGCAGACAACAAATATTGTGGACCTTCCCATCACTATCAGACACCAAGAACTTAATCAAATGAGAATAATTCTTTGACCAATTTCTTCAAGCAGTTTCCAGACACAAAAGCTAAAAAGGTATAATGGCCTAAAAATGTTATGCAATCCAGTTAAGAACTTAGAAGTGCATCTGAAAAGGATGAATCTCTATAGTAGAAGAAGGTGATGCCATCATAGCTGCTAAAGCACCTGCTTAAACTGCAAGAAGTAGAAATCACTCCACCCCATAGAGGGGAGTCCCATACTATTTTAGGCAACATGCTAACAGTATATGGGTAAGTTCATAAGAAATAGGAAGTAAATTCCCAGGAAGAATACAAAAAGAAACTTAATTCAGGGAGAGGTGCATTTACTGTAGTTTTTCTGTGTTCCTTTCTAAAAGTACCATGATAATAGTAGCAGTTGCAGGTATTCACTTCCAAAAGAAAACAAGAAAGAACATCTTACTGAAAGCATACATTATGAAATACTGTAATGCAAATAAAAATATGAAAAATTCTATACTTTATTACTGAATATATATTTTATTTTCATATATATTATATATAAATATATAGATATATATATGGTTTTTTCTGTCATAAACTTCAGTATAATATCTGAGACAAAAATTAGCAAATTCACCTGCTATTAAAGATCTGTTAAGATGGGACTTATTCCTCCCTAAGCTCTTGATCCTGATATATTATCAGGTTGTTATTTGTTATTGTTAGTATTTCTGATTGTCATTATGAACATATTTTACCTGATACCATAAATGCATATAAAAGTTGCATAGCCTTTTACAATAAAATCAGATAAAGTCTTTTTAGGCACTTTTCGTCATAAACATTGAACATTATTTTGGAATCTTTCCCTCAAGTAAGTAAAGTAATTTTGAAGGCAGATGGATGAGGAAAGGTTGCTGCCATCATCAAAACTTAAAGTATCTTCTTTAAAATGCATTCTAAAAGAGTATTTCATAAAGCCAGGTATCAGTAGGTGGAAAGTTGAAAGGGGGAGTTATAAGAGGATCTGAGGAACATATGTTACTGTAGAACATTGAATGACTGAGGAAAAAGAGAAAGGCACAATATAGAAAAGCATAACAAAGAATATTATCTGCAAGAAATGAATGCATGTTAAATAATTATAATAATAACTCAAGGAGTTTTTCTTGTTTTATATTTTTTTTAAGTAGGTTTGCCTTATACAGTACTTAAAAATCAATCAATCAATCAATCAATCAATCAATATCATCTTAAGGAGCCATATTGAAATATTTTTGGGTGAATACAGGAATGAATTTCACCTTGGGAGTACACAAGTAAAATGAAGTTCAATTCATTCCCAAAAGTTCTTTGAGCTCTGATTTTATAGAGCATTGTCTTTCCCTTATACCAATTGCCTGAAGTGTGATGAGCCACTGGAACAAAAATGTTCACTGCAATAACTAAGTTGTACTTGAGCTGAGATTTTTCTAGGATGACACAAGGTAAGGTCATGGTGTCACTGTTTTATGCAGCCCTTGAGCAGCCTGTTAAAGTTCAGCACAGTTGTTGCCAGAGAGAATAATTTTAGTGGTCTAAACCTGATGTCTGAACAGACATCCTGGAACCATAAGGTTTGAATATTGGCAGAGCAAAGCAAGTTCTTCACCCTTCTGTGGTAGCTCTGTTTTACTAGTAGGCAGTTTATTGAATGGGGGGCTTTAAACTCTGCCCTTAGAACCCAGAACTCGTGTGAAAATTAAAACTTCCTTGCTGTTTTCCATGAGCCCACGAGACTGTTCCAGTGTCATGGGCCAAAGTTTCCCATTCATCTCCTTCTGGGGTTTATGCTGTTCATTTTCTGTCATCTGCTGCGGGGATGGATGTGTGTCAGCAATGCTGCACTGTGAGAAGTAAAGCACTGTGGGAGCCTTTGCAATGAAAACTTCTACACTGAAGTTAATCATAATTATCATTAACACATATGTGAGCCACTTCCAGTGTGTTCTGTCCAGACCACAGTTACAGCTGCTAAAGAATAACCAATTGACTTACAATTTATAATCCTGTTCTCAGCTCACTCTGCAGTGCTTGGGGACTGGTTAGTACCTCATGCATTTAATGCTCAAGACCTGTGGTGATATTGCCTATTATCATGATTTATCACTGACTAATACCCTGCTATTCCTGGCAATACCAGCTATTAACTGAAAGTGAGAAAGGATTAAAAACATAGCTGGGGCACTCACTGTTGGTTTTTATGTTATTATGCAATGAATTCTGATGGTAAATACTCTTATATATTTTATATACTTCAAAAAAAAAAAATAAACCTACAACAAAAAAAAACACCTTTCTGGCTAAAAACATATTTTGGCCCAATTAGGATATTCCCCATGTGCCCATACATTAATAATCTGTATAGAGGGGCTAAAAGAAATATATGGAGAAGAAGATGTCTGTGCACATACCTGTGTGTATGTATGCAAACACAATGCCCGTAATGCATTTGTAGCAAGTGTCATCATGAGTACAGACCAAGTGCTTCCCTGGCTGTATGTTCATGGCTCAGTACAGCCAGTGCTGAAACACACTCTCAGGTGGAAAGCAGCAGACATTCTGCACCAGCAACTCTACACAGCTGTGTTTGCAGAAGGGGAAGCAAAGTCTTCCAAATTAAACTGTTGTAAAATTTAGATAGGCAAAATTCAAATACCAGAGTTGGACTTGGCTGGCATCCTGAGATCTTAATCCCAGCTCTTGCAAAAGGTCCCATGTGACCTCTACAACCACAAATGGGGTGTATCTGGTTTTACATCTCATTCAGGAGATGGTAACATCTGCATCCCAGCAGAGATGTTCACCTTGCACAGCACTGCTCTGCCACAAGAACTTTAGTAACACATTTTCCTGTTCTGTTTCTTCTAAATCAAAGGCTGTGTTGTTGCCTTGCTTCTCTGCAGTCTACCTACCTGTACCCTCACTTGTCACCCCTGATATCTTCAGAAAGTCCAACCAGGCACAAGGCTACAAGTGGACTATTATACGGGGGTTTTATATGGAATGGGACAGGAGAGTAGATCTGACATCTTTTACATGGTAACAATAGTCCTCTTCACACAGAGCTGAATCAGAAAAACAAGCTTTGCAGAACTGCGGAGTAAAAAGGAAGGTGAATTAATACATACTCTGCTCTAGGTCTGGGAGTGATGAACATCTGTGGAAGGAAGTTAAGACAAACATCCATATTTTCTCAGAATGGCAAATTCTTGAACGCACCAAATTAGTTTAGCTTTGAGGGGATATACACGAAGCTGTCTGTAACAATTAGCTGAGAAGCTACTCTTCTGAATTCGATATATGCAAGATATGTTGTTTCCAAATTTATAGACAGAAGCAAGCATGGAAGACTTCCCAAATGACACAAAGTGTCCAAACAGATCTAGGAATGCTGAGAAGAGCCTGAGCCTGTTCGGAAGACATGAACCTGCGGTCTCATTCATTAGGATCCCCAAAGACCTCCGAGGAGCCCATGCCAGCACTGCTGGACTGTGCTGAGCAAAGCTTCCCTGGAAACTGGGCAATCCAGACTGACACTTCCATTGACTCTAAAATATAGATATAAACTTGAGTACTAATCACTCCAGAGAAAAGGACAAAAGTCAGATTTGCACATACCCAAAATGCAGATATTGGACCTGCACAGTCACAAAACACTCAAAGCCCTGATGCTGCCGAGTGTGGCACACACACCTGCTCACCAGCACAGGGATTTTCTCAGCTTCCTGAGGTCTTAGGAATAAAACAAAATGAAATATCTGAGTTTAGTCTCTATTATATTCCTATAAAGCTCTTGGCTCATTTCAGTTTCCACTACCTAAGAAAAGCCCATCAAGAATAAAACTTTTTGGTTAATACAAGTAACCTGGCTCCTGGTATTGAAGGTCTGCACTCATTTCTCAACACTCCCACTAATATTCCGTGTGTTCAGGCAACCCAATGCAACACTCATTCTGAAGTCAAGGAGTAAAATTTTTGTATTTACCTTGCAGTACTTTCTCTTCTTTTTATACAAGTCTACCATCTGGACTGTGATCTCTAGGGACAGAATAAGCATCCTCTGAGCCTGTAACATGCAGGGCACAATGGAGCCTATTCCACACAATCGTGATAAGAACAATAAAATAACTGAAAGGACTAAAAGGATGCATTTTCAATCAAACCAATGTCTTCACTAGCACTGCCTCCAGAAATATCTATCTACTGCCAGAAATTCCTTTTACCTGCCAGAATCTGTTCTACTGAATTTGGAAAGGATTTCCTCAGAATGGAATCCACTGTGAAAATATCATTTTGCTATTCACCTATTTGCTACATCAAAACTCTTGCTCTTTTGAACTGGTTGAGTGAGAACAAATAAAAACAAAAAACAAACAAACAAAATTCTAAGTGTTGCAGATGAATGAACATGCTTTCTTTGCCTCTTTTGCCATCACACAACCAGAGATTTTTGTGACTATCAGGGCACATTCCTCACTGTCTGATCACAAGGTACTATATTTCAACTGACTATGTTCAGGAAGGTTGTCCTAGGTATGCAAAGTGACTGCTCAAGAACAGGACACCCAACACCTCATTCACAAGCCAAGACAATCACAACACTCTGCCACAACTACTTGCAATTGCCCTTTCCTTAAGAAAAAAATATTTATGCAACTCGAATGGCAAAATCCCTCTATTTTTTAGAAGTATCTTAATTCCTGGTTTATTGTATTAATTGTTTTCCTAAATTCACTCAACAACCTGGCCTTTGTATCAGTCTCTTATTGCTGTGCAAAACTAAGGTAACAGTTTTTTTGAAGCTGCCATACTCCACAATGTTTAGGAGGAGAGAGGAGGAAAGGACAAGGAGCCAAGAGCTGAAGAGAAGGATGCAGTGGAATGAAAGATGATCAGGGAAGGGAAAGGGAGAGTCTGTTTTGTTAATGCTGTTCTGGCCACCTCTCATGTCTTCCTCCTGAATTTGCGAAGTTCTTCAGCTGCATGTATTTAGCTTTCTGGCTGCCTTTGTTTTTTGGCTACCGAGCCTCTCTCCTTGCATCTACTCACTTTCTTTTCTTTTTAATATTTTTTTTTTTTTAAGAAACTTGCTTAAGCTTTTCCGGCCACGTCTCTCTCGCATTGTGTGGCCGCTTGTCTCAGCTTCCTTGCCAGGCTCCCAACCAGGGCTGCTTGGCTTAGACCTCCCCCTACTGCTAGATGCTGTTAAGGATCTGCAGAAATCTGCAGTGTGGGATGGGCACAGAGCACCTAACACCTTCACACAGGCCATGGGGTGCTTCATCTCTGCTAACAAGGCAAGGTGATGAGGACAAATTTGCCTGGCTCCCTTCTCACCTCACAGATCACATGCCAAAATGTGCCTGGTGAAAATTGCTCCCTCCTACCTCTGCCTCTCCTGGGGTCTTAATACACAGTAATGGATAAAGCAGCCAAGGGCAGGCAAGACAGCTCCTAAAACACTCCCAATGCCAGCAGAGAGGTCTCCAACAGGCAACACAAAGCTTAAGGCAGCTATCTCCAGACGTTCTGCTGTTGAATTCTTATGATTCAAGACACTTCACGTACACTTATAGCCAGTCTACCAATAAATGTTTTGTTGCAGTAGACAATAAGGTGTATTACTGTGATACAAAATATCTCTATGAAGCTTCTGTAGACACTTTGTGCATTCATCTGTTTACATAGTCTTAAAGTAGGAAAAGGCAAAAGTTATGAAATCAGGTTTAGAAAACTGCTTCCTGTAGCTCTGCCTCATAACTCAAAAGCAATTCACCAATGTAATTAAAAAGAAGCTTAAACATACACTTTATTTAAGTGTATGTGTGAGATTTAGAATGGCACTGTTTATATCAGTAGTAACATTTGTTCTGAGGTGCAAACACTGTTCCTACTCCAATGAGAGTGGCACAAAAATAATTTGCCCAGTAGTGAAGGGAAACAAGGGAACAGTGATGCCAACGCTGCAGTTACAAACACACTTTCAAGTGTATAATGGAAAATCCATCTCAGGAGACAGGAAAGGGAAAAAACTCCCCACTTCAGTAGGTAAAAAGCTGAGAAATGAGTCAGGTCATTGAATTTTTCAGTATATATTCACAGGAGCATTAGCTGCATATGCTGTTTAGGAACTGCAATGAGGAACTAAAGTACTGGAAGGTTGTGTTGGCCTCTTTGGTCCTACTGTGTTCTCCAGTTCATTTAGCCAGAGACTGCTCTCAGACCCTCAGCAGCCCTTGCAGCAGAGTGTGGGCTACAGAAATTTTTTTTTTTGGTTGGTTGGTTGGTTTTTGGGGATTTTTTTGATTTTTTTTTTTTTTTATTTTTTTGGTACCAAGTTATGAGAATTATTAAATATAAAAACTACCAAAACCCCAAACCTGTTCCCTTCCCTGGCAAGCTCTCAACTCCTGTATTCTTCTGGAACCTCCATTGCTTTTGTATGTAGACCCAAGTGTTGTCAGACTTCCGACCTTTTGACATGGACTAAGGGGGACCATACTTGGCTATAGCTTCTGATCCCATTCAGAAATCAGCATCTCCAAGTGTTCTAACTTATTCATGTTCTACTTTAAAGCTAAATTGTACCAGCCAAAGTGGGGGGGAAATAGCCAACAAAAAATACTAAACAACCATAAAGTTTTACATGAACAAGTAAAATTTAATTTTTTTTGTCTCAGTTTGTGTGAGTGTAATTTAGTTTTTTATAAGTCTGAGTGAATTAAATCAAAAAGGGCTTAGTAAGGAGATATTTTGGCTATTTCAAATAATTTCAGCTGAGATTTCCCAGTCACCTTGGTGCGTGGAGCACTTCTATGGTGATGAGGGAATGGTGGTGATACAAGGAACTGAACTCAGTAGAAGAGAGGATTATGGTCCTGCACAGAGGACAAAGCATCTGCCCTGACTGAGATAGTGAAACATCTGGAAATACTGAAACATCTAAGGTTTTTATTTCAACCTAAAAGAATTCAATGAAGAAAAAAGCAGGTTGAAATTTGCAAAGTCTAGCCGTGGCCCACGATAAAAAAATTTGGGAAAGAAATTTTGGGAGGCAAAAAGTAAAAAAAATATAAGTCATAAACCCCACTTATAGTTCACTGGTATAGACATGAACAGTCATTTTTCATACCTATGTACATATGGAGCAGGAGCAGACACTGCT
Source organism: Cinclus cinclus (assembly GCF_963662255.1). NCBI lineage: Eukaryota > Metazoa > Chordata > Aves > Passeriformes > Cinclidae > Cinclus > Cinclus cinclus. Next base: position 93,526,858 of record NC_085048.1, read on the forward strand.
ACTAAGTTTAATTCCACTGTATGTTTTTCTACTACATTAAGGAAAATAAATTTCTAATGCACATATGTACCAAATCAAACAAGTCCACAGAAACCTTAGTAAAATATATGGATTTTAGCACTGTTTATCTGTATTGAGTATAAAGAGGCTTCTAGGTGGCTTTGTACAATAAAATACAATAAATACTATCTAAGCTTCTACCTTTTCTTCATTAAACATCTCCCACTGAATACCTGTCTTTGATGTAGCTGATCCAGTGATAGGATTTTAAGGAGTCCCTTCCAACCCAAGCTATGCTCTGATCCTAAGATTATTCTGCCAGCAAAATGTCATTATGGGATCTTTTTAACACAATGAAATGCATCTATCCCCTTATCATTGCAAGACCAGTCCAGTTTCCACTGATATCCATGGGAAGATTCCCTTTGATTTCCATGGAGATTGGCTTGTTTCACAATAGCTTTACATTTCTCTGTCAGTGAAACAAAACAGGGAAAAAATAAACCAAACAACCCTTACAATTATACAAATAAGAAAAGAGGAAGGTCTATAAATCTTAATATTTTCCTTACAAGGCCATAATAAAAAAATTGTTGTTATGTACAGCTAATGGTCAAATATTAATAAAATATTAATTAGTATCTCAACACCTTTTATTGAATTGTAAGCAGTTAAGCATGTAATTTATTTTATAACATAATAGTGTCACAGAAAAACTGCCTATCTTTCCTTTTTGAAGCCAAAACTCTTAATGAGATAATTTCACATGAAATAAACTTTGCCAAGTAAATGCTAAATTCCACTAGTTTTTCAGATGTTCCTCACTGTTCTTCTTACAGGATTTTCTAATTATCCTATTAACAAGTATTACTTATTTCTTTGTACTTTGTAGCTTGTATTTCCTTTAAAATTAAGACAGCATGTTGAATTGAAGACATTCTTCTATTTTCCACAACAACAAATTACTGTCATTATGAGTAAAGGATTGTGATTCACCATGATGAGAAAATGTAAGATGCAGAATAGGATAGGCACAATAGTGCATTGCAGCTGAACATTCTCTTTCCTTCAGCAGAAGCAGACTTTTTTCACAGCACTTCTCTATGGGTACAGATACAGAACACCAAAAGCTGAGCAGAAAATATGGGAGTGATTTTGAGACTGAGTTTCACAGTGCAAGAGGAAACTCAGACCCATGTATCCTTGACCTCTTCCTCCAAATAATGCCTTAGAAATCAAAGCCCTTAAAAGTTTATTCTCTTTACCAGTGAAAAGGGGGAGACCCTTAGGAGGTACCATAAGTTAAAGCATCAGCCATGTGAAAAGATTACACTTTAGAGGAAACAAAGTCAGGGCTTCCTTCCACAACTGCTTCTTGGCAGATTGCAAGATTAGCTTTGAGAGATGTCGAAATGGTCCTGATAATGGCTATCACTGAATGCTCTTTGATGACTGAACTAAAAGTTCCGTGGCCTTGTTTCCTGTACAGTGAATAACTACATAAATTAAATAAGCAAAGATACCAACTGTGGTATTTATGTGCCTCTTTGCTGACTGTCTCAGTAGGGATGCAAATGATGATTAAACAGACATACACACTGTACCCTTCAACTTCTCCAGTGTTTTTCCTTTCAGCTTTGGACTACCACAACTCTGTAGGGCAGCGCAGGAGAACTGGAGCACTTCTGTGGAAAAGCAGAGGATTTTTTTCTCCAGGACTGTGTTTCAGACACGTTTTACAGCCACTGAATTCAATATGTATATTTAATTTAATTTTTTTTAAAAATTTAATCTTGAATAGGCCCATTCTAGAACAGCCCATTAAGAAAGAGGCAGTTGCAGAATCTGTGCAGCTCACAGGGCCAAGGATCCCAGTGCACATTAAACTGTGACTGAAGAAGCCATTAGGAGAGGGACTTTAGACACAAGTCTAAGCTTAGGCCACTTGACTGCATAACTTCTCTGGTAGTTGAATTACTTTCACTGCCTCTCTACTTCTTGTTGGTTCATTAGTCTGAGGAAACTCGCATCACAGTAACTATTTCCACAATGGAGCTGCAGAAGGAATTCTGGTTGTTTAGAGATTTAAATATATCAGGGGGTATGGACCTAAATTCCAAACAATATTACAATATAGTGAGAAATTCTAGTTACTCAGGTAAAGAACCTTTCGTTTTTTAAGCGTGAAAATATTGGCATGTTTATAGCCTTTCCAAAGGCAAATAATTCCAGGAATAAGAAGAAGGAAAGCATTCTTTTGAGCAACAAGAAACTGAAATATCTCAGGAGCCTCTGAGTCTTTTTATGTGTGTGACATTGTGGAACATGCTGTAAATTATAATTGACAGCACAGACTGTAAAATTATGGTCCCTTTCTAGCTGCTGTCTCTGCACTTGAGCCCTGTGGTATCATTTCCCAGGAACATGCATTTCTCATCCTTCAATCTGGAACCACTTTCATGCCCTACACAGGCTCCATTACACACCCATAGAGACTATCTCTTCCATGAGGATGCTGTCCAGATGTCTGGGACTTATTGTCTGGGGTCCCCATGGGACACAAGACATCTGACACTTGAGTCCAGAAATTCATGGTCAATGCAGAAGTGCGACACCCATAAAAGTTGCTTCAACTTACTCGAGTATTTCTCAAGTGCTTCTAATAATATAATGTGGTGATAACCAACCTCGTAATCCGCTCACAAAACTACACGTTACTAACTGACCACAAAAGAGTTTTTCCCATTGTACTATTGTGGAAACTTCATGCCTGCAGGCAAATAACTCTGGTTAAGGGGGGAAGGTCTTGAGAACTTTCATGGGTTTGTGACAAGAACAGCTTGTCTGAGTCTAATTTTACCCAATAGTTGCATAAATGAATTTTTAAAACATGATACATATTCTTAATGTCTAATCCAGGACTCTGCGGTTTCATGCAGGGCTAATCCCATAGAGTAATATATGACTTAAAGCCTTGGATCAGGAAACTCCTGAATATCAGTTATACCAAAATTGTAGTGCCTGACGATAGCTAAAATAAATAGAAGAGAATGGCACGCAAGCAAAAAAAAACAAAATAGAAAAGACAGATAAACAGTATGAAAATGTTTCTGTCTGAAACACTGAAATTTCCTAAAATATCACTTAAGCACTTGGAACAAGGACTACGTTAGTCAAAGAGGCAGATGTCAATTAAAAACTTCATGTTGGGCAAGCCCAAGAAAAAGAGAAGCTACACTTGAACATTTAAATCAGAAGATTAAGAGAATCTTAGAGAATAGCAGAGACACAAAAATGCTGGGGGAAACAAAAATGTGTTTTAGCAGGAAGCTGCCTCTCAGAAACATGGTCCTGCACTTCATTAAATTGGTAACAATTTCAACAGAAAGAGCCTTCCAGGGCAGGAAGTTCTCTAAAAACACCTGCTCCCGGGAGGCAAAGGCTGTGCCTCTCTAGATTCTCTCATCTCTGTTTTGCCTGACAGAAGAACTTGCTAACCTGATGCTGTCACCCACTAAAACTTCATTCACATGGGCAAGAGCAAGAGCATTCACTGCAGTGTCTGAGAAAGTGGGAAATGGTCTCTTTCTGGGTTACTTCAGGACTTGCCTGCTTGCATCACTTTGTTTGTGTCATGAGCTACCAAACAGACTCTAAATAAATTTATCTACATTGCACGTGCACTCAATCAAGAATGACAGAATGTCCCTTGGTGACAGGGGAGATGCACTGGCATCATCTTGGAGGACAGACCACTGAGACAGCATGACCTGAGCACCATCAGCCCTTGCATGGTCCCAGTCCTAGTGCTCACAGCCAGAGAATTTGTGTCAACAGACCCCTTCTGTCTGCCCTGTCCCTCCTGTGCTCCACTGGGGGCAGCAGCCAGACATCCAGTGGGACACAGCTATGAGATGGGCAGACTCCTCCTGGGAGCACCTGCTGTGCCAAGGAGCTGAAGAAATGCTGCTACAGTGGAGAAGAGTCAGCAGCCGCCAGATGTGAGGGATGCTCTCCAGATGTTAGGGGAATATCAGCCTCCCACAACTGGGAAAGCTGCTTACCACCATAATGGCAAAGTTGCTCTGTAATCCCTTCTTTTCTCTCCTACTTACTCCTGCCAAAGCAATCAGCAAGTTCAAAGCTGCCACTGAACTCAGACAAGAAGGGGATGATTACAGAGCACAACAATATTCTACGTGTAAACCAGAGCTCTTCCCATTATGTAATGCAATGGCTTCCATGGTGTGCTACCCACAGCTCGTGGGAGCCTGCTAAGCCAGGCTGCTTTGGCCCTTTATCACATCCTAACCTCATATTTTGCCTCTGGAAGTCTTTAGTCGTGTCCCAGAGAGCCAGTGCCAGCTAAGGAGGCAGTCATTAAGCTCCCTTGGGTATCTGCTACAATGATGGTCCAAGTCTCCTAAATGACACTTGTAAGACAACAAAGGAGCATGTTCTTCATTTTAGCTGATGAATTAAGCAGCCAAATCTAACACTGCTTTTCCCTTGGATCTTGTGAAATATTATCTGAAGAGATAATCCGCTGTGATAAATAAAACAAAACAAATGGGCTCCTCAACAGATGGTTTCACTATTAAAGTCTGAAATCAGAGCTGAGAAAAACTTTATCTGCTATGACACAACATCTCACCAAATGCTGACAGATTTTTCCTGTTGTTCATATTTATATGATGAAAGCAATCAACATGATATTTTTCTTAAAAGGCAACCAAGAATCTCGGCCCAGCCTCAGACAAAGCTTTTCTTTCCAGATGTTCTTCTCTTCGTAACATGAAACATAAGAACTCTTGTAACAGGGTCAAACTAAAGATGCATCTAGTCTAACGTCCTGACTTTGAAAGAGTACAGTTTAGGGTGCTTTAAAAAGTGCATAAAACATGGCAGGTACACCAGGGTTCTTTGCCTAGTTTATCCTCCTGGATTCTGGTGTGTTTTCTACTTAAAATTATTGTCCTTTTTGTATAACATTAGCATGGCATACTAGGCAAGATTCAGTATAATCAAAAGAATATGTAGCTTGGATGAGAGGATTATGTGAAAACTACTTACCACAAACATTGAAACAGAGGCAAACCTAAATTCCATGTATATGAACATTTTACCAGAATTTATGATTTTTAAAATTAAAATTGGAACTGGAAGACTAGATTGATCTCCAACAAAAAACAGATTACTTGAAATATTAAAAACTTTCACTTTCACAGTAAATATTACTCCTTCACTACCAATGATGTGTATATCTCTACAGAAATATTTACCCTTTGTCTCTTCAGTTCTGTGTCTCTTTTCCTATTTAACTTACCTTAGAAGAGCTATCTTCTTGCTGTTTCTCTAAAAATAAAATGAAAAATCCCTGTCAGCCATAAAGAGAGAACAGCCACTCTGAAAGCATGCATGATCAGGGTATACAGACACATTGCTTCAAGCACTATGCTCTGCTCAGTCTCTATTCATACAGAGGTAGCTGCACATTTAAGATATACATATTAAGTAACCTCATGGCACCACAGTCAAGACCAGGCAGCTTTGCCTGGCTGACTCCAACACAGATATAAATCTTGAGAACAGGTCTCTGTCTTTTTCCAAAGGGGTCTCTACTTCCAGTATGAGATCCCACACAGTAGCCCCCATATTCAAGCGAGCACTGAAAGGCTGTGGAAAAAAACTGGCTAGGTCTCTTAAAAACACATTGTGAAGCTGGACATTTTAGGTTAAAAATGCAAAATAATTTTTTGAATGATACATTGGTCTCTGCTTATGAATTTTATGCTGCTGGAAACAAAAGAGACCACTATGTGCACCTTATGGTAAGGTTTAAATAAATATTAGTTAAAAAAGCAAAAGTGCGGTCTCCTTTATTGCCAATTACAGGTTTACAAAGTTAAACAGGGAAAAGTAATACTATAGCCAAAACAGACTTCCACAGAGGCCTCCAGGGTCTCACTTGCTGTTCACTGGACTAACATTAGTTATATTTTTATACCACAAGAATGGGCAGGGAGTATTATTAGGGTTTTGGTAGCTTTATGATCAGCTTCATATTCAATATGTTTTCTTCCAGAAATCTCCAAGTTTATGTGCAATCCTTAAGGAATATACCAATGAATTGGAAGAAGCAGTATTAGTATTTGTGAGCAAAAGAAAAAAGCCAGGCTCGGGGTCAGTCTAGAAGTAGATATAGCTGTTAAAATTTGCTTCAACACATTCAAAGCAAGTTGCTGGCTTTCTGCTCCCTGTGTTCCAGGAAGAGAGCATTCTTTGGCAGGCACTTCATTCAGAGGTTTCAATTTATGGGAAAGAGGCTTGCCTCAAAGAGGTTATTTTTCTTATTTGACCAAGGTTTGGTGTTTTTCATCATTAGCACTCTTTATTTAAAAAAAAAAAAAAAAATTCAACAGGTTTGTTTTCCTCCAGATAACCAGGAGTTCCTCGGATTCCGTACTAAGGCACTTCTAGACCAAAGTGAAAGCTACAAAGCAGATCTTAAATATGTCAGAAAATAAAAATATCAACCCTTAACCAGATGTGTGTGATCTTTGTGGACACCCATACTGATCCTACTGCCATAGCAGCGGGCCCAGATGTGCCCAGGTAAGCCAGGGAAGTAAGCTGGCTACATTTTGCACACAGAAACCAAGGCACTTCTGGATTGCCCACAGCTGCATCACGCTTGCTGCAGAATTCATAGTTCATCCTTCATTTCCTGAGTAACAATCCAGCACTGCTAACCACAAAAGAAAAGAAGGCTGTATCTCAGTTTCACCATTGTCTAAAGACCTGGCCCAATATATACTCACTGTGAGATTTCCATAAAATATATTTGTTCTTGGTCTATCTGGTTTCCTATATCAGATTTCATATTTTTTTTCAAAAGATATTTTCACTAAAAAAGGTATTGCACATTTTCCAGAGTTAGTGTGCATGCAGCAGAGGAATATAATTTGCCATAAGGATTTACATGAGGTAATGCCATCTGCATCACATCTCTTCTGCTATGGAGAAAACACTAAAATGTAATTTGAGGTCAAGATTGTAGGGATTAAGATTACTGCTTCTTTTAAAGTACACTAGGAAACTTCAAGTGGGCTTATAAAATGAAAGGATCCTTATGTCAGGCTATATTTTCAGCACATTGCCAGTTATTGCCTAGAAGAGCATTTTAAACTGAAGTAAATGCCCACTGTATTGCACCTTGATGTTTGTGCCACCTGCCCTTTTCCTATTTGATTGTGTTGATCTAGGAATCCCTATGCCCAATCTTAGAAACATTTCACAAAGCAAAATCGTATCTTGTATCCCAAGGCAGAATGGATCTCCCTGGACTTAAGACTTCTACATGGTTCATATTTTAGTTTTCCCCTGTGGCCCTCAGTTTTGCATTCATTCTGTCTCATCCTTTGGATTAAATTTGATACAGCACACAGGAGACCTCTAGGCTGGGTTTCTCTTTCTCAGAAAGGAGACAAGGCAGGCTTCAAACAATTCAGCTGGAGACCTGGGAGCATGAAGGTTAAGCCATCTCAACCACAGAAAATGCTCAGCAATACCTAAATCCAGACCTCTCCTCTGTGCCTGATCTCTGTATTTGTGGCAGCACCACTACTCTCCTGTGGCTTTATTTGCCTCAGGGCAATGGTAGCATCTCTCTCATTCTCTGGCTTTGACCCTGCTGAGCAGTCTTGGGATTCAAGAGAGGTACCAGCTGGTTCAAACTGGGATTACCCCAGTTTTCAAGGATAAAAGGAGAACCTCAGAAAGTACAGGCTTATTAACCTCACTTCATTTCCTGGTAAAGTTATGGAGAAGATTATTCTGGGAGGTATTGAAGAACACCTCAAGGACAACATAGCCACTGGTCACAGCCAGCATGGTTTCGTGAGAGGAAAGTCTTACTGATAGAACCTGATTTCCTTTTATGACAGTGTAACCCACCTAGCTGATGAAGGGAAGCCCCTTTTGGATTTCAGTAACACTTTCGATACTCTCTGTCACAGGATCCTTCTGGGCAAAAGATCCATCCCACAGCTGGATAAACACCTCATGCCACAGGTGAGCAACTGCTCGTGTGTCAAGTGCAAAGGATTATAGTGAGTGGGGTGACATCAGACTGCTGAACTGTCACTCGTGGGGCTCCACAGGGCTCCATCCACATCCCAGTTCTCTTCAACATCTTCATAAATGACTTGAGAACAGGAATGGAAGGGGTGTTAAGCAAGTTCCCAGCTGATTCAAAACTGTGAGGAGCTGTTACTCCCTCGAAGATAAGGAGGCCTTGCAGAGAGATCTCAACAAATTAGGGGGCTGGGTAATCACCAACCATATGAAGTTCAACAGGGAAGGTGCCAGATTCTGCACCTGGGAATCAGAAATCTGGACTGCACAGGGCTTAGTACTTCATCTAGCCACTCTGTAGTGATGGGAATGCTTCTATGTTAGTGGGGATGCAGATATGCAGATAAGCATACGTGAAGAGACATTTTTAATGCCTGTATTTGTATGTCTATTCATTTTTTTTTATTTGGGCTTGAAAAGCATTTTCAAGACTAATAGAAGAAAAAGAGAACATACAGAATTTCATAAAATTGCATTCTGTTGAACTGCTCTAACACCATCAGAGAAGCTCCCCAGGTGGTGAACTAAGTGGCAAGTTTCTAGACTTTCACATCACTAGTCCAAAAACTCCCCATTTGGCAATGGAGCAGAGACATCTGCTGAAATTGAGAAATTCTTATTAGCTGAGTTCAGATAGAGAAGCCTGCAGCTAATCAATGACACCACTACCACCATCATCACCCAGAGCTGCAAGTGCAGCCCAGATGAATTCAGAGGCAGGATTTCAAAGACCTCATGATAGCAGAGCTAAGCAGAGAACAAAAAAGATTAGAGACTTTAGGGATCACATGCCAAAGATTAAGTAGAGGTCAATCTAGCCATAAATAAAGAAATGGATAAATTGCCCTGCAGTGAGGCTGAGTAATGAAAAACTGAAAAACTTCATATTACCCAAATTAAAAGTAAACAAAACTCATAACTTCTTTTTACCCTCAACTACACCAGTGAACTGGACCAAGTCAAAATTCCTGCTTCTGGGAATGTTGTCTCTGGACCATGTAGTCACACTTGATGAAAGGGGCAACATCTCATATCTGTAGCAGAATTCTCCAACAGCTTGAACAGGTGAAAACCTCTAGCACATCTAGTCCTTTATGCCATGTAAAGCACAGGTACAGCACAGTGGTGGAACTGCTCTTGCATGCACCCAAATGGATCAGCACCAAGCAGGTGAGACCCACCAGAGACTCCAAATCTGCAGTCATTATCATTTTTGCCAGAAATTGTATGCAAATACATTATTTAAATAGTTGAGATAGAATCAAGCACACAACAGTTCAGAACCATTTTCCAATTGCATTTAAGAACCTAATTATTTTTTTTAATTTTATCTAACCAACTCTACAGACAGATGACTCCAGGAAACAAAGTAATTCCTTTGTTACAGGAAAGCAACACAATACAGAATACTGCTGGTGCCTGACAGTTAAAGTGTGAAAGTCAATTTTGAAAAACCCCGGCAGAATATGCAGAAAAATAAAAATGGTATATTTAAACTGCCTTGCACTTCCACAATTTGTTGTGTGACTAATAATGGCAAGAGCACCCCATAACACCATAAAACCTCAAGGTTTTTTTTTTTGTTTCAGGCTGTCATGACAAGCTAGAGTAACCTGACACTGAGATCAGAATCAGGCGCAATTTTTTTATACAGTCTCTGATCCACTTGTGTTTCAGTCATTACTTACTTAGATTGCCTTGTAAAACTCATCACTGCCACTAAGTATGGCTCATAACTCCTAAGGATACAAATATTTATTGCCTCTAGTCCCAATACATTACACATTCTGATAAGAATTAAAGTGCTTTCTTTTTGTCCTTGAAACAAGATTGAAAATGTGCTCTTCAAAACATTTCTTTTAAGGCAGTGAGGAGGAAGACACCAAATCCTTAGGATCCACTCAGCTGGGATGAGATCTTTATCAGGTGATGGGATTAGACCTTTATGAGCAGGAGTCCTGTGCTGGTTCAGTGCGGCTGTCTGACTTCCAGAGATTATATACATATACATATATATATATATATATATATATATGTGTGTGTGTGTGTGTGTGTGTGTGTGTGTGTGTATTTCTGACCAGGGCTGGCCAATGCCAAGGGGACCTCTCTTACCAGCCAGCACAGAACTCCACAGATCACTCCCATGTCTGCACTGCTCTTTGCTCCTTGCCCAGGCCCTGCCTCACATTCGGAGCACCTCATTTAAAAATAAATAAAAACTGCCTAAATGGGTTTTGCTAGCTTGTAATGACACACGCATGATTACGTGCCTGGCAAATTTTCACTGGATGCACACAGAGGGAGAGAAATGTGTAAGTGCTTTTTCCTACTGTGCGTATGATGAGGTATTACAACACGAGGATGCTCAGTTGAAAGCAAGGCTCTGGTTCAAAGGAAATGTGAAAGGTGGTTTCAATTGTTTCCATAGACCAGAGTGCCTGCTTAATAAGAACAAGCAAGTACATGCAAAATTCAGAAGATCAACGAATTGTTCTCATTAGAGGCTTTCCACCCCAATGTGCCTATAGACACACGCACACAAAATTAAATAAATGTCACAACATAAAAATGTGAGCTATCAGCTATTGTATTTCAGTTCACCCAGGGATAATTGACCAAGCAGTGCACTCTTTAGTGATGTAATATAAGAAAACTACTGCCTAATTTGCAATGGTAAGTAAGTAATATGATAAGAAAATATAATTTATAGTGTAGATGCAATTCAGGGTGTATGTGTTCTGTTTACCAGGCCACCACAGAGGCTGATTACTTTGGTCAGCCATTTTTCCATAGATTTTAATACAGCTGGTTAAATAGTAAAAGATTCTATTTTTTCCACAGCTGCCACCTGCCTGGAATACAATAGACACTTTTTAACTGGCACCTATTCTTGCTGGAAATAAATGTACTGACTACAAGGTGGTCCTAATTATAGGAAACTGGAAGAAATATACTGTTTGGAAGCTTTATTCTGTTTAACATCCTTGCCAAAGACCTAGAGTGAGTGATGGAGTACACCTTCATCAAGCCTGCAGATAACCCACAAGTGGAGGGAACAGTTGACAGGCTTCAGGGCAAGCCTGCCATTTTAAAGGACAGAAATGGACTGGAAAAATGGGCCAATGGGAACTGCCTTAAATTCAAGGGGGACATATGCAGAATCCCACATCACATAAGGAGAAGCCTCTTGAAATGTTGCAGGCTGGAGACTGTCTGGGAAGCAGATGTTCTGAAAGGAGGCTATCCAACACCATTCCTCCAAAGTTCCCTCTTAATCCATAGTTCATAGACCTCTAGTATTCCACTTGCCTTTCTTTCCATTTTGTCTGGTTAGTCTGTCCTAAAGTGTGGCATTGGGCTACCAGTATTGAGTAGTGAGAAAAGATTATTTCACTTGTCTGGTAATCTATACATCTGTTCATACTTTCCAGTATGACATTTGATTTATCTAATGCAGTGCTCTCTCTGACCATGGCTAAAGACCAACACACTGCAAAAACAGATGAAAGAAACATGTAGGAATCAAGCTTGGAATTATCTTCTTGCTCTATTTGGACCAGGTCTAATATTTTATAGCCAGGATAACGTTAGAGAACATAGGATAGGCCCAACTCCACCTTGTCTCCTTCCCTTTTCTTTCTCAACTCATTTCTCTCCCTGCTCTTACTTCTAGCTGTGAAGTCCCACTTGTAGCCTTTGCTGTCTTACTTTAATTGTCCAAAAAGCCAGTTCAACTCAGAAATTCAGTAGATGCTACTTGCTTTATTTATAATGTTAGCTTTCTTCTGTTTTAACAAGTACCTTAAGCATCCAATGGAGCCTGAATCAAAGATGAGCATGGGAAAGGGAACATGAATGGGAGAGAGACGTAAAAGAAATAGGACAATTTTTCCTTAATCTCTATGGCCCACAGCTTATGCCTCCTTTCAATATTTTTGCACTGGAGAGATTCCAGTGAATGCTAATTAAACCTCACAACACTCCGGTAAAGCAAGACTTGTCATTTTTAATGGGTGCATAAAGAAAAGTCCAGAAGGAAATGGCCTTCCTCAAGGACATTAGGCAAGGCAGGAAGAAAGTCAGAAGCATGACTGAAGAAAAGGCCTCTTGCCTAAGCTCCTTCTTTTCCCCTTTATCCCCATGTCATGGTGCTGTTTGGTAAGTATATAACAGCTGAGACTTTGCATGTTTAAAATATTACTACTACAAACAATGTCCCTACATAAAGATACACCAATAATTCAGATTTTGTCAATACCAGGCAGAAAAGATCAAGGAATATATCTCTTAAAATAAGTAAGGATTTAAAACCTAGGAGGTGGAAAGGTTTATGGCCTCCACAACAAAATTCCCAAGTGATAGGCTCTACATAGCAGCTTTCAACATAGAGCCAGCTAAGCAAAATGGAATCAGAAACTAAAGTGCTTCAGGCAGTGATCTGTTCAATGTTAACACACTGAGTTAACAGCTACCTAGAATGACTCACCAGTCCCCCTGGATGATTTCAGCCTTTTATCTAATACTGCCTTGATGTAAAGCACTTATTTGACAAAAATCCATGGCTCCACCCTCTTTTCTGATCACCTCAAGTCATAGAACCATGCTGTCACACTGCTCTAGTGAAATTTTGTCATATTCACAGCCTCAGGACAAGGTGAAAGAATTGTGTCCATCTTGGCCTGTTCAGTAACATACCTTCATAAGCAGCATGCTGGGGGAGACTGAAAGAACTAAAATTGAACTTTTTACATGAATGTTACCCCTATTACATCATGGAAAAAAATGAAAGAAAGCAAACATGGAGGCATGGGAGGACAGTTTCCCTGTTGTTGCATTAAAAGTGGCAACTTCCACTAGCATTTTGTGAGCAACAAAATCTTCCCAGAGAGCTGAAGTGTCTCTTCTGAGGAGTTCAGGGCCAGACATAAACATGGTGTAAAACTGCACCATCCTCTTGAGTCTGAAAAAGTGGTCAACTCAAGCAGAGACGTACCTCAAGCTGCTGGGGAAAATGGAAATCCAAAAAGTGAGATAGAGCCACATCTAAGGGTCACAAGGGTTCAGTCACCCAGATGCTGTCGAGTTTCATATTTCAGAACTGCACTGAGCAGAGACTGATTTCTGTGTGCCCCTTTCTGTACAATTTTCCTCCAAAGAACAAGTAGTGCATAATCCTTGGTCCCAAACTTTGCAGCCTGGGTCTCTGACCAGAGCCTACCCCAGCTCCTGAACACTGACTCATTGCAACATAAGGCCATTGTGGTACCTGGCTACACACCCAGTCTTGAAGCACCAAAGCCCTCTCAAGTCCATCAATTCTCCAGATTAAGCCTTGGTCCTAATTTAAACATCCTTTTCTCCTTTGTGATCACTTTTTGTGAGTGAAACCTTCATCTTCTTGCAAGTAACCATTATTTTGATATCAGGAATACAGCAATGTTTATTCTTGATAGAAATTATATGAGGAATTTTGCAAGTACATTTACTGTAGAGAATACTGTAAGTGATGTCCCCCTAAAGGCTGAACCTGCAAGATGTCCAAATACAAAAAATCCCATTTCATTTGGACTGTATTTCACAGATTCAGTGTCAAGGCACCCAGAGCTTCCTCTTGGAAAGGCAGCAGCATTTTTAATTGTCATGGTATGTGATTTTAACAGGTGTAGAAGCTGATAATGTAGATTTGTATGTGGGTAAAACAGTGTGCAGTCACGCTTCCACTGAGAATCATCCAAGTCCACAGGGATTATAGAAGTTATTAGAAATGTCAGCACATCATACCTGGTTTTGTACAAAGGATTAATTTTGACAAAAAGCAGCAAAAGGGGTAGCAAGGATTTGGGTGCATACCATACTACATAGAGACTGTATTGGAAACTTTCTGGGCCTGATCCTATGAAGCAGAGAGAAAATCCTGTAGCTTTAGTGAGCAGCAAAGGATGTCAGAAACTTGAAGAACTCACGTGTTTGCCTCCATGCCTGGTATCTGAAAATAGACACAATTTTCAAGGTAAAGTCATTCCAGTGCAGAGCAGAGCAGGACAATCCCCTCGCTTGCCCACATGGCAATGCTGTGCCCGATAGACCCCAGGCACTGCTGACTCATATTCATCTTGCCATCAACCAGGATCCCCAGGACCCCTTTCACAATGCTGCTCTGCAGCCTCTTTTCCCCCAGTTTATACACACAATCAGGCTTGCCCCAACCCAGGCACAGAATCCAGCACTTGCCCCTGTTTAATTTCATACAGCTGGTGATTGCCCATCTCTAATTAATTGACCGACGTCAGTCTGCAGGACCTCTTTTTCTTCAAGGCAGTCAACACCTCCCAAAAAAATCTTGTTGGTGAACTTGCTCACTGTCCTTGCCAGTTCTGCATCAAAGTGGTTAATGAAGACGTTGAATGTTAAGAATGGAGCCGTGTGAAACCCCAGTAGTGACAGGTCACCAGTCTGGTGTCACCTTAGCCACTATAACTCTTTGTGCCCAAACCATGAGCCAGTTGCTCACCCATCACAAGATTTGTTTATCCAGCTTTGGGGCGGATATTTTGTCCAGAAGGATCCTGTGAGAGAGAGTATCAAAAGTTTTACTGAAATCCAAAGGGATTACCTCAATTGGCTTTCCTAGATCACCCAAGTGGGTTACCGTGTCACAGAAGGAGTTCAGTTTTCACAAGCAGGACTTCCCCTTCATGAAGCTGAGTTGGCTGTGACCAATGACCGCATTGTCTTCCAATTGTTTTTCAGTTCTTCCCAGAATAATTTTTTTCCGTGATTTTACTAGGCACTGAAGTGAGACTGGCAGGCCCATGTGCTTTCTGCGGTTCTCCATTTTGCCCTTCTTGAAAAATGGGACAATGTTTGCCAGCTTCCAGTCAGCTGGACCCTCTCCTCATTGAACCCTACAAATGTGTAGGGATAGAGCTGGGTGTTATAACATGAGTTTAATTTTTTTGTTCCTTGGGTGAAAAAATCAAGGAGGACCCATGTAAACCTCTTTTTTCTATCCAGACACTGTAGAGGTGGCTAAAGCATATATTCTGATTATAGACCTCAGCTCAGCCTAGGAAGGTGTGAAAAAAGGTCTGGGGGGCTTCTTCCATCTGTTTCATGTTTTGGCGAGGCTTCATTCCTACACCAAGGATTTTGAGGAAGGGGATTTCACACAGCACTGCTACCACCTTGCATGAAACCCCCCACACAGACCCACTGGCTGGAGCTGAGGTTCAGCTGCCAGACACTTGGCCTAAGCCCCTTGCTGTGCAGTCAGACCTGTCACTCCTGAGGTACTTAATCTCACATTTATAAGAAATTAATCTACACTGTGAAAAAAAAAAAAAGAAGTGCTTTTTTCTTTTTTTCCAGTCTTAGAATTCTGCTTTTAGTAACCAAGCTAAATATGACATAAATATCCTAGACAAATGCATGTCTCTGGAAATACTGAAACCCTGGCCCCATGACACGGCTGCTGGGATTCCTGCCATTCGCTAAAAAGTTAAGCTGGGAAACACTTTGTCCAATTACTAAAAACAATGAAGATATAAAGGAATTATAACCTAAAAACAGAGGTGTTGAAAGAAAGAACACAGACCCACGTAATAAAAAATATTGATTTAATTAAGGCAGGAGAGTAAAACATTCACAAACTTGGATGGTCCTGGTGTGTGTGCATAGGGGGGCAGGTGGGTGTACATGTGTAAGCACACATGCTTCTCTTGGAAGTGGTTTCTGACCAAACCCTGACAGAGGTGTCACAGACAGGAGGGATGTAAGGATCAGCTCCTCTGCTCTAAAGCTGATGCAGACAGCAGTACTGGCATGGACACTTACAAGCAGTCATGGTGTAGACCCCACCCCTGCAAACCAGTGCTGGTTTTGCCTGGAAAGATGGACACTGAGATGGGCTTTTGTGCTGTGAACTTCTGAACCCTGCAGGAGACTCGAACCACCGAACTGTACTTTGGTTGTTTGTGAAGAGAGTAATTTATTGAGCTCCATCCTGGAAGAAACCACAAGACATTCTGAAGGGCTAAGTTCAACACCTAAAAATATTCCTCCAAAAGTGGACGAAATGAGAAAGACATCAAGATTGAGACAGACATGTGTTTCTAAGGGCAGTATTTTGCCCAGCTCTCAGAAAGTAGTATTTTAATGTTTTCGTGACTGGAACAAAGAAACCTTCAGCCTCCCATTGCATAACATCAAAATGACCACAGAACAATTTTTGGTTGTCCTTGTCAGGTGATAAGCAGAGCAATAACATGTTTGGGAGTTCTCATTTCTCTAACAGGAACCTGCAGGCCACTTGTGAATTATTTGTGCTGGAAAGCTGAATACATGACACTTCAGCTGAACCTGAAGTGTTCTGCAGAGAGCAAGCAAGTGTAAGAGGAAAGACAAAGAGGGGAACTTTGTGTGTTTCTCTTAGAAATTATGTGTCCACAGAGAAAATCTGTGATTCTTTTCCTTTGCCCCTTGGTTTCTGAGCCTCTCAGGGATACCTGCACAATATTCTAATGATTTTCTTTCACACACATGGAATTTAGAAACATTCTTCAAAACAAATGGCATGAAATTCAAGATTATCATATGC
Source organism: Cinclus cinclus (assembly GCF_963662255.1). Taxonomy (NCBI): domain Eukaryota; kingdom Metazoa; phylum Chordata; class Aves; order Passeriformes; family Cinclidae; genus Cinclus; species Cinclus cinclus. The sequence goes on from NC_085048.1 coordinate 93,543,590, forward strand.
TCTAACACTGCAGTGGGGGATCTAAACAAATCACTAAGTATCTTGGGATTCAGAATGAGATGAGTCGCAAAGAGTCCTTGTGAAAAGCAGCCACCTAGTATCAGAATAGAGGAAAACTATAATGAGAACCACCTTATTTAAGTATTTCCAGAAAAGTTAAATTATTCTCAGCAGCAGATATTTTAGGGACCTTTCCACTGTACTCTAGATTTTTTGGCTGGTCACTTTATAGATGATTCAATTCCTGTTCCTTTGGAAGTATGCTGAAAACCACAGAAATAGCCATTAATCTTTGGGAATGCTGAAGTCTTAAGCATGTCAAAGCTCCCAAATGCATTTCAAGAAGTCTGAGCATTTCCCCATAGGAGTTCAGTGACTTTTGTTTCTAGGAAAGAGGAACTATAGACACCACTCTAAACAGACTAGAAAAGCAGACATAACACTACGGTGCAGTTCCACAGCGAGCTGAATTACTGGGGAGAGGGATTTTGTCACTCCTGAATCTGTAGCAGAGCTCCAGCTCATTGCTAATGCTTAGCTGTGAGGAGGAGGATGATCCATGCACCGAAAGAAGCCAGCAGCAGTTTACTTTCCAGGCCCTGAACAGAGCTGTGACTCTTCACACCATTTCAGCAACCACCCCACTACAATGTAGGGAAACTACAGAGAGATGGAAAGTCAGGATCAAAACCTGAATTTTCCACAAGCAAAAGGTTCACATGCCACATTTTCACATGCAAGAAACACATGTGCATATTTGATACTACAAAATAAATGCCAACCATTTTGTCCTGTCCAACAGCAGAACTTTCTCATTAAGACTGGGAGAATTAAGACTTTTCTGCACTTTTTTCTACTGCTGAAGAAATAGAGGTCCCAAAATGTTGGCTTATTAGGGTCGTTGTGGAGGTATTTGTACTGTCCAGATCTGATCACTGATTAATTCTTTTTCAAGGGATTATGTTTTCAGATAAGCCAATACTCAGAACTGTGAGGAGACAGACTTTCAGAAACAAGTTTTCTTGTTTAATTAGTTAAATGAAATTGCCAGATAGCTGCACATTTAAATATCTGGCTACTTGGGTGACACTTTGCTAAGCTGTGGCTTTTTTTTTTTCCTGACAGGGATGCTTTTGTCCCTTATGGTTTGGAAAAACTGCACTGCGTTTTTCAGTCAAGTGAAAGTTGATTACATTGCTTACTGTTTTAGGAAAACATCCGTTAATGTTTTTGTAATTTTCTGTTTATTTGAGGACAGTATTGTGAACAGGAAAAGATATTGAAGTCCTTCAGATTTAGTGAGACAAAGGGGAAGTATAAAACAAGAGGTAGGAGGAGTTATAGTCTGCATATAATCCTATCTGCCTATGCTGTATCTGCAGTGATGGTGTGCCATGATGATAATGAACCTCTAACATACTCATTGCCAGTAGAGTTGCTTGCTTTCACAGAACCATTTGGGTCAAAGGGTCTGCAGGAAGTTGTTTAGTCCAAGCATTTTTTCAACATAACATTTTCATGCCATGTCATTATATCTTTTGCTTTACACATCTCCGTGTCCTGATCTCTCTTTCTGTGATCAACATTTTCATCCTTTCAGAATCATCACAATTATGGCCTGCCACTCTTTCCATCCATATCTTTACTACACTGGGAGTCACATCCCATTTCACTGATTTTCTGCCTTTTCCTGTGTTCAGCTACTCTTTCATCTACATTCTCATCTCCAAGGCTCCATTGAAGATTCTATCTCCTTTGCACACCATCATTTTTTGGTTGCTTTTCTCCTGTTCCCTCAGATGTCACTTTATATAACTTGCTTAGCTGTGGGGGAATATATGCTTGTAATTCTTAATCACACTGCACTTCCTGATACTCTTCTTTGTCCAGGAGAGACTGTACTATGCATTTGATTTTATGCTATCAGAGGAAAATCTGGCTAGCAGGCACAAATATCCTTCTTTTAACAAAACAAAATTCCTCAGGTTCAACACAAACACATGCGCAAAGCAAGCATTGTGAAAAAGTAAGAAGAATTTTAAAGAGAGGAGGAAAACGAAGGCAGCCAGGGAAAACACAGCTTCTTAATTTTGCTGCAAATTGTTCTCCAACACTCCCTTCTCCCAAACCACCTTGATCAAACAATCCCTATGCAGCCTGAACTGCGCTGGGTCAATTGTAGTAAACATCCAGCTGTGCCTGGCATGCAGGTGTTTGGGTTACATGTTGCCAGCTACAGGTGGACTGATTGATGTTGTGGTTGGTTTTTCTAGGGAAAGGAGCCATACAGGAAGGAAGGTGAGGGAAAATGACTGGGCTAGGCATGTTCTGCACTGCAAAGCTCATGGTCTGCTGGCATTGCAAACCTTCCTAACAGATCCAGTGCTGAATTCAAAGCCCCTTTCACATTTCCCTCTGCAGCCATGAGTACTGGACAATCTGACACTTTCCACAGTTTGCGTATTCAATTCCCTTTTGGGTGGGATTAGGTGGGCAGATGAACTAGGGCTTGCTACCACAAATCCTTTTGAAACATGACCTCACTTCTGCAGCTCTTCTCAAACACTTACCAGTTCAGGAAGAGCAGGTCAGGTCACCATGGCAGGGGCTCCACACAGCACACGGCTCAGGAAACAGCTATTGTCCCAAATGACATCTGCTGACTGGATTTTTTTTCTGTCGTTTTAGTTTAAACAACAGCAGATAACACCTTCTGAGTTCTCTCCTGCTTTATTCTATCTCACCAATGCATTAGAAAGTGGCTGTATCTGAGGGTGTACAGCTGCTAGTGCAGGTGATAGGGCTAAATCTTGTTACTGACTTTAGCACTCTCAACCTGAAATTTTTGTGTGGTTGAAGAAAGTTCATGAAACCTTTCTACAGCAGTTGTTACTCTGAGTTAAGAAAACATCTCTGTGCTGCTCCATTAGCATCTCCTCGGAACATTACTGCAACAAAAAGCCCACAAAAATTCCCATTCTGTTTCTTCAGAAACCAAGGTGCCACAGCCAATGTATTAGCAACTAACAATTAGCAAAAGGGCTTAGTTCAGATTTCTCTGAGTTGTGATCTTTGCATTTACATGAAGTAGGGCAATATATCTATGTCACTTAGCACGGGAAATGTACAAATGTCTCTCCAAAGGTGCTTCTGTTTCCAAAAACCACTGTGACAACTTTAAGCTGTTGCTCTTAGGATGATAGAATTGGCTAAAAAAATTATATACACTGACATCACCATTATTAGTGTCTGAGTCAATGTATTTGTATTTCCTGGAACAGAACAACTGTTGTAGGAGCTTGCTGTTCTTTGCAGTTATGGAGTGTCACTCTCCAAACAAATACAATATTCTCCACTTTGTGTTGGGGCAACTTCCACGCATTTTCATTTTCTCTTTTTCTTTTCATTTCCATTTTCATTCACTGTCTCCTCTCCTTAATTCCAATGCAAGGAGGGAGGTTGTTGGCAGCCCACCTTCACACCTTGTCTCCTTGCAACTCTCCAGCAGAAGGGACAACCTCATGTAGACAACTGTGTTTAGCTATTTAATGAACAAAAGCCAAAGTAGTGAAGTTGTGGTATGGGCACAGTTCTTAAGATCAAATCTGCCCTTTGCATTCTGCATTGCCAGCACTTTTGCATCAATTAATGCTTTTCTGCAGTCAGGTGTTTTTCATTAGCAAGAAAAAAGAGATTCCAGGTGAAGATTTTATAAATGTGTTGACAAATGCCAACATTCTTTTACTCGAGTTATGATTAAAATTATTGTAACCTCCTAGGGAAAATGCTAGGAATGCTCTTGATGTGGTTAGGAGGGAGAAAATTTGGCTGAGGGTGCCAGAATGAACTCTTTGATTCTGCAGAAAAGCTAGACAACAAGCCAGAAGGTAGTTTGTCCATACACACTCTGTGGATATGTGGCTTAGAACAGTGTACTCATACACAGGTTAATAACTGAACTACGGATGTGCCTCTCTGATCCAGGTTACATTTTGAACTAAACACTTAAGTTCAACCACCCTTCCCAGCCTGAAGCCCAAATCGTAGCCTTCTGATAGAGATACTGATTCCTATTAGGCGCAGGTCCTTCTCCTCATCATTAACAGCTTACCAAGTAACACAGCTGAAAATGGCTGGCTCTATGCTTCACCTCCCCCTGGGACACACATGTACACATGTGCCTGTCTTTAGGGTTGCATTACACAAGGCTAGAAAGAATGGTGCCTCTTGTTTGATCACATTTGTCATACCATTTCTGACATTAGGCCTAAGGCATTGTTTGTATTTACAGGTCTATTCAAATCTGGAGTCTTGTGCTATATTATCTACAACCCTTTCACACACTACTGAGAGCAAGTGTGTAGTTTAGCTCAGTTATTAACCAAGGCTGTTCCCTGAACTGGCTCCCAGGAGAAGCCCTGACTGTGTGAAATTATTTTCTGCCCTAACACAGACAGATTAACCACAGAATCACAGAATCTGCTGAGTTGAAAGAGACCCTCAGGGATTGTTGTGTCCAACTCCTGGCCCTGCACAGCACCACCTGCAAGAATCACAACAAGTGTCTGAGAGTATTGCCAAACACTTCTTGACCTCTGTCAGACCACATCCCTGGGGAGCTTGTTCCAATGCCCAAACCCCCATCTGGGTGAAGAACCTTTTTCTAATATCAGCCTAAACATACCCTGATAGAGGGGCCATTCCCTCAAGTCCTGTCACTGGTCATATAATGGTAACATGAATCCCAGTTTGATTCCTTCATATAGTGAAGGAGTGCCACTGCTGTCTAAGAAAGTGTAATACCTCATCTGGAAGTTTTCTGACAATTCCAGTAAGTTTAAGAAACAGCAGACAAAAATTGGTATTAGGGTTACCACCAAAACAGAGAAGGATTCCTTCCCTAACCCAAAAAGAGCTCCCTCATTTTGTCTTCTTGACTTCTATGCTTCTACAGAATATTTTTATGGTGACCCCTAGAGTTTAGAGAGTCGGTGTTTGGCTGACTAACACTTTTTACACTGGGATTGTGTCATCAGCAGTGCTTATGTTTCGAGTGCAGGATTTTTAAGCCAATGAGTTTCACAAACAGCAAGAACTGCTGATGCATCCAGGGTTCAGAGGTGTAGGATTCTGCACCACAACAATCCAGTAGCAAACACCAGGTCCCACATCTGCTGTGCCATTAGCCAGTGCTGGCATCTGTCACCCTTCATGTCCCCAAAAACCCATATGTGAGATGCCAGTGCTGCAGCAAATCACATTTACATTAGCAATTGAGAGATGGAATCTATTCTACATGCCCTACAGCCCAGCAATACTATCAGCCCAGCACCCTGCTTATATGCACATTCCCAAACTTTCTATTAATAACTAAGCTATGAAACAGCAGATTACTCTCCATAGAAGACCACCTAACCTGATAAAAGAGTGTATTCTAAAGACAGTGAAATTTATCTTTAAAAAACCCCAAAATTCTGCCCAAACTAAAAAAACCCACAAAATAACTACCAATTGTTTTGAAACAATAGGGAGAAATTAGTAAATTATTTGTCAGTAGAAGTGAAAAATAATAAAATCACTATGGAAAGAATTTTTACTTTCAAAACTAGACAGATGCTCTGTTGTGGTTTTCAAGGAGAAGGGAGGAAATGTTGGTTTGGCCCATTTTGATCTCTAAAGGCTTGTAAATCAGTGATAATAAGCTTTTCTAGTCTAGCCTGGGAGAGGCTGTCCTGGAGTGATTCACATTTCAAAGAGCTTAGGATAAACAGAGCACGACTCTCCAGTTTGTTCCCGTGGAGTGAGCAGGACAGCACAAACTGGGGAAGACTGCTATTTAGGGTGGACCAAATCTTCCACCGACCTCAAAGCCAGAACAATTAGTACAGAGGAGCTCAGCTGCTTTCATATTCCAGCCAAAATCACTCCCTTGTTAAACTCTGGTAACTAAATAAAGAATAAATAAACTAAAGAAAGGCAAAGGATGACTGTTCCCTGGGTTTTGTTACTAGTTGTGTTACAGGATCTTCTTCCTCCAGGACCCTCCAGGATTTTGTCTTTTTGACAAAGTCTGTTTATTTAGTTGGACTCTGGAGAAGGATATTGGTTCTGAGAAACAGAGGAGGTTTATGGTAAGTATAATTAATCTAAAAAAGGCAAACACCCCAAACCCTTTGTGTTCAGTGAAAGGCCATGAAAAAAATGATCTCAAAGTCAGTCCCACAGTACTAGCAAGACAGAAGGCATTGAAACTCTGGCACTCACAATGACAGCAGAGGAGAAGGGACCATGGGACAACAATATCAACTGCTTTGGCCACTCCAAACAACACTGCACCTTGCAGAGTAGACCAGAAAAACCTAATTCTTATGTATGGAGGGGGGTTTTCCAGTGTAACCTAATGACATTTATACCTTTAAATTAGTATATACTACCCATGCTTTTCGCACAAAATCTAATTTCTACTACAGCAGGAGGCCCAAGTCTGTCTCCAGTTGAGAAAAAATAAATTGGCCAACAAAAATTTCATTTGTATCAGCATAACTAATAACTAACCAAGAAAACCCCTAGAGATTTTCTATTGCTTTAGTTGAGAACAGAGAGCAAAACCTCAAAGACTTAGCAAAATTAGGTAGACACTGCGGGGTTTGAAAAGCAGCCACCTGGCATAAAGCAGATCTGGGCAAAACAAATTAAATGGTACAGGTCATCCACCATGAAAGTACGGGGATTTTAGCATCCCTGGAGCAGAAACATTCCAGGAACAGTAAAGGTGTGTGTACACCAAAAACCTGCAAAGACTGCAGAGATAGTGCTGACTTTCAGGCTGTAGAGGTCATCACTTCACCGTCCTCTCATGGCTCAGGACTTTGCCATATGGGTCTCAACACCACACTGCATGGCACAGGCTCAACATGCCCTGCACTGCACATCTAGTCATACCAGACCTTTGCCTAAAATACCTGACTACCTTACTCCAATCCTCCCAGTAGGATCTGGAAAACTGACAGAATCAAAAATCCAGCACAGAGAAAAAACCTGTCATAGTAGTGTCATGGTAGTAACTGGATGAAAGCATCAAGGAAGAGATGGGTCATTAGCAACCAAAGGCTGTGACTTTGACTTTGCATTCTGTTTGCTCTGCCTACAGCAAAAGGAGTACCCTGGAAAGAATGAAACTCTCTCACTCCCCCATATTTATGTTAAGGTGTGCCTGGAGACTTGCAGTCAGCATTGAAGCTCTGTTGTGCTAGACGTTCCATAAACACAGTGAGAGATAATCCCCCATCTGAAAATAATTTGAAATCTAACCAAAAATACAAAACAGAGAGAAGAAACAGAGACCCAGAGATGGAAGGACTTGGCAGCAGTTAGACAAGTCAGTGGAAGAGCTGGAGACAGAGCCTTGCCTCCTGTCTTTCAAGTGAGTGCCCTCACCTCTAACTCATCCTAGAGTTAGAAGCCAGGCAATTTATATATTGCAAACCTATTGCTTACAACCCTGAATGTGCTGCTGCACCCTGAAAGGCTCTGCAAAATCACACTCCTTTCATGAAGGTAGAAAATAAAGATCAAAATATGAAAATAGATTGTGTGGAAGGCTGTTGGTTCACATTTTGGAACAAAATCCATATTCAGAGGAGGAAAAATTTTAAGGCAGCAAACAAAGCTGAATTTTAACCATTTTGTTAACCATGAGATTATGTCCACATTAAAAAAAAAAAAGGTGTCTCTTGGCTTTTAATAAGATCTAAAAGGAATTAAAAACTGGTCCACCTTCTTCATCTCTATTTTGGTTTTTTTTGCTCTCTAGAAGAAGAAGGAGTTTATTACTGAATTACAAGGCAATACATTCTGACACAACTATTTCACAGGCATATACTGAAAACGTCTTGTGGAATTTGCTTTTAAGGGAGGTCATGAAGTCAAAGAAAAGTTGGTCTTTTAGGAAGAACTGAATAACTTCATGAGTCATTACCAGTAACACTTGATGTTATGCAAGGAAATGTATAAAAATCTTATGTTTAGAGCACAAGATGATTCTTTACATATCTCATCTTTAGTAGAACAAAAGACTGTGAGTAAAGCACTATGAAGAAGAGTTACTTTCTGACATTTAGGTTTTTCTTTCAGTTTGGTTTGTTATTGCATGCTCCTAGTGTCCTTGTTGTCCAAGGATTTGCCCTTTTTGGAAGAGGTTTTATCCTAATGCTAACATCTCAACACAGAGGATGTAATTAGATGCTGGTTAAAATACACACTCCATCTTTGCATTAAAAAAACTTCCAAGATTTCCGTGCTCTACAATTGCCTCAAATCTATAATTTCAAATTACATCAATATTTAATATTTTGTGATTCTGAAGACTTGGTAGCATTATATTTTACACCATATTATTGCTGACTATAACAGCAGCTCATCCCTTAAAATTATGCCTAAATTAAATGTCACGTGTGAGGTTTTCCATTCTTACAATATTCACTGAAAATATGGAGAGAAAATAAAAAGAGACATTTCCATCATCTTTCACACTCTCAATGAGAAAGTTGTATGCTGCCACCAAACCCACTGTAATCATTGAAATACTATTATTTCAGTAGTTTTAAATACAATTGGCTGCAAGCAAACTCTGAAGATGATGGAGAATACTGTATTTCTAGACAGCTCATCTAGGTGTGCATCAGTGATGATAAGGGAATGTCCTTCTTCTGACAGACAATTCAAGGAAAATTATCCCCCAAAACTTAAATGGTCCTAAACCTCATGTTCTTTGTCTGTCTGTAGTGATTTAAAGTAAATTATGCAGATACCCACGGGTGTGTCTGCTGCAGCTTATTTTACTCACACAAGCAATATGACTAATTCAATTTTAAAGCAAATCAGTCCTGTTAGGTCATTCAGTCTGCATCCTGTACAAAGCAAGGCAGGGAATTTTGCTCAGTTCTGTAGTGAGTTCAATGAATGTTACTTGAAAAAATCTTGCATTTAAACTCCTCAGTCTGACTGCCTCAGGAACAGTCATTCCAAAAACCATTGTGTCAACACAGATTCATATCTATACATTCACACTTCTTCCCAAACCATTTAAAAATTTTGGAAGTGACAGTGCTCTTACATTCTCTGCAGAACTGTAGTAGGAGCAGACACATTCAGTGGTGCTGACCCAGAAAAAAAATAAAGATTTGGAGAAATTATTTCTCCATTTCACACAGAACACCAGAGTTTAAAAATCACCACCATTTAAAAGCTGGAACCTTATTTCTAAGACATTAATTCTTAGAGGGCTCTGCATGTGGTGTAACCAAGTTGTGTACTTTTACTTTGTTTTACTCAAGTGAGTTCTCGTTGTATAAGATAAATATCACTCATTCCTTTGAGTCACTTCCCTGTAGATCTCAGGGGAGAACTAGACTTTAATACCTTGAGGTGGCCATCTTGGAGTCTGGGTCACAACAGGGATAATTAAAATTACAGCATCTTTCCCATCACAAACCTCTTTCCATCACAAAGCCTCAATTTTCTGGAAACTCTGCCGGAGTGAAGTCTAGCTGGGATGTGCTGTAGCATGGATCACACCACAAAGCTTACTCCAGTTTCAGGGATGGGATGTGAACCCAGTGAGTAATTTCAGACAAGCTACAGCAACCTAAACAAGAACAAAGGGCTGGTGTGTATAAATAATAACTGCATCCTCTCAGACTGAAGACACTGAGAGATGTCAAAGAAAACATACACTTTCTGAAGTTTTTCACCTTAAATAGAAAGGCTAAAACATCACAGGCTGGAAAAATAGAGTCATCCCACCACAGGACAGAACCAAAACAGCTCTTCTAGCCTACCAGAACTCAGGGATCTCTCCTGTCCTTGCAGCAATTTGGACAAGAATCCACAGCCAAACCCTTGCTCATGGCTGGTACTTGGGTTAGCCATTGCTGGGTGATGCTGAACCCTGTCTACTAATCTTTGTTTCCCCCAGACTGAGGTCTGCCAACCTCCTCAGCTCTCTGTACAGTCCCAGCTCTCTCCATCCCCGGGCAGAGCAGACAACACAACTGTAGTTACCTAGGGCAATAGATAAAAATATATATTTAGGCAGCCTGTCTAGGATAAGAAATCACACTATCTGAGCATTTCCATTTCAAAGGGTTGAGTGTTTAGGCTTTTTCCCGTCACTCAGTTTTCTCATCTTTATAAGATTCAATTTTTTCCACCTGGCTTTTGCTTAAGACAACAGTTTATGCTAAGTTTGACCACAACCATTTAAGCCATTTCTGAGAATGTTGACAGAAAAGCAGGAGTATAAATTCACTCTATTTTTTTTTTCAACAATTTTAGTTTTGAACAGCTCAGCATATCAGCAGGAAGTGGAAAGGAGTTAAAATTTGTCCCTGGGTCAAAAATGTTTTTTGATGATCCAGTGAAAATTCTCTTTTCTATCACCAAGTCTGTAAAACAGAGAGTTTGAGCAGTTTGCAGTTTGTCACCCAGACAGGAGGTCACTCTGGTTTTCATTGTTTTAGTAAGTCCTGAGGCCATGAAATTTTTCTTTACTAGCTCTACTCTGAATTTTCTTGTGGCAATTTTTGTTACTTAGGAACAACTAAGTACTACAGTGTACCTTTCTATTGTTATCTAGATAGGACCACTCAGGAGAATAAAAACTTTCAAATGTTGTGAAGTTTCAGGTTATGGTTTGCTTTCAACTTATGTTAAATTCTTCAATGGATGATTTAATTTAAGGTTGAAGTTGCTGTAGGCCAAGATTTTATCAAATTAGAGCAAAGTGTTACCACTTTTTCTCCAACAGAAAGTAACTATATCAATTTTGCCAACAGATCCTCCTCCAGCCTTTTGGTTAATCTTGTGCAATCTTTATCTTAGCTCATGTCCTTTGGTGTTCTGTAGGAAACCAGAATTATACTTATTCAGGGCACCAAATGTTCAGTGGGAAGAAGGGTGTTTTTGCTGCCTTGCTCTGTGAGAAGCACCTATTGCTGGGGAGCTTTATTTCTCCCCAGGTGCTACCCCGGAGGAGCTGACACACTCAGACCACCAGCTTTGCCATCGTAGGATCTGCTGGCAAAATGCAGATATAAATTGCAACTTGCACCCGGTGGGGAGGAACTTGTAAACAGGAGATAAAGCAATGTGTACAAAAGTGCTGGCAGAAGCGTGGGGGTTGACAAAGCTAGCAGTTTTCCTGGCTGGAGGAGCCAGGCCAGCAGATAATTCTTTGGAGTGATTTCTTCCTCTTAGAAAGTACTCGAGTGACCTTAAGCTGCTGAGCTGGCAGCGAGCACAGCTCGAGTTCAGCGGATGCACGTGTCTGCACTGCGTGATTCCAGCACAGGGACCCGAGACCTTGGGAAGCAGCTCTAATTGAATAAAGCCATCCAGGGCATGGACAGCCCTTGTGTCGAGTTGTTGGAACAGCATGAACTGGGAGAAGCGCTACGGCCTAAAAGCCGTAAAAATGGGCTGACCGCATCCTCCAATCATTTTTTGGCACTGAATTACACAAAGTTGTCTTTTCTTGTTGTGTTGCACAGATAAATGGCATAGATTATTCCTTCATTTTTCAAAAGATCATACATTAAAATTATCTTCAGAATGTCCCTAGACGTACTGCTGGAAAGAGCAGCATAAAATCCCTTACAGAAAAGGTTTTCCTTTTTCATCCCTTTTCAAAAGAAACTCGTATGTCTGTCTCTTCAGTTTGAAATTAATATATGTTGATCCAGTGTATGCATGCACCCACATATACAATTTAAGTACTTATGCATGTTCTCATTAACCCTGTATTTCTAAGTGTCCTGGAAATTGCGAAGGAAACTACTACAAGGAAATCTTCCTCACATTCTTGACTTTCTCTCTCCTCAGAGTAGAACCTTCAGATTCCTATACTATTTGAATTGAGTTTTAAATCTGAAATTCATTTGAAATATCACTGACAATAGGTCATGTTGACAGTACTGACTGCAGAATAGTCAGTAAGAATAACCTTCTTTTGCCCAAAGGTTGTCAGTTTCTTCTCTTTTTTATTTCAGCTCATGCTAAAACTTTCATTTTCATAAAGCACATTTTTTATACTACACAAAAGCTATGATAAAGAATGTCCAAGGCCAGCTTAGTTTGATATAGTTAACAAAAAATAGAAGAAACCAATTGAATTTTGCATCTCCCACTGTCTACACCAGCATTACATGAAAGGATTAGAAAAGTTTCCCATGGACTTGTGCACAATAAAGACTTGTGTGCCTTCTTCTGACTGCTCATAGAATTTTATTTCATGAGGGAAATTGCATAACATTATAAAATTCAAAATAGCAGATAATGTGCAAAACATATCAGACAGTTGCCATTAAAAATAACTACAAGTCCTAAATGTTTCCACTACAATTGTCTCTACCTCACAAGTTCTTCCACCAGCGAAATGAAAGCTAATAAAAGGAAGTAGGACAAGCTAGACCTGCAGCGTAAACCAGCTTGTAATTCCTCTGTCACTAAATAAAAACATGTGAGGAAAATGAAAATGTTACCTGAATGTATTTAAATAGTGTTGTGGGTTATATATTATTCATGTTTAACTTCAGTGTCAAAATACATGCTGAAAATGCTGCCTCTAGACTAATCCTTTTGGCTCTAAACAGGTTCTGTGATGCCATTCCAGCAACACTCAAGCAAAAACCCCTGCATTGTTTGGATGAGCAGCAACAGATGGAGCTATCTCATGTGAGGGCCTGAGCTTCTTAAAGCACAGAACAGCTTGATGAAACGTTGCATTATAAAGAGCAAGTGAAAACCTGTAACTAAAGGTGAAATGCTGATTGTGACACCCTGAATGTGTTGCAACTCTTCTGCAGGGAGCTACAAGTGGCATTGATTCCATGATCCTCAAACACAGCAGCAGATGGAGTCAAGAGGAGGTTGGATGCTCCTGAGTGTTGATAAAAGGCTGCTGCTCCTGCCCCACAGTGCACACAGAAGTATCTTTTATCTACATCAGACACCTTTCTGGAGTCTTGCAAGGCTGAAAGTCTCCCCAAGCATCACCCCAGAAATAATAGTCAAGACGCTTCACCTGGACCTTCAGGAAATATGTCAGTGTTTTAGGAGGGTGGGAGGTTAATTAAAATATTCTATCTCTATACATATTGGTTTTCTCTGTGAAACTGCTCTTTGTCTCTATCCCAACTGTCTTCAATGGACAAGTTAGGGAAGTTGTCACTGGATAATTTCCTGCTTCATCATAAGTCTTTAAAGGTTAATTTATATTTATTACTATGCCATATATTAAAAATCATGGTAATGAAAGTTAACCTGTAACATTTCAGCAAAGTCAGCAAATATTGTTTCAAGAACCTCAAGTATAAGCACTTTATAAAAACACTTTCATAAGTAAAAAATTATCCATACTTTAAAGGCTACTCAGTCAGGCTTTAATACCAAGATTGTAGTTGAGGTGCCTTAGAAGCTGTGGGTTTTAGAAGCATATTTTCATTTCTTTCTCATATTTTTCTTTCCTTTCCTCTAAAAAGCTTTTTCTGCTCAATGAAACATAAACAGTTGATTGTTATCAGAAAGAGACAGAAAGATATTCTGAGGAGCACCTAATGTATTTCCAAACCACAATTACTTTAATGAAATTTCTGCCTTGGCTTCAGCTTTTCATCTTATTTGTCACACAAATATAATAAAAAAAATAAAAAAATATATGCAAAAGCATACAAGTACTTTTGTTTTTTTTTACTGTATAGTATTATATGAGCTATTTGACCCAAGAACAATTGTAAGTGTGATTGAGTGAAAACAGTGTATCAGCCTTCCTTCTGAGAAATAAACTGGCCACTGTTTGTAAGTGTGAAAGTTATATAATCTCATTGCCCCATATTCCATTCTGTTGCACTGCATCTTTCACAAGCAATTCATGTTGCCAAATGCTTTCAGAAGATTTACAATATAACTACACAAGTTTTCAAAGCAAATATGGTAGGTCCATTCCTAATTGCCCACTTTTTCCCACGGAATCATGTAGGTTGGCTGATGATTAGTACTGTTAGAAAACAGCAACTCTTTGTTTAAATGTTGATGGTGCAATGGAAAATCTGAAGGGAACAAGTGCATTTAGGTTGCAATTCCAAACAGGAAAAAAACTCAAACAATGAAGACTAGACCTTTGAAGTACAACTCCATAAAACCTTCAATTCATCAGTTTCATCTTGTTGAGTCTAATCTAGAATTTATCTCCTTTCCTGGCCTAACACTAGTTATCTGACACAGTTTTTCAGATATTGGGATTTTAAACAGGCCAAGTAAGATTTCAGAAACCCATCCTCGATTTGGGATCCTTTCCAGGAGCAAACCACAGGACTGACCCTTATGGAACACATTTATATGCAGTGGTGATCTGGGGGGAGTTCCTCCTTAGCTTTTATACACTCTTCCTCAGGAAAACGCAAGCTTTTTTCAGACACATTAATTATATAGATAAGTGGCTGAGGGAAAGATATCTTTAAGTGGAAACTGCAACAGCTTGTTCCCTGGCCTTGCCAGGAAGCTTTACTTATTCTCCTTCTCACTCACAGAGAAATGCTGGCTACTTTGGCCTAATATCTGAAAGTTCTCTGGTGATGTGTAAGACACGGAACGCTTTCTGTCAGGCTCTTGCCCTTGGAGTAATCCTCTTGGCGTTAAGTGAAGACGCATACAACACCAGCTGTCTTCTATTTGACATTTGAGGATCTTCTCCTGTGCCCATTACTGTGATGTACGAGCATCTTTGGGGGTTGCAACTGTCACAAACTCTGTGAAATGGCATCAATGTTTCCCCTTTTGATAGAGATGGAAATTGAAATGTAAAGAGAGTACATCTTCAATTTTAAATGCCAAGGGCTTAAATACTTACAAGCATTTCAAGTGGTTTTATTTCTATTACTTAGTCTCTCATATATTGTAATAACATAAAGAGTATTTTTAAAAATTTATAAATCTGGTGGACATTATGAGAGTTCAGGGTGTGGACATCATGAGCTTCAGACTGGAGTGCAAAGGGAATTACACAAGGGAGAAATCTATGCAATCAGAATAGACTCTCTCAACTCCTTCCAAACTCATTGATGATAGATCGTGTTCTCTTTTTATTCATGTTTGTGGTGATCTCAGCTTTATTCAACCCTGCCTTTTGAGTGCCAGTGCTTGAACCTAATAGACTTTAAATAACCCAAAGGAGTAGGTAGCTCACTAGTCTGACAAATTGCCTCATTTTTGATAAACATCTTCCCAGACCAGTCTTTGAAAGGGATTCAGTGCACCGTTATAATGTCTTAGAGAGTCAGGATAGTAAATTGCTTATTCTATCACTTCTCCATGGTTCAGATTTTCAGTTTTCCTTTCAAATACATCTGGTGAGAGACTCATTTGCAACCTTTGCTTGCCGGTGTGTGCCAAAGACCTCTAGCAAGGGAACTGTATTCTCTGAAAGGGTCTGTGTGAAAACCAAACGCCACAGCTCTTGCCACAGCAGAAGAGACTTTCTATAAAGATGTATAGCAAGTGAACACACAGAGTTTGTTTGACAGGGACAACAGGCCTGTTTACCAGCTCATGGTGCATTCATGTCATATATGTTTGCAGATGTTCTACAGCCTGAAGTATTTATGAATATCTTGATTTAAGGGACATATGTTGCAGACAATAGAACAGGGCCCCCTTGACATTGCTGCTGCTGCTACATCAGATCTGGAAACTTAAACAAGCTGTGCCTGCAGCATTCTCCCCAGTCATCTCTCTTGGTATATGTTTCTACTTTCTAATTTTAAACTTTAGGCTGTCTGCTGGAGAATGACTCAGAGAAAGGATGGGTGACTTAGTATGGAGGAAATTAGAAGTCCAGTCATAGTTAACCCAGACTTCTGACCCTGAGCCTGAGTCACACTAATTGTATGTGCTGTAACCCCCTCCCCACATACAAAAACATGCACATAATCAAACAATGACTTCTTAAAAAGCGTCTGGACTTTCATGAAGGTCTGACTCTGTCTTGGTCTGGAACTGAAAAAAGAGACAAAAGATGAAAAAGCTCTTCGTTCAGTATTTTCCAGTCCTGTTCAAAGAAAAAAAACTGTACAGAAATCTTGGCCTTGCCATAACAGCAACATTGTGCTTGGCTTCATTGGGCTACTCAGGAATCCAAAGCCTATTAAGTGTGTTTGGGATTCTCAGATGATATGAAAGGCACCAGGCTTCTCACTTCAAAAAGCACTGTCACAGTTCATCTCAGTCACGGGCATTTTCAAAAAAAAGAGGGCAAAAGCTACAAGGGTTTCAGGGACGAGGTGGCTTTCTGTCTTATGGGTTCTTTTTTTCTAAATCAAAAAAGCTATGAAAAGAACCCTTACTCCATATTAAGTTTTAAATTGCTTTTAAAATCAGATTAAAAGCTGCTTTCCCCCATTTTAGGCAAGGGGAACTGGAAGAAGTTATAGGAAGGAGATGCTTGCGAATCATCACAAACAGAGCAATGCAACAAATAAGAGATTCTACCTCTTGTAGGCTACCCAGCAATGTCCACTATAAAACACTGGCCTCCCACCTTCCAGGGAATATCCAAAACAAATAATACCATAAGATGGATCTGATTGCTGATTTATTTGATTGCTGATTTGATTTTATTGCTGATTTAGCAGTAAAAGTAGACACCAAAATTCTTCATGTTATTGTTCCTTTACTTAAAAGTTCCTATCAAATGCTAGTTTGGACAGACCTGTTATCTCTGGCAGATTGTACCTCTGATCCTCTGATCATCTAAAGGGTAAAACTTGGATGATGCATTTCTTAATTTACTTCTCTCTGAAGTAAATTCATTTCCAGATGAAATCTGGACATAAAGATAATTTTCTGTTGGTGATGTAAACCAGGAGATATACAGGAGATAAAAACTTTATACTTACAGTTGCTGGAACATCTCCAGTATTCAGAATTTTCTTGGGTTAAATGTTTTTTCCCACAATTTCAACTTTCCAACATCTGAGGAAAATGTCTTTGTACAAATTTTCCTAAATACAATACCATGACAATTAAAAAGAGAAAGAAAGTTGCCTGCAATATCCCGGAAAGCTGTGAAAATTAGATTGGAAATTGTGTCTTTCACAGTGTGCAGGGATCTCCCCAACTAAAGATTCAGCTAGTGGAAGCTTGCATTAGACTAACAGAGAGTTATTTAACCCTTTTCTCAGAAATGTTCCTCCTCTCCCCTCCCTGGATATGTATACACAGCACCATCTCCTCTTCACGTAATTTTTTTCAAAAGATTTGAGAGGAAGTTGGGGTCCTTTAGAGGCTCTCAAGACCTATCCTTGATGAGAGGCAGGCTCCCTATCCAGACCTTTTTCAGGAGAACTGCGCTTTGTAACTCTGAGTAAAGACAGGTCTGAGGAAGGAAGGTCAGACCCCAGGATGGGAGAGGCAAGGGGAGATGCCCCTGCTTCTCAAAGAGATAACACATCCATTGCTTTTCAGACTTTCTTTTTTCAATATCACCCTGCAGTAGCACAATTGTTCCCAGGGCCTCCTTTGCAGTAACAACAGCAAGGAAAGGTGTAGTTTATGACTGCTAGGAACTAAATGTCATTATTTAGTCACCATATAGCTGGGCCTCCTGGAATCAGTTACTTCTCTCAGCCCACATCCAACAGTTCCAAGGCCAGCCTAAGGCAAGTCCCCTTGCACGGTCTCAACATTATTTCTTTTGGTTTTACTCCAGTTGCAGCAGTTGCAGAGAGCACTTCACAGGTGGACCACAAAGCAGCACTACCTTCAGTTCTCCTCCCTGACAAGGAAGATTGCATATCCCATACTACTATTATGAAGAAGAATTTTAGAAAAGTGAATCTTTTGAATCTTAACATGGGGCCAAACAAGTTTGCTTTTACAAAGGCACAAACCCTCAGCAACGTCTCAAGAAGAGACATGTCTCTGCCACTCCTGACGTCTGAATTCATCCAGAATCAGAAGTAATGTTTCTATTTTCATATCAAACCTAGAGAAAAAATAACAGTATATTTTTTGCTACACTTTTGTCAGGATTAAATGAAAAAAAAAAAAAACAGGAAGACAGAAAAATCATGAGGTTACCCTCCCCATATACTTCATATCTAACAATCTGTCTACCTTGCACTCATTGTGACAGTGAGCGTCCTTCTCTTTGAAAACAGTTTCCATCAGTGGAGCCCTGGATTTTCTTTTATGCTACTGCCAATCAGAGTAGAGCTGTTACGATAAATTTGAGACCTGGTCTAAGATAGATCTATTCAATAGACAGAGTTATTGATTCAATTACATGAACTCTACTTCTTTGGATGATTTTCTGGGAATAGGAGAACACGGATTTGGAAGAATTTCTATTTCTCAAAAGCTCAAATCCCCAGGGATCAGATATTCATAAGAGTACAACCACTATATGTTTAAACAAAAGCAACATCTTCTGCCCACAGTGAAATGTGTTGATGGCTCAGTCTCACCAAATGAGCTAGTTGAACAGTGGTTTAAAGTGATCCAACTCTACATCACTCACAAAACGTTAGTCCAACAGTATAAAACAGTCTTGTAGTACATTAGATTATTTTCTGGAAGTGAAAGTCTGGTGAATATTTTTGTGGCTGCTTGCTCAGAAAAGGTTTTGCCTGTTAGTTAAAGCAGTCATCCCGAAAGTATTGAATTCTTTCCTCCCATTTATTAGCATTCCAGTCAGCAAAACTGCAGACTAGTCATACCCTACTAGTCAGACTACCTGAACACAGAGCAAATAGTTCATGACAAACTTCCAAATCTGAAATGAAGTGACTCACAACAAGTGAACAAACTGAATAGCTGGCTATTCATAAATGAATTACAAAGAGAACAAAGGTTAACCTTTGGAAAGTCATTTAGTACTCATAGTTGGCCATGATCTCTTTTTTTGCCTTTTAAAATAACAAGGGTGATCAAAAAAGCAAAACAAGCCTTGAAAGACAAGCAACCTAATCTCAGAGAGATGAATCTTTAGATCATGCATGAAACACCATTGCTGGCTCGGCACTGCAATTACTTTGTGCAGTTCTGTGAGAGGTGGGAGCTATGAGCCAAAAGAAAGAAACAAGGCCAGAACCAGCACCAACTTGCCACTAGCAGTAAAAAATGTAAAGAGGCTGCTTTAACTAGGTATTTCCAAATCCACAGGGGTCTCTCCCTACCAATTACTTCAGCTTTCTTTCTCTTCTTCTACCTGGCTTTATAGAGGTCTTTATGGCATATTCAGCTGGGCAACTGAGCAGTTTTCATTAGTGCAGCAAACGAAGTGTCTAATGCCTCTCACTTGTAATCTTTCACTTCATCTGTCCTTTTTTCCAGAGACAGTATGTGTGAATTGAATATTTGAGGCACTCTTGAGAATGATTCATGATTCCAGCTGAGTAATACATATCTATCTTTCTCCTCACGTCTTGCATGCCTTTTCTGATGTTTTGCCACCTATGTGGCCTTTTCTATTTCATCTGAACCTGGCCTAGGATTCTGAAGAATTATTGGTGAATAGTGGCAAAAAAATTCTTGTCTTTTTATAGGGAGTAATTTTTCAGATTGGAACAATATAACAAAGGCAAATCATTCGTGATACATACAATAATGTACCTAAACTGCGCCTGTGTATTCATCCCTGTCCAAGGATAGTCTGTAACTACCTGGTGCTTTAGTCGAACTTTCCCCTGGTGAGGAGAGACACCATTTAAGATCTAGACCATTGTGGGGGTGGGATTTCACCATGAGTTTTGTAAGGGCCACCTGTCTTACGGCTACATGATCAGTGAAACAAATGATTCTGTGTGCAAGTTTTAAGTACTCCCAGAGCTAGTAAAAATGAACACATTCAAAACAAAGTCATCTTTTGACTTCCTTTCATATGTGTCTTAATAGCCTATGTCTTTGGAGATAGTTTTAGATCAAAATACTGAGTGGATTTCAATTATGCTTTTCTTCTATCACAGAATATAACATTAGAAATAATTTCATGGACATGATATATCTATAGATAGATAGACAAAGAGACATAGAGATTTCTTCTTCTCTGCTTTCATAATAGGTGAAACCGTGGAAATTCAGCTCCCATCCCATTCATTTTGATTCATTTCTGGGAATGGCATTGCATTTATCTATCCAACACATCACAGGTTTTGGTGTAGAGGAGATGGATTTTATCTACACATTCACTTGACCAAGATGAGGTTGCACACCACCTCATTTAGGTGGTTAGCAACAGCTATAGATCCTTCCATGAGTCCTTAACAGATCCAGTGAGTTGTGCTGTGTCAAGGAACCAGATTCAGCATATTCCTGGCCTGGGTTGATGAAGTATGAGGGTGATCATGAATACATCTAAAATCTCATAATGTAAACCATCTTCACTACCAATGTCAGACCAAACCCCACTGAAATTCAGCAGCCAAAGTGAAGTGATTCAGTTTTATGATCCAAGACAGTTTGTCGACTGCAACATCTAACCTCTAAGATGTCTCTTAGATGTGGTCTGCTAACAAAGCCATTTCTGGAGTGAAGAGATGGAATCCTGACAGATTAAGGAATCTAAGTGTATTACCATGAGCAACACCCGGATTTGTGAAAGACACTTCACATTAAATAAAACAATAAATCTTTCTCAGCTCAGCTCTTCAGACCACTGAGAACTAAGCCATGATGAGCAGCATGGGTTACTGTTTAGGTAAAAGAGGAAACTTCTTATGTTGCTGCCTGAAGGGGACAGAACAGAAATAGGATTCCATTTATACCAATTATCTGATCAAAATTTAATTAGAATCCAGATAGCAAGGCACAGGTTTACTAACTGCCCCAAGAGATTTTAGCTCAGGATCCTCAAGTGGAGGAAGGGAATTAAAAGCTTCTCTTAATAGCTCTGCATGTCTCTAATGAACATTACAGCCTTGTAGATTTTTGATATCCCATACTGCTCCGGTATTATTTGAAAATCTGATTCCTAAATCAAACAACCTACTGTTTCAAAGCAATTCTGATCTCTGTCCTAAGTATTAGCTCGAGCACTAACATAGTGGACCATGGAGGACTGTGACAGAGGCAGCGTGTGGGCAGCACTTTGCTAATTTGACCTCTCTTCACAGAAATGAGAGGAAACTGTGATCTGAAGCTGACATTTCCTTAGAACATCGCCCAGCTTTCCTAACACTGGGACCACAATTCACTGATAACAGGGCTTTGAAGTAGCTGGACCAGAGCCAGGAAAAATTGGAAGTATTCTTCAGAGAATATCTGTTTCAGATTACCCCAATTTATAGTAAGCCACACATGCTAACTTTAGCATTTCTTCTGCCTTTAAAGCTTTTTGTCTTCTGGATGATTGATCTTGAACCTTTTCCTTTGGCTCAGTACGCTAACATTTCTTGTCCAAACACTGCATTCCTACTTGGCATCCAATTTCTTCCCCACCGTGTGTCACTAGGTTCACTTATCTTTCTCATTGTCTGACCCACATTAACTTTTGCAAATATATGATTTTGCTGCAGTTTGAGCAGAACCTGTGGCAAACATTGCATAGAATGTGGCTAAGAAATTGCTTGCTGTGGTTTCTTTATTTTGTTCATTCCCACCTGCAATACTGTCTTCCAGTGCTACACTTCTCCTCTCCATCAGAGGCAGAAGAAGGTTAATCCACAGGCAGGAGTCTGGTTTTCCTAGTCCCATTTGAATTCAGTTGGAGTTGCACATTCAGCTTTCACAACATGTAATGCAAATCAGTAGGAGCACATCTGCAGGACAAACCACTCATTGTTGAGGGTGTGACATCCACAGTTTCTTCATGCTGACACCAAGGCTTGTGTGCTCTGCAGTCAGGAACTGCAGCAGGCTGGCCACTGCCTGATGCTCTCTGGAAGTCTGGCAGCTGTCTGCATATCTAACAGAATCCTTCAAAGGGGAAAATCTACATACAGTTTGGGGGAAAATAATAACAAAACAAAGCAAAACCGAATCAAAAACACCTAACAAAAATGTCCAGAGAACTCCAATTAAATCTGAGCTCTACCATTAAGCAAAAGACATCCTGACATCATTCCCTGAACTAGGACTAACCCCCCATATTTCCTACCCTTCAGCCACGTCATTTTTATATAAAATACTGTTCCCACTCTTTTGGGGAACTTTCTTTGTAAAAGTTACTTCTGTACGTGAATACAGATATTCACCCGAGTACGTAATGCCTATAAACATTGGGAAAACAAAACTTCCCTACTATTACCATGTTTTCATTTTATTCCCTTCTTCTTTAGACTGTGATTTCACATGATGCTGATGCTGCCTCCTGAAATTTCTTTTACTGAAGTTTCCTTTACTGTCACAAGAACAGCCAAAAAAGTAATAATTTTGGAAAAGACAAAAATTAAGAGAATCCATTTTCCATACTGAAGCAACATTTTGAGACCAAAACTTACCTACATTTATTTTCAGTGAAAGAATGTCTGTCTTGATGCATTTTATTTTGAATGGAATAAATATCTAATTACAAAAATGTGATGGATGAGAACTGACCTCACCAAAAAAACTGCAAGTCTTTTCTTTCCAGTTGACCTGACACAATGTTTTTTCCTTCCATTTTTTGGTTCAAATGTAATTGTTCAGACAGTCATTTGGCAGAAGGCTTTAACATTTTTAAGGAGTAAATTCACTTGGCTATCAAGAGTAGTTGTGGAGGCAAGCACTCCTGTTGGGACAGACACCCACTGAGAGAAGAGGTACCTTACAATTATCTTACAATTATCACTCTGTAGGATGACCTAAATAGTTCAGAAAAAGGTATGGACTGTCCTTTCTGATTTTGATTGCCATCAACTACGTTTTCCCAGTTTTATCAATTGCAGCACATGAAAATTTGTAATTAATGACAGAGACTGCGATTAGATTGAACTCAAAATGAAAATTTGGCACTGAGACACACTTCTGGGGCTTCTTGTTCAAATTGCTTAAATGAAGGTTCTAGAGAAGAAATGGAAGTCTCCAGGAAACTGGAGTTGATCCTGGTGGTCTCACTTCACTATGTGTGTGGAACTGGATAATTTTCAGTGCACTACAGTCAGGGAAATTTTATTCTAAATTACAACCCAGAATTAAACTAGATTCTAAATTGCAAAAGCACATTACTAATGATGACAAGTTTCCTGCATTGCATTTAACCCACTCTTTTCAGAAGCTACCATCCAGCCTAGGAATATGTCATAAACTCCCCAAGTACCATGATGTCAAGGCAGAGAGCAGTGGTTTCATCAAGGTTACACAGAGGTTGCACCTGGAAGGTGAAAATGGAGTTGAGTTCTCCTGTGTCCCACTAAAGAGATTTGACAGCAGACCATCATCTCTCACTGATGTCAACCTCTGTAATAAATGATGTCTCCTTGGTGGGGAACTGCCCAATCTGACATCATTAGCAGATCTGGGATTGCTAAAAGGTTTAGCACTTCAGCATGTTTTGCTTTTAATTGAGCATGAAGCTGACTTGGCAATAATACCAAAAACAGCCTTACACCCAAATAAAATCTGTTTAGATTGGCTGGTCTTCATGAAGTGATTCAGAACAACAAAGCTGCACCTTCTTTCTTCATGTCGGCACAGTTGTCAGGACTAAATATTGCAGGCTGCACGTCTTCGAATAAGATTGATTGCACAACTTTTGTGAAAGTACAAAGCATTTGAAATGCATCTTGTGTGGGAACAAAACAAATGGATCAGCCCTTCTCTCCTTTTAATCTATTTGGATCATTATGAAAACAGATAAACTGCTGAGTAGGAGACATAAATAGGGTCATTCTTGCAGGGAGTTTTGCTTATGTCATGTTCACCCTGGGTAAAACTAATATATCCTCATATGGCTTGGGAAAGATTTCTTTTTGGTTCCTGAAATGAAGAGTTAACAGCCCATGAGAGGAGTCATTAAAAATAAAAGCACATTTTTATGTTTAGGCAAATAGCACATTAATCCCTGAATTTAAAATCATCTTTAATATAACCATGTTTCCAGTGATCCTTTCTCTTGCTAGAGCATGCCACTCTCAATAAGGCATGCTTTTGAAGATCAGAATTCTACAAATACTGAAAGATGTTTCCCCCATTCCCACCTGATTCCTGGTTCTCCAGCTCATGAAGGCATTCCCCATACTCCATAAGACACATGCTTTGATTCCCAGAGTGTATATTATCCATAATTGATTTAATCCCTCAGCATTGGGAACTGTAACTGTATAATAAAATAAATGGGTTGTGTCTGTTTCTTGTTCTCCTCAAAACCTTGATACATGCATTTTACACAGATGACAAAGACATTTCTATTGTAGCATCAGCAGATTTATTCAGGAAGAGGCCAGTCCTGCCACATGGTAGTTTTAATGCTCATTTCAGCAGGAGCAAGGTCCCAGACTGCAACTGCTTGTCTAATGGAGCATTTTGATAGAGGTTTCAAGTCCATCTGTGAGATCCTTCAAAGGGGGTACCTTGCCTTTGCTCCATGAGAATTCTTGTTAACATCTCCAAGCAAACACCAACAACAGTGTGGCCCTGCAATCAGCCAGATCAATTATCTGAGAAGACAGAATGGGAGCTCTGCCAAAAAATCCAAGTAAGGTATTAAGTATGTTTTTAGCCAGATAATCTTGCTGCATGATTGCTATTGCCAAAGCAATGGAAGGGTGTGAGCACACTGGCAAGAGTGGAATAGTCACTTCTTTTACAGCTTGAAGTCAAATCAACCTTAATGGGTCATCAGCATCTTTCAGACATACTGGGCCACATCCTTTGCTAATAAGTCAACAAAGTTAGGTCATCACTAGAGAGGTCTGGACTTACACCAGCTAACAGTTCATCCTGTTACAGTCAGTCTCCTCCTGAAGCTGAATGTATTAAGTAGTCCTCCAGTAAAAAATGAAATATATCCTCACCACCAGTCACTCCTGTTTTCACAGAGGGCAAAACAAGAAGATGTATTTTGAATCACATGCCTGACAAGGCAAAACACAACGTGCTTATCTGTTTGTCAGCCCACAGCTGTGATTCAGCTGAAATTATTTCCCCTGAAATAGCAATTTCATCTATCATTATTATTGTTATTATTACTGCATTATTTTTTAAACAGCAAATAGCCTCTATCTTTGTGGAATGTAGGAAGGGTGTTTTACTTTTGATATTAAAAAGTTCTTTTGCAAAGTAAACATTGGCTGAACCTCAGAGTTGGTATACTGTTTAGGAATGCAACCTTGCACAAAACCCAGAGGCTTTTCAGGGTGTTAAAAGAAACTTCAGGCATTGAAGTCATCCCCAGGAATCAGATGAAAATGATGTGTACACCTGTCAAAATGCCAGCTTCAACTGTGTGAATATGTCAACATGACTTGAGCTGGTAGGGAGGCAGGGACTGTTTGCAACAATAAAAATCACTGTGTTAAAAGGCTGCTTCCTAAGGTGGATTAACTGCATTAAAAGAAAAAAAGAAAAAACAACAACTTGAAAAGGTAACACCAAAGAAAAGACAAAAGGAAAGCTGAAGTAGAATTTAAGAATGAGTCCCTAATGCTGCTCTTTCAAACAAGATTAATAATTGTAAGCACACACAAAAAATCTGGAATGTCATATGCTCTGCTTATTTGTAATTAAGGCTTCAGTGTTATCCTTCTTTTCACTGTTTCCATATCCTTTGTTTACAGTTAGAAAGTCTCACCAGCTGTCCGTAGCTGGTCTTAGAGCAGATCTTGTGGAGGAGAAGTGATCTGCTTACTGGACACAATCTTTACACTATAAAACCTCCAGATCTAACTAATATTTTTGTTTCCACAACTTAGCTACTCCCACCAGCATTATGGGAGACTGTTCTCCTTACCTTTAACATAATATGGAAAAGTGGCAAAACCTACCTCTGTCCTGGCAGGTCCTTGTGCTGCCATGTTCATCTGGTACTTGCAGTCTCCATGTGCCTTTGCAGTGCACATGCACTCGGTCCTGCTGTTCAAGAGCTGGAGAGGGAATAGAGAAACTGGAGAGGAAGAGAAGCTAACAGCACTGCTTCAGCCTCAAGTCTCTTGGCATAACTTGGCAACACATTTAGAAAACCCAGAAGGTATGAAGAGATGGAAGTACAAGCTCCTTATTCTGAAGGGGCAATCTGTTCAATCTCCAGAGTGGTAACATCATTAGCAGAACAGGCAGAAAATGGGAAAGAAAGACATAGGAGGAAATATTTTGATTCTAAGTTATTGACCCAGCCCCTTAAGGACCATAGGGTTATATCTGTCCATCCTCCTCCAGGACAGAGTCTAAACTCTGTCAAACTTTATCTTGCAATGATGCACTTTGATGTCCACCTCTCAGAGGTGATATTGGCAGTCCCAGGGCATTTTCATTAGTGCTTGTCTTGATGAGATATTCCAGGTAAGAGGAGCCACTTCCAGACAATAACCTAGAATTTTCATGCAAACAAACAAACATACAAACATAAAACACATTTCTGCCTCATATTTCCAATAAGACTGAGCAGTAATGGTGACTCAAAGCTGCAACTCATGATATAATTGGAGACTGAGCCTCTCTGACTGATAAAGGCAACATGAATAAGATGAATGTTTTCTGGCTGGCAAGGGAAGGATAGACAATTTTTACAAGCCTCTAATTTGCACGGTGGTATAAAGTGATGATGAAAGGCTAGAATTGTGCAAGTGAATTTCACTGTGTAAGTGAAAGGTAAAGTGAAAGATAGTGCCACACCCAACCTCCAATGAAAAAGCAGAAGAAAGTCTGTCTGCACAGATGCACTAACAAATGGCTCAGTAGTCAATTAAAAAGAAAATGTAAAAAGCAGACATTTGTGGTTAGGAGATCAGATGGGAAAATCAGACAGATGTGAATAATCAGGTGTTGAGTAGTGAGCTGGCAGAGCAGGTCAAATTAGTTAGGTAAGATGGTTAACACGAAGAAGCAAAACTTGGGAAAAAAAAAAAACTATTGCAGATTGAACAAGAACCACATATTATTGAGACTCAGCAGGGTTGCAGTGATTTGAAAAGTGAGAAATAATTTAGAATGGGATTGAACAGCGAACAACCACCTCTCCTGGGTAATTAGGCTAATTCCACAGGATCTTTTGTTTGGGCTTGCCCACTACAAGCTCTCATTGCAGATTCCTTAAAACATGAAATGTGATTCCTAACATGTGCTGTGAAGGTGTCAAACAGAGCCTGCTGTGAGTAGAACTGTATGACAAGTCACATGAAAACTTTCTGCTTCAGCAACATAACAGCAGAACATGCAGCTGTCATGAGTTTCACATTTCTCACTGAAGTTAGGTAACACTGGGAGAAGAAAACTAATGGAAAAATTCACCAGCTTTAATGCACACTCTTAATAAAAATCTTCTTGATAAAGTGAATGAGAGGAATCTGAAATAACTTATGAAATATATAAGGTACATGTATAGATGGCATAAGTATATTTACAATCACAAAAGTATCCTAATTAAAGAGTCTTAGTTCAGAAGGGCAGGGGAAATTGTCCCTAGCGCTAAAAAAGACAAAATCTATAATTTTTCTGGGAGTCAAATAAAACCAATAAATTCAGGTTCACTAAAATATCCTGTTCTGAAAGCCAAAATATGTAATTGTATTTTGATTTTTAAATATATTTAAATTTACCTATATGCATATATTCTCTTTCAGAGGGAGAGATTAATTCTTTTTAAATGCAAGAAGCCAAATACATAAATCAAATTTTACCAAAAAAAAAAATAAAAAAGTATGTCCAGATAAGGAAATGTCTTTCAACTTCATTGAAGCGGTGCAATTTTTTAGTAAAATTATTATTTCTTTTAATGAAACTTCACTAAAACAAATTTCAAAATTCTACTGGAAATTTTTCAATACTTTCTGCCTAATCAGATACCCACAATTCCATTACTGCAAAGTAACCTTAACTTTTCCTCAGAGCATGCTTGGACATCAAGGGAGCAGGGAGTAGTTCTCAGTGCAGCCTCCTGCCTGTGAGAGTCTTTAGCACTGGTTGGCACAGAGGCAGATTGTGGCCCTTTTTAATCTAGCAGCTATTCAGTGCAGCACATTTGTTATTCTTTGCTTCCAAGGAGACAATCTGCTTTTCATTTCCTCTGAAGAAGAGTATAATACTGTGAGTAAAACATCAGACATAATTAGGCAAAATGGTTGAGTGCCTGACTGAGTAGAGAAATGGAACTGTCCTGGACATGAAAAATAGCCACACACCTGAGAAAGAAAACGAGAAAACAAGAAAAAGGAGAAAAGTGCTGGCTGCCTAACTGGAGTGTGCAGAAGCTACCATGTGTTATCTTTTTCTTTGTGCAAGTGGGATATTTCCTAGGAATTTTGCAAACTAATTGTCTTCTCAAAACATTTGAAAATGAAAAAAATAGAATAATAAAACAAAATAGAAGCCCACCACCACACAGATCCTGCTATTTCCCTACACTGTGAACTAATATGTGATTACAGACGGAAAACTTGGTTCCTGAATTTTTATAGATCTGTACACAATCTAGACACAATTCTCCAGTGCTTTATGCCAATTACATGTGTGCCTGTGTCTGAAAAATGTCCTTTAACTTACAGAATGAGGATTTTCCAAGATGTCTTTTGCTGCTAATGGCAGATATTAATTGATTCATTACTGCTCATAAGACTTGAATGTTTTGGAACAAGAAAGCCTGAATTTTCATATTCCCCTGAGTCACAAAAGTGAGCAGCACCGCCTCATGCCTCATAGGTTATGGAGGGCTGGTGGACTCTCCTGGAAATGCAGACACCTTGCAAAAAACAGCAGAGAAGTCAGCTATCAAGTAACTGAAGTTCCTGCTTCATCAAAGCTGGGCAAAGGTCTCAAAAGTGCAGTCAGAGGATCTACCAGTCACCTCTTACTCCTGTCCATCAAAAAGTAAGTACAGGATTGCTATGGCTAGTAACAGACCACAGCTTTCTACTAACTCTGCAAGCCTTGTTTGGACTCAGCTTGCCTAGACCGTTTTATACAGGTTTATCCCCTTGTAAAGAAAAATTTTTAATGACCATGTGGCAATAGCTTTTTGTATTTTATTTCCTTATCTTTGGTTAATTATGTTGTACAGGCACTGTTCTTAAAGAGTCAGCTGTAACAAGCAGCTCGTCTGTACTAATGAATGAAGTAGACTTAAATCATCTAGAACAACAAAATAATTTTAGTGTAATGGCAAGGTATGACAGCGGAAGTCTTCAGAGTAAGAATGCAGATTAGAGTAGAGAGGAGTACAGGCATTGCATGACCAGAGAGAGAGCATGAGACAGCACTGAAGGCTCTGGGGATGCAACTATCTCACTGATCAAAGAACTGCAGACTCAAAGAATGTGTAAAACTTCTATTCAGGTGAATAATCTGAACAAAAGCAAGATTCTGATAAATGTAGACACTCCAAACAGAAAATCTGGGTGTAATGTGATGGTACAGATTCATAAAAAGCTGAAGTGCTAAAGCATGCTAGGAAAAATAAAATATTTTTTTTAAAAAAAATACAGAAAAAGTTCTCAAATGTACACTAGAGAAAGAGGGAAAGACCTTCAACTCCACCTTCATAGCTCTACCTGTGTAGGACTTAGGATATTGGTGACAGGGTTACTCTTCTTCTAGACTGAAGCCAGTGAGCCAAAGGGTAGGGGACAATTGTGCATAACAGCAGAGAAAGGCTATGTGTAAAGGAGTGTGTATACAGCGATTTTAACTGCATCATTATTTTTCAGAATTTTTTTCAGGAGTATTTTCTAGAATTACACTCCATATTCCTTTTCTCTTCATTATTCATTAATTATACTGATAGCAATTCAGTTACACAAATTTGACATTACAGACAAGGTGTGCTTTCTTTCTGCAGAGCAAAGAACACAATTTTGAGTACAACACTACCTTTTGCTCATGGCTGGTCTTCATACAGGCCTTGGACCCCCATGGATACAACAAAGAATAGCATATCTATCTGTGTGTGTTAATGTGTGATCAGGCTATAAATTCAGCACTGCCAATGAGAGAAGGATTGCCAGAATCTCTTACCAGCACAAGAGCATATCTGCATTTTGTTTTCTGGGCTGAACTTGGGTGACTCTGCTTGTGCTCTCCAAGTCTGGCAGTTCCAAATGTGAACTCACACCATCATGATTAGCCCAGCAGTGAACACAAGACCTGCTGAGAGCCATCTTCAGGCTACCCAGGTTCAGCACTGGCCTAACACAGCCACAGCACTCCCCATTCACATTTGGATGATTCTGTCTGCCTGCAAATCAACACAGACACATGCATGAAGATACAGACCAGAAATTCAAAGCACTTGTGAAAACTTTTTTGCATTCCCCATTTCCTATCTATTCTTTTTCTCTCTCTCCCTCTCTCTGTCTCCCCCTCTTTTTTATCTCTTTCTATTTTGATTTTCAAACAGATTTTTGGGTCTGGCTTCTCTCCAGGGCACACGGATGGTTTACTGGCAAGAACGCTGCTGAAATTTCACTAGTGGCTTAGCCAGGGACAATGATAATAAGAAACACTACACAGAGGTTTCTGTGACAAGATGGCCATGGTTGGTCATCCCAGAGAAGCACTGGAGATGAGCAAGAAGCACATCTGAGCCCACCACAACTCTGCACAACATGGTCCTCAAGTGTAGATTTCTCTTCATCAAATGCTCTCATGCAGTGCAAGAAGCAGTCAGATCTGGTGTTCACTTCAAAAACAAATCAAATGTTACCTGGATGAGCAATGACTAGTGAACACTTTCAGCTATAGCCAGAGAGGATAATGTGGCTAAGTAGTGCAAACCAATTCAGTCTAAAAATTGTCAGAGTTGTAAGTTTCAGGAGGAGATTTACAATGCTTCTGCAGTCTGGCTTTAGCCTTAAAAGTTAGGGTGGAGACTGTAAAGAATTGGCAGCTGATAACAGAAATGGAATGAAATCAAAATATCTATCCTTTGTTTATTCATCATCTTGAAATATTTATAATGGTCCAAGTAGCCCTCCACCCACCAAAGCTCACACTTGAGCTTTTAAACGTGTGTCCAGATTCAAGACTGGCAACATCTTGAGTCCATCTCTGGATTAACCCAAACCATTCTACTTTGACCATTAACAGATACTTCAACAAAATGAGACCAGAATCTCAGCTAGCATCAGCTTTCTATTTGCTGTCTAAATCCAAATTAAGATTAGGTGCTACGAGACAAAAATAATCCCTAATGAACCTGAGAAATGGCATCCCAAGTGAAGTCATGCAAAGCCTGACTTCAGCCAACAGCCCTTTGTTCTAAATGTATATGTATATGTATATGTATATGTATATGTATATGTATATGTATATGTATATGTATATGTATATAAATACACACATAAAAAAATTTAGGGTCAACTGCCCTTAACAGAGCAAAGTATCTTACAATACCTTCCTAACTGGATTTTAAGACTCCGTCTGATTAAGTTTAACATTTCCCTCTACTCTAATTTTTTTTCTTTAAAAAAGAACTGTACACATAGAGTCCATATTAAAATCACGAGTGTCCACAATGCTCCTAGAGCTTACATCTGCTTTTTTTATTTTTTTTCTCTTTAAGGAGATGGTTGCCAGTAAGAAAGATTACATGTTGCCTTGGATTTTCCCAGAATATATCTCCTGGATCCAGCACTATAGTTCAGTCTTTTGTACGCATGGAGAGGGCAGCTGGAACATTTCAGATACAGATGTGAACCTCCCCAGAGTTAATTATTCACATTATTGTTTGCATCTTCAATTTGAGTTACCCAGCCTGTATTAAAATCCTGCATACTATCCACTAGTTTTGGTGCACCAGCATCTTCTGGGAATTTCTGGCTGCAACTACTGATTCATATCTAAATTCCCAGGCATTTTTTCATTTGTGCAACTGGTAGTGAGATTGTGAACACACAGGTGGGGGGGGGGGGGGGGGGGGGGGGGAACTTCTACCAGAAAAGCAGTTATTTAAACAATTAGCAGCACAGAGGAGAGACTAAAGATAGCTCTTCTAAAAACTTTTAGCTGCATTCCTTATTCTCCACTGCCTGCAGGCATCCCCTCCCTCTGGTGATCTGAAATTCCCAGCCCTGCAGATTGTTGTCTTGGTGTACTATTTTTGCTGAAACTATCAAAAGGTTTTTGTATGATGACACTTTCTCCCAGACCTGAACAGCTCACTCATTCCCTCCATATCCTCCTTGCACTTGCTACAGAAGATCTGTGAGGTGTTTTTGGTGATCTATTTAAGACTTCTTTAACATTGAATGCTCTGGTTTCATGGTCTGACAACTGATTGATAAGTTTTCTTTTGTGGGCTGAGAATGACTGACCTTTTCCTCTGGGATTCCCATTATAGGCTAGCCCCATGTCCTCTTTCTTGGCCAAGTGCCATGGGAAAGACAGCTTGCAAAGACAGCTCAAAGAATGATGTATGAATTTAAAAAGAAAAAAAAAAAAGAAAGAGGAAGAAGGCAGCTTTGAAAATCATTCAGCATGACTGTGCACACATACTTCAAGACACATTAGTCTTTTTATCCTGTAAGGATTCTTTCTCACATCTCTCTGTTGACCTTGAATGTTAAGATGAGCCTTGTTTTAAATAGGTTTCCCTGGACTTGTCTGATCTTCAGGTACTTTTTTTAAAAAAATTATCTACTGGGATCAATTTTCAAACAAAATCCATCATACTCAAGACATGGATTTCCAAGTTCACAAGCCATTACTTAAGTTGGAAGTAGGAATTGAAGCAACTGCCATGGGCTACCCTGAAAGTTATGCAATCTTGTCAGTGCCTCAGAGGCCATCAAGACCATTACTGGGGAATGGCTAATGGGAGGATGAGAGGAAGGAAGAGCCAGCTGCTTAAGATGTGAGAAAGTCACTCATGCTCCCTGAGAAATTTCTTGGATTCCCTCTGATTCAATTAGGTGTTTTTCCTCTACCAGTTACTACAAAGGTACAGTTTCATTAAGAAGTTGGTAGCTTATAGAACTGCATTATCTGCCTCATGCCCATACCACATTTCACCCAGAACTGTGCATAAGTCAAACTCTGAAACTTGAGATTCCAGAACGGTCAGAGGGGGGAAAACAACCAACAAAACAAAACAAACAAACAAAATTAATTAATCAAATAAATAAAAATACAATCCAAACAAACAAACCATAAATAAATAAATAAAGCAGTGACAGCAGAAAGGTACAAGAATGACTGCTGAAAAAAAGCTACTGAAATACCTTGCAGTGGGGGAATAGCAGAAATGAAAATAACACTGCAGAATATTCAGTCCAACTCCTGCACAAAAAAGTGACTAAAGTTATTCAGGCCTAAAATTTGCAGGCTGGACAAGGGCTCCCAAAGCATTGGGATTTTTATCTAGTCATTAAATACTTTCTATGAGAAGCAATTCCTCAGAATCCCTCAAAGTTGAGGACTCCCAAAACATTGTACAAATTAAGAATTTAAACTTACAGACACTTTTCTATCTCTGTTTGCACATTTCTTTCACTGGATTTTTGCATGGATTTCCTTTGGGTTTATCCTAGACTTGTTATATTTGTATTAGGAAGAAGTATTCCAGTTGTTCTATGAACCTGTCACAACAAGGGAGAACAGAGAGAGGTCTGGGAAAGCTTTGGGATAGCCATTTCCTTGGAGGATTGCTTAGGAAACTGTCAGTGTATATTTTGTTAAACATTCAAAGGTGATGGGCAGAAATGGAAGGAGATATTTTTCTCTCTTACACATTAACCAAATACCTCCCCAGACACAGCAAGATGCTCATCATACTACTCCTGATGAAACACATGCAAGTGCAGTGCTCATATTATTTACAAATTCAAGCACCTAGGGAAGTCTGCAGAATGGCAGCCTGAAGCTAGAACCATTAATCTATCTTGCTCCTATAATGTCCAGACCTAACACTGTTCAGAGGTCAAGTCATGTACTGGGAAGTATTTTTGCTATCTGCTGGCCATGATCAAGAGAAAACTCTTTTTTTGCCATAAATACTAAGAAGATATTAACAGGAGCAATCATAAAAGCGAAATACATCTTGTGGTGTCATTGCCACAATCCATATTGGGTTCAGACATAGGGTGGTCAGATTTTTATTAGAGATGAGTCAATTCTGGGGCCTGTCAAAAATAACTTGTTCATCTAGAAGGTCTGCTGAGTTTGCTACTACTTTTGAGCAAACCTAAAAGATTTGGCAAGGAAAAATTTCATAGGAAAAAATATTATTAAATCCTACGGTGTGGGCCTGAAAACAAAAGAAATGCAGCCATATCAGATTATTTGAATTTTATGCATACCTGCGTTATCTGATGCTGAACATTATCATCTGTAGAAATACTTAACTCTTATCTCATATGATTTTTGGTAGAAATGAGTCTGTTTAAATTTAGATTTAAATTTTTACCAAGTTTAAGGGTTAGATATATGTTCTAGAAATATCATGACAAGGCACAGATCTGAACTACCTGGAAGTCCTTACACAGCTGTAGATGAAAAAACAAATATCAAATCCAGCTGTTTGTTGTCAGACCACCAAGCCCAGAATCACAGGCATTTGTTTGAACTCCAGTCAATACTTGTTACCAATGTGAATGAGAGATATAAAATCTGATTTCTTTCTTCCATAATTCTTTTTGAAATTAGGGGTAAAAACACTTACACAAGTTGAGCTTTGGATTTCCAGAAAGAGAGAATGAGTAATTTCACTGAATAAACAATAACCACTGTAACAAAAGCAAAATGGCAACAGTGGAGGGGTAAGAGTGGTGAAAGTTCTGCATGCAGACATTGACATCTCATATTTGTTATACTGTTTGGCTATATCAATTTAAACCAAGACATGGCTTCTTCTGACTGGCCTAGGAAGTGCGCAAAATGCTGTTTCCAACAGGACTGAAAATGGCATCAGAGTTTCAACAGGAGTAGTAGACAGTCTCAAGGATTTGATCATAGTGTACACAGAGGAAGAAAAGAACTTTACTCATATTAGTAAAGGACCCAAATATACCTGATGAGCAGGGGTACCTTTCTCCAGCATCAAAGGCAATGGAGCAGCATGAAATTCAAACATCTGAAAAGCCTAATGGCTGAAAATTAAAATAAGCTGTCAGTCTGCTAAAAATGATTTTTAATTCAAAATAAATCATACTAACAATTTACAGATGTTTGGAAAGGAAACGTTTAAGTTACTTGCTTTCAAAGCCCGAGCCCTCCCTACCTTCAGTATTCCACTTGCATTTTAATGGTTGTGGTGGCTTTCTGCCACTGCCTGCTCCTTTCTGATGCACAGCACAAACCTCATGAGTCAACAGGTCTTGTACTCACCCTGGAGTCTGAATTCACAAAATCTCTATTATCTTCAGGGTAAAGAAGTGGAAACGGGGAGAGAAACCCAACAGTCTACTATCCCTTAAGAGAAAGAATATATCAAGACCATATATAGGTATGTGTATATATATAAAATTTAGTGGAATTGTGGAAATCTTAAGTAGTAAAATAGATCCTTACAGAAAGAATTAGAGCACACAGATCTTTTAGGATTTATGCTCCTACTTTCTAAAAGCACATGTATGAAACCAACCTGTATTGACAAGCCAGAAAAGGAACCTCAGATTGTCTTTGAAGCTCACATGTCCAATGCTTTCAGCTCTGAGGGAAGCTGTGTGGCTGGCGGATAGCAGGAAGATAGGTCAGTCCCCATTGCTGCACCACTGGCTTTGTCTCTGCTCCCTCCACCCAGGCAAACCTTAGGTGAGGACCATCTTTTTCATCCACTGGTACTTCCACTAATGTTGTACAGTTTATACTGTTCTTGCTGCTCAGGGTCTTTCTTTATATTATTTCCTCCATGATGGAATTGATGGGAATTCTTCCACTATTAAATTTTTTTCCACAAATATTTTGTCTCTCCAATTAAAAAAAAAGTGCATTAATATCATCATGCTAGTGTTGATCTAGTGAAAATTTTTATTCTGCTGGTTCTGTTATCTGGGAGAAGACAAAGAAGGGAAGGGGAGACTTTGATACAGCCAATTCATCATGAAGGACATGAATGCAGCTGGGAGAAGCAAGCCTCAGCTGACTAAGACTAAGTGCACTGGCTTCTCCCCAGTGAACATATCACTGTGGGTCTTTCTTCAAAAATGAACTTTGGAGCCTAAATCACACTTGAAACATGTTCAAAATTACCCTGGAAACATTTACAACATCAACAGTAAAACTGCAGGGAAAACTTTTCTAAATCAATCTCTTATGCATTTGTGCCACCTAGTGAACAAAACGCAGCTGAGGTCCTTTTGTGAGAGGGAAGACAAACCGTGGTGTCCTCAGAAATGCTTGTTGTCTCTGAAGTGTGCTTTGGTGGCTCACTGGGTTAACTTCCTTCATCCATCGCTGTTGGGCTGCCAGTTTCAAACCCTAGAAGGACAGCAAATGAATGTGACCTGACAAAACAGAGCCACAAAAAACTCTTCTGTGTCACGGGGAAAAAAATTCAGCTGGATCTCGCTCTCATCCTCTCGCAGTCCCATAAGTGACATTAGAAGTAAGTGTGTGTAACAGAGTAATGAGCAACTCAGAGTCATTCTGGGTTCATATATAGAGAGTGTAACACCTAAATTTAAACAACTGGTGTCTGCTATTCTGCAAGGGGAATCTTAATATTATTCAAATTAATATCCACTTGGACTGTAAAAACCATACTGGTATTATCCTGGGACACAGTTTCCTATACAGCTCATTGCTATTTTGGGACCATAATACATTATGAAGACATAGCATTATTCATAGTAATAGCAGCCTTGAGGCCCCAGCCAAAAACAGGGAAACTTGAGCATGGCTATGATTTACAGCCTAATCCAATAAGAAGGGGGGGAAAGGAGAAATCCTCGTTTTATAGATGAGAGCTATGAAGTTACATAGTCAGGCAGGACATGTTTATGCCATATATTTTAGGCCAAATCCAGGGTCTGGTGATGATAATGAGTTAGTGTCTGGGTGTATACAGGGTACTGTATGCATGCCTATGAGGTTCTCTTGTCTCTGGCGTCACGCTCCTGCATGGCTTCCAGGGCTGCTCAGACAAGGGGCTAAGGAGGCTTGCAAAGATTCA
This sequence comes from Cinclus cinclus, assembly GCF_963662255.1. Taxonomy (NCBI): domain Eukaryota; kingdom Metazoa; phylum Chordata; class Aves; order Passeriformes; family Cinclidae; genus Cinclus; species Cinclus cinclus. Next base: position 93,580,815 of record NC_085048.1, read on the forward strand.
AAGCCTGAATAAGTCTCCTAAAATGTTAGTTGATTTTGGTTTAGTTGGTGTAATTTAAAGCTTTAGCTGTGGACCTTGTTTCCAGATTCCAGGCCAAAACTCCTAACTAAAAGTTGTTTCAGTATTTTTCTTTGAGCCAATATGTCTATTAAACAACAGCAATCAGACCCTGTGAAGGATGTTTGTTTATCAATATTTCAAATGTAGCAACTATCCAAGCACTGACTTTCTCTGCAAAGAAATAAACTCAGTTGCAGGACAAGCAACAGCTCCACATGCTGTAAAAGAGTGCCATCTAGTGCATTCTGGATGTTAGACTCAACAATTTTTTCCTAGAGAGAAAACATCCTGCAAGCAACTGCCGAACACATATTCAACACAAAATCTCTGATTTCGATTGTCTGTAAAAGTTAGGTCAGGAATATGCAAATTAATTATATCTGTTCAACTTTTGAGTTCTTTCATTAAATGGTTATGCAGAGAAAACATTTTCCTTCCAACAAATTCACAGTCACCCTCAAAATTAGGCATATATTTATTGCAGCAGTATCACAGACTGTGTACTGAATTTTTCTAAGAGTAAAATAATCAAAGAAGACTCACGAGTGAGTCTCAAGTAATGAGACTGGTTATGATTGCTCATTAAAACCTTCTGATAAGGCATTTATAAGAGCTAAACACCCAAATTTACAAACCACTGTTTTGCTTCTGAGAGCAATATTGCGATTAATTCAGAAAGTCTAAAGATGCTGCTTATAGAACAGAAGAGCGTAAAAATAAAACCTGCCAGAGCAGCACCAGATGATCCTCAGCACACCTGCAAGCAAACCCATACTGGAGAACCCAGTAGAGCATTTCCCAAATTTTCCACATCTCTGCCATGATAAGACAAGCTTAGAGCTATGCAAGGCAAAGGAAATGTTGTGTTATAAGAGTTTCATCTGTAGGAGTCTGGCGCATTGCAAAATTAAAACACCCTTTAGGTTGGACAACAGCCAAGCTCCTGCCCATGGTACAAGATAGTGCATGACAGTTCCCAAAAGGGATGTGTGTCCATGCCCCCAAAGCCCTGTCACAGAAGGGTCACTGTTCCTTAGTGCCCAGAGGAAGCTTTCTGCACCTCCCTGCTCCTGGATGCCCCACCAGGTCCTTCAAGACACTGGTTACCACTGTAATTTGAAAGGTGCTGGATGCCCCATAAGGAAGCACATACAATCCCTCAAAAAAAAAAAAAAAAAAAAAAGGAGAAAATTCAGAATTTGTCATTGCAACTCTTTGGTAAAGGCTGTATTATTTTTAGTCCCAGATCTACATCAATATCTTCAGCCTCACTTGTCTGAGATGTGATTTCAGCAATTTTCATGTGGTGTATTTTTCATGCCAGAAATATTGCTATGCTAGAAGTGTACAGGCTGTAACACTGATAATTCAATAGGCAGAGGTCTTCTCCTGAACCTGTAATGATCCAGCTTATCCACACTCATGGGAAGGACCCTGGTACCACTGGAAGTCTCTGCCATTCCACAAGGTGCATAATCTTAACTGTGTGCCCCAGTTTAAGGGTTCTGGGGCTGTTTAAGCAAGACCAGAAACGTCAGCTCAGGTGTCTTGGATTAAGTCCAGGTACATAATTGCATTCTTCCTGTCTACATTTCCGTTTTGCTTTTTGTTGGATAAAATATTCCTCATGCTGTAGTCTAAATCGTGGTTTGCTGCTCTGTATGCTAAAAAGCTGCCATATTCCACCCCAAAGTTGGCTGTATTCAAAGGATGGATTAACTGTTCTTTATATATGCAGTTTGGAACTGGATTGCCAGGTCCATTGTGTGTTTTAGGATCACTGTTATTTAAAATAGTGGTTTACCACTGGTATCTTCCCCTTTTACTCAAGTCTCAAAAGAAGCATATGAAAAATAAACCACTGCAGAGAGTAGGTTAATATCCACAATGAGCCAAAGTCAGTGTTTGGTTTGAGTCTGATTGCTGCAATGTTTTGTTGGAGGGGGCTGGGAGGGAAATGGCCTCTTCAGAATTAAGGAAAAAATAATCCATTTACATCACAGAAAGCTGGAATCACATCAAAGGCTGTGAAAGCTCAGAAATTGGCAGCTTGAGACCCACTAAGAACTGAAATGAATTTATACCTTTTTTTAATAAAGCTGGAACAATGATTCAAACAACTTAATCCCTTAGCAATTTCACAACCTTTTGTTATTTTTCAGAAGTCTCTCTTGTCCTGGTGTGTCAAATCACCCATTTAAATCTTTTGCATATTTAGGACTAAATTGTGCTCTCCTAAGTGTTTGATGCAGTTGAATTCAATCTGTTTGGGAGAGATGCAGAGCTTGGACTCTGGCCTTGTCACAGAGGGAATGCCAAAGTGGTGCAACACACAGCTCTGCCCTCTGCATAGTTATGCTCTGCTGGAGACTTTCAGAGCAAGTCAATAAACCCTCATTTTTAAAATAGTAGGAACACCAACCTACCTCCCAGGAGATCTTAAGCACATCCATGTGACAAAGCCTGTCTGGTATAAATGGGCCACCACAGGCTCACTGACCTTTCTGAATCAATGCACATGTACATATATAGATATAGATGATATAGATATATAGATATAGATATAGATATAGATATAGATATAGATATAGATATAGATACAGATACGCATACGCATACGCATACGCATACGCATACACATACACATATACATATACATATACATATACATATACATATACATATACATATACATACATATATATGCATGACCTCTTCAGCCCAAAATTGTCGGTAAAGAAACATTTAGATGCAGGATGACTGATGAGATGTAGCATCTGAGCTGAAGTGTAGTGTATGGTTCTTTGGTGCCAGAATAAATGTTCTGGCTGGATCCATGGTGCAAAAAAAAATGCCAATGTCCAACTCCAGATGGGGAAAGGGCACTAAGGCACAGGCCTCGGAACCCATCTGCCCAATAGGGGGGTGAATCTGTGGCATACCCTCTCGCAGGTTTCACCTCAGCACAGAGTATTAATAAACCAGCTGTGATCCCTATTTATTGCCCTTTTGAAGGTACCTCAGTAGATGGCTGAGAAGGTAATTCATGAGAGCAGGAAGGAGCCTGATCTTGTAGTTAAGCACTTGACACACTTAAAGCTGCAAAGAGGATTATCTGGGCTCTTTCCTCCTTTTAGGGGCCTGTTGAGGTGCTGCTTTTTCCACTGGAGGTAAAGGAAATAACCCAGTCAGTCCCAAATAACCCCTTTCAGACAGAAAGTTTTACCATCACTTCAGTTGCTGATTTCAAGTTCTTAATTGCAGGCCTGACACAGCCAGCCCAGCTGCTGCTAACACCAGTGTGCTTCCTGAAGTAAACACCTCCCTTTCCCTGAAACTATGGGATGAAACTCTAAACACACAAGCAAGTACATGCCTGTGTTGGTTTTCTGCAATGTTAATCCTGATTGATCCATGCACATTCTTGGTGTAAATTTACTTTTGAACATTTCCTCTGTTGACAGCCATCTTTACTAACCAGCAGGATCCTGCTATCCCCCTGTAAGGGCTCAGGATTCTTGTGTTGCCAAAATGACACCTTTGAACAGGGGGACTGCATCACTTTAAGAGCAGGGAAGGGGATAAAGAGCATCCCAAGCAGCTCTTCTAGATGTAGGTGAGAGAGATTGCTCACAGCTTCTACTGAGAATCATGAGAGTACATGGAAAAAGATCAGCTTCTGCGCAAGGCCATGTCCCTTGATACCTCACCTGCCACAGATAAGCATCTTAAAAGAAGGTAAAATAGATTTAAAATGTGCCAAGATCTCACAAGAGCCCTTGCTAATGCACTCCTTTCTGATTTTAATGCGTAGTTCTAACCCACAGAACCAGGTTCTAACCTGGTTCTCCCAAATCTCTCAGTTGAGAAGCATTAATCCCCAGGCATTTTGGTCATTCTTGTCCAGGAAGTACTTAGAGAAAAAGCTTATAAATGGATAACATTTTGGTTTCCCTCCACAAATGTTTCCAATCAATACACCACATTAGTCAACTGCCTCCTCCAGTTTTTGATTCAAGGTCGTGGTCTGGCTGACACCGTCACATTCAGATACAAACAGTAAGTGTCCTGCAGCAATGTCAAGCGAGGGTGCTTTACAAGCAGGATAATTAAAACAGTTAATTATTTGCACAGTGTCATAGGTGTGCCTAGCAATACATCGTTTAGACAAGTCCTTACCCCAAGGACCTTACAGTCTAATCTGGATGGACACTATTAAAGAACAACCCAAGGAAATAAGAGCAGAAGCGAGGCGAATTTGAGCCCGTCTCCTATTTTGTCTGTGGCACATGCCGACCCCTGTGAGTAGCCCCGGTTGCTGCTGCAGTTGTTTTCCAGCGGTGTCTCCGTTCCTGAGGCCGCTCGGGCTCATCCTGCCAGCCTTGGCAGAGCTTCCAGCGCACCCTTCTCTATGGGGGTGGCACCTCGTGTCTGTGAGCTCGTGGCATCCTGCAGTCCCTGGGACCAGTACTCTGCCAGCTGAGGTAGACCTCTCCTTTTTTGTGTCTCAGAAAACTAAGTATTCCTTCCCCCCAGAAAACATTTTACTGCCTTTTCCTTCAGAGCATAAGGTGCTCATAGGATCATAGAATCACAGTTTATCCTGAGCTGAAAGGGGCCCACAAGGATCACTGAAGTTCACGTCCCAGCATTGTCCAAATGTTCCATGAGCCCTGTCAGGCTTGGTGCTGTGACCACTTCCAGTGCCCAACTGCTCTCTGGGTGAAGAAGATTATCCTAATGTCTAATCTCAACCTCCTCTGACATAGCTCCAGGCCATTTTCTCAGGTCCAGTCACTGGTCCCTAGATCATGAAGAAATTGGGTCCAGATGATGATAGTGTGTGGCCAGTACTACATTTTGACATAGTGACAAGGCAGCAGCCACAGCAGCGTTACGAACTTCTGGAGCTCTTAGATATATTACAATCCAGCCTGGATCCTAAGGCAGAAAAGAAACTCCTACAGCCAAGGTGCACTCCTGACAGGCACTTCTGAACCCACAAAACCCTCCTTGTGTGAGCAGAACCAGAACATCCACCTTCATCTGTTTGACTGCATCCTTTGATCATATACTTAGTTACAAACACCAGCAACATCTTTTGGAAGAATTAACTCTGTAATGCAGAAAAACTGCCTGAGTGAAGATCCGAAGCAGCCCTCAGCAAACTGAGGAAAAAGACCATGAAGATTTGGGAAGACTTCTTAAGGAAATCTTTGAAATTTGAAATAGCAGCAAGAAAGGCCACAGATTTAGTATTTTGCCAGGGAAATCTTCCTAGTTTCCCATAGGAGCCCCTGACAAAATTTTTCTGGTACCAGAGATAATTCTTGCTTGCATTTCCATGAAATAAACAAATTAACACAATTTTACAGAGAACCAACAGGCTCTTTGTTCATGCATGTGCCCAGGAAATCTCAGTTCAAAAATCTGGGCTATCCCAGTCACACAGCTCAAAGGAAGAGATTAGGGATGTCCCAGCCAGCTGAACAGCAAATGTTTATTGCATAAGAAAATTGTGGTGATGTAAATATTGTTGGGTTGCTAAGGAAATTATAAAAAATTTCACACCCTATAAATGTAAATGTGTACACATCTTTAGACGAAGACATCTCTATGGCTTTGGGACAGAATGTGAAAGACATGTTGAGCCTTAAAATATGCTTGAAAATATACAGTGTGATACTGGAAAATCCAGACAATCCATTAACCTTTTACATGTGTATGCATATACGTAGTCATATGTGGACAAAACCAGCAAAATGAATAAAATACTCAACACCTACAGTTTAAATCAGTTTTATATGGACACATATGCTTTGTTTTGTTTTGTTTTGCTTTGCTTTTTTCATTTTTACTGAAGTAAGTTTTAATTATATTTTAATAAATTTAAAAGAAAAATCACATCTTAAATACAGGCTATGGGGGAAAAAAAAGCATGAAGAAGATAAAAAATGGTTCCAAACTCAACACAAAAACATGAAGATATATTCCACTTGCTCAGAAAAAAAAAAGAAAAAAAAACATAGGAAATGTCTCACTTCCAAAACAACCTTGCCCATTTCTGTTTAACTTTTGTTTTCTTCTACTCCCTCCACTCAAAACTGTGAAGGAATACTTTTTAGATATACACACACACTCTTACTACACTCCTGAGTTCTCCAAACCCCAAAAATGAATCACCTGCAAGCAAATTTTTTTCCCATTTCTAGAGAAGCTTCCCATCACCCTCCCATTAGCAACTGATTCCTTTTTATCCCTCTCTTTTTAATTTGTACCATAGAATCCCATGCTTAACATGTAAAATTTATTCCTTATTGCTCAAGTCAAATCTGTACATTTCTTTACCTATATCATGGACAACAAGGATTGTTGACACTTATTCCTCAGTACAAGAGCACAGTAGATTATGCACTGCATCTCTCAGCTTACACTGGCACAATATTAATAAGGATGCTACACCACCACCTGACTAATGCAAACCCAAAGCCTGCTTCTACCATGATTGCTTTGCAGTTCTTTGTGTAGTGTATGGGCAATATTAGACAGTATAGAACAACATTACTCAGCTTCAGTGTGGATGAACCTGAAGAACTGAAGCTATAGAAGTCAGGAAGTCACGTTCAACTTCCCATGCTAACACCAAGAAAACTGAATCTTTAACTTCATGCTTGTCACAACTGCACCCAACTGTCCTATAAAAATACACAAAAGATCACAGTTTCCTGAACTCTACTCAATCCAGTCATATTTCTGGGGAAAGCTATGTTCATAAATCAGTTGGCAATTAACGTTTTTCCCCATTAAAATATATTTATGCATCTCTTGGAATGCCTGAGCCTCACATTGTACATCATGCAGAGTAACATCATGCTACAGATACCAGATCTAGCAATGATCTGGATGCCTGTATCATATTGCCATGTAACAAAAGAACAGTGAAAACATACCTGGCAAACCAGTATGATCACTTATGTAGCAAATAATTCTTTTTCTTGGTCTACATTAATATCTGAAGCATGCAGTTTAATAAAAACCAGCAGAAATAAATAAATATGCCATGTAAACTAACTTTTCCCAGCCCTTCCATGCTTTATGGACAGTTGGAACTCCTTGGAAAATACATTGAAGACAATTCAGTTCCAATATGAAATAAAATTTCAACCATTTACATTTTTTTAAAGAATAGAAATTTCCGGTATCTTTTTTTCTATGTCCATGTAAAGAAAAAAAAAATGCCTATAAGAAACAAAGCAATTAACCATTTTTTCTCTTCTCTCACCCTATTTTCTCATAGAGCTCCAGAGGAGAGCTACTTTAGATAGGTGCCAAAAATAAAGCACTTCCAGAAGTCAAGGCGAGTATGATCTTAGAAGAAATTCTGTTTGCTCCAGAAATACCAGCGAAGGGTTTCCAGACAAGCTGCTGAAAGTCAGGAAGACTCAGCACTTTTCTCAAAGTTTTCTGGCAAACCCATGCTGGGAAGAATTGTGCTGTACCTTAAGACAAGATCCTGAGGTTTCACCCCAACAGTGTAGTTAGCTACTCTGTTTAGGTCAGTATCATACCTGTCATGACTCACCAAATTCAGCATTTCTCATAATGAAAAGCCATGTGAAATCTTTAATATTTTACCATGCTTACATTTCATTACTCCATCTCTAGAAGGAAATCACAAAAAAAAAAAAAAATTCACAGTTGCTATAGAAATAGCAATGCTCTTCATTCAAAACTACTTACATCTTGTTGGATGCTTCCTGCTGAGAAATAAATTAACTTGTCATCATCAAACTAAATAAGCAGCATATTGTTCATTAAAAGCTATTAGTATAGATTTTTTTCTTTTTAATTTCCATGCTGAATTGGAAGCAGTTGCATTCACAGCTGTCCTTCATCCACATTGGAAATATGGAGGTTATCAGTAAGTCAGTTAAGATTTTCTTTTTCTCCCCAAAATAAGTGGAGAATACACTATCTTGTGCAACTTGGAGAGCACAGAACTTTTCAGAATTTGAAAGACAACATAGGCATAAAATGTTTTCCAAGGAAACTATTTGCAATAACCTCAAACAAATGTTAAATGAAGGAAAGCAGATTGTGCAACAAAAACACAACTAACTTTGTAGTAAAAGTCTATTCATATTAATAATATCCAAGTACATGCATAAGAAGAATTTACATGATCCAGGGTATGCTTTGCAAATAATATTCAGTATTGCTAACACAATTGTATTTGGATTTTACCCCCTGTACATGTAAGCAGCTAACACCATTAATATCAAAATGCCCATCAACTTACAGAGTTATGTATCTGCAGCTGAAATGCTTAAGTGACCTGGGAACGTTCCCCACTTCTCTCTCAAAGCCTAAATGCAGAATAACAGTCTTCATGGGCAACAGGTGAAGAGTTACAATACTGAGAATTCAAATTTTTCCTAAGCTTTCAAGAACATAAGTAAAAAAGTTTTAGAATGTTTCAGGACAGACAACTGGAGACATGTGAATTTGGCACTTTCTTGGGCACAGTCCTAAAATTCAGGAAAGGAAACATTGTTTGTAGCTCTGTTTCTCTTATGAACATCTGCCCAATCATGGTTGAAAAAAGACATCCAAATACACTCCAGCTTTTCAGTTGGATTGTAAAATGTTCTCTGCCAAAAATGAAAAGGACATTGTTGCAAGATGAGCTGCTTTTGGCTGCAGGGATTATCTTTTATCGGTTTTATGTCAGAACCATCTCTCAAAAACTAAATATCAAAAATGTAAACATTCACAATAGGCAGCTGTTCTGAATTTGGAGAACATCAGCTTCTGTTGGACAATGGTTAACTGTTTGCTAAAGATTTTTTATACAGAAAAAATGTAGTTGGTGTTTTTTGCAGGGTGTATTGATTTCCATGGCCATCACTTCCTTGAGCACAAACACTCTGCCATAGTGGTGTCCTGTGAATGGCTCTTGAAGCTGCTCTCAGGAGCTACTAGCCTTCACTTTGAAAGCAGAAATAGTTTTTTATCACCGTGTACTCTGAATCTGATATGGAATCACAAAAGCAAGTTTAGAAGCTATTCTTGGTTTTTCCTGATCAAGTATTCTTTCTGATACATCAGGACCAAAGCAGTATACTGGGGAAGTCAAAGACCTAATCGAGTCACTCCAGTCCTGTAGATTGAAGTTCTCTCTGATGAAACACATTTTCTTGTGTCTTGGGCTGCAATGCAGGTTGTAACCAAAAGTATGTGTTCGATCACCCTCTATTGAAACCAAGTGGAGCAGTGTTCTTTATCTCTGGGGGATAGCCTCTGCTAATGGGCCATCTGTTAAAACCAGGTGGAGCAGTGCTCTTTATCTTTTCCACAACTCATCCTTCCTCCAGGAAAATATCTTCTGTTAATTGGCCATTGAGTTCCTCTGCATGACTGATAAAATTACATCATCACACTGGAAGATGCTCCAGCCAGGGGGAGGAACCAAGCATTCCTACCTGAAGATAATATGAGATTTGGAACATCAGGGAAGCCTTTTTCCACTGGATTACAGAGGAAAACTGGACCTTCCTACATCATCACTGGACCTTCAGAGAAAAACTGCACCCTTCTGCAGGACCACTGCTCCAACTGAACCATATCTGTCAATCCAGGAGGACTGCAGCCACCATTTAATGGGACTGCTACCAACACCCTGACTGACTGATGGGGTGTCAAGTTGGATTCTGACTCTGTCAGTGTTTTGGTTTTGGTTGTTTAGTTTTGTTTTGTTTTGTTGGGTTTTTGGGGTTTTGTGGGGTTTTTTTGGTTTTGCTTTTTATTATTACTGCATTTTTATCTTTGCTAATTTCAAAATTATAATAATTTGTAGGGAGGGGGTTTACATTTTCCATTTGAAGAGAAACTCCTGCCTTCCTTAGCAGACACCTGTCTTTCAAACCAAGACCTCTTGTTCTTGTACTCTTTCTTTAACAGCAAGATATATTTTTATTCTTCTGAAGGGATGAACTTATCCAGGATATTGGGATATTGGCCAGAACTACTCTGATGAGGTACAGAGGAGACAACTCAGACACTCAGCAGACCCTCGAATATGAAGACACCCACTTTCTTTAAGTGAGTCAGAAAAGCACCACAACTCAGTGGACTGAGACTAGGAATAGTCCCGATGATTACACTCCCCCTGGTTATAGCTAATTCTATAAATATAGTCATGAAATAATAAAAGGCACATTCTGACAACCTATCCATATTGCCTCCAAAACACAGACAGCAACATCTTGACTCTTCATCCAATTTCCCTATATGTTCAGTAGTTTTGGGAAAAAATTAGACTGATAAAATCTTTACAAACACATTTCCCTAAGAAAATTATTTTTAAACACTGAACTTTCATAAATGAAGGAATGCTTTCCTTCAACTCTCATCTAAAAGGGTACCCATGTCTTTTCATAACATGGGTACTTAAGTTCACTGCATTATGAGGTGCAAACTGTAATTAATCTTTCTTTCAAAGGGCATTCTTGTCTATAAAAATGGCTCTTCACAGATCTCTTCTATCTTCTCTTTCAAATGTTAAACACCAAATCCATTTGCACTATGTTTAATTTTATGGGACTTTGTTTCCTGCAACCCAGATCCTTCTCAGCCTTGTTCTCCAAAGACCTCTCATTAGCATCTCTCTTCCATGGAAGGTGATCCTCAGAAACAGACACTCTATCAGTGGGCAAACAATAGGAAAACTCTGACCAGGCATGGCTCTGTGAATGGTTTTCCATCAGTCATCAGTCTATCTGAAATGTGACAGAGACTCATCTCTGTGAGCCTCTTGATGGGCACAACAGGTCAAAGGGTGCAGGGGTTTCTGGAGTCCCCACCTAGGTGCTGTTCTTGACAAGGAGTTACACTGTCAGAGAAAGTTACTCCTTTCACCCAGTCTCCACTGCTGTCATTTTTGACTGTGATTACCTGAACACACATAAACCCACAGAGAGTGAATTTTGCGTAGTTGGAATTGAAATTGAATACTTAGTTAAAATATAATAATTTCTATTTAAATTATTTTAAATTTTAAATTTATTTTACTTTGTTCCTCTTGTTTCTTAAATGTTCATTATCCAAGTGTAACAAACTACAACTGTATCTGGAAAACAAAGGTAACAATAGGTTTCCATATACACAAACTAAGGAGTTTTAGCAAGATTATTCCATGTTTACTCCTTCATATTTTGTTCAAGACGGCCAACATCACTATAGGTGATACTAAGAAAATTTGTTTGGCTCGATCCCCACTTTCCCTGCAATGGGATGAAGATACCATTGTACATTTTATGGCAACCAGTCCAGGACAAGGAGAATGGAGCCTTCCAGAGGGCATTTCTCCAGCTGATGTGGCCAGCACAGACTGAGGTGTACCTGTATTTCACTGCACCTTCTGCAGGAAGAATTATTCAGGTTGGGCACTTCACTGCTCACCCACTGTGGCTGTGACCAGATAGGCTCCTGAGCCAAACACACATGTTTCCTGAAGCAGCCTTTTTCCAGAGAGATTCTGTTTTAGGAAGAACCTCAGAGGAAAAAAGGCTGCAGAGAACAGGGAGGCAGTGAAATTTCAAAAAGACAGTGATACCTTGTTTTCATGTGAGTTATAAGTGGGCAGTGACAGCCTCTGCCTGTGTCAAGACCTGTAAAGCCTCATGCCTCAAGAAAAGGGACCTAAAGAAAAAAGCAGGGAGCCTTCTTAAAAGCGCAGGTACTGCTAGGACAAGGGGCAATAGTTTTACAGTGGCACAGGGTAGCTTTAGATGGGATATTGGAAAGGACACTCTGAGAATACAGAAGAACAGCTGTGGGTTGCTCAGAGCAGCTGTGGTTCCCCATCCCACAAAGTGCTTGAGAACAAGTTTCTGAGCCAGGCTCTGAACAGCCTTGTCCAGTGCAAGCTCCCCCTCTGTGCCCAAGGCTATGGGGTCAGAGTTAGATGATCTAGAGTGGCCCTTCCACCCCAAACCATTCTATTCCTCACTGATTTGATGTTGCCCCTCCCGCAGTGGGCCCCCGTGTCACAGACCCCCATGGAGCCCAGAACACGGAACCCACCCCTCTGTGACATCAGCTCTGGGGACGAGGGCACCACGGGTAGCGCAGCTGCTGCGGGCATTGTAGCTGTGGCTGTGCTGCTGCACGGAGCAACAGAGCTTGCAGCTGACACGTGCCTCTGGCAGCCATGAATTGGCTCAGCTTCCTCGTCCTGCTCACCGTGGCCGGGCTGGCGCAGGGGACATGGGACAACTGTGGGTAAGTGGCCCCAGGCCCTGGGAGGGAGGCACGGCAACATTTGGGGCCTTCCCTGGAGAGCGCCCGCCTGTCCCCCATGGCCGGGCCACAGCTTCCCACCCACCATGGGGAAGCCTCAGTTCCTTGCCAGCAGCCAGGTGCTGGCACAGACAGACTCACATCCCATGGACTTCCCTGGCTGGCTGTGCGTGCAAGACCTTGTGGGGAGGGCAGAGGGCTGAGCTTCAGCCTGAGCCACTGCAGGCCATGAAGTAACAAGGAAATCTCTTTTTTCTTCCAGAGGGACCTGCGGGCTCCGGGCTCCACTACCTGTCTACAGCCCCATAACTTATTCCTACGGCAGTGTGGCTTATGACTATGGCTTGACACGCATCGTGGGAGGCACAGGTGCCATGGAAGCATCCTGGCCCTGGATCGTCAGCATCCAGCACCCCTGGTTACCAGACCTGGGGCATTTCTGTGGAGGGTCTCTCATCAGCACAGAGTGGGTCCTCACAGCAGCTCACTGCTTCGATGTGTTTAAGTAAGGAGGATCGGGGAACGGGGACATCCCCACAACACCAGCAGGTGCCCTGTCAGCAGCTCCACCTGCTATTCCCATCCCCTTCCCTCTCAGGCAGCCCAGCTGCCACATGGCTCAGGAGAAGCCTGGGTTGTGCCAAGGCCTCCTAGCAGCTTCCAGCTTGGCATTCCCCCAGCCTAAGGCGTGCAAGGGCACTCACACCTGCCAGAGCACGGCTCCCTCTCTGCCGTGCCACGCACAGGTCTGGCAACTGCCAGCTGCTGTGGCACATGGCTCTGCTTGTTCTCAGCCCTCTCTCCATCTCTTTTCCAGCAACATTAGCATGCTGTATGTGGTGATTGGAGCCACCCAGTTGACTCAGCCGGGCCCTGGGGCCGTAGTGCGCAGTGTCAAGCAGGTGCTGATACACCCGTACTACAATCCTGATGACATGAGCTATGATATTGCCGTGATGGAATTGGACCATCCTGTCCAGTGCAGCCCCTACATCCAGCTGGCCTGTGTGGCTCATCCCACCCTAAAAGTGTCAGAGCTGCAAAACTGCTGGATTGCTGGATGGGGAGCTGTGACTGCAAGATGTAAGTTCCAAGATGTAAGATGAGAGCTCCTGGGCCAGCTCAGCACACCAGGCAGAGGGTTTGGGCTTCCCCACAGCAGAGGCCCCATGCAGGATGCATGCCTCTGCAGAGATGGACCTGGCCTGCTCCCCAGAGACAGGCTGCAGGGACACAGTGCTCCAGTGCCTCTGCAGAGGGAAAGCCAAACCCTAGGGAAATGGATCCCTTCCCCAGAGAGATGAGGAGAATCGGCATGGTTCCACCAGGGGTTTATTCCTTTCTCTGCTCACAGCTCAAGATTCAAGTGATCGCCTCCAGGAAGCCAAGGTCCAGCTCATCGATGTCCAGCTCTGCAACAGCAGTGAGTGGTATGCAGGGAAAATCCACACCCACAACTTGTGTGCTGGTTACCCAGAGGGCAACATCGACACCTGCCAGGTAGGAGCATGCCATGAGCCACTCAGCCCCCAGCAGCACCAGCAGCCTGGGCAGCACTGCCCCAACACAGCCCAGGGCCTGCTTTGCACAGCCACTCTCTCACCCTCCCAGCCCCAGCTCCCCCCAAGTGCTCTGGGGGCTTCCCACACACTCCCCATCCACACCTGCCTGCCCAGTGCCTCCTTTGTGCCAGAAAGCCCAGAAAGCCCAGCTCATGCTCTTGGCAGCCCAGAGGTCCAGGTGCCAAACGTCCATCTTCTGCACATCCAGGAGCCCTGTGCAGAGAGCACAGAGAGAGCCCTACACTACAGGACCCCAAGCCATTCACAGCCAAGATTCTGCAGGCTCCAGCCCCTGAGCAGAGCCTTCCTCTGCCTGGAATCCAGCTCTGGCAGGGGCTGTGGGAGAGAAGGAGACAGCCCCAGTGCAGATGGGGGCCACCCAATACGTCCTTAATCCTCCTCTGCTCTGCTGCAGGGTGACAGCGGTGGTCCTCTCATGTGCCAGGACAAGAATGCTGACTACTGGTGGGTTGTTGGAATAACCAGCTTTGGAAAAGGCTGCGCCAGGGCAAAGCGGCCCGGAGTGTACACCTCCACTCAGTACTTCTATGACTGGATCGAGTACAATATGCGTCCACAGACAGTTGAAAGTGTTTCTTGAGCAGCAGGACAGGCAGGATCCAGGGCAGGCTGCAGTGCACCACAACCTTATCCTCCTGGGTTAATGCCTGCTGATGCAAAAGCAGCCTCAGTATCAAAAGCCTGATCTGTCCTGACCACACTCCTCTCCTGTGTGCATGCAGACACTGGAGTTGATTTAGGTGTTGAAATAAAGTTACCTTTGTTCAAAGAAAACCATCTTTTTGATTGAATTCTGACTCGTGAGCAAAGCAAGGACTGCCATACTCAGCACCTGCGGAATGAGCCTGAGGACACGAAGGGACAGAGTGGCTCCAAAGAGCTCCAAAGTGCCTGGTCAGAGAGAAGAGTGCTCACAGCCACCATGGGCTGGAGTAACGTGCTACATCAAGGCTAGGAAGGGGATAGGATAAATGCAGACACCTTGGGGGTGGGGCTCAAAGGCACATGGGCTGCTGAATAGAGCCCTGGTGTGAGCCTGGGCTAAAGGGAACAGGCCTGGGAAACTCCCAAGCAGGACAAGGGAAACTCCTGGCTCCTGACTGGAGTGCCAGTGCACTAAGGCAGAGCCACATCTCACAGGCAGTAAAGAGGGGTTGCTGTGCCAGGTGGTCACACTTCACAGATACTCAAAGGGAGAGCAGAGTGTTATTCTGGGGAGAGGAGCCTGGCAGGAACCCTGGGAGAGCACACTAGGAATGCCATGGGAGGCAGAGGTGAGTGGGCCGACAGCAGCTGCCACACCAAGGCTGTTCACTGGCATGGACAATCTGTGAGCCAAGGGAAAAGATCCCTGGGCTTGGCTCCATATTTGGGAGGAGACAAGGGCAGAGAAAGGGAGAAGTTGAGCAAGATGAGAGGGCTGTATAAGTTTGGCAAACAGAAGGAGCAATGGAAGAGCATAGACACAAACTGCAGCTTGGTGTGCTTCTTGGCCTGAGTGCTGCACATAATCACTACAGGATGGGAAAGAAACTTCTTATTTTAACTTGCTACTTAACAAATCATCTACAGACTGTATATAAATTCTCCCCCTAATTTTGTATCATTTCAATCAAACCTCAATATTTGGAGTGGTGGGAGTGGGAAAGAAAAAATGGGAGAGAAATGCCATGGGGAAGTCTTATTGAAGGGAGTTGCTATCCTTTCCAGGTGAAGGCAAGTGAACTTTGACTTTCTCCATCTAATGGAAGGCTTCAAAATGCCTTGGGTTAGGTGTGACTCCACTTACCCTTGGATACTCTTTTGGCTTCCAGACCAATGCAGTCCTGTGTCATGGTGGGTGGCACTCTTGGCTTTGTGTTAGTCAAGGTGGGCTGTGCTGAGAACAACCACCTTACATCTGTACTGGTCTCTAACACCCTGGCCTAAGTCAGGGGCTGCCTGCTTACTGAAGACTCTGAGTGCAAGAGTATTGTTGGGGGTTGGGTTTCTTTTTCTTTTACTTGTTGCCTGAGGAATTTTTCACATTGAAAAATCAATGCTAAGAAGCACTGATGACTGGGTACTTGAGATGGGGGAGGGGAACATGTCTGGTTTTTAGGAGTTTCTCTCAGAGGGACAGAGGCACCATGAGATTAGAAGCAGGTAAAAGGAGAGCAGGGGCACTTGCTCTTTCTCACTCGCTCTTGGCTTCAGAGGAGGAAGGTCACTGCTACCACCACCATAGCCCAGCCAGGAGCTGCCTTCTTCTGCTGCAATTAGATCCCACACCTCAGCTCTCCTAGGAGCCCCTCCCATTTCAACTTGCTTTTTCCAAGCAGCCTGCTGGAGCACTGAGACCAACACTGCCCCAAGATTTGTGAAGCAAATCCTCTTTTCCATCCCTTCCCATCTGGGACACAGCCACCATCCCCGCGTGCTCCCAGAGCCCGCGCCACAGCGCCCATTGCAGCCACGGGGGAATCACTGCACCCGCCCTGCCGGCCGGGAGCTACCAGCGCCCCTGCCGGCTGTGACGGGAACTGCACCAAAGAGAAAAGTGCCTGCGGCCAAGAGCGCTCAACAGGGTTCCTGCTCTCTTTGTTATTAACTGCACAGTTGCAGTTGTTTGTTTGCCTTGTTATACATACTAGTAAAGAACTGTAATTCCAACCCCCATATCTTTGCCTGAGAGGCCTTAATTTCAAAATTATGCTAATTCAGAGGAAGGGGGTTTACAGTCTCCATTTCAAGGGAGGACCCTGCTTTCCCTCACAGACACCAGTCTTTCAAGCCAAGACAGATTTTGGCATCCAGTGCAGGGCCTGAGGGCACCAAGAGAAAAGGGTGAAACAGGAGTAACAGTTCTTAAGTTACCTAATTCTTTGTTTGCTGAATTTAGAAACCTCATTAGGTGGCACCATGTTGTCCAGCTTACCCTAGTTCAGGTAGCATGTGGTCACAGCTATATTTCTCCCATTTTCATCCCCTTATCTAGGACCCTTATGGGTCCTATAATTAAGGCTACTGTGGCTATTATCCAGTTTGCTTTATGGGTTAATAAGGTGAGGAATTAATGAGTTTTTAACTTCCTCTGGAAGGCAGGCATATGGATTTAGAGCTATCACACATTAACTGTATGTTTTAGGGTTTATTTCAATAATGGTACTGACAGTGAGAAAATGACACCAGGGGAAATTATCTTCCAAACCTTTACACAGATTTTTGGGTCTACCCCACCAGTTTTCAGAGGGTTCAAATCTTCTCTAAATGCTAATGGTATCATACAGTGGCTGGTGTTGCTGATAGGCCTGTTCTATTTAGCAATCAGAGACAAGGGAAGATTGGCTTGGATAACCACCCTGATACCTACCCCAGGAAATAGGCATGCTGCCACAGAGACTGATCCTGCTCCACAGCCCACCTCAGAAATGAACCACCCGAATTGGGTGGGGGTCCTAGTGATAAAGATATGCAAGATGGGCCAGATGCTGATTTCCAGATTTCCCCAGCTGGTGAGAAACCCTCCCCCTGCCTTGAAAAGGGAGAGTCTGATGGTGCAGCATTGGAGCACACAGACAATACAGCCATCCTGGTTCCAGCTGAACTGCAAGGGCAATCACAACCAGCACCAGTCACCCCTATGGAAACAAAAAAGTGTAAGATGAAATCAGAGCAACAGGATAATAAAGAAAAGAAAGGAGGGCCCTCACAACCCGCAGGGAAGCCAGAAGTTGAGATCATCACCAAGTCACTCTCATATCAAAGTCTTTGTAATCTGCAAAAAGACATTGTTTGCAGGGACCTTAAGGCTTATACAAACTGGTTACTTTGAGTCTGGGATCTTATGGGTAAAAGTGTGAAACTGAGGCAAGGAATTTGGGACCCTTGACTCAGGACTCAGGTGTGAATAAGGCATTCATATGGGAACCAGGGTCCCTTTCCCTATGGGAGCGGCTTTTAATGAGTGTAAGACAAAGGTTTGTCCACAGAAAGAAAATGTGGAAGTACCATCATAGAATGCTGCAGCAGAGCCTTGAGGAAGGTATTCAACAGTTGAGAGAAGTGGCAGTACTGGAGGTACTCTTTGGGAGGGATGGACAACATGACAATGACCCCGACAAGGTCAGGTGCACAGGGCAAATGTTACGAATCTTGCAAACCTAGGGCCATCTCAATACACCACCTGTATTGCAACCATTAATGCTGATAACAACTGAGAGACAGTGGGGTCTGTCACCAACAAGCTTAGGAAATACAAGAGCATGATCAATGGCCTGATGCAGGCTCATGTCTCTGCTGT
The DNA here is from genome assembly GCF_963662255.1 of Cinclus cinclus. Classification (NCBI taxonomy): domain Eukaryota; kingdom Metazoa; phylum Chordata; class Aves; order Passeriformes; family Cinclidae; genus Cinclus; species Cinclus cinclus. The sequence goes on from NC_085048.1 coordinate 93,599,040, forward strand.
GATCAAGAGCTTCCAAGAGGAAATAAGGGAGATAAGGAAGAAGGTAAGAAAGAACAGTTCCCATATGGCACCAATGTGATTCACAGGCCCCGAAGTCAAAGCCCCATGTCCCCCAGCTAGGGAGAGAGGATACATCCCACGAGCACTGCTGCGCCAGACACGCTGGAACTCCAGTACGAGCTGGAGTCCAAGGCAGCAAAGTGGTACGCCACCACTGACATTGCCAATGCATTTTTCTCCATTCCTCTGGCAGCAGAGTGCAGGCCTCAGTTTGCTTTCACCTGGACGGGTGTGCAGTACACCTGGAACCGACTGCCCCAGGGGTGGAAGCACAGCACCACCACGGACTGATCCGTGGTGATCCAAGTCTGGATCAAGTCTGCACTGGAAAAGGGTGAAGCTCCTGAACATCTACAGTACATCGACTACATCATTGTGTGGGGGAACATGGCAATGGAAGTATTTGAGAAAGGAGAGAAGATCATCCACATTCTGCTGGGAGCCAGCTTCACCATCAAGAAAAGCAAAGTCAGAGGACCTGCCTGTGAGATCCAGTTCCTGGGAGTAAAGTGGCAAGATGGACAGCACCAGATCCCCACTGAGGTGATCAACAAGATGACCACAATGTCTCCACCAACCAGCAAGAAGGAAACACAAGCTTTCCTAGGTGCCATAGGCTTTTGGAGAATGCACATTCCTGAGTACAGCCAGATCGTGAGCCCTCTCTACCTGGTCACCCACAAGAAGAACAATTTCTACTGGGGCCCTGAGCAGCAGCAAGCCTTTGCCCAGATCAAGCAGGAGATCGCTCATGCTGTAGCCCTCGGTCCAGTCAGGATGGACCAGAGGTGAAGAATGTGCTCTACTCTGCAGCCGGGAACAAGGGCTTGTCCTGGAGCCTTTGGCAGAAGGTACCTGGTGAGACCCGAGGCCGACCTCTGGGATTCTGGAGCCAAAGTCACAGAGGGTCTGAAGCCAACTACACCCCAACAGAGAAGGAGATCTTGGCTGCCTATGAAGGAGTTCAAGCTGCCTCAGAGGTGATTGGCACGGAAGCACAGCTCCTCCTGGCACCCGACTACCAGTGCTGGGGTGGGTGATTAAAGGAAAGGTTCCCTCTACCACGCCACTGATGCCACATGGAGCAAGTGGATCACCCACATCATGCAGCACACCCATATTGGAAACCCTAATCGCCCTGGGATTTTGGAAATAATTACAAACTGGCTGGAAGGTGAAAACTTTGGTCTCACTGACAAAGAGGAGCAGAAACAAGTGACATGGGCTGAAGAAGCCTCACTATGCAACCAACTGCCAGCAGACAAAACACACTCATTTCATTGACAGCTCCTGTCACATTGTGGGAATGAACCAGAAGTGGAAAGCAGCCATATGGAGCCCCACACGACAGGTCACAGAAGCTACTGAAGGAGAAGGTGGATCAAGTCAACTTGCTGAACTCAAAGCCATTCAGCTGGCCCTGGACATTGCTGAAAGAAAGAAGTGGCCAAAGCTCTACCTTTACACTGATTCATGGATGGTAGCCAATGCTGTGTGGGGTTGGCTGGAACGATGAATAAAGGCTAACTGGCAACACAGGGGAAAACAAATCTGGGCTGCTGATGAGTGGAAAGACATTGCCACTCGGGTAGAGAAGCTACCTGTAAAAGTCTGCCATGTAGATGCCCATGTCCACAAGAGCTGGGCTAACGAGGGGCACTGACACAACCAGCAGGTAGATCAGGCTGCAAGGATAGAGGTGTCACAGATAGAGTTAGTCTGGCAACATAAGGGAGAATTGTTCCTGGCTCAATGGGCCCATGATGCCTCAGGTCATCAGGGCAGAGATGCTACCTATAAGTGGGCACGAGACCGAGGGGTGGATCTCACCGTGGACAGCATTTCCCAGGTTATCCATGACTGTGAGACGTGTGCTGCCATCAAGCAAGCCAAGCGAGTGAAGCCCCTCTGGTATGGGGGGCGGTGGTCCAAATATAAGTATGGGGAGGCCTGGCAGATTGACTACATCACACTGCCTCAGACACGCCAAGGCAAGCACTATGTGCTGACCACGGTGGAAGCCACCATTGGATGGTTGGAAACCTACCCTGTGCCTCATGCCACTGCTCAGAACACCATCCTGGGCCTGGAAAAGCAAGTCCTTTGGAGGCATGGTATCCCTGAGAGAATTGAGTCAGACAATGAGACTCATTTCAAGAACAGCCTCATAAACACCTGGGCCAGAGAACACAGCATCGAGTGGGTGTACCACATTCCTTATCACGCACCAGCCACTTAGAAAGTTGAATGGTGCAGTGGACTGCTTAAAGCCACCTTGAAGGTACTGGGTGGGGGGACTTTCAAGAACTGGGAGATAAATTTAGCAAAGGCCACATGGTTAGTGAACACCCGAGGTTCAACTAACTGACCAGGCCCTGCCCAATATGAGCCTGTTCCAATTTTGGGAACAGATGGAGATAAGGTTCCAGTGATGCACATGAGAGGTATGCTAGGAAAAACCGCTTGGGTAAATTCTGTCTCCAGCGAAGACAATCCCATCCACGGGATTGTCTTTGCTCAGGGACCAAGTTGCACTGGGTGGGTGATGCAAAAGGATGGAGAGACGTGATGTATACCTCAAAGAGACCTTGTTTTAGGGCTAACAACCCATGACACTGTGTCTGTATCCGTATCTGCATGTATATATGTATAAAATTAAGGTATTGCATGTATGTATATAATTTAAAGGTTTAAAATTGATGTGACGTATTGGTATAGGAAAAAACTGGGGTGGATAATGTAAGGGGGTGGATTTTTGTTTCATTTATTCATTGGCTGTGGAATTTTTCCTACTGACTTGCTAAGAAGCACTGATGACTGGGTACTTGAGATGGGGGAGGGGGAATATGTCTGGTTTTTGGGAGCGCCTCTTGGAGGGAGAGAGACACCATGAGATTAGACGCAGGTAAAAGGAGAGCGGGGGCACAAGCTCGCTCTCGCTCGCTCTTGGCTTCAGAAAAGGAAGGTCACAGCTACCACCACCATAACTCAGCCACGAGCTGCCTTCTTCTGCTACTGCTGGAACCTGCACCCCAGCTGTGCCAGGACACTCTGCTGCTTTCAGGTTGCTGTTTCCAAGTAACCAACACTGCCCCAGGGTTCATGAAGCTAATCCTCTCTTTTCCATCCCTTCCCATCATGCACACAGCAGCCTTTACCACTATCCCTCCATGCCCAAGGCTATGGGGTCAGAGTTAGATGAATTAGAGTGGCCCTTCCACCCCAAACCATTCTATGCCTCACTGATTTGATGTTGCCCCTCCCGCAGTGGGCCCCCGTGTCACAGACCCCCATGGAGCCCAGAACACGGAACCCACCCCTCTGTGACATCAGCTCTGGGGACGAGGGCACCACAGGTAGCGCAGCTGCTGCGGGCATTGTAGCTGTGGCTGTGCTGCTGCACGGAGCAACAGAGCTTGCAGCTGACACGTGCCTCTGGCAGCCATGAATTGGCTCAGCTTCCTCGTCCTGCTCACCGTGGCCGGGCTGGCGCAGGGGACATGGGACAACTGTGGGTAAGTGGCCCCAGGCCCTGGGAGGGAGCCATGGCAACACTTGGGGCCTTCCCTGGAGAGCGCCCGCCTGTCCCCCATGGCCGGGCCACAGCTTCCCACCCACCATGGGGAAGCCTCAGTTCCTTGCCAGCAGCCAGGTGCTGGCACAGACAGACTCACATCCCATGGACTTCCCTGGCTGGCTGTGCGTGAAAGCCCTTGTGGGGAGGGCAGAGGGCTGAGCTTCAGCCTGAGCCACTGCAGGCCATGAAGCAACAAGGAAATCTCTTTTTTCTTCCAGAGGGACCTGCGGACTCCGAGGCGTAGTGTCTGACTACGGCCTCATGAATTATTACTATGGCAACATAGCTAATGACTACGGCATGACACGCATCGTGGGTGGCGTGGGTGCCCTGCCAGGAGCGTGGCCCTGGATTGTCAGCATCCAGCACCCCTGGGTACCAGACCTAGGGCATTTCTGTGGAGGGTCTCTCATCAGCACGGAGTGGGTCCTCACAGCAGCTCACTGCTTCGATGTGTTTAAGTAAGGAGGATCGGGGAACGGGGACATCCCCACAACACCAGCAGGTGCCCTGTCAGCAGCTCCACCTGCTATTCCCATCCCCTTCCCTCTCAGGCAGCCCAGCTGCCACATGGCTCAGGAGAAGCCTGGGTTGTGCCAAGGCCTCCTAGCAGCTTCCAGCTTGGCATTCCCCCAGCCTAAGGCGTGCAAGGGCACTCACACCTGCCAGAGCACGGCTCCCTCTCTGCCGTGCCACGCACAGGTCTGGCAACTGCCGGCTGCTGTGGCACATGGCTCTGCTTGTTCTCAGCCCTCTCTCCATCTCTTTTCCAGCAACATTAGCATGCTGTATGTGGTGATTGGAGCCACCCAGTTGACTCAGCCGGGCCCTGGGGCCGTAGTGCGCAGTGTCAAGCAGGTGCTGATACACCCGTACTACAATCCTGATGACATGAGCTATGATATTGCCGTGATGGAATTGGACCATCCTGTCCAGTGCAGCCCCTACATCCAGCTGGCCTGTGTGGCTCACTCTACCCTAAAAGTGTCAGAGCTGCAAAACTGCTGGATTGCTGGATGGGGTTCCACTGCTGCAAGAGGTAAGTTCCCAAGAGAGACTCCTGGGCCAGCTCAGCACACCAGGCAGAGGGTTTGGGCTTCCCCAGAGCAGAGACCAAAGCCAGGTTGCAGGATGCATGCCTCTGCAGAGATGGACCTGGCCTGCTCCCCAGAGACAGGCTGCAGGGACACAGTGCTCCAGTGCCTCTGCAGAAGGAAAGCCAAACCCTAGGGAAATGGATAGCTCTCCCAAGAGAGATGAGGAGAATGGGCAATGTTGTGCTCAGGGTTTATTCCTTTCTCTGCTCACAGCTCAGCAATCAAGTGATCACCTGCAGGAGGCCAATGTCCACCTCATTGATATCCAGCTCTGCAACAGCAGTGACTGGTATGCAGGGAAAATCCACACCCACAACGTGTGTGCTGGTTACCCAGAGGGCAACATCGACACCTGCCAGGTAGGAGCATGCCATGAGCCACTCAGCCCCCAGCAGCACCAGCAGCCTGGGCAGCACTGCCCCAACACAGCCCAGGGCCTGCTTTGCACAGCCACTCTCTCACCCTCCCAGCCCCAGCTCCCCCCAAGTGCTCTGGGGGCTTCCCACACACTCCCCATCCACACCTGCCTGCCCAGTGCCTCCTTTGTGCCAGAAAGCCCAGAAAGCCCAGCTCGTGCTCTTGGCAGCCCAGAGGTCCAGGTGCCAAACGTCCATCCTCTGCACATCCAGGAGCCCTGTGCAGAGAGCACAGAGACAGCCCTACACTACAGGACCCCAAGCCATTCACAGCCAAGATTCTGGAGGCTCCAGCCCCTGAGCAGAGCCTTCCTCTGCCTGGAATCCAGCTCTGGCAGGGGCTGTGGGAGAGAAGGAGACAGCCCCAGTGCAGATGGGGGCCACCCACTACCACCTTAATCCTCCTCTGCTCTGCTGCAGGGTGACAGCGGTGGTCCTCTCATGTGCCAGGACAACAGCGCTGACTCCTGGTGGGTTGTTGGAGTGACCAGCTGGGGAAAAGGCTGTGCCAGAGAAAGGCAGCCTGGAGTGTACACCTCCACTCAGCACTTCTACGACTGGATCGTGGCCCAGACAGGCATAAACACAGCTGGAAGGGGTTCTCCAACATCACAAGCCTGGAGTCATTTTATGACCGCCCAGCAAACAGCACAGATGCCATGGCTAACACAACCTCCCACATTTAAGCCATGGCCAACACGACCCCCCACTTACAAACCTTGGTCAACACGACCCCCCAGTCATACGCCCTGGCCAACACGACCCCCCACTTATAAGCCTTGGTCAACACGACCTCCCACTCATACACCATGGCCGACATCACTTCCCACTCATAAGCCATGGCCAACACGACCTCCCACTTATAAACCATTGCCAACATCAATCCCCACTCAGACTCCATGGACAACAGCTCCCTCCACTCAAAAACCAACACCATTGGGCGAGGTTAGCTCCTGCCCATTTCCACTCAACAAACTGGTAGACTTCTTTAAGAAGGTGAAGAAGCTCCTCCAACAGGTCCTTGGACTGAACACTGCTTGAGAAGCAGAAGAGAAAGGATCCACGGCTGGCTGCGGTGTACAGCAACCTTTTCCTGCTGGGTTAATGCCTGCTGATCCAAAAGCAGGCTCAGTGTCTAAAGCCTGCTCTGCCCTGCCCTCACTCCTCTCCTGTGTGCAGGCAAACACTGGGGTTGATTTAGTTATTGAAATAAAGTTACCTATGCTCAAAGTGAATCAGCTTTTCAGTGCAATTCCAGCTCTTGGTCAAGACCCATGGGGCACAAGGGGACCAAGTGGATCCAAAGCCTGGTCAGAGAGTGCTCTGAGCCAATATGGGCTGGAGGAACCTGCTACATCAAGCCTAGGAAGAGGATAGGAAAATATTTTTGTTAAGGCTCCAGTATTTGTTGAAAACTCCTAGGAGACATTACTGCCTCATTGTACTCAAGATAAATTCCTCCCATAGTAACTATTTGTGAGAAGAGTGTTGCTTTTCTACAGCACTGACACTGCTCCCTTATGTCATTTCCCCCTCTCCTCTGTCAAAATGGGCATTGTGCTTTGCAGTGCAGATACCAGTGCTATTACTTGTATTTTTTTATTTATCTACTCCAATTTTTACATGTCACCAGTGCCCAAAATGTGCTTTATTCTCTAAAAATCCTAATAGAAGAGGAAAAGTTAGGGGAGAAGTTGAAAATCCCACACAGAGAGCACACCTTGAGCTGTGACATTCATATGCACAAGCAAACCTGAATTTCCATACCTGATGGTCGTTTGGGGGTAGGGAAGCCGAAGGCTCTCATAGCCGAGCTGGTTGCAGCCTGCCCAAGCACCGACTCCGGTTCTTTATCTCTCACACGGACAGCCCTTCCCACCCGGCACCGGCGGGGCCGCCCCGGCTTCGCTCGGATCAGATCCCAGCTCCGCTCTCGTCCCTCCTCCGGGAAACGCTCTCGGCTGCAGCGCGCTGTCCCTCGGAGCCCCGGACACCTCCTGGCCGCCGGCCCCGCTCCGCAGCGGCTCCGGCCCGAGACCTTCTCCTCCCCGCGGTACCCGGGGTGCCGGGCCCGCCCCTCCGGTGACCCCCCTCGCCCGCCCGGCTCGGTGCTTCTCTCCACCCCACCCAGCCAGGGGTGGGACATCCATAGCTTCTCTGGGCAACCTGTTCCAGAGCCTCGTCATTCTCAAAGTGAAGAATCTCTCCTTTGTATCTACTTTAAATCCACGGTTTCCGTTTGAAACCATTCCACTATACCTACAGAATCTATTAAGTCTAAACCAAGTAAGCCAATACTGTTACACCCTTAATCAATAGCCTGCTGAAACACACTTGCACTCAGTGAAAGTCACCCTTTGCTTTATGCCTTGCACCAAAACACAAAGCCATTGGAGGGAAAGAAAAGAAAAAAAAAAAAGCCATGTATTATTCATGCCATGGCACAAATTCTACCTGTCCTCCATCTCAATAAGTACCACAATCCAAAATACTTTCCTGCCCCCACACATTTAAAACCCGTGCCCACTCCCCACACTGCATCCCCCAGCAAGCACTTCCTGCCTCCCCACCCAAATCACTTACAGCTCGCACAAGTGTAATTCAATCTATGTTAATTCTTCAATTATTTCAGTATTCTGCTCTCCAACATTCTAACCCCAGCTGACATGAAAAGCAGGCACCCATTTGTACACTGAGATGGCAGAACAGCTGAATGCTTAATGTCCTAAGTAGTTCCATTCACTGATGATTTTTAAGTCGTAGAAAGGTTTCCAAAGTGGAAGGCTTCCGAAGTGAACTGTAGGCAGTTTGCCACCACACAAGCTGAATGTGAGACCATGAGCTTTATTTTAGAATTAGTAGGAAAACTTGCTAATGTTTGATTTTCTTCAAGGGAAATAGACTGTTTCAACAGACTCTAAAAATGCTTTGTTAAAAAATCTTATTAGTCATGCCTTACTCAACTAACACAGCCCAAATTGAGTCTGTTCCCTGGAGTTCTTCCAGCTACCCACATGGCTGCTCCACCAAACTGCCCTGTATTGAGCCTGATATTTTCAAATCTGGTTCTTCTAATACTGTAGTCATCTGAGTGCAATGAAACCTTCAAAGACTGGATTGTCACCTGTGCTCAGAAATGCATTTCTGCTTTTCATCCTCAACCCTGCAAAGCAACCCCCTTACTCAATGAGAATATTTACCAGGAATTCATATATATATATATATATATATATATATAAAACGTGGAACTAAGTTGATTTTTGTACTTGGAACGAAAACTTCACCAGTGCTTCAAAAATCCCCACATCAGCTGCACTTTATGACAACCTTGAGAGCATTTGATGAGTGCATTGTTGACATTTTAGAAAGCAGGGCAGAGTTTTGTAATTGCCAATTTCAAGGTTACATTGTACCCCTAGTTCTGCCATGGTATAACCTATAATTAAAAACTAAATAAAAAAAGTAACCCAACAAAAACTCTCAACCATGGGGAAACCCTATGGTGATGTATTTTGAGGTAGTCTCTGGGTTCTTTGGGCCATTGGAATCAACTGCCTGCCTAAGAGTACATTTGAGGCATATAACAGCACTCTCCCGAAATCCATGGTCTGTCAGGTCTGATCGTTTACACTATCTACATAATTGCATAAATTGCTTTCACTTCTTGTTCACTATATTCAGCTCAAAACAATCAAAGAACAGAGTTTGGGCATCATTAGCCCATATAACCTATTCCTTAGCACAAAAATGTCATTACATTAATTAACATATTAATGCTGATTACTTAAAGCTTATATCATATAAGGGTAATTAATTTGATAATGGTTTGGGTTGGAAGGAAATTTCAAGATCATCTTCTTCCAAACCCTGACATGGGCAGGGGTTCATTCACTAGACTAGGTTGTTCAGATCCCCATCCAACCTAGTCTTGAACACTTCCAGGGATGGAGCATCCACAAATTCCCTTGAAAAGCTGTTCCAGCACCTCACCACACTCACAGTAAAGAATTTTTCCCCTAATATCTAATCTAAAACTACTGTCTTCTAGTTTGTAGCCATTCCTTCTTGTCACTACATTCTCTTGTAAATGATCTCTCTCCATTCTTCTTGTAGCCTTCCTTCAGGTACTGGAAGGCCACTGAAGTTTGCAAAAAGAGATTGTATAGGAGTCAATTTTAAAAGTCTTCAGATAAGTAGGCAATGCAGTGTAAACTTGGCTGGTTTTCATTTTACCTGTTCAAGACAGAACATTAGGCTTTAATTTCCCTGAATTTCAGTCCCAAACACTAAACCAAATTGTGACAATGAATTCTATAAGAACCTGATCCAGTTCCTTCTAAAAAGTCGCTATTGAACTTGCTCCTTTATTAATAGAACAACAATATGCAGCAAAACAATAAAGTCTCCACATATGACAGAGGAGCCTCTACAAAACCAACAACACATTCTACCTGTAAAACATGTTCTACTTAAAAGAATCACAAGATGCCCCTGGCCAGAGATGGAGGGAAGAGGTCACCTGTAATCCTTCTGAACTACAAGACACTGCTGCCTGAACTCACACTATTTTGGTCTCTGTGACATGGAATGTCCTCTACAGGATTTCTATGTGAAGCTGAATTCAGCATAATGTCTTCAAAAAAAGATTCCTGTGAAGTACAGTTAAAGCAGTCATGAGAATCCCTTTGTTTCCATTGCACCTTGGAAAAACCTACAGACTAGGAGAGGAAAAATCCCAACTCCTGAGAAAGCATCCTCTCTCCAACAGCATCACTCACTGGAACTGCACTCTTACCAGTGTGTTGCAGTCAGAACTTGATGGAATATTTTGTAGTTCTTTGTAAAAGAAGTATTTTTCTGCAAACACTTTTCACTAATGCAATAGCAGTTTAAATAAGTGATCCAAATATTTATCCTGTGATTAATACCCACAAAGAGTTGATTCCATACATTTCAGTGACTCCATAATCACAAACACGCCAAACTCCTTTAGATCAGACATGACTTTGACCCAAACTAATATTGACTTTGCATGTAACATCAAGGGAAATTACAACTGTTGTCAGAGCTTCAAACATGTCTATTCTGAAGCATTTAATAGTCAATGCATAAGAGTGGAACTCTTCATGCTACCCAGAAGGGTAGAACTGTTCCACTCTTACTTAAAACCATGCTTTTTCTCTTTGAAGTTGCTTTATAATTTCAGGAAATTCAGGGCTTTGTAATGATACCAAGTCACCACACAGTCTCAGGATGGTGACAAGGTACAAGGTACTGTCTTTCTTTTCTGCTCCCATCATTTTTACTTTTTCTATCTGCATGCTCCCCAAGTACACATTCATTTTCATCAACAACTTATATTTTCTGAATATAAAAGAAAGAGCACTTCTTTGTTGGCCCCCAGATGAGACAGACACCCTCCAATGAGAGCACACAAGAATATATGTGGAGAACAAAGCATTTTTGGGTTATACATGGGAACTTCAATATAGTTATAGAATGGATCTCCTCTACCAAAGCTTCATGGAACAGCAGCAGGGACAAGCATGATTCATGAATGGCACAACTTATCAGCACACACCTTCTGTGCAACCACACACAGGGGAATGAAATTGCCACTGGATGCCTGACTAGTGCACAAACACCTTCTCACGTCTCAAATCTGAAAGCAGAGATGTTTGAAAATAAAAACATTTTAAATTCTCACTTGAAAAGTGCTTTTAGCAATGTGGCTCAGACAAGAACAGCTCAAGAGGTCCACCCTTGGCCAGGCACAGCTGGGTTGAGGCAGGAATGTGCACCAGGTCATGAGAAAGAAGGGGGAGTTTTGTGGCTCACCTGGCAGAGCAGGCTCCACTGTTTGCTCAGGACACCCCAGCAAGTGGGAGGCACAGAGCAGCTGTGGGATGGAGGACCTGGGAAGGAAAGTACTGGAGTTAGACATAGGAGATGTTGAAAGGAGACAGAAGACAAACCCAAAAGGAATCAGATTTTGATATCATCGCTCCTGTCTACAGCCACATCTTCCAGTGAGCCAAGCAAGGGGCTGCAACAGGAGCTGTGATCCAGCGGTGGCATTAGGGTCACCCGGATGTTTATCCAAAAGCTGTCAGATTTATCCTTACACAACAGAACACTTGGTCCAACACAGGGTTGCGCTGTTGATCCTTCAGGAAAGCGTGGAGTGATACAACACCAGGTCACACAGGGAGGAGCTCACTGCTGCTACGGCCTGCCCTGTAAAGGTTTGTCACAGCAACAGCAACAAGAAAATGTTCACTGCAAATTATTTCTTCAAGGCAGCTACAGTTAACAGACAGCTGAGACCTCCATCAGACACTGTCCAGGCACATTGCACATTCTGGGCTCAGGGGGAACACACCTCTGTGTTAGGGGGACCAGCAAGCTCAATGTTTTATGCCCTGCTCTTAAGAGTCACTATGAGTAATGACAGTAACTGGACACACATGATGGACCAGAAGAAGGTAGTGCCTGCAATCAGAGCACAAATTCTAGGTATTTTTTTTTTCCTGGTTGGAAATTGTTTGAATCTCTTGGAAATATTTTTGAAATCTCTTGAAAAATTAAGAAGTTGTTTCCATAAAAAGACTTCATGCTTTCACCTTAAGGAAGAAATCACAACATGTTTCACCCCCCCCCCCCCCCCCCACCCATGCCCCCGAACATTCAGAAAGTATTTTGTTAATACTTTATTCTTTTTATCTCCCAAGGAGATGATAACACTTAAAAAAACAATCTCATTATTTTGATGTAAAAAATCTAAATAAAGAGTTTTGTAGAAGTCACTGAATGAACATTTTGTTGATGTTTGCCACTTCTCAAAACAACTACCTTAAAATCTTATCTCAGTGGTAAAGTTTAGGAAAATACAGCTGTCTCTTTAATGGTTTGGGTTTGGCCTTTTTTTCCCCTAACACTGGGCAACTCTTCCACTTACTCCCTCCTTAGGCTTCCCGCACTGGCAAGGAGCACCACCAGTTAATTTTCCAAGTGCCCACTAGAGGGATCATTTCCATAGGGCTCAGAGGTACAGAAGGCAAACCTCTTCATCAGCATCTACATCCCTGTCACTCAAACCACAACACTGGAGCCCCCGTGTGCCTTGGTGCTGCTGAGGGGTAGTTAAAGTTCAGCAACAGCTCCGTTACCTGATGCATATCTATTTGCCTGGTTTATGAGAGGAAATTATTTGACTGACTCCTTCAAGGTATTTTACATCTGCAGGTAAAATTAATCTCAGAATAAAAGACTGGTACAAGCTGGCATTGGAGCACAGTTAGATGAGGTGGAATAAATAAATATATCTACATCCCACTGAAATAAATGAAAGGCTTGAGGGAAAACTCCCTGAATAGGCAATAGCTCTTCATCTTGTAAATGCCCCAGTGTCCTTCAGGAAGCGTAAAACACAAAAATTAGTCTCACAGTCCCACAATGGGTTAAAGCTCCTGCTGTCTGGAGATTAAAGTGCCCTTAAGGATCTTGTCCACCTCTGGGTACAGGCAGCACTGTGCCCTTGGAGTTCACTGCGTTGCTTGTACAAATGTCAGTGCCAGCAACAGGCATGAAATCATGGCGAGTCTCTTCTTGTTGCAGGGGTCCATTAAGTTGCCCACCTAATAAACTCATGGGTAATTTCAGATTTCATTTGGGAGAAAAGAGGTTTCTAGTGCTTCTGGTGGGGCACAAAACCAACTGGAAAAGCTGAAGTAATCACATCACAGATTTATAGAATTGTTCTGCTTGGAAAAGACCTTTAAGATCATCAATTTCAGCTGTAAACACTAACATGTCCACCACTAAATCTTGTCCCTAAATGCCACATCTACATATCCTGGGGGCTAAAGGATCCTTTCCCTTGTACTGTGACTATCCAGCCTTGCAGTGCTCAGAACATACCCAAGCATGCAGTACCTCAAGCTGCTGGCAAAGCAAGTATAGTCTCAAAACAACAACAAAAAACTTTTAAAAATGAGATCAATTAAAGCAACACAAGAACAAAAAGAAGCTGAAGGTAGATAAAAACTCAACCCAAGAACAGCTTTTCTCTGCAAGGTATGAAGTACCAGGCACTCTAAAACATCTACTAGCTACTTTGCTATTGTTACTGATTTTTCAGTAGCTGTGCTCAGAAATTTTGATGAAAAGCGACTCCAGAATGAGGCAAAAATACCAGTTGTAAAAGCTGGTATTGATCCTGGAGCAAATTATTTCTTCTTTGTCCATACAGGGAGAGGTTGATCTCATTCAGGGCACTGAGGAATGACACAAGCAGAAGGCAGGAACTGATCAAATGGATTTTGCCAGTGCCCCAGGGGTGATCACTGGCCTAGGAAGACAAAATGAGCCTGTGGACAGAGATAGTCCAGAGGTTGGTGCCTTTGCTCAAGGTGAGCACTGAATGGGTCTCGTTTGCAAAAAAATCTGCACGTCAAGGGCATACAACTATTTATAGCATCCAGAGATTAAGAGAGTTCAGGGTATACAATCATCTGTCTTCATATACAAAGAGCAAATTCTTAAAGGGCTGTTAACCACCTCATAAATGAACTCAAATCATAAGGTGAACCCAATGGCCAGCAGGAAAGACTGATGGCAGAGCAGCAAATTCACTGCTACTAAATTGCTCTAATAACTTGCACAAATAGGCTCCTGGATCTGCGTCACGAATCAGAACAGAACTGCTGTGTAGGCAGAGGGCTTGTTGTGATGTCTTGTGTTTGGTAGAAAATGGTTTATTCCTCTCTGTTTGATTGGTCTTTTTTTTTTTTTTTTTTTTTTTTTTTTTTTAAGAAAGGCTCAGCAGAATTGACTTCTAGGTGCAAATCCCTACACCACATCTCCTGACTACAGCAAAGTAATTTTCCATCATTTCTCAGCATTTATGTACTCAAGTAAGGGATGCTTTCTGCAAGGGAAATCCCTTCCAATTCCAGATTGACCCTAATACTGTGCTAGATAAATTTAACACAGAGAATGGTCCAGAAGTGGTCAAAAGATGAACCTCCAGGGAAGACTCAGAAGCATTGATTTGTCCTGAAATCAGAAGACACATTAACTTGTGTCCAGGACATTTCACTCCTTGCAGGGAAAAGAGGTCATATTTTATGACTGGCCAGTGATACCTAATAACCTCTAAAGAAAATCAGATATGTCTGCTGTAGAGGAGAAAGTGCAATGGAAAATTATTGCATGATACAGTTATGAGAGTTATGGGGTTCAAACTGTTAATTATCCTGGGTAAACTTCTCTAGTTTCCATGTCACTTCCTCTTACTAAAAATGTCTTAAATGTTATAATGTAAATACCCATGTCACATGCATTGCTACCTTTGTGCCTGCATGCAACAATGACAACTAATCTGCTATTTTCTAGAGCAGAAAAGAAACAAGGACTGTTATGAATATCAGGGAAGAAATTACTAAAAATTAATTTAAACACACTGCAAGAAAATATATTTGAAGTACTTATACTTAAATGAACTGGATTTGGGGGAGGTGTCTGGTTTATTATCTAACTTGCAATCGTGTTTAGCCTTTGGAACAGCCAAGTTTTCTCCCAGCTCAGAGGTAGGCAGCCAAAAAGCAGAGGAGTATTCAGAAAAAGAATTTAAAAATATTTTGGAGGAAGGGTTTACAGATGAAATAAAATGAGATCACATTTAGCTAATATTTCTTATACCTCTTCCTTAAATAATTGCTAGACTTTGAAATACTTTTTTTCTACCCTATCCTGCTTTCTAATACTTACACCTTCACTTTAGAGAGGGACAGGCACTGCTCTCTTCTCTGTGGTGACCAGTGGGAATGGACTGAAGTTGTGTCAGGAGAGGTTTGGGTTGGATATTAGATGAAGATCCTTTATCCAGTGCTTTGGGCACTGGAACAGGTTCCCCAGGGAAGTGGTCGCAGCAACAAGCCTGACAGAGCTCAAAAAGTGTTTGGATATTATCAGGGGCTTTTTTGTTCAGGGCCAGAAGCTGGAAGATCCCTGTGGGTCCCTTCCTACCCAAGATGTTCTGCAATTCTATGACTTGGAATGTTTTACCACTTTTACTGTGAAAAAGCTCTGACTTTCTCCAGAAGCTTGTTTTTCCCTGCACACTTGTCTTAACTCCATCATCATCACGTCCCACCATGTCTGCTGATCATTAGCATACAGCAATCAAATACAAAATGGCCTTTCTAGGACTATTTACATCTCCCAGATGTAAATCACATTTTAATCACATCATGCAGAAATGTATCTTGAAAATGCTTTAACTCCACACTCACAAGAGTTTAGTGGCAAATGGGCAGATACCTGAAAAAACCCTGTTCCCTAAAGAAAAGAGGAAATGTGCTCCTTCAGACAGAGATCTAATTTAAGAAAGACCACCTTGACTGATCCGTTTATTATGATTTTCAGATCTGAAATTTGTTGTGTTCATCCCAGGTACTTGCAGCACTAGCTTTCTTCCCATAAGTACTATTTTAGCACCACCTGTTTTCAACATTGCCCACTAATAACCAGAATGGTTTAAAAATATATTATTAAGTAATCTTGTAGACATCTGCTTGTTACGTACTGTTTATGATGCTGCAAATGAACACCCAAAGGATATTTTTCCTGCAGGAGAAATTTCACTAACTAGTTTTTAAACTATATTTTAGGGGAAAGGAAAATTAGATCAGTACAGTGCAGAGACCTTCCCTTACATACATTTTTAAGTTTTGCTTCATACTTCACCTGAAGGATGGCCCTGAAGGATTTATCCATTATAATATCCTTGTATGAGGACTATGACATAATGTACCAGTCAGCCTAAGACAACAGCACCAGTTCCCTCCCCTAAACTCTTTCATCTGCTTTTATCTAACAACATCTTGAAATATTTGGGTTTATTATTTTGGGATTGTTTGTACTGAGCACACACAAATGCTGCTGTTTTGGGGGAGGGTCTTAGCACACATTAACCTCAACAAATTGAACAAACGCATCCCTTGCAATATTGACTTAAACGAAAGGATGAGGCAGGAGCCCAGAAAGAGGTCACTCCCACATGCAAAGAAACCATAAAACTACATCCCAGCCCCCGAGACAGCAAATTGTGACTCCCTGTAAAGACCTAAATGAACTTGGATCTTCAACAGGCTGATTTAACCCCTGTTAGCAAAGACCTGTGTAGCTGCAGTACTGCAGATGGCAATGCAAATGACACAGGTGACAGTTTAGCCTGCAGCACCTCAAAAAAGGAGATGAAAATGAAAAGCAAGAAGGAAATATTCTGAGTCCATGCCCGTTCTGGCAGAGGGACAGCAGCTAGCGCTGTTCCAGGTACCGCGCAAGCAGCTTCATGCTGCAGCTCCTCCTGGCAGGGCTGGAGGAACAGCAGTGGTATCAACAGCACAGTATTGCCAGTCTCACTCTGAACTGTTTGTGTAGAAGAGTAGAGAACCAAGGAATAGCAACGAGGAGAGAAAATACTGGCTTTAAATAAGTGCAGGATGATTTTGTTTGTAAAACCTTAGTAGTTTAAAAATTGTAGATTTCCTGAAGCCAGTCTCATAGAGAGATAGATTTTCCATAAAGCAGCTTCCTTCTGGCTTAGGAAGGCATGAATCAGTAACAAAATGGAACTTCACTGGAAGTATGATTCATCTCACCTTTGACCATCGCTTTCTGTCTCTTCTATGAATCATTATTACAAATTGTTACTGCCTCAAGACCTAATCCTTTATTGATACCAAAATTCCACGAGTCATCAAAAGCTTTAATTTTGACCATGATCCAGTGCCTAGTAAGCTCACTAGGATTTTTAATTTATTGCACTTCAGACTAGATTTGTTATGAGAATTCAAGATACCATGGCACAGACCCTACCTTGTTTTATTCCAGCATGAACCAGGATAAATTCTATTTGCAACATCAACATGAAGCCAGAGCAAGTGAAAGATTTCAGTCAGTACAATATTTATCAGGCTTGCATCTCTGGCTTATGTCAAGGCATAAAGAGCAACATTTAGAGCCAGGGTCTTACATAATGGCTCTGGAGATTATGCCGGCCTTCAAGTCTAAAGGTGAAGTCTGACTCAGCCCTATTTCTTCCCACCATTTTGTATGAACTCCCATAGGACTTCTTGGTTTTACTGACATCTCACCTTCCCCTTGGGAATTTTGGGCATAGATGGGGGATGGGGACAAGAGATAGCAGTCACACTCCATTCCTCAGAAATAAACCCAAAGTTTGAGCAGGCTACTTTAAATGTCTGTCAAGCAAGCACTGAACTGGACCTTGCTTAGTTGCATCAGGCCCAGACAGATGTATGTGCAGCCAAGGGCCACTCTGAGATAACAGCGATCTGCTCGTTTGGATTTTTCCTGTTGAACAAAAACTAAAGTGTGATTCAGTTTATGCTGAGGTACCTTATTCCATTCTGAGATCCAAGTGTCAGACTGCAGCTGTAGGGGAGGGCAGCTCATCAGGGCCATGATTTTAAGGATCATGCAAGACAAGCCAGGGAATTACCATGTAAGTGTATGGTTCTCTTACTACTGAACAGCTTCTGATCCCTAGGCAATGTAATAGAAGAGGTGCATGCTTTCAAAAAGCAGGCTAAGTAGCTAATTACTTGCTCACTAAGAAACCCACCTAGTTTAAAATAAATGCTTAAGTTTTTCAGCATACAGTTTACAGAAAGGAGATTTCTGGCTGCACAGTGTGATAAGCAGATAAGAAACAAAGGAACTACTTCAGGCAGATAATGAATTTCCTGATAGTACAGACCTCTGCTCCCATACAGCTCCAGTTCAGCATAATTTTCATAAAAGTAGAGGTAATTGCTTTTCATGTAGGACTTCATGAAATATTTCTTGGAAAGCATTAATTGTATTATATTACCAATCTGATAGCTGCAAAAAGATATTGGTCCTTGACTGTCACAGGCCTGTGACCAAGGACCAAATAACTTCCCTTCTGAATCCACAGCTGAAGCAAAAAGCTTGATATAGGCACCAGGACTGGGAGCCAGGCTGAACATTCTTTTCAGAGCTGTAGATACATTAACTTCTTAGCCTCTTTATTAAGCCTAAGCTACTTATAGAACCACAAAAATCAATGAGTCCGCTGATTAAAATAAATGTACATGCATAAATCTTGAGATACTCACTCATAACTGGACTCAGCATCACTAAATCTGAAGTCAAGACAAAGCAACAAAGAAACAGCAGTAACATATGCTCCTGACATCCTTTTCATCATAGCTAGGTTAGCTAACTACATCAAACACCACTAAAAGGCAAAACTCACATCAAAAATTCTCAAATCAACCAGAAGTTTGAGAATTCGGTATACATTTTAAACTCTTCAGGGTCAGAAGCACCACCTAATTTATGTTTCTAGTACATCCAGAAAAACAGGGATCTGACCTTCATTCTCAGGTGCTCTCCTAATAAAGGAACAATCAGTAATATTTAGAGCAATATACTTCAGTGTATTTCTATATAGATTAGTATTTCTAAGCATTTACTCCTTAGTTTGTGATCAAACAAGACTTCAGAGTGTCCCTTTACCATGCCCAGCTGGGCAAACAAAATTCAGCCCTATAACATAGTCTTATTACTGAAAGCCCAACAGAGAGGGGGGAATGAAAAAGAAAATAATTGAGAAGGCAAAGCCATTGGTTCAGCCAGGAAAAACAAACAGCTGTGATGGGTGCCACAGTGGAAGTTCATGAGGTTCAGTCCCACAGTGCCCATGACCACATTGAAGGTGGAATCATCAGTCCTTCAAACCAGCTGAACTTCATTTTTAATTAACCACCTGTCTTTCAAATCAGTTGAACTTCATTTTTAATTAATCAGATTGAAAGGTTAAGTGCCTGGAATCTTTGCTCAGGATTTTTTTTTACGCTCTTTAAATGCGTAATGGTAGTCAAATTAGTCAGAATTGTTTAATCATTTGCACAAGAAAAGTTGCCTATCTCAAGAGAAGTGCCCTTGTAATCACTTGGTAAATACAGTTGAATCAATCTGGTATAGGATAACAGGTTCAAAGCTGTAAAGCCTGGAAATTTTTTACCATGATCGGTTATTATAGGCATTAACTTGTAAGGTCTGCTTGTTATCATGATAGTGCCAGATCCCCAGGGGTCAAGAGGTTTATGCTAAAGCACATAGTGCTGAGTAAAGAGCACGTATAAACCTCTATTGTCACTGAACCCAAACACCCTCTTTTCTTCCCCGCCCCAAACAATAAATCAAGGACAAGAGACAAATGTGAGTGCATTCTTCTAGACCTTGTGCTCACCTCAAGCACTCTAAAATGCTCTCAGTGTCTTGAAAAAAATCGTGCCTCAGAAGATGCTCTAGGTTTTTCTGAGAACTCCTGTTGGGAGCAGATGGACCAAAGTGCCAAAGGCAGGAATGAGCTGACCACAGGTCAGCCTCGTGGCAGACCTACCTGGCTGAAGTCTAGCCAGCCTAGTCTCAAATAAGACAAAAAAGCAGATTTTAAAAACAGGTGATTTTTCAGTGTTGAGGATGACAGGACCTCAAGGAAGATTTTGAGGTTATCTGTGGTGTTTGCCAAAGGGAGAATACCCAGAAACTGGAGAGAGTTTTGTCTTAGAGTCACTATGTGACCCTGAAGGAGGACTGTGGAAAACAATCAAGTCAAACACTTCCCAAACCCTTGATTTTACATGGTTCCCACAAAATCTTTGAGGGTTCACTAGGTATTTCCTTAAGCAGCAGTATTGCAGAGTATCTTTGCATTGATGCTCTTCTCCAAATTGCTTGAAATCAGCCACCACAGCCTTTTCCTTCCATGTTCGTGCTGGCCGTGGTGGTGGTAGTAGTAGCCACAGTAACTAAGCTAGTTTCCACATCTTCAATCTTTCTAACTTCTGGGCAGTTTTTAATAAAAAAAGAGAAAATCGGCCAGCAATGTATATTCAATGTCCACATCTAGATATATAATTGAACAGTAGTTCTGTAAAGGGCAAGTTAGTTTTCAAACTGGCTGCACTTTCAAGCCCTAGACCTGGTCACTTTGAATAATTTCCTTTTAGATTTTGCAGGACTGTGTTAAGGAGGTACCCAAGCAGAAAAACAGCAAGTGCAAATTGGCCAGCAGCATACTGGAGAGGGAGAGATTGGCAGCCCTGAACAGATGAGCAAGGAAGAAAGGAGATTAGGGGGGCCCTGGATGAAAAGGGAGAAAGAGCAAGCAGAAGAAAAATAACCAAAGGGATTGGATGGGGCCAAAGTTTGGAGTGCCCAGATAGAGGCAGGGTGGATCAGAGCCCAGCATGCTTGTGGAGGGGTGATAAGAGCTGGTCAGATTGTGGCTATTGCCAACCAAAAAAAACCATATTGTAATAGCAACTACCCACTGAACAAAGCAGAAGGAGGACTTTTCCAAGGGGACTGGCTCTATTTGTCTATCCATGCCCTCTTCTTTTCTCCCTCTGCATGTCCCACTAACTTTTAAATACTGTCTTTGTGCTCCTCTCTATACCCAGATCAACCACAGCAGGAAAAACCACTGTGAACCCCAGGACAATGAAAGTCCACTTATTATGCCTCTGCCCTTGACACAGCTTCAGTACCTAGCAGAAAGATGCCTCATACAGCTGGGATCCACCTGGCAGTTTTCAATAATGGTACAGAAAATATACCAACTACACACAAAACCCTGATGCTAGGGTTTCTGCCAGGCAGACACAAAGAGCAAATGTGAAATCCTGACATACTGAATTGGTCCAATTTCAAAATGATAAGCAGGAAGGAGACACAAGAAAGAAGATATCAGGGATACCCAGTAAGCCATATTTTATGCCACTGTGACTAAAGCAAGAACTTGCATTTGCTGAGACATGGTAATAAATATGGCCATATATGGTCAGTATCATATGTGTATACATCTGCAAAAATAAATATATGCATATATGTGAATGTGCCCCAAATATGAGACATTTCTCCACTTCATCAGATCCACTGCTGATGGCACTTGCTGTGGAAACAACCTCCATCCTACAAGAGACTCCATACATCTCTTCCTTAGGGATCCTTGTCCTGAAGCCACATTTGCCCGGAATGATTTTTTCTTTGTGTGTGTCCCGTATGAAGAAGGTTACCCTGACCCACACAGCACAGGCATAGGGCTGGACAGAGATGCTGGAGTCAAAGAAGTCACAGGCATGCTGCCAAACTTTTTGGCCAAGTGAACAACTGCTTTGAAAGAGCTCCATGAGCCAGGCTCCTCTTTGTTCCCCTCAGCCTCCCAGTGCTGTTGCTTCACATGATTATTCTTTGGCCAGGACACAAAGTCCTTGGAGAGACTGTGTTTGTCTTTAAGAAGGAAACTTAACATAAATGTGAGTTGGGGGTTGCAAATATAGAATAATTTGCAGAAGCTTTTGACATCTGCCAGAAATAATATACACATATATACACAGGAACCTGCAGGAGTAGGGAGTGATTGCCTTGCTGCTCCATGGTCCCTGGAGATCCCCACTGTAGCCAGAAAAATCACTTTTCACCCCTTTAAGGTAACAGCTGAGTCATTGTGTTACTCCTCCTTGCTGTGTTGGCAGCCCAGTTCCCTGCCATGTGGAGAAGAGCAGAGTGCAGGGACAGATTTTCAGATGGTGAAAATAGCCAGAACTTCCTTCTAACCAACACTCTTCTGCTTGCTTCCACCAGCAGATAGCTTGCTCCAGTATTCCTGCATCAGGAGTCAAATGCCTTCCTTCTTGGGCTGGCAAAGAAGCACAAGGACATTGATGCTCAGTCTGCCAAAGGCAGGCTTTGGGAACAGCCCAACCACTAACCCAAAAAGATCAGTTTCCTTCTTGACGGAGCAATACCCTGCCTTACAACCAGGAGGAAGCATAATCCATTTCATCATTTGTAGAATTTCATAGCTCTAAGGAGAACTATCCCTTGTGATCTCTGCTCTTGTTTTTTTTCTTTTCACACACACAGTGGCAGCATATTAGCATAAAAGTTGTGCCAGTGTTACTTTTAGGGGTAGATGGACTTGCTGGCATTGTGAATGGTTAAGATCAGATTACATATTTCATATAATAAAGGGCAGAGGCAAAGAGGAGCTACTACAAACAATGAAAAAAAACTATGTCTGGGAACAATGGGAATCAAGGGAAAATGTAAAAAAGCCTTAATGAATTTTCAAGTAAGCCACTTCCCTTCAAGTAAAAAGCATCAGGAACAGGAGGCAGAAAGATGCGTACACCACTGCCCACTTCCTGACAGCCTCAGAAACTGTGCTGGAAAGCACAGGTGGCACTGAGAGAACAGGATTTGTGGGGGCTACTTAGGGAGCTCCCCAGGCTCCCACTCTTCCCTCTCTAAAAGCCTCAGCAAATCTTTCCCCTTTAACAGCTGATCCTTCCCCATCTCCAGTTTGTCCTGGGGGTTGCACAACACCCCTTTGCCACAGCACAAGCACAGATGTGTGGAGCAGATGCTCCACCACAGGTGTTCTCCCCCAGAGCTGGCATGGCTGTGGGGGAGAAGCTTCTTCCTCAATGAGGGCTGGGGAGCAGCTCCTCTGAGCATCACCAAAGGCCTTGGGGGTCATGATTCTCTCCCCCTCTCACGAGTTATCAAGCTACACCCTGGCAATATAGGGCTCACTGAACACCCACTTACACTCCTAGATATTACACACCAGAGATGTTCATGAGTAGAAGGGTGTTCCACAGATGGCAATGTCACCAAAATCATTTGGGGGAAACTGAATTTCATTTGAAATTGAATGCACCAACCAGCACAAAGAGCTTCAACTACTGTGCTGCTGGTAGGTGTTCTGTTAGTGTAGACCCTGCACACTGCTGGGCACTTAAAGCCCAGCCATAAACAAAACAAAAAACACTTTCTGCAACAAATTCAGGCAAAGGAAACTGAGGTATGCAGGAAAGCTACCATGCCTACTTCATATGGGAACTCTAAAAAGAAACAGCTTATTAAAGAAAATGCCATGGCATTCTCTAAAGAGATGTCATAGCATTCACTGTGCTAATTTCCCACTGCCTGTTGTACTTCCTGGTTTATGGCCTGGGGGATCGGTTCATCCAAATCAGATCCTTTTAACAAGACTGATTTTTAAGGTGTTTATTTTAAAAAAGGGTTGCTTTCTAACTCTTGAATTATGCAATCTTTTACCTGCAAAACTTTCTGTATTCTAGGCTGTAGACTTACTGTTTCATGTCGATGACTTGCATGAAGTCATCCCTGGTTTATTTCCCCACATGTACCCTGAAGCCTCTTACCTTTGTTTTGTTTCCACCTCCTCACCACAAGGTGCTCAGCAAGGTATGGTTAAACAGACACAGAACTTTATTAAACACGGGTGAATGCTGGAATAAAAACCAAACCAAGAATGTACTAGGACTGGAAGGAGGTAAAGCAAAGGGCAGTGCTGTATCGAACGTGCCATTTGCCTTGCACCTTTCATTTCCAGAGCCATGCAAATAGCTGGGGTGATAGTGTTATCTGCTGACTGCACTGCTGCAGCATCAGGGCAGCCTGTCCCCACCCAGCTTGCCCTGTGCACTGATGCAGAGGAAAGAGAGGAAACCTCCCCACCCTAGAGCCCATAAACTACCAGCAGGTTCTGCTACCTTGCAAAACAGAGTGGAGGCTCAGGGACCAAGGCCCTCATCCCAAATATTGGCAAATTAAATCAAAACTGGGAATGAACCATGATCATCTGTATTAGTAAGGTGTTCAGGCATTTCCCAGCCCATGCCAATTACTGCTCTCCCAGCCCTTCCCAGGCACAGTCCAGGGTCAAGGACTTAATCTGAGCTGGCCCTCAGCAGGAAGCTACCCTCTCCTAGAGTATCTCCCTAGCACAGATACAAGCTTTTGTGTGCTGTTCTCTGTGCCTGGGAATGTCCCCAGGTACAACTGACTATTATAGAAGTAGTTGATAACAATTCATGGTTGTTCAAATGCCTGCTATCTCTATTGACCAAGATACATGCTTCTTTCATTAGACAGCCAATGTCACTTCAGCAGAGACAAGTTCAACCACAAACCTCCAGTGGCTCTCTAGAGACCTGATGGTAAGCATTGCAATTATGCTTTTCCAGCTACCATTTTATAGCAAAATAACTCTCTGCCTGTAAAATATGACTAGTGCTCAACAATAAATTCCATACTTGAATCAGAGGGTAAAGCTTGGGTCTTTTAAGACATAGAGGCCTGCTCATCCCTGATGAATACCTCATTAACTTCCATTAGCATTTCATTTCACATTTCCTATTCTGTTTTACTGAACCTCCACCTTATCTTAACTGGAAGATTCACTAACTGCTCCCCAAATGCATTCTAAATTTGCCAGAGAATTTACCTGACCCTTCATCTCCCATTTGTGATCACTGCTATTCCCTCACTTCTTACTACAGCTTTGGATCAGAACAAGATTTCCACCAGATCAGAAAGCACTCTCCCTCAGCAGACAGACATGCACCCATTAGTGGGAAATCCATAGCAGCCACCTAAAATGTCCATGCAGAAAGGTGTAGGTTTAAAACCATACATTTGGAAAAACAACAAACTGTAATTGCAAATATATAACTTGAATCCATAAAAATTTTGCATAAATTAATACTGAATGCATAATTATCTATACAGATTGTGGAACTTTTTTAGAAGCTGCTTTTAAAAACACAATACCACATCCAGCCCAAACTCCCCCTATTTCTGTGACTTCTTGGAGAGTACAAAAGTACCAAAACAGTAGCTTTAAGGTGGAAAATCACCTTCTGCTCCAAAAGATACAAAGTAAGGGCCACTGTATAGAGAAGTCCTGACATTTCAAGTGCAGCAGGGAAACTGCTCCTATGCAGAGTCCTACACCTGGGTCAATGCAATCCCAGACACACACACAGCTTGGGCAAAGGAGTGTTTGAGTGCAGCCATGTAGAGAAAGACTTGGAGGTGATGGTGGATTAAAAACTCAACAAGAGCTGGCAATGTCTTGCAGCCCAGAAAGCAAAAGATATCCTGGTCTGCATCCAAAGCAGTGTGGCCAGCAGGTCAAAGGAGTAGATTCTCCCCTTCTACTCTGCTCTGGTGAGACCTCACCTGCAGTGCTGCATCCAGCTCTGGGGTCCCCAGCACAAGGAAGACATGGAGCTGTTGGAGCAATTCTAAGGAGGCCACAAAGTTGATAGAGGACTGGACCACCTTGCCTAGGAAGACAGGCTGAGAATGTTGGGGCTGCTCATCATGGAGAAGAGAGGGTTGTGGAGAGACCTCATAGCAGCCTTCCAGTATTTGAAGTGGTGCTACAGGGAAGCTGGAGAGAGACTCTTCCTCAGGAAGTGCAGAGATAGGACAAGGAATAATGGGCACAAATTGAATGAGGAGAATTTAGGTTAGATATTAGGAAGAAATTCTTTACTGTGAGGGTGATTAGACTCTAGACAGGTTGCTCAGGGAGTTTGTGGATGCCCTAAACCTGGAGTTCAAGACTGGGTTAGGTAAGGCCTTGAGCAACCTAATTTAGTGGGAGGTATCCCTGCCCATGGCAGGAAGTGTAGGACTAAGTCATGCTTAAAGTCCATTCCTGTTAACATTCTATTAATGTATAATTTTAGTTTTGTCAGGAATTGCTTTAAAAATTTTTCAGTTCTGTCTTCCAAATCATTAGCCATCCATCATTTACAAGCTGAGTGACACCAACCACACACAAAAACATAGGCAATATACTGGCCAAACATGAACTGAATTTCTCATGGAGCATTTATGTAGCATCTGCCACTCAGACAGTCTCAAAGAAGAAAAAAAAATCAAAAGCCAAATACAATAACCACTACCTCCTTATTGATTATTTTTAACTAAATTAGTAGGGACATGAACAACTGGAGAGTTGGACACAACAGGGTAGGGACCAGGTGGCAGGTACCTGATACTGATGTTAGGAAGAGAGGAACTTATGACGGCACCTCCAGGATTGCTGCTCCAAGAACAGCACCTAAACTTGTAGTGTTAGACCTCATCCCACTTCTAGCCTGTACATTCAGGTCATGAAACACAAGGGAATCACAATATACACCTTCATATATGCAGCTTTCTCCACAAGGAAAAATGCAAGACTGCTTGCAGAAGAAAAGCTTTTGAGTACTGATCCCCTCTTCTTTTAAATACATACAAAATTTGCAACGTTAACTGTCTCACAGGATGAAAACAAATTTCACTCATACAAAAATCTTTGTATAATCAAAATTATACAGAGACACAAGCTCGCTATTGCTAGCATACATCAAGCTCAGAGTAAAGTTTTATTTAAAAATACACTTTATTTACAAGACATTTAAACTTCATTTTGATAAAAATACAGCTGTATGTAAAACCTGAAGTGATCTCTCACTAATGGTCAATAAAACCACAGTGAGATTCAGCAATCATAGAAATTACACTTTGCACATGAAATCACATAAGAAACAGAAAAACTGGAGAAAAATTTTAAGCAACACAGCTCCACAAATGTAACAATCTTATACAGGGACATCCTCATATCAAGGTATCACTGTTCAAATAAAGTATTTAACACAGAAAGTGCTTCCACTGTACAGCAGGGTAAAGAACAGAACTTATAGGAATGTTCATAGCTTTTGAATTACCTCTTAGCAAGATTTCCCCCAAGATGTTAATGAATGACCAATGAACCCTCCTGATTTCATTACACCTTCCCAGGTTTAGAAACCCACCTTTCTTAAGAAGTTGATTCAGGTAGAGTGTTAATAAAGAGTTTAATTATACATAAACACATTCGTTCATATTTCAGGATGACTACTTAGATAACACTTCTACACAGACCACACGACACAAAATAGTCCTTGGAGTAGCTCACATCAAGCCATCCACAGAGCTTGTGTAGTGAACTTTTCCTTGGGAAAAATTCAGGTCCTAACATGTCCCCTTCAAAGGTCAGAATTAAAGGGAGTATTCAGGATAGGAAGCATCATAGTCAGGAATGCAAGAGGGAAAGAATAGGAAAAAATAAAGAAGGTCAAAAACTGGTTTGCAATGATAACCACAAAGTGGGTGTATTTTAATAGAATGGAGTGCAAAAATTAAACCAAAGCATATAAAGGCATTTTTAAACTGTGTTAGTGGTAGATCACCGTGATCAGGCTATCAAAACCATCCTGCTTTTATTGAAGAGACAATGAGAAAAAAAAAACATAAAGAGGAAAAAAAAGCACTATGAGTCAAGGTAAGTATTATAAAGAAGACAAGGAAAAGAAATTCAACTGAAAACTGTCAAAACAAAGGCAATGCTCCTGAAAATACTAGTTTTCAATATAATGAAGAGTAAAGGCAACACCTGAATTTGGAGGGTTTCAGAAGAAGAAACAAAAAATCAAATTGGCACTTTTGGCAGGTATGAAAAGGTGACAACGAATTGATTCCCTTTAAGAAAAGGCACACAACTGATAAAGGCCAGTAAATTGCTTTTGCTTTCAGTGCCATGTTAAGTTATTCCAAGTTTCACTTTCACTGCAGAATGACCTGATTTCATCATCATCCTTCTAGGTCACATGTAGGACTGGCTACGGGTCACATCCACAGGAGCTGGACACCCAGTTGAAAGTCACATTTAATTTAAGCACATTTCCTATGCCACCAGCAGCAATGGACAGAAGGGAAAACCACTGCAAGAGAACTCAAAAACCCAGAGACAAGGCAGAGCTTGAAGAGGACAGAGCAGCACAATCTACTTGCATGTGACAGGGTAGGGGAAGAAAGAAACCCAGCTAAAGAGGCCAGAACAGAGTTTTTATGATAGTGCAATAGACTACAAAACTGAATTTAGAACAAGTACTCATGGATAAGGGCTAACATGGAAGTATACTTCATTTCAAAACGAGGGAAGCCTGCTTCAACAGAATTAGAAGAGAGATGCAAGGAACTGAAGGGAAATAGGCCAACACAAAGTACACACGGATTGGAATGAAGTCTCCCACAGAAGTAGAGAGGGGACACACAATGCAGGAGTAAAATATTTTGTTACTTAAAGGAAGGCAAAGATGCAGTCAAAAGTCTTAGCTGAATACCCTGAAAGTCCCAACACACACACACAAAAAAGCAAGGTTTAGCTCATAAATAACACAGCTCTGTTGGTATTGCTTGCTTAAGCAATAAAGCAAATTTTAAATCTGTTTGTTTTCTAGGTATGAAGATTTCTATAATCCCTGGTATTTTCCCATTTATTCACAGGCAGCAGTTACAGTACATTCAACCAGACAAGAGAAAATAAAGTTTAAGAATGTTATTTCATTGTATTTTCAGGTTACAACACTTTAAAAAGTTTTCAAAAATACATATCCATGGTTTTAACACTTGAAGAATAAAAATTGTCCATTTTGACATATGCCCCAACATGACACATACTAGTTTTCTTTCAATCCCAGAGTAAATACTGCCATTCCAGCTTCCAACCATTTTAAAAAAAATACATATATATACACACATATATATTAAATTACCTGATAAAAGATACAAATTATTATGCCTAATTATGAAAGGGTGCTTGTTTTAAAGAATGTCTGGGAAGAAAGTTCTCCCATAGACTTTGTTGTTATTTTGGGAGATTTCTATTTCAGTTCTCAAAAACATGACAAATATATTTGTTATTTACATCAAAGCATCATCGCAGACGAAAATAAAGGGGGGGGGGGGTGGGAAGAACAGAAGAAAGGGCTGTCTTACTTCATGGCACATGCCTTTAAAAGACAGAGCAATTCTTACAATGTTTCCTGATTTACACTGACTCGTGCAGTAACTGCCAAGCAAGATCCTGCTGCTGCCAACGGAATCAAAAGAGGCTGGAGGATCAAACTCTTAATTATATTAACAAATAGGTTAATTTTTATGATGCAAACTTACAATGAAATGGTATATTTTAATTCATCCAAAAATCTGTTTAAAAGGGGCAATTATAATTCTAGAAATGTGCTATTTAGACTGAAATCACTGCTTCAGTAAATACTACATTCCAAGCAGCAGGATACCCTGTTGTTTGTTTTAATATTCATTGAATTATTGCAATCATCTCATTAATAAGGAGTTGGCTGTTTTTTAAGCCATCTTTACAAGGAGGTCCTGGTATCTTCTCAGCCCAGACTGGAAAACAATTTGCCCTTTCTGTTAAGGTGTCACTGAGGTAAAAAACCATCATTATTTTACAAAGGTGTCCCTGCAAATAAATGGATAAAATAGCCTGTCCAGGCCACATAGACCACTGAAAGGCTGCTTTTGCCAGCAAAATATATTTGGAATCTTCTGGATCCAATCTGCATAGCCAGGGAGACCAAGCACTAGACTCAGTGCGGATTGAGTAGTGGGTTTCCCCTCCCAGAAACCTGTGGAATACACCTGGCTGGAATCCAGCACAGGTGACAAGGCTCATCGCCTTGTTTTCCTTGAAGCATGTTTGCATACCTTCAGAAAGAGCAAGCAGCAGAAAGATAGTGAACTGCTTCACTAAATACACTGTGAGATACACCTTTGGGCAGGGGGGAAGATGACCAGGGCAGAGGGTAGGGTTCAAGGCATTGAGACATTTAAAACCAGTCAACAAGAAATTATTGAGACTAAACCAGGAAAAATTTCCTGGTTCAATTTTTTTAAAGCACCCCCTAAGTGGCAATACCAACTTTAAAGGTGCTTCCTTAATTAATACAATATTAAATTATGCCTTAATAATAGAATTGCAGAATTTCAACTGTTCATAAAAAACACATTAGCTTATTTATTCAGCATGAATAATGACAGACTCAGTGTTAATGATAATGCAGTCATCCTGCACAATGATGAAATAGTCCATGGCTCCTGGAACTTGTGTTGTCAGGAGAAGGATAAGAATTTTAAAATACTTAGTTGTACAATCACAACAGTGAAAAACATAAAAGTTAATTGGATGACTGCCTGCATTTCCATTTGGTAGAATCAGTACAGACAACATTAGTAGGTACTGGTTTGCTTTCATATAGACAAGTAGTCTATTTCTCAACACACTCATCTGTGATTAGGCTGGGACTCCAGTATTATTTGTACAGAAGCAGGACCAGCTTCTGCTCTGTCCCTAAATTTAGGAGTCAATCAAGAAAATAACACAAGTCAAAATTCCTGAGTGCTTCCCCTTAGACAGTCTTAATTTCATTCACAAACTCCACTGGCCAGAATTGTTACTGTTAAAAGTGAACTGTCCATGCAAAAGTGGGGTTTAAGGATCAGTGAAGCATCTCTATTGAAGTCCTTTATAAATATACAGTACTTCAGCCCAGTATAATCATTAACTGGCCATAGGGCTTTCAAGAAACAGCTCATTCCAGCAGGAAAGGCCAGAGGTTCTTTCCCAGTGCTACGGGCCATGAACTGCAAACATCAGTGCAGACAGAGAGCAGTACACCCCATCCACTCTAAGAGTAGGAATTCAGCCTAGGTTTGGCAAGGAACTGGCTAATGCTGCATCACAAAAATCACATGAATCCAACATCCTTGATGGAAATCTTAATCCTTATCTCAGGTACCAGGGGGTTTTAGGTGTGTTTTGGTTTACAGCTAAAGCACAAAAATCTTTTTGCCTCACCAACTTCATCTACAACCACAGATGCCCCCTTTCCCATCCAGGATCTGTTTGCTCCATGAGAACCTGACACAGAGCAGAGAAAATGGCCTAAAATCTTGTACTACCCAGCTGTGATTTGTCATCAGACACGTCACAATTTTTCACATTTTTCACACTCTCCTCTGCCACTGGGTCCTCCACAGAGATTTCAACATCACTTTTCCTTGAACCATTGTCTCTGTGCTGTGCACGAAGGGAGCTTCCACTTTTCTCCCTGTAGCCATTGGTTTCAGCCCGGGGGCGTTCCTTCTGGCTGCAGCACAGATGAGAGTCACAGGCTTTTGAGATGCAGGGTGAGCTGCACAGTAGATGTAAAGTCTTGTGGTCGGCATACTCGGGCTGGATGGTCACAGAGTGGACTCCTGCCTCGTGGAAAATCTTCCGTATTTTATAAGCAGCATCTTGGTAATCAGAAGGGGTTTGGCACTTGATATGAAGAGTGGCAATGTTCTTCCCACCTGCAAGCTCCCAGACGTGCACCTCATGGAGGCTGCTAACCCCTGGTACATGAGCTAGTCTGTCAGCTGGAAGATATAAGGGAAAGGTATTAAGGGCTTTGGTGCCTTGGCTAATTATCAGCTGTCTCACTAGGCACCCTATCCAAAAGCTGCAGTGTCAAAGCTATCATTTTAGAAGAGAAATACTTGATACAAGGTGTCTACTCCCGGCTGCCTTCAGTTCAGCCTCCTGGTAATGAACATGGCACCCCTCCTTTTGGATTCACCCATCCCTCAGGCTGCCTAATGGCAATTCACCAGCTGTTCACAGGGGAAATATTACAGCATCATTTCCTCCATCAAGACCCCACAACTCCTGGTTTCCTTAAACCCTGAGCATGAGGGAATTCCAGAAATACCCAGTGTTACTCCACAATTAACCAGTGTGAACAGTACCTAAGAGCTACAACATTAACCAACTTTATGGGAAATTCCTAAGATGCTTTGGAAGCTTTCTGGAAGCAGCCACTGCACGGTTGGTAGAGATTGTAACTCATAGTTGCTTCTTTCACAAATAACCCACACAAAGCATTAACAGCTCAAGACCTGGTATGTTTGATGTATTGTTGGAGTACCACATTCTCAAAATACATGCTTTAACTAATCCAGAGAGATTTGAGTTATGTTGCTAGGACACAGGCATGTGATTATTCCTCACAGTTCTTGAGAATTTAGAGCAACTATGAGTAAATAAGCCAAACATGCCATTCCACAAATAACATATGCATTAAAATAAGCCATTAAAATTTACAGCATTTCAACAACAAATCTGACTTACTCAGTTGTTGCATATCAACACCTTTGGGGACCATCTGCAACAGAATAGTTGACGTCTCCTTTATAAGTGGGAATGCAGAAGACAAGATGATGAACACCATAACTATTGTCAGGCTTGGATCAATGTAGCACTGCCAATTACATGGAGCATCCCCCAGAGGACGTACATAGAAGATAGTAGCAGTAACTACCACGACCACAGATCCAAGTGCATCTCCCATAACATGCAAAAGAACACCTGAAACAAACAGCACAATTGCCATTAGTGGGGTGAGGTTGGGTTTTTTTGCTTTGTTTTTTTTTCCTAGGGGGAGGAGTAATTCTGAGTTTTCCAAATATGTTCCACTTGACATGAAGAATGCAATATTCCAGCCATTAATATCATTACCAAAGTTTTCAATAACAGCTTTTGGGAAGAAAAAAAAAAAACAAAAAAAAACCAGCAAGGGAAATACTGACTCTGAAGCACTGCTGTTTGAGTGGGATGCATTATTAAGCATGTAGGGTAGGCTAGCAACTGCTGTCCAACTGCAATGCCATGGTAACGCAAAATGTGCTTGCTTAATTGCATGAAAATTATTAACAGATCCTGGCATGCTAAATTAAAAATTGATGACTAAATCTATCCATTCTACCCTAGAAGTTGAAAGCTGCAAACCACCCCCAGGAAGAGTTATCTTCCCCCACCAGTTTCTGTGACTGCTAAAATCTGAAAAAAAAAAGCCCAAGTAAAATCTAAGCTGGCTCCAAATACCCTCAGACTCCAATTTTTAGATCAAACATGATTACCAGTTATATTAAACCTTGTTCCATCAATACTACTAGCCTTCAGACATGCCAAAAAACAGAATATGGTTCTAGAGTCAGTCACATGGTTTAGTGCCTAGACTACTCTGAGAGGAATGCTGGGTACCTCTTTTTATATCTTAAAGATGGTTTTGTACAAAAGGTAAAGACAGAAAACAGGTAGCATATTTACAGTAACATATTTAGCTGCTCTTTAAACTACAATGAGCAAAGCAGTCTTCCTGCCATAGAGTTAGAATAATCCAAGAAGAGCCTTTTTCTTCTTTTTTTTTTTAACTACTAAAAATAAACTTCCCTCTTCCCATCACTGCTCAAACATACTCCAGTTTTGTTAGTTTTTACTGTTCAGACTCAGATTTTATTCCAACCCATGCCTGAATTCAGAACATCTCTCTCTATATGAAGTGCATTTCTTTGTCAAGTCTTTTTGTTTGGGGGTTGTGAGAGAAGAAAATGAACCATCTCTCTTTAACAACCCTATCACATACACTTCAAGTGAGAAGCTTTTAAAGGCTCCCTCAAAACTCACTAACAACACAGCAAAGATTTTGGATGAAGCTAGAGTCTGAATTAGCCTTAGAACTCATCCCATGCTGCTGTTTCTTGCCATGCACCTTGATCTGTGTGAGAAATGAAGGCCACTACTTCTGGAGCTCCTCCAAATCACTTGAGTCAGATAATAAAGCACAAGTTCCTGGTGAGTCCAGCTCTTTCTGCTGGAGTCAGGCATGTTCTGCCCCATTTGGCAGACTACCACAGGATTTTACTCCTCCTTACAGTGTTGCAGTGTTTCCTTTTCATTTACAAATAGTCCTGATTCAGCACGGGCTATCAGCTGTTGCAGTAACAAGAGGGACAGGCAGGATGCAGTTGCATTGCCCAGACAGCTAACAAGAGATCACAGCTTATAAGGAACAGGAAAATGTTTCAGAAAGCCTTCTTTAGAGTTAAGGAAAGAAATCTAACTATGTCAGAATTTTGATGAATTAGTAATCAAGATCACAGAATTTGGGAAAAATGTTTATTTTGCATTCTTAACATCATTAATATGTACATCCTGGTAATGCATCACAGAATTAGGGCTCAAACAGAAATGTATCCATTTCGCTATCAATCTCAAAAGTGACAATTACAAGCTGGAATGAAAAATGAATTTTTACTAGAGGAAGTCAGTATGGTAAGACCATAGGTAGCAGTTTCCAACAGCTTGCATTCCAAAGTTTAACTAACCTACTCTGCATGTGCTCAAGTAGTAAAAGGAACAATTTCACACTACAATAATTAATCCTGCCAGACAGAATCCATGGATTCCTGTTCCTACCAGTTCAAGGAAGCCATTCCTCTGCCAATACTTTTTGTCCAGCCATGTTTTTCAGGAAGGCTCCAGTCCCACAACAAAAGAATTTTTTGCCAAGTGACTATGAAGTAACTTAATAGTTAGCTAATTTAAGTTAGCTCATAACTAACTTAAAAGAAAAAAATATGGATTGAATCAGAATTTTGAAGACATATCTTTATGACTACAGAAGCAAGGAATACTTATAAAGACAATAAAAATAGATTTTACAAAGGTGACATACTAAAGTAAAACTTAAAAATTTATTTTTAAAAATCAAAGATGACATGTAACTTAAAATAGCTGCCACAAAATTCCTTATCCTTCAGACATTTTTTGAAGGCTTCCAGCACCTTTGTACCTAAGCACTCTGGGTTCAGGCAAGCAAGGCCTTCTCTAAAATAATTGGTTCCTTATGCTTCTCTCCTCCATCCTTCAGTGTGACAGTTTGCCTATCCTGCTCTTATAATCTTACCACTATAATGCCATAATATCCAGCGCCACCAACTTTTAGACATTCAAGCAAGTGTTATGGCTCTGGCACACAGTTTTATTTTTCCAAAGCATCTTCCTTTACAGATGTATTTGTGTAGCTCTGCAAACACTTTTGAAAGACACACACACAAAAAAAACAACCCAAACAAACAAAAAAACCCACACAAATAAACCCCTCCCCACCCCCAAAAAAAAAAAAAAAAAAAAAAAAAAAAAAACACCAACCAGCTAACCCAAGTGCCTGACTGCCACACTGATGTCTCAAGCTACATTCATGCAAAGAAGCAAACTCACACAACTTTGGGGGAATATCAGCTGCTGATTAGTGACCAAAAGAAACCTGAAACTGCTGTTCTGACTGAGGTTTCTGACAGTCCTTTTCTTGGGGACAAAGTCAATATTTCATATCCTCAAAGAGATTTGCTTTTAGCTCTGCTCAGAGTAGGTACATAAACATGCATGCATAGAAACACCTACACAGACAGGGAAAGACACATGGGTAATTTATTCCTAGGAGTAGCTTTATGTTTCACTCCACAGATTCCCAGAGACCTGCCAAATAATAACATAAGAAGAGGCTGATCCTGTCACACATTCTCACAGGGATGGATTCACACCTGCAAAAACACCATGCTGAAGCACCAGTTTCAGAGCCCTTTTCCTTATGCTGACAACAAAACATTGTCAACCTTGGGATTTAGAATGGTGTGTTTTCTGCCCAAAAGCATTTTAGAGTTGAAACCTGCTTAACTACCATCAGTGACACTCAAAGATGTGCCTGTGTTACCTTCCTGTAAAGCCTCTAATGACTTGAGCTTAGTGCAACAGGGTTTGTATCCTTTCCAAATGTCCAGCTGCACTCTTCTAAAAAGGAAAATCAAAATGAAAGCATACTCCAACTCAGATCAGCATGACATTATTTTGTTACTACTTATGCTATTCCATACAATCAAAGTCTTTCTGCTAGACATAACTGGATCCAATTACATACAAGAGTCCTGGACTTCTCCTCCCTTTCTTACTGATACTTGTGGGTGTGTATGCAAATTTAAATGGAAATCATAAAGTGTTTGAAATTAATTTAAAATTAGCAGTATACTCTTATGCCATACCTCTGATGTTCAAGGCTTCAGACTTCTTCTCTTTTTTCTTCTCAGACCCCCCTTCAGGGCTCTTTTGGTCATTTGGTGAATCACCTGCATTCAAAGAAGAAACGCTGTGTTGTGTATAAGTTCTACAAACAGAAAAAACATCAACCTTCTCAAAACCAACTTCAAAGATGACAAGAAATAAAACAGAAACAAGCCAAAACATTTCCCATGCAGCTCACTGGACAACGCCTCCTTCCCCCATCCCGAGGGGACACCCAGCAGCCCAGGGTAAAGTACAAGGTGAAAGAGGCGGCGGTACCTGAGAGAGCTCAGTGAAACCCCCCTCGGGCCCACGGGTGGGCCCCTTGGAGCTCTGAAAGGCCCCGGAGGATTGGGCCAACAGCTCGGCGGGTCCCGAGGGAAAACGAGAGGGAGAGAGGGGATGCGGAAAGGTGCGGGAGGGTGAGAGGGATGCGGAAAGGAGGGAGGGGTGGGGAGAGATGCGGGACACGAGGGAAAGGCGAAGCGCAGCCGAAAGGCACCTGCTTCATCCTCCTCGCCGTTCGGGGTGCCAGCGGGCACGTCCCGCATCGCGGGAGGAGCGGCGGAAGGACGGCGCCCGCTGCAGCAGGCGCCCCAGTCCTGGAAGACGAGGAGCCCCACGACGTTGACGGCGAGGCCGAGGGTGCCGACGATGAGCACCAGCTGGGCGTCGTCGATGGGCTCGGGCCGGGCGAGGCGGAGGACGGAGTCCACGAGGATGGTGAAGCAGAGGGCGGTGAGGAAGACGGCGTTGCTGAGCGCTCCCACCGCCTCGGCGCGGCTGTAGCCGTAGGTGGCGCGGGGACCGCGGCGGCTGCGGCGGGCGATGCGCCCGGTGGAGAGCCCCACGCAGAGGGAGATGAGGTCCGAGAGCATGTTAAAGGAGTCGGACACCAGCGCGATGGAGTTGCCCAGGTACCCGGACACCAGCTCGGCCACGAAGAAGCCGACGGTGAGCACCAGCATGAAGATGAGGCGGCACGTCTTGCCCGAGTACCGCCCCATGGCGGCCGTGCGCTGCCGGCCGGTAACGCTCCGAGCCAGCACCAGCACCAGCACCACCTCCCGCTCTCCCTCCCGCAATAAGAACGGATGGCCCGGCCCGGCACGGTCCGGCCCGGCCCGCCCGAGGGCACCGCCCCGCCTCGCCCCGCCCCGGGCAGCCGCGGCGGGCGACACGAAATCAGCCAAAGCTGGGATAAAGCGAGGGTGGATGAGGGAGATGTGCCGCGGGGCGGGGCGGGGCGGTGGAAGGTGCAGGGGGGAAGGGCCCTCTCGGGCAGGCAGAGCTACCCAAGGCTGTCCTGCCTGCGCTCCTGCCGTCCCGAGACGGCGAAGTTCCAGCGACGGTTCCAATAATTAGGGACCTTTGATGCTTTGTTGGCGACGAAAGTGCCAAACCAAAGGACAGAGTGCCATCTACTGAGCCAGCTCATCTCCAGCCAGCAGCCTTTAAAAAGGTGTGTCAAAAAGCCAAGCGAATCCTGGGCTGCATCCAGAGCAGCGTGGTCAGGAGGTTGAAGGTGACTCTCCTCTACTCCGCTCTGGTGAGAGCCCACCTGCAGTGCTGCATCCCCATCTGGTGGCCCCAACATAAGAAGGACATGGAGCTGTTGGAGCAAGTCCAGAGGAGGCCACAAATTTGATAAGATGAATCTGGGGCGCCTCACCTATGAAGACAGGCTGAGAATGTTGGGGCTGTTCATTGTGCAGAAGGTTGTGGAGAGACTTCACAGCAACCTTCCAGTGTCTGAAGGGGAGCTACAGGGAAGCCAGAGAGGACCTCTTCATCGGGAATGGTAGTTATAGAATAAGGAATAATGGTTACAAACTGAAAGAGGCAAGTTTGAGGTAGTAAGATACTGGCACAGTTTGCCCAGTGAGGTTGCGGATGCCTCATCTTTGTCAGTGTTCGAGGCCAGGATGGATTTGGCTCTGAGAAACCTGGTCTAGTGAGAGGTGCCCCTGCCCATGGCAGGGGGTTGGAACTTGATCTTTAAGGTCCATTCCAACCCTTAACATTCTTTGACTCTATGAAAACCTTAGTGCTCACAAATCTATCACTACCCTACAAGAAAAAATATTGCATGCACTTTTTAACCGACAGGATAGTCTACAAGAACTATGATAAGGTAATAAAACTCCAGCTTTTCTTTGTAGATGTTTTGTTGCTGTTGTTCTTATGACAGTTCTTGCAAAAATGACAGCCCTGCTCCCACATGGAAAAAAGACAGAGCTGGACTACTAATACGTAATTTCAATTGATGGGAGTAACTAAAGGAGATGCTGCAAAATCAAGTCATCCTCAACTATGGGGTTCTCAGTATCACAAATGGGCCCAAAAATAAGAAATAAAATATCTAAGGCCTAGAGAAAATTATGTCCTTAAAATGTTATCCTGTGAGAGTTCGGAGTATTTCAACTACACCAGCTGAAAAGCTCCAGACCAGTGGAGGTAAACCAGTACCGAGGTACCACTTCAGCAGCTACAATTCACACTGAAGTGCCACCTTACGCATTTCACCACACTTGACAAAGCACCCATTGTTGTCAGATTTTAAACCAGCAAGGCCAGGAAACACTATCTTGTCCTGCCTACCTAAGGCAGTATTCTCTACAACCAGAAATTCCTTAAGGACCTCAGGAATTTCGTCTTTGTTCTAACTCTGAAGCAATTCCATTGTTACTGCTCTTGATTGAGTTGAGCCCTAGCTTGATTACATCTTTTAAGAGGTCTCTCCATTTCACCTTACTCTGTGCACAGAATCCAACATATGTATTAACCTCTGGAGTGGATTTGAGAAGCCTTTCAGGGGATGGTCTTCCTTGTAAAGAATCAACACACAACTCCCAGTTAAGCAGAGATTCATACATTCAATATCCTGCAATATGCAAATTAACAAATGCATAAAAATAAATGTATTAAAATGAACCTTACCATAAAGATAAGCACAACTGTGGGAGAGGATAGAGTAGCTTACATCAACACCATTACAACCCTAGAACTACAACTACCAACATAGGATAAGAGATGTTTAGTGATTGTGCCAAATCAAAAGCACATAGGTAGAACAAAAAGAAGACAAATATGAGTTATAGGAAGATAAGCAGTCAAATACAAATTTTAAAATAACAATATATCTTCTTTACTACAATTAATGATAGGAAACTCTGCCTCCAGTGCTTACAAATAAAAAAAAAAAAAAAAGAGAGAGACAAAGCTCTCTGAAGCCCAGCTAATTGCACCTTCATAGAACTGAAAGGGATTTCCAGAGGCTTTTATTCTAGGAAGACATAATACAGTAGCTGAAACATCATTAATCCTCCTGTGAAAAATATACATCAATCCTCTTTGGGGAAAAAAAAAGCAAGTTTCATAGCCCTGAACTCACTTTAAAACATAAAAAGATCACAGTTATTTTGAAGAAATAGTGTTTAAAATATTGTTTTCAGCAAATAAGGCTATGACTAAGTCCTCTGACATGGAGCACAATTACAACTGACTCTCTGAAGGCATCAGAAACTGTATGTGTTCAGAACCTCAGCTCTGACACTGTATCTGCTGATCCACTGATTATTCCTTCTGTCAAGCTCACACATCTCCATCTGCTTGGCACAATACAGCCACACACTGACACGGGAACAGCACAGTATCTGCTGGGTCAGATCCGTGTCTGGACTGTTTCCAGTTCCCATCTACACCTTTAGGAGATGAGGGAACCAAACCTGCACAGTCTTCAAAACACAGAGCAGATACGGAGAAACAAGAAATACACAGACACATTGACACAGAGGAGCAGCAAAAGTCCTGATTGTCTCCTTTACTCCTTTGCTTGTGTGGTCTCACATTTGATTAATTTTTCTGTTCTCAACATTTAGCACACATTTTTATGGAACTGATCATTCACTCCTCTTTCCTGTTTCTCATCTTCTGCTACAGTTCAAGCCCAACTGGCAACTCTGCCACACAGCAGCTTGCTCTCCCCCACCCCCTGGAGGATGGGGAGGAGAATCAGAATAAAAAAAATTTAAAACTTTAGGGGTTGAGATAAGAACAGTTTAATAATTGAAGCAAAGTAAAAACAAACAAACACAAAAAAACAAAACCAAACCAAACCAAAAATGAACCAAAGGAACAGATGATGCACAAGTAGTTGCTCACCACCCTCTGATTGATGCCTAGCTCATCCCTCAACAGCAATCAGTGACTCCTGTCCAACTCCTCTCAGCTTATGTTCTGAGAATGACTCTGGTATGGAATATCTCTTTGTTCAGTTCAGGTCCTGCCTATCCTGGCTGTGTTCCCTCTCAGCTTCTTGCGCAGCTCCTCACTTGCAGAGCACAGAAAACCAAAAAAATCTTTGACTTGGGCCAAGCACTACTCAGCAGCAACTAAAACATCAGTGTGGTGTCAATATCTTTCTCACGTTGAATCTAAAATACAGTGTTGTACCAGTTTCTACAAAGAAAATTAACTATTCCAGCCAAAATCAGGACATCTTCTGACCAGCTCTTCATCCATGCCAGGGCCTTGGCCTTCACACTATGGCTACTTAGAAGCCTCCTCAAAATCCAAGCTTTAGCTCCCCTCACTATACATCCCTGTCCCTCTTCATCCAGGTGCCACAATCATTTCAAGACAAAGGACACCTAAAACTGCCAGGTGAGTAAAGTTACCCTAATCATTCCCATTCAATAAGTTGTTGTTTTCAATAACAAGAATAATAAATTCAGGTGAATCTTCAGAATAAAGTCTGTGTTATCCCTGTAGCTCTTTTACGCTTTGATCTCCTTCCACACAGTCCAAAAGAAAGCCGTGATCCTGAACATAGGAGTCACTGACCCCATTATCAGTGTTTTCACTCAGGATCTTCCCCCTTTCTGACACTTCCATTCTGCCTGCACCAATCCAATCCACCTGCAGTGCCAGAATATTTGGTCTCAATCCTCTTAGAAGGGAGCTGTGTGTATGATTGCTCTGCAGTGTGCTTGGCATGCTTGTGTGTTTTACACTCATTCAACAGTAGAATGTTACAATTTCACTCATTCAAGCTACATATTATTAAACAAAAAAGCAGCCTAAATACCCCAGGCTCTCCATTTCTGACTAT
Source organism: Cinclus cinclus (assembly GCF_963662255.1). Lineage (NCBI taxonomy): Eukaryota > Metazoa > Chordata > Aves > Passeriformes > Cinclidae > Cinclus > Cinclus cinclus. Next base: position 93,640,018 of record NC_085048.1, read on the forward strand.
TCTGAGTTGGAAAATGTTCTTAGGAAGCACAGAAAAGCCTGTCCAGCAGCTCAGTTTTCTCATTGATTTGTCAACTTGAGATTCAGCTACAGTGCTGCTAGAAAAGCTGCAGATTCCTCATCCTTATCAGGAAAATTAGAAAAATCTTTCAGAACTCCTAAAATTATTACAGACAAGAAAACTTCTCTTCTGAACCCCAAAAATGCAAAGCACTCCTGTAAGCTTCAAGATCTCTGTGTACCAGATTTTCCAAGTACTCAACATACCAATATTTAACACTGAGCCATTGGCAGCCAAGAGACTGTCCCCACCTGTGGCTGTAAGGAATGATTAACAACACTAAAGCAGGGGAAATATGTATTATACTTTCCCTTAATACTCTCTTATTCTTCAAGGATTTTCAACCCAAGTGAGTTTCTGAGCTAGATGTCTCTATCTAGTGGCCCTCAATGGATTTTTCTTTCATGTCCTAGTCCAGCCTCTCACTCGGCAATGCAGACCTCAACATTAATTGGGAACAAGCTCCACACATCACCTCTCACAGTGTGAAGAACCATGGGATAGTTCAGTTTGGAACCTCCCTGCCACAGGAAGAGACATTGGCAGGTTGCTCAAAGCCCCATCCTACCTGGCCAAGAACACTTCCAAGGATGGAGCATCCACAGTTTCTCTGGGCAATGTACTCCAGGGCCTCACCATCCTCAGAGTAAAGAATTTCTTCCTAATATCTAATCTAAACCTGCCCTCTGCCAGTTCCCCCTTGTCTTGTCACTACCTGCCCTCTCCTGCTCTCTTGTGGGCTCCTTTAGATAGAAGAATGGTAGGTACCTTATGGTCTCCCCAGAGCCTTCTCTTCTCCAGGCTGAACAACCTCAACTCTCTCAGCCTGTTGCATTTTTCTCCTTGTTTTAAATCTGAATCCTGCTAGATTCACTTAAAACGTTCTTGTTTCAGAAGACAGGACAAACATTCAATGGCTACTGACCCTCCCTACGCCACTCTCTGTTTTGCAGATTTGTGCCACATCCTCCTTAAGTTACTAATTTTAAAGGTGGTAGGTAAAAGTCTACTTAATTGCTTCCAGAGGAGTCATCACCAGCCTTTGAAAGTAAGGTATCTGTGTAATTATGAAATATGAAAGTAATAACAGCAGTAATGATGGTCATTTTCTCTACTGCTGAATGAAAATAAGGTCACTCTGTCTTGTGCTTCTGTAAAATTTGGATAGCAAAAAGAATAATGAAAATAAGGAACTATTAAGATGACCATTAAGAGAGATCTCTTCTCATTCTGCTTATCAAAGTCCTGTCAGACTTTACTTTTTAACCCATCATAAAAATTATTTGCAAAAGACATTTCAGGAATGACCTGGAAGAGACTAGAGAATGAAAGGAAGCCAATGCCCACACGCTGCTGTACATAAAGAAGGAGTTATGCCTCCTTAAGGCTCTGGGGAGGAAAATATTTCATTTGTACTAAAGAGCTGAGGCTGGGTACATGACATTTAAAGGCAGCATCTCTAGGCTGAAATGCAAAGTTAGCAGTTAGAGGGCCTTTAAACTTCATTCTAAGAAGACCTGGTGACAGCCTTGACTGTGAAGCTTGTTTCTCTAAATTAGGAATCATGGACCAAATTCATAGTAAATCTATATGGGAACCGTGCAGTTGGCTTCTGCCACAGATAAATTCAGCCCCTAAATGAAGAACAAAATAAACAGTGGCCAACAGATCTAGCTGTGGAAGGTGGCTTGTTCCTCATTCCTTGCTCATTTTATTTGTGTGTCTCCCTCTCATACCTGGAAGAAGAAGATGAGGTTTCTTGGGATAGACTAAAAGGTGGAATGGCTGGGATGTTGTTAGGTCTGCTTCAATCCAGGGAGCAGAAGCCTAAACAAACAAGGCTTCAAGAGTCTGGGGGAAGGCTTTATCAGTGTGCTTGTCAGAGTACAGAGGTGAATGTTCCTGGATTTTTAATCACAGCTGTGACAGTCCTGAAATTGTCTTGTGGAGAAACTGTACTGGAATTTGGCCTGATAACGTATTTTCCATGCTCTCCTAAATTTCGCTTGAATATACTGGTGGGTCTATCTGAAATGATGAACCTGTGGGATTATTTAATTCCCAGGCTGGATTGTCTTATTTTTGCTATACTTTTTCCTATTTTAAGATGGTTATTCAGTTTTTGAGTTACAAATCACCATTCTCTGCACTTAATACCCAGCATAAAAAACCTTTTGCCTACTTTAGAACATAATTCAGTTGGTATCTGCTCTATCACCTGGATAAAGCTTCCTGAAATATTTAAAATAATTTGCTTTTTTTAGAAGTGTAGTTCTGTTATGTTTCTCATATAAGTGCACTGGTATGTATATTTATATCTATATACAACCTTTTCCAGGCAGCACAGCATATTGCAAAGAACATGACAATGAGGAAGCCACTCACTGATTTCATCACTGTAAATTGCATTTAGTCCTACTGCAGAAGCTTCATTTTCTATAACTGCAGCATTTCTAGACTGAAACTGATACCAGACTTATGCCTGTGCTAAACTGTCTGCAGAACTTCCAAATACAGCTATTGCAGTTACCATATAAAACATGTCAGCCTTTAAAAGCCCTATTGTATTGAAACTGTTTATCACTTTGAACTGAGTCATCTTTTATTTCCTTGCAGCTCCAGATACTGTGATGTAATTCAGAGTCTGTCCATGTCCTTAATAAGAAATTGGCTCAAGGTTTAGAGCAAATGCAGGTAACCAAAGTTCAGCAGCACTAGCACTGTTGGAATCTAGGTTCAGGGAGTTTTATCTCCAGCAGTAGCACTGTTGGAATCTAGGTTCAGACAGTTTTATCTCACCTTTACGCTGTTGCATAAACCATCCAGAGATACTTAGCTTGCTTTACTCAAGACTTCACTTTTTCATTCTGCACTTCCCGTTTTGGACACAATGTAACCCTACCACATCTTCTTTTACTTGCTGTGATGCACACTTTTCTCATTGACAACTAATCCTCAGATTACCTTCTTCTGAAGTTTCTTTGAAGAGAACTCAAAAATTCTGAAGAAAATTTAGTGAAGGACACTGCTAAATAAACCTTCACAGTCTCTTCCCTTTTCTCTTTAAAGACTTCTTATTAGAGCTCCACCAAATATAAATGAACACAAATCTGTTTACCTTTGCAGTGGCTGCTCAGAAAAGCTTTGGAAAATTTTGGTGAGGATTGTTTGCCACACTATTAAACTAAAGAAAATCTTCAGATAAATATGTGTTCAATCTTAGGCATTTGATAAACACTTAAAAATACTTTGAGAGTGTCCCTTGGCCTTTTTATTCCATTTGAGAGGACTACATCCAGCAAAGCCAAAAAATCTAAATATTTTGTTGCAGTAGGCTCTATTTATCTGCATGCTAACCCATTAACGCCTCTGGGATTTATGGAAATAAATGCATAAAGCATACATTCCTTCATTTATGCATTTTTGCATAATGTTTAGGAATTGGATGTCACAGTGCACTACAGAGGCAACAGAAATCCTGAGGATGAGGATGCACACTGAGGATGTGTGTCAGAATTCTATTTTGGCAAACTCTGGAGCTGTGCATTCTACAATCATCTCTATGAATGTGGCCAGGGGATGAATTGGCACAAAGGGTATACTGAAGGGTTGGTGCTTTCAGGGAAAAATAAAATCAACCTGTTGAAAAGACACTCAAGAGAGGGGAAGCACAGAACAGTGCTGATCTTGAGGAAAGGATTTTAGGCCTTTCAGGTATGAAAAGCAGAGTAAGCCAGAGATTTGTTGTTACAGGTCTTACACTCAGGATTCCTTCTAATTCCCTAAAAAGGTCTCTGAGTCATCATCATCTGTCAAAGTCTGTCACACTTTCAGCAGTGCATTTGAGAAAGAAAGCTATTCCAACCAGGGAATGTATTTTTCTCTTTTAAATGGGGTTAAATTAAGTAATCATTAAATTCTTCAGACTAACAACCTAAGAAACTGAAATCCTTTGTTCTGCAACTTTAATTCCCAAGCCATTTTTGCCACCTACAGTACGCATTTTTGCAGTTGTTGAATCAGAGAGCACAGCTACAAATACGATTGTTTTTTGATACCTGCACATTTAACTCACCAGGTCTCCACTGGGAAGGTCTGTGACATTAAGATAAAGATTGAGCAGCCATTTATTCACTTATTTTGTTCTATAAATGTTCTCACTTCCCCTGGGACCAGCACATTTGCACCAACAGATGTGAATATTTAGTTCAGAATATTGCAGCAACAAAGTCTTCCCAAATCACCCAGCCAGTAGGTGAGCGTCTCTCTTCTTTCACATGTCTGCCCCCAAATATCTCCTACTCACAAAGCGTGGAAAAAAAATATTTACCTCACAGCAAGCCTCAGAATAAACAAACTCACTCTGCATAGGTAGGGAAGGAGAAAGAAGGTATTCCATTTGTGGGATTGCTACCTTACTTTCCAGGTCTTATCCGAGAGGCAGGCTGCTGCTGCTGCACACTGAAAGTGGAGAATCGAGATCCAGCAGTGATGCCACATCAAAAGCTCACATACCTGCTAAATTCCACAAAGAGGGACATTAAAAGCAAAAGACACTTGGCTGCTAACACAGAACACGTTATTTAAATGAGCTGTGCAAGGATCATGAGGCCTCTCATGAGAAGGTGAGAGCTGTTTCTCCCAGCCTGAGACATTTTATGGGTGGCTTACTGTCCAGGTGGGTTGGGCTGAGTGACATCTTTATTTCCTACTTCCCTCCCCACATCCCTGTACAGATCACAAGACGACAGAACAAATGTTTTCTCCAGGTTAAACCTTTATTAATTTTCTCAAGACAAACAAGAGAGAATTACTATGAGCAGAATAATGTGGTGCTTTTCAAGCTGTAGTTCTTCCAACAGTTTAAAACTCTGTATAAATGAGTAGAAGAGACACTTGCACTGACCTACATGGACAAAAGTAATTGGGTCTCTGTGTGCAGTAAAACTGGCCTCTGTATTTTTATGAGTGTTTGTAAGGTGTATGACTAGTATTAAGATTGTCTGGTATTTATTATGAGAGCACGAGGTTTTTTATATTCATCTGTTTGCCACTCAGCCATGCTGTTCATCTTTGTGCCAAAATTTTCTGCATAAGATACAAGACTTCAGAAGTGTCAGAAAACCCTGGTTGAAGGTGCTCTGTCATTTCCAACAGCAACAACAAGAAAAGTCTTCTGTGAATTTCAATTTCTGGGAAAATTTCTTAGGGAAGCTTGAATATTTCTGTGTTTTACCAAGTATTTCCTGGATTTTAAGCCAGAGCACAAACTAGTCAGTGATGCCCTTTGCTATGGATGGTCCAGCTAGCTCAAGTTCCTCTACACTGCACTTCCTTTAGAGAGTACAGAAATACTTTTATACCTGTAGTGGCTGGTCTGGGCCAGCACCAAAACAAAGAACAGGGGCATGTCCTCCCTGTTCTCTTGCTGACCTCTCCTCTTAGTCCTGACCAAGTGTGGGGAAAAGCATTTGTCTGAATCAAGTGTAAGGATGGACCTAGAGGACAGGGAGACCCGAATTCAACCTGGTGGGAAGAGAGAGATGCTTACAGCTGGACAGCTGCTATTTGAACAACTGAGAGGGAGAGAGAGGAGGAGACAAAGGGGAATGGCAGAAGACTTAGGGAATAGGACACAGAGCAAAATGGTAGCAAAAACCAGAAATATGAAGGGTGAGGGATTGAAGAGTTAAGGGTGAGAAGCAAAACAAACCTAGGAAATGGGTGAAGGAGGAAATTGACTGGAAATTGCTGGGTAAGCAGGGATGGGAATTTGCAAAAAACACATTTATACTCGCTCAACAAGAATATTCGCACTAAGATGTGAACTTGGGGAGTGGATGTTACAATGAGTTAAATGAGGAGTACAGCTGTAGAACAAGGGAAAAAATGGAGAGCTGAGTTGGCACCTGTAAATACCTCCCTCAGAGTCCACTGGGCTTATTATAGACACATCTCACTCTGCCCCTGCTGTCAGCAGCACCCAGGAAACCCACCAGCTAATTGTTCCATCCCTGATGGTACACCTTGCAACAGAGGAATGAGAAGAACCACTACCTGTGGTGATTAATTGTGGCTCTAATACCCATGGAAGAATTTGCTCCTGTGGATTCAGATGCTCCCATTGCCCTCAGCACACACAGTTCAGCACTAGAGATGGACCTGCTCTCTTCAATTTTTGCTTTGGTTTTTCCAAAGTGGTGCAAACAAGAGAGGAGAGGGTGGTTTAAATCCATTTCCTACCTTGGGAACAGAAATGTGAAAGCAATTGTCCCCTTTCCCTAGAAAGCTTAAGAGGCAGAGAGCTACTCTACAAACCTTTACCTTCCAGCAAACCATTACTGATGTCAGGAGCCTGCCCAGGCATCTCCAAAGGTGCTGCCTGTGGACAGCTGGAGAGCACCAGCAGCACTCAGAGGCCATGTCCATCCGGTTGAATTTCTGCTAGTGGTGCTGACACACTAGAAAATTCACTTGCCTTCCAGCTCCAGGAAAGAACATATTTTCCTCATATGCAGGATGACAAGAGGCAGAGAGATGGAAACCCTCTTCTTTCATTTTTTTAAAACTATATCCTTAAAATATATGTAAAACATTCAAGTATATTTTTACACTACAGCTACCTGTTCTTTCTTTTGAAAGAAATGTAAGAAAAATCCCACTCAGGTTGAACATAGAGAGGATTAGAGGAAATGAATGACCTTTTACCTAAGTGGGAATTGCAAAATTAAGTCCAGAAGAAAAGAGCACTCCCTGTACTGTGTAAAAGAGCATGACCTTGCCTGTAGGTACTACTGGAAGCAGAGAAGTTTCACTGTACCAGAAAGAGAGAGGCAAAACCACCAGCAAATCTACACACTATATTTATGTGATAGTACAAAATTCATCACTGGCTCATGCAACTAAAATTCAATTGAAAACAAAGTCGAGTGGCCAGGTGTTCGGACATGAGTCTATTGGAGGGAGAGAGCTGGCTGTGTTGTCCCAGAAAGTTATTAGAAGAAGGACCCTGGAAATTCAGTGAGATCATAATTTAGCTACACAATCGCCATTAATTTCAGTTAATTCCTTTATAAGTGCTGATGTGTTCCTCCCCCTGACTTCACTTAGAAGCACCATTCAGAAGCTGCCTTCCAAGAAGTTATCATAGAGACTTTTTCAGGAATTGCTGACAGTTCCCACCACAAAAGCCAATCAAATCCCCCAGAAATTATGTATCACCAGAAATTTAGACTAAGAGCAGCTTCAATGTTAAACAGGTGGGCATACAAACAAGCAGGCACCAAAATCAGTTATGCATCTGGCTTTAATGTTAAACTGCAATGAAGTTTAAGCTTCAATATGACCTCGAGATACCTTTAATAATGAACAGAAATATTTTCCAGTCTAAAAGTCCATTGGAAAACACATTAAACACTAAAGCACAAACTAACAAAATTTTTAATTTCTAGTTCCAAAGTTCTGTCCAGCCTGAAAGTCAAACGTAAGACTTACCTTACCTCACCTAGAGCAGTATGTAACAGCAGCTGCTTTTTCAGCCAGGTGCTCAGCTTGCCCCACCCAGCACATCCAGTTAATACTTGGCAAATATCTGGCTCCTATCTCGACTGAAATATTTCTAGCTTTAAGAAATACCTTTGTATGTGTATATAAAAACATTCAGAGAGAGAAAGAGAACTCACATGTATCTCGCATCAAATAAAGTGAGAGAGTTTCTCCAGGAATAAAATAATCAGTCCCCATCTCTCCTCCCAAATGTAGAAATTATAAAATCCTATGCTAAGAAAAAGAAACAGAAAGGCCAAAACTCTATGCACTGAAGAGAACCTCCTGCAAAATATTTGTGTGACTGAGTATGTCTATTTCTCCTCTGCATGCTCCCCCAATCATGTGTTAACAAACATCAGTAAAGAATCCTCAGCACTGTAGTCACAGGTTTTTTCAGTCAGCATCCAAATATTTTCACATTTCCCAAATGAAGAAAGGGTGAGACTCTTCTTTTGCCCTTACCTATTCTTTTGTCTCCTGCAAACAGTGAACGCTGCTCTAAAGACAACCACGACTGACAGAAATTACAGCAGAATTACTAAAATATTGAGAGGTGGAAGTTGGGGATGACTGGCATTTCAGGATTAGGTATTTCATAAAAAGTATCTCCTTAGGGCAGTAGCACACTTTGTCCCGTGTTTGGCCAGTCAGTGGATTAGGGAGGAAATTTCCATTGCAGATCAGTGTATGCTTTGGAAAATGGCACTTAAACTGCTTGCCCGTCACTTACTGATAAACACCTGTGGCAATAGCAGGAAACACGCAACAGGTTCAGGCATAAAATCCATCGTCCTTGCTAACAAAAGAGTGAAGAAAACTACATTTTCCTCGCCCATGCCAGAGAAGCAGTAAATAATGTCTATAACCAAGCAGCTGCACGAGATTATTTACCTGTTTCGGTGTCTCTGGGGGGTGAATGGCAATAGCAGCAGTCCATGAAGATAACGTAGTTCAACACGTTGAGGACCAGACCTGAAACCCCAATAATGAGGACGAGCAGCTCTTGCTCAGTCTTCTGAGGGTTGATAAACCTCTTGATAGCCTCCACGAAGATGCTGAACATTAGTGCGGTGGCGAAGACGGAGTTGCCGAAAGCCCCCAGCACGTCTGCCCGGCTGAAGCCGTAGGTGCTGGCCTTGTGCCACCTGATGCGGCTGAACCGCACGCCGAACAGCCCGATGATCATGGAGATGAAGTGGGAAAGGACAGCAAAGGCATCTGAGGCCAAGGAGAGGGAATTGCCCACGTAGGCGACCGAGATCTCGACGATGAAAATGGCGATGCTCACTATGCACATGAGGATGAGGCGGCTGCTGCGGCCCGAGTAGCGACCCATTCCTGCAGCTCCTGCCCCTCTCTCACTGCTGGGATCTGTGGAGACGGCGCTGAGCGAGGAGCAGCTTCCTGCCCGCGATCCTGCCCTTCAGCTGTCAGTGCTGCTCACATGCGGGAGCCACTTTTATAGGAAGCAGTAAAACAATAAATCCGTTTAAAGGGCGGTTCAGCCAGATTTGTCATGTGAAGACACAGCGAGGGCTCCAGTCCTGCAGGTGTTCCACCTCAGGAGGCACTCTTTCCTACAAAACCAAAAAATAAACCGAGGAAGACTACTAGGAGCACCAGCACTCACTATTCTACTCAGTGTCAGTGTCCTGAAAAAGTGAATAAGACCCAGAAAGGAGAGCACAAGAAGGTGGCTCAAAATCTTAAGTGGTTAGAAGACCCCTCTTCTGCATAAGGATCTCCTCTTGTGTCTGTTCCTGCCATTTCTCTTCCCAGTAATTTTAGTACTGAAACAATCCTACTACACATCTGTGAAGAAAGACATTTGAAATCCAGGTTGGGTGGACATGTTTTTTAAGAACACAGCAAACATTAACTGCTTATGAGAGTCACTGAAGATGCTGTTCACAGAACAAGCTTCAAAGACGACTGAATTGATCTTCCATTTTAGCAACCTAATCCAACAACTATACAACAACTTCTTGCAGTTTTGGCACATTTTAACATTGCTCATGAATATGGAGAAAATTTGGAGGCCATTTTCTAAACAAGCCACCAGTAGACATGGAAGCTGAGTCTAAGTAATAAACTCACAACACATTGTTTATTTCCCATTTTGAAAGCCCTGTCTCAAAATCTCAAAGTAATTCTTATATGTTCGCATATAAGTCACAGTTGGGGAAAGCATAACCAGAAGTTCAAGCTGCTGAGGTCCTAGTTTGTACTTTGTGCCATTTCTGAAAAATGGATCCGGAAGCAGTAACATTTTTTGTCACTCATTGCAGTACCTGTTGAGCTCTGAGTGTCCTCATAGTTAACAGAAACCCACAAAGTACTGCTAATAGCAAACCAGGCAGCATGGGCCATAAGACCAGGTGTCTTCCTTGAAAAATTTATGATCCAACTTATTTAAAATGCCCATCTGTGGACGCATATGCACACAGTTAGTGATGAGATAGGACGGAAGGAAATTACATGAATCACATGCAGTACAGCCATGGAGAGATAAGATAATATTGATAACCCAAGCTGACCAATTGTCCCTGCGGGCCTTAGGCTCCCCAAGGTGAATTAACTTTAGGTTAAAAACAAACATCCACCCCCACTTTTCATCTGGATTTTTGCTCTCAGGGTTTCAACAGCCAAAATATTTATGTTTAAAGTCCAGTTTGTTAAAAGCCTTGCCTGCCAACATACGTAATCTTTAACGTTTGGTCATTTGCCTACCTACACACTGCAGCTGCAACTCATGGGCTCCTCTCTTCCTGCCATTTTAAGAACACCATTAAGCCTGGAAGAGTAGATTACTAGAACTAATTGAAACATGGAAACAACATTGAAAACTGGCACTTACTCATTTTCCTCTTGGTCTTTCATGCCTGGATTACCATTTCTTTCCCAGCTATTTCTAGGGTGTTTTCTTTTCTTGTTGTATTAAAATGATGCTTAACTACTTACTTTATTACCTGAGTGGCAGAGCATGAAAAGTGAGAAATTTTTTTTTCAAGTTATTATCCTTTCAATCAGTACAAAGGTCAAACTTCAGCAGTCTAAAAAGCCCTTCCTTACACAAGGTTGCAATTACCAAAACAAGAGATAAATGAAGCACTCCCCCAGCAGCAGAGCTGAAATGTTCACCCGTTTCCAACAAGGAGCTGCTAGCATGATGTTAAGGCACTTCTCTTACACCTCCCTTACTATTTAACCCAAGTTTATCAGTATACAAGAACTAAAGAAGCCCAGGAAGTTTGCAATTCTATTATAAACACAAAGCAGTATCATTTAATCGACAGCAGTGTATTATTCCAATGCATATACCTATTTTTCTAAGAGACAGAATCTACTCAAGGTCTAAAAGTTTTTTCTATAATGCTTCACAGATAGCTCAGATTATGCTTTTGGCAAAAGGATGCTTGATACAGATGTTATCTCTCCCAGGCAAACATTAGCGTCTTGGTGGAAGATCATCACAGGGACTTCTGCATGTGAGGTATCAACATTTCAGACCTTTCAAGCCTTATTATGACCAGGAAGAAATATATTCAGGAAAAGGAAAAAAAAAAAAAAAGGAAAAAAAAAAAAAAAGCCTGGCCTTCTGTCAAATCTGTCTTCAAACAAACCCATTTGTAGGCTCAGAGCAACTAATTTCTAAGAACAGTGTGTCAACATGTTTACTTGAGGATTTGATCCAGTCAACTGGTTGAAGGTTGGCTGTTTGCTCAAACCGATAAGGTCAGAGGCTGCATTTAGTTTTGCCTTTCCTTTGTTCTGAGATACTAACAGCTTCCACATCTCATTTTTAAAATATGTGTTGTAGAGCACTTCAGTGGGAGCTGAGAGTGCTCATCTATTCTTAAAAAACTGGTTCGCTCTGCCAAAAAATCTGGGTACACTCCTGCCTCTCACACCTGAGGACATCGAAACTGCTGGTGGCTGCTCTTCTTCTCCAGCACCAGAGAGGTGCTGCAGCCAATCCCACTCCAGGCTACTCTTAGACACCCACCATTTCAGGCTGTGAAAACATCATTCTGGTGTTATTGCTCACCCTCTTTCTCCAAGTATAATCCCTGCCAGCAGTAGAGGCAGCACAGCAGGATAGAGACCTTAGGGCCACTTGTCTGGTTTGTTAACTGAATCCAAAGATAAATGCGTGAACAGACACATCCTTCCATAAATCCTCTGCTCATTACTACACCTGAGAAAATATCTAGACAAATGCAAGATAGATAATTTTAAGATGCAATTGAAGCAAACCCTTCAGGACTAACTATAATCCAAAGAATATTACACAGAATTTCCAAGTTTCAAGCTGATCTGAAATATTTAATAATTTTTGCACTTCTCTGTGGAAGAACTGAGGTATTATCACAAGGCACATGTTCATAAACTGGACAGGCCAGGTTCAAACTTTAATATTCAAAACTTTACTTGGAAGGTTGACCATTGGAATCTGGAGAAAAGCAAACATTCTGCATGCCTTTGAAAAACAGAGAAGAACTGGCAACAGTACTCTAAGTCTCCTGCATGCTAAAGACTGGCTGCTACATAAAAACCAGGTTTTTGGAAACATGCAGACACGTAGCATTGGCCAGGAAGTATTTGGGGAGAATCTTACTGGTTCAACTTTTTAATTGCCAAGTTTTTACTGTACTCTTTTTAGGAAAAGGTGCTCCTGTAAATAGCCTTCAAACATACAGGAGGAAAGAAAGCAATGAATCAAGTGTGTGTCATCTAACCATTGTTTTGTTCCAGGGCCACCTCTCTGTTTTTTAAAGCCGATCTTGTGCTCAGCATGGAAGTAATGTTATTTTTAAAATTATTTTGCAACTCTTTAACATCCAGCCTCCTCTGCTAGAGCAACACTTAGTAAATGTAGGAAATGCAAAAAAGATTTTATGGAACATGCTGTGAATATAACCTCAGGCTAAAAACTCTAGCACTGAACTTACCTGTCTTCAGATTGCCTTGGCATTACTCATTGCAGTATCACTGCCAGACACCCGTAAGACTGCAAAATAAGAAAACGTGAGCTCGGCAAAATATCTGCAAGAAATGGCTGCAGCCTGCATCTTGCTACAACGTGGCATTTAATCTTGCAAACTTGCTTTACAAGGGGGTGAAAATCTGGGAGGTGATTGTTTTCCTCTACCTCTGCTCTGTGAGACCTCACTTGGAATGCTGTGTCCAGCTCTGGGATCTTCAGCACAAGGCAGACATGGACCTGCTAGAGAGAGTCCAGAGGAACCCACAAAAATGCACGGAGGGCTGGAGCACCTCTCCTGTGCAGACAGGCTGAGAGTTGGGGTTGCTCAGCCTGAAGAGCAACCTGAAGGCTTCAGGGAGACCTTAGAGCCCCTTCCAGTACCTAAAGGAGCCCACGAGAAAACTGTAGAGGGACTTACAAGGGCAGATAGTGATAGGACAAGGGGGAATGGCTTTAAATTGAAACAGGGCAATTTCAGGTGAGATATTAGGAAGAAACTCTTGAATGTGAGTGTGGTGAGGCACTGGAATAGGCTGAAGTTGTGGATGCTCCATGCCTGGAAGTGTTCAAGGACAGGTTGGATTGGGCTGTCTAGTGGATGGAGTCCCTTTACACAGCAGGGGAGCTGGAACAAAATGATCTTTAAGGCTCCTTCCAACTCTTCCAAGCCATTTATGATTTTATGTTTTTATGAAAATACTCCTTGAAAGACCTGGCTTCAGAGGGGAGTTTTCTAAAGGTAGCAATTATACCATGCCTACAGGTTAGCAGGAAGTCTCCACTGAAAAATTTGAAGGCAAAATTAAAAGAAGATGTTTTATCTAGAAAGTAGATGCCAGCACACTGAAGAGTACTGTAGTTTTCATGACATTACCTCCAACCTTCTAGGCATTTTCTCAATGTACAAGGAAATACATGCACCAAACCAGAAAAAAAGACATCAGCAAAGGAAACCTATTCCTCCCTACTGAGCAACAGAGAAAAAACTCACCACAGCATGCTAGAGCTCACAATACATCTTTATTATTGGAGATGTTTACAGAAAAGTCTGTGAATTACTGCTAGCCTAAGACTGACCACTGGGGAGCCGGGTTATGGTTTATGGCTTTGTCTTTGAATTATTTAAAAAGGTCACAAAACCGATTGAAGTTTAAGGGGCTATTTCAGTCTATTTAAAAAAGTTCAATTCACAGATAAAGGAGAAGGCTCTTTCACTAGTGATTTAGTAGCTACGACCAAAGAGGGTATAGAACTTGGCAGGGTTTTTGCCACACACACATCTTGCTCCAGGCTGGAGTTCACGGAGAGGCTGGAAAGGTATGCAGAGGCTTTTTGCTCCCATGGATGGGGCACCAGGCTCAAGATCTTGATCCCTGAAATAAAAGGACATTAATAAATAAATATATTAATAAACAAATATTTCTATTTTTTTTTTAAAGTGCAATAAAGGGTATTATACAATAAAGGGTATTATACATGAAATCTTAAAACCACATTAATCATTCTGAAAGGTCCAGAGCTAAGGGAAGTAAATATTATGTAGGACAGCAAGAGTCTGTACGTAAGTGTTGTACTCAAAGGCATCTTGCATTCCTGTTTTATATCAATCAAAAATATCAAAACATTTTGATTTTGATCTTGGTAAACACTCTCCAGTTCAGTTATCTTTTACCTGGCAGTGGTCTTCTTGATCCAATCCTCACACTCAATTTCCCCACAGAAAGGGATTTGTACAATCTAAAGGGAGGAGAGAAGGGGAGAGAGAAAAACCCAACAGTTATACATCTAAAACAATCATCTTTGTCTTTGGAAGATTCCTAAACCTTAAGATCTCAAACTGGGAAAAGTCCCAATCGTTATGATTGAAGTTTAATAGCTCTTTTTCATCAGAGAAATAGAGGAGCACAGCCATCCCTCCATAGCGCAGTAAGGAAAACTGTACACAAACCCAAAGCACCGTTTAAATTTAAATCTTTATTTTAACCAAATACATATTTATTCTGTGCAAAGTATAAACATTTTTTTCTCATTAAATGTTCTGTTTTCCAGGAAAAATTTAAGATTTTCAAACTACTGAGCAAATGCTTGCCTTATACACTGCAAGACAGTGCACAAATAAAGTTCCCACTTTAATTCCATTCCATTCCACTATGAATTTTCATTTTTTCTGCGCATACAATTGCCAAGAGCATATTTTTCTGGGGGGCATGGGGGTGGGTGTGCAGCTTCCTGCTGTTTCCTTCACTTAGCTTAACTAAAGAAAATTGAGAGACTTAGGCTGAAATTATAATGTCACACGCTCTTCTCTGTACTACTCTTAGCTATTGCAGCAGATCTCTTGCCCCTAGTTTTATATTTTATATTCCATTTTACTGACTTTTTTTTAAAAATAGATTTCCACAGATAAAACCCAGTTTGCTACCAAGAGGTAGCATTACCATTAAAAAGACACCCCCCCACAACACACATTCCAACAATCATGAAATGCTGATAGCTGAGGACAACCTCAGCTACTAAATGCAGCCTTCATTCATTTTAATTCTATCCAGACTGTGACTAAGCTTTACTCAGTGCATCTCTCTCTCACCTAATTTACATTCTTACTGCAACATTCTCAATTTGCCATTAACTGGAACACATCTTTATTAGATTTTGCTTTATGGCTTCACTTTCTTGCAACTGAAAAAAGGAACTATTACCACTCTACTACACTATTCTTGCATTAATCTTTTGTTAGTGAAATGAAAAGCAGTCCATGTTTTTAAAGAGTCTGCAATTCCATTAAAGGAAAAACAGCATCAGGAAATAAATAGGAGCACTTATTTAATCTTAGAAATTTTCCTCTTAAACTAATAAGAATAATGGTAAGTACTAATAGAGTGCAATTTCAAGTAATTCAGAATACTATAAAATTAAGTTAATACAACAAAAATAGATAGAGAGTGAAACAAACACAAAATGGCATATCTTTTCAATTCAGACATGCAGCTCACAATAAATTCATATAACCTAAGTACCAAAACAGTGGAAGTATCCAGTGTGAAATGTAAAATTATTTGTTCATATTTCCAAGCTTAATGACCTTTAGATTACATTAAAGCATTACATTAGATTACATTCTAAGCATTATAAAAACAGCTTAATTCTCTTCATCACATCTGGAATCGAGCTGCACAAAACAGTGAGTGCTGGATATTGCTAAATCAGTCCCTCCTCTGAAGTTCATAATTATTCCTTTAAATTTTGTTCTAAATTGAAATTAAGTGCAATAGAAGTACAAGAAAATAGTATAATGGAAGGTCAAGCCTAACCAGAACAACTTATTTTTTGAAGTCTAAGAGAGTATTTGTAGATTTTTGGCACTTGTACCATATTTTTCATCAGGAATTTTGAAATTTTCAGGGTGGATCTAATGGTACACAACCCCCCTATCTCTATAAAATACACAACCTTACTAACTAATGGTGGGGATCCTACCTCTTGAGCACACTAATCCAAACAGATAAACAATTTCCCAACCTGATTTGTGACAGAATTTCAGGGTTAAAAAATTCTGTCAGTTGTTCTTTGTAAAAGAAACTAAATTCTGTGCTGAAGGCTTAATCCCTCATCTAAACTTCAATACTTTTTCACTTTTCAGATGTTTAGATCAGTAGAACTCACTCATCCACATGATGAGTTATTGTTACTATATATCCAAGGAGATTTCTGACTTGCAGTAATTCTTAATGAACCTGATGGCTTCTACTCAAGTCATAAAGGTAAAACTTCCTTGACGTAAATAGCTTGTACTTTAAACTCTTACCTGGACCTTTATATGAGACTTACTAAGTGTTTTTTCTCTGTTTGCATTAGAATTATGACAGTGAGGTTATTGTAACCTGAATGAAATGTTAACATCACTCTCTCTTAAAAGCATATTCTGATAAAACCATTATTTGAAAGGGATAAAAAGGGCGTGAGGCACAAGAATAGAAGTAGTAAATTCCCTTACCTTTCCTGAATCAAGCTCTTTTTGAAAGTCTTCCATATTACTGGCCACCACCATATGACTTTTTAGGTCCTCAGATGCTCTAAGAAAAGGAAAAAAATTCAGTCAGGAAAAATTCTTTCACATAAATGCACTGGCCTAATGAGCTAAGTTTTCAGAGCCAGTCAAAACAAAAGGTTACAAAAAGAGCTATATAGTCATTAGAATCTTCCTAATCAGGTTATGTCTTTCTACCACTGATCCTCAAGGAAGTAAAATTTTGATTAATTGCTAATGGGGTTTTCTCCAGGTTGCTGCACATTTCACTGTGTTCATTCACACTGTTGTACCCATCAGTTAAACAGTGACCCAAAGGAGACATAAATAAATACTACAGAAGTATTTTTTGCTTTTAAAATTATCTTCTAAATCTAAATCACAAGATGCTTTTGAACTAGGTAAAAATATTTTTCCCTGTAAACAATTTTGATCACCAGTGAAAGAAATAGAAAAGCTCATCTGCCACAGTTCTGTGTGAAGAATAGCACTGTGAAGAACACGCTGTTCTTGGTGAACTTATGAGCAACAATCTGCAGTGACAGACCTGTGAGGGATTTTGGCATTTGCAGTAAGGGCAAAAAACAAAAAGTATTTGATTGCTTACAAGAAAATTGTTTACAATCCTGTGAAGGTCAATAGGATCTTAAAATACACTTCTGAACACAGAACTTCAGCTACTGAAGTTTCTTGGACAGCTTTGTGTCTTTCAAAATTCTTTACCAAAAGCATCTTTAACAAATGAGTCCTGTACATAGGATCATGGAATTATTTAGGCTGGAAAAGACCTCTAAGATGACTGAGTCCATCCACTAAGCCAACACTGCCAGGCCCACCACTAAACCATGTCCATAAGTACTTTTACATGTTTTCTGAACAATTCCATAGATGGGTATTCCATTACTGACTGGGCAGCCTGTTTCAATGCTTGACCACGCCTGCAGTGAAGAAATTTTTCCCAGTGCCCTGTCTAAACCTCTCCTGGCTCCACTTGAGACCATTTCCTCTTATCCTGTCACTCATTACCTGGGAAAAGTGACCAACTCTCACATGGCTACACCCTCCTTTCAGGCAGTTATAGAGTGATAAGGTTTCCCCTGAATCTCCTTTTCTCCCGGATAAACACCCCCTGCTCCCCCAGCCACTCCTCACCGAACTTGTGCTCTACACCCTTCACCAGCTCTGCCGCACTTCCTTGGGCAGTGTTAAGGTCCTTGGGACCCGTTTATGGTGTGTTTATGGTGTATTTATTTATTAGTAATACACGTGAACTCGTGGATGTGTTTTTTCAAACTAGTTCCTTTTACCTTTTACCTTCCATTCCTTAAGAACAGCAGGCAGCTTCTATCACTGTACGTGAAGAAATTTAAGAGGCAGAAAATTACATGACACAAACAGGAAGATGAGCCTGTCTTTCTTCACTGATAAACCATTAATGTGAGAAGTTCTGACAGAATAAAGGGCATCTGTGATTAGTAGAGCCATTTACTGTAACTCTTAGTTTACCTGCTGTAAAGGTTTGCATGGATCTCCTCCAAGACCTGCTTAAGTTTCTCTTCTGCTTCATGTTCAGACAATGTCAGCTTCTGCCCTGTGTCTCTCCTAACAGCTACAAACTGTTGGCTCTTCATGTCTCGTGGTCCCACTTCAACCCTGACTGGGACACCCTTTGTGGAAAAAAAAAATTAGAAGTTATGATGAAGAAGTAATTCTCAAAATTACTCTCTCTCTGTGGCTTTTTGTTTAAAGTCCAGTCTTAATATAAACTCACTTTATACATTTAAATTTCTTTGGAAAAAAAATCACCATATATTCCAAAGCTCATATGCATTTCTGTCTTTCCCATCCACATTCTCTTCACTTGTGCATTCTACCTTGCTTCACTAGCTCAGAGACTGCATCAGTGCCAACATGCACGTAATACTGAAACACTGCTGAAACTGCACTAAGTTATCCTGCATACTGCGAATCAGATTTTTTAAGTCTGAACAATTAAAACTTCTATAGCAATCATAATGTTCTAGTCCACTCAATAATACATTTAATTCTGTTTTCACAGAATGCTTTCAATAGCATTCAACAGGTATTGTTTTAACAGCAAACAACATAAGTTCTGCTATATACAGCTCTAATATCAACATTATTTGCATAGGATATTTGACTACAAACAGCTAATTGCTTTCACAAAGCTTTTATGCTTTATAAACTTTGGAGGTAAGATGTAATTTCTCATCCCCCATACACCATCACACAAAAAGATTTTCCATGTCACTGAAAACAGTCAATTAAGAGTCTACCCTGTAACTTATTTTCTGCACATTCTAACACGTATCCCAGACACATTCTTTCACAGGAAATGAAGAGAGTGAATGCAGATACATTTTGGAGGATTCTTCCCCCTTCACCCTCCCAAGGAAACTGAATCAGTAAGTTTAAAAGCTAAAACCATTCTATGGTGCTCAAGAGATGGACAGGAGAATCAAAACCTGTACCCAAGCTTTGTGTGCATTGTGTGCTCCAGAATTTCCACAAGTTCACAGCTTCCAAATGACTCCCTACACTCCCTCTGCCCCCACTACCTAAATTATGCTAGAAAGGTGAATAGTACAGTAAAAGGCATCTGATCAATCAACTGTCTACTACTGCTGCACATAAAAAGCTATTGAAAACTGTTAACAACGAGCAATTCAAACTGAACATTCTGGTTTATGACCACAAAACATTGTCTCCATAATAAAAACTTGGAAGAGATTATCCAGTACTTCTAATTGTAATATTACTAAGTGAAAGAATACTTCATGGTCCCTCAGGAAGATTTTCCAAGAAAGCAATGGTACTAACACCAGACAATACAAAAGAAGTACCAGTGACTTGTTTTTTTTCGGGAAGTAACATCAGAAATCTGCTAAGATGAAAAGTACATAAGCCAAAATATTTTCCAGTTAATTCTTGTACTTCTTATTGCAGCACCTTTGTATTTTTTACCCTATGAAATTCCTTATACACTCAATAAAAAGAGTGTATTGTTCCTGCAATGAGCCTGAAGGTGCAGTTTAGGTACTATGCTCAAGACATTAGTAGATTTTAAGAAAAACATCAAATTCATCCTGTACTGTGTTCCTTCTTGAAAAACCTAATTTTATATAGAAAGTTTTCCAACATGGCTTCACGGTACTAGAGCTCCATGAAAAAAAAACAAAAAACGTTACACAAAGGGAAAAGAACTTTCAGACAATAGGAACTTTGAACAATTTGGGCCACTTCTATCATTCTTCTTACTTTGAAGATTAACATATTGAAACTGATATTAAATTCAGAATAAAATATGTTACATCATTCAATTTTTAATTATTATTATTACCATTGTTTCATTCTGCTCATTATTTTTGTTTTTATAAAAGCCTCTTCTATCAGAGGAAGCAGAACTGTTCCTCTCAAGTGCTATATGAGGGGAACATGGCAATTTAAAAACAAAAATATTACTCCTTTCTTTGCTGACACTGCATATTTATCTTCTCTTTTCTGCTGCATGCACAGAAGGTTCTGTTGAGAGTCAGGACACACTGACGTATTAATACACATTGTAAAAAATGCAAGTAATTTATGCTCCTAATTAAAATTTCCAGGTATATAAGTAGAGCCCTAGAAGTTTAAAAATCCCTAATGACATGCAAACCCTAGCAAACAGAACAAGTCTCGGAAAACACCTTTTCTTCATTTATTCACAGAAGCGATCACCGATTGTCAGGCAGCAATTCTTAATTTACAGAAAACATTTGCCTTCAGAACACAGGGCACACATGGTGTACATCATGTATACCCCTCACCTAGGCTTCAAAACACCTTGTGGAAAGAAAAGTACCTTAAGTTCCCAGTGGTTGAACTTCCAGCCGGGTGAGTAGTTGTCTCTTAAATCAGCCCGGACACGGATGTTGACAGCAAGCAGCCTGCTACGATATTCATTACATTTCTTCAACAGAGCCTCTCTGTCCTCTTCAGAAAGGGAGTTTGTGATACCACAGGGAATAATTACAACCTGCAGTAGGACAGGACATGTACTTTATGATACAAAACAATTAGCTCATAGTTATAAAAAACTGAAAACCAATATTGTGGTCCTATATCCAGTAATTTTTTTCATGCTCTCAGAAATGAAGGATACATTTCCCTTTTTCATACTAGTGACACAGATAACATTACTTCAAATATCAAAGAGGACCTGTCCACCACAAGTATCCTAAGGATTTGTATTCACTTCACACAGATACTCCGTAACTAGACAGCTCCATCCCATATGAACCAGCTATATGTGTATGTGTATGTAAACGTACATGTATATGTATATCAGCTGCCTGATATGAAATGCTCATGAATTTCAAGCTAAGAAAGCAAAGTAGTTTAAAGCATTTTTACACACCTGAATACAGGCTACACGAGGTGGGAGTACCAATCCCATGTTATCTCCATGAATCATTGTCATTACACCAATAGTCCGAGTTGTAATGCCCCAGGAATTCTGATAAGCAAACTGTTTTTCTCCTGGCTTCTTGGGATCTTCAAACACAATTTCAAACATCTTTGAGAAATTCTGCCCTAGATGGTGTGATGTTGCTCCCTGAAATAGATGCACGCAGAGAATTCTACTTAATGGAAAGTTAAGTCTAACAAGCATCGGTTTAAACCTTTCATCTTCCTACATTTAATGAAAAAAGAATTATTTGAATAGGTAAATACCTGGATAGCTCTTCCACTGGCAGATATAAATGCCTCTAAAGTGGTTGTATAATCCCCCCCAGCAAACTTCTCCTTCTCTGTCTTCCTTCCTTTCACAACAGGTATTGCCAAGAGATTTTCATACACCTGAGCATAGAGATCAAGTATCTGCAGCACCTATAAAGAACAAACTGTCTTCAGAATTACTCAGCATTTTGCATTTTGTTACAACATGAAATATTTTTACATGACAGAGTCTGATATCTTAAAAATTTAACACCTTCTCAAGACTTTGTTTAGAAACTAAGATTAATTCAATTACTTTAAACATTTGATGCTATTTTCCCTAAATCAGAAAGCAACTGCAAGTCATGACAGAAAACAAGAAAAGTCACAGCAGAAATTACTCTTTCTATAGTTGTATGTTATGTAACTCTTCTAAGAGTTATATTGACTTCTAAATTCCACCTAAAAGTCTGAACATCTACTACACAAATAAAGATATGCCACAATACTCAATAAAACATCTGCCTTTTGGGCAAAGAAAAAGAAGTTTTAAAACTTTTAGCAGTAAACACGTGAATGCATTATTTAAATTTTTAAGGAAAGTTGATTTTTAAGTATTTTTAAGAAAAATAATTTTAAGGAAGGCACACACTCTTCAAACTCCCCATATTGTTTATAGATACTGAAGCCTCAGAAACGGGTTACATCTGAGAAAAAACACGGGTTCTAATAAACCTGGCATTTTTCAGAAGGGCTCCAAAAAAAGGTTTCCACGAGGTCTCAGTACAAAGATTTATTTGTGTTTCTATGGAGTAAGGTAACTTCCTGGCAGGAGAAGCACCAGTGCATTTGTTTTTACCTCCTCTGCTGCCTCTTCATATGTTGCAAATGCTGTGTGTCCTTCTTGCCAAAGGAACTCACGAGTGCGAAGGAAAGGCTGGGGATGTTTGAACTCCCAGCGCTGGAGGGGCAGAAGTAAAACAAATTTAACATTATGAAGTGCCAAACTATTGTTAAAAATAATGTTTATCAGCAAGCATTAGAAAATTCTCAATAAAGATAAAAAAAGCCAACTATTCACAGATTTCTACTTAATATAATCAACCACATACATTGATAAAGAATGTTTTATTAGAAACACTGAGAAAAACATACCATATAAACCATGGTAATAATTTTGCCTTGAAATATGCGCTGTAATCAGTATGATCCTGCCAAGTCCAGAGGGAATAACTCTCCTACACTGCATTTGTGATAAGAAGAGGTACTCAGAAATTGGTTATACATACCACAACACTGCACCATTGATTAAGCTTGATAGGAAGATCCCTGTGTGACTGCACCCACTTTGCATAGGAAGGATACATGACTGTGAAAAGAAAGAAGCTTTGAGTCTCCACACAATAAAGACATTTATGTCAAATTTTTCCTTTTGCTACATATAAGCTTAACAGTCTCTGCTGTGATAATTATGCTTTTATGTTTCATTTCCTTTGAAATACATTTTTTGTCTTAATACATAATATTTTCACCAGAGTATTTTCACTTCATTCCGAGTCTCTGCAAAAGAGCTTGGTTGCTGCTGGTCAAAGTATAACCCAAAGCTTATTAATTAATGACACTGTGTATGAGTCACTGGCTTACAGTATGGTAAAATACACCCAGGTTCACAACAAGGAACTCACTGACCTCAAGATTTCAGGATGCTATAGTAGAACTGACTCAATTAAAAACTCATCCAGCCTTGGGTCTTAAAATGCTCGTTTAAATTACTTAGAGGAACGGTCACAGTCAAAACACGTGCCAAACTGAAGTGAACTATGAGTTGAAAAAACTTCCTTATAAACACTATAAACCAACTAAACAAATGTGTTTTCAGACAAAGTCAGTCTTCAGGATATTAATGAAAAAAATTCCTTGAGTTGGCTTTTCCTGAAAGTGTCTATTTAAGGGAACCTGCTATGAGCAGCAGCAAAATTAGGAAATTTTCCTAAGAAATTACAGAAAACACTCTGAAAAATGGGGGCTTCCACTTTTCAGAAGGGACTCTTGTCTGTCAGCTACACTATATGCAAAACTTCACATATAAATTTACAGCCAAACTACATGAAAAGAGGCCCACCTGTTTCACTTGTGGGACGTATAGCAATTGGTTCAGCCAGTTCTGTTTTTCCAGATCTTGTGACCCAAGCAACCTAAAAAAAGGAGAGAAGAAAAAAAATTCAAACAAAACAAGTTCGGAAAAAAATCCTCCAACCCCAAACTTACTTTCATACCCAGCTGCAGACTAAATGGTTGGGTTTTCTTACAGTCAGAATAAAATGAAGTTTTGAAGTGTACCTCAGGAGCAAAGTCAGCAATATGAGACTTCTCTGTCTCTAAGGCAGCCTGGGACACAAACATGGGGAAGTAGCAGTTTTCCACTCCAAGTTTCTTGATCTCTGCATCAAAGAAGTCTTTGATGGCTTCCCAAATAGCGTGAGCCCAAGGACGAAGAATGTAACAGCCACTCACATCATAGTATTCAATCATCTCTGATTTTGTGATCACCTTGCAAAAGATTAATCAGATGCTGAAGCTTGAGTTTGTACACTGAGAACATTCAGTAATTCAAGTGTGTGTCATGCAATCCAAGAGAAGTCTCCTACTTAAAACCGCTCAGATTGTTAGTAGCTAAGACATACTTTCAGGTCACTTGTATTATGTAGAGAGAATTAACCAGGAACATTAAGTTTAATAATAGGTCTGAAAAATGCAAACACTTAGCTAAAACTGAATTTCATGAACCCAAGTAAGAGACTATAGCTACTTTCCAGGAACAAAAAACCTGTATTTCCCTAAGAAACATCTCTAGCTCATATCAGAAGAGAATTTTATTCTTTAGAGTACGGGCAAAAATTATACTACTGACAGGAAATATACACTACTGACAGCTATTTACAGTCTCTCAAAACAAGACTAATCTAAACTAATCATCTCTACTCGGGTTGTTTTCAATCTCACAAGCCAGCAAAATTGTTCAATATCAACAGATATTAACTTTCATTATGCATCACCTTGAGCTGAAATAAAACTCTCAAGTCTGTGAAATTCCCATAATATCGATTCAGTTTTGTACTCTTAGAGAAGAGAAATCCAGGTATGAATCAAGAAAATCATATATGTATTATATATATGAGATTGGGCGGTTGACACTCATCCTTTTTACAGCTTCCTAACTTTATTCAGCTCTTTACTCCAAGGCATTTCTATTTAAGACCATGGTGACAACATATAGCATAGGAAAGAGCAAATGCTTTGCTTTATATTGAAAAAAAAAAAAAAAAGAGACTCAAACAGAAAGATGTAAATCCCAAACAGACACTGATTTATAACAGACAATTAAATCCAACTGATGTGCACTTACCTGAGAGAACCATTCTGAAAGATTTTCTTCTTTTTTAGCTTCTAGACCCAGCCTGTGGTATGACAAAAGAACCAGATTTGTGCTGTTCAGCATTTAGCAGAACTTACCCTAAACCTTTTATTTTCTCTTTTATTTTGGGGCAGGAAGTATGGCATAATAAGTTGGAAGAGTATGTTTCAGTTTTACATCAAAATGCTAAGTTTTGGCTGGTGGGAGTTGCTAGCATTTCCTTACCACAACAGAAATATTTAATAAGAATAGCTCCAGTTTTCTAGTATAGTTTGAACCCTTCTAATTCTCACTACAGCTGTATTAAAGAATCTCACAACAACACATTAAAAAACCCAACCACCAGTAACCAGTCCAGTAAGAACTTAAGTTTAACTAGACCTGTGTGTGAGCTGTTTTGGTCTTTATTTTAAATATTTCCTACCTCGCCAGTACCTACAATTTCAGGAAAGATATGCAACTCAAATTCACCATTCATGTGAATGTCAGTCACATTGTCTGAGACAGAAAACTCACCCTACCTCAAAATGAAGATAGCCAATAAAACTGCAAGATTCTAAAGAAGACTAAACTCACCAGACTCAAACGACAGAACACAAAAGTAAAGGTTTTTTATCTCTACAGAGAAGTTTTAAAGGTGGGAAATAGATTTTTTCTGGCATTATTTCTATACAAAATAACCACATCTCTGCCTCTAATATATGATTTATGTACATGGAACAGGAAATACATAGCGCTGCATAATACCTGCTGTAAAAAGACCTCTAAACTTTCATCAAGACACAGCAGCACATTTGCAGAAGCAAATAATAAGCACAAAAACTTCTCAGTGATGGTAACAATACAGGATGCTGAAGTACAACTGACACTAAATCAACTTTGGTAACTTGATTTTGCCTCAATCCTGAACATGAAAATCAACAGAGTTATTTTGCAAATGTCCACACTTTCAAGTGAAATGATACTTGTATCAAACCAAATCTGAACAGAGGTAGACAGCCGATGCTTCTACCCAATAAGATTAAAGACTGCATCTTTACCTGGTTTGTTTCTTAGGGCCTTGGCCCTCTCCTGATCCGTCTGAGGAGCGCTCATTACCACTCTGTCCTTGCAAAGGTTCTTTTTTGGGGCCATCACTTTGCTTCTGTTGCTTACTCTGCTTTTCAGATTTGTTCTCCTTTTCTTTCTTCTTTTTGTCTTTGTCATCTACACCACTAGCAGATACTGGTTTATAGTCAACTCCTGCAACAGACTTATACTGGGCCTTCAACTGAAGAAGTTCTTTAACAGCCACATCTATCTTTTCCTTGAAGAACAAAAAGAAAAAAAAAATTACAGAGAAATCACTGGAATAATATGGTTCTGTAAAAATCTATACAGCATTATGGACATTCACAGACTGTTGGCAGAAAAATCTGCACAAGCTAACATGTAAGTTTCAGGTGCTGACATTTTAAAGGGTCATATGCAACAGTATATCTAATTTTAAAAGTATGTTTCAGATCTCAGAATTCAAATGCTGCCTACTGTAAAGGTACTTTCCTAATTCCCATAATCACATTAAATTTCAAGGAGAGTTTTAGATTTAAATACATATATTACATTTTTACACTACAGTGTATATATTATTACCTTGTCTGCTTTTTCTGCTTTTAATTTCCTAACTTCATCTCCTTGAAGAGCTACTTTGCTAAACAGGGCTTTAGCTTCAGGAGTGTCTGGACCACTGGGTACTGTGTTTGATGTCTGAGGCAAAGCCTCCTGAGCTGCTGGTGGGTGTCCTGGCTTGTACTCCTGCCCAGTCTTCTCCTTGTAGTCAGCTTTTAGAGAAAGGAGGAGTTTTACTGCTTCATCTATTTGATCCTGTGTGGAGGACAAAAAGCAAGATTTACTGCTGAGAATTAAAGAGAGCACTGGCCAGAAGCAGTGATTATCAGGCTATGAAACCAACCTCACCAACCAACAAAAAAGCCCCCCAAAAAAACAACCCAACACCAAAACCAATTTTGCAAGGTAGAAATACAGGCAGAAAACACGCCCCCCAGAAGTGCCTAAAAAGCTGCAGGCTTTGTCTTGTACTCTTTTTCACAACCATCACTGAATCTGTCTAGTTTTGAAAAGTCTTGCTGATGCTGCAGCACACTAGATACTTAAACAGTCACTTGTCCCAAACACAGCAAGAGATAGTAAAATACATTAAACCCTTCTGCAAGGTCAACATCTGCCATACTCATGCCTATTCACCTAGATATGAGAGGTTAAGTTTGACTTCTTATATCTGAGTCAAGAAAGTACCCAGCACCAGAACAGTTCTGCTTGGCATTATCAGACCATGCATGACCTGGACATAGGGGAATTTCATCACCACTTGGTGAAAGACTTCCTCCCAGCGGTAAAATGTGGTCATGATTACAATTGTTCACTCCAATGCCTGTTGTACCTTGGAAGCTTTCTCTGCCTTGAGTCTGCGTACCGCTTCCCCTTGCTCAGCTACAGTGTCATAAAGTGCTTTGCCATTCACTAAGCTACAGCTTTCAAAGTTACTGCAGCAGACAGGAGATGGAAGTGCAGTAGAAGATAGACAAGGCGGGGTTGAGGGTGGATTTCCAGGCTTGTACTCTTGACCTGTCTTTTGTTTATAGTCTGCTTTTAGGCTTAAAAGAATTTTCACAGCCTCATCTACTTGTTCCTAAAGCAAGAGAGAAAAAACAGCAGTTGCAGATAAGGGTAGAAATAACAGAGGTGTAACACAATAGCTGAGATAACACAAGCTTTACTAGGACTGCACGAACACAGCTGTTGTAATAAAACTTTTACAGCTATCCTGTTAATCTAAGTTGTTATTATTAAATACTGTGGTAAAACTTCTTAGCCAGAATACCTACAAGTCCTACACCAAAGGACCAAATCAGGTAGTGTAGGTAAGGGATGATTTCTGCACCATAAAAGCCTCCCATTTAGGTGGCTTAGTCCCCTCCAGTTAAAGCAGTCCATGTGTTGCACACTGGAGAACAGCAGCAAATACATGGACTCTGAAAAAATAATGGTTCTTTGGTCATGATCAGCTAACTCCGAAATTTATTACTGCCATTCTGGCTCCAAGTTATAGCCCTTCCTTTAAGTTACTGCCTATCCTCTGCTTCGCTTATCTTGCATGACTAAAAAAAGAACTTATTTTCCATGCAATAACTCAGAACTCATGCAATCAGCTGTATCATCAGCTCAAAAGAATTTGGGAAAGCACTTCATGGAACTTGCTTATGTTTTGCTCCTCAAATTTCACAAAACCTTCTATTGGGTTTTAGCCTAAACTGAAGACACTGTTCCACTCAGAAGCATCCACAGGGAGAACACCTTTGAAGCTTTCTCCGATTTGAGCTTGCGGACCACTTCTCCTTGTTGAGCTACTTTGCTGTACAGAGCCTTGCTGTCTACTGGACATGGGGATGGAGGAGTGGGAACAGGAGAACACTGAGGAGGGACAAGGACCACAGGTGGGCTTCCAGGCTTGTACTCCTGGCCTGTCTGTTGCTTATATTCAGCCTTTAGGGATAAAAGGACTTCCACAGCAGCACCTATCTCCTCCTGAAAGAAGAGAGAAAGGGGCAGAAAGAGGGAGGAAAAAAGATATAGATGTAAGACTCTCAAGAGTACATACATAAATGTACATATGTATTTATATGTATTTACATTTATGTATTTATATGTATGTACATTATGTACATACATAAGTATGTTCATAAAAAGACCTGCAGTTTATGTGCACCTATTCAATTTTCCTAAGTACTTAGCAGAGTTACTCAGAGAAATTCTCTCTACTACTTTCTTATTTTAACAAAGTAACTCCTCTTAAGGGATATATAACCCTAACAGTCCTAAGTAAAATTATAACAATAAAATCATTTAGATCTTTCCATTTATATAGATTTTATGGTGCCACCAAGACACACTACAACTATCAACATTATTTAACCATGAAGCAAACTATGCTATTTTCCCACTCTTGATTTTCTGCATTAGAAAGGAAAGAAATAACACAGCTAAAACTAGCTATCTTTGCAATATACGTTTACAGAGAGGAAGATGTCACAAAAACATCTGTGGCATTTGGATTTTCCCTTTCTGGTTTTGGAGCTTTGTTTTAAGATCTAAACAGCAACAATTCAATCCTATGAAGTCACATAATTTGACCATACTGAGTTAAAAATTAAAGAAATTGCCAGGGCATTTTAATCTCAAGGACTTGATTTGGATACTTAACTCTTGCTGTTGGGTAAATTCTGTCCATATTTCAGAGTACCAGCTTGGGAATTACGGGAATTCACCAATACAAACTTGGCCATACAAACATAACTGAAAAAGTAAGTGTTGGAAAACACAAGTCTTGACAGAACAGAGCCCAGTCCAAATGATGACCACTATAAAAACCCTGGATACATAAGCACCCATTCACCTCCACAGACAGAGAACAATGGCCATGCAAACCCAGACCAAGCCAAAGGATTATTTTAATCATCACCTTAGATGCTTTCTCAGCTTTCAGTTTTCTGACTACTTCTCCTTGTTCTGCTACTTTATCATACAGAGCTTTACTGTCCAGGGTACCAGAGGTCTCAAGCTTTGATGACTGTGCAGTTCCAGATACTGGAGGATTTCCTGGCTTATACTCCTGGCCTGTCTTCTCTTTGTATTCTGCTTTCAAGGCCAGCAGCTGTTTCACAGCTTTATCAATATCTTCCTTTGCTGCCTTCTTAGCCTTCAAGTCACGAACTACATCACCCTGTGCAGCCACCTTGTTGTAGATGATCAGGTGACCTTCAGATACAGTACAGGCTGGAGTAGAGGCATGACCAACAACTGGAGCAGATTTTCCTTTTACAGCTGAACTAGCCTTACAAAAGGAAAAAAAAAAGCCAAGTATTCAACATGTAATCTTGTACAGAAACAGATGTATAGTAATACACTTTATGGTACTTTCCTAAATCACCAGTTTACCTCTTTCTTTGCAGTTTCAGCTTTGGCCTTCTCTTTTGACCCAGATGTTGGCATTTCTTTAGTGTGTCCATCAGGGATGTAAATCAAAATGCACGGGGCATCTTTACAGCTGTAAGGGCTATAAAAGGATTTATAGAAAACACAACAGTAAAGAAAAAAGGAAATACAAGATAAATATCAAACATTTATTGAAACAAATTAGCTACTCTTTCTAAAAGATGCTCTCACACAACTGCAGGTTTCTTTGTACACAGCTTTAATTACCTACATTTACGTAATTAGGGATCTGCAATGATTCCACTTACATGCAAGTTTTCCTTTTTTTATAATATTTATATACTTATGTTATAATTACATGTAGATGTTTTGATAGCTTGTGTTACAATTCAATAGTATGTGCAGAGTCTAATTGGAAAAATGCCTGTTTAGTTCCATAGCACTGCTCCTTAATTTCTATACTTCAAATCACAATGAAACCATGACCTCATTACCAAGTCCAGGTTAGGTGGGGTGCACCTCAAGTGCCACATACTTGGCTTAAGACAGTTTGAAGAGGCAGGAACGTGCAAAATACAAGCCATGCCAGGCCACAGAGATATTCCCCAGAAAGATCATAGTAATGGGGAAAATATTTGCAGATGACATTACTCTTGCCAATGTGTGTATGGGAAAACACTAAAACACAAGAAGCTAAAGCAAATTCTGTGAAGTCTGTTTAGACCATTCCCAGGTAACTTACCTCACTGGCTCATAGGGCTGATCACAAATAAAAAATCCTCTCCTCTGAAGTTGTATGATGTCTCCTTTTTTTAACTCCTTAAGGCACGGATCACCCAGCATCAGCTCTTCTTGCTGTAAGTGTTAAAAGAAATCAGTCCATGTCTAATACAGCAAAGGAACAGCAAGAAATACAGTAGAGACGTAGAAGGATAGTGGTGATTATCTCCTTTTCAAAGTGTCAAAATGTTACTTAATTCCAGCAGCAGCAGAAAAAGTACTAGCAAAAAGATGCCATATCATAAGAATGTATCACAACAAAAACCCAAACTATTGGTCTCAGACATGTAAAAGCTCAGTGACAACTGAAAACAAACAAGAGTTATATTTTAATTTTGAGATTATGACAGGTTACATGGAAACAAAGAAACTAGATACACCGGCACAATTTATCTGTTTGACACACAACCAATTAAATTTTAAAAAGAGCAACTAGAAACAGTGAATGTAAAAAAAAACCCAAACAAAAACAAAAACAAACAACATTAAGTTTAGTGGAATTAAAAGGGACAAAAATGTAACTCACCTTGCTATTTCGGTTGATATACTGCTTGAAGTCTTCATCTTTACCTAGAACTGGCTTAGTGATCAGATGCTCATAATTAACACAGACAGTTGGGATGAGGGGTGCATGTGGAGTTTCTGCCAGCCAAGTGATCTTAGTAGTTTTTTTGAAGTCCTTATTATCTAAGTTCAACTTGGCATCGATGGACACAATTTTTCCACTTGAATTTCTACAGGAAAACAGAAATTGAAACGGTACAGCCTAAATGATCAGTTCTGATTCAATACTACAAAAATAAGTGTTCACAGTTTATTTTTGAACTGTGAATCTCAGAAAATGAAGGAGTTCATTCACTGCTGTTGAAGGTCTACATTAAGTTTGTTGTCTTAAATCTTAATATAGAGTAAAAAGCACGGGGGGGGGGGGGGGGAAATCTTTGCATGTTTATGCTCCCTACCAGAGCTCACCACATTTGGGCACTGTCTCAACACAACCACTTCAAAGATACTATGATGACATTAAATGGTCTCCTTCCCCACCTCAACAGTCGTGCAATTGAAACTGTGACAGGTTTGGTTTCTCAGTATGGAAAAACAGTATTTGTTACAGGGTGAAAGTTGTTAAAATCCTGGGTGATTTTTTCTGTCTGAAAAAGCTGTTTTACAGTGGCAATATTACCACAGAATCATGGACAGCACTGGATGAGAGCGACAGGCAGTATCAGGACTGATTAATGATTTCAAACCAGAACCTACAGTAAAATGCACTCTATGCTAACATGCAGTTTCATGCCACATTTCAAAGCAGATTTATAGATACGGGATCATAGAATCGACGTATATGGCCAACCATTAATTCTTTACTGTGACAAGCTTCCTGTTAAAAGAAAAAGCAACAAAAATCTGAAAACTAAAAATGAATTTCATCTGTCACTAAACAGGTTACCTGCTTATTTTGGTGATGACGACATTGCCCCAGTTTATGAAGGTAACCACCTCTCCCTCCGCCAGGGTCTCTGCATCTGCGCCCTCGATGAGGACTCTGGAGCTGTACCACACAGGCTTCAACCCAACGTCAGCATTCTGTGAATAATGGTTTATGTTTCAAAGACAACAGATGAAGACAGAAGATGGACCATAACAGTAATGCAAAGCTACAATATTTTTCCAAAGCTCTCTCCAGTTTCTTGCTCACAGGTGTTGCCCACATTCTTCTGACAGCACATTCCAAAAATCCACTGATGGTATATTCCATTTCCTTAAGGTCCACACATCTTTAAGATCTCACAGGTAAACCCAAAGTTTTTCTCAAGTTTCCATTTTGCTACACAAACTCCCTTCAAAGCTATTTTCAGAACTCTCATTTTTGCTTTTTTATAAAGTTATTATGGAAATATATATGGAGCTTCTTTCAGCTGCATAGATTTGTAAAGATGGAAACCAGAACCACATCACTTATAAAATGCTCAGCTTTAAAGTATCTCAGCAATTGAGATCAACTTTTATTTTCTAAAAAAGGCCAACAGCTGCGAGCTCAGACCTTTTCAGCTGGTCAGAAATTTTTAATTTGTTTCTTCTGGACAGTATTTATTTCATTAGATATTGGAGGCATCATTTAGTGGTACTATCAATGTTTCAATATGCTGGCTTGTATCTGACCAAACTTCAGACATTTTGAGCCTTGAACAGTCACAACTCTCACTTGCATCTGCTCAAAACCTGTTTCCTTGTTATCAGCCATGGGGAAGAGGGGAAACCCAATGCCTACTTCTCAGTTACAAGAAATGGCTACAGGAACACTCAGAGCAACAAAATCAAAACAAAGGAATGAAGCAAAACCTTAGCAATATTCACTCATTTCTCAGTGTAAGTCTATGTAAGTATAACTAAGGGATGCTTTCAGTGAAGTTTAAGCACAATTTTAGACATGAGAGTCAAAGGAAAGCATCTTTGTTAATTGTAGCACCAAGAAACAGTTGTATCAGTACCACATTCCCCTTTGAAAGGAAAATATTCTGTTTATTGGATACTATCAAAGTATCAAATCAGCAAGTTCTTAGCTTTTGATAAGAGCTATTTGCTACACAAATGTAAAAGTCATATTTAAAATCCAGAGATTGACAGAATCAACAGGTTAATATATTACCTCTCCACATAAACCCTGATTTTATCAAACACTTAAAAAACACCTCACTGTTAATGGATGAAGAGTGTCTAGCACACTATAGCCATAAAGCTTAAATAAAATTTAATATTTAACTTCTCTGTGAAAGTTAGCATCTAACAATAGGAAAACCAGCTGGAGCAGCACTCCAGGCTTCTAATGCCCCACCTCTTCTGAAAAGTCCCAGAGAGCCCGTTTAGGGCCCCTTTTATATGTACTCTATATATTTATAAAAACAGCTCCCTCTTAAAAGAACAAACATGTTTAGTAGTAGCACAGTTTTTGACAATTCTGAGGCAAAAAGAAAGTACCCTTGTACAGATCTCATGCTATTTGAGCAAGCTAAAAGCAGGACTCTCTTTCCTGACTGTTTCATGCCAAGGTACTTCCCAACCTTACTGAGCTGCAGTACGAGAATATTAATTAAAACAAGAACCTTTGGATGTTTAGCCACTTCTTTCATCTCCTCTTGAGCTCCAGGAATATTTACTGGGACGACTGCATCTTTCAGTAAAGCAGTGTACCGAGGTGCTACTGGGTCTATAACCTACAGAAAACAAATTAGGTGGATCATAAATGTATGCCACTGACAGAGAAATAAGGTGCTTTACAAAACAATAACCACAAAAAAGAAGGAATAT
Source organism: Cinclus cinclus (assembly GCF_963662255.1). Classification (NCBI taxonomy): domain Eukaryota; kingdom Metazoa; phylum Chordata; class Aves; order Passeriformes; family Cinclidae; genus Cinclus; species Cinclus cinclus. The sequence goes on from NC_085048.1 coordinate 93,673,855, forward strand.
TAACTGGTATTCTTTATGTTACTGCATTTTTTCAAAGTTCACTGTAATGTCATTTTCATCAAAAGCTACAGAATAGTGAGAAAATAGTGGTAATACTTGACAATTTCCAATCTTTGCTAAAATACTCTGAGTAAAAACTGGATTGGGTACTACTGACAGCAGAAGTAACCATAATTATGTCCCAATGCCTTCCAAGCCAGGCACAAAAATGTACTCTGATATAGTTTTACTGTGCACAAACTATTACATCTGAACTGCCTTTTCTCTGCTAAATTTAAAGCAGTAATTTTTAAGTGGAGTTTATTCTTTTTCCAGCAGCACAAGACCTGATCTCATTCATTTTCCAGATCAGAAAATCCAACAGAATCAATGACAGAACTGGCTACAGAGGAGGCACCAATCAAGTCTGCAATTTTACTACAGACACATAAGATACTATAATAAGGCAATACCATAATATTGACTTCATTAGCATTTCTACAACATGAGTTTGGCAAGAAAAAGGTACCACTAGGATGTCTTCCTGTATTTTTACTGCCCTTTATCAAACTTAGCTACTATAGTTTCTCACAGCTTTTCTTATACCTGAAATACTGGTTTGTCAAACTGTTCAGAGGCACTTAAATACATAACTAAGGTAAAGCAGTCATCTAAGGTCAAAAGGAGTATCAGAGATCTACCAGGTTAACTGCAAACTAACACAAAGGAAAGCACCTGCTTTTATTAATATAAAGTGATTTTTGCTCTCCTTGGTTTATTCCTGCTCAAGTGAAAAGCTACACAGCTATATATTTTTCTATATTTTGGAAAGAAGTACTTAACTTCTAATTACTTGACATGAGCTTTATAAAGTGATATGATGATATACTTTTAAGAAGATGCACTTTTATAATTTAGTAGTCTCATAAATCTGAAGTCAGACTCCTAAATGTTAGATATACACTCTGAAAAAGGACTTCTGTATGTATCTCAAAACATAAGAGTATTATATCATTTAATATCATAATTTTGATAATTTAATGACCAGACTTTTATAGTAGTATTACCAGACTCTTTATTTTATTCATTAAATAACACAATCCCTCATCAGGCACTAAAAATTACAGGATCACATATAAAATATGAGTTGTCACACTGATAAAGTCTTTGAGCTGTAAGGAGCCAGTTTTGCTCATATTGCAGACAGCTTACAATCTGCACAGCCACATGTAAATAAATTTGGCTAATAAATATGGTGCTGCACAAGGAGCTGAGTCAGAGGTCTAAGAAGCTCAGTTTAAAAGTCATTTAAAAAAATTAGCCTTGGCAATTCATTGTGGATTCTTCCCCTCAAACCAGATGTTAGTCAAAAAATTTTAAATCATGTCAGTCATAAATGTTAGTCATAAATATTTATGCAGCAACAGAAAGAACCAATTCATAAACCTACATGTATGTAGCAAATCAAATGCAAAATACATGAAGAAATACAAGACACATGCCAGACAAGCAAAAACTATTTAAATGAACAGATCTGGGTACTGTCTCAGCAAAACCAAGCAGGAATCCCAATGCAAAATAACAGGTATTTCCACAATCACACAAAATATGCAATCCTCATGAAAACAAATCGCCTTATTATAGTGTCCAAGCATCTGCTGCCAAAAAGCAACTCATCATGTCAAGATGCAATATTCCTGATTTGCCATTCAGTCAGAAACTCCAGCAGTGCTGGATTTATCTCCCCAGGCAGAGCACGCAGTGCGTTCATCCTTTTGCCACAGAAAGGAAACACGGCACGCGTGAACCAAATCAGGGAAAATTTGTGTTTATGTTGACAAATCAGCCAAACCAGAGGTGGGCAGCCTTTGAAAACTAGGAATAATGCATTTTCAGTGGGTTTGTAGAGCTCCTGTTATACAAGCAAATGTGACTGTGCTATGAAGCTGCAAAATGATAGCTTATGCTATGTATGCTTACAGCACTGTAAGCTCTATGCTAAGGTAAAAAGCATTAAGTAATACCTTCTTACAGATAGCTCGCAGCTTGAAAGCAGAAAAATGAAATGCAGTTTTCAGATCAGATTTACAGCAAACACCATTATCTTTTCCTGTACTACTAAGGAAGGCAAGTAAGTACTGGTATAGGAGAATCAACAGGATTGGTGCTTCTTCCCGTTAGAAGGGGGGACATTCCATTTTCCTGAGAGTGTGCCAAATGATGCAGCATACTGCAACTGCTACTTGTTGTGATAAGCACTCCAATGAACGCTGGATTCTCTACATATCCTAGAAAGAGGATACCAGGAGTAGCATCAAATCCAAGTAAACACATACCTTTTTGTTAAAGGACCAGATTTTATCCCACTCCATATTCACAACAGATCGAGAGGAGCCCTGGGAAACAAAAAAAAAAAAAAAAAAAAAAAAAAAAAAAAAAAAAAAACCAAAAAAAAAAAAAACAAAAAAAAAAAAAAACAAACCAAACCAACACCACATTAATAGAAATATTCTAGCTCTTAGACTAATTTGAAACAAAGTTCTTTAAACTGAAAACCCTCTATGGTTTGCTTTCACTGAAAACAATTTTTTGAGCTTGCAAAACAAACCTTTTGCAAGTAAGAAACCTGCAAGTCCATTCTGCCAACACCTACTCACAGATGCTACCATTGTTGAAGGAATACACACCAAAGTAGCAAATCTTCAAAAGAAGAAACCTCCCACTGTCAAGTACATTAACTGAAGCTTCACAAAAACTTGTGAAACTTATCAAGGGAGATTCAATGAATCAGAAGAAAACACCCACCTGAGCAGCAATAAACTGTTTTAGCCCTTCAACTGTCATGCCTCTTCTCAGGACACCACGCACAGTGGGAAATCTTGGGTCATCCCTAGTGGAAAAAGGTATTCCATTAGTGTCACATGCTAAATTTTCTAAATTCTACACAGATCAAGAACTTTGCTAAGACTGCCACACATGCAAGGCACAGCCTCAGTGTATTTTACTTGGTGAACTCACAGTTAGGTGAGAACACCTAACTGAGAAGACTGAGTGCTTATCCATACAAAATGTATGGAGAAAGTTAGGTCTCTCAAAAACAAGCAAGGCAAAAGTTATGTTCCTATCCATTATTTCCTTTCCAAGTGCACTCAGAAAATGTTACTAGAAATAAGTGATAATGCTACCTCTTGATATAAGCAATAGAAATCTAAGATTATTTTTTTTCTCTTATGGAAGAAATAAAAAGGCCTAATCTGCAAGGTAGCACTTGAGTTTGGTGGGAACATGAATCAAACCTTGCTGAGGACCTAATGGGAGAGGCTTAGGGAAGGAAAGGTCATCATAAGACCAGCTACACCTCTAGGGAAAAAAATAACAGGCAGGGGCAGAAAAGGATAAATTTGGCTCTAGCCAAGTGGCTCCACGCATAAATTAGGAGTCTAAGTTTCCAACTCCATTGACAACTAGACAACTAATCCACCAAACACCATCTGCCCAAATGAATTAATCTGAAAAAATTAACAGAAGGAAGGTGAGGGCAGGTGGGAGAGAAGTGGGATGAATTTAACTAGATGGACGGGACCAGAAATACTTCAATCCAGGCCCTCTTGTGGCATGGTTTAGGAATGACTCCAACGACAACAACCAATGACTCAATGGTGGAAAATGTGTAAATGCCACCCACAACAAGAGCCAGAGTCCAAAAATAAGCTGCCTCATGTTTATTACAGGATATAAATATGTATGTACACAGCTACTGTAGAGCAGGAAACAGACACATTGTACATGCAGAAGCCAGTGTAATTACTCTATATTCTTTAATATTGTTTAAATATTCATTCAAACTGTCCCAAAGCAAAACTGAATGTGCTGGTCACAAAGATTTTAGGGAACAGTGCTGACCTAGAGCCATGGAACGTACCATCCATCCACAAGGCCTTCGTTGACAAACCACGTGAGCTTTCTCTTGGAGAGCACAGTGTTGTTGAGGTTTAGCCTGCTATACTCCCATATATATGGTTTCCTTATGCCCAGAGCCTCAATAATCCAGTAGAATTGTTCATCTCTGTCATGGTATTCAGTTGTTCTCAGTGCGTGTGTGACACCTTCAATACTATCAACAATGGGGCAGGCAAAGTCATACGTGGGATAAACCCTGACAAAAAAAGATCTTTAATTAGCAGGGCAGAACATCACACTTTCCTCCCACCTAAACATTTAAATTTACCACATTTTTATTCAGGTATTATAAATATTGATGACCTATAACCCTGAAAACCTTCAGATTAAGACTAAAACAACACATACACAAGAAATTGTCCACAAAAAGATCCAGAGAGCAATACATTTTAAGACGAAGAAAGCCTCCAAGAAATTAACTGATCACACCCTTAATATTCAAGCCTAAAAAACCAACCCTACACTGTTTTTTTTTCAAACATCTATAAGGACCAAATAATATTTGAAATAATTTTTTCAAATAATTGTTTGCAATAATATTCACTGTTGACCAAGATGGCCATCTCACACGTTTTAAAAGTCTTTTATACAAATTTCAGAAAATCAAGAGACTCGTTACATATTCTGGTTGAAAAATGCTAGCAGGTTCCAAGCATCAAAAAGAAATTTCCTAAGGAATTGTAAATGCCCTGCAAAGAGCAAAAGCTACAGGCCACACAAGGAAAAAGTGGACATACTTGTAGGTATTTCCAGTCCGAGGGTGAGGCTGGTTTTTACAACGATAAAGAGTTGGATCCCTCATACATCCATTATTACTACTCATATCTATTTTTGCTCGTAGGCAACAAGTTTGTCCATATTCTGTTCCCTTTTTCATTTCTTCCCACATTTGGAGATTCTTATTAACACCTAAGAACAACAAAAATAAACCATTTTCTAAGGTATTATGAAGCTGATACAGAATCAAGTTTTATTACTGCAGTAAAAAAAATCAGTGTCATCCCCCTCTTCAGACACTGGAATTCATTTTCATACATTTTACATTTTGAATTTTTAAAGTGGTAATGAATGAATCGGTGATTAATTCATACATACACAAGTTTGCCCTTATCTAAATATATACTTAATCCATACAGCCTTGTAAAACAAAGCACTAAACACTTTCAAGTCTCTATAAGGACCTTGAAGATATGCAATTTAGTAATCTCATTCATATTCATTAATAAAAATCAAGTTTTGATGCCAAACCAAAAAGGGAAGAAAGAAAGAAAGAGTGAAGCTTAAAATATCTTACAGTTATTTCTGTGTTTAGATTCCACTCTTTGCTCACGCTCTGCTTTCATTTGTTCTGCAGGAGTATCATCCACATACGCTTTCCCTTCTTGAATAAGCTTCTCAGCATATTTCATTATTGTTTCAAAGTGATCTGAGGTATATGTAAATTGATCTGGTTTGATGTGCAGCATGGCAACATCTTCAAGAATAACCTGCAAAGTGTGAAAATGTATGCTGTAATATTCAGGAAAGTTAATTTTCTTACATCTTTATCCCCTTCATGTCAGATGTGGGTTTTTTAATGCTCCATTGTCCAGCAAGGATAAGCCGTAAGAATAAGCATGAAAGAAAGAGAGGCATACACTTAACCACTCCTTCACAGCCTATAATCACTGTGCTATCTTGTCATACCTTTTCAAAGTCTTCCTTCTCCTTTTCTGGATTTGTGTCATCAAATCTCATAATAAGTTTTCCTTTAAAGTTAACTTGGTAGTGCTGATTTAACAGGGCAGCTTTGGCATGACCAATATGCAGGTATCTACAAAGGAAATGAAAAAATAAATACATACACCTGAGATACTTCAGCTAGACTTTATTTGTGAGTGAAGGAGAAAGAATGGAAAGCAATGCCTAAGTATAACGAACAAACAAACCTAGGATATTTGCTGAAATACTATATGTTTATGAAAATAGATTGTTTCTTCTACCATAAATTTAGTAGTTAACTGTTAAAAATACCTAAAGCTGTAAATTAGAGTGTTATTATGAATATGAAGATTAGAGTGCAATTATCTCCATTTATACAGACTGACCTAAAGCAACTGTTGATGACACCCAGTAGAAGTTACCAGAAAATCTGAACCTACCACATTCACAAGAGTGGAATTTTCTGATTGTATTTTTTCATATAAGCTAAAAAAGCTACTGACATTTTAAACTAAATATAAATCCCCAAATCCACAACATTAAAATCTCTTACAAAAGGAGAGTAACATGTCCCTGAAGAACAGTGTTTTAAAACACCAGGATTAAGACACCAAAAACTACTAAAGCAAGTTGAGAATAATATATGTTATAGACATATATGTACATAAATACATAATTTACAATATTTGAGTAACAATTTATATTGTACTAATAGAGTAAGAAACACAACTACAGAAGTCATGTGGTGCTGAACAGCCAGTTTAATGGAAGAATGCAATCATAGAAATTGTATAGGTCATCAGGCAACTCCAAAAAGAAACAGAAAAGAAAAAGCTGGCTGAAAATTGAGTTTATTATACTGATTCATCACATCTCCTCTGTGTGGTCTTTAAGGAGTTTGTGCTTTGGTGTTCCACACAGTCTGGACCCCTGAGCCTACATTATACATCTGGTGTAAAGCTTCCCCAAGGAAGGCTATCCCATACATCTTTCCTTTCTCAAACCTAAGTTTCCTTGGGAAGCACCAAGTCTCTTGACCCAATTAATAAGGACGGCATGTCCACACCATAGCTTCTGGCAGGGCACAAACATCCATTATCCATAGAAATGCTATCCTCCTGCTCCTCCTCATCCCACTGCTGAGCAGCACATCATCACCTCACAATTAAACTCCCTAGTCCAAGTTCAGGCAACGGTGCAATGAAGTGCAGAGGAGAAGTAAACAAACAGCTCTAGTGGAGACAAAGCTTTAAACACCCATTTGGTTTAGCAGCCTTGTCTGATAAGCTGATTAATGTCTCACCAAAGCACTTTGTTTTTTTTAAAGACAAAACACAAATAGAACCTTCTCTAAATATTCATGTTTCTTACCCACTTGCTTCAGGAGGAAACCTCACAATGACCTTTCCCATCTCTGCTCCAGGAAGTTCAACAAACTTCCCGACATCCGCTTTCTTTTCTTTTTCTGTTGCCTTGAAAAGAGGCATAATTACAGATTGTATTAGCTGTGAAATCAGGTATAAAACTCTCGATAATAACTGCTGTATCGAAGTCTACTTTCAAACCTACAAGCTACCATATTGGACCCCAAATTAATCTCTTCACAATTTTCAATTACTCAACGTACTCTAAAACAAGATTAATTCTAGAGTTTTAAGCTATTTTATCTTCAAATCTGGTCCAGGACTGAAAAGCCCCACCAAGCTGTCTAATTTATTCCATAGAAGAAAACAACTGCTAGTTAAGGTTTTGTATCTTAGTGTTCTTAACCTGAACATGATTAACAAATTCGGTCAGCTGAAGAGAGCAATCTTTGCAGGTCTATTAGGATCTCAAACTCTCTTTAGAAAAAGCAAACAATATATCTAAAGAGCAGTGCTGATTAAAAGAAGAGGTGCCATATTTCCATTATTCCACTTAGGCACAGGACTAGACAACTCATGCTTTTCTAAACTTGAAAGTGACAGCTTTAGCTGTAAACAAGAGTTTACAGAAGTTTAGTTCACTGTACGACTGCTTACTTTTAGTTTTTAATTCTCTAACTTAAAAAAAAAAAAATTCTTGCAGTATAATCACAGAAATTAAGCTACTCTCCCCAGAGGATCTGAGTTAATCTTACCATTTTAACCTTTGGTGTACCAGCAGCCCACTTGGCTCCTACTGACTGGAAAGCACGCTGTACCTCAAGGAAGCTGTACCATCGCTTTGCATGCACAGGAGCTTTGTTTTGTTCTAACTGCTCCTGCCAGATGCTATTATCTGTCAGAAAACAAAGAAGTTTTCAAACTATGAAATTATAAAAATAAAATTAGTTTTATCAACAGCAGCCTTTTAAGACTAAGAAAAGATGATTCAAAAAATCTACTCACTCTCTCTTCTGAAGAGATTTAGTCATGGGGGCACAAGTCATTCAAAAGCAAATTAAATAAACAAATTCCCTTAAAACCCAAAACATACTGCATTCCTTCTCAGATTCATCAAGGCAGAAGGTGAGGGTGAACAGTCAACACACATTCTTCCTTATATCATCCACCCCAAAATTAGTAGCAACTTTATTTCAAGACAGAAATATAGGATAGTCTTTTACTGAGCTAACATTTGACGTTTTCTAAGCTTTATCGTAAGTGAAACATGTGCTAATACCCCCCTTTATTTCTGGGGGGCTGCATTCACACAATCTAATTTCCAAGGAACTCAACCCAGGGATTCCAATGGGGAAAAAAAAAAAATTAAAAAAAAAAAAGGTACTTCCTTCAGATTGCTCTTAAGAGCAGAAACTTTGAAAAAATACCAAAAGCTGATAGCTTTCAATCTTAATTATGCTCTTTACTTTCAAGTGGAATTGGGTTATACTGAATGGTAGGTCTTCACTTATCACCTTCAGATATAGAGCTAAGAGAAAATAAAACCCAAATACATAAAACCAGATCATTAAAGCTTCTTTAACGTCTAAAGAGTATTTTCAGAGTAACATCTACCTCTTTTAATAATTCAAAGTAAACAGCAAAGAAATCTCCTCTGCTAAGATAATGCCACAGAAAGGTCTATGCATATAATTTGACGTTGCACATTTTCATATTGAGGCAACAGGCAATAAAAGATGTTCTTACAATTATTAATACAGAGGAAGTTCGAAAAAGTTCCACCTAGAAATTACAGCTCATAAATTTCCAAATGCAACAACAAAGTTAAAAAAAAGAAATCTAGGACTTCCTAAGCTATACTACTGCCATCACTAGTGATGCACAGGTCACAGCAGTGTGCATGACAGTACACAAGTCTGTCAGACAGCTAGGAGTCACTACTAGCATCCACAAAAAAGAAAAATCAGGGACTCCTGCAGTATACTGACTGCAAGCCAATGAAACAGAGAACATAAGACAATACCTTTTAGTACAGCCCAGACACACAAGTCTGCGAGACTCAGAGAGTTTCCCACCAAGTACGTCCTCAGAGACAGACAGTGGTTGAGTTCTTGGATGGCTGAAGGGAACTGGCTGGCAGTGGATAATTTTGTAGCACTGAACTCCAGCCAATGGTCAATCTTGTTTGAAGGGACAAAAGACAGTTAATGTTACTTAAGGAATGAGGATAAAGCTTGTCAAATAACTGAATCAATCTAATGGCTGAACAGAAAACATTAACAGGAACATTAGCATTAAATATATCAGATCATTACATATGTTGAAAGAATGCTTAAAACAAATCATACCGAAAAATTCACCCAGAACTATACTAAATAATGAAATTCAATTTCTTCCTTCAACAAGAATTCAAACCGCATAAAACACCAACTTTACTGAAGTTATTCCTATTGGTAAAATAATAAGCTTAGATATTTATCACACAGAGCATATAATAATCATCATTATCCCTCAGCTATTTACATACCATATTTGTGATCTATTTCCTCTTCCTGGTACTGCTACTAGTTAGTATACCATTTTCCCCTTAGTCCCTATCTTCTCTTCCTTGTATCCTCTTAGATTTGAGGAAACCAAACCCCTGCCCTTCACGAGTCCTCCTCCCCTCTCCTGCAAAAGTCTCTAGCTGCAACTTTGCACATAAACACACACACAAAAAAAGTTAAGAATTAGGCTGGTTAGTAATGTAGCCCTGTCTACAAACTGAATCCCTCAGCCCTGCAAGAGACTAAGTGTCTCTTCTACTCCTCTCATCCAATTTCATGTGTAAGTGTTCTGCAAGCTGCAATGGGAATCCTTCCAACACTCAAGCCAACGTGGCAGGCATAGATGTAATTACAACCAGAACTCAGTTCAGTCATTTGCAGTTGCAGGCCAAAATATGAGCACCACAGATGCAGCTGTCCCTGTACTTCTCCAAGTACAGTATTATTTTGGAAAGAGGCAGAAGTGAAAAGAAGTACTGTACCAGAAATACCAGCCCTGAAAGTGTGTTTGCTGGGGTCTGGGCTTAACTTAAAAACAAGGGATTTGGACAGAAATTTCAAATAGCCACGAGATAACTTACTACTTTTTAATGCCTCACAGCCAAATTACTAAGACAACACTTCCCTTGAGACTAGCTATGAGGGCTGAAGAGTGATTGAATAGTGATTACCACTGGCTTCAAGAATCAAGTCCTTCAGTCCTACCCCAAATTTCAGAGGAAATAAATTTCAATTTGTCTACTAGTTTCAGTTATCAATTTAAACTTCAGCACAGGATTGATTATTCTGAGATAAACTCAGGAAGAAACCGGGGTCAGGGTTTTGTCTATCATACACAGCAAAAACTATTTCAGGATTTCAATGCCATTCAGTGTTCCTTGGTGTTACACTGGAGTGTTACAAGATAGCAGCTGATGGCAACAGAGCTGAGGAAAGCCATGAGGGAAAATCCCATGCATCACCTTCCAACCTGAATTATTTCATATTAGCGAGTTGTCACTTAGGAGCTGCTGTTGCAGGGGTAGACAAGGGCAACCCTTTCAAAACTCAGACTTCAGACTTATACAAAGGAGGAAGCTTAGCAAAAAAGCAAAACCCTCAGCATCCCACACAGTTGGAACCTCAATCGAATAGTAAAATGCAGAGCAATAGACATAACGTGAAAAAAAAAAAAAACTCCAACCCCAACTTAGAACAGGCCAAAAGAGAAAAAGAGAAAAGAAAGAAAAAAAAAAAAAACAAAAAAAACCAAGAGACAAGAGTGTGATTCAAGGCCAAGATAGATGGGGCTTTGAGCAACATGGTCTAGTTTAAAGTATCCCTACCCATGGGAAATAGATGGTCCTCAGGGTTGGAAATAGATGGTCTTTAAGGTCCCTTCCAACCCAAACCATGTTATGATTCTGTGATTCCTTCTCACCTCAGTGTGTTCCAACAGATTTGAGCCATACAAGCCAGCAGAGGCAGCAACTCGAGCCAGGTACCGAGCTATGGAATTCACATCAGTAAATGAAACCTGCCTAAAACCAGAAAGAGACAAGACAAAGGTATAGTAAATTACTACCTCCAGTCAGTTCAACTTTAATTGCACACACATAGCTGAAAAATGTGCAAAGCAAACACAAAATAACTTCTGGGTGAGCCAGCAGGTACCAGGTCACCAGAGGGGAAAAAAAAACAAACAAAAAAACAACCCAACCAAACAACCAAAACAAACAACAACCCCCCCCCCCAACCTAGCACAAGAATAAATAAGTCCTTGCTTTTCTATCACAATATCGAATAATAAGTCTCTATATGTGCAAGAATTTTGATTAGGCTGAAAATAAGGAAATAAGACTCTGATTATTCTTTCAAATACTAAAACTCTCTCCACATCTGATAGAATTCGTAAGTATAACCTGAGCTACAGATTTTACAGATTATAAGGAGCTAATCAGTATTTGTTTCCTTATCATAAAAGCAGGATAACTTTGAAGAGGATTCCTAGTGAATCAACAGAAGAACTGAGAGGTCTTCATCACGGTTTTAAGGGCTAGCATCAGGGGAAAAATCCCTGATCATTCATAACTCACTTTAGTCAATTCACACTTCACAGAGACCATCCCCTGGTGAACAAACTTGCCTGGCTGTATTCGTTTTTTTTTCCCCAGTCTTCTCCAGATAACAGACTAATTTGAATTTTTTGTTCCCATTACGCTTATGAAAGTTTCTAACAGACCTGCAGAAGAAAGGCTCTCCAAAGGAAGTATTTCTTTCTTTATTTTCACGTCCCTTTCCTACATTATACACAGTATGAACAAAAGCTGCACGTTGTCAGAAATCTAGCTTCCAGTTCATCTAAGATAAATTAATATTTAGTAAAGAGCTTTGGTAGAAAGATGCATCAGAAGCATCAGTTCTCCAGATAGTACTCATCTCCACTCTATAGTCCCATGTAGATGCAAAGACAGAGCTCCAGTTGCTTCTAAATCAAGCACTGCTATCAACAAAATGAGTCCCTGTAAGTGTTTTGAACATTTACTCAACTTAATAGACTGAATGCTACATTAAATTCATTAAATTAAAACTTGTCCAACCAAGGTTCTGCTTCTGTTCTGTCACTGTTGTCTATTATCCTTTTTTACCTACTGAGTCCTTTATAAAATTAATTCTCATAGTCCTCAAGCCCTGCAAAAATCAACAAAAGTTCTGAAAATTATATAGAATGTGCTTGATATATTAACAATTGTGTCCCATTTTTTAGTAGAAATGGACCAGTCAGTCTCATTAGGTTAACTGCAGTAAAACCTAAGAATATAGTTCATTGGGAGGGGTTTTTTTGTTCGCTCGCTTTTACTTTTGTTTGCTTTCCAAGCACCTAGGATCCAGTATATATTTATATTTAAGACCCACAAAGTATAACTAAAACCAAAAGTCACAGTAGCGTGTTTAAAGTACAAAGTGTGTCCTATTCTAATTTTCCACTATCATATTTTAAGGAAGATTTTTAAATTGAGAAAAACAAAACATTTCCAATATATTTTCAATTGAAAAGTCTGTGAAATGCACTTTTATTGTTTTCACTAGCTCATACAAAAACAAATACCCCTTGATTACTCAAGCAAAACTGAATACATGTATGAAGTGGGAAAATGTTACTCTGAGTAAAATAATACTTATGTTTTTAAAGTTCTTATTTTCTTCAAGAAAAACAAAATATTCCCACCCAAACATCACTAATTGGCTTCTTTAGAAAAGTTATAAAAGGCCCTTTGCAACCAGTGCTTGCTAACTGCAGGGCTAAGTAAGGAAGAATGAACAGGGACAATGCAATGTTACAGGCAAAGAGCAACTATTGAGAGTGACATGAAATGCCACATAATTAAAACACCAGGGCAAATATTCAAGAAGACAAGATAGGGAAAAGGGATCAAAAAACAAAACAAAACAAAACAAACACAAAATACAAAAAAAAAAACCCAAACCACAAATTATTTCCAACCATAATAAATCTATAATGAATTGATTTGTAAAAAGCTTTGTGGAATGGTTGGATTGATCTGCCTGGGAGGAAAAACTATTCTGAAATGTGCATGTGCTCACCACACAAAACACAAAAGTAGTACTGCAGTTTGTTTTCTGACAAGATACAGGTACACCAAAACTCTCCATTAAGCCATCAGCACTTAGCAGTTTGCTTAGGAGCTATTATTACACGAAGTTTTGAAGCTAAGATTTCAAAAATAACCTTTAAAATAAAATTCAGCATTTTAAATGAGCGATTAACCTTTCACACAGCTAGCTGACAGCTAAGTTTCAGCTAGTTAGCTGAAAATTTTGACACCAGATTTTAACTAAGCTTCAAAACAGAACCCAGAAGAATCACAAATAAAATGTTCTTTCTTGTTCAACTGAAGTCATTATAACTAATGGATTCCCAAAAAAAAAAAAAAATCCAAAACATCCCAAGTGATTTTCACATCATGCCAAAATAAGATGCTTCAGCACAACTCACGCCATGAAATCCATTTACCAAAAGCATTAGTTGAGATATGAGTTCAGCTGATGCCTCTCACGCTGCAGATATACTTTTAACAGACTTTAAGGTAGAGAATCAATTTTTTAAATGATTGTACAACCAAGTGAGTGAAAATTAATGCAATGCTGAGGTCTGGAGTAACTTATTGAACATAGGCCAATGCCAGGGAAGAGAGGGCACTAACACAGAAATTTCCATCTGATGGGACCATGATTCTAGACATTATCCTCCTGGGGTCAAAGTGCAGAAGAAGAGTGTTTGCTTTACATTTCTGACAAGTTCCATTACAGCCAAAATGAGCAGCTCTGCAACGCTGTAGAAAGAAGGCATGGCAACACTAAATTATTTAATGAAATAAATATTATTTCAAAGCCAACTATATACATTTAAATTATCCCAAGATTGTTTTCATGTGTCACAGGAGCGTATTCATATATATTAATCTATACATCCATACACTGCCTAAACTGCCAAAGTAAAACAAAATCTAAACGCTTAAGGGGAAAAATTTCTCCTGCAACTAAAAAAATATCCAATGAACTTTCTGTTATATAAGCTGCATCCCACATGTGCAAAACACACTGAAGACTATTAAAGCTGTACCAATTAAATCCCAACACAGCCTGTCGCATTTCTCTTGCTTTAATTCAAAACCACAAATTCAATGCCATTAACAGGCACAGCAAAAGACAACACGCAACATCAGATTATGCCAGAACTCCTATCTGAGTTCAGGTCTATAATTCTAAACAGAAATAATATTTGCAACCAATAAAACAACCATGACTGAAGACTGAGAATTTTCCTGTACTTTGATCTTCTGCAAATATATGTACATAGCAACAAGCTCTTTAGCTAAGGTCAGAAGACATGGAAAGGCCCAGCTGGTGTTACTTTATGAGGAGCAAGTCAGTAACTGCAGTGAAAGATGAAACTGGTTGCTTTTATAGCCATTCTACAGACAAGCAGGTATTCCAATTTATAATGCATTGGTGGCTTTAACAGCGTCTTCTACTGAATTAGCTCACAAAAGGAGAGTTTATCAGCAAGCCTGAACAACAGATTCCCCCTGATCTTCAAAAAAACAATCAACGTTCAAAAACTACAGTTATAATCAGTAACTCCAAATTCATCATGGTGTTGCTATACTTTAAGTTACAACTGTAATGCTCATGTGTACAAATATGCTCCTTACTCTAGATACTAAATACCAGAGTTCCCACCAATGTCAGACAGCAAGATCTCTCCTCTTGATATATCCTTATGTCTTAACTGATATGGAACCAAAGATGACAATGCAGCTAGCTGCTGCATTGTTCCCAAAACTAATAGTGTTAGTCCTGTATTTCTGATAGGCATTTGATCTTACTCAGATTGTAAAAACCATCTTCATGCCTCAAACTTGAAATTATCCATTCAATGGCAGAGTATTTTTAGGACAGGTAACAGATTATTACAAAAAAATCCAATATTCTTTCTACAGTGTGCAGACAGATACACTGGATAGTACAGCACAGTTAATTAGCACTTTCCTAAGACAACACCATGCCTTTGCTTATACACACACAGGAGGGAGCCTAAAATAATGTCACCTAAACATTCAAATTTCAGTCCACCACACACGTACAAGTCCAAGGAATCTTATATATCAAACCTCTCTAATATAAAATGGCCTTGCTGTTGGTAATCCATGGCACCACAACAAGTCCTAAACAGTAAAGTGACTGGTACAACACAAATTACTATAAATAGGTATGTGAATAAAAAGATTTTTTTCCATAAAGATCTAGTTCAGAATATATTGTAAATGTTTTGCCTTTACAACAGAGACAGTAGTAATGCAGCAACGAATAAAACTGTATTTTTCTCTCTTCCTCCTACCTCAAAAGGTTACTGTCAATGTTACAACCACGTGATTTTTAAAACTGCTGACCCAAAGGTAGAAGGAGAGATGCAAAGTCACTTACTCAGATACAGAGAGAATGGTTTCTTTTCCTTCTTGCACTGAAATTTGAACATCATCCTTCACATGCTCCACTGTCAGCAGAGCTCCTTGGAAAAACAAGAGAAAAAGATACTGAACTTCCTTCCAGGAGAGACAGCTTGCATAGTTAAAACCAACCAGTTACATCTCCTATCCACTAGGACCAGGTGACTGAACCAGCTCCTTCAAGAATGTCCAGGGAAACAAAATAATCAATGTTCAGTCTCATATATAAGAGGCTTCTTCTTGGCAATCCTTACAGCTTCAGATTGATAATGTCCAGCACACAGTGATCTGCAGTGAGCTCAGCAGGTGTCAGCTGCAACACATTTTTGATTCCTAAGGGTATGGGAAAAATTAGTCCTGTCCCCTAGTATATGAGGAGAATGTAATCAAAAAGCCCTTAATTATTGAACAGTATTACTAATGTACTCCATCCCAGCCCTGACACATGCATCAATGGAGATCAATTACTGAATATACCATCACTTTCTGAACAAGGATGAGACTATTTTTAACCTGATTTAAAGTTTATGAAAAGATTAGCTATTCAAAACTAAGAAACTTTATCCATGTACAAGCTCAGGAAGCTTACACAGGATTTTCAAAGTAGTTCACCAATGACAGTAAAAAAGGCTCTCCAGAAAGAAAAGAATTACTGAAGATTTTAGGCAACACCATTGACTGGAAGACAGCTCTGCCCACGTTTGAAGAGGCTTGATGCAAACCTGCTCTGATCTTGAGTCTCTACAGCACGACACAGCAGCTCAAACAAAGCACCGAGCTCACTTGGCTGCGCTTCTGCACTGGCTCTGCTCCAGAGTCAGCCTGCTGAGCATAAGCAGAGGAGCTTGTGTTCTTTAACTTTGCTCAGAAGCATGTACAAAGGCAGCAAGCTTTTGCATAGGCAAACCAGCCAAAGGACTGTACCCTAGGTCTGGAAAGGCACCTAACCTGTTACAGCCTCCATAGCGCGCTGCGCACTTTATCCTCCCTAGAACAACGCTCCAGCTAGCAAGGCAGATGATACTATAAGCTATTAATACTCTGGCCTAAATACAAACCACTGGAGCTAGGAATTCCCTAGCTCTCACCTCTGCTCAGCTGAAAACCCTTCTTGTGGCATTAAGAGTAAGTCAAAGTTCTTCTCATCCCTCAGCTATCCATCTGTGAAATTCAGGGTGACATCCCTTATGCAATACTTCAGTAAGACACGTAAGTATTTTAATGACATGCATGGAAATGCTTTGAAAATGACTATTATGTGCACCAAGCTATGTAATTAATACTGATGACATTAAAAACTAATACACTTTTCCCACTGCACAGCAAACATGGTGAAGAGCACAAAGCAGGGATGAGTAAGACGAGTGTGCTTGTCTCCCTGATACAAATGTTTCATCAGTAATATGTAGTATTCCTGACACAATCATGCAGTCATCTGAAATTAACCTCCAGTGCCACTCACCAGCTGTCAAATAAGTCTCCAAAGCCCCTACACCTGATGTTAATCATAATTCACACTGCATCGTTTTGTTTTTTTTGCTGGCAAATCAGTATAAACAAGTATCAGAAGAAATTTTATTTAAAACGTATATGTTTTTATACCATGAATCAGTAGTCATGCAAGCTGTATTCAGCTCTGAAATGTGTTTGGGAATAACAGCAAGAAAAAATAAATCAATAAACTACAATGAAGAATGGGAAGAAAATTTATTTTGAATAGCTGTAACGAAATGGAGAAATTTTATGGAACATATACAAAAGATTGTTTCCAGAAGGATGGAAGCGCAATGAAGTAGGTTCTCACATTTTTAAAGGCAAAAATAACATCGAAGGGTAGTGAGCGACTGGGAAAGCAAGATTTCACAGTGCAACTTCGAGCCAGCTCCCCAGAGAGGAATTTTAGCAGCAGATCAGAACTGAAAATGAAAGACAGCAACACAGCGGCAGAGCTCACGAACAGGCAACGTGAACTAGGGCTGCCCTGAACATTCAGCCCCAAGGTGCCAAGTCACCCGAGCCTGCACCGTGCCCGAGCTATGCCCAGCGCCGGCCAAAGGGACCCGCAGCGGGCACACGGCCCCGGGAAGGGCTGCAGGGATGGGAAGGACGGGAGCAATGGGAAGGACGGGAGCAATGGGAAGGACGAGCACGGGCCCCGGCGCCGCCTCGCCCGGCCCCGCACGCGGGCACGGCCAGCGCCGCATGATGCAACAGGGACGGGATGGAGGGAAGGAAGGAGGGAAGGAAGGAAGGAGACAAAACCGCGCCGGACCGCCCGGCAGAGCGGGATCGGGGCGAGGCCCGGCCCGCACTTACCGAGCGGGGGACTGCCCGCGTCCACGGTGAGGCTCAGCGCCGCCATTCCCGCCGCCAGCGCCGGAACCGAGGGAGGCAGCGGGGCGGGGCGCGCAGCGGTGCCAGCTCGGCAGGGCCAGGCGCGGCCCGGCAGGACCCGCCCCGGGGCGGGAGAAGCGCTCGTCACTTCCGCGGGAGAAGCCGTCGAGGCGGCGGAGCGGGAGGCGAGGGTGTCCGGTGTATCGCTTCGCCGCCGGTCGGTCCCGACGGGAGCTGCCGCGCCCGGAGCCAGCCGGAGGTGCCGAGCGGACGGCGCACGGGGAGCTCTAGGCAGCCGTCCGGGATGAGGGACGGGGACTGGGTGAAGGCTGCCCTGCCCTCAGCACAGCTGCCGCTGCTTCCCTTCTCACCGCTCCTCCCGCTGAGCCTCTCCCGGGGCCAAAGCCTTTAGCTGCATGTCTGGCAGCAGCCGTGGAGATGCCTCCAGCCCCTTTCCTATGTGTGATGATCCAAACAGATCGAGCAGCGCAAGGCGCGCCCACACCTTTGAGTACGGTGGTTTCGCTCCTCTGGTTTTGTAGGATGTCACTCGTTAAACTCCTGGCAAATGTGCGAATATTGCAGCGGGTCAAATGAGTCCTAGAATATCCCGAGTGGGAAGGGACCCGCAAGGGTCATTGAGTCCAACTCCTGGCCCTGCACAACTGTGGTCCAAGCGCTTTTGAACTCTGGCAGGCTTGGCACTGTGACCACTTCGCTGGAGAGCCCGTCCCAGTGCCCAGCCACCTTCTGGAGCCTTGGAATGAATTACAAAATGCTGCGTCACCGGGTTTTCACAGCAGACTGGCTCAAATTCACTTTGTTGCAAGGACAATGCAGTGTCACTGTGTTTTGGGTTTTTTTTCCCCTCCATCTATTTTATAGCTGTTACCGTAGCACCTAATGTGCTAACAGAGATGTTATCAACTGCTTGATTGGTGAACCTGTGCTTTTTGTGCGGTGGAGGTAGTGGCATAGCCAGAGCATGACTGCTCATTACGTGCTGGTTTTTATGCTTGATTCCTGCTGCTGAATTTAATCTCAACTTTCCTTACTCTTCTCCTGTGTTAGCAGTTCTACAGTTTCTGTAAGCAAGCTGGTACATGCTTTGTGTTCGACTCCTATTCAGGTAACTAAATGAGCAGACAGAAATTACAGCAGAACTAGAGGGAGGCTTATGCCGAAGAGATTTTCAAACCTATGGCAACTTTGATGAAAAATAAGGTTATAGAGGTGATAGAAGAAGATTACTAACAGTGGGTTCTGTCCTTTGTATTTTAATGATTGCATGGGAAGAACAATTAAGACAGGCCTTTGTGTTGCCTGAGTTGTTCTACATTTTATCTTAACATGGTGTTTTGCAAATTCACATGCAAATTTTGATGTGAATGCTACAGCACGCATATCAAAGAATCCTGTATAAGATAAAGGTGAAAACTATGTCTAACAAGCAGTGAAATCACTGGACTTGCTATGTGGTTCAAACCTCATTCACAATCAATATGTGCAATGACTAAACTTACACTGGGCCAAAATATGAAGAAGGTTCTAATTAAAGCAGGGTGAATCTGCCTTGCATGCTCTTACCTGTTACGCAATTGAGGGGAGAGAAGAAAGGTAGGCTTTAGATCAAAGGATTAGAAGCACACATTGTTCCTATATATGCAGCTCTAATCCAGTGTCATGATAGAATGAGGTAAATGCTAATCTTGCTAATTTATCTGTAAATGTTAGGCTAAGATGACCTCACTAAGGAAGAGATGCCTTAGATTCTGTTCCACCTGTGCACATGGAATGACAGGAACGCTTTAGGAAGAGTTGCCTTGTTCATATCTTTTAATGAAGTCATATTGGTGTTACCCTACTGTGAGGAAACAACCTAACCTAAGGACTCCACGTGAAGAAGAGTTGTTGAATATCTTATGTGAGAGGAGAAAAATGTAACTTGAACACACTGTGGGAAACTGAATTTCAAAACTTTCTTCTGTACGGAAAACAAGTACCTTGAGGCACTCATTTAAAGATAGTTTATGTGGATGAAGAGTGTAGTTATTTAGAAGACCTAATCTTGTGGGCAGAGAGGAAGTGAGAAAGGGTGCAGTGCATATTGCAGGCTACTTTGGCATTCATGGTGCCAGCAGAGGGTAAGAGAATAAAAATCCTGTGGGAGACCTTAGGGATTCAGTCTTTATGTAAGCAAGCAGCTGTGTTCAGACACCCTCCCTGACATCACCTGCCTGAGAATCTGACACACATGCTACTCTTTTCTCCACACAGAGAACAGAAAGAAAAAAAAAAAAATCTCTGTGTTGTCTGTTGAAACTGGAATCTCCCCATGGCATGTCTCAGTATGTGTCACATTGTGAGGGAAAAGAAGGCCCTAGGACTCCTTCATTTGAGAGCAAGTGACTTGAGTCATAACAGCTGGAGAAAAGAAGGGTACAGATGCCTCACTGGTTCAAGAGCATAATTCAGCTTGAAGAGACTTCAGAAGAGTTTGGCTAAGTTTCCAGTTCTAGCTAGTCATATGTCATTTATTACTCATTCTCTTCTATGTTCAAGAGAACTGGGCAGTAGAATTCTCCTTTCCTAACAACCACACCTATGGGAAAGCTGACTGAAACGGGATCTCCAGTTTCAAAGTTAATTTTAGGTGATCTTGGCCCTGTTCTCTCCCCTCCACTAACATGCCTGTGGAGAAGGCATGGAGGGGGAAGTGGTACTGTCAACATCCTTAACTCTGGGGCTGTTGGAAGGGTACCTGGTTTATCTCAGAATTTGAACATGGAAAATTTCAAGGTCTGGCATTTCTGTTATTCCCAAGTATGCCAAAGTGACCTTGCCTTTGGATGCCCAAAGTGCTCCAAGACTGCAGTGGCATAAACCCTGACAAAGGCATTTATCATCATACAGGTGCTAGGAACTCCTGCCCCTGTCATGCTCCTTTGAGTTCCCAACTAAGCTGTCCTGAACCTTGCTGTGTGTACATTTCACTGATCCTCAATGAATCCAGTGATCCATGAACCCTTATTTGAGATTTCCAGGCCAGGATGCATTATGTCCTGCCTCCTGCAAAACTCAGACAGCCCAACAAATAGCACGCCATCCCAAAACTCAGTGTAGACCAAAAAAAATTCAGATGCCCTTCTAAGAATCAAAACTGGCAACTTTATAATAAATGGGCTCATCCATCCAGGCAAATCCTTAGTCCATTTGTAATTAGCACAATAACCCTTAATGACAACAAAAACCATTGAGCAAAATCAGGTACATGACTTAACACGATTTTGTGACCAGAATAAGAAGATGATTTTTGGTCTGCAGTGTTATGATTAGCACGATATTACACACGGTCATGAGGAAGGAAAACTCCCAAAGAACACAGAAAACAATTACTGAATAAATGTGACTGCTTTGATGTCTGCTCAACACAGCCAAACAATCTGATCCAGCAGATGATTAGAGATTTTTTATAATTCTGAAATTGTTGAACACCTTTCGCCATCTGAAAGAATTCAGTTCAGATTCTATGAAACAGAATTTCAAGCTCAGTCATCTTCTTCCTTTCTTTTTTCCAAGCTCATTTTCTCAGCCTTCCAGGCCAAGTGAAGACTCTTCCCTGCTTTAAGGCACAAGAGATTCTTTCACAGTGTTTGGAATACGACTGGCATAGTAGTCATAATTTCTCAAAGTGGCAAGGACCCCAGCTGAATTCATGTGTTTCACCTCCTTGTTATACTGAAACGAATTGCCACGGATATCAGTTATCTTGCCTGCAAAAAGGAAAAAAAAAGTCCAGCAAAAAGGAGTTGGAGTCTATTAGTTCAAATGAAATAACTAAAATTGGTCTTTGTAGTTCATATGCCTGTCTTTAGATGTGAAGTATCTTTGCTTCCAGTTTAAGTACAACAGGTTTTACATTGACTGAAATCAAATAGCTAGTGAGCTTATTTTTTCAACAATACTTAAATTATTTGTGTCTCAGAAAAAGGAAAACATCTCTCTCTCATGGATTACTTAAAATGCTAGTTGAATAGCTTTTACATTGGCCATTGACAAGCAACAAAGAAAAACCCTCAGTTCAAGTGAAAACTAGGGTAAGTCTATACCACAAACTCTAATGTAGAAATACCCCAGCTGGTTTTAAATGAGATTTTAGAAGTCACTTAGCAAGAGCAACACAGATCTTTATTCAAGCTAATTTGACCAGGAGACTCCTACCTACCAAAAAGGCTAAATACAGCACTGTGCTGCCCCAGATTGGTTGGGTTGCTTTGAGGTTGAGCTGACCCTGTTTAAAATTATCCCAGTTATGAACACTACAAGCTGCAGAGAAGTTCAATAGTGTCATTATGAAGGCTGTTATCCTTGCTTGACAGAACTTATGAATCAAACCCCATAATTTCAGCATATGGTGGCAAAAGGCCTATTAATGTGAAAAGAAGAATTGAAAAAAAATAATACTACTTCAAATCCTCAGTAGTGAGTCTTTTCATAACTTTTCAGCCCCTTAGCTCCTAGATAAGTGAAGTGTCTCGTGTTGGCTGGAGACCACTAATTCTATTGAATTGTATGAATGACTCAATTTTGGAGCTGGTACATGCAGAAAACAACTGCATTATTTGACCTATTTTTGCCTGTTTAAAGAATTCAATGTCCATGTATTACATAACATGTTCCCAATAATAAACTACTATACTCGGTTAGTGGGACAGCAGATTTTACTGTGAGATAGTAGCCAACAGAAAAAAAAAAGGCATTTGTTTGGAAAACATTAAAATTAATATACCCCAAATTTAGGGATTTGGCTTTTTTAATTATGTGACAGTTCTTGACACATGTATTGTCATTTTTCTTTCAATGTAAAGTATAACTAACTTCAAATTAATGCAGTTTCACTTATCCTGGAACTCTGAATGCTATGAACTTACCTCCCACAGCATGTAGGATAGCTTCAGGTGCACATGTATCCCACTTCTTGCACCCAGGACTGGCAAATACATAAGCAGATGCTTTGCCTTCTATGAGTTGAATGACCTGTTAGGGATAGAGTTGCCATCATTGCAAAGAGTCTAAGCATTTAGAAATGGGTAGAAGTAACACCAGGAAGTGGGGATTTATTTAAGTACTGATACTCAGGAAAGGAACACCAGCCATTTCCTTATTAATATTACAAGAAATGTATTAAGATTCAGAAGCTATACGGTATCACCATTCCCTATTTAATATTTTTGATTGTTATAAATACAGTTCATAGGATGAAAATCTGCTCTCAGTTTCAGAAAAAAAGAATTCACTTCTTGTGCAAGTACTAAAAAAATTAAGTGGAAACTATATACATGTTGTGTTAGTGCCATTTTGGGCCTTGCATGTGTTGGAGAAAAGAGATGAGAGGGTGTGTTTTTGACAGCTATGACAAAACTAAGCTTTAAAACCTGTACCAAATAAGTGTTCTCTGTACATAGAGAAATTTTGCAAAGGAAATATCACTGTGTGCTTATATTTTTATCCTTTCAAATGTGCTGCTGCATAGTTGGGACAAAAGCTGTATTAATACAAACAGGAGGACACGTCTAATAATTGAGATTAAACTGAATTCCCATTTAGTCCTTCTGGTCTTACAACTTTTTGTTTTCACCCCTAAAAACAGAATACTGGGGAAGACAGACCTCAGTCATGACCAGTATGGTCACTGGTACAAATACTCCTGTGCCAAATTCTCTCAGCTTCACAGCAGACTGAATGCTAGGAAGAGAAGTTGTGCTGGGAAAGTTAGAGGAAGTCTCTCCTGTACAGTCACGCAAGCAAATGATTTCTTTAAAAAGTACTTTTATTTTTTTTTTCCAAAAGGTGCCACCTCCCAGTAAAAACAGAAGTTTTGGGGTTTTCATACCTTGTTTCCTGCTCCTCCGACTCTGATGACATGATCTGGGTTCAAGGCAGCGATGCACTCGTTCACCAGGGCACTGCTGTGGGAGCGGGTGGTAACAACGATGTGTTTGCCAGCAGGTGCTTCTGTCAGCTGAAAGCCAAAGGCACCCATGCCCAGCACTCCCCAGATTGTCCTGCCCAGCACAGCATTAGCTCCTGCCTACAAAAAAGGCACAGTGATGGTTAATCACACTGGTCAGCAGTTAAAGCACAAAGGGAAAGGTCCACCTAGATGCATCTTGGCATATCAGGGAGTGTAATATTAATACTGGGCTGTACATTTAAACAGTGGCACCTAAAAAGAGCTACTCTAGAGCCCAGAGTGAAAAACTGGCTCTCTTTCCCTCTAAGGCAATGACATCACTGACCCTTTTCTTATCTGTGACATTGTGGTGGTACATTACATCCTGTCTCCAATGACTGGAAGATTAATATTTGTATATTTCTGTACTTGGGGCACAATGGGTAACTGAAAGTATATTGTAATTTGAAATATTTTGTGATATGTGTCACACAGAACGTGATAGCATTACATCAGCTCATGAGCTCCCCCCAATAACACTGAAATAATCTCCAAATGTGTAAATGCCTGTAGGTTGGCTATCCTGGCTTTTGAAGCCTGGCATGATACACTCTATCCCAGCTGTCAGTGACAATTTATGCTTGGTATATTTAGGGCTGCAGATTTATGGCAGTTACTATGCATTGCAAATGCACACATTGTGTGGATTTACTAAAGAATTTCTAGCAAAGACTGCAACACCATTGATCTGTACTTGTTTTACAGTAGCTACTTTATAAGGACTGTAGTAATTCACACAGTATATATGTAATATATCCTGTATTAGTGCATTACACCAACCTCACCATTCAGTATGGTTGTTAGTAAGTTCTGACATTCAGATCCTGGAAACCAATGTTTAAAATTATATATATTTAATTTAAAAACCCCAATACCTTACATTACAACACTAATGCCACTACACACCATTTTTCAGTTGAAAGTGTGCTAACTGAAGTAGCTTAGGAGGAACTTTTAGGTTAAATCAATGATTTAATACCTCATAGTTGTAATATGGCTGGTTGATAACTCCTGCTATCGCTTTACCTCCATAGGCAATTCCAATAAGAACCGTTACGTGGTCAAGGAGACCTGGACAGAAAAAGCAGGAATGTAGTTATGCTTGAAAAAGAGAAAGATCTTAATAAAAACATAAACCTTCAATAAAAGTCCACAAATCAATATGGAGTGTGTTATCTTAAAAATGCAAATACTAATCAGGATTCTCAGATGTTGACATCATTTTTTAGTCATTTAGCCTTGAGGTCTGCTAAAAAGTGCCCCAGATAAAGTACTTTTAATAGAGCTATGTTATAATTAACACATAATGAAAAGGAAGTTTAAAGATACAACTACACAGCAGTATATGATGACATTCTTCTGTAATCGTGATGGGAGTTCTTTAATGCAATTTAAAACTAGAAATTTGTTGACAGTTGTACATCTCTTTCCACAAAAAGGGGAAAAAATCTGCCTAAAGATTTTACATTAATCAACTAAAAGATGCATTAGGAGGCAAAAGTGAGGTTCCAGCATATTGGTTCTTGGAGGCTTTTCTTTTTATTTTTTTCTTTCCTTTCATTTTAGGGTCTATTCCCATGGATAGAAATTAGGCTTTGCTGAAAACAGTTTCTTCCCATAAGTTTGTTTCATTTTGAAAGGGCTACAAGTACAGCTGTGGTATTTGGGTTGTTTAAGAGGAGGATGTAAATATAATCGAGCATATTCCTGTGTGAAGGGCAGATTTAGTCCTTCAATTCAAAGATATGCAAAATTGTAAATTTAACTAAAAACTTAAGACAACCTGCCAGTGGTCAAAGGCAGCTCTTTGCACTTTGAAATGATAAAAACTGGTCAGAACTCAGTAGCCCCTCAGGAATATTCAGTACTGGTTAGAACTGAATGGAATGGATAAATACATTTCAAGCTCTCAAAAAGTACAGAAAGATCAGCATTATGAAACCATATTGTAAGTAACTTTCATGATAAAACTATCTACATGTATATGCTACTTTATTACATTGCTATTTTTTAATCAACAGAATTAAAAGAAAATCCAACCTTCAGTGTACTCCTTGGTTCCATCCAAGGGATCAACCCATATTACAAGCTTTAAGAATAAAAAAAACAGGAAAATTAACAAATACAAATCATGTAAATTACCACACAAAATATATTTTTTGCTTTAGTGCTTTTAATTCCTTACAGTAGTAAGGAAATAAAGAGATCCAAAGTTTTAACAATATTATTTGACTGAAGCCTATAACAGCATTTTACAACAAAAGGAAAAAAGCTTAAAAATTGACTGGAATGTCTCAGCAAATCTCTTAATAGAAGTATGAAGGATTAAACTGAAATAGAAAATGAGATTACTTTCTTATGTCCAAACTAGATTCCTGCCAAATTAATTAGAATCACAAATTGTAAGGAGCCAATTTCCATTTCCCATTACTGCACTCAGGAGCATGCAGCATTTGCAGCTCTGGAGGTATGAGTCTCATTACTGCATTTAAGTTTTCAAACAAAAAAAATTGGCAACATTGAAAAAAAAAAACCTTTCTTCATTGTACACTCTAAGCTAAAATCAGAAAGTAGTATAGATAATGTAAAATATGAAGACATAGGCCTAGCATTACCACATTACCTCTTCCTCTTTAATTCCTGTGTACTGAGCAGGACAAGGTTTCTTCAGTATTTCTTCACAGTGACCATCTTCAATTAAATCCTCAGTTACATCATCAGTGGGCAGTTCCTAACAAAAGAATTCTCAGAATTATTAGAAAAATGTATTGGACTCACCTCATTTTGCCTTAGAGCTGTGTATTTGACAGCAGCTTCAAAAAGCTAATTAAATGAAAAGGTGAAATGGGATGGAAATACCTTTGCTTGTTGCTTTTTGGGTTGTTTTTGTTTTTTAAATTAAAACTGATGCTTTCCTTAACCCAGCCAAAGCAAATTCTAATGCAAACAACAGCAAGATAAATTGTTAGAATGAAATAAAGCAGGTACTTACTTCTTCTCCTATGATTGTCACCTTGGGAAACTTGCGTGCCAGGGAAGCACAAATGCTCATTTGTACCAGTCGGTCAGCTTTGGTCTGCAAGTCGTTGGGTCCAGCCTGTCCAAGAGTGGATAGGAATTTGTGTTCTCAAAAATACATCAGCACAGGGGCCCATACAGCACTCTGAATATCTACTTGTAATGAAAAAGCAGTCTAATTTGGTAAATCTTCAACCCTTGCGAGAGGCAAGCTCAAAAACCACAAGAAGTTTTCCTGTGCATCCCAGAGCTAAGACAGACTGGTCTGACAATAGAATTTGGTGCCCAAAGTGACATAAAAAAATTACTACAAGCTTTCCTGATGTTGTGTAGCCAAACATGTTGCTACATGTGTTACAGTATTTTCTTAAATGTTAATAACATGCTACATGTGAAAGTGGGCAACTTATTAACAGTTTTTTCTCCCTTGAGGTCCAGAAACAGAATCCCAGTAAGAAATAATTCTGTTAGCAATAGAATTTATAAAGACAGTTCACCTAAGATTTGCATCTTAGTTGAATCAAACAAAAATTTTATCTGCTTGTATCTTTGCTGACAACATGAAACATGTTCTAACCAGCTACAAAAATTAGACATATCCATTTAGAATTGTGTTATAGGTTAATTTTTGCATACTCAAAACTGGTCTGTTCCTTAGTGCTAATTTTATGAAACTTGATAATTTTCTTTGAATTTTCCCTCTCATCCCTAATTATCTTGGTTGAAATTTGTCCTGAGTTTAGACTCAGTAAGATCAAGTTTATTGCAGAGAATGTCCTTTGTTCCAGGACATGAACCCAATAAAACAGTATAAGTAGTTCTTCAAAGTAAGAATGGGTGGACAAAAGTGACTACCTACCAAGTGGAGGGGAAAAAAAGTGCAAGCTCTACAAAGAGAAGCAATATAAATGGAGAGCTTAGAGCTGACTCAGGTAAAGAAAACTCTGGATATCAGTAGAGGAGCTGGCTAAATACTCAGCTGTCCTTGAAGTAGATAAATGGATAGAAGGTCACTATGTTGAGGGAAAAGGTGCAACACTGCCTTCCCAGATGTTCTAAAGCTTTCAGTAAGGCTAGTTAGAATTGGTCTTGGTGTTTGCTGGCTGCAGAAAGAGGATGAGTGATGAGAAGCAGCACTTCTGTTCTTTTCTGTTCTGCATCTCTTCCCTTTAGACCGCAAAACAGAGGCACATGCAGAGGTTCTCTTGCATTCTTCCTCTTGCTTCAACATTTACCTTTGGCAAGAAGCTTGCAGGAATTTCAA
The DNA here is from genome assembly GCF_963662255.1 of Cinclus cinclus. Taxonomy (NCBI): domain Eukaryota; kingdom Metazoa; phylum Chordata; class Aves; order Passeriformes; family Cinclidae; genus Cinclus; species Cinclus cinclus. The sequence continues at coordinate 93,702,045 of NC_085048.1, forward strand.
GATCTCTAATCCCTCAAACAGGAACCTCTTCTGTTGGTCATTGCTTTCAATTTTGTGTGTTTGTAGTATTCATTCTTCAAAAAACTTAAAAGTATGTATAACCAGTCTTACTTAGAACCAATATCACCTATTACTGTTGATCATTTTTGAATAACGTAAATAACTGCAGTACCGTCAATGTAAAGACCAAAAATAATATGTATATATATATGTATATTTAATAAAGCCCATAATATTGTTACATATCTGTAAAACTAGAATTAACTTCAAAAGTTAATTTCACCTATTCACCTAGTACTGTAGTCAAAACAAAGATCCTGGCTCATCACTGCAACTTAATAAATTGCAGCAAATTAAGAACTTTAATACCTGTTTTCTTTTTAGAATTAAATCTGAAGCTCTGAATTTATTTTGAAAGCTGTGATTTATAATAAAATCTGAAGTTCTTTTTTGTTTTAGGAAATCAAACACTGATTTACTCTAATCCAAAATGCATCAAGGGCACAGTATTTTAAGCTGTACTAAGGATGCTAGAACATAGGTATAGAAATTAACAGGAGGTATACCTTATTAGGAATTTTGAGGTGCTATGCAAACCTTGTGTTTTGTGAGGGAAATCAGGACAGAATTACGGTGTTTCTTTTAAATGTACAAATATTGTTTAGAAGCACTGGTCAAAAGATACTTCTCTAGGACTGTTTTAATCCTTTAAAAAGGAATATTTGTTGTAGGTGGTGGTGAGGGAGGTGAGGGCTGTATTTCCTCCCACAGTTGCTGATTTTTTAAAAATACCACAGTTGACTTGTATCTAACTCAAGATTAACAGTTAAAATTAAACTGAAACAAAGTAAAAGGTAATACCTTCTCCACTATGCCCAGATCTCCTGCAGACATCACATTTCTAACAATTGTTGCAGCTTTTTCTGCAACAGAATACGCCGAGGCCACCACACGCATGAGGAGAGCTGGAGAAGCCATGCTGAATGCTGAAAAGAAACAAAAAACAAACTTGAACATTTCTCTCTTTAAGAGAAGAAAAAAATGTAAAGTATTTTACCTAACATTTCAAACAGATACAGGATAAGCTGACTGGAAATGGGAAAGTGGGCTATTGACAGTGAGTGGCAATGAGGTGAGCTTTGGATTTTTTAAAAAATACAATTCACAAACACAAGGATGAAAAGCTATTGTAGACAAGATCTTCCAAATAGCCAAATATTCACTGGGCCTTCAGTTATCAAGTGGAATAACTAATTACCCTTTGAAAGATAGGCATTCCTTCCAGCTTTTCTTTAGCTCAGGAAAAATAAGTATTGATAACCATACTACATGTTTTTAAATGCAAAGCCAATTGCTTTTTATGTTTTCCTATCAGTTGTTTCTGACTGTGTAGATGACACACTTTTTGGCTTGGCCTCACATGTATGACACACTTCTAAGGAAAACACTTGAGCACAGAGCCAAAACAAAATACAGAAGAACTCACTGATCTCCACACAAAAGGATATATATTTTGGGGGAAGTGTAATATAACAATCACTCATAAATATTGCAATTGTAGCAAGTACTGCTTAAGTGGCAACAGGTTTCAACACCTTTCCTTTCCTCCTTAACAAACCAAGTTCATGGCTGTTCACAAAACAGCAATGTCAGAGTTATCAGAATCCCAAATTTATCTGATTTAAGAACTTTCTGAGCAATTTAGTAACACCATATTTGTACCAGTAAAGTCAGAAGCACTCTGAGGCTGAAAGAGTAGAGCGACTATGTAAGCACATTCAAAAAGCACAGTTGCTAATATTAATTATTTCCGGCTGATGGATGGGAGCAAAGTGCTCTGGAGTTCTGTGAAATAGCCAAGGTCCATACCCAAAGTAAACCTGGACAGGTAGCAATGGTCACAGAGGAAATTTTGTCCAGAGGAAATGCTACCTGTGGCAAAAAGCAGCTCTCAAATAATTGAAAGTTGCAGAGCAAATATGTATTGTAACACATGGAAAGCCATATACTATTTCAAGTTTATGCCATTATGTGAACCAAGTTAATAGGAAGGAAAATAGCTCATTCCATAATGAAAGTATCTGGAACATGAGAATTTCTGAGAAAGAGTTAAAAAAGTAGCATATTAGATGGGAAGTTTGGATTAAAGGATTGAAATGAATTATCAGATGAACATAATTAACATTTTTTGCTCAGCTTCTCATAAAAAAAGTCATTTGACCTTTTAGTGTACATTTGGTTCTGCTTCATAAAATGAGAAGAAAACTTAATTTTTTTGAAGTCTTGACTTACTTTTTGTTCACATAAAATTTCATAAGATTCAGAAAACAATACAGAAATATTATCTTGCACTCCTGAAGCTTGACCCAAGGTGTCTCTTTGGTACATTTTTCTTGGCTATATTTAAGGCAAACAAATATACTTTCTGTAGTGAACCCAGAATCTCCTGGCAAACCTTAAAATTAAAATATTTTTTGAAAAAATAAGGTTTATTAAAAGAAACTGAAATTAGACGTTCAACACCCCTTCCTCATCACATAATTAGGAGTAATTACCTAATGAATTACAAAGCATTTTATTAATGCAAAGGTGCCTTAAATTTTTATAGGGCTGCATCTCCTGTGCAGCACATCTTCTGGTGTTTTGGATCTTTTTGATTAGATAAGTGAATGAAGTAGTTGCCTCTAAGTTGTTCACTTCCCTCCTTTCTTCTAGCCCAGCAACCAAACTGTTGAATAGTCTTGACAAATCAGCCTATTTTGATGCCTACTAAAATTAATGAGTTCTCCAATTCTTGTTCTTCTTTTTAATTCTGATGCATGTAAGTACTACAGGCTGACAACTATCAATTTAACAAAGCACACACATGACAGATTTGTTGATGGTTCTCATTCAGTCTCTTTTACGCACACTCCATTTTCCAAATCTATGATTTTGCCTGACAAAAGGAGAAAGTGGGCATCACACAAAGCATGTCCTTAAATCCAAATACTAAGCCATGACTTCTTTCTTGGAACTCCTCAAAGCCTAAGCGACCAGAGCTCCCTATATTTTTACAATAAACTTCGGCCTAGTAAAAAGATACATCTAGTGAAAGATAAACTTTCCATTATGTAAGGGAGCAATATTTACCCGGCAGCTAGGTCTCGGGGTGGGAATCCCACCGCGGTTCACCTGCAGATTTCCAAATGGGAAAGGGCTACGCTATCTCATTTCACCAAAGAGAAAAAAAAAAAAAAAAAAAAAAAAGAAGCGAAGCCCGTTCCCGATTCTACCGTGGTGAATATTCCCGGTGGCAAAGCGCCCGCCGGGCAGCGCAGCCGGAGCTGGGAGCAGCGCCCGGGAATGCCCCCAGCGGAGCGTGCTCGGGGATGGCAGGAGCAGCTCTGCTGGCGCAGCAGCCAACTCACCGTGCCCGGCCTCGCTTTTCCCAGGATCTCCGCCGGTCCCCGCGGCCCAGCACGGATCGCCGGCAGCGTCCGGAGTGCTCCGAGACCCTGGCGCCCGTCACCCTCGCCAAGCAGGGATCCACGCCCCGGCACCGCCGCTCACCGCCCGCAGCGCACCGAGGCCTCCGTGCCTGCCCCTTCAGGGAGGTCTCTACATAAACCACGTCGGAACGCCCCGAATCCTTCCGGATCCGGGCGGGGCTGAAGCTCTCGCCCGGCCCGTCGGGAGCGCGGAGCAGCCGCCGTGCCGCCCTCCCGGCGCGGTGTGTCCCCTGCCGGGGCCCGTCGCGCCGGCGGAAGCGCGGCCGCAGCCCCTGAGGATGCTTCGGGCCTGGCGGGCGCCGCCGCTGGCGCGGGCCCGGGCCGGCGCCGCCCGGGGCTGGGCGCGCTCCGCCGCCTCGGAGGCCGCGGCTGAGAGCCGGGAGGACTCCCGGTACCGGGACACGGTGCTGCTGCCGCGCAGCCGCTTCCCCGCGCAGCTCCCGGGGCGGCTGCAGCCCGAGAAGGAGCTGGAGACGCAGCAGGTGCGGCCGGAGCCGGGCCGGGTTCCCCGGGGCGCGGGTCCCGGCAGGGGCGTGGGGCTGCTCCGGGCCGGCAGGAGGCCGGGAGTGGCCGCCAGGGTTTGTGTTCGGTCCCGCCGCGCGGGGAGAACTTCTGGGAGTGTGAGCTCTGCCTGGCCCGGCCGTCCGGGCTCTATTTTAGAAAAGCTCGGGCTCTTGCGGTATTTATACTTTGGATAGTCATTACTCTGATACAATTTGTTTTGGAGGAGAGTACCGAGCGTCCGGATAGTGTAGTGCTAGGATAATAATCTCAGGCCTAGTTTTTCAGCCTCTTCGGGCTTTTATGTACTTAAAATTCACTAATGGCTTCTCTTGCAGACTTATAATTGCGTATTTGTTTGCCCGCCTGCTTTAATTGTAAATTTTTGCATCCAGACTTCTTTGGAAGTGCAGAGACTTGTGATGGTTTCGGTCTTTTTCTTGTTGTTTCTACAGAAATGTGGTTTTTCAGAACTGTACTCATGGCAAAGGCAAAGGAAGACAAAACTGGAATTTTGTCTGCATGATGGACCACCCTATGCCAATGGAGACCCTCATGTTGGCCATGCATTAAACAAAGTAAATATTTACCTGATCACACTTAATTCTTGTGAAGTGGTAAAAACTTACTGTCATGTGCTCTCTGTTCTCCATTCCCATTTAAATCAATAATGCTTTAAAATGTTTGGGGTCTTGGTAGTTGGGGTTTTTAAAAACGAATGGTATGGTTATGTGAATGCATATACACATTACATAGTTACCTTACCCCAACGTAAATACCACGTACTGAGTGCTCAGTGTTTGGCTGGGCCCTGACATTCACAGCAGCACACTGGCCACAAACTGAGAAATACTCAAATTGTGAGCTGTCACCCACACCTTCTCTCAGTCCCAGTGCCAGAGCTTGGGCTGCAGTGTGCTCTAAGCCAGTGCTGTAGGTCGAGCTCTGTGTTTTAGAAATGAGAGCCAGTCAGACTTGTGCCCTTCAAGTCTTGAGAGTTTATACTGCATCTCTCAGTTACACTGGTTGTGAACTCCTTGGATCAGAGGTCTCTAAGGTTCTGCCAATGTACAAAATGATAGGCAAGAAAAATAATAAATGCAGAGGCTTTGAATCACAGAGTGATTTGGGTTGAAAGGACCCTAAAGATTATTTAGTCCCAAACCCTCTGCCACAGGCAGGGACACCTTCCGCTAGACCAGGTTGCTCAAAGCCTCGTCCAAACTGGCCTTGAACTCTTCCAAGGACTGGGCACCCAGAACTTCTCTGGTCTTAAATATGAGTGTATCTTACTGCTTTTGATATTTGTATTTTTTAAATGGGAGGAGCTTAATTACAAATGTGACTGTTCCACAAGGGGGAGCTAAAGTGATAACAGACCCTTGTGGCTTTTCAGATTTTGAAAGACATCACCAATCGCTTCCATTTGATGAGAGGTTATAAAGTGCATTATGTGCCAGGGTGGGATTGCCATGGATTGCCAATTGAATTGAAGGCACTGTCAGAAGTCAAAGGAGCTGAAAATCTTTCACCAATGGAAATTCGGCAGAGAGGTAAATAAAGGCTTTTAAATGCTTTTTATTCTGGCCTTTTCTGTTGGTGACATTGTCTATGATCACTGGGTATACTTGCCAAGCAGATAGAGCAGACTGGAATCTGATGAACTGGGATAATGTCACACAGGCTTAATTTGTTGCTGTAATGGGCATGCAGAACATTGACCCTCAGTTTAAAAAAAACAAAAGGAGGGTGGGGGTTTTGCATGTCTGCTTTGATTAACTGTATAGTGGTCGGAAGCTGCTGTTTATCAGATCAGCATCCTTTTTGTTTTTGAAGACTGAATTTGATTAGGAACTGAAAAGGTACATGTAGAAGTCAGGGTCCTTCGGGACAGCTTGGCTCAGTATCACAAATAGGAATGTATTTGTTGACTGTTTTTAACAGTCCTACAAAATTATGGGGGGGATCCTTTCGGAGAAAGTCTGCGTTATATGGAAACTGTTTTGAAGAAATAATTTCAAATACAATGTGGGTTGAAAGGCATCATTTTTTAGCTGCAAAGCTAAAAACTTTAGTTTGAAATTGTGGTAATGAAATGGATTAACTTATTTTCAGATGTATGTTACTTTGAAAATTTAGGATCAGCATCAACAGGAGGAGTTAACTTTCACTCTTATTAGTTTTATGTTGAGAATTTATTTTGAGAAATTTTTCTTCCTAACAAAATATATTTCCCCTGCTTCCTTAAGAAGAAAGTTTGGAGTCTAAAAACATGTGCTTATTGTTCCTATGTTAGTGAAAAAGTGCCACTCCTGGATCTGTTTACTCTTTGCAGTAATTTTTTGTGACAACCAATCTGAAATGTATGTATTTTGAACCATAATAGTTAGGGCATAGGTTCTGGGAAAAAAATCAACAGTGCATTGTAAGTGGTATTTTATTGATCTTAGTGTGCTAAAACATGTGCTTAATGGAACCATTCCCTTCAGCTAGAGCATTTGCAGAAAGAGCAATAGAGAAACAGAAATCCGCCTTCATTCGTTGGGGTGTAATGGCAGATTGGGCCAACTGCTACCTTACATTTGATCCAAAGTATGAAGCAAACCAGCTGAGAGTCTTCTACAAGATGTATGACAAGGTATGAAGAATTTCTGTGAAGTCTGTATTGATTTTTTTGTGAGTTTTGTTTCTCCTAACTTTCTTTTTTTCTGCTCACTGTCCTCTCTAGGGTTTAATTTATCGGGACTATAAACCTGTGTTCTGGTCCCCTTCAACAAAGTAAGAATCAAATCACTATTTTGTCTTCAAAATTTTAGCAAGGATGCCAATAGCTTTTGATGTTGCAGCATGTAACTTGTGTTTGGTGTGTATCAGAACAGCCTTGGCTGAGGCAGAACTCGAGTACAACGAGCAGCACGTCAGTCGCTCTGTGTACGTGAAATTTCCGCTGCTGAAGTCGCCGCCTAAGCTGACTTCTGTGATAGGTAAGACTCCTCTGTAGCTTTAGAGATGGATGGCTTTGATTTTTGTTATAATTGTGAGTTAAGTACTTCTAATTTGCATCTGTAGATGGATCATCCCCTGCTAGTGTGCTAGTCTGGACCACGCAACCTTGGACTGTGCCAGCCAATCAAGCAGTTTGTTACATGCCTGATTCAGCGTAGGTGTCTTTCACTTGGTTCAGTTGTCTGTGTCAGTCCTTACTGGTATTTAGCAGCAAAATTAAAACATTGTGGACTGCCATTACAGTTTACTTAAGGCATCTTTTTTTAGGATTTGTTTTTTGTTTGTTTTTTTGTTTGTTTTTTTTTGTTGTTTTGTTTTTAAGTGATGCAGTTGTAAGTTTTGTTCTGTATCTGCTGATATATTAATTTTTGTCTAAATTTTTATTAAATTATTTCTCCTTCATGAGGCAAGGTTACCTTGAAACTTTTGAGATTTATGAGTGAAATGGCCATGTAAAACATACTAGTATGTTTTTTAGAGATGAAGCATTTCACAGACTGGTAGCTTTGTGGTATTTGTAATTATTTAGTATCACAAATGCATGTTTGCATTGCAGATATTCAATTGTGAAATGTGCAGTGACTGGACAACACTTCATCCTTGCTGCAGATAGAGTTGAATCTACAGCTGCTGTTCTGGACACACAGTTTGAGGTTATATCAACGTGTAAAGGTAGGTTTTAATATTGGTAATATTAAATTGCTTAGTCTAAAAACTGCTTAAGTTTTGATGGATTAAATGTGTTTATAATTTGAGAATATGCTTCTCTAAAATAATACAAGAAGGAGGAGGAGTCTGACAGATTTACTGTTGTTGTATTGTAGCTCAAATTATCATCTGTAGATTTCAAATGAATTTTTAAAATCTGGATTCCTGCTTGAAAAAATGAAATGTAGAGTGCAAGTCTGTTCAGTATCAAAAGGGTAATTACACTGAGTGCAGTTTGTCTTTCTATCCATTGTTAATGACAAGAGGGGTCTAAATACAAGAATGGCTGTTGAGGTATTGTAGGGGCTGTTGTCTGTCTGGCCAAACTAAAGCAGTTTAATTGGCATCCTAGCAAACTACATAGTGGCATTTCTGAACAGGCAGGCTTGGGATTCAGTGTCATGAGCTGGGATTTAGTTTGTCATTTGTGAGCTTTATTCATTTGCCTCTCAGTGATTCAGTGCTGGAAATACGCATTTGTGAAGAAGGTGAGGAATGTGTTTCTATGACTTTTTATTTTCTTTTTTTTTTTTTTTTGGTGTCTTTCCATGCCTTCTCTTTCAGAGCAAGTCTTGTTTTTACCTAATGATGAAATTACTGGAGGTGTTTTTTCTCACAGCTTCCACCTTTTTGAATCATATGATTTACAGATAACATCCAAGAGTACTAGAGTTGAAGCATCTTAAAAAGAAATTTCATATTGGAACTTGTTCTTTTTAATTTCCCATATATTTAGTAATTAATTGTATTTGTTACTTTTCTGTATTTGTGTACATAACTGTGTGATGACAGTTCTTAAACACGTTCCTTCTAGGAGAAAATGATTCTGTGAACACCATTTTGTCATATGGTGTGTTCCTTAAGCTTTGTGATTCTTGACTTTCAGCAAGGGTTTTCTTCTGTTTCAGCAAGACATTTCTTCTGTTCGTTTTTTAACCACTTGTTCTTTTCTACGCCCTGATAAAAGAAGCTGAATGTGTGAACTGTGTTTCTCTGTTTTATCTTCTGTTTGTATTTTTCAGGTGCAGATTTGGCAGATGGTTCTTGTGCTCATCCCACCATTCCTGGCAGAGTCTCTCCCCTGTTACCTGCAAATCATGTGACAATGACAAAAGGGACAGGATTAGTTCACACGGCCCCAGCTCATGGTATGGAAGATTACAGCGTTGCTTCCCACCATCAGCTACCCACGGTACTTCATCTTTTCAGCTGTTGCTCTTGATTTCCTGCAACTGATTTGCTGTGTGCCCCTAAAATTGTTTGTTTTGATCTGTGCATAAAACTTGAAAATGTTTTGAAGCATTCACAGAAGTGTGAGTATCACTAATGGCCTGCAGGAATGCAAGACTAACCTTAAAGAAAGGTGTATCAGGATAAAAGAGTGAAGTTTCCTTCTGTTAATTAAAACTTACAGGGAGGTGTTAGAATCAGATTTTTCTGCTCTTTTTGTGATTTTGTGTTTTTAAAGGAGAACACAGAGAATGTTTTTCTGGTATTGACTTTCACTACTCAGAATTGTCTTTTACATGCAGATCAGTAAGTCACCAGTTATGTAGATCATCGTTACTTTTTTTTTTTTTTAAGCAAAGCTTGTTTTAAACATACATAAATACAGCTCCTTTACGCATGGCCAGTTTGTGATTGATGGAGTGAAGATTCAGGATATGGGGCTTAGGGAGAGTGAGGTTTGTTTTTATTTCACACTGTTTACTTGAAAAGTCACTAAAATGCCAGTGACTGTGATGTATGATAGTTGTGATACGTGTGCAAATGCAATGTGTTCATTTCTTCTGATGCCTACAGTTCATTTGCCTGGTAGATTACTAACCTGCAGTTCACTAAATCTGAAGCGTACGTAAATATTTTGTTATTCATCAGAAAAGGAGTTACCCAGTAGAGTATTTAACTCATTTTTGAATACCAAAAATATAATTAATTGCCACATGGTATTTTATTGACATTATTTATTTATTTATTTGTTTTCAGGATTGCCTTGTGGATGAAAGTGGGTGTTTTACAGAAGCAGCAGGTCCTGAACTTAAAAACAAGAATGTCCTTGAAGAAGGGAATGATGCTGGTGCGTATTTGATGTTTGACCATTTGTTACTTCATCAGTTACAGTCTTGCAGATATATTTTGAGAGTTTGTATAAGTTTGCCATATTTTGAATTTGGATGAGGTACAGGCATTTCTTGCTAAATGTTGATTATGGAAAGGGCTGAGTTGAGGTTAACAGCAGCCATACGTTCAAACTGAAATTTAATCTTGCCTTATTTTTTCTCTCAGTCATTAAGATGCTTCAAGCAGCTGGGAGTTTGTTAAAAGAGGAGAAATACGTGCACAGTTACCCCTATGACTGGAGGACTAAAAAACCAATGATTATTCGTGCCAGCAAACAGTGGTTTGTAAACACAGCAGATGTGAAGGCTGCAGCACAGGTATGTAATTTTGCTTTCTTATGAGACAGTTGAAGACAACTAATGCTATTTGGAATCAGCATAAAAATCTTGCTGTAGCTCCCTCCAGAATCTGGTCTTCTCTATGGTTTATGAACAGTAGTTGTAAATTGTTAATTACTTGTTGAAGTGAAATATGTTGCCAATTTTCTTGTCAATATTGATATAATCCTTGGTAGCTATGCTGACTGGTATATTTGCTCATTGTATTTACAGATGTAGAAGTTTCTTAGAGCTACTGATTTTTTTTCCACTAGAATATTTTTTCAAATATGATGTTTCAAATATGATGTTTCAAATAATTAAATTAGAAGAGACAATGTTATCACTATTAAAATTACATTTTGTGTATGGCCATATAAGGCTAGCCTAACAACTTTGTTTGCTGCCCTGTTAATTTTGTAATAGTCCTATTTTAAATACTTTAAAGCTTGAGGTCTTTTGCTCTTTGAAGTTATGTAATTTCACACAGAAAATTCAGATCAGCACCTTAGGGTAACAGTGATTTTATTCTAATCAGGGCATGAGGTGTATATTCTATATTAATCTTTATCTAGAATGGATGAAAACATGGTGGTTACTCAGCAGGGCTGGGAGTGAGTGGTAGCCCACTACAGACAGTTTGTATCAAGGTGGGTTTTCAAAGTAGAAAAAACAGTACAAGATACAGTTACCTTTTAAACTTCATATTGAGTCACTGATGCCATTTTTAACTCATTTTTGGGGTGTGTTTGCTAGAGAATCAGAGAACTGGGGTTTGGTTGGGAAATGTGCAATATATGCAGTGTTCAAATGAGTTATTGAAGAGCAGCAGGCAGTTGTCTGAGAATGTGTTTTTTGATACTGGGAATGGGAGAGTAGATCTGTACCATATTTTACTGGCAGTATAAACATAATTTGTGGGAAAGCTGAAGCATGTTCAACAGTTCACACTCTCTTTTATAGGATGTGCTGAAAAAAGTGAAAGTGATCCCTACGTCTGGAGTGAACAGGATGCTGGAGATGCTGGACAGAAGGACATTCTGGTGCATATCACGGCAAAGATGCTGGGGCGTCCCAATCCCTGCTTTTTATCAGAAGAGCACGGGAGAATGCTTGATAAACAGGTACCTGTCTGTTGTACTGCAGTTAATGGTATTATAAAACTTATTATTTCAGGTAGGAATGCATGCTTTTACTTGTGGTTGTTTATACACAGATCTAATTTAGCTGTAAGTTAGAACAGTCTAAAACTTGTTGCTGGAAGTGACTTGTACATAAATAATAGGAATCAATTTACTTAAATACTTAAGTTGCCTGAAAACTGCCCTTGAAATTCATTGCTGCTTTCATCCCTCATCTTCAGTGAGCTGACAGTCATGACTGGCCTTTTCATTTAAGCAGGCAATGAAATGCAAGTTGTGGTTAGAATAGATAGCAACTGTAGTTGTAGCACTGTTCATTGAGCAGTCCAGGTTCTGTGTCAAAATATGTTTTTGCAGTTAAGTGGCAGTGGAATCTGAAGTGGAAATAACCACATTGGTTGCAGAATAAATAAGTGCATTGTGTTTTAAAACAAAATTAGAGTGGTTTTGAAGACCAACCTCGAGTGTAACTGACCCTTAGCTATATGACTTGGTGCATTCAGATCTTCAGATGCTAGCCTGATTCTGCCATCTTTTGGTTAATAGTATCCAGATATCGCAAACACTGATTTCAGGAATTCTTGACAACATAATGCAGAGGAGATCCATGCTATGCGTTAGAACAAGGAAACTCAACCAAATATGATCCTTTTCTGTCCTGTAAGGAGTAATAGAGTTCTGCTTTTACTTCTTTGAGGAACAGAAGTTTTCAGTTGTGAATGCCCTCGAAGAGTTGATTTCATAAAAAGAGTATTGTGGAGTACCACATTCAGTGGATTAGTTCCATATTTTTTTCTGCCTTGAGATACGCTGATGTAACTTGGCTTTGTATACCTTAACATTAGAAACTCTTGTGAAAATTGATAAGAAGTTTTCACAGCTGGAGATGAACTTGAATACTGTTGCAGAACTTTTTTTTTATTCTGGTTTTGAGTAAATGTACTGCAGGAGTCCAGCATGTTGTCCAGAGGCTGTACTGAGCACACAAGCAGTAGATAGTAGACAGTAGTAGGTGAGGCTCAGGGTGTGGAGGGCAGGGAATGAACTTTAGACAGGTAGTCCTTAGCTTCACCTGGTGTGACTGGGTGTGTAGTTGCAGAGAGATGTACTTTGACTCTCTCAATGTAGGCAATAACTGTGAGAAAAAGACCACAATAACCACAATGTCTTTTATAGTGCCTGGATAATGCTGGCACACATCAGGAAATAAATGGGTGGAGGATGTGTGGGATGCAAAACCATTTTACCTGCAAAAAAGTATGTGTGTGTCTCTAAAAAAACTACTATTTCTGAGGAATAGTTTCATATTCAGGTTGAAGAGTAGGTTTGAGAGTGCATGTGTTGCTTAAGAATTGTGAAATATGTAGTTCAACAAGAAAAAAAGTGTAATGAAAACCGGTCCAGCAGTTGGCACTCAAATGTGAAGGGCACCATGAAGCAAGAGCTTCTTTGAACACTGAGAAGCTGGGACAGAGAGCATTTGAAAGGAGGAAGCATGTGTGGAAATTCCTTAGGTTGTAGTAAAATCACCTTGAAATGCCCGTGACCTGTATTAAAGCCTCTGCCTTTTGTGAATGCTCCAGCTGTGCGAGATTATTCCCAGAATTGTACAAAATGTGGCAATCACAGCATTTTGATGTGGTAAACTGCCATAGCTTAGCACCTCCACCTTTGTGTGTAGTCAGTCTTGTAGGAGAGTGAACAAAGGGACAGCATGGCATGTTTGGGTAGAATTGATCTAGGGAATAAAGAAGGACATTTGGAAAAAAAAACAGACATAATCAATATGCTTGAAAAAAGATTTATTTCATTTGACTCATGGCTTCTGACACTCATTTATAGCCAGTACTCTTTACTTCTAACTTTACTTACTCTTGGTGGAATTTTTAAAGGAAAGTGTAAAGCAGTCATTAAATATTCTAAAAAGTTTGAGCTTAAATATTTGTAAAGTTAACTGGAGGAGACTTCTGTAAGTGGAGTAGGAGAAGTGCACAGAATATTGGCCTATAGAAGTGACAGGCAAATTTAGATGACAGTCTGTCAATTCATAGGTCATTTTCCTGGACACCAGTTCTTTCCTGGACAGCAGTTCTTGAAAAAAGCAGTTAAGCCTGATTGTTTTGTTACATTTGCATTATCATTTTGAAAATCATATTACAACGGGTTGCTGACATATTTTTTATGACATTTCATACTTAGACTGTGTATATAATTAGAATATTTAGTATAATTAAAACAGCAGTGAATAATTTGCATTTCAAAACGCAAACTGTTTTTAACTTGAATGTTGGATGAACAACCTTTCAGTAGTAGTTGCTGTGGAGTTTTTGAGTGACTATCAAAAGTAACAGCATCTCCACTGGAAGTCAGTGTAGTCCACATGGAGTTGCTGTTACATATGAGAGCACCAGTGGTCGATCTTCAGTGATCTTGTTCATGTACCACCTGTAAAAAGACTTCTTAAAAGGCAAAAAGTCCCTTGAATAAACGGCTGCTTCCCTCTGAGAGTTGCCCCTGAATTTGTCACATGAAAAGCTGCTGAAAGCCCTTCTTTGGAGGCGGAACTGCTTTCTCTAACAGTGTTCTTGCAACACCAGCAATCCAGTCATTCTAACTTAAAAGCCAAGAGGTGGTTTGTAATGTTTGATGCAGAATCTCCATGAGTCTCCCTGCTGCTACGGTCCCCCCCCATAACCGTAAAAGATATTTGATTCAATTACATTGTCATCTATGGTTAGAAATTTAATATACCAATGATATTTAAATTCTTTTTTGCAGAGTATGCTGCATCATATTGTGACCAGTAGTGTAAAAATTATTTTTAAAAACCCCTTATAGGAAAGAGAGAAAAGAGAGAGCACTTTTTCATTATTGCCATTTTCAGTTACATTACAGAGGTGAGATTCTGTGGGATTTTTCTGTGCAAATGGAGAAAAAAGACTTCAAACAATTTAAGAGTACATGCACAAATAGACGCTTATGCTGCGTGACAGCTTTCAACGTTAAATAGATTTCAAGAGAAAACATTCTCCATCTAGGAAACCCTGTAACTCATGGAAAAGAAGAAAGAGCTCCAAAATTAAAATGTGAGAATGGTATTTCCAGTAGTAGCTCAGCCCAGATAATAAATATGAGATACATACTTTAATCTGACCTCATGCAATAACTGCTTTACAAATTCAATGTTCAGATATTGGTAATAAATAGTAGTATTGCAGTGATTGTTCTAGTGCCTCACAAGTTTTGTTCGCTTCCCTGTGACTTTGATCAACACGTAAATTAGATTTCTGAAAAAGAAAAATCCATGATGTTTTTGAAGGAGGTCTGTCCTGTGCTCTAATTTGTTTTTTGAAATAATAAGACATTTCAGTGAATTGCAATTAATAGCAGCTTACCATCCCTTAAATACTTACAGCTGTAGTATCGACGTCCTTGTAAAGCAGAAGGTAACTTTCCCTCTTTGCCGCTGTTGGAAAGGAGATGGAGAGAACCTGAGGGTCTGTATTCTTCTGCTCCTGACTGTATCTTAATGCTGCCTAATTTCTGTTAACAGATTAAATAAGTATGCAGCATAATCAATATCAGGCTCCTGGGTGATTGGCTGGAGCCGTGGTAGCGTGAATTGCCGTAGGGGTGTCAGAGCATAGCAGGGACACGTAATGCGAGTTCTTCCAGATAGCCTCTGAATACAGGGCAAAGTTTTACAATGCCCTTTATGGCTCACTCAGGGAATTATCATGCTCACCTTGAAGGCTGCAGATTATAAAGTGATGAGTAGTTATTTGAGCAAGGTGGTTTTCACTTGCACCTTACAGAAAAGTACTTTGCAGAAATCCTGCTCCTTACAATGCAGATACCTTAAATAAAGTTAATTCTCTTGTAATAAAATTAATCATAAGTATCCTGCGAGAAGAGCAGAGACAAGTATAGGGGCTGTGTTTGTTTGTCTTGTATTTTTCAAACTTAGGAGGAAAAAGATTTGTTGAAAAGGTACCCTGGAAACTTTTCATCTAAACTACCTCCTCTTATGAAATGCTTGTTAATGTTCTCTTCTATTCTGTAGGGAAATAATGTATAGTGAAAAAGCTTGCCTTGCTAAGCTATTATATATTTTAAAATGTGATTTGAAGCTGATAGAATTTTGAGAATATTGGTCAATATAAAATTGACTTCACAGTCCTTGACTCCTTAGTTCTTGTAAGTGATTGATAACACAACTCTGACCTTCTTTTACTTATCAGAAAACTTTTATCTGTAGCATAATTGTACCTGTTGGTTCTTGCGTAACAAAAATGTTTTTTTTTTAAAAATCTGCTCTTCATAAATTAATAGTGTAACCTTTGCATTGCATAGCAATGCTTGATAAAAGGTTAGCCCATAATATGTCTTGTGGGAATGGTGTATCTACAAGGGTACACAACTCATGTGTGTGACATTGGCAATACTTACTGTAAATTAAGGCAGGCGTTTTATTATGGTTTCCCAAGGGAGAGTAATAGCAAGGGTTTATTTCCTTCTTGTCTTTCCCTTCCCCCACCTCTGGTGGAAAGGAAAAAGTTGCTTGTTAAGAGTAAATTTCTATGTGTTGTCCAAGATAACTGTTAGTTTTGGTTTATAGTAGGATTTATCACCTTTTATAAATCCCTCCAAATATTGATATTGTGAAATACCTGGTGAATGTTTTAAAAGTGTATAGGTTGAAAATTAATTAATTAATTACTGGAATTTATGTCCCTCCACTGAAGTGTATATGCAATATGAAAAAGTTATGCGGAAGACAGCCTTAATTCCTGTTTAAATTTTCTGCTTTAGAGGATGTGCTGGTAGCTTTTCAGTACTAATTGTGGGTATGACTCCTGATCAGAGAATTTTTCTGGTTCTCATTGAAGCCAGAGCCATTAGCTGAGCACTGAATTGCTTCTTGCATTAATTACTCAACATACACAAAATACTTCACATGGTAATAAACATGTTTTAGGGTAAATCATCCTCTTTTTGATTTTGTTATTCTTGTCTTCTGCTGATGAGTTCCATGGGTAAGACTCAGCCAGTGAGAGGAAGGCACTGAAACTGTGGAGAGAGATCTTGAAATCCTCATGTGAAGGCAACTGGTTATCTATAACTGTCTTTAAATATATACTGATAGTGTATTTGAGAAGAATCCAAAGTGGAAAATTCTTTTTGGCAAAGAGTGAAAAATAATATTGTGTATTACTTTTTCTAAAATGTTCCTGGGTGCTGCATTATCATCACTAAAGGTCAGGGTGTAAATGCAGCTTTGTCAGTGGAAGATACTGATCCTGCAAAAGACAAATTCAATGGAATAGTTTAGTTCAGGCTGAGGCAAATTAATTTTTTTGCTTTTTCTGCAAGCTTTCTGAATTTGAAGATTTAGCATAAAGGAGGAAAGACATAAGGGTTGCACATCAGCTATCTGCCAGGAATTGTACCAGGACTGGGGTTGTTCTTTGCTTTTGTCTTGGAGAAATAAGACTCTGACAAGTGGAAGTATAGCCAAACAAGCCTCTGTGCAAATATTTCTGGAAAGAAGTGGTACCATTCAGAACTGGAGCTCCACGGTGTTGTTTTAGCAAGATAAATGTTAGCAGATACAAAGCCATAAATTGTGTCCTACCACCATTAAAGTGGAAGGTGAATGATGCCTGTGCTGGTTTGAAAGGGGCAGAATGGTGGTGGTGCCAGCTGGATGTCCATGTGTGAATGTTGCTGCTTAATGGCCTTTCCCTGCAGAGGACCTGCTGAGGTGTTCTGCAGGAATTTATTTTGAGAAGTAAATTGATTAACTGATGATTGATACAAAATTGATGTTCTGTCATTGCAATTTGAGTAGTCAAGAGCAAAACCGGATTTTGTTCTTGCCACAGCACCTTGTGTCATGAACTGAAGTAATTTGTAAGAGTCCATGAAGTGTTTTAGTGATGTAGCTCAGCTTATTAGCAGTGCAGTAAAATACTGTGCTAAAACCAAACACAAGACAGAGTGATGACTGAAGATCATCTGCCTTCTGTGTTTCCAAGATAATTATGCCAGATCATTATTTTACTTTTCCCCCTTTTTCAATACTATGTCAAGAAATTAATTAACTGATTAAATCTTCATTTCTCAAGTTACAAAAAAAATCTCTGGTGGCCTGGGTAACTCAGCAGGTTTAGTTTGAAGTTGGCAGGTCATGATGATCTGCTGTACTCCTTAAATACAGCAGATGTCTTAAAAATTACCTCTTTAGCAAGTGCTCTGTGAGTCAGCAGGACAAAGTGTGTGGGGTTCCTCTTTATTTTTTTAAGATACCTTAATTTATGTCTAGACTTGGCATTAAGCAATATTAAAAATCAATTCCCCATAGTCCTACCTACTGGGGCCAAAGATTGAATGTGTCATAAATAGTGCACAGAACTGCACACCTTCAGGTTGCCTTATCTGTTCAAATCAGAAAAAATGCTTAGTTAACTTTTTAATTTTTCTTATTTCCGTAATATCTGTTTATTTCAGGCCTTTGTCCTGTCTAGTGCTGTATGATATGAACTAATAAATTGCCTTCAGAGTGTACATTGAATGGTTTATTATCATTCCTCTACTAGGTGCAGAATTTTCAGTTTCTTACACTATTTGGATTAATATATTTTTTATAATTTTTAAAATATATTGCTAAAATGGGGGAATTCAGGCAACTGGAAGTTTATATATATATATGTATATATTATATATGTGTATGTATATGTGTGTGTGTATATATATATATATATATATATATATATATATATATATATATATATATATGCTACTTGAAAAGCTGACATTTCCTCACTGCTTTCCACATGGGTTCTCAAGGTCTCTGTATCCAGTAGGAAAAATAAACCTGTTGTCAAAAAGAACAGACATTCTGAGGGGAAATAGTTTTGTAGTTTCTTTAAATTCAAGGTCAGTAAACAGCAAATAAAATGGATTTTAGAAGTTTTCAAGCTGCTGGCATCTTTTCTGAGTGCCTCAATTATGGAGTATTTGCAGAAGATATTTGGAATCCATGTGAGTTTTTGTACGTTGTACAACTCTTCCCATCTTGGAAGGCAAAAATAGAAAGTTTGATATAGGCAGGAAGCTTTGTGAAGTCTTGTCTGGATTAGAAGCTGGAAAATAACAGGTTCTAATAGCTTGGTCTGTGTATGAGCATCTCTCACTGCTTTGGGTCTGGGGTACTTGTGGCAAGGTGTGATTACTCCTCCATTCATTAACCCCTTTTTTCCTCCTCCTAACCCAGTGAAACCATCACAGATGTCATCAAAATAGTGGAGCAGCAAGGGACAGATGCATGGTGGGCCCTCCCTATAGAACAACTCCTGTCAAAAGAGGCTGTAGCAAAGGTAAACTTCTGACTTCAAGTACAGCAGGTGCTCAAGACAGCTGAGTGAAGGGAAATAATAGAAATCTTGTTTTTATTTCCTTGATCCTCTTCAGTCTTGTACCCTCATGAGAAGGTATCTTGTGACAGGAGTATTCAAAAAATGAGATCTGAGTGGGGCAGAATACACACAATTGGCTTTGTGCTGTTAATTCAGGGAAGACATGTCCATCCTCCTCTTAAATCAGGAGGAAAGTGACATCCTAATTAGCACATTGAGACCAAATATGTATTAGGTCTTGGTCATTAAAATGGATTAGAATTTTTATTTCATTTTTTCTAACTTTTTATTGTTCTTTAGCAATTGTGTACTTAAGCTAGCACAAAGCTGTGGTTTTTACTGTGCCATTTGTGGTTTTTATTTTAGTTTTTTCTTGCCCTACCTTGGGTTTTCCATCAGTAATTATCTGAAAACTCTTGTCAAAGATTATCTACATTATTTTGTGTTCACTCACAAAGTTGGTAACAGAACCTGTACAGAACTGATCCAGAAACCAAATTTGCTTTATTTCTAGCTTTGAGAAGCACTGATGATATATAGTATTCTATTTACATTATTTAATAATTGTTCTCTCAATAGGCTGGTGGTCGTGATGTTTCTGATTATGTCAAGGGACAGGATGTCCTAGACATTTGGTTTGACAGTGGAACTTCCTGGGCTCATGTTCTGGAAGGTAAGGAAACTCCTATGTTGATCCTTCTTTTAAAATACTTGGAGAACAAAATACAACTGTTCTGTGTGACAGTGCTGGTGTCAGCAAAACTGAGGCAGATTATTCCAGCAGCAGGCTGGCTGTGACTTGTAAATCTGCTTTTGCTTGTAAAGATTCTGCTGTGTGCTGTACTGTGTAACTGCTAATCACACCATTTTTTGTTTTGAGGGGAGAAGTGTCATGGCACAGACAGCCAAGGTACTTTGCTGCTAGTATTGTAACTCTTAAGTTGTTTTTAGTTAACAAATTTCAGTCTGTGTCTGTCTGTGCTATTTGAAGCAGAACAAGACTGAGATCAGCTGATGAGTCTAATAAAGTTTTATAATTTAGAAGTGTAGGTGTGTTTTTTCACTTTTGATTACTTTCAGTAACTAAAGCAGTATATTGTGTCTTAAAATATTTATACTTGCTATATGTTATTTATGGCTCCTACTGCCAGTAGCTGCTACTCAGCAAGTAGCAGACAGAGATTTGTACAAAAAGATGTAAAATATACATTATTTGCCTGGATGATAGTGCAAAGTCAGGAGTCCTTTCTAAAGGAGGAGTCTGGTGCCATACATCAAGTCTGTTGGACTTTAAACCCTCTGTACACAATTGCATGATAACAATCTTGTTGAATTATAAAACACGTTAGTACCAGAGCTTTATTTCTTAGCAACGTGGTCAGGTAACAGTACCATCAGCAAACATTAATTTTCTAGAAGACTTTGACATATATTGAGGTATATGCTCTTTAAAAATGTTTCTGGTTTGATTTTGGAAGGTGTATCAAAGTAGTGGTCATTTGATGCAGTTACAAACTTGCATTGTTGAAGGACTGAGCACCTCAGCGCTCTAATCCTGTGTATAGGAGATAACCTTTCATAAGGAATAGCAGAATCCAGACTCTGGATTTGTTGTTAATTTGTGTAGAGCTCCCATATGGATTCTGTAGTGTCTAATAAATGTTTGGGTTATCACAACACATACTTCTTCTTTTGTGAACCCATTACAGGTTCCTCTTCTCTACCTAGTCCTCTCTTTCCGTGAAATTTTCTGGAGCTTGGTGTGTGTAAGGCATTTTCTGCTGTATGACTAACTGGAGTAGCCCACTGCTGTAAAAGCAGGGGACTGGCTAACCAGCAGTGTAACCTCCTAGCCCTGTTTATTCTCAAAAATGACAGTAAAATTGCATTGCCTTTTTATCTGTGTAATTGAGGCTTCCAGCCACTGCCAGAAGTGAAGTGCAGTCTGTGATTCATATCAAATTACTGGTTTAACTCACCTTTTATGAATCTTTGCAAGAGAAGTTGTTGGATTAAGAGTTTTGTCATCTATTTCTGAAATATGCTCCATTTTTTAAAGCTTTTAGCAGAATTTCTTCCAGTATCAATGATAATCAGCAAGGCTTGCAGACAGACTAGTGGGTGGGATTGTTTTCCAAAGTACTCTTGGAGAAAAAAAAAAAAAAGATTAAATTAATGGAGAAATCCAAGATTGCTTAGGGAATGTCATAATGGGAAGAACAACTAATTTTGTGGTAGGAATGAGTGATAGCAGAGGTTGTTGCTGCCTTCTGATGTCAGTGTTGGTGGCAGAGGTTTTCACAGCATGAGTTACTTTCAGGGCAGCTGCAGGATATAAAAGATGGCTGAGACTGATGTTTGTTTCACTCTACCCTGAACTCAAGTTAATTGAAAATTCTGTAACAATGATCTCTTAGTAACCAGCAGGAATGACAGATGTTACAGATTTCCCTGTCAATTCCAGTCTTGTGCAAAGAATTCATTCTCTCCAACATCTCTGCAACTCAGGAAACTTGGGCCTGAGTTTTCATTGCACTTGACCCAGCTGTGTCTGAGCTTACTAAAGGAGAGGGAGCTGTTCCAAAATGAATCCCTTTAGCTGATGGCCACACAGATTGCTGTCAGCAGATACAGCAGGTGGGGAAGGGGGAGAAGAGGGGCAAGAAGAGAGATTCTTCTGAATGAGTTTAAAGGAATTGCTCAGTGACAGCCAAGCCCAATGGTGTAAATCATAGCTTGCATTACCTTTTGCCCTTGCACAGTCCTATTTCTCATGCTTACCCTGCTGCATCTCCTTCCAGGGACTGGGCCTATTTCTGATGGACATGGCTTAAAGTTGCTCTTGTTCCATTAAATTATGGTTGGCTTCCTTTTTCCAGCCTGGGTGTGCCTAAGGTACCACTTGTAGCTAAAGGACAGATTAACCAAACCGTTCTACGTCAGCAGTGTGGCAGGTAGGAAGGTGCAACTTACACACTAAAATCAGAGACCTAGCTACTAGATTTGTAGTCACAAACCCAAAATTGTACAGCTACAAGTAGACTGTGTGTGAAATAAGCACCACTCACTGCCATCACTGAGAGCACATCCACAAGTCCAATGTTCTCTGAAATCCTGCTGCTCCTAAAGTTTCCTGGGGATGCTGTTTGCTTTAATGCTTTGTTGGCCTAACACTGTTTTCACTGAACAGTTTATTGTTGTGCCCCCATATCATATTTGTTTCTTGCTACACATGCCTGAATTTTATTTTTTTTTTGGAAGAACATTTTTATGCAATGTTAAAATTTAAGTCCAGATGTTTCATACCTGGATAACTGCATTTTCACAATACTGCTGTGAGGTAGAAGAGTGGAAATCCACTGCTTCCAAAAAGAAAGTGTGGTAAAATCAAACTTCAGTTCAAAAGCATGTGCTAATTTTAAATACTTAATGCTGTGGTGCCCAACACTTTTTCTGTTGTTGCTCTCTTGCTTTGAAGTTCAACCTTTTGACAGAGCTCATTTCAGTAGCTCCTCTGGAGCATCTATTCAAGAGAACTCTTTAATGTCTTCAAATTCTCATACGTTTTTCTCATGGGCAGAGTGCCATCTTCACTACAACCCTGAAATGATCATTTTAAAAAATATTTAATATAAAATGCACACTGGACTTCATTGTGTTGCCACTGGTAAAAGTCACACAGCTTTTTACGCACAGTTTTGTGGATATTGCAATGATGGTAGTTTTCAACATAATAACTTTTTTCCCCTATCTTATTGGCTAATATTTAACTGAATGAATGTGATTATTTTACAGCTTGCCTATCTAAGTGTTTAAACTTTTGTGCTGACTGAGAGGCTTGAATTTATCTTAGCTGGTTCATTCCTGGCATTAAAATACAATACGTTTAATCTAAAAGTCAAAGTCTGTAAGATCAAAGATATGGAATCTTGAAATCCAAACCAGAAGGATCATAAATTGTAATTCTCTTTAATGACCTATGTACTATACCTCTGTTAAAATAAACAACAAAAAAGTCTCTTTGGGTTGTTGGACATACTTTTCCATTTACCAAAAAAAAAAAAAAAAATAGCAAGCACTGTTGTAATTAATTTATGTGTTACAACCCCAACTTTAACGAAACTTAGGAAGGGGAGCAACTACTAAGGCAGGTATTGTATATGCAAACCCCATGTTTGTATTTTACAGATAAAATGTTCAGGCCTCTGTTAACTTTGCAAGCACCAGGAGCCAGCTTGCCAGATGTACTAGTTCCTGTCAGAAAAGCCCAATCCAGTTTGCTGTTTGTAATTGTTATTTGTTGAAATTCTTCTCTCCTCTAAGTTCTAACTACTGGCATTTCCATGAAAAGTTCACTTCTCTAAAACCAGCAGCTAGTAAACTAGTTGTAAGTAACAAATGTGTTGTTACAGATTTTCTAATGCTACTGTCTTCCTTACCACAAATATTCTTGATCTTGTCCTCTCAAGTATTTTTGCAGTCTCTTAATACAAAGGCTGCTTCTTACTTATTGTACTTCTAAACCCCAGACTCTGTAGATTTCCTTGAATGAATAAGCAAATGTGTAAAAACTGTAATATCCACCCACACATTTTTCCTGTGCTACCTGGAACTGTGTGGCCTTGACCTTTGTAATGTTGAACTTCCCTTTATTGCAGGATGGATCTAAATATCGAAACTTCCATTAAGTTAAACAAATAAATCAAGTGTGTCAGCAGCAGAAAGAAGCATTGTCTCAGGGGTCCTAGGAAGAAGAAAAAGGGAGATAGTGAATAAAAATTGAGTAGAGAAACTTCTGTCCGAGTACTGAGAAAGCAACACCATCAACTTGTCAAGATTAAATTCCTGACAAATATGTCAGGTTTTGCACCTTTGTAGGCTTTGACTTGCATGTCCTGCTGTGTTCTACATTACTCTGTTCTCACTCTGGTGACCTGTCTGGGATTGCTTAGGACAAGGAGGGAACTCTTGAGTCAACAAGTTTTGTACTTTTTTGTACAGTGACTGAATTCCACCAGTAAAGCCAAGTAAACTGTGCTGTCCTCTCTCAACCCTGTGGAATACCTGGGCTTGCTCTTCGCAGTCAGTTAATACCCTGCCTGCCTTGTAGCCCAATTTTCCTCTAAAGTACTCATTAGCTCCACTTGTTCTTCCCTAGCATTCCTCTTTTTTTTTTTTTTTTTCTGTGTGTGTATTTACAGGGAATAATATTTCTACTTAGCCTTCACAAGAATAAGCTAAACAAGCCAGGTTTTCCAGATGCCTCTATCCCCAACAGGCTTTCTTGTTTCCCATGATGTGCTAACTCTTTCCCTAAGTTTTTAATCTTCCCAGAACAGCAGTGACCAAAAATATAAGTTCTGTCACAGGTGAGCTGTGGTCACTGCCAGAGCTTCCTGCTCTCCTCTGTAAATGCCTTTCATGGGCTGCTTGGGCATGTTGCCTCTGTGCCTTGCACCCTGAGTAATTCCAAATTTGGGAAGCTTCAGGTGGTGGCATAGATTTTTATTAATTCCAAAGTACGTGAACTTTTCTTGGGTATTCCAGTTTGTTTAGGCGTACTTGGAGTTTACTTGGAAAGTATTCTGAGAACTTCTGTGAAGCAATCTATCTGAGCATGATAGCTTCTTTTCAGAATTTATTATTTAGTTTGGGAGAGAGCAAGCTTATTTGTTGAATTCTGGAGTGTGGCAAGTTTTGGATTCTTTTAAAAATGGTGATACTAATGAATCCCTTGTATCATGGTTAAGTAACCACACACCATTTAGAAAAGCAACTTACCTACTGGGTTTAAAAAGCAGAATAAATGTTACTAATCAGTTTCAGAGATTTTGTGTGTTAATTGTTTTAAGATACAAGGTCTGATATTCCAAATAAAATGTTCTGCTTTTAAAGGTGCAGACCAAAGAGCAGATACGTACCTTGAAGGAAAGGACCAGCTGGGAGGTTGGTTTCAGTCCTCTCTCTTAATCAGTGTGGCAACAAGGAAAAAGGCACCATACAAGTAAGTGTGTGGATTGCAAACACATTTCTTGTTCATTTACTGTACACTGGGCTTTTGGAAGTATGCACAGTAGTGTATAAACAAGAGAAATCAAACCAGTACCAAGTATCTGATTTCATGTTCTTGCATTTTCAGTATAAAGTTTTTCTCAGATTGTAATTAATTTAGTGTTTAAATTTTTTCTATCATAATTCTAATAATGTTTTCATTCTTAGTCATTTAGGAATTATTAGATGCCAAGTGGCTTTTTCCTATCTCTCCCACTCCCATAACTAAAGAAATTCTTTGGGAAGTGCAGGTGTGCAAATCTCCCAAGATCATTGACTTGTGAATTCAACATTAGGCTGTAGGGAATTGGGAATAGCTGTGTGCTTGTGTTCTGCTGGAGCTGTGGCACACCATTTATCTCCTGGAAGAAAGCATAGGGAAGGGGAATGTGGCTCAGCTGCAAGGAGGCTGTTCAATTTTGGGAAATGTATTGGCTTAAAAAGTAAATAGCACTTCCGTCTTTCATTAATCCGAAATACTTGTACCCTGGATATCTAAACAATCTGTTGCTCGCACACCAAAATTAAATGAGGAAAGTAAAGTAGTTTGCTCTCCTTGGATGGTAGTACAGGGTATATTCATGGTCGGTTGAACTCAGGGTTTGGAGCCTCAGGCTCACCAAAACGGGGTTTCTGTGTGTTTTGACTTAAAAATATCCTCATTAGAAATCTATTTTTAGCATAGGTTTTTTCCTGGGATTTTTTTTTTCACTAAAATCTTTCCTGCAGGACTCTGGTGGTTCATGGCTTTACTCTTGGTGAGAAAGGGGAGAAGATGTCCAAATCTGTTGGCAACGTGGTTGACCCTGATGTCGTCATCAATGGAGGCGAAGTAGGTCAAGCTCCTGAGTATCTCAGAACTGCCACTTACAACCTTTCATTGCCAGATTCTGCAGCTGTCTTGTGGCAAAACTCTGTCAGGCTCTTCTTGGGCTGTACTGCAGTTCCATTTGGCTGGAAAACCTTGAGCTGTGTTGCTTCTGCTGTAGTACAGGAAAACCACTCACCTTTGTTCTCTGCTATGAGAAAAGAAAATTATGCAGAGGGTGTAGAATGGTTCATTTTTACCAGCACTGATGGAGTAATGGAGAAGAGGAATAATAAAGAAAAAAAATTAAAATAATGAACCTCTGCTGTCAAACTGACTAGAGCCTACCATGTGTGGCTGGCAGTGGAACAGTCAGAAGTAGCAGTTGCACCCCACCAATCTCTCTGCTCTCAGGCTATTACTGACTCTGGAAACTTCAGTCCGTGGTCAGGGAGGTTGTACTGCTGGTGATGCTCTGAATTTCCTTCTGTCCCCGGTCCTGCTGTTGCTCTTTCTGAGGCTGCTGAACAGATTTTGTAACTTACTAGACAGAAGAATCAATCTTTGCACAACTTACTTATCTCATTAATTAAAACACACAATTGTTCCTAATCTTTCAAAAAGGGGAGAAGCCATTTTCAGAGTTAAAAACAGTCGGAAGGGGAAGAAAAACCTATGTAGTTTTAGATAGTAACATTGCTGTGTTAATGATAAGCATTCAAAGGATTTAAGGCTGCAGATGAGTTTCTCTCAGCTTACCGGGGTTCTAGCACTGCCTGTACATAGAGTGCTGCATTTGTGGGCTGTAGCCCTGCTCAGCAGTAACTCCTGCTGAAAGAAGGGGGAGCCTCCAACCACAGCAGCCTCTGGGCACATGGACAGAGTTTTAGGTAGTCCTGCAAGGAGCAGGTAGTTGGACTGCATGATCCCTATGGATCCCTTCCAGCTGGAGATAATCTGTGGCTCTGCTTTCCTGTATGCCCTCAGGATCACAACAAGGATCCTCCATACGGTGCCGATGTTCTCCGCTGGTGGGTGGCAGAATCCAATGTTTTCACGGAGGTGCTGATTGGGCCTGTGGTGCTCAGTGCTGCCAGAGATGACATCAACAAGGTAAGAGCCACCAGTGCCAACAGTGCTCATCCCAACAGACTTTCCAGATTTAGACTAAAGAAAGCTTTTCCAAGTTTATTTAGGGAGGTACTGCTGCTTTTCACACCTGTGGGTCAAATAGTAAAGTGTGCTGAGAAAAAGACTCATTTCACAGCTTTGTGCTTTGGTAACAGCCAGTCTTTATTTTTCTATAGATCCTTTTGCCATATGTTCTTCATGACACTTTTGTAACCATTCAGTCATTTTGAAAAGTAGTCAATTTCAGTTAATGATGGAATACGAGCATTTTGTGTTTCATCTAAAGCAAAGGTAATAATGTTTAACTGCTCTGGGTTGTTCTAGCTCCGGAACACGCTACGCTTCATGCTGGGAAATTTGGAGGGCTTCAATCCAGAGACAGATTCCATCCCCGCTGCAGAGATGTACATAGTGGATCAATACATGCTGCATTTACTGCATGAATATGGCAGCAAGGTAGGAGTGAATTGTGTTTAGATGAACACGTGTATAATGTTTTCCACTGGTTATATTTTCTTTAGGTGGGTGAGTAAAGTGTGTGTGTTAAGCAGGCACATTACAACCATAAAGGATCCCTCATGCAATGTGCACTCCCTTAAGCCCTATTTTTGAGGAAGACTTTAACGTTCTTAACTTGGCTTGGACATCAACCACATTTTCCTACTCACTGCCCAAGGCCTCAAATTAAAAGTCTTTAAAAATAGTTAAAGATAGATACTAAAAACAAAACAAAAACTAGAGCTTTGGAAATTTACTGCTGTACAGAACTTTGTCATTCCTGTCACTCAGAACCATTCTGCTGAAACCATGGGCATAGTTTCTGGGGTTTCTCCTTTTCCTTCCACTCAAACTTGAGTGAAGTTATTTTTTTGGCCTAACAATTAACTGACTTAATTTTTCTTTCCCCTCCAACAACCTTTTAAAGTTTCTACAAGACTTTGTGCCACTCGTTCCATTTTCTGTAAGTTTATTTTTATCAGGGCTGTCATTGTATGCTGTGTGATGCAGACCAGTGCACTGTTCTCACCTCCCTCTCCCAGGTCACAGAAGCCTACAAACAGTATGATTATAGCAAAGTTGTTCGACTGCTGCAAGCATTCTGTTCCAGAAGCTTATCTAACTTCTATTTCAGCACGATCAAGGACAGGTGAGTTCCTTCCTGATGCCTTTAAAAGGGAAAGAAGAAAGGAATGGGTCTGAGATGGAGGTAATAAGTTTCCAGGTGAATGCTGAGTGAAGTCAGGTATATCAGAGGACCTCTCAGTGCATTCAGCTGAGTAATTGTCATTGTTGTGCTCTTGTCTCTCCACTGGCCATACTGAACACTTTAAAAGGCCATCAGATAAGCACATTTTAAGCCAAGTAAATATTTAAAGACAGTCTTGGATCTATATTTCTACCCAGAAAGGGTGTGCATCTGAATTTGGGAGGACGGGAGGAAGGGCTTCTAGCAGTTAGCTGTGCAACTGAGTGTATTTATCTGGTTTTTTAGATCAGTAAAAGAATCCTAAGGCTGTGACAGATCCCTGTGTAAATGTGCAAGGGCTGTTTCATGGCATAGGAGGGGTGAGGTCTATACTGATCTTTAGTTGCCAGGATGTGAGTAAAGGAGGAATGTGGGAAAGAGAAAGAAGCCCTAATGCTGAGGTTTACAGATGAAACAGAGCAAAGAGCTGACAGCTGCAGGCTCAGTTTCCTGAGGGCAGATTCTCTCTCCCCAAATTACTATGTAGCAAATCTCCTTTCCTGTGACAAATTCATTCCTGTGGCTGCAGATGCAGATGGTCCTCACTGTAGCTCACTGTGCTTGCCTAGGGAAGGGCACTCCAGAAAAGCTTTCCTTAGAAAGGCTGGCTGGGTCAGACTTCTGACAGTCCCAAAAGCGTGGCTCTTGAGCAGAAACATGAACGTGGGAATACTTTCCAGTTTTCCCTGCTGTGTTGCAGGCTCTACTGTGAAGAAGCAAAGGATCCCAAGCGTCGTTCGTGTCAAACTGTGTTGGCAGAGGCTCTGGACGTCATCGTCCGCTCCTTTGCACCCATCCTGCCCCACTTGGCAGAGGAGGTTTTCCAGTACATCCCTTACAAGAAAGGTAAAGCACATACCACTGCAAAGCAATTCCTTCAGTGCACTGTTTAATTGCACTGTTACAAGGAATGCAATTACAGAAATATGCCGTTATTTTTTCATTCATTTCATAAACACTCAAATAGACTAAAGTAAGAATTGCTCTGTTTTACTTTCAAGACTCAGAGGGTGTGTTTCGTACTGGCTGGATTAATGCAAGCTCAGCATGGAAAAAGCCTGGCATTGAGGAAGCAATAGAAGGTGCATGTGCAATGAGAGACTCCTTCCTTGGGTCCATCTCTGGCAAGAACTCTTTGGAATATGAAGTCATCATCGTAATTGAGCCTGGATTGCTGTTTGAATTAATGGAGGTAAAAAATACAACTAAGAGTAGCGCTGTGTGTGTATGAAAACGTCCTTCACTTTGTAGTTACCAGAGACTCACAGAACAGGTGAAGGTGGAAGGCACTGCTGGAGCCTGTACAGCATAGCCCCTGGCTCAGGCAGGCTTAGTTAGAACAGGGTGCCCAGGCCTCTGACCAGTTGGTTTCTGGGTACTTTGGAGGTTGGAGACCCTACCAGCTCTCTGGGGTACCTGCACCACTGTTTGACCACTCCGATAATAAAAATTCAGCGTTGTGTTTTCTTGGAGAAGGATCACCTTCACCCTGCTGGCAATGCTCTGATACAGCATCCTGAGGTGGGATGCTGCTGGCCCTGTCCCTTGGGAGAGCAGGATGCTGGCTCATAAGCAGCTGCTTTGGCCCCTTTCTCTTGGACACTGCAGTTCAAGTCTGTCCTCCTGTTCCTGGCAGGAGTAAATCAGACTCTTGGTTCAATTCATCCACTCTGATTAGGAATCACAGCTCAGCATTTATTTTATAGAATGAACGGTCCTGAGAAACAAAACCAAGTTCCAAGTCTGAAAGTTCTCTGTCCCCCAGGCACTGCAGGCTGAAGAAACTTCCAGTGTTTCCCAGCTGAACGAGATAATGATGGCTTCCCAGACAACCCTGCTGAGCGAGCTCCCCAAAGAAACCCCTTCAGATGCAAACATCATAAAAGGGACCTTTCTGATTAACTTGGAAGGTAAGAGAACCATTCCAGACAGGCTCCTGCACTACAACACAGGGTTGTTCGTGGTCTGAGTCTTGAATCTGCAGCTCCAGCCTCTCTCTCAGCAATGACACTTTCTTTGACAGGTGGTGACATCTGTGAACAATCTTCATACAAAGTTATAGCCCAACCCCTTGCCAAAGCAAAATGCCCTCGCTGCAGGAGATACACGGCCGCATCCTCAAGCACTCCCTGCCCACGGTGCCTCCAAGTCCTTGCTGCTGGAAAGGGGAGCACATGAAGAAAAAACACCTAAGCAAAAGCTGCACCAAAGTGGCTGAAGCAGCAGGTCTGCATACTGGAACCTGTAGAAGCAGATGCTTAAGCCCCAGCCTGAGCAGGAGTATCATGTGTTTTGGGGAACCTTATATGTGTGTATATATATAAATATACATATATATATATATATATATATATATATATATACACTACTTGTATATCACTTTTCAGCTTAATAAAAAGGGTGGTTATAACTGACTGATTTACTTGTTCTTAGCAACCTGTGTTCTGTCAAAGTTCACATCCATTTAAGAGAAAATCCCCAGGGAACCAGCTCTTGTTTAATTTTTATACTCGCAGCTGGTAGTTAAAAAAAAGCCCAGAGAACCAGTCCTCTCTACAAAACAGAAGAGACAGTAGTGACCACCCTTCCCTAAAAGGAAGGAAAAGACACAATGAAACCTCAATTTTTTATTTAATCAATTTACACAAATCCACAGCAAATTAAACACAAAATAGCACTATATACAGAGTATTACTTACAATACATTACAGATTTGATTGGTGTAGTGTGTCAGCTCTGCCATGATGCTCATTTACAGTAAATTCCTTCACACAGCTGTACCAGGATAGAGAAATGGAATGCAGCTAAGGAACACTCGGCTTTCCTCGTGGTCCATGATGACCAACTCTCAAGCTCACTCATTTCTGCACAAGTGTGAGGTGCTGTCAGGGACGGTGGTCATGGCAACTGTCCAATATTGCCTCTTCCATTTCTCCTTCACAGCTCTGTTTTAACCTCAGTTATGGAAGTCAGCAGAGAAGTACAACAGAACATAGACCAGGGAATTTTACTGGAATTCTGACTATTCTTTGCTCTGTCTGTAGGAAGGCAACATTTAGTATCAAAGCAAGAAGCCTTCACCAGCTGCCTTGAAGTGCAGGGATCAAGAACTGGGGCTGCAGAACAAGTCACCTGCATCACCTTTTTGGGGACAAGTCAAATCCTTTGATGACAGCAGCACATACTTCAGAAAGATAAGACTTAATTCAAAATTCTGTCTCCAGCAAGGCAGAATATTACAAATGTTTCTTACATATAATGCAGGAGGAGCAGGTTACAGGATATAGCTGGTAACTTCAGCTGACAGACAGGTTTACACCAATTTCATTTTTCTCTCCTGGCTTCCTTCACACAAGTAGTGAACAGGAGTCACCAATGTCAGATAACCATGTTCAACACCATTCCAAGAGTGAAGATACTAGAGGATTCCCTGTAGGTACCATCAATAAAGTAGGGGTTTTAAGGCTAAAGTACTCAGTACTATCAAATCTTCAGAGAAGTTGGATCAACTTAAGTATTTTTGACTACAAGTTAACATGTGCAGAGATTCATAGCATACTACATCTCCTACAGTGATAAGATGGAGGAACAATCTTAGAGTAAGACATTCTTTGACCTACTTAAACTCAGCAGAGCTTAATAATACTGGAGAGGGACGTAAATCCAGTTACAGCTGAAGCCCAGCACCCCAGAGACAGCACGGGGAGAGCTGGACTAAAAGATGTGTCCATACACATGGCTGGAGAGTTGAGTTCCCCTTCCCAGGCTCTTCCCCCTTTGCCTAAGGCCCCAGCACATCTCATCCTACATCGAGTGCAGTTGTATTGTCACATAATGCAGTTACAAGGCATGAGCCCAACAGCCCAACCAGCTCAAGCTTCAGGAAAAGCAACATTGGCTTTACATGGTAACTTCAGAGACTGAAGTTCTTCCTGGGTCTAATTCTAAAGTTGCTTTTGGAAAACAAATCCTACATGGAACATTGAAAGTGCAGCAGTTACTGCCAGCATGAAATACAGAATTTCACAAAATGTGACTGTGTTGAGAGACTAAAACTGCTGTCAACTATACCCAATTTAAACAACTGCATAAAGCACTCAAGTCAGAAATAAGTAACAAAGCAGTTCAGATACTGACAAGTGTACTAGAAACTAAACATATTCTTACTAGTGCAGAATTTAAAATATACTCGAATTTAAAATTACCTCCTGAAATTCTGGGATGGGGGAGCATTGTTCTTTTTGTTGCCTAACCAGAGCCCCATGGAATTTTCTTCCCATCAAGTTCAGGCTCTGTGTAAGAACCTGCTCTGCTGCACAAGCGCTCAGGCTGGGATGGCCTCGACAGCCTCGATGAGGTTGAGGGCCAGGTTGTATTGCCCATGGTTCTCAGGCAGGTGCTCGATCACCTTGCTCACCAGCCTGGCTGTTGTTGCAATTGGCACTTCCACATTCTGGATTTCCGGGGGGTCCTGTGTGAAACAGTAAACTCAGCATCTCAGTCAGTTCACAGGTAAGCCCTCCAGAACCTTTATAAGACAGATTGCTAATGTTTATAAATACAATCAAGCTGATGCTTTGACCCATGAAACTGCTTTACCCTCCACAAAACAGAACTACCCTGAGGAACAATGGGGGTGGGGGGCACGGGGAAATCATATTTCCATGAGTAAGAAAGGGCCATTCAGATGTAATCTCTGTCTTAGTGAACAGAAGCCTCATAAAATCCAGTTTTCCAAACTGGAGCTTAACTTACCATAGCTTTGAGCCAAGTGCTCAGTGTTGGAGGAAGCCTGGTGAGCAGTTCCATGCCCTCCTTGATCTGTCCGTGGAGCAGAGCGAAGGCCAGCCTCTGCCCAGCCAGCATGAGCAGCTGGGATGCCAGCACTTCTTTGTCAGCCACCTGCACAAAGGCCTGAAAGCAGAGAAACCCAAGGGACTAGACACAGTTTCAGTGTGACCAGCTCACTTAGCTGGAAGCCAGAAGAGCTGTAACAAAATAAAGTTCTTGATACTAAAAGGACAAATAGTCTTTGAGACTGTTTCTTGGGTTATGTGCTACTGTAACAAAGCACGGTATTAAGAACATCAGAGCAGCACAAGGCAGAGAATTCCTCTGCACTTGACAGTGATTAGCAGGAGCACAAGATCTGTCTTACAGTCCAGGAACATAATCCACAAGAAGAGAAGGGGGATTTTTTGTTCTATTTTTTCTTTCTTTCCTAAAAGACATTACAAGCAAAAGAAGCCAATTCCTGAAATTACCAAATATAATAAAAAGGCCATGCTAGTTATACCAGTAATGTAACTCCCTGTCATGTTTCCACTAGTTGCAATAAGCAGATTCTTACTGGTAAAATAGAAAAATTAAGGTAATTGTTAGTCCTGAAAAGGTACTTTTATAGTCTCTGGCTTATCAGCCTGGAGATTTTTTTCGCTTGGTAAATCCTGCCTAACCCTTTCATGCATCTTAAGTAAGTGAAAAGTAATTTTAGGAGAATATATGATGGTATTGAAAAATGTTGAAAAGCTATTTTTACCTCTTCACCAAGATGATCCATCCCATAACTGTACAGTTCACAGACATAATGCCTTCTGACCAGATCCTCAGAGATTTGAAGATACTGAGCCAGGTCCGCAGCCAAAGTTGGCCAATTCTTCCCCTTCTCAAAAGGAAAATATTCCTCTTCTGAGACTTCTCTGTCCTTTTGTGATGAACACAGCATTTGAACCGCTGCACTCACAACTTTGAGCAAGAACTTTGAAGCAAAAATCACAGGTTACTTCAGGGTTATCTGTAACTTCAGAAGTTTAAGAATTTTCAGTACAAAATTTTGCCTACCTGTTGTCGTACAGATAACATGTCTGGATCCATATCTCCACTAGGTAGCAGCTGAATTGATGTAAGGTCTTTGAAAAATGCATTTTTGCCCTAAAATTGAGAACCAAAGACAGTTCTCAGGGAAACAGGGCAATACAACAAATTCACTCTGATGCAATACTAAGCAGCCCAATTACTTCCTAAATTGATTTTGTACCACATCTTCTATTTTGCTCACGGAGCAAATTGAGATCTTGAGTAAGCGAAAGTAAAAAGAAAATGGCTAATAGTAATAGTTGTATGTAAAAGAATGGAGGCACAGGAATAGGATCTGATTTTACTTAAGACATCTTATGCACTTTTAAATAACAAAAGGTAGTATAATGCTTTCTGCTAACAGATTAAAAAAATATACAAAACCAATGGAATTTGACCTGTGCTGAAATGCTAAAATCAGACTCGAATGCTTGATGAGAGCTTGCAGAAAAGTGCCTACATCAAAAGGAAAGTGATATTCTGCATTTATAAAATTCCAGTAAATCATTTAGAAAAAAATTTGAACAGTGTTACAGCACTAAATTATTTTCTCCACAGCAGGAATTAAACCACAGTCTATACCAGTACTTTGTGTTTAAATTCTCTTAGAACTGAAGTGTGGTTATGATAGGAGGAGGAAAGCTCAATTTCTGGTATCAGGATCAAGCTCTGATTGTAATCTGCTGCATTTTAAATGCAGTGACTTTTTAAAGTGGTTTATATGGGTTAAATGAAAAATTATTCATTCTTTTTGAGATGCTGGGAATTCTGGAATAATCATCAGCAATAATAGGTACAACAGTGACACTAACAACATTTCTGACCTTTAAATATTTAGGTTTCCACTTGTCTGGCACTTATCAAAGCAACCAGAAAAACATGTCATCCAGTGTTCTGATCATGCAGTACTTTCAGGCCAGCTAATAAAGAGCTGATCTTCATGCAACTGAAGTCACTACAAATCTTTTATTCATAAGGAAGCTCACCAGGTTTGAATTTCTGCCTGAATTCTGGTCACAGTTCTGTTAATGCAGCACAGTGGACTAAAGGCTTTCATAAAAGTAGTCAGGAACTGCTTAAAGTGCAAAAGCCAGCAAATATCCCAGACACCAGGAGAAAGGGAGTATTAATTAAAGCAATATTTCATTATCTGCTTTCAAAGGTATACCTTGCTGTCAAACAGTGACAGTGGCTTCACAGCCTTGAGGGAGAGCCTCATGATGGCATAGAGGACAGTGCAGAGCACGAACTGATGCTCCACCAGCGGGTAGTGGATACGCTTCTGCTCCAGGGCCAGCTCCACGATGGACACTGGGCCCTCCACCGACATCCAGGCGTCCTCAGTGTCCAGCACAGGGGCCTGCATCTCATCGCTGCTCACATCTGCCTGCCAAGCAACACACGAGAGAAGTCACACACTAAACACCTCCTGCACTGGCCTACTCTGCAAAGCCTTCAACCACAAGTGCTCTGCAGCGAAATTAAAAAGAAAACTTCACGTTGTTTAGAATATCTTTAATGTTTGTCTGAACTGAACAGTACAGAAATTAGTATAACTGCAGTCTTCAAAAATAGATTTTAACCTCTCAGTTCTTTGCCTTCAATGGGAAAAATAAAAATTTACCTCTAGCAAAGTTTGCAGAAGCTCTGAACAGCAGCCAAGAAAAGCTGTCATTGCTGTGTCACTCATCCCCACGTCCTGGTAACAAATAGTAAGATTTAAATTGTTTCAGCTGGAATCAAAACAGGTTTTTATTAGCTCCTTATGTTTGAGAAGACAGTTGTTGACATAAAACACATAGATCAGCTCAGTTTTTTAACCTGTTATATTTAAATGTAAACAAATATTTCCTGAAGTACAACAAAGAATTAACAGAAAAATTTGGAATAAAGTAAATGTCGCCATCTACAATGCTCTATATCTCCAGTGATGACTGAATCAAGTAATGCCACCTAGTAAATTTAATTTTGTGATCTTATCAGTTGTCTTCCAAAAAAGTTTTAACTAATGACATTATGCATGAAAAACGGTAGTAATTCGTCATCTTATAGTCTCAAGCCTACCCACTATAATATTTGAAGTTATACTACTGTTCTAATCTTTAATTTATACTTTTTTAAAATTTGTAGCATTTTCTCTAGGGGTACATGTTCAATTTTTTTTTAAACTTTCTAAAATAAATCACGAACTAGTATTAAATTTAAGGCATTTCTAATTATTTCTTCCCACTCAGACAAAAGTAGTATTACTTGCCCGTCTGCATAATCTGTCCTTTGGAGCTTTTCCAACCTGTTTTACATAAAAAAGGGTAAAATTTATCACAACTGAATTTTCATTATGATATCTGTTACCCAGATCTTAACCTTTTATTACTATTTTCCCAACAAAAAATAAGAAAGTAGCTCAATTACAGAGACATGATGCAACACATTGCAAATCTTGCTTTCAACAAAAGACTTGATACAGATGGTAAAGGAATGAACATCACTGATGCCCATATTTAGTTCATCTTTTTTAAAGCCTAGGACTAGAAATAAAGCCCCAAGGTCCTCATTCAAATCTCAGAGACAGCTAAGAAATTCCCAGTGATTTCTAGAATGCAGAACTAAAGCTGTAACACCAAGCATGCTATTAAGAGGAAACCAGTTAGTTAATAAAAACCTTTCTCTCTTCTCCTGCAGGTGTTAACTCAGGTAGAAGAGTTATGGTGAAGAATTTGCATAAATGCATGCAGGAAAACTGGAAAAGGGTTTTTGCAGAAGCAGCACCTACTACAACCATACACAACTAAGCCTACTTGCTGAAAGGAACAGGGAAGAGAATATTCTCCAGTTCTTAAAGAGATAAACAAAAAGCAAAGGAAGAAAATGAGAGAAGCAAAGGAGAAGGAAGAGAAGACAGGAGAGCAAAGTCTTGCAGATTTTGTGTTGGAGTTTTATTCTTTAAGTCACTATCCACTTACTAGGAGCATTCTTCCTAAACTGTCCTCCCGTAAACAGCCCTACTGCATAGTTACAAGCATGAAAAAACCTGAAGCTTAGCAGGGAACAGAAGAGTGCTCAAATTCAAAGCAGGCAGGCTACATGCTAGAATAAAAGCTAATTTACAATAGTAGCAGTAGTCAAAAGTGCTCAACAACATCCACAGAATCATCTGTATTTTGCAGAGTAAGAGTTCATGTATATGAAATCTGGACTTGTGGCAGATCCTTGGTACTAACTTACCAGGAAACAGGCACAGGCACTTTAAGCTATTTATTGTTTTCTAACAAAATTTTATATATGCACATACAGATAGTGTCAAACCGTTTCACAGATATTTCTTACTTAGCAATTACTAGCTAAAACTGCACTTAAATCTTTAGAACACAATACCCAGTGTTGATCAGCTGCCTCTAGTTAATTATCCAACAGATTGATATTTTAAAACATGCATTCCATCACCACTTCCAAAAGTTAGCTATCTAATAAGCCAAATAAACAGAGGTGATTTGCATAAAGATAATCCAAATACTTCTAGAAATAAAAAAAAACAAAATGAAATTGTTTATAAATACTGGTTTCACTTGCCAGTTAGTAACAAAAGCAGCCTCAAGACTGCACTTACCTTGTCCATAAGATAAGTGGCAGAAGAAAGCCTTTTCACTATGAATGTATTCCACATCATCAGAGCAATACCTAGAACAATCACAGACTTGTAAACTCCAGGTAAATAGAAAAGGGATCTTACAAGATGATGAACCAAACAAGAAGGAATTGTGAGTTATCCTAACTGCTTTATGTATTTGGAGTTTAGATTTCTCAGGAGGAGACTACACTGGTGATCAAATTCAGTCATAAGTGCAATTAATAATCTGGTCAAAATCTGGTATTATGCAGACTGGGATAAACACTTTAAGTACACAGCAACAGAGCACCTTATCTGCATGCATAAATAGTCTACAGAAAAGAGAATGGTCATCACCTTCACTAAAACAGGGTATCAAGAAACACATGAAAAGTAATTGACTGCAGTTGATGCTCCACTACTTAAATACAAATAAAAATAATTTCAGAGCAATTTTATTTTTAAATACTTTTTGTTAAACATATCAACTTTATCTTATTATATTAAATTATTCTCACAGTTGTAATGGAAACTCAATTTCACCATGGAAGAGAGAAGTGTGGATGTCAGCAGAAAGTTTTGGGGTGGTTTGGTGGTTTTAAGACAAAATGGCCATCACTATTACGAACAGCATTCATTTACTTTAGTCAACAAACACCCACTCTGCTTTACAATTTCAACAAAAATAACTTTTTTACTAGGAGTTTTGTACTTACCATGCTGAATGTGAGCATTAATGATGCATCTTAGATGATCTATAGACCTATTGAGAAAACATGCTTCCTTATGGAAAAAATAAATAAAAGTACAAGTTAATACATTATTCAAAACATGCTTTAAATGTAAGTTACTAATTCTTAAAAGGCCTAGATAGATTATCTTAAAGCTTCTACTTGGACAGTTATAAAACTTTCAAGTTATTCTGCTGTTTCAATCTTCTCTACCACTATCTGACAAACACATGTGCATGGCAAAGTTTGTTTCAGTTATCATGAAACAAACTGCAATTTCAGGGGCTTTTTAGTGTAAGTACTCTTAACACACTCTTTGCTGAAAGGCACCTCCACTGATTATGGTCATTTTTCAAATACAAAATCCATTTCTGATAGAACGAGTAATTTTTACTTAATTTTGCAATGATGGAGTGAGTTTTTAACAAATCTCAGAGGAACCTTCTCTTCTACATCAAGTTATGTAGCACAGCACTAAGGAGTGCTAATTTAACTTTTAACATTATCTGAACTTAGGACAACATTTTCTATTAGAGAAACTATAGGATAGGAGAGGAAATTTTTTTTTTTTTCTTATGACAACTCCCAGCAGTGGCCAGGGAATCTGAGAACATTCAAGAAATCCCTCTTTCCTCCCACAGTAGAATGGGTTCTAGTCTAAAAAATTTATTATTCTGCGACTTGTTTAAGCATATTTAGAACAGAGAAAAATACACCTCCATTTTGGAGTACTGAAACTGTTTTGTGTCTGCAGTACAAACAGCCAGAAACCTTTTTCAAAGGGAACTAAATTTCCACACCCCCAGTACTGAGAATCTGATAGCTTTGAAACATACAGTCCTGGCCTTGTGAAGTGCCATTCAGCCTCAGGACATACCCTCATTTTTTCAAGTCAATTCCCACTTGCCACTTATCACAGAAAAATTGCACTAGTAAGTGCTTTAAAAGTCAGTTTTATTAATTCATGCTTTGATGAACAACCAGAAACTTGTGAAGCTGCTTCTATCGAGTTGGTCTTAACCAATACACACTGCAAAAGACATTTTCTTACCTCTGGGTCCTTATTCCACTGCACTACACATTCCCAAGAGCAATGTGCATGGAGTACATCCACTTCAAGACTACATGGAAATTGCTGATATGCTACTTGTAGCAGCTCTAGAAAAACAAAATCTGAAGTTAGATGACAGACTTCCTCCCACTAAAATTTCTGCTACCTCATAACAACACTCTCTGCAGACTTCTATAATTTGAAAAATTCACATTATTTTCTTACCTAGGATTCTTTCCAAGCCTGTAGCTCCTTCTGCTTCCTCAAGAAAGAGATTATTATGCATTTCTACAGATTCTTCAGTACTGTCTGTATTGTTTTTGTACTGGGCCACATTCAGTATAATTGGACTGAAGCCTTGCCTAAAAACCCACTTTGCTACAGTGTCAGCAATACCTCCTAGGGTGTTGAAAAGAAAAGTATGAGGCAGAGTCAACGCATTGCAGATTATTTATGGTTCACAATCTAAGGACAACAGACAATACAGGGGTTTTAACAACTACCTTTAATTACATATGGGCAACTAAAAAACTTCCTAATCAACTGATCAGAAGCTTACAATGCAGTCTTCACAGTAATAACTTTTAACAATTTTAAAGCGTTGTTCTACATGATTTGTATTGTTTTTTAAATTAAGAACGGTATCCAGCAAAACAATTTCCAGTTCAGAGTACATCATTAAATAGACAAGGATGGCTCAGAAGTCTATTAGAATGAAAATCAACAATTTCTCCAAGAAAAAAAAAAAAATACCTTTTCCAGCTTCAAGCAATTTCTTAACAGACAGTCTGCCCAAAGGCTCAGTCTGGAGTGATGAAACTCTTTTTGTCCTTTTGGTCACTTTGCTATGCAGTAGTGTTTGAAGTATCAGGCAATCCTCTAACTGTTTCAGCAGAAGTTTCCAATATTCAGTATCAAGGGAAAGTGCTTCCCAGGATTCCGTGTCTGAACCTACAATTATTTGGGAAAACTAACAGAAGACATGAACTGGTTTAGGTCTGTTCATTTTAAAGCACCACAATTTTGTTCATAAAAAATGCACAGCATTAAAATTCAAAGCCGTGGCCCAAGAACACTACATTTTAAAGAATAATTGATTTCAAAGTATGCATTAACTATTATGCAAAGATCAATTAATATCCCTCACTGCTCACAAGTTACACAGATCCTTACCTAAATGCCAAAAGGAAACAAAAACACCTGAAGGATCATTGTACAGTCCCATTTTTAAGTTCACATTTAGCTGAAAAGTGGGTTAGAATCCCTTAAAAGTATTTAATTTTAAATCCTCCACTATACACACCTTCCCCAAATATATGATTAAACCACCTAATTTTCCATTTCCTATCATATTAAAAACAATATATATATAATGTACCCAGAAGTACTGGATCATACCACATGGCAGTTCCATGCATTATTTTCATAATTCTCATGTCTACCAGCAAATGCTCTGCCAGGGAGCCCAAGAATCTTTCCAGATTC
This sequence comes from Cinclus cinclus, assembly GCF_963662255.1. Taxonomy (NCBI): domain Eukaryota; kingdom Metazoa; phylum Chordata; class Aves; order Passeriformes; family Cinclidae; genus Cinclus; species Cinclus cinclus. The sequence continues at coordinate 93,742,715 of NC_085048.1, forward strand.
GTAGGGAAAAAAAAGTGGGGGAAAGATACATGGATTTATGGAGGGATATTTTGAAGGAAATAAATCTGTTACCTTGTCTTTTTAAAGCAGAACAGAAGAAAAAGGGACAAAGAGGGCATGTAGGTAAAGGTTACTATGTTGCAACCTATCAATAGCTCTGCTTTGCAACACTAATAATTTTGATAAACAGAATTGCAATAGTTAAGGTGAGTGCTCAAAAATAGCAAAGCATTTCCTGGTGCTCTAGTTAAAATTTTAAGGCAGACACAATCAGGGAGCTGGAGCACCTTTCCTATGAAGACAGGCTGAGAGACTTGGGATTGCTCAACCAGGAGGAGAAAAGGCTCCAGGGTGCCCTTACTGCAACCGTGCAGTACCTAAAAGGGGTCTATGGGAAAGGGACTTTTTTACAAGGGCAGGTAGTGATTGGACAAGAGGGAAGAGTTTTAAAGGTGAAAAAGGAGGTTTAGACTGGCTATTAGGAAGAAGTTCTTTACTGCGAGGGTGGTAGGCACAGGTTGACCAGGGAGGTAGTGGATGCCCCTTCCTTGGAAGTGTTCAAGGCCAGGATAATGATGCTCTTGAGCAATCTGGTCTAGAGGGAGCAGTCCCTGCTCATGGCAGCAGGGGCTGAAATCAGACCATCTTTAAATTGCCTTCCAAGCCAAATCATGCTCTGGTACTATTTACAAGACTGAACATCACCCACATCCCATCTAATCTGCTCAGATGCATCTACCTGGTGCCATTTGGAAACGGAATAATGTTTTCCACATTGAATTGCAGTGCCGTATGTAGTTTCACAGCCTTAATCACAACTGGGTAAAGGTATTTATTGCCAAGAAAACCAAGCATCCATCATGTTAAGAAGGAATAGTAACACAGCTATTACAAAAATTCAACAGTATACTTAAAACCACAACTATGTGATAACAGGTTTACCATCCAAAATTCAGTGGACTTCTCAAATTTATGTGGAAAGTGTGTAGGCTTTAAGTTTGTCAACATCATTTGCTATTGAGAGATAAACTCAACGTACAGTTTTCATATTTAAATACATTTAGTAAATAATCCTGACATATTCATCTCAGCACACTGTTCTCCAAATCTGAATGCAAATTTTCAGGCTTGCAGGAGGTCAGGCCTGTGCCCAGGCTGGAATGAGGCCAAATGCTGAGGGTGTTACTGTTCCCAGGACAGTTGCACAGCAGCGATGAGATGAGCTCTGGGATGAGTTACCTTTTTCTCGTTCAGGCTGTCGATTATCTGCGCGGTCACAGAGTGTCCCACGTGGGCGGACAGCAGGGCAGCCGCATTGTTTTGGGATTGAACGCAGGCCGTGCGCATCTGCTGCCACCAAGGGGACACCGACTGCGTGTCCCACGACTCGTCTATAGCGACTGCAGGCAAAGGGAGAGCGGGAAACTCAGCTTGGGTCACTGCGCAGGGGAGACCAACCCTGACAGCAGCACTTGGGAACACAGCTTGTCCATGAAGAGCAACTGCTGATTACTCTACACCGTCATTGTCCAGATATTTAGCACTCAGGTTCTGGATTGTAACTCAAGTTTAAAACAGAACGTGAATTACTCATTCTCAAAAGTCATTTATGGCAAACATGCAGACGGTAGATCTGAATCACTATGTAGCAAACCTGCTACATGCTTAAAAGATCTAAGGGATGTTAACACTTCACAATGCAGACAGATTCATTTGTAGTTTCAAGGTGCCACACCTATTCAGTGCACTCAAGCTGTCTCCCTTCAGGCTACCTTGCGTTCAGCAGCATTAATTTACTCAGACAGCAGCAGAAGCTTATTCATGCTTCCCATTTCAAGCTGATAATGCTGCTCTATGATGTAGCAGACAATAAGGGAACCTGGCACAGATTTATCCATAGCAGCTGTATGTAGGAGGCAGGAGAATCAGCATTTGTTCATATGTACAACATATGTACAACATATTATAGCAAACTGACTTTATAGTTACAAAAGCTGCTAAAGTAACAGTAAAGTAAAGGACGTCTGATAGCCAGACAGCACAAATTAAAGAGATGGGACTATATATTCAAAAAATGTGAGGAAAGCAAACTGGACAGCCACATTCTGGTGCCAAATAGGAGTTGTGTCAATTTAGTATAGAGTGAGAGTGAAAACATGGCATGATTACTTAGTCCATGAACATGTAGCATTAAGTTTTGCTGCATAATTTGTGAGTAGGGAAAACCCAAAGTGATAATACAGGCTAGTCAGAGTACCAAATTTCTAATAATAACAAGAGTTGCCTTTGAGTATTTTAAATGCACATCTCACCTTTCATTTTGCTCAGAAGTGACAGCATAGTATGAAGGCAACTGACAGAATCTGGTTTGTCTAGAATATCTTTTTCCTTGGAAAGCCATAAATTCAGAAGGAGTGACTGCAAAAAAAAAAAGAATATGGAATTGAAGCAGTAGAATGAAAGTCTAATATTGCAACACACCTAATGCAAACAGTTTCTTAAACAATTGCTGTGTCACAGAGTAAAATTGTTATATCCATGAAACATTATATTAACATAGCAAGGTAAAAATATACAGCACAACGCACTCTGTGACAGATATTGAAATTAAATAATAAGATCAGTACATTTAATTAGGAATTCTAGAAAACACTGCCTTTTGAAGGTTCAACTCAGAAAATATTAGGAGTTACTAATATTATAGTTGAATATTTTACAACACTTGTAGTCCTTAATGAATATTCTAGACATTCCCACTAGAATACCTACATTTTTCTACTAGACTATTTTCTTCTTTTTTATCTATGATCTCTCTTAACTGGAAAAATCAAGTATAAGCAACTAAAGAACTGAATATGAGGGTACTTGAACACAGCCTGAATACAGCAGTAATCTAAAGGTCAACATGCAGAAATTTTCCTTTCAATGCTTTGTTTTCAAAATACAAATCAAAGTTTTGTAAATAACCACCTTACCAACAAGGTTTGTGGGCTAAAACCTGCTGATTCCAGTGCATGGCACATTTCCTCTGTGGAACTCTCCCCACACAAACACTTCCAGAAGAAAAAGCTGCCTGAAGCAAGAATTAGTCGACGTTATGAGTGGTATCTAAAACCACAATCCCTCTCCTCACACTTAGACAAAAGGCAATCTATTGATCAGGTCCCAGTGAGTGTAATACAAAAGAACAAGTTCCATTCAGGATCACCTGGTGCTCACCTGCCTGCCAGATTAAACCACAACAGTCTTTTCTGATGCCCAACAAGGAGCACAGAGGGTTGAGATAATGACAGATCTGACCAGAGCATGTTAAAACAAATTTGTCAATAAGCATTCATTACATTACTTCAAACAGTTGATGGTCACAGTGCTGAAGGATTTGCTGCCAGACTGTGTTAAGTGACGTGTAAATTGCTGCAAACATTCTTTGTTGTGCTCCATCACCCCTGGGGGGTTGGTTCGGGTTACCACGCTGGTCTCGGCACGATAACATCTCTGTTGTGACACTGATCTGCGTTTGACCTCAGCCCTGCCACCAGCTCCGGCCCCTGGGCGCCGTGCAGTGGGAACGATTCGCAATTACACCTTTGCTCCTCCAAGGGCCCATCCAGAGGGAAATGCCTTCCTCCACCTCCCCCTTCTCCAGCCGAATTACAATCATTCTGCTCAAACTGCTCGGTATGGCCAAAAGGAAGAGAAGGCCTCTGGATCTGATGGCAGAGTGACAGGCACTTTGGCTACTCTGAGCCCAGCAACCTGGCTGAGCTGGAGAACCAACCTGACACTGAATCACTGACAACTCTACACAAGGAGAAATACTGGAAGTGAAAGTCAGCTCACTCAGTAGGAGGAACGGGAGAAGAAGGTGGATGAGGCAGGCTACTCCACAGCAGGGCCAGCATGAGAGCAGTAGAATGAGGTGGTCACTACTCAGGAAGGAAGAAGAGGAAGAATTTGTAAACAAGGCAGTAACCAAAAAATCCCTATGCCTGAGGGAGCTGCGAGATATCCATGAAGATTTGAGCCAAACTCCAGGCGAGTACGCTGTCATTCAGCTGTTCTTATGTTGGGATAACAGGGCCAGTAGCCTGAAATGAGAGGGTAAGGAAGCCAAAGAGCTGGAATCCCTTTCTAGGGAAGAGGGCATTGACAACACAATTGGAAAAGGGTGCACAAATCTTCAACCTCTAGAGGCAACTCCTCTCAGGTGTGAAGGGAAGGAATCCCTTTAAGGAATACATCACATGTCACCCAGGCAAGTGGACTAATCCAGACTGCACAGAACAGGGTGAAGCCAGCCTTTGGAAGGACTGAAAGATGCAAAGGGCTTATAAAGGCTACATGGAATGCAGTGGGTGCTGGGACATTCAAACATTGGGATCCAGAGGTAGCTACGGTCACTTGGTTGGTTGGCAACCACTGACACTACGGGATCTGTTAATTAAACAACCCCTGCCCAATCAAAACTCTACTATACAAAAGAAAGGGGTTAAAATACACTGGGGAACAGAGTTCATGTTATTCCTGCCTCAGGCAAAAGCAAACCCATTTGTGCAACTGCTTTTGCTAAGGGATCTGGATGCACTTAGGGAAGCCTGATGTGCACCTCAAGGGGATTTGATTCTGGGTGAGAACAGCCAATGATCTCAATTGTATGTTAACTGCTCTATTGTACAGCATCACTACTACCAATTCTATATGCCATATCAATGGTATTTCAATAAAAATTACCCAGATTAAAGGCAATTTAATTTTGATGAACCTGGCAAAGTGCAGTGATGCTGTAACATGACAAGCACAGCAGTGATGGAAACACAACTGGTTTCAGCATGCAACAATCTAATACCACACACCACTTCTCTTGCCCTAGAGGACTAATATGTATAACAGACTGAGCTCACAGCCATGGACTAAATTAACCAATGGACATTTTAGAGGGACCTTGCTGAAAACCTCAACTCCACAAATTAGGGGTCCTTGTTGCCTCACCTAATGGACTTGAGCTGCCTCCAGTCAGCTCCCCCACCTCTGAGGCTAAAGTCAGTCCTGCCATTAACTCAACTTTTAGGGTGCTGTGACCATGAAAGAAACAGCAGCTGCTCTGTGAAGTATCCAGTTACTACTGCCCAATTTAGTGGTGTCAATAAATGGATGAGAAGCAGTTACATGGCTTCAGGGTAATTGTATCCACGGATGCACTTAACTTGTATTAATATTCATTCACTTATAAAGACCTGTCCTCCAGCTAAAGGTAAGAGTCTAAAAGGAGCAGTTACATATTACTTCAAGGCAGGACAGGTTGCTAAATCCCTCAAATTAAGGCTAAAATATTTATACCATCTTAGATTAAAATCTGAGTAATGTGACTGAGCTCAACAGCTCTTACCTAAAGCCACATATTCTCCATCTTCCATATTTTTTACAGTAATCACATCCTTTTCATATTCCAGATATTCTAAGAACATTTTCACAGACAACACGTCATCCTTCTCATCAGTCAGCTGAGTGGTAGTTTGAGCATTTTCTTTCTTGTAGCTCTCCAGTAAAGTTTCAAGCCTATGAAAATCTTTTTGTTCAAGACGAAGCAGTTTGGCCAAGTCCTTAAAAGCAAAAAAAAAAAATAATAATAATAAAAAAAATCTCATCTCACAATACTTATACAAGCAGATGGTTTTCAAAACAGTAAAAATTAAAAAGTCAGAAGAATCAAAATATTCCATTTCAAACATTAAAAATGTCTTTGAGAAGGGCCAAAATAATCTCCAAATCAGTTTTATTCACATTGCTCAAATGAAGAGCTTGTTTAGCTTCCTTTTTAAGGACCGGTACAGATTCATTTTCCATTTTTAGATTCTGTCCTTAGCATAACAGTTGTCCATCAAGTAAACAAGCCTATTAAATACCAGAATGATTTGGTAAATATATAAGCAGCTTGACAAATTACAGCAAAAGCAAGCCAAATTATGCTGCTATGCAAGCATCAAAATTTTTAACTTCTACAGGTCCCAAAATATCCCTCCAGAACCAAAGTTAAGAACATGCTACATGCTTTGAATAAGGGACTGAAAACAGGAAAAAGAAAACTGTGGTTTTCTTTTCACTTGCATCTCAGCTTTATGTGCCTCCTAAAGATTATTAGGTAGATGAATTACCAGACACTTGTATGAGGCTGGAGGGAAGGTACTATAAACAATTAATTCAATAAAAGCTGCAGGCCACAAAAATGGGTTACTTGCTCAGCTACATATTTTACTTTATCTGAGGCTTTGAAAACATATTTTTATGCTTAAATCATCACTTGAATTTAAAAGACAACTGAATTTTGAATTTACTCACATTATCTGAAGGTGAAGTCTCCTTCTGTATGCTCTGGGAATTTAGTTTGCTAACCAGTTCATAAAGATGTAACAGCTTTAACTTATTTGCACAGAACTGCAGCAGTCCTTCATCCACACAGTCCAGCTCTGAGGAGAAATAAAACTACATTTGAACTTGAAGATGTAGCCTGGAATAGTGAAACACATGCACAGGACTGGAGGATTTCTGAAGCTCAATGAAATTTTTGATTCATTGCTGTTTGCAATGATTACATTCAATTCAGAGCAGCATAAAATAAGAATTATTTTTACAAGAGGTATTAAAGAAAGATATCAGGCTTATTTTAAAACTGGAGGTTGACAATGTGGAACTGAACAAAGACAAATCTATCGCCTTCAGCTGCTTTAAGGCCAAACCAGACTGTCAAAAACTGAAATACAGTTCCTATTTTCCTTCATCAAGAATAACAACATATTTTTTTTTCATTCTGACAACACTTTAAGCATATTCCTCTCATCTGAAGAAGGCTCGATAACTATTTACATTAATTAAATTTCACCTTTGCAAGACATTGCCTTCTGGATTTTTGCAATCTTAATGTCAGAAATTTCAAGTATCTATTGACATTCAAATTCCAGTAACAATTCAATATAGGAAACTAACACCAACATGTCCAAAAAGACCCTTTTATTCCAACTCAGTAGTCTTTAAATAAAGCTTTTTTTGAGAGATATTAAAACAACCATTCTATACAAAAGAATCCTCTGAAGACATAACTTTCACCTCAAGCTGATTCTAAAAATTATTTTCACATATAAACTCTTAAATACTTTTGATATATTGCTATTAAAATCCTACCCAAAAAAGAGAAACACACAGAGCTTGTCACAGACCCACTTGACCATGAAATCACAACCACAGCATTCACAGAGCCCAGGATCTGCTTCATATCTTTTAAAATATATTTTTTTGTAATTTTATAATTTCTAAAACTATCTATTAGACAGAAGTAGAGGAATACAACACTACTCTTGTAAAATTAGAAGGCTGGAACATCAGTCAAATTAGCTATATATCGTGACTGTGGGGAAATAATATCAGGTTGACAAGAGATTAGTGATGAAAAATGCACAAACACACAGACTTTACGAAATACACTACTCTGTCAACCTCCCTTCAGAATTAAAAGTCATGTTTCTGCTTTACTTTGGATGTTTAAGGAGTTCTAACAGAAATGGACAATACTTTTGATTCAGAATGAGGTAGAGAATTTAGGTAGAGAACTGCATGTGTGAAGGTCTCAGTCTCCTCTACGTACTTCAAGAAAACCATAAAAAGAAACAACCACTGATAAAAACGAAGGAGGTATTTCTTTGATTTTCAGCAACAAGATTTTGAATTGGCAATAGCATTTCCTGACATAAGCTCTAAAATTTCTACCAAAACATGAAGTATTTGGTAAATTTCAGCAAAACTGACCCAAAAAAGATACTAGATGTGGTCACAGCTCAGATTCTCAGTGATAAAGATTTTGTGCTTCAAGTACATTAAAATTCACAGATGATGCCACATCCTCACTTCCTTCTTTGGAGAGAGAATAAATTAAAACATCTACAGGCAAAAGCCTATGAACTTTCTTTCCAAAGGAAGTTTTTACTTCCCAGAGCAGTTGTTGTTGAGTTTGTTTCCGTGGGTTTTTTAAAAAATACAACCACAAGTTACTAGGCACACAGCAAGCTTAGCCAAGCATACTTACTAGCAAGCTAGTAAGACTTGTAGTCTGGATTAAACAAAGACATAGAAAAGCAACATCCTGTGATATCTAGCACCAAAACTAAACAGAACAAGCCCAGTCTCTCTGTGGAACAGTACAATTCTACAATAGTTTAACAGCACTGCAGGCAAATGCCTCTCTATATTTGCAGAATAGATATCCACCTACCCTGTTTATTTAAATTATCCATTAATGTCTGAGTGATGTTTGTGAGAGATGAAAGTGGCACACGTTCACTTGTCAATATACTTTCCAAAGCCTGTTAAGCAGATAGTCAAGAGAATTAAACATTCACTTAATCTCACTGCAAAAACATGCAAGTTAAGCCCACAATAGCACATCTGTGACCACGATTTTTCATCTGTCTTTCACCTTCACATATACTTGTGGCATAATTTGTTCCTACAGAAAGCTTTTCTCTCTTTTTATTATTCACAAACAATGCCTTGGGGAAGTCACAATTCAAAGTTAATTTAAAGTCAATATATTGTAAGAAACCTAACCAGAAAAAAAAACCACAGAAACCCTAAACAGCTCAATTATCTGCTTCAAGTAATTCTAGGGAAAAAAATAACTTATTTTGAAAGATTTAGCACTCTGATAATGCAGTACTTTTCTTCTAAAAATTAAAGTATATTCTAAATGCTCACCTGCTTTTTTGTAGCAGGATATTTGATATCAAGTATTAATTCCTTTGCTTCAGCTTCAATTAAATCTGCAAACAAAGACAATCACAATTTCAATTCATATTCCTCAAATGCCTTCTGAAGAGCAAGTCAACCTGCAGCACAGTTAAGGTGCTTATCAGCTCATGACAAAGATGAAGACACTGTTGCAGAAGCTGCCAAAATAAGCTTGAGGAAAATGAAACAAACTAAGAGAAACCCCGAGCTACTTAAAGATCATAGCTCATAGCACATAAAGCTGTCAGAATGCACCACAATCATACTTGTGGTTGCACACTTACAATGCAGATAATCCAAGAACTTCTTGATAACACAATCTTACAAAATTATACAAGAGAACCTACCTGGATCTGAGGTTTTAGCTTTGAGCAAAGCATTTAACTTCTTCACTAGATGCATATCCTTTGCTCGTTCACTCTTTTTATCGCTGAAGGAAAAGAATTTTTAATTGTAGGAGTGAAGAGAACTAAAAGTAATGATTCAATAAAACTGTACTTTAAAAATTATTTATGCTACTTTAAGGTAATATCCCAGTAATGAAAATCATGCTAATCCATACAAACCAATGAGACTATTACCGAGTACTATTCAGGTTGAAAAGGAACACCAGAATTGCTGTCCCCAGCTGTTTCCAAAAACAACAAGGAAATTAATTTACTTACATAGAGCATAAAAAGTCCTTACCTCAGTGATAAATGGAAAGGTACATGGACAGTTTTTACACTTCCAGAGACTGGATCAACAAGGCAGATCTGGTAAGTCTGGGGCTGCCATCCCTGACTGGTCACATTATTTAGACCCATTATTTTATAACCAGGATACAACAATCTGAAATTTTAAAAAATGGCCAAAATTAGCAACCTTCCCTGTCCGCAAACAAAATAAAGAGGCAACAAGTTTTATGAATCTAAGGTTCAAGAACTGCTAAACACCTTTATCAGAAGACTGTAGAGTGATGAAATATAACAAAGTCCCCACCTCCAGAATAACAAGCTGTATTCAGTGGAAATACTGGGCAGCACAGGAAGTGCTTGTCAGCACCACTAGCACTTTTACTCCTGGCATAGCTATACATCACTTCACTGCAGCAGCACAGCCACCATGCCTACCTGCTATCTGTTTCTTACCTGCAGTATTTCCCCACATTGAAGGCTCCAACCCGAGGTCCTTGTTGCGTGCTCCACACTTCCAGAATGCCTCTTCTTGGAGCATAGATCACAAGGAACTGAGCTACCCTGCTTGGACCCTGTGCATTTCCAAACGGGGAAGAATCCATCTTCTCAGTTTCCCTCTCCTGAAGGTCCTCCACAGTCTGTATCCAACCAACTTCTGCATCACGGTACCCTTTGTAATCCAAGACAGAAGGTCATTAGTGTGCAGAAATTAATAAAGGATTAGCACATCAAGATGTAATCTTGAGCTTTGTTTCAAATTGTGCAACTCCTGGCTCCTGTAAAGAACTCTGGTCCATTGACTTGGAACAAGGCCCACCAGAGAGTGGCCAAACACAGCCTTTGGCAATGCTCTGGGGAGGAAAAAATTTTGCTTAAGAAGATATATAAAAATCCCTGAAACTCATCAGGTCAGTACTCTGGACATTACACCAATGCAAGAAATTGAGGAGTCCCTTGTTGTGCAGCCATCATGATAAAATAAAAATCTAACAAGTTGTGTGTCTTCTCACTGATTTTTCAAAGTTTATCTTCTCTGCAGAACTAAAGATGGTACTAGAGCTTATCAAGAGAAAGAACCTTGGAGAATATAGCTAAAGCTCCTCCAAAACAAATGCAAACCAAACAGACCAGGCCATAAAAGTATTCCAGGGATTTAAACAATATCCTTATGGACTTTATTTTACACCTGACTTTGGTTTGTAATGAAGCAATATACTAAAATTCTTGGAATTCTAAGTCTGGAAACCCCCAATGTTTAGAATATTATTTGCTCTACTAGTATCACTACCATACCTTTCCACATGCGAACTGCGAGTCCTCTTGTAACATCCAGCAAAATAACCCTTCCAAATTCATCTGTTACTGCAGCCAAAGTGTTACATGGAGAAAGACAAATCCTTTCACCGTGGCGCCGGGAGTCGGGAAGTCCAAACCTAAAAAAAGAATAATGAAGCAAAGTTACTAGATGCATCCTTTTCTTCTGAAATAGTTAAGATTTTTTTTTCCTAAGGATTAAGATTTCTTTTTTTAAGGTAATAGAAGGTATGGGTAAAATTAAGAGCAGATAATGAAAAAAGTTCTTGTTCTGTCTACCAAGATATATCATAGCTCTGCCTAAGTCCTACAGAAAAAGCAAAGTTCAGAAAGTAGGATAAGTGATTGCCTTGTCATGCACTGTCAGGCAACGACTGTTCAGTAACAATAAACCCACACACAGGAAGGGAAAGATGAATAATTAATTCTCCAGAATGATAAACTGAAATGAAACAAAGCTTAAAACTAATTACTTGCAAACTACCACTACTGCTTTAAGTCACATGTTCATCAATTATACACCTTTCAAAATTATTTAAATAATTAAAAATACAAGATGTTCAAAACAACTGACAGTGGAAAAACAACTTACCTCACTGCCAATGGGGTTGCAGGTTCCACTTTTGGTTTCTGTTTTTGGACAGGTTCTTCCTCATGTTTACTCTTCCAACCAAGCCAGCCACTTGCAACAGAAGAACATAACAACAATTACACTAATGGTCCTAAAAAATAGCCAGAATATTATGCAGCTACTATTAAAAGAAAATTTTTTTTTTTTTAATTTTATTACCTGGCAGCATTAAATAATGCTGAAGTCAGTTTGCTTGCAACTGCTAAGGCAACATGCGACAACAGTGGCTGTGAGCTACCCTGAAATAAAGGAATAAAGTGTTTAGAAAGTTAAGAAATAACTTTCTTATAAGAATAAGCTGTGAACCACCCTCAAATGAAGGAACAAAGCCTTTAGAAAGTCAAAAAATAGTTCTTACACTGAACTCAACTGCAGAATAGTTTTCAGCTCAGAAAGTGTAGCTTTAAGACTGCAAAATTTTAATTCATTGCCCCAGAAAAGCCATTCTGACATCTCATTACCATTTCAAAATCCTCCTGCAAATCACTGGTAGCTCAGTATGTTTGTCTGCAACAGAAGTTAAAAAAACCCTGTGTATGATCTATCACAGAGAGTTGGCTGGTGTATGACTTTGGCATCCTTGCAAATAATCAACATAAGCAGTTTTTTCACAAACCTATTGGAAAGCAAATACAAAAGCCAAAATTCCAATTCTAGCGTGTTCAGTTAACTTTCAGTCCTGGTAAGGACAGCATACATGTAGGGTCTGAATGTACAGCCACATCTACACTGACATCTTTTTCCTCCCACACAACACAAGATGATGGAAAGATGCTACAGTTAAGTATAAATTGCAGTTTTCTCCTACAAGAAATCACTACAATATACTCAGGTCATGTGTACACAATCAAAGGCCAAAGAACCAAAAAGTCATAAGATGCACGTTTACACAATACTAACATAAGTTTTCAAAAACATTAGTTGGCAATAAATTAACAAATTTGAAAAAATTACTTATGGCATTAAATTTAAGATAGAAAATAAAATTTCCCATTAGCAGGGACCCATGTTAGACATTACTATCACATCCACTCCAAATCATTCCAGTTCCAGAAGATCAAGAAGAGGAAATGTGAACATAAAAAGAACATAGGAATACTTCAGAAATATTCATACAGGAAAAAAAAAAAAGATTAATTATTCAAAATTTCAGCAAGTCAGCTTTGTAGTACATACCTCCAGGGCAAAAAAGAACCCAGTGAAAGGATTGGCTCCAACAGTAACATACTGGGACATGGCAGGTGGACTGTTTTTTATAGCTGCATTATATCCTCCTATATTGGAGGCAGTCTTCATTTGATCAAAAGGACACAGTGTCATGATGCCTAACAAAAACATTAAAGTGAATGTCTTACACAGAATAGAGGAATGCAATTGCTTTAAAAGCATAAAGATATTCCTGCCTTCTTGACTGACCAGCCAGCATTTAGAGGGAAGACGAACAGCTTTAACCACAGAAATGCCAAACAACATGGCAGAAATAACCTAATGGACTTGTGTTAATTATAAAGCACATCTGGCTTGTTCAGAAGAAAAAAACTTCAGCAGAGCTCAGCAGCAAAAATACATGTACCAAACTCACTTTACCTGCCTTTATAACAGCCTTCTGACCTCTTAACTGCTTTTGTAGAAAGGGTGGAAGGCAAACTAACCTTACTGTCCCTCAGATATACCTCCCTGACAAGAGCCAAGGCTTCTGCCAATTCCTGAAGAGTAAAAGTCTTTGAGAACCTATGAGCCAATTTGTCCTTTCTGGAGAGGAACCATCTCAAATTTAATTTTCCTTATGTGCTAGATTCGGGAAAGACCCACACCAGTGTTAACCTCTCTGCCAGACAGCTCTTTCACCTGACAGAAATGAAAATAACTGCATCTGATCTGGTCTCTCTCAGCAGTTTCTTACCAAGCAACAAAGAACAAGACAGTTACAGCTGTAAGAGGGAAGACTCAATCAGACTAAAAAAGAAAGTAAGATATATTATTGATAGTGGTTAATGAGATCATTCACTATAATAACCTTTTCTCACCATGTATTCCTATCCAACCAGTATCATGAAGTGCTCTCAATCAGAATGTAATTGCACAAAAACATTAACTTAATTTTTAAAAATACTTAAAATTAAACAGAAATGCTTACCAATACTAGCATGGTCAACAATCGTATCCACATCTTGCAAACCCCATTTCTTATAAGCTAATGGTGGAGGCTGAACATTCTCATTGCCAGATGCTGCAGCTGACAGAAGTCAATAAAGCACAAAAAAAATTCTGAGTAAAAGACAAAGGAATAGCATAACAGAGAGGGAAAAAAAAAAACACCTAATGCAATCAGAAGCCACAAAATAACCTAGTTTTAAGTTAACATGAATTGAAACATCTGTTAAAATGGCCTTTTAAAATATTTACCATCATCAAATTAAAACATTTCTTAAAATTAACAGAACTGAACATGATATTCCATCACAAATACATTTTGTACTTGCAGATAGTGTATTCATTACCCATTATGGTGTAATATTCTGTATAATTTTAAAAAGCTACTACAATTGATTTCTGTGGTTTGGGCATGTTTAAGTGGAAACTTCTTCACCCAAGTACTAGATATGTAAGAGTGGGAGGTAAGAACAGTGGTAAGACCAAACCAGTGAGTGACACTTTCAAAATATCTATTGCCCCAAATATAGATCAAGAATGAAGGAAGATACAGCACTCCAGATGCAGATATTGCAACAAGCTTTGAGTCCTTCTCAACACCATCCTTGTGCCATCTATCACACAGTACTGTCACATAATTCTCCCCTACCTCCTGGAAACTGACATTGTTTCCAAATTAAGAGTATGAACAGGCACTGCACTAAAGGAACAGGATCAAAGACCGCACAACCAACCAAGGTATGAAAATACACAAAGAGTAATGACCACCACTGCCATCATCACAGCATTATCACTTCCTATAAAATCTTTATTGGGAAGAAGAACATTCCACTGACAGTGACATGCTAAAAAGCACCTTAGCAGTATGCAGGGGCTTTAATATCAGTGGGCAGCTGATCACCACACAGCAGCTCACCCACTCCTGGTGGGAAGGGGAAGTCAGAAGAGCAAAAGCGAGAACACCTGTGGGCTGAGATAAAGACAGCATGCAAACAAAGCAAAACAATGAATGTTTTTCACTACTTCACATCAGCAGGCAGGTATTTAGCTACTTCCAGGAATACAGGGCTTTATCACATGTAACAGTTATTTGGGAAGTCAAATGCCATAACTCTGCAGATTTCCCCCTCCATCCTTTTCTCTTCCCAGCTTTTATTTCCAGGAGTATCATCATATGGCAGAGGATAGCTCTTTGGTCAGTGGCGTCAGCTGTCCCAGCTGTGTCCCTCCCAATTTCTGGGAACTTCCAGCCTGCTCACTGTTACAGCAGTGTGAAAAACAAAAAAAGCCTCGACACCGAGTAAGCGCTGCTGCACAGCAGCTAAAACATCAGCATGCTACCAGTGCTGTTTTAATCACAAATCTGAAACACAGCCCCATACCAGACTAGGAAAAAAAAATTAACTCTATCCCAGCCAAAACCAGCATACAGTATTATGGTGAGCATGTAGAAGACAGTCAATACTGCTTGGACAACTTGGGCTCTGAGAATATTTTCTGTGAAGGAAGAAACATCCCTGAATGCAGTAGGTGTCAATATATCAATGAACAAGCAAGGAAGATCTAAATTCCAGCTTAATTTTATATTTATTCTAAGTAAATTTCCTAAAAAATAAACATTAACGTCATAAAAATATTAACAGTTTGAAAAAACAAACACTTCCCCTTACACATACCTCTTGCTACCTGATTGCGACATGCACGAAGGGACTGGAAGAGGCTGAAGCCATCAATTGTCACAATTGCTGCTGGGTACAAGATACTCAGTTCCTCATTCTGGAGAAAAATGAGGAGGAGACAAAAAATAGATCACTGCTACTGTTAGAACAGCTTATTTTCTGGCTTTTTATACTATTAGCTACACTAAGATGAGGATTACATCCAGAGAGTTAATATTGAACAAGACAGAGGCAACAGACTAAGGCAAAACTACAGAAATTCAGTATTAAACTGTCCCAAAAATTATTTCAGCCAGTTTTATATTTTTATCTTCTTTTAATAACTTATTTATTTGATTAATATGTCTTGGGAAGAAAATACACAAGTTACAGGAGCCTTTGAAGAAGACAGAAAAAACAGGTTCATCTAGAATGTAAGTATCTCAGTTTTTGGAAGTCAAATTCTGAAACTGGATTAATGCCTGCCTGAATTACCACTTGAGCACATAAATGCTCATCTGGTGATACAAATTCAAGACTCAAAATTCCTTAATGCTTCTGTATTTCAAAACTGATCCCAAAAATGTCATACTAAATCACATGAGTATTTGTACAAAGAAAATTTGGAAATTTCTATGCTTTTGTTCGTTTTTTGCATAAAGCTTGCCAACTCAGCCAAAAGCAAGGAAAACAGCCTTCCTTACTAAATAGTCTGAGTTCTGCAGAGCCTTCTCTGCAGGAAATACTCATAATGACATGCAGGTTCCTAGTCTTATAAATATTCTTTTAATTTACAGCTACCTTCTCTGTGAAATAATTAAGGTAAATTCTGAATGAGTATGAATAGCTCTTGGCACCTATCAAGTTACATTTTCTCCCTTCATCAATGCATTATGTTTTTTTGCATATAAATGAATAAACAGAAAATTAATTAAGTATTCCTTGGCAAATAGAGAAAAATAGAAAAATATATATAGTTTCAAAAGACATTCTGAATCCTCAAACTATACAAGCATGAATACATCTAGAACAAGAAATCAAGGGTCTCTCGTTCTAAGGAATCAATCCATTCCATCAAAAACTGGTAAAGGACACAGAGGACAAAACCTGTTCTGTGACACCAGGATGCCTGGGAATTTCATAGGTTCTGCACTTTAGCTGTAGGACAGGATCTTCATTCAAAAGCTGGGCAAGAAGCAGTACTCCACTCTAGAAGAGAAAGGATAAGAAGCATGTACATTTCTGTCCCTTTTCTTAGGGAAAGCAAAAAGCAAAATCTGCAGGGAACAAAGTTTAAAACAGCAGATGTTTATGCCAAGAGCTCCCTTGTCCTGCCCCACTGAGAAACGCACCTCAGTGTAGAACCGAACGTAGCCAGAGGTGAAGCCAACCACGATGCACGTCCAGTCAGGGCGGCCTGTGGAGCTCCTGTTCCACACAGATACACTCAAGTTAACAACAAATCCCATTCTAAGCCAGAGACACAGAAAAGTGTCATGTAAGGACATTAGTGATGCTTCAGGATATGAGTGGTATACATCCTTACCTCTTCTGACTTGCCAGTGGAATACATAGTACACTACTCACACATTCACTAGAAACAGAAACACAAAAT
Source organism: Cinclus cinclus (assembly GCF_963662255.1). Lineage (NCBI taxonomy): Eukaryota > Metazoa > Chordata > Aves > Passeriformes > Cinclidae > Cinclus > Cinclus cinclus. Next base: position 93,759,539 of record NC_085048.1, read on the forward strand.
TAGTGGTTTTCCCTGGTTGTGAAATTTTACTCCATGCAAGAGATCTTGCCATGCCACCACTTTGAAAGTTTTAATAATTGATTAATGCAACACACCATATATCAAATTCACAGTGAGAATCAAAAAAAGTCCTTTCGTTTTAAAGACATTTTCGATTACAAGCTCAAGAGTGCCCAAACAGACTTTTTGTACCTTGTTAATGCTGTCTTTCATAAATCACAGACTGATTATTCTGTCAGTACTGTTCAGCAAATTCAAGTTAAATTTAATGTGCCTAAAGGTAAATTATTTCTTCTGATCTATAATGATATGCCATGAACAACCAATTTTTTTTTAAAGAGCCAACTGAACCATACATATCGAAATAAATTTTAGACATATGCAATTAGGTAGATTCTATATCTACTGCCTTTTAGTGCCTTATAATTTGAGAGCATTTGAATGTGGTGTTTCCAGTTAATGCAATAACTGAGCATGCTCAATGACAGGCAAGGTGTTGCAGAAGGCAAGCAGATGAGCAGGCCTTAATATCTCAAATCAGAAGTTATTTAACTGTTACCATGATACAAAGTTTTACAATGTCTGGGGAAACAGAAGCAGTACAAAGGTTTATGAGACAGCATAGAATTCAAGATGACATCCCAAACAGCACTTAAAGCATAAATGCCAGCAGTACTGTTCATTATTTACATTTCAGGTCACTTCCATTTCCCAAAGTGTGACTAAATAAGCAGGGTAAACAACTGGAGAAGGGAAGCTTTCTAAATGCAAGGTTGAGATGAGTTGCAATGTCATTACATCCTCAAAGCAACATTAAATATTTCAGTGACATCTCATATTCCAATAGCAAAACTTAGCCACCATAGAACATTCTCAGTTGAAGGCAACTTTGGGGGAAAAAAACCCAACAAAATACAACCAAAAAAGTCAAGTCTTCTGACAATCTGACAATAATTAACATATTAACACCTCTACAGAATAATAAATCAAAATATATTGAATCTAAGTGCCCCAATCTAAACAGAGCAACCTGTTTCATAGGATAGCATCCCTCAGGGCTGTAACAGTAGTAAGAAAAAACCCTCAAACAGAATTTCTCTTTTTTTTTTTTTAACAAAAGATGTCAGGGTAATTTCAAATGTATGGCAACAGCAGTTTTATAAAAGGATTATGCTTTTTACAGATAGGAGAGTAGCTGATGAAATCAACACCTCCTGTGGCAAAAAGAAGGTTGAAGGCAAATGTTCAAAGGCAGACAGCAACTCAAGGCTGCAAATGTGACAGCAAAGTGCAAAATCATATTCCATATGGGAGATTCAAAAAAGCATCTGTCTGGTTATTTGAAGACAGATGAAGCAAAAATATTGTATAAATACCAAATGTATGACCAAAGCAAATTTTCCAAGTCCCTAAGTGACTTAGAACCCCAAACCATATTTTTATCAGAGAGATGACTCTATGCTTGTTTGAAAGAGGTACTGAAAATGAAGAGAAGTATTTCTAGAACAACTTCATGCATTTCCAAATGCAATATTCCCTAAGAAAATTTCATCTCTACTATAAAAGATTTTTCAAAAGAGTACTTATTTTTTTCCCTTCTAGAACAAGAACTTACAAAAAGCATGTCTAAATTACACACAAATACACTGATTTACAGAGAATAATTCTTTTAATTTGTATGAACTTGTTCTGTGACACCACACAAGGCACAGGAGTGAGCTTTGCAGATACTATTTCTCATTACCCATGTTAACTCTATTTGTTTCCAACACTAATATACATAAAACTACAAATGCACTCAGATAAAAGGAAAAAGAGTACAAGTAAAAAGCAGGTTACTAATTGCAAAATATGAAAATAACATCTTAATCACAGCTGCATTTTAACACCTACCCTTCTTCAACATTCAGAGAGCCACTCCAGCCAACAGCATATTGCATCTCCTCCTTTCCCTTGTCACTGTGCTTCCATTTAGCTGCCATGAAGAATAAAGACACCATCTATAAAACGTGTTTTGCATCTCATTAATGTAGTTCTATTTCTAATTTTTCTCTTTGGTACAATACATCCTACCACACTTAGATTAACTGCCAATTACAAACCTCGAAGATCATAAAAATAAAAATATATTCTTAGTGACTTTTCTAAAGGAAATCGACACAGAACAAGACACTAAAATTTTGAAATACCTAGTTTTGTTCAAAAATATGTATGCAGTAATCCATCAAATTTTTAAAAGTTCAATTCAGGAAACAGGGATCCTTAGGAAAGAAGCACTAAGCAAGGAAAAACTTCCGGGGACATCACTGAACATGAGCTATAATGAACAGAAAATTTTAATTTTAACCAAGCCAATAAAAATGTAAGTACCCCACATTACATCTGACAATCTTTTATCATTGCATCATAATTCAAGGTTAGAAGACACCATACTTTGTTATTCACAGGGTGCTGTTACAGCTGGCATTTGATTGTTGAATCATCTTCCAGGTGTTAATGGATTACCAAAACTAAGTTAGTGTTGTATGCCTTTTGTCTGACACCTAAAGCCTGAGGTACAGGGACACTTCTGACCAGCGTGGGACAGTTGTCACTGTGCAGTTCATCAGAGGCAGTTCTCCAGTGAGTGATTTAAATCACTTCTTTCTGCTTGATCTAATAGGAATTTCATGAGAAGCACTGCTGTTTTTCCAGTTTTGATGACAAATTAGCAACTGGTCTACAGCAGGTTTGGGATATGCAGCTTTGCAAGGAATGACAAAGCTGTACTACAACTCAATACAATCTGCCCAATTACACTAATCTGGGTTTCAACACTCTGATTTTTTGTGTTAAAATGCTACAACAGTCCCTGTATCAGGATGCTTCCCCTCATCTTCCTCACATGTCACCCACTGCAGCCATCAAAAGACCAGAACCCCAAACAACAGCACATCTATAAACAGCAGCTGGCTGATCAGTGTTCATATATTACTAGTGATACCTTTAAAAGTTCCCAGAGCCCTAGAGTAAAATACAAAGCCACCCATTGTTTAAGGTGGCATTCACCCATTACTCAAGTATTTTCTATCAAAGGTGGAATTTCAAGAAAAAAATCACATTAATGCTCCTTTCCCAGAGTGATACTAGCTCAGGTAATTTTTTAAGGGAAAACTAAAGTCAAGCATTTCTTAATAGCTAAAACAAATACAAAACTTTTAATTTTCTTACTGAGAAAAATTAATGTCAATATCTCTGCGTATTTTAAAACAACCACGTAGTTACAACACATATGCATTTTATGTGACAAAATAGTTTCCACAGGTCAAAACACAGCTGAGAAGTAAAGACAAAGCAACTTACTTGACAAGCAGCACCTTGAAAATGCATGATGTGTACTACAAAACACTTCAAAATTCTCGAAGGTATGACTTGGGGGATAAACAGGGAGTGGGGCAAACAAATCTTGTTTTGGTTACTATGAAGGTCCGGGCATAAAGACTAAGTGAAAAGGATACTTACGCACTAAAAAGACTGCTTTCTGTTCATTAGCTATTACCATCAGGTCATTGGTTGGTGACAAGGACAACACACAGTCCTGAAGCCAGTAATTTCGCTGGTTCTTGGAATTAGATTCCTCTTCTTCCTACAGGTAAAGCTTTAGTCAATGTATGGAACAATTTTTAGACACAGCAGAACTTGCAAGACTGATGAGAGCAATCTGGCTTGCCCTCCACAGCAGTGCTGAACAGACTTTTTATTACTGACCACATCACTTCAGCTCCAACTTGTATGAAAAGCCCTGAGAAATGCATCAGCCATGCACTACTGTGTGTATTTACAAAACAGAAAACAAAGAACTCATCACTAGCTCTACTCAAAATCATCTCCTTTTAAAGAGACTCTAGGAGAATGAGATTTTTGGTTTTTTTGTCATTGATTAGAGAGTAGAGAGAATCTTATTAGTTATTCTCATTATAATCCATACTCAAAATGAAGCTCATACATTGACCAGCATTAAGCAAATATATGCACATATAAAGAAGGTAACAAAGCAGGTATTCACATGACAACAGGTACCAGGTGCCTTTCCACAAAATAACTTCACAATGAAACAATTCCAAACCAAATGGTGCCAAGTTTTAAGGGTATAAAGATGGGTAAGTAAAAATTTATATAACATCCTCATGTATAAGAGAAAAAAAATTACATCTTTTTTCCTTGGGGCAACAAGCTAAATATTTCTTGCGGCACAAAGTAGCTCCTGATAATCATAACTCAAAGTCCAGAAGTAACAGCCTTGGCCTGAACTGCTGCAAAGTCTCAGAGTTGATACTCCTGGTTAGTTAGATACATCCTCTTATCCAGTCATAGCAACACACCTTCCCTTGTCCACAGACTCCACATACTTCCACTTCCATACCCAACCCTACCTCCTCTTAGCTCTCCAAAATATTACTCCATCCTCTAATATTTCAAAGAGCTATGCACAAATAAAAAATCCAACAACTTCAGTGTGATCATTTTCTGATTAATTATATTTCTTCTGTTACAATAAAGTTGCATCCACCTGAAAATCTGCCCATTTACTCCCAGCAGAAAAATAATCACCAAACTGCATATCATGCTCTTTATCAGCTATTCATTGTATTAATTTCCTTGCATAAGCCTGGACCATAAAAATGTTCCCTGTGTACATAGAAATATGCTGTGCATCCATGATAAAGTCTATATTAGCACACTACAAACATTGTCAAATACTGCTGTTCACACCATCTCCCTAATTTGTGTGAGAGAACTTATTTTCATGTGATTTTTGTCTGTTGATGGATGCCCAATTCTTTAGCAACAATTTTTCCCCTATTTACTGGCATTTTTCAAGACTTTACGAAAAGGTAATGAAGTAATCTGAGATACTCATGACAATTTTAACTCCTTATGAGAGAGATAAATGTGTCATGTGCAAAAACAAGCAAAAGCTAAAATTAGTATAAGGCTTTTCTTTAACTGTCATGATCTTCAGAAAAAGAAACAGAAATTAAAGGTTTGTCAGAAGATTAAAAGGAATTCCAACAGTATTTTAGAGAGAAAATTTAAAATTATCTGTAAGCATGAACAAAGAACTTGAAATACAAAGACATAAAACACGATAATCTCATATTAGTTACAAAAATAAGCTAAGGATTAAAACAGGATGTAGTGGTCTTGGTTTGCCAATTAGAAATTTCCTGGCCAATGCACTAATTTATGCTGTAGGTTCCACATTGGCCAAATTGCCAGTGCACCCACTAGAATTATTTACTAATTTCCTCCTATGAGATATAATTAGGAGGAAGGCAAATCAGGATCCGACTTTAAAGGGTTCAAAGAAAACTTTTATTACTAGGAACTACAAAGAAAAATAATAAGAATTAGAATAAAACTTTAAGAACACTTCATCCTCTCCCCCACAACTTCTCTTCTTTCACACCAACCACATACAGAAACAATTCAGTCAGTTTACCATCTCTAAAATCATCTTTCACTAATTCACTTGGGAGAGGAGACTTCTCTCTTCAATCTATGGTGATTTCTCCATAAGAAACATCTTTCTCATGGCTTGGATGTCACAGAGATCAGCCACCCAGGAGAATGGAAATCTGATCACTATGCAAAAATCCCTTCTTCAACTAACTTTTCCCACAACAACAACTGAGGACCATATCAACTTATGGGGCGCACTTTAAGGATTATAACAATTCAAACAAAGGCTCTCTTCATCTTTGAAAATAGAGGTCCTTCTTCCCTGGTGGGCAGCAGAGATTTTCATCTATTATGGGATCGCAGCCATTTTAACATCTGCTTACTCTAACACCAATGCCTCTGCTCATCTCTACAGTTAAAACACTAATCCACCCCATAACATACATATATGTGTTACTTGGAAATAAGAGTCTCTTCTCCGTAGCTTAAAAAAAGAGAAATTTCAGTCCATGACTCTCCTCCTTCCCTCATCTGGGACCTGACTCTTCCCTTTGTCTGACCTTGGTGTTTTTATGCTGTTTCTGTGCATGTCTTCATCTTGGTCCTCTTTTTGCACTCAGGAGAAAAAACAAAGCGTCTGCAAGTCTCATTCTCGGTAGTGAAAGAGTTAATATCTTGCCTGGGCAGCGGATGGTCCAGTGATCTCTTCCAGGTGGTGGGCTGGAGCTATTTAGGATAGGAGTCTTCCAAGACTGTGCTGGGGCTGAGCTAGCATTGTAAAACCAGAAAGCTGTGGTGGGTTTTCTGGCTCCATGGCTGCTTTCTGGCTTTTGCTGCATTCAATTCCAGCTGCAGGCTGGTGGTCTTCCCTCCTCCCCGGCAGGCGAAGGGGGAATGGGAGAGGGCCTTGCCAGAACGGGGCCCAGCCTTGCATGCCCCAGGCTGCCCCAGAGGCTCTCCAGGCTGGAGGCAGGGCAGGGTTCTGCTGAGCCAGGGGCTCCCTGGCCACAGTGGGGGGCTAGGATCTTAGCAACAGGATGCAACCCAGACACCTGGGAGTTTTGAACTTTCTGTGCTTTCTCACACTGATCTCCAGGAGAACACTGCTTTTGACTTAAGGCCTTGAAGAAGGCTTCCAAATTTAAGTGATGGAGTTAGTCACAGGTGTGTAGTTAAAATAGAAGTGTGCAATTTAACATAGTGAAGGACTTGGAATTTGGGATTTTTAGAATATAATAGTAAGTATGGGACAAAATAGAGGTTTTTAGGTGTTGTCTTCTGCCTTCTTCCTCCTTCTTCATGCTTTCACATAATAGTTTCTGGCTGAACAGTTAGTGCTGCAGTGCAGGTCACAGGTGTTCGGTTATAGGGTCAAAAGTATAAATAATATAGGCATTAGTTCTTTATTAGACTGTTTAGCTTTAAAAAACCTTGTAACTAGCTAAATTCACTCTCCATTTTGCTCCCTTTTGGCTAGTAGCTAGAAGTGTTGCAAAACTCTCTGTACTGTAGATATGATTTAATCAACAACCAAGCCTGAACACGACAAACTTGTCTCCTTCATGTTTTTAATCCTGACTCCGAGTAAAGACAGAAGAAAACAAACACAAGCCACTAATTAGGGGGTACAACTAACCCATTTCCAGAAAGGGGCCTCCCCTTCTCCTTTATTTCAGGGCCGTAGTTGAAAAAGGGGTTCCGGGGGCTTCCCGAGCCCTGCATGCCCCTGCCCAGCCTGGCCAAGTGTTACCTTCTGAGAGGCCAGAAGGAAAAGAAAGCTTTCCTGGGTTTTTTTGTCTTTACATGTGTGTTTCACAAAGATGCATAAACTTTCTCATTGGTGTAACAATGTGTCAATATTAAAAAACAGACACTGATTGATCCTTGTCAGGTCCAAAGGAAGCTGCCCAGATCTGGGCAGGAAATTTTTACAAACCACCACACAGGAAAAGCACTGAAGTTGTCAAAAGAAACTTAAAAGGTAAAAAACTGAACGATTAAAAACTGCATTTTAGAAAAGTCATCATTCTCACAAAATAATTAATCAGATCCATAAAAGGACAGCTTATAAAAAAACAGAACTTTTTTTCATTTTTAATGCCTTCTTAGAAATTGTTATGTTCCATGAAATAGATACTTGTCTATACAAGTAATTCCAGGAAACAATGAATTTTTTACCATCAATAATGTAAATTAAGAGGTAAAAGTTTTAACAAGGGAATGGACTGTTATATTCTTCTAGTAATTCTCACCTCTGTGCTAGACTCACACACTCATTTTGCTATGTGTTCAGACAAACTGACTCCTGTATTTATATGCTCCTACACAGGACAACCTCTTTGCTGTGTATGACAGCAAATCCTTTGTGAAGTTTGGCCTGGAGTCACTGGTAACTTTAGAGGAAAACATGCAAGTAGAGGATGCAAGAAGGATGTGAACCACCCGGCAGAAAAGTGTGACATTTTAAAGAAAAGAGTCAAAAACTGAACCATTTCAATTTAGAAATGCCTGCTAGCTCTATCAAATTACAACACAAGTAGAAAACCAAGCATTTGTTCTACTCATTCAGGAGGTTATTAACATTGCACCACATCTAACAAAGATGTGGCCTGAGAAACACACTCATTCCATGACAATTATAGTAGAGCTGAGTACCCACCCTATTTAGATGGTTTTATCCCCCATCATTCCTGACAGTGTCAGTGATTCATCCCTGGGAGACACCATGCTCATTTCAATTCGCCTGTCACCTCAGCTGAAAAATCTGTTTCTCTGCTGAACAGTCACAAGGACGCTGTCCAACAACCTGGCCATCCTTCCTACATGCAGAGAAGAAGACTGCAGATAAGGGGTTTGTGAGCAAGGTGAGGTCTGGATTCCTCAGAGTTCTTAGAGGGAATTAATCGAGTAATTCTGTTGAGATGATTCATTCAGTGCAAAGGATTTTGACATCTCACTAGGTCAGCTGGCAGCTGGAAGGCTCAACCTTACATTTAAGAGACCAGCCCGGCTACTCTCACTTGAGTGAGTTCTACAGAGGAATGTTCTTCCTTCTTTAAAGAGGAACTGTGCTGTTCCATCCCACAAAGGTAGTTTAAACCCTCCTGTAACACCACCCACACATCACAACATAAAAGCAGCACTAGTGATCCTTAGGAAGATGCCTATGCCAGTAATTCATGATTTAGGATTCTTTAATTTATCTTTATTCATGATAATTATAACTTCACTGCCATGCCCTACCGTTTCTGACTAGCTACAGGACAAAAAGGATGCCCCCAAGTGCAGCAGCACAGGAAGATGTGTGCATACTTTGGTGAGAAAAGACCTACAGAACACAAGAATATGAGCAATTATCACAATAGGTAACATCCAAGTTATATTTAGAAAAAACTACAGGACCAAGGGACAAACAAGCAGGCATATTTAAAACACAGGTCAGTACCTTTCTTGCCCAGGTGACAGTTATACAGGAGGAAAAAAACAAAACACCACACACACCAACTAGTGGAAAAAAACTTCTATAATAGGGAAGTTACCTATATATATATATGTATATATGCATATGAACTTACAGGTTCTTGCAATTCTGCTTCATCCCAGGCTCCCCAGCCACCATCTTCCCAGCTTGTTGATTTGCCTGCTTTAAGTGAAAGAAGACTTGTCACAGGAGTACAGCATAGGCAACAAAATGATCATTTTCCTTTCCTCACTAATGCATTACAACTTTTTTATGACAGATACTAAAGGAGCTCTACTGAAAGAACTTTCTTATTTTCCTGTATTTTACTGACTACCATTTCTGGCACTATGAAAGAGTATTAACAGAAGATGTTCCCTATATACAAAAATGGAACAATGGTACACAGAAATTCATCTGATCATAAAACATCTGAGCCCAGAATAATGTAGAACCCACCAGCAAAGCAAAAGCTGAAGGTTTAGCCTCTGAGGAGAAAATGAGCACAAGGACCTTCACATCTTTGCAAGACAACAAGGAGGAAAATTAATGAGACACTGATCACTTTCAATTATATCATTCAGAAACCTCAGAGTAACCACAAGCTCACAAAATACCTCAAACACCTGAGAAAAAGATTCATAAAGACAGGCTACTTCTTTAGTTGTAAGAGTGAATGCGGAAGGCCTTTTTCCACCTAAAAATACAGAACTTGATATTAACTGAAAAGCCACAGGCATTTAGTAGTAGCAGATGTATAATTCTCAGACACTATCACCTCTGGGATCCTGAATAAATCAATAAACATCATTGTAGTTCAATAGAAAAGCCAAGGACTGACTTCCATCCAAGCACACACTAGAGTGAAATCTGAAGCAGTAACATCAATAAGAGGATTTCTTTCAAATTTTTCCATTAACTGCTGTCATGGCAAATTTGACCTACAGAAGAACTTTAAACATAATGTCTCAAATGAGTTTAAATTTAGTTTTAAGCAAGCAAGATTCTGCCATTTTGGATGATCAAACAGTACAGACAAGAAGGTTTGTATCAAGAACAACTTTATTTGGTCAAAAAACTTGTAGTTCTGTTACCATCAAGCAAGGAAAGGCTGGACAACAAAACAGAAATCTGTAATCTCTCTGTTTGGTTAGATTTTAAATCTTCTGTATGGCTAATGAAGACAAAAACCTTTGAAAAAATATTTTCATTTAAGACATAAACTTCTCCAACATTGCTGTCGAGAAGGTATTTTAAGAGAATGCAGAAGACAAAATGCCCACTCTATTTTACCTCTGTAAAATGGAGAAGTCTGTACCATCTGCAAAATTGGCAGGTCAACCAGTTTTACTGCATCATCATCAATGCAGATATGACTGCACAGTTATTTCAGACACCACTATATAAGCAACAAGCTTCCAAGGGTCACAGTCTCGTCTTGCATTTGAGGTTGAGAATTTTTGCAGTGCACAAACATATAAAGGAAAATTACAGCAAATACTGTTGAATATAGTAACCACAAGGAGAAAACAGTAGCTAACTTCAATATTTAGATTAAGATAGCTAATAAAACTCTACTTCCATTTGCATTTTATTATCTCAAAAGATAAAAAAAAAATCTCCTTCTTATAAAATTCACTGAGGAAAGAAATCTGTCCATGTACCATGATCCAGAGAGAAACAGAACCCTATCTAAGAAACACATCTGGGGCCAATGCCTTCCCTGCAGCACAGAGCAGACCAACCCACCCAAGAAACCTCAATCACTTCAGTTCTGAGACTGAACACCCACAACATAAAACTGCAGCTGTGAGGATTCTCGCTGCCTCTGTGAATAGCCACATTTCATGGTAGTTTTCATCATGCTGGGATGATACTAGATAAATGAAAAAAGACAGGAAAATGATGTAATGGTGAGTCACCATTCTGCTGACGAAATTGCAGAAATCTTTTGGAGCTGTGGCCTGCTCTGCAAAGCCAGTAGCTCCTCCAGTTTACAATCACTACAAGCCTGCTCCTTCATATCCATCCTTCACATTGGATAGATCATCCCAGGATGTGCCATCATATATATTTATCAAGGCCTGCATCCACCTTGCCTTTCTTCCACACACTGTTTCTTTTTGTAAGAAGAAAGTAAATTAAAATTGTTTTCTTATTCACATAATTCATATTATTTAGCTGTTTTACCTATGCAATGAATAGTGAAGCAAGGCATTAAACAGACAACAATCCCTGCAGCAATGGACAGGGGGGACACTGTCATAAAGTAACTCAAAGCACCAATTATTCACCTGTGCCAAAGATTTATAAAGTATTCCATGGAGGCTGCCAGCTTTCAGAGCCTTTCCCACCCACCAGCACTTGATAAGGTTGGTCAAGTGAGAGTCCAAGTCCACAGAGTCCAAATTCTGTTACAACGAAGATTTTAAGAAATCTCCCACCATTTCCTTTAGTAACATTACAGATCAGAAATAGCAACTGTGGAATGCAACACATTATCTAGCAACCAACATATAAGCAAGCCCTAAACAGTTGCAACAAAATCATTTTTTCCAATCCCTCTTCAGGAAAAAAAAAATCTCTAAAAAAAAAATCAAACTTTCCTGGACAAATCTCTATTTTTATTCAACTCCATCTCTGACTAGTAGCAGATGTCTTACAAATAGTTCTTACTTGGATAAAGCAGCAGCAATATTCCAGATTTTGCTTTACTATGGAGACTGCAAAACAAAAGTTCATCTACTGTATTTACATGAACCACTTAATTCTTTAATTTGAAGCATACAGCATCAGCACATTTGAAACTTTAGAGCTGGTTTAAATGCTGCACATGTGCAACACTGGTGTTAATGCATAAGAAAATTTAAGCACATTTATCACTTAAACATAATACTCACAAGAACAATTTCTACCCATAAGCATGTTTTGTTTAAAAGACAAGAACAGAGGAGAGAGAAAAAATGGCAACAGACCAAGAACACACTGATGTCTAACTGGCATTTAACAGGTCCAATTCAAGAGGAAGGATGTTTTCACTCACTTCCCAAACTACAGAATAGACATCTGAGCACAGAGAACTGCCCAGTGCTCTTCCTTCGACAGTAGCACCATGACCTGGGCAGGCAGCTGAAGCCTTTCCTTCCTGCTCTCATATTTACATTCCAGATTATTGGAGGATGTGCTTGGACACATGCAATGAAGTCCCATCCATGCTTTATGAATATAAAACATTACTAGGTAATAGCGCAAGAAATGATTGCTTAAGTGTGAGAGTTGCAGATTTTCCTTCCATGAATGTTTACTGCAATTCTGATACCACTGGATTGCACAATTATGAAAGAAATAGAAGCAGTTTCTTTTCTCTTCAGGCCAAGGAATTTCAGAAATTGCTTAGAATCTTCCTGCTATTCAGGAATCATAGGGCACTTATTCCCAAAGCTCCTCCAATGTGAGGACTGACAAATACATAGAGCTACTTTGCCAACATTACTAGGAAGCCTCTCTTGAGACTAGTTTTATATTTGTTCTCTCTTCTCACTACAGGCATCCTTCAGTGGGGAAAAAAAACAAACCCAAAAGCCCAACTAAATTAGTCTCCTAAACACAAAAATAACCACTTGGAATTTTTTTTCCTTCTTTAGGAGGTCACAATTGCTATGGACAAAGCAAAAAATTACTAAATTAAAAATAATCCAGGAACTACATAGATTTTTTTTTAAGTAATAGTGCAAAGTTCCACATTTTACAGTTATAACTTAACCCCAAAACCAAAATTTTAAATACCAGAGGGGGAAAAACCAAAGCCAATAGGAAACAAACAGATTACATACAAAACATAATATTCCACACTTCTCAAATGCAAGCGATGCTTTAAGTTAGAGCAAGAATGAATGATGGCTATGCTGTAAAGGAGATGTTAAAGCAGCAACAAACTCAGGTGAGAAGATAATCTGGATTAAGTACTCAGAGAGCCTTCTGTCACAAATGCTGAGAGCATGTCATTTACTCTTCCCCACATCTGAGATGTATTAACAGCTACAGATGCAACCCAATTCATGAAGAGCACCTATTTTAATGACACTTTACAGGAAAAACTGAAAGAAAGGAATATTACATGTAAAAACTACAATCTGGAAAGGGAGGATCTGATTAAAGAGGCAATGAAAAAGAGCTTGTCAGTAGAGTATTCAATAGAAATATAACTGATTCAATATGATTGATACAGAAGCAGTTAACAACCCTAATGCTAAATGCAATCTAGAATTTCATTTTGTAATGTTTTTTTTTTTCTTTGTAATCTTGTTGGCAACTCTGAAATAAAAAGCCTGGTCTTCTGCATTTCTGAACTAAATCAGCTGATCCAGATAAAGCAAAATGTACAAGTCCAAAGATGTTGCTTAGAGGAACTAAGCTGAAGAGCACTTTTCAGGCTGTGGTCAATGTAACAAGGCAGGATTTTGGAAAGGAGTTTCTCTGACAGACCTAATCCATCACTTCTACTACAAAAAAAAGCAGAAAAGTGATACGTCATAGCTCTGAGGAAGCCCTCAGATCAAGGGATCAATTTTTTCTTCCCCTGAATAAGAACAAACTAGCTATCATAAATGGACATATCATTGCTTGCGAACTCTCAAGGTCAAGTTTGGGTTTGTTGGCTTTTTCCCTTATCAATTGCATTCAGGTAACAGGAGATAAACACACCAGCGAACTAGAAGTATCTGCACATCAAGAAAGTACTGAATTTTTTGTTTCACCTTAACACCCCCACAGTTTATCTAACAGCAGTCCTACCTGGCTATGCCACTGAATTGCTGTCATCAAGCCTATAAAATGTTTCAAAACACAGTTCAAGCTGTGAGTGTACTAGAAGAACAGAGACACACATTGCTCTAAATAAATTGCAGTTAAGGTATTCAATTTATAAAAGTTATAGGAAATGCAATCTGTCTTGCTCTCCTTTCTGCTTTGTTCAGGCAAACATCCATTAATTAATTTCTGAATGCTAAAATTCTGTCATGCCTGCAAAGCTTTATTACATATTGAAAATAAGATGGAGTTTTTCCTTTTTTCCTTTTTATGCATGCCTTTATTTTAGACAGCTTTATAAGAGAGTTAAATGTTACAGCTGTTTCCTGATCCAGCCAACAGCAGCCCAAAACCTCTTCAACACAGCAAGATGTCAAATTAAATGTGATGCAAACACTTCCTATTCCCAGTATTTGCACAGTTAGAACAGCAGTTTTCACAGCCACTTAGACACCACCAGGCTCAGGCTCCGCAGAGGATTTGTGCCTCATTAGCAGCATTACTTTTCCCAAGACTCTTAAATTCTCATGCTTAAGTCCTCCTCCTTAAAATATGGAAAAACACTCTTATCTTTTCTTTCCTAAAGAATAAAGATATAGCAACTCCATATAAAGCATCTTTAACCAGCTCACTCTGCAACACCAGATTTATTTACTTAACACCAAGATAAGCCAAGATCCAACCCAACACCTCTTATTCTATTCCAATATGGACAATAAAACACAGCTACATTTTGCTTCATGGCAGATCAATGGTCAGCTCAAGCAGTCTATTTCTTAAATTATTCCAGCATGGCATCAGTAGCAATTTTAACAGATGATTGCCTAACACAAGCATGAAGCACATGAACCCTTCCTTCCAGTGTTTTCTGAGCAAGCAGGAAACAGGCACCTGCAGAAATGACTTCACACAAGGCTCAGAGGAGGAGGACAGATTTCTTTTCCTCCCCAGTGTACCAGACAAGTGTATCCTTTGCACAAACAAGACAACCTGTTGGGCTGCAGGAAAAAATTAAGTGTAGTTGATAGGTTCCTTTCCTTTATCTTCTTCTCCTGCTGAAAGTGTTTAAATGTTTATACCTGTACAAAGAAAGGGGAAAAAAAATCAAATCCCCTTGGAATAAAAATCCATATTTTTTTCTTTATTTACCTACACCTGTATTTTTAATATATGCAACACTTTGCTAAACCTTTTCAATTTAAATTTGAAATTGACAACATAGATTAACTTTTATCAAAATGAAATACATTATTTTAAATACGAGGTGACAAGTTACAGGGTTTTTACTCAAATTAAAGACATCTAACTTTAAAACTGGATTGAAGTCACAGTATCACATCCAATTTAGAAACATATACTGCTTGTATTTTCTCAAGCAAGCAAATTATCTTCATTTAAAATTTTACAATGACCTTAAATTTTATTACAGCAAATACACTCACAGAAAATATTTTGGTTAGTGCTAAGTAAAACTTGGCCGAAGTTAAAACAGCATTAAAAACTTATTTTCTCTAAAACTAAGAAACAAAAAAGACAAGGCCTACAGCTGCCACTAAAAACCCTAAACTCAACACATTGAAGATGCCAGAAGCACCTTTTCAAGAACATTTGTATCCAAAACCCAACCAGAATTCTTGAAAATTCTATTAAACGCTTGAAATATTAAATTATTACTAAAATAATTTGTTAATTCTAATGTGCTTAGTTAATTGAAAATACTTAACATATATTTATTTCCCTAAGGTAGCCATCAATTTTAGCTGCAACCTTTAAATACTAGCAAGTCTTCTCACACATGAAGCATAGCTTTAAAAAAAATAAAGTAAGTGAAAGGTTCTTATCCCAGGTAAAAATAAAAAAATACTTAAGAGTTTTGACATGTGTTTGCTGCTATTTGAAAAACTGTTCGCATTAAAATGAACACAGTTTAAGTTTAGAACTAATGTTTGATTTGAAAGCAAATTAACATCTTCTCTTTTGAATATATTAGCAAAAAACCCCTAGATTTTATTTTTTCCCAACAGAGTAAAAATATAAAGAGATTAAAATCCAAGTTTTTAAATATGCAACCTTATTAAACTACTGTTTTAAAACAGTACACTCTGTCAGAAGAGTTTCTAGCAAAGCATTCCCTGATAAAAAGCACAATTTACTCACTTCTAGTTTAAAACACCTCCACCAAGTCACAGCAGCATTTCTCCCTTGTCAAACACAAATACACCAAGAATTTCTGCTTGAAAAGTACTAAGTTACAATCTCATGTCTAAACCACTCTGGAAACTCTCACTTGCTGACATTTACACTTATGTATCCTGAACCATGAGGACAGCTGTGGTAGCAAAAAGTTACAGGCACAAATCCAAAATATTTCAATGAATCAAAATGAGCATTATTTTCAAAAACACTTGCTTCTCCCTCAATGACTGAATAAGCAAATATAAGAATAGTCCAGAACACAGCCCACTCATTAAAATGGAACAGCAGCACATTTTGGAACATGCATCTTCTTTGCTTCTTTTATTTTTGTAGTTTTACAACATACTAAATGTTTTCTTTTTATGGCTGCCATTTGATAAACCCACTCCAATAAAATAACTCAGATATTTTACACAAACGCCTCTCACGTACCTTCAAGAGAAAAATATTTTAATTTCTTTCAACAACCACTTTTAGAAACACAGAGACATTCCAATCCTTTGCTTCTATCTTCAGAATTCAAGAGATACTAATGGAAGCCTTCTGCTTCCAGAATCCCTCCTTTAGATACAGGTGATACCAAAGAAAAGCCACGTGGAACTTGTTATGCATTTTTCAAAAACTATTAGAGTCACAGAACAAGCAGCAGCAGAAAACTGTTTTCTACCAAAAGTTTTGCACAGAGAAGTTTTAGTGGCAAAATTAACTAGCTGAACATATAATGTACTTTTTAAAGTTTTTAACAATTGTTGTGCCATCTTTTTTAAAGGACTTGTAGTTATAGGACATGGGCCAATGATTTTAAATGGGGGAATGGGTTTAGGTTGTATATTGGGAAGATTTTTTTTTTTTTTAAATAACAAAGAAGATGAGGCAATAGAGCAGGTTGTTCAGAGAAGCTGTGCATTCCCCAACTCTGGAAGTGTTCAAAGACAGGCTGAATGGGGCTTTGAGCAGCCTGGTCTGGAAAAGCATCCCTGCTTATGGCAGGGTGTTGGACTAGATTAAAGGTCACTTTAAACACACATCTTCCCTCTTCTAATTCCCCCACAGGCATTTTAACCTGTTAAAATAAGCACCTCGATGTTTTCTCTTAAAGCTCTGTCCACAGCTGTGAGGATTTTTACAAGCATCCTCATTAACCTCTTCAAACGCTTTCCTTCCCTACTGTTGCCAGAAACCAAAAAACATCACCCAGGCTATAGTTTGTATATATGGGGGGGGGGGGGGGGGGGGCTTATATCTACACACACACAGTGCACAGCTAACACAGTACGCAGTAACAAATGCACGAAAAAGTGTTTCAATTCCCTGCGGTTTCTATCCTGGACATGGATCTGTTGAGAACGCAGCTTCTGTGTCAAGCAGCTCAGCCTGCACTGCGCACCGCCTCACACAGCAGAAACCTGCTCCACAACTTCAGGCTGTAATTGCTTTAAGATTTGCTGTCTTTTAATTTAAGCTGCCAAGCTCAACCCTTAGTACACTTTCAGCACGTTCTGCACTCCTAAATAACCTTGCGTGCACAACATGCGTTGTCTTTATGAGAGCCTCTTCATACAACTGCACTCCCAGCAAGAAACCTACAAACTTTTAAAGCTTGGGGCACGCAGAGTCAGCGGCCAAAGAGCTTCGCCTCCACACTAGTGGATAAGGAGCGACACCTGCGAACAGCTGTGCACCTGAAACTTCTGGGAGCCAGGAAAGCCCGACCTCGCAGGTGAGGATGTGGCAGCCACATGTGACACCCACCCCGCACCACAGGAGCGACCCCGAGCGCTCGGCTAGCTCGAGGGATGCCCAGGGCACGGGGGTAAAGGTTTGTTAGCGCAGGGCCCGCAGGGACACCCCTCGCCCCGGGACCGGACTCACCGCTCTCCTTGCCGGCCGCGACGCTGCCCTGACGGCGGTGCGGGCTCAGGAAGTCGCGGGCCAACTCCAGGTCCTGGAAGTGGGCGAAGGGGACGAGGGCGCAGGACATGCTCCCGGTGACGGTGGCGCCGCCACCCAACCCGGAAGCGCTCGGACACTTCCCTCAGGCCCGGCGCGGCCCCGCACGGCGCATGCGCTGCTCCCGCGCCGCGGAGGGGGGCGGGGCGCGGCCCGAGGGGGAGGTGCTGAGGGCGGGAGCGCTGAATGCACCTCCCTCCTGGGCAGCCCCTTCCCGTGTTTAATCGCGCTTTCCGTAGGGAAATTCCTCCCCGTGGCCGGCTTATACCTTCCCTGGTGCAGCTTGAGGCCCTTCACTCTTGTCTTGTCGCTAGCTGCATGGGGAAAGAAGCCGTCGCCCACCTTCCCACAGGATCCTCTCACGCAGTGTAGAGAGGTATGAGGTCACCCCTGAAACTCCTTTTTTTCCAGGCTCAACAACCCCAACTCCCTCAGCTGGATTTCACCATCCAGGCCTAATGATGAACCAGCACGGCTCCAAACCCCCATGTTACTTTGATGAATAGAAAGCACTTTTTATGATAAGGACAGGATTTCTTTCACTCTTGGTTGCTCTTGCAAATACAAAGCTTTTATTTGGATTTAATGTCAACCCATTTCTATTCCTTCTCTGGACACTACAGCATCTGAGTGACAGCAGCAGTGATCATGAGAGAGATTTGCTGTGGAGTGACATTGGTACACTGCTGACAGCTGACCTGGAGTCTCCAAAACCTTCTCTTTGTGTAAGGAGAAAAAAAAGAATGTGTGGGAAGAATGCCAAGGGATGTTTTGTGGGCTCTGAGGAAACACAAATTCCACTGTGCATAAGACTTGAAAAATTTTTTAATGGATCTTACTTCACTAGCCTTTATAAGTCCACACTCGCATATATTTGTTTGAGTCAACACAAGAAATAACAAGAGGGAAAGGTATCAAAATTAGAGAGAGTGGTTTCAGATTAGATATTAGGAAGAAATTCTTGACTCTGAGGTTGCTGAAGCACCAACATAGCTTGCCCAGAGCAGTTGTGGTTGCCCCATCCCTCAAAGTGCTTGAGAACAAGTTTCTGAGCCAAGCTCTGCACAATGGGGTCAACGGAAAGCTCTCCCTCTCTCCCAGTGGCAAGGGGGTCAGAGCTAGATGATCTCCAATGTCCTACCCCAAACCATTCTATTCCTCACTGATTTGATGTTGCCCCTCCCACAATGGGCCCCAGTGCCACAGACCCCCATGGAGCCCAGAACACGGAACCCACCCCTCTGTGACATCACAGAGCCCTCAGAGCTTGCAGCTGACACGTGCCTCTGGCAGCCATGAATTGGCTCGGCCTCCTTGTCCTGCTCACCGTGGCCGGGCTGGTGCAGGGGACATGGGACAACTGTGGGTAAGTGGCCCCAGGCCCTGGGAGGGAGCCATGGCAACACTTGGGGCCTTCCCTGGAGAGCACCCCCCTGTCCCGCATGGCCGGGCCACAGCTTCCCACCCACCATGGGGAAGCCTCAGTTCCTTGCCAGCAGCCAGGTGCTGGCACAGACAGACTCACATCCCATGGACTTCCCTGGCTGGCTGTCCATGCAAGCCCTTGTGGGGAAGGAAGAGGGCTGAGCTTCAGCCTGAGCCACTGCAGGCCATGAAGCAATAAGGAAATCTCTTTTTCTTGCAGATGGACCTGTGGGCTTCGACCCATGGTGTCTGACTCCATACCTCATGACTACGGCCTGACACGAATTGTGGGTGGTACAGATGCCAAGTCAGGGGCCTGGCCCTGGATGGTCAGCATCCAGCATCCCTGGATACCAGGCCTGGAGCATTGGTGTGGAGGGTCTCTCATCGCTGCAGACTGGGTTCTCACAGCAGCCCACTGCTTCGACAAGATTGAGTAAGGAGGAGCAGGGAATGGGGATGTCCCCACAACACCAGCAGGTGCTCTGTCAGCAGCTCCACTTGCTATTCCCATCCCCTTCCTTCTCAGACAGCTCAGCTGCTGCTCTGCTCAGGAGAAGTCTGGGCTTGTGCCAAGGCTTCGTATCATCTCCCAGCTGGGCACTCCTCCAACCTAAGGCATTCAAGGGCAATCACACCTGCAAGAGCACGGCTCCCTCTCTGCTCTGCCAAGCAGAGCTCTGGCAACTGCTGGCTCCTGAGGCACATCGTTCTGCTCACTCTCAGCCCTCTCTACATCTCCTTTCCAGGAAAATCAGCATCCTGAATGTGGTGATTGGAGCCACCCAGTTGAGTCAGCCTGGACCTGGTGCACAAGTGCGCCAAATTAAGAAGCTACTTCGACACAAAAACTATAAGAGAAGTGATATAACTAATGACATAGCTTTGCTGGAACTGAATGACCCTGTCGAGTGCAGTCCCTACATCCAGCTAGCCTGTGTAGCTGACCCCACTGTAAGAGTCTCAGAGCTGCAAAACTGCTGGATTGCTGGATGGGGTACAACCACAGAAGGAGGTGAGTTCCTAAGAGGGACTCATGCCTGCAGAGCCAGCTCAGCACACTGGGGAGAGGGTTTGGGCTTCCCCACAGCAGAGGCCAAAGCCAGGCTGCAGCATGTACGCCTCTGTAGAGATGGACCTGGCCTGCTCCCCAGAGACAGGGAGCAGGGACACAGCACACCAGTGCCTCTGCAGAGGGAAAGACAAGCCCTAGGGAAGGGATGCTTATCAGACAGGGGAGGAGATCTGGAAAGGAGCTGCCGAGGGCTTCTTCCTTTCTATGCTCACAGATGAAGATGTAAGTGACCACCTCCAGGAAGCCAAGGTCCAGCTCATTGATGTCCAGCTCTGCAACAGCAGTGACTGGTATGCAGGGAAAATCCACCCCTACAACTTGTGTGCTGGTTACCTGGAGGGCAACATCGACACCTGCCAGGTAGGAGCATGCCATGAGCCACTCAGCCCCCAGCAGCACCAGCAGCCTGGGCAGCACTGCCCCAACACAGCCCAGGGCCTGCTTTGCACAGCCACTCTCTCACCCTCCCAGCCCCAGCTCCCCCCAAGTGCTCTGGGGGCTTCCCACACACTCCCCATCCACACCTGCCTGCCCAGTGCCTCCTTTGTGCCAGAAAGCCCAGAAAGCCCAGCTCGTACTCTTGGCAGCCCAGAGGTCCAGGTGCCAAACGTCCATCCTCTGCACATCCAGGAGCCCTGTGCAGAGAGCACAGAGACAGCCCTACACTACAGGACCCCAAGCCATTCACAGCCAAGATTCTGGAGGCTCCAGCCCCTGAGCAGAGCCTTCCTCTGCCTGGAATCCAGCTCTGGCAGGGGCTGTGGGAGAGAAGGAGACAGCCCCAGTGCAGATGGGGGCCACCCAATACCACCTTAATCCTCTCTGTTCTGCTGCAGGGTGACAGTGGTGGTCCTCTCATGTGCCAGGACAAGAATGCTGACTCCTGGTGGGTTGTTGGAGTGACCAGCTGGGGAAGAGGCTGTGCCAGAGCAAAGCAGCCTGGAGTCTACACCTCCACTCAGCACTTCTACGACTGGATTCTGGCTCAGATGGGACTGAATCCATTTAGAACTGCTTCCTGAACAGTAGGGTGGGCAGAATCCAAGGCATCTTACAGTGTACAGCAGCTGTTTCCTGATGGGTTAATGCCTGCTGATGCAAAAGCAGCCTCAGAATCAAAAGCCTGGTCTGTCCTGACCACACTCCTCTGTGCAGGCAGACACTGGATATGACTTCGGTGTTGAAGTAAAGTTGCCTATGTTCACACAGAAACATTTCAATGCAATTCCAACTCCTGGACAAAGCAAGGACTGACGCAATTGGCACCTGCAGAATGAGCCTGACGGCAGACCCACCGGCAGGCACAACGGGACAGAGTGGCTCCAAAGATCTCCAAAGTGCCTGGTCAGAGAGGAGAGTGCTCACAGCCACCATGGGCTGGAGGAACGTGCTACATCAAGGCTAGGAAGGGGATAGGATAAATGCAGACACCTTGGGGGTGGGGCTCAAAGGCACATGGGCTGCTGAATAGAGCCCTGGTGTGAGCCTGGGCTAAAGGGAACAGACCTGGGAAACTCCCAAGCAGGACAAGGGAAACTCCTGGCTCCTGACTGGAGTGCCAGTGCCCTAAGGCAGAGCCACATCTCACGGGCAGTAAAGAGGGATTGCTGTGCCAGGTGGTCACACTTCACAGATACTCAAAGGGAGAGCTAGCCTCATTCTGGGAGGAGGGACCTGGGAGGAACCATGGGAGAGCACACTAGGAATGCCATGGAAGGCGGAGGTGAGTGGGCCAACAGCAGCTGCAAAACCAAGGCTGTTGACAAATGCTCCAGGAGCGGTGCAGTAACGTCCCATCTGGGCTGCCCAAGTACTGAGGAAACTACCCTGTGTGACAATTCTGGAGGCACAGATGGCTCCAACAAGCCAAAGGGTGCCCCATTTGATTCCCTGCCTATGCCACTTTCACCCAGTCAGAGTGCGTATCCGTACCCATTCAACCTCAGACAGGATTCCCGCAGCAGACTTGCAGATGTCACATTACATGAAGAGCCACTGGCTTCTGCAGCAGCAGTCAGGGTCCATTCAAAACCCTGGCCTGTGCCTCAGCTCCCTGTGCCCCCTGTCATACAAAGGGTGTGCAGTCTCTGGTCGCAGGCTCTCACCAGCCAGAGCTCAATCTGCAGCTGGCACTTCAGCTGCACACCCAGCTCCCTACCCCAAATGGACTCCTCAGCAGCTGCATGCCCCGGGGACTGCACGGCCTCATCCTGCAAGAAGAGCGGCCTAAAGAAAGCAGCAGAGAGCCTTCTTACAAGGGCGGGTCCTAAAGGGAAATGGGGCAATGGCATTACAGTAACAGAAGCTTTTTATGAGATCATGTTAAAGAATTCTTGATTGTGAGAATACTGAGTAAAAAGCATAGATTGCTCAGAACAGCTGTGGTTGCCCCATCCCTCAAAGTGCTTGAGAACAAGTTTCTGAGCCAGGCTCTGAACAGCCTTCTCCAGTGCAAGCTCTCCCTCTGTGCCCAAGGCTATGGGGTCAGAGCTAGATGATCTCCAATGTCCTACCCCAAACCATTCTATTCCTCACTGATTTGATGTTGCCCCTCCCGCAGTGGGCCCCTGTGCCACAGACCCCCATGGAGCCCAGAACACGGAACCCACCCCTCTGTGACATCAGCTCTGGGGACGAGGGCACCACGGGTAGCGCAGCTGCTGCGGGCATTGTAGCTGTGACTGTGCTGTGCACGGAGCAACTGAGCTTGCAGCTGACACGTGCCTCTGGCAGCCATGAATTGGCTCAGCTTCCTCGTCCTGCTCACCGTGGCCGGGCTGGCGCAGGGGACAGGGGACAACTGTGGGTAAGTGGCCCCAGGCCCTGGGAGGGAGGAACGGCAACACTTGGGGCCTTCCCTGAAGAGCGCCCGCCTGTCCCCCATGGCCGGGCCACAGCTTCCCACCCACCATGGGGAAGCCTCAGTTCCTTGCCAGCAGCCAGGTGCTGGCACGGACAGACTCACATCCCATGGGCTTCCCTGGCTGGCTGTGCGTGCAAGCCCTTGTGGGGAGTGCAGAGGGCTGAGCTTCAGCTTGAGCCACTGCAGGCCATGAAGCAACAAGGAAATCTCTTTCTGCCTGCAGAGGTCTCTGTGGGCTCCGACCCATGGTGTATGAGTATGAGTACATGGATCATGTCAACAACTCGATTCGCATCGTGGGTGGCACAGATGCCAAGTCAGGGGCCTGGCCCTGGATTGTCAGCCTTAAGCATCCCGCAATACCAGGCACAAGACATCTCTGTGGAGGGTCTCTCATCACTGCAGACTGGGTCCTCACAGCAGCCCACTGCTTTGACCCCATCAGGTAAAGAGATCCTGGAAATGGAAACATCCCCACAACACCAGCAGGTGCTCTATCAGCAGCTCCACCTGCTAGTCCAGTACTCTTCCCTCTGAGGCAGCTCAGCTGCCACATGGCTCAGGAGAAGTCTGGGCTTGTACCAAGGCCTCCTAGCAGCTTCCAGCTGGACATTCCCCCAGCTTAAGGTGTGCAAGGGCTCTCAAACCTGCCAGAGCACGGCTCCCTCTCTGCCGTGCCAAGTACAGGTCTGGCAACTGCTGGCTGTTGTGGCACATGGCTCTGCTTGCTCTGAGCCCTCTCTCCATCTGCTTTCCAGGAAATTTGATGTGGTTTATGTGGTGATTGGAGCAACACAGTTGACTAAACCAGGACCTGGAGCACAACTGCGCCGAATTAAGAAGTTAGTGCGTCATGAATACTATAATAAAAATGACAAAAGTAACGACATTGCCTTGCTGCAACTGAGCAAGCCGGTTGAGTGCAACCCCTACACTCAGCTGGCCTGCGTAGCTGACCCCACCATAAGACTGTCAGACCTGCAGAACTGCTGGGTGGCCGGCTGGGGCGCTACTGCTGTAAGAGGTGAGTTCCCAAGAGAGATTCCAGAGCCAGCTCAGCACACCAGGGAGTGTTTGGGCTTCTTAACAGCAGAGGCCAAAGCCAGGTTGCAGGATGTATGCCTCTGCAGAGATGGACCTAGCCTGCTCCCCAGAGGCAGGCAGCAGGAAGACAGCACCCCAGTGCCTCTGAAGAGGCAAAGGCAAAGCCAAACCCTAGGGAAGTGGTTAGCCTCTGAAGCAGTGGAGCAGAATTGGCAAGGTGCTACGGTGAGCTTCTTCCTTTCTCTGCTCAAAGCTCAAAAGTCAAGTGATGTCCTGCAGGAGGCCGAAGTACAGCTCATTGATGTCCAGCTCTGCAACAGCAGTGACTGGTATGCAGGGAAAATCCACACCCACAACTTGTGTGCTGGTTACCCGGAGGGCAACATCGACACCTGCCAGGTAGGAGCATGCCATGAGCCACTCAGCCCCCAGCAGCACCAGCAGCCTGGGCAGCACTACCCCAACACAGCCCAGGGCCTGCTTTGCACAGCCACTCTCTCACCCTCCCAGCCCCAGCTCCCCCCAAGTGCTCTGGGGGCTTCCCACACACTCCCCATCCACACCTGCCTGCCCAGTGCCTCCTTTGTGCCAGAAAGCCCAGAAAGCCCAGCTCGTGCTCTTGGCAGCCCAGAGGTCCAGGTGCCAAACGTCCATCCTCTGCACATCCAGGAGCCCTGTGCAGAGAGCACAGAGACAGCCCTACACTACAGGACCCCAAGCCATTCACAGCCAAGATTCTGGAGGCTCCAGCCCCTGAGCAGAGCCTTCCTCTGCCTGGAATCCAGCTCTGGCAGGGGCTGTGGGAGAGAAGGAGACAGCCCCAGTGCAGACAGGGACCACCACCACCACATTAATCCTCCTCTGCTCTGCTGCAGGGTGACAGCGGTGGTCCTCTCATGTGCCAAGAGAAAAACAGTGACTACTTCTGGATTGTTGGAGTGACCAGCTGGGGAAGAGGCTGTGCCAGAGCAAAGCGGCCTGGAGTCTACACCTCCACTCAGTACTTCTATGACTGGATGCTGCTTCACATCGGCATGGAGACAATTAAAAATGCTTTTTGATCAACAGAGTAGGAGAATCAAGAGTTTGCTGCAGTGCACTACACTTGTTTCCTGCTGGGTTAATGCCTGCTGATGCAAAAGCAGGCTCAGTGTCAAAAGCCTGATCTGTCCTGACCGCACTTGTCTTCTCTGTGCACACAGAACCTGGAGTTAACTTAATGCTGGAAATAAAGCTACCTTTGGTTACAGGGAACCATAATTTCAATGCAATTCTGACTCCTGATCAAGGCAAGAAGTGCTAGGATCAGCACCTGCAGAATGAGCCTCGGGTCACAAAGGGACAGAGTGGCTCCAAAGATCTCCAAAGTGCCTGGTCAGAGAGGAGAGTGCTCACAGCCACCATGGGCTGGAGGAACGTGCTACATCAAGGCTAGGAAGGGGATAGGATAAATGCAGACACCTTGGGGGTGGGGCTCAAAGGCACATGGGCTGCTGAATAGAGCCCTGGTGTGAGCCTGGGCTAAAGGGAACAGACCTGGGAAACTCCCAAGCAGGACAAGGGAAACTCCTGGCTCCTGACTGGAGTGCCAGTGCCCTAAGGCAGAGCCACATCTCACAGGCAGTAAAGAGGGGTTGCTGTGCCAGGTGGTCACACTTCACAGATACTCAAAGGGAGAGCAGAGTGTTATTCTGGGGAGAGGTACCTGGTAGGAACAGTAGGAGAGAGCACACTAGGAATGCCATGGAAGGCTAAGGTGAGTTGGGCAGCAGCAGCTGCCACACCAAGGCTGTTCAGTGGGGGGGCCAACCTGTGGAAAAGATCCCTGTGCTTGGCTCCATATCTGGGAGGAGACAAGGGCAGAGAAAGGGAGGAGTTGAGCAAGATGAGAGGGCTGTATAAGCCTGGCAAATGGAGAGAAGGGGCAATTGAAGAGCTAGCTGCACAGAAACAAACTGCAGCTTGATATGCTGCTTTGCCTGAGTGCTGCACATAATCACTACAGGATGGTCTAAATTGAGAAACGAAATTTTCTCAATTAACTAATTAAGAAATCACATACATGCTATACAAATTCTCCCCCTAATTTTTTGCCCTTTTCAATCAAACTTTGATACCTGGGGCTGAGGGGGAAATGGTAGTGGATCTTGGATTGCCTTGGGGAAGACATGTACCAAGTACATTCTCTTGGATTCCAGGCCAATGGAGACCTGTCTCCTGATGGGTGGCACTCTTCCTTTTTTATTAATCAAGATGGGCTATGCTGAGAACGACCACCCCAAAACTGAACTGGTCCCTAACACCCTGGCAGAAGCTTTTTCAAATTTTTCCTGATGTCACAAACTGCCTACTCACTAAAGACACAGTGCAAGTGTCACTCAGGACTAGGGATGGCCATTAACTTGCCCAGCAAGCAGACCAGTTTAGAGCTGCCCAATCATCCTGGAACAACCTTATTGTGCTGTCCTGGCAAAATTCTGTTGCCCAAACAATTTCTCCCAGTTCCGTACAACCTTGGCTACAGATATCTCTTCACCTAAACCAGGGATGTTTCCCATCACACCAGACACCTCGAAGCACATGAAACCCATTTTTGCATGCCAAGAAGGGACTTCAAGCCCCTTCTGTGTGTGCCCAGGGACCATAGCCCCCGTTGTGTGGCACAAGGGACACAAGGCTCTTCCTGTGCCTGTTTCCAAAAGCCTTTGAGCAGAGATGTGAGAGTCCTAGCAGAGACTCAAGGCCCCCCACCTTGTGCCTTACGGGGCCCTCTGCAATTCCTCTGTGGCCACCTTGTACTGATCATGCTGCGCACATCTTCTCCACCCTCTCTTCCAGTGATTTCACCAAATCTGCACCAAAAGTCACACCAACAGACAGCCTCAAATCCACCCTCGTAATTTACACAGAATCTGTGCACAGAATTGTGACACTCCCCCTTTGGCTCCTTCCTGCTGTAAAGATACCAGGTGAACTCACCTGCTGCCACCAGTTGTGTGTTTGGAGGCGGGAGGCTCCAAGGATACTCCTCTACACTCCCATCTGGGCTGCCCAAGTACTGAGGAAACTACCCTGTGTGACCATTCTGGAGACACAGTGGCTCCAACAAGCCAGTGGGTGCCCCATTTGATTCCCTGCTTATGCCACTCTCACCCAGTCAGAGTGCGTATCCATACCCATCCTCAGACAGGATTCCCCCAGCAGACTTGCAGATGTCACATTACATGAAGAGCCACTGGCTCCTGCAGCAGCAGTCAGTGTCCATTCAAATCCCTGGTTGGTGCCACAGCTCCCTGTGCCCCTGTCATGCAAAGTGTGGGCAGTTCATAGCCTCTGGTCACAGGCTCTCACCAGCCAGAGCTCAATCTGCAGCTGGCACTGCAGTTGCACACCCAGCTCCCTGCCCCAAATGGATTCCTCAGCAGCTGCCTGCCCTGGGGACTGCACAGCCTCATCCTGAAAGAAGAAGGGCCTAAAGAAAGCAATAAAAACCTTTGCTACAAAGGCAAGTCCTGCAAGGGGCAATGGCTTAACAGTGACAGAGGCTAGTTTTAGGTGGGATCATATGAAGGAATTCTTGAATGTGAGGGCAGTGAGGCACTGGCATGGCTTTGTGCAAGGATGGCTCTCAAGCTCAGGACACTCTGAAAAACTAGGTCTAGTGCAAGACCATCCCTATCCATCCTTGGAAAGCCTAGTGCTATACCTCCCTGTCCATGGCAGAGGGTCAGAGCTGCAAACACTCCAAGCTCCCTTCCAACTCAAACCATTATATTACTCCTTGAAGTGCCCCTGCACCAGTAGGCCCCCGTGCCACAGACCCCCATGGAGCCCAGAACATGGAACCCCATCCTCCATGACATCAGCCCTGGGGACAAGGGCACCATAGCTGCTGCAGGCATTGTAGCTGTGACTGTGTTGCTGCACGGAGCCCTCAGAGCTTGCAGCTGACACGTGCCTCTGGCAGCCATGAATTGGCTCGGCCTCCTTGTCCTGCTCACCGTGGCTGGGCTGGTGCAGGGGACATGGGACAACTGCAGGTAAATGGTGCCATACCCTGGGAGGGAGCCATGGCAACACTTGGGGCCTTCCCTGGAGAGCGCCCGCCTGTCCCCCATGGCCGGGCCACAGCTTCCCACCCACCATGGGGAAGCCTCAGTTCCTTGCCAGCAGCCAGGTGCTGGCACGGACAGACTCACATCCCATGGGCTTCCCTGGCTGACTGTGCGTGCAAGCCCTTGTGGGGAGGGCAGAGGGCTGAGCTTCAGCCTGAGCCACTGCAGGCCATGAAGCAATAAGGAAATCTCTTTTTTCTTGCAGATGGACCTGTGGGCTTCGACCCATGGTGTCTGACTCCATACCTCATGACTACGGCCTGACACGAATTGTGGGTGGTACAGATGCCAAGTCAGGGGCCTGGCCCTGGATGGTCAGCATCCAGCATCCCTGGATACCAGGCACAAATCACTTCTGTGGAGGGTCTCTCATCAGGGCAGACTGGGTTCTCACAGCAGCCCACTGCTTTGACCTCATTTTGTAAGGAGGAGCAGGGAATGGGGACATCCCCACAACACCAGCAGGTGCCCTGTCAGCAGCTCCACCTGCTATTCCCATCCCCTTCCCTCTCAGGCAGCCCAGCTGCCACATGGCTCAGGAGAAGCCTGGGCTTGTGCCAAGGCCTCCTAGCAGCTTCCAGCTGGACATTCCCCCAGCCTAAGGCATTCAGGGGCATTCACACCTGCCAGAGCACGGCTCCCTCTCAGCCTTGCCAAGTACAGGTCTGGCAACTGCTGGCTGTTGTGGCACATGGCTCTGCTTGCTCTGAGCCATGTCTCCATCTCCTTTCCAGCAACACCACCATGGTTTATGTGGTGATTGGAGCCACACAGTTGACTAAACCAGGACCTGGAGCACAAGTGCGCCAAATTAAGAAGTTAGTACGTCATGAAAACTATAAGAGACATGACATGAGCAATGATATTGCCTTGCTGGAACTGACCAAGCCTGTCCAGTGCAGCCCCTACATCCAGCTGGCCTGTGTGGCTGACCCTATCCTAGGAGTTGGAGTGTCACAGGAGCGTAACTGCTGGATTGCTGGATGGGGTGCTGTCACTGCAAAAGGTAAGTTCCCAAGGGGGACTCCTAGGCCAGCTCACACCACAGAGCGGGTTTGGGCTTCCCCACAGCAGAGGCCAAAGCCAGGCTGCAGGATGCATGCCTCTGCAGAGATGGACCTGGCCTGCTCCCCAGAGACAGGCAGCAGGGACCCGGCGTCCCAGTGCCTCTGCAGAGGCAAGGCAAACCCCTAGGGAAGAGTATTTCCCCCAGACAATGGAGGAGAACTTGGAAGGAGCTGCTGGGGGCTTGTTTCTTTCTATGGTCACAGATACAAACCCAAGTGATCACCTCCAGGAGGCCAGGGTTCAGCTCATTGATGTCCAGCTCTGCAACAGCACCTTCTGGTACTCAGGAAAAATCCACCCCTACAACTTGTGTGCTGGTTACCTGGAGGGCAACATCGACACCTGCCAGGTAGGAGCATGCCATGAGCCACTCAGCCCCCAGCAGCACCAGCAGCCTGGGCAGCACTGCCCCAACACAGCCCAGGGCCTGCTTTGCACAGCCACTCTCTCACCCTCCCAGCCCCAGCTCCCCCCAAGTGCTCTGGGGGCTTCTCACACACTCCCCATCCACACCTGCCTGCCCAGTGCCTCCTTTGTGCCAGAAAGCCCAGAAAGCCCAGCTCGTGCTCTTGGCAGCCCAGAGGTCCAGGTGCCAAACGTCCATCCTCTGCACATCCAGGAGCCCTGTGCAGAGAGCACAGAGACAGCCCTACACTACAGGACCCCAAGCCATTCACAGCCAAGATTCTGGAGGCTCCAGCCCCTGAGCAGGGTCTTCCTCTGCCTGGAATCCAGCTCTGGCAGGGGCTGTAGGAGAGAAGGAGACAGCCCCAGTGCAGACAGGGACCACCACCGCCACCTTAATCCTCCTCTGCTCTGCTGCAGGGTGACAGCGGTGGTCCTCTCATGTGCCAGGACAACAGCGCTGACTCCTGGTGGGTTGTTGGAGTGACCAGCTGGGGAAAAAGCTGTGGCAGAGCAAGGCGGCCAGGAGTTTACACCTCCACTCAACACTTCTATGACTGGATCCTTCACCACATGGGCACAAATAATATTTAAAGTGCTTCTTGAGGAACAGGACAGAGAGGATCCAGGCAGGCTGCAGTGCACCACAACCTTATCCTCCTGGGTTAATGCCTGCTGATGCAAAAGCAGCCTCAGTGTCAAAAGCCTGATCTGTCCGGATCACACTCCTCTCCTGTGTGCATGCAGACACTGGAGTTGATTTAGTTGTTGAAATAAAGTTACTGTTGGTCACAGAAAACCATCTTTTTGATTGAATTCTGACTCGTGAGCAAAGCAAGGACTGCCATACTCAGCACCTGCGGAATGAGCCTGAGGGCACGAAGGGACAGAGTGGCTCCAAAGAGCTCCAAAGTGCCTGGTCAGAGAGGAGAGTGCTCACAGCCACCATGGGCTGGAGGAACGTGCTACATCAAGGCTAGGAAGGGGATAGGATAAATGCAGACACCTTGGGGGTGGGGCTCAAAGGCACATGGGCTGCTGAATAGAGCCCTGGTGTGAGCCTGGGCTAAAGGGAACAGGCCTGGGAAACTCCCAAGCAGGACAAGGGAAACTCCTGGCTCCTGACTGGAGTGCCAGTGCCCTAAGGCAGAGCCACATCTCACAGGCAGTAAAGAGGGGTTGCTGTGCCAGGTGGTCACACTTCACCGATACTCAAAGGGAGAGCAGAGTGTTATTCTGGGGAGAGGAACCTGGCAGGAACAGTAGGAGAGAGCACACTAGGAATGCCATGGAAGGCTAAGGTGAGTTGGGCAGCAGCAGCTGCCACACCAAGGCTGTTCAGTGGTATGGACAACCTGTGAGCCTAGGGAAAAATCCCTGGGTTTGACTTCATATTTGGGAGGAGACAAGGGCAGAGAAAGGGAGGAGTTGAAGAAGATAATTTATACACCTGTGATGCCAGGACAGAAATTATTTTCTGCATCCCACCTAGTATCTTCCCCATGTTCACACAGGAACAACTACAGGCAAACTCATGGGGTGTACCCTGTCTCCCTAGCTGGCGTCATCTTCCTCTGATAATAGGGCATCTGCCCTGTAGTGATGAGACTTGGAGAAAGTCCTCTTTAATCTCCTTCCCGAGTTTCTGATGGGTATTTTCAATCCAGTCTTCCATTTTCATTATATGCTCCGCCAGGTATGTTTCCACAGCTGAGAATTTTGCTTCTTTTGGGTCATGGACAATGTCTTTGTAGTACTAGAGCCTCTTTGTCACAGTGCTACTGTCTCATCCCTCTCCTTCCTCTGCAGTGTTGCTATTGCAGGAGTATACATTTGTGGCCAGATTTGTGCAAGTTTGAGCCACATCACTGTACATTTTAGAATGTCTGGACTCTTAGCGGCTTGGTTGTCATCTGAGAAATGGACCTCTAGCTAGTTTTCTCAAGTGTTGGATTCCTTGCTCCATGGTCTTCCTGAGGTCTTGCTGCATTTGCAGAACTTCTGGGCAAAGGTATTTTTCTTTCACACTTGTTAAGAGGTGTGTCCAGAGGCTGAGAGGTTTGGGTGTCCTTACAATCCCCTGGTCAATACCCCCACCATGTGACAGAGATCTCAAATGCCTCACTTTAGCACCATCCAAAATTGTACCATAGACTGCAGTGTTCCAGATTCAGACCAACCAACTTAATATAGACTCATTGGGCCATTGGCTGAGATCTTTTCTCAGACTGAGAAGGCCTTCTAAAGACATAGACTTGGTGATGATTTCTGGTTCAGATTCCTCTGCTGGCTGTGAGGGTCCTGACTCCCCATTGTCATCCACTAGGTGAGTGGATTTGGTTTTGTGTTTCCTTCTCTGGACAGGGTTAATTGCTGTTGGCTTAGGCTCCCCATCTGGGTTAGCTGCAGCCAGAGTGCCTGGGGTGTCTGTTAATTCATCCTCCTGCCCCTCTGGCTGTATTTGCTGCCCTACAGTGTCTAGCAGTGTGCAATAAGCATTAGCCAGGGCCCAGCACAGTGCAATGAGCTTTTTCTCTTTAGAGCTGTCATTGCAATTCTCTTTCAGATATTTCCCCACCTCAGCTGGATTCTGAATTTGTTCGGGGCAAAATTCCAAACTATTGGGACAGAGAATTCCTTTCCTGGCATCACATGGTTTGGCCTATGTTCTCCTACATCCCATACCACTCAGGATTTTCCAACACTGGGGCAGATGTCTGGATAACCTCTCTGGAAATCTCAGACCTGATTCTAAATGTGCTGTAGGTCTTATGGAGGAGAATTAGCAGAAATAAAAAAGAGAAAAGATGGTACCTTTAACATCCAGAGGGAGCTGAATATTCTCAAATGCTGACATGCCAGATCTGAAGAGGAAGGAGGTAAAATGCTGGGAAAAATAATCCCCTATTTTTCTGCCAACAGATTGAGTGTAATTGTTAATAAATCCCCAAAAAAGACTGCCAAGATCAGCACAGGAAAACAAGAGAGAATACACATCCCAAATAACTCTCATTGCCACTGATGTTGCATTTCCACAAATTATTAGCAGAGAGCATATCAACACAGCAATTCTGATTCATGTCCCTGATGTGATGAAGATATATACCAGGACCAGGACTGCCTATACATATGGATAAGCAAACATGCCTAGGTGCCAGGAAGCCATTATTGAACCAGGCACCGTGGTGACCACTAACTGTTGTACCTAATACAAAGTCTTTCAGAAAATAATATTATTTCTTTATTTTTCACTTTTTCTTGTCCCCTTAAGTCGGGCAACAAATTTTGTCTCATTTTGAGACAATTTAAAAGAGAACCATCTGGGTTATCTCCTTTAGACTTCCAAGAATCCCTTTCCACCAGTA
The DNA here is from genome assembly GCF_963662255.1 of Cinclus cinclus. Lineage (NCBI taxonomy): Eukaryota > Metazoa > Chordata > Aves > Passeriformes > Cinclidae > Cinclus > Cinclus cinclus. The sequence continues at coordinate 93,792,756 of NC_085048.1, forward strand.
AGGAATGAATACTAATAAATGAAAGTGAAAACAAAACAAAACAAAAACCAAAACCCCAATGTTTTATTAACAAACCAAATGTCAACAGGTAGGAAAAAAGTAAATAACTTGTACATATCAAAGTGTTAGACCTCACCACCCCACCAGGACTACAGGAGACCCAAAATGCTGGAGAATACCCGTACAGGATATAAGATGGCATCAACTTCTCTGCCTTTGGAAGGCAGGAGCCTCACAGAGCAGATAAAAGCCCAGCAGCAGATGAAGGCCCTGTGGCTTATCTGACACCAACCTCCTGCCCATGGCAAAGAACAGCAGAACGGCCATGGCAGGTGAAATACCTGGGATGGAGCCACTTGGTGTGTTCTCTCCACAGCTTGATGCAGCTCACAGTGGTTTGGGTCAGAGTGGGAAAGCTCTGCTCCTGCCAGTGTGATATCCCTGGTCTCAGACAAGCTACTGCTCAATTTGCCTGAAGGCAGCCCAAAAATCACTACTGCAGCTTCCCCAAGACAAGGAAAGAAAAAACTTTTGCCTAGGCAAAAACTAAGCCAACCACAATAAAATCACACCATACAGAGCCCTGAAAAACCTGGGCAAGGAGCTTTTAAAAATCTCCCATGCAAAAAAACCACACTGCTTTCCCCTGGCCTCACACATACAGGGTCCTGGGGTTGCAAGGTGTTAAAGATAAATAATTTCTGGAAAGACAGCAGAGGATATCTGAATACACTGTCATAATAAATTGCTCCAGGGCACTAAGACACAGACACAGGTTGCCCAGAGCAGTGTGGAACTCTGCTTTTCCCACAGTCTGCGTCAGCACAGAAGACACAGACACCAACTTCAGAAATAAGTGTAATTTACTGTAAATGAAAACTGCAAAGTATTGCAAACGGATAAGCTAAGCAATGCATCTAATCACTAATATAAAAGACTGCCTACAGTAATGAAGAAAGATACATCACAAATTACCCTAATACTATACTATCATCCAGGTTGGCCCATCAGCTGAAAGAAGCCACTGTCAGAATACTGGGGAACAACTCCTGGCAAGAAGAAAAGTCTGTCGGTGCCTTCCTCTACAAGCAACAATATTTATGACTGCACTGTGAGAGGGCCCGAATTTTTATACTGTTGAATAAACAAGATAACAAAACTTCTAGTGCAGTTAACATCTGGTTTCAGTCTCCTATTGGGATGTTCCCAAAGCCTTAGAGGGCTCCAGGAGGAATCAAGGGAGTTGTCTGTGACCCTAAAGCCCTAAAAAAAGGCCAGATGTGGCCTCATCCAGTTTCTAAATAGGGAAGGGTAAATCCATGTTTTCACAGTGAGCAGATATAGATAACGTTGGTTAGAAGGACAATCTAGAGACCAAATTTGGTCAAGAGCTGTTGTTATTTCCTTGGTCAGGGCCTGTTGATAAGGACTCAGTACTTCAATGCCCCATCCCTCAAAGTGTTCAATGACAGCTTCTGAGCCAGGCTCTCAGCATCCTTCTCCAGTGCAAGCTCTCCTTCCATTCCCAAGGCTATGGGGTCAGAGCTAGATGATCTCCAATGTCCTACCCCAAACCATTCTATTCCTCACTGATTTGATGTTGCCCCTCCCGCAGTGGGCCCCCGTGTCACAGACCCCCATGGAGCCCAGAACACGGAACCCACCCCTCTGTGACATCAGCTCTGGGGACGAGGGCACCACGGGTAGCGCAGCTGCTGCGGGCATTGTAGCTGTGGCTGTGCTGCTGCACGGAGCAACAGAGCTTGCAGCTGACACGTGCCTCTGGCAGCCATGAATTGGCTTGGCCTCCTCGTCCTGCTCACCATGGCTAGCCAGGCCCACAGCATGCAGTACCCCTGTGGGTAAGTGGCCCCAGGCCCTGGGAGGGAGCCATGGCAACACTTGGGGCCTTCCCTGGAGAGCGCCCGCCTGTCCCCCATGGCCGGGCCACAGCTTCCCACCCACCATGGGGAAGCCTCAGTTCCTTGCCAGCAGCCAGGTGCTGGCACAGACAGACTCACATCCCATGGGCTTCCCTGGCTGGCTGTGCGTGCAAGCCCTTGTGGGGAGGGCAGAGGGCTGAGCTTCAGCCTGAGCTACTGCAGGCCATGAAGTAACAAGGAAATCTCTTTTTTCTTGCAGAGGGACCTGCGGGCTCCGGGCTCCACTACCTGTCTACAGCCCCATAACTTATTCCTACGGCAGTGTGGCTTATGACTATGGCTTGACACGCATCGTGGGAGGCACAGGTGCCATGGAAGCATCCTGGCCCTGGATGGTCAGCATCCAGCATCCCTGGGCACCAGGCAATAAGCATTGGTGTGGAGGGTCTCTTATCACTGCAGACTGGGTCCTCACAGCAGCTCACTGCTTCGACAAGATTGAGTAAGGAAGAGCAGGGAATGGGGACATCCCCACAACACCAGCAGGTGCTCTGTCAGCAGCTCCACCTGCTATTCCTATCCCCTTCCCTCTCAGGCAGCCCAGCTGCCACATGGCTCAGGAGAAGCCTGGGTTGTGCCAAGGCCTCCTAGCAGCTTCCAGCTTGGCATTCCCCCAGCCTAAGGCATTCAGGGGCATTCACACTTGCCAGAGCATGGCTCCCTCTCTGCCATGCCAAGCAGAGTTCTGGCAACTGCCAGCTGCTGTGGCACATGGCTCTGCTTGTTCTCAGCCCTCTCTCCATCTCCTTTCCAGGAACATCAGCATGGTGTATGTGGTGATTGGAGCCACCCAGTTGAGTCAGCCAGGTCCTGGGGCTGTAGCTCGCAGTATCAAGAAGGTGGTGATACACCGCTCCTACAAGCGTATTGACTATAGATATGATGTTGCCCTGATGGAATTGGACCAACCTGTCCAGTGCAGCCCCTACATCCAGCTGGCCTGTGTGGCTCACCCCACCCTGAAAGTGTCAGAGCTCAAAAACTGCTGGATTGCTGGATGGGGTGCCACGACTGCAAGATGTGAGTTCCAAGAGAGACTCCTGGGCTAGCACAGCACACTGGAGAGAGGGTCTGGGCTTCTTAGCAGCACAGGCCAAAGCCAGGCTGCAGCATGTACACCTCTGTAGAGAATGACCCGGCCTGCTCCCCAGAGACAGGCAGCAGGGACAAAGTACTCCAGTGCCTCTGCAGAGGAAAAGACAAACTCTAGGGAAAAGAATCCCTTCCCCAGAGATATGAGGAGAACTGGCAAGGTGCTACAGGGGGCTTATTCATTTCTATGCTCATAGCTCCAGTTAAAAGTGATCGCCTCCAGGAGGCCAAGGTCCAGCTCATCGATGTCCAGCTCTGCAACAGCAGTGAGTGGTACGCAGGGGAAATCCACCCCTACAACTTGTGTGCTGGTTACCCAGAGGGCAACATCGACTCCTGCAAGGTAATAGCATGCCATGAGCCACTCAGCCCCCAGCAGCACCAGCAGCCTGGGCAGCACTGCCCCAACACAGCCCAGGGCCTGCTTTGCACAGCCACTCTCTCACCCTCCCAGCCCCAGCTCCCCCCAAGTGCTCTGGGGGCTTCTCACACACTCCCCATCCACACCTGCCTGCCCAGTGCCTCCTTTGTGCCAGAAAGCCCAGAAAGCCCAGCTCGTACTCTTGGCAACCCAGAGGTCCAGGTGCCAAACGTCCATCCTCTGCACATCCAGGAGCCCTGTGCAGAGAGCACAGAGACAGCCCTACACTACAGGACCCCAAGCCATTCACAGCCAAGATTCTGGAGGCTCCAGCCCCTGAGCAGGATCTTCCTCTGCCTGGAATCCAGCTCTGGCAGGGGCTGTGGGAGAGAAGGAGACAGCCCCAGTGCAGACAGGGACCACCCAATACGTCCTTAATCCTCCTCTGCTCTGCTGCAGGGTGACAGCGGTGGTCCTCTCATGTGCCAGGACAAGAATGCTGACTACTGGTGGGTTGTTGGAATAACCAGCTTTGGAAAAGGCTGCGCCAGGGCAAAGCGGCCCGGAGTGTACACCTCCACTCAGTACTTCTATGACTGGATCGAGTACAATATGCGTCCACAGACAGTTGAAAGTGTTTCTTGAGCAGCAGGACAGGCAGGATCCAGGGCAGGCTGCAGTGCACCACAACCTTATCCTCCTGGGTTAATGCCTGCTGATGCAAAAGCAGCCTCAGTATCAAAAGCCTGATCTGTCCGGACCACACTCCTCTCCTGTGTGCATGCAGACACTGGAGTTGATTTAGTTGTCGAAATAAAGTTACTGTTGGTCACAGAAAACCATCTTTTCTGTGCACTTCCAATTCCTGGACAAGACAAAGTCTGCCATATTCAGCACTTGTGGAATGAGCCTGAGGGCACAAAGGGACAGAGTGGCTCCAAAGATCTCCAAAGTGCCTGGTCAGAGAGGAGAGTGCTCACAGACACCATGGGCTGGAGGAATGTGCTACATCAAGGCTAGGAAGGGGATAGGATAAATGCAGACACCTTGGGGGTGGGGCTCAAAGGCACATGGGCTGCTGAATAGAGCCCTGGTGTGAGCCTGGGCTAAAGGGAACAGGCCTGGGAAACTCCCAAGCAGGACAAGGGAAACTCCTGGCTCCTGACTGGAGTGCCAGTGCCCTAAGGCAGAGCCACATCTCACAGGCAGTAAAGAGGGGTTGCTGTGCCAGGTGGTCACACTTCACAGATACTCAAAGGAAGAGCTGGGCTTATTCTGTGGAGAGGAACCTGGCAGGAACAGTAGGAGAGAGCACACAAGGAGTGCCATGGAAGGCGGAGGTGAGTTGGGCAGCAGCAGCTGCCACACCAAGGCTGTTCACTGGCATGGACAACCTGTGAGCCAAGGGAAAAATCCCTGGGCTTGGCTCCATATTTGGGAGGAGACAAGGGCAGAGAAAGGGAGGAAGATGAGGAAGATGAGAGGGCTGTATTGGCCTGGCAGATGGAGAGAATTGGAAATGGAAGAGCACAGACACAAACTGCAGCTTGCTGTGCTTCTTGGCCTGAGTGCTGCACATAATCACTACAGGATGGGAGGCAAACCTTCAATTGTAATTTGTTAATTAATAAATACTCTACAAAGTGTTCAAATTTGCCCCAAAATTTAAACCCTTTTCCATCAAACGTTGATACTGATGGGTGGGGGGAGGAATGGTATAGGATCCTGGAACACCATGGGGAAGACTTGCTGAAGGCAGTTGCTTTTCTTTCCAGGTGAAGGCAAAGTGAATGTTGACTTTATCTAACAGATGGCTTCAATATGCCTTGGGCTAGGTGTCTCTCCCCCTGCTTCTGGATACTTTTCTTGACTTCAAGTAATGCCTTAAAGAACCTAGAAATAAAACAACACACTATTGTCATAATACTAGTATAGGAGGTAATAAAATGGCTGATGTTTATTGGAGGCCTCCGGGGACAGATATGGCACATGTGCACAGAATTCCTCCCCCATATGCAGTGAATACAGTTCTATAAGCTTAGCAAATTAGCATATTAGCATATTTGACAAAAATCACCAGTTAGGACCACACATGGGGATGGAATTCCTCCCTCTGTTCAACTGTCTGTAAATCCTCCACTGCAACCATCCCCCTCCCCCAGATGGAAACTAGACTTTGTGTATGAAAATGTGTCCCAAAGAGCTGTTTCCAGCCGTGGTTCCCAAGAATTACCAAGACAGGATTGAGGCTTTGTACCCTCCAGGGCTTAGAGCTCTGAAATAGGTTTTGTCCTTCTGCTCAGGGAGTAGGCAGGGAAAAGTATTGGGAAAACTAACCACAGATACAATAGCAGGCTACAGAGCTACAATATATGTGTAAAGAACACAGACAATATATTTAAAAAACAAGTCAAAACTCAATCCGTCATCACCAGGCCAAAGGAGTCCTGTCTCATGGCAGGTGGCACCCCTCCCTTTATGTTAATCAAGATGGGCCCTGTTGTGTGGCACAAGGGACACAAGGCTCTCCCTGTGCCTGTCTCCAAAAGCCTTTGAGTAGAGACTCAAGTCCCACAACTGCACAACTTATGGGGACCTACACAATTCCTCTGTGGCCACCTTAAGCTGATCATACTGTGCATGCCTTCTCCACCCACAACTCATAATTTCACCAAATCTGCACCAAATTTTGCAACAATAGAGAGGTTTTAATTTACACAGACTCTGCAGGCAGAATTATTACACTCCTCCTCTGCCTCCTTCCGACTCCAAAAATCACTGCAAGTTGGATATTTGGAGGAGGGAGCACCAGGGGTACTCCTCCACAGTCTTATCTGGGCTGCCAGAGTGCTGAGGAAACTCTCCCATGTGACAGTTCTGGAGGCACGGGTGGCTTCAGTGAGCTGACAGGTGCCCTGTTTGTTTCTCTATCTAGTTAGAGCAGGTTTTTGTAGTCATTCAACCCTGGGGTTCTGTCAGCAGAGTCACACATCTCGTTCCATGAAGAGCCACAGGTTCCTGCTGCATCTCTCAGTGTTGTCCTGGTTTAAAGGACAGGTGTCTGCCAAGGAAGGCGGGAACCTCCTTTGGAATGGAAATTATGACCCCTGTCCCTCCAAATTATTATAATTTTGAAATAACGGGGTTTTCAGATATGACGTACAGGAGTAACAGTTCTTTCCTAGTGTGTGTAACAAGGCAAACAAACAACAACAACGGCAGCAGCAATGAACAGATCAGAAACCCAGTATGAACCTGAGCTCTCGGCCACAGGCACTTTTCCCTTTGGTGCAGTTCCCATCAAACCCGGCAGGGGCGCTGGTGGCTCCCGGCCGGGCAGGGCAGGTGCAATGATTCTCCCACGCCTGCAGGGGCAATGTGGCGGGAGCTGGGCTCGGCCGCGGGTCTCACATGGTAATGGTGGAAGAGATGGAAAAGGGGCTTCCTTTGGAAACTCATGGGAAGCAGCCGGTCTCAGTGCCACTCGGAAAGCTGAATGGACTGCAGTGGGAATCTTGGAGCGACAGATTGGAACAGCAGAGGCAGGCCCATCCCAGAGTGACAAAGTGTAGCAAAGATTCCGGAGCCATGCCAGAGGCTGCGGAGTGTTTGGGCAGGCACAGAGTGCCGGTTTTATAAATTACTCACCACAATTGGGTAGGTTAATCAATAAGGCAATTTATTACTTTGTTGAGAAGGAACAGGCAAGCTGCACTGGGGACGTGGGAGTCTGCTCTCCACCAACACATCTGTCCCACCCCTGGTCACTATCCCTTTTATAGGTAGTTTCTTGTTGAGCTGTGTCATGCCTACTGTGCTGGGGTGCTATTCTGAGCAAGCCAGAACGTGGTGGCTAGCACTCAAGCAGCAGTGGCTACAAGCCTCCATTTGGTTCGGACAGGGCTTGAACATCTCCGGTTATACTCCTTCAAGCAGGTAACAGCAGTAACAAGCCTTTTTATGTTCACACAAGCTCGCGTTTTCCTTATACATGAAAACGTTGATACAATTCATAATCACAGTGTCAAAAATAAAAGCAAAAAAAAAGAAAAAAAAAGAAAAAAGAAAAAAATGTATAACAGCATAAGCCAGTAATTCACAGCAAAGCAATTAAAAAAATATAATGAAATCATTATATTTTCCTTTGTCTCATATCTATGCTTTAATTTAAGCTCAGTATTCTTGTTTATATTGATCCCATGGTGGTTTTCTCATGACACAGATCACTATGCAACATCTCACATTCTGGCCCAAGTTGGGGTCTGTTCATCAGGACTTAGTATTTCAGTGTCCCATTCCTCAAAGTGCTCAAGGGCAGCCTCTGAGCCGGGCTGTGTACAATGTAGAAAATTAGATCTCGTGCAAGCCATCCTGCCTGGCCCATGGTATGGTACCGGGCCAGAGATATGTGATCTGCAAGCATTCCAGCTCAAACCATTCTATTGCTCCTTGATTTGATTTTGTCCTCCCCGCAGTGGGCTCCCATGCCACAGACCCCCACAGTGCCGAGAACACGGAACCCCAACCTCCATGACATCAGCCCCGGGAACGAGGGCACTACGGGCAGCGCAGCTGCTGTGGGCATTGCGACTGTGACTGTGCTGTGCAGGGAGCCCTCAGAGCCTGCAGCTGACACGTGCCTCTGGCAGCCATGAATTGGCTCGGCCTCCTCGTCCTGCTCACCGTGGCCGGGCTGGCACAGGGGACATGGGACAACTGTGGGTAAGTGGCCCCAGGCCCTGGGAGGGAGGCACGGCAACACTTGGGGCCTTCCCTGGAGAGCGCCCGCCTGTCCCCCATGGCCGGGCCACAGCTTCCCACCCACCATGGGGAAGCCTCAGTTCCTTGCCAGCAGCCAGGTGCTGGCACAGACAGACTCACATCCCATGGGCTTCCCTGGCTGGCTGTGTGTGCAAGCCCTTGTGGGGAGGGCAGAGGGCTGAGCTTCAGCCTGAGCCACTGCAGGCCATGAAGTAACAAGGAAATCTCTTTTTTCTTGCAGAGGGACCTGTGGGCTCCGAGCTGTGCCATCTGCCTACCACCCTATGACTAATTACTATGGCAATGTCATTGATGACATAACACGTGTCGTGGGTGGTGCAGACGCACTGCCAGGGGCCTGGCCATGGATGGTCAGCATCCAACACCCCAGGATACAAGACCTGAGGCATCTGTGTGGAGGGACCCTCATTAGCCATCAGTGGGTTCTCACAGCAGCTCACTGCTTCGACAAGGTCACGTAAGGAGGAGCAGGGAATGGGAACATCCCCACAACACCAGCAGGTGCCCTGTCAGCAGCTCCACTTACTATTCCCATCCCCTTCCCTCTCAGGCAGCCCAGCTGCCACACTGCTCAGGAGAAGTCTGAGCTTGTGCCAAGGCTTCCTAGCAGTTTCCAGCTTGATATTCCCCCAGCTTAAGGTGTGCAAGGGGACTCAAACCTGCCAGAGCACGGCTCCCTCTCTGCTGTGCCAAGCAGAGCTCTCACAGCTGCTGGGCTGCTGTGGCACATGGCTGTGCTCGCTCTCAGCCCTCTCTCTGTGCCTTCTAGGGATATCAGCATGGTGTATGTGGTGATTGGAGCCACCCAGTTGACTCAGCCAGGCTATGGGGTACAAGTGCGCCATGTCAAGCAGGTGCTGATACACCCGTACTACAATCCTGATGACATGAGCTATGATATTGCCGTGATGGAATTGGACCATCCTGTCCAGTGCAGCCCCTACATCCAACTGGCCTGTGTGGCTGACGCTACACTGAGAGTGTCAGAGCTGCAAAACTGCTGGATTGCTGGATGGGGTTCCACCGCTGCTAGAGGTGAGTTCCAAGAGAGACTCGTGGGCCAGCTCAGCACACTGGGGAGAGGGTTTGGGCTTCCCCAGAGCAGAGACGAAAGCAAGGCTGCAGTGTGTACGCCTCTGTAGAGATGGACCTGGCCATCTACTTGCTCCGCAGAGGCAAGCAACAGGTCCAGTGCCTCTTTAAAGGCACAGCCAAGCTGTAGGGAAATAGATACCCCACAAGACAGCCTTGAGAGGAGAATCAGAAAGTAGCTGCTGGGGGCTTATTCCTTTCTCTGCTCATAGCTCAACAATCAAGCGATCACCTTCAGGAGGCCAAGGTCCAGCTCATTGATGTCCAGCTCTGCAACAGCAGTGAGTGGTACGCAGGGAAAATCCACACCCACAACTTGTGTGCTGGTTACCCAGAGGGCAACATCGACACCTGCCAGGTAGGAGCATGCCATGAGCCACTCAGCCCCCAGCAGCACCAGCAGCCTGGGCAGCACTGCCCCAACACAGCCCAGGGCCTGCTTTGCACAGCCACTCTCTCACCCTCCCAGCCCCAGCTCCCCCCAAGTGCTCTGGGGGCTTCCCACACACTCCCCATCCACACCTGCCTGCCCAGTGCCTCCTTTGTGCCAGAAAGCCCAGAAAGCCCAGCTCGTGCTCTTGGCAGCCCAGAGGTCCAGGTGCCAAACGTCCATCCTCTGCACTTCCAGGAGCCCTGTGCAGAGAGCACAGAGACAGCCCTACACTACAGGACCCCAAGCCATTCACAGCCAAGGTTCTGGAGGCTCCAGCCCCTGAGCAGAGCCTTCCTCTGCCTGGAATCCAGCTCTGGCAGGGGCTGTAGGAGAGAAGGAGACAGCCCCAGTGCAGATGGGGGCCACCCAATACGTCCTTAATCCTCCTCTGCTCTGCTGCAGGGTGACAGCGGTGGTCCTCTCATGTGCCAAGAGAAAAACAGTGACTACTGGTTGGTCATTGGTATAACCAGCTGGGGGAAAGGCTGTGCCAGAGCAAAGCGGCCTGGAGTCTACACCTCCACTCAGTACTTCTATAACTGGATCCTGTACCAGATGAGCCTTAGCCCAGATGGAAATTCCCCTCCAACATCACGGGCATGTAGTCATTATCTGACCACTTCACACCTCTGGAGTCATTATATTGCCACCCCACAACCTCCTCAGAAGCCACTGCAAAGACCAACCCCCTCTCTGAAACCAATACCGGTACCAACAGCACTGGGCAAAATTAACTCCTGCCCATTTCCTATCAGGTTTCTGTTGGAATTCTTTACTCGAGTGAAGAAAATCCTCGAGCAGATCTTTGGGCAAAGCACATCTTAAGCAGCAGGACAGCAACAATCCAGGCCACACTGCAGTGCGCAGCAACCTTATCCTCCTGGGTTAATGCCTGCTGATGCAAAAGCAGCCTCAGTATCAAAAGCCTGATCTGTCCGGATCACACTCCTCTCCTGTGTGCATGCAGACACTGGAGTTACCTTAAGTAAAGTTGCCTTTGGTCACAGGGAGCCATCTTTTGGTCCAATTTCCAACTCCTGGGCAAGGCAAGGACTGCCATATTCAGCACTCGTGGAATGAGCCTGAGGGCACAAAGGGACAGAGTGGCTCCAAAGAGCTCCAAAGTGCCTGGTCAGAGAGGAGAGTGCTCACAGACACCATGGGCTGGAGGAATGTGCTACATCAAGGCTAGGAAGGGGATAGGATAAATGCAGACACCTTGGGGGTGGGGCTCAAAGGTACATGGGCTGCTGAATAGAGCCCTGGTGTGAGCCTGGGCTAAAGGGAACAGGCCTGGGAAACTCCCAAGCAGGACAAGGGAAACTCCTGGCTCCTGACTGGAGTGCCAGTGCCCTAAGGCAGAGCCGCATCTCACAGGCAGTAAAGAGGGGTTGCTGTGCCAGGTGGTCACACTTCACAGATACTCAAAGGAAGAGCTGGGCTCATTCTGTGGAGAGGAACCTGGCAGGAACAGTAGGAGAGAGCACACTAAGAATGCCATGGGAGGCAGAGGTGAGTGGGCCAACAGCAGCTGCCACACCAAGGCTGTTCACTGGCATGGACAATCTGTGAGCCAAGGGAAAAGATCCCTGGGCTTGGCTCCATATTTGGGAGGAGACAAGGGCAGAGAAAGGGAGGAAGATGAGGAAGATGAGAGGGCTGTATTGGCCTGGCAGATGGAGAGAATTGGAAATGGAAGAGCACAGACACAAACTGCAGCTTGCTGTGCTTCTTGGCCTGAGTGCTGCACAAAATCACTACAGGATGGGGAAAAAACTCTTTTGCCCTTATTTTCCCACAGCAGAATGGCATAGACAATGGCCTTTGGCTTAATTGTTGTATGTCTCTGGCCATCCTGTCATGAGGGTGCCACAAGTGCCCTCATTAGTTTGAGCCCAGAACAGCAATAGAACTCACCGGCAGTAAGGGCATGGAGCCTGCCAGAGGGCATTTCTCCAGCTGATGTGGCCAGCACAGACTGAGCTGTACCTGTGTTTCACTGCACCTTATTCCTGAAGAGTGATGCAGCTTGGGCACTTCACTGCTCTCCCACTGTGTCTGTGACTGGACTGGCTCCTGAGCCAAGCACACGTGTTTCCTGCAGCAGCCCTGTTCCGTAGTATAGCCACTGCGGGTGCCCCAACCAAACTGGGCCTGCCGGGGAATATGTGGCATAAATACAGAGAGGTGGGAATGATGGAGTTGTCCTGAAACAAAGTACTTTTAATGTGAAAATAACAAAAGTAGAAACAGTACGGTACCAGCAACAGCTTCCAAAGACCCTGAAACCCGGAAAGCACAGAGATAAATAAATGGGGTGGAGGGAATAAGGTCCAATCAGCAACAATGATAAGGAGCAGAACCTTAAATGTAGCTGGCAGCCAGCCCACCACATCTCAAAACCAAGAACAACACTTTTTTGTAACAAACTATTTTACATATTAGTTCCCATGAGACAACTTTTCCTTCTATTCTCTCTCCATGATGGAAGGATGTCCTTCCTCCTAGCTAGATGTCTCCCAAGGATTGCAGCTGAAGCTCTCTGCATCTTCAGGTGAAGCCAGCTTCCTGTCCACCTCAATTTCCACACCACAGAATTTCTATTTTTGGAGGACTATTGTGGGAAAAAGGCTGCAGAGGGCAGGGTACCAGTGAAATTTCCCAGGACCTCATCCTGCTAGAAGAGTGGCCTAAAGAAAGCAGCAGAGAGACTTTCTATAAGGGCAGGTACTGATAGGACAAGGGGCAATGGCTTTACAGTGACAGAGGGTAGCTTCAGATAAGATCATAGGAAGGAATTCTTGACTGTGAGGGTACTGAGGCATTGGTATGGGTTCCTTGGAGCAGCTGTGGATGCCCCATCCGTCAAAGAGTTCAGTGATAGGTTTTGAGCCAGGCTCTGACTAACTGGGTCTAGTGCAAGGTGTCCCTGCCCATAGGAGATAGATGATCCTTAAGACCCCTTCCAATCCAAACCATCCTACGACTCCAAGATCTGTGGAGTAAAACTCCACATTTACATTGAATAAAACTCTGCCTTCTTCAGCAGCAGTGATGATCTTCAGATGTCATTCCTTAATGTTAATTAGCATAAATGTGTGTGACTATACTGTCATATACAGAGTTCCACATTTGGTCTCTGACAATAAGTGAAAATTAGACCAGCAATTTAGTAATAGTTACAACAGACATATCTACACCATAATGTCAAACTGATATAAACAATCACCTTATGAAATACATGCATTAGTGCCCTCAGACGGGTGGCTCGTACTCATGAGGAGAGAGCAAGTACTCTATGCAAAATATAAATATGTATCTAAAAATGTAAAAATAGCTGTCACATAGTATTCTCTCTTGGGGCATCTGTGACAGACTTAGTTGGCAAGGCACTGAATTCTTTGTTGCAAGCTCCTACATGAGCAGGAGGCAGGATGAAGGCAGGACTAGGTGCATGAGGATTCCTAACTGCTGCCAAAGACAGCTAATGAAATTTTGTTAAGATTGTATTTGAAGAACAGAGAATGGAAAGGTGGAATGATAGTTCTCTTTTCCTATATATTTCACTTCTTGCATATAGAAAAAGAATTCTAAGCCTTTATTTTGGAGAAAGAAACAACATACTGGAGAAATTCCTTCCTTTTTGTCCCTAGGTTGGGTCTTCTGACTTACAGCAAAGGCAGGTTAAGGGTGGAGATGGGATGGGCCAGACAGCATGTCTCATCTGATCATTCTGAGTTGGATTAAGTCTGGATTTAAGCAAACTTTTCTCCTCTCTACATACTTAAGGCCACTGGAGGCATCTGCAGCTGAAATTGATCTACAACAGCCTGTAAGGCTTAACAAAGTTCGGCCTGTGCCTTGTTCCAAATTCATTTTTTGCAGCTTGAGGTAATGTGGAAGGCATGAAGACTAGTGTCTCAATCTGACTATTCCTGAGATTTTCACAAAGCCCTCTGGAGTGTTTGCTATCCTGGCCTTCGGTTACAAGAATATTTTAACCCAATCTCTAGATAACCTAAGTCCTAAAGGAATCTTACAGGTTTATATTTTTGAAGGTATGAGATTTGTAAGATAACCTGTATCTTTTTAAATCATTCAATATGTGTTATTAATGCTGTTCCCTCAGAGCCCTATCATTTGCATTTCTTGATTTTCATCCAAGGATGTGATGTAAAAATAGTTTTAACAGAGAGACAAGGTACATTCCCACATACACATAGAGGGTGGTAAAAGCCCACAAAATTTTTACTTCCCACATTTCCTCTGCATTTTTGGAAGTCTGTCTGGGGAGAGATCTATATCATAAGTTGTTCATATCTATCTTGAAAGTGCCAGACCTCCTGTTATGAGATTGTAACATTTAGTCCCCTAAATTCAGTGTAATAGTTATCCACATTCCTCCTTGGTACATTTCAGGCTTATGTGAAGTAGTGAGTGTTGGGATTTGAGTAAACCATGTCTAATGCTTATAAAAGGAATAGTTTAGATCACCCATACATGCATTCAGAACATACTGGAGCTGTGCGTACTTGATTCCTATCATGTGCTGAGACAGATTTTTTTTTAAAATTTGAAATGCAATTTCTGGTAATGAAAGAATACCCCTCCCCTCTGATATTTCTGCCAGTGTGTAGCAATAGGATGTGCAGCACTAAAGCCCAGAGGGAGACAACCTGTCTTGTTCCTGTTTTATCTCACCTTGGTGGATCAGCCTTCCAGGCTGGCATCCCTGCCTGCCCTTATCCCTGCACACAAAGGGGAGCTGTTGCTAAGCAGCTGTAGGCCATGCATCACAGCCTGGTTTGAAAATGAAGAATTAACTAGATTAGTTCTGATGAAGACAAGGTACAGCTGAAGAACAGGCAAGAGAAAGGACAAGAAGTGAAATAAAAGGCAGCTCTGATTTGCACTAGTGAACAGAGGGTCTAAACAGAAGAGGGAATTTTGGAAGCAAAGAGGAAATGATGTGTGTGGCCTAAATGGAAGAAATACATAGAGAATGAGGTGTTCTTCAGGATAAGTGCTGAAGAATCAATATATATCAATATATATGGTGATATTATGTATCACCAAACAGTGCAAAGCTCCAATCCAGGGGTCTTCAAGGAAAATATCATAATAGAAACAAGTGAACAAAAAGTGCTGCCACAAAACCTTTCACCTCAGCCTCTCACTGGTCCTGTCTTCAACACAGCCTCACAGCCACTTTTAGTGGGAGATAAAGAACGTGGAAGGAAAAGGGCTGGAAATTAATAGTTCAGTTTTTTTGTCCTGGGAATTTTTTATTTCCATTGACTCCTTAAGCCATGCTGGTTTGTGTGACATCAATGTTGCAGCCACCTCAGGTGACTGTGTAGTGGCTGGGGACTCACCATGTAATTTTTGTAACCCTAACAAAGTCACTCTGCATTCATGCATTGCTCATAGAGAATTTTTTTTCCAATAAGACATTCTGTGCTAATCAAGCATGGCCAAATCCTATTCTTTTGTAATGTCTGGATTCCTGGGCCTGAGAATCTGAATCATAGCATTCCATGAAAAAGCATGTTAGCTATTTGGCTTGATACCTTACATTATTATTCTAGGCATATGAAGGCCAAGCAAATACTATGCAAGTATGTCTGAGAGTATTAATGTTTTGTCCTTAATTCATTGCAATGGTATTTATTCCCATCTATGTTAATTTTCATGAATGTTCCAGAAACCTGTTTCACAGGCTGAAGTAGTCTCAGGAAAAAAGGAATGCAGATATTGAAGCACATTGTCAAAAAAAGCCCCTGTATTATACATGTGATTCTACTGGTTACTGTCCCACCAGTCATGTAGTATATGTTACCCCACTGAACTTTTGGTCTAGTTATGACAAATCAATATAGATGGGAATTCAAATATTGTATATTTAGACTGGAAAATTCACAGGCCAAGAACTGTTTGTTGCAATTAAAACGTGAGTGAATTTGAAGAAACATATCACTGTCTCCTGGTGTTCAGAGAAGTGAAACAAAAGCTGACAGAAATAGGGAAGGGTGATTGCTTTGCACCAGTGTAGCTTTGTTTGTAGTGAGTATCAGTCAATAATTTGTTCTGTTTCTTCCCTGCTTTTAGAGGTCTGCAATAGATTTCTAGAAATCTTAATTCACCAGTATATCTTCAGACAACTCTCAGATACTAACTGGAGTGTTAAGTAATGCAAAAAAATATAAATCTCATAGGCTTATTTGGTGACAGAGTCCAACTGGATGGATTTCTTACACAATTCATATAACTGAAGTATTTTTTTTAAAAAATAAGCGGTCATTTCAATAAATATGGGTTTTCAGCATGTAAGCTAGACCTTTCTAGAGAGGCACTTAAAATTTAGGGACCTCTGTTTTGGTTTTAGTTAGGAATGCAGCTGGCATATCCAGGAATGCAGTATCATTCCTGCTTTGCTACCATGTTACCAATCAAGCAAAAGAACACTTGTTTTCTGTATTTGAAGTTCATATTTTCAAATTCTCTATTAATTTCTATAAGACTTTGTTGTTACTGATCAGAGAGATATCAGGGAGAGTTAGAGAAAAGAAAGGACGCCTGACCTTCAAAGTCCTTAATGAGAGAAAACCTGAATGTCAGCAGAGCAAATCTGCCATCTCAGAGAATGAGTTCAGACTGCCATCTGGGGGATTAGGGCTGATAAATGGGACCTAATGGGATACCTTCCAGTAGTCAAAGAATTCCCTGCAAAAATCTTACACAGATAACTTTTTATTTAGTTGTTCAGTTCATGAATTTTTTGCAAAACTGGCCTCGTTCTTGAGTATTTGCAGAATTGTTTGTATGAATAGTTTTTGACCCAGAATTTTTCTTCAAACATCAATATGTTTCTCATCTGGGACTAGTTACTTGACATGGGAGTTTAGCTCAGTTTTGACTGGGTGCATTTTTTCCCCTTGGTTTCTTTTGAAAGAGGGAAGTATGCAGTTAATTAACAAAAATCATGCTGTCATAGTTAATGTGGTCATATAGGTCATATCATCTGTCTGTGATGGTCATCAGAAAAAAAGAGAACCAGACTCTACGCAATCTCTACCCAGGCATTCATAAGAAGTTGGGGATATGCTGCCCTAAAGTTTGTGTGTACAATATTGGCTTTGTGCAAAAGTTTTATGACCAATGTAACAAAACATATCTAATGTAACAGGTGGCTAAGGAGAGAATTTCCACCCACAAAGGCTTATAGGGAAATCTACACTGGAGTGCAAAGCAGCAAGGGGGCCAGAGCTGCCAAACCACAGGCAAGACAGCTTGACATGGCTGGTTTTCTGTGGTCATGATAAAAATGGAATTCCTTATCAACTATCAGCCTAAAAGGGGACTCCAGTTAAAGACCTGTAAGAGCTGAATATAGTTATTTTCTGCAGTAACTTTCACATGAATTGAACTGTACATGAAAATATTTGTGATTGCAGATCCACTCTATGTAGAGGTAAGTAGGCTGAGACAGAGTAAAAAGCAGTTCCTGTACAAATACTTTTATATAGTGCCTTTTCATATTTTTGTCTGAAATAAATATTCAGCAGTAATTAGACAGTTTTTGTACACACAGAGAGCAATCCCAATTTCATCTGTGCCAGAGAAAGTTGCACAGCCAAGCATTATGTTTTGTTTTTATCCATAGCTTAAGAACAGAAGACCTCAGCAGGACATCTCAGTGATTTTTTTGAGAACCATGAAGTTTCTCATTTACAAGCCATGCTTCCTTTCCAGCTGAGAAAAGCGGTAGTACCTGAAACCTTTGTGCAAAACTGCAATTTGTGAACTACTGTTCTTTCCTTGGCACATTCAGTTTAATATTTCACACATTCAGGAGCAGGAAAAGAGAGGAGATCACAAGTAATACTAAGAGAAGTAAATCCTAGAGATACACACAGATACACAAGGTAGTCTGTATTTGGTCTTACGTGTTTCTGCATCAATCTCTAAATTATTTCCTTTTTTTCATATGGAGGAAAAAACCCATAGAAAGAAACAACGGAGTTTCTCACCCTCAGAAGATGTTTTATGCCTAACAGTTATTCAGGTAACAAGGGACTTATCCACACATTCAGAGGAAGTTACAAATCTGTAGCGAGCTCCTGAAAAATCATGAAAGGATTTCATGGAAGGAAACAAAATATCGAAAAGTGAAATGGACAGGAAGGATTTGGAATTAGATGAAACCTCAACATTTCATTTCGTTTCATGAAATGATGGCTATTTTAGAAAGGAAAGGATTTTCCTAGTCCTCTTGGCTCTTTTATCCATGGCAGTGATTGTTCATGGCCAGAGCAGAAATGCAATTGGCACTACCTATTATTTAAAGTACTGTGGATGTGGTCAGTGTGACTGGACTTGCAAATTGGATTCATCCTTCAGGCATAATATTTCTGCTGAAGTGCTTTCTCTATTACCTTCCCACCTAACCAGAGTAATGAATCTTATCAAAATCAGAGTGCCATTTATTAAGGTGTACTTAAAGATCAGTGGACGTGTTTTTTCTCAAGTGCTAAGCAAACAGTAATTTGTCTTTCAAATCCCTAATTATAATAATGGAGAATTAATGTCAGTTAAGATATGACTCATCTGTTCACTTCAGCAGGATTTTACTAACTTTTCTTATTTTTAAATGCAACTCCAGAGAAGCAGAGAGACCAAAGTCATTCTCTGATTGTTAGAAGACATAAGGAAAGGGAACATCCATAAATGCCTCTGAGATGATGCACTGCATGCACAAAGCAAGCAGCTGTGTTACTGGATGACATGGTTAGGGGTCCAGGTCTCAGATATAACTATGAAAATGGCATGATTTGTGCCTCCTGAGAGGAATAAACAATGTGTAGATAAAGAAGGAGGACAGAGCAGCTGCTAGCTTTAAGCTCTGTGTGATTTATTTACCTTCATAGTGCCATGGGCTCGTTAGATTGGCCAGTGTCACAATCACCAAGTGTGCCAGTGGGCTAACAGTAAATCCCATTAGCATTAGCTGCTTAGTTTCTATAACTGGAACTGAAATACTGGATGACAGTCTTGCTCAGCTTCATTACTTTAGCTAGATTTCTCCTTCAGATTTGGGGAACTACACAGCATGAAAAATAAATTCTCAAAAGAAATTAGGTTGGCAAGGTAAGAGTTTTTCTTCACCCTTTCAAACTGCCTGTGCAGAGCAGCACACGTTTACCATGCAGAACGAGAGTGCAATTACAGTACTTACATAAATGGCTTTCTGAGTTGGCATTTTAAGCAAACATTTCACAAGGATCCTGCTTGAATACACCTATTATACTAATATCATACCATAAAAAAATACGAACCCCTTTTTTATGCTGCTATACTTGCATAGGTTTCAGGAAGAAAACTTTGTTTCTTATGTTTCTATTTATGTTCTCACCCTTTCAAGAGTCAATCAGAGTATTTCAATCATAAAGTGGAAGCAAATTGAGCAGCTAACACAGTCCCCTCTTCACAAGCTCATCCCAGAAATGGTATAAATTCTTTTTATACATCATCCACACGGTTCTAGGGAAGAAGATATCCTGAGTTCTGTAGCACAGGCATTAGCCGTACTGCCTTAGCCTCTACACTGCTTTTCGCAGGTTTAGGAAGATAACATGCCTTTGAACTTTAGTTTGGGGTGTTTTCTTCATTATTTTTTTTTATTTTATTTTTTTTTAACAAATGCAACTGCAATTCACCTAGTAGCAGACAGACTTTGTGTGCAGAAGCCTGAGCTACTGGGGGAGGGTATACGAAAAATCAACCCAAAAGACCCTTTGTTCCCTGGAACAGCTAGTTTTGGTTTAAAATGTTTTGTTGGGGAGAAGACTCCAAGCTGTGCATCTATGTATAGTCCTTTTATGTTCATGACGACTGACTGAAATCAGAGGAGTGCGTGTGCCAGGTGAAAGCCATGTGCAAGTTGTCACTAAAGTTGTAGCGAAACAGAAGCAGCGCACACTTCTGCAGGTACAGGAGACAGGAGGGGATGCAGCTCAGAGCAGGGGCTGGTCCTGTGTTCTCCACTTCAGGAGCAAAACCAATTTGTGATTCCTGTCTTTTGCTGTTAGAGGGCAGCAGATATCCTAAGTTAGGTCTGTGGACACCACGACCTAGTTCAGCCGGGGCTCTGTGGCATCTGCAATGGCTAAGAGAGGTTGCCAATACTCCTTCCAATCTCTGGGTCTGGCCAGCTCAGAATGTTCGAAGTTTTCATTTTGCAGGTTAATATGGTTAATATTTTCCATGTCTATCTTTCTCAGCTCAGGCTTTTGTCAGAATTTGAACAGTTTTACAACCATCATTGGGTTGGCAATTAATCTAAAATTTATCATTCTGCTAATGTCAGCAGTAGTCCTACCAAGCATGTTTTCAAATCACCTGATGTTTCTAACATTCGGAAGTGAGATTTTTAGAAAAATGTTGTGCTGAACTCTAGACCTATTTTAATTTAGGAACATCCTGAATTCACAGAATCACAGAATCATTAGGGTTGAAAGGGACTTCTGAAGATCAGCCAGTCCAACCCTCCTGTCGAGGCAGGGGGACAACCCACCTGGAGCAGGTGACACAGGAATGTGTCCAAGTGGGGTCTGAAGGTCCCCAGAGAGGGAGACTCCACAATCCCCTCAGGCAGCCTGTTCCAGTGCTCTGCCACTATCAGTGTAAGGTAGTTCTTTCTTGTGCTTTAGTTTATGGCCACTGCTCCTCATCCTGTCCCTGAGCATCACAGAATTCTATGATAAAATGCTGATAAAACTACTTAAGCTTACTGAATAGGTGCTTTTAAAGCTTGCAGCTATTCCATCAATACTGTGCTTTTACTGTCTTTAGCAGGATACCTCCATGACCTTATCCTCCTTCAGCTTTCATCATACATCTGTTACCTTATGAGTGGGGGGGGATAGCAAGGAAACAATCAAAAAATGTCCTTAAGTTTCTGGAAGCCTTTTAAATTTCAGCTCTTTCAGTGGTGGTAATTTAATAGTTAATTAAAATATTAATCAAACCTGCATATCCTGACCTAGGATCTTATGGCAGCTAAGTCCTGCAGATTCGGTTCTACAGTATAGGAAAATTATCTTCAATTTAATTTTTGTCCATTTGACTGCAGTGTAAAAAACTGTCTGTATTCTTTACTCTGATACCTGTAAAGATCATGCAAGAAGCATGGCATTTAATTGGTTCCTGTGGATTTTTAGTATAAGCAGCAGAATGGTCAGACTCAAGTCTTCTAAACAGAAACTCTCTGGGCAAGTCTAAGCTCTCCCTCTAAAGGTGGCATGCAGAAAAAAAGTGAGCAGCTGAATTGTTTTCTGACTGCTTGAACTCAACATCCCAAGCAATCTAATTAATGAATCCAAGAGTCACTGCTCTCATTCCACACCAGCATCATAGGGACAAATGTGCTTTCAAAAACTACGCAGGCAACAGCATCAAGATCTATCTGGGTTTATTTGCTATTACTTTACCTAAATAACCAAACATAAGATGCGTGGAAATGCCACTATTAAGACCATAGCCAAGGCCTGCAAGCACATTTCTCCCCATATCTCATGACTGATCCTCTACCAACCAAATTTTATGTGTGAGTTAAGAAAGATTCTACAGAAACCAAGTCATCCCAAACATGTTCCTGCCATATTCTCCATCTGTCCTGTACATCTCTGGAGAAAGCAGAACATCACTGTATAGGCCACATCACAATGCATGTATGTAAAGGGGAATGGAAGCTGTGTACAGAGCTTTAATTTTGACATTTCTGTATCCAGTTGTTTAACTTCTAAAGTGCTTGAGTTTCACATTGTTTTAAAAAGCACATCACCCTGTTGAACCTGCATTGATCCAAAACCTCACAGATTCGGATTCCTTTTCAGTAGACTTCAGAAATTCACACTGTTGTGAGGAGAAGCACGACCAAGATTGTATGAAGATAACAGAGGGCCTGGGCCACTTTGGAAGGATCTTCTCAAAGCTGGTGGGGAAGTCACAGCCCCTGTAGATTCTTCTCTGGCCACAGAAGTCCTTTGATAGCAAGGCCAGCAGCATTTCCCCTGTCTCCTAAAAAATGGAAGGCATTACTGGTATTGCAGCCAAAACCATGCATATAAAAAAACCAGATGTTTTATTCCTTTCTGGCTTCTTGTCCTCTAGAAAGTATCACTAAACAGCTTACAGTGAGATTTAAATAAGTCTGAGTTGTATTAAAAACTCAATAGATTTGTTATTGCACAGTGACTTCTTAGTGGTAAACACTCAATATAAGATAGCAGAAAAGTCAAGATCTAACTTGTTATTTTAATAAATTACTATTTTTTTTCTTCAAGGCAATGAAGATAAAAGCCTTTTTAGCAGTGCAGAGATTTAAAAGTTTGTCTCATTAAAATTTTGAAAGACATGTGTGTAAATAAATCTAATTAAGTTGACTGATGAAATAAAAAGTCTTGCTTCTGAACAGTTTCTTTAGAAATTGCAATTTTCAGCTAAAGGAGAATATTTCCCATCAGAAGGACTTTACCTACTCCCCCATTACTCATTGCTGCATTTATTTAAATAAATAAATTATACCTCTTGTGAGATATGGGGTATCTTGCTCATGAAAAAGTTATATAGAAGGAATGCTGTTGGACTACTTTTCCTCTTTTCCTTCTTTTTGTGGAAGACAAAGAGAATTCAGCAATGAACTGATAGAAAATGTTGCTTTATGCAGAACATGTTTTAGTTTGGAGAAAGCAGATGCAAATCCTTTGAAACCTGTACCCAGCAGCATTAGTTAAGCAAAGCGACTATGGTGAAAGAGTGATCCATTTTAGTACAGGTGGGTGTTTGATAACCTCATGTAGGCACTTGCAACCTGAGTCCATGGGGAGCAGTTCCAGCACCTCAGCTGATCTTGCTGTGCCCCTCAGGTTATTTCTGCTCAGGGGCTTTCACACAAAGGTATTGAGGAGAGAGTTTCTGCTGAACTGCACAGCCAGGCCAGTGTAAAAGAACTAAGATAAGGTAATGAATGTCTTCATTATTCCATATTTAGCCCTTTAAGTTCAGAAACTTACCTCATCAGATTTTGGGGGTATTTCAGTTTGTTTTATTAATGCCAACACTGCCTAGAAATTCAGCGTCGTCATTAAATATTCAATAGAAATGTGTGTGTACAAGACTATTTTGTTCATTCACCTCTTTCCTGGTGAGTCTGGTTTTGTTTCTTCCTGTGATTTTGCACTTCATGGATTGCTATTGCTTCGGAGGAATTATTTAGAAGCTTTCTGCTATAGAAATAATTAGTGAACTGCCCCAAAAAAGGAACCTTCTACAGTTACCTCGTTTTGGACTGTTCTCTTGGAAATCCTGACCAAACATATCAGCCTGATTAAATATACTAAATATAAATGTTTCCTTATAAATTAGAAAAAGAAGAAAGTCAGAGGTTTGCAGGTGTGACATCCACTCACAAAGCAAATATTTAATAAAATCCTGTCACAAGGGATGTTACTGATGTGTAGTCTGTAGAGAAGACTGTGCCTAAAAAGATTTTTCATCTGGAATGTAACTGGGGGCCTTTCTTACAGGCTCAGCATAAGTAAAGGTTAGGTTTGGGGTCGAGAGAGAGCCTGGAGACCTGCAGAGAGGCTGGAAGTGTGGGCCATGGAGAGACCTGGGCTGTAAAAGCCTTTTTCCTGGGTAATGACTAATTGCCATTACCATTGCCATGTGTGGAAGGATAATCCTCAGATTATGGTTATTTTTAGTGGTAGGATTCAGGTTTGGGTTGAGTGTAAGGTTAGAGCTGCAGTTGGAGTGGGTCTGCAAAGGGGCTGCCAAAGGAAAGCATGATCTGTAAAGGGAGCAGGCTGGCAGAAGTTTTCTTATGGGAAAAGTAATATGGGGTGAACATCAGCCTGGACAGTGGAATTGTCTGCTCTCCTGTTGAATGAAGATAATGCTCAGGCTCAGTGAATTGTAATCTAGCCATTTGTAATCTTGTCATTTCTGCAGATGGTTAAGAAGACAGCCTATTTAAACCAAGTATCATGTGGCTAAATATGCCAACATCCTGAAGACCCAGGGCCCTGTACCAACTTTATTCTAAGCAGTTAAAGGAATTTTTTATTACTACACTAAGTATCTTACTTTTTTCTTAAGCATTTCTGCCTGACCTAGTAATTAAAAAACTCATTCCTTTTTCCCAGTCTCCTATTTTTCAAGTCCTTTCCCAATCCACTTCTTATTTCCTGATGCACAGGTACTCCACCAAAGACAGTGACAGCAACAACTGAGCTGCATTTTTGGTATGCATATAGTGTTATTAAAGAAATTGGTTCATGACTGCAGAAACAGTTCTTTGCTAATAGCAGGAGTAATTTGTTTCATCTGCAAGCAGAAGGGAAAATGTCGATGCGCTGACTGGTCTGGTTTTTTGGGTTTTGTTTGTTTGGTTCATTTGTTTCACCTTTGTTTAAACTGAAAGTAAAAAAGAAAAAGAAGAAGTAAAAAAGAGAAAAATAGAAAAAATAAAGAGAGAAAGAAAGAGAAAGAGAAAGAGAGAAAGAGAAAGAGAAAGAAAGAGAAGGAGAAAGAGAAAGAGAAAGAGAAAGAGAAAGAGAAAGAGAAAGAGAAAGAGAAAGAGAAAGAGAAAGAGAAAGAGAAAGAGAAAGAGAAAGAGAAAGAGAAAGAGAAAGAGAAAGAGAAAGAGAAAGAGAAAGAGAGTTTCTTGGTACCAATTTCTCTGTAGAGTTTGAGGCTGTCCTGGAATAATTCTGTAGGAAGTTCACTGAGACCAGCTTGCATGTGGAGAATTAACAGTGCTGCTTTCTCAGAAAAAAGCTTCATCTTGCAATAAAGACACAAATACCTTTGGGTTTTCATAGTGTATAGAGCTGCACCCAGATGTGAATATCACTGCTGGTACTTGCCTCCTGTGAAAATAAAGCTTAAATCTGAATGGAGTGGATAGCAACGATTTGCTTTAATGCTTTTTAGCCAGTGGACACACAAGCAGAAAGTTTTGGAGACATGTGCAGGTGCCTGTGGGCATTTGTAGAATCCAGCAGACCTTCAGGAAGCAGAATCATACAAAACAACAGCATGGGCACTTCATTTTCTGAATGATGGGAGTTAAAGAATAATATTAAATAAAGAAAAATGTTAAGTAAATGGAAAAGGAAGAAACATCCATTGCTTTGTGACAGATTCTCCTCCAGAAGAGCCCTTAATCCATGCAATCTAAGCTGCCACACACCTGCTGTTGCAAGCATGAGGGGGCTGCAGGGATGATTCTTCCCCAGGCAAAACTTTCTGTGAGGTGTTTTAGGCTGGACTGTGCATCACAGATAGTACAGAATGAAAACCTGGAACATACAACTGCTCTTGGGGTATGCAGGAGCACCTTGGGTCAGGAGAAGGAGTGGGTCCTGGCCTGAGGTTGCTCCCTGGCCTGGCTGCTCTCTCCAGAGGTCTCCACCTACACCTCTTACCACAAAATGTGCTCAAGTAATTTCTGAAAAATGGATGCCATGAGGATAAAAGAGCAGTTCATAATGAGTTTTAGAAGGTATTTTTATTGTTTGGATACCCTGACCTAGCTGAATGAAGAAAAGTAATTTGAGCAGACAGACAAAATGCCCACTAATTAACTTCTTCCAGTGTCACTCTAGGAGCAGTCTGTAGTTAGAAATAATTAGTTGTAGGAGACCTCTCAAACTTTGCTGTTTCATTTTGTGACTACTTTGTCCTAATTGACGACAGTTTGGAGCCAAAGGAATGAACCTGTTGGCACTTTGCTGCTAGCACTGGCCTGCCAGGAAGAGCCTTCTAGGGCTGCAGATGGGAGGAGTGTGACTCAAATGTCAAATCATTACACCAGATTAAAGTGAGAGACAAGTTTTATATACCACCAGCAGAATAAAAGCCTACAGCACATAAATGTAAACCAGTAGATGAAGCACATTCCCTCAACCCAGAGAGCAGAGGCTGAACCCCTGCAAGCAAAGGGTGACAAAGGAAAACACTTTTCATATAGAGTCAGAAAAGGAACAGAGACAGCAATACTCTTTCACCTCTGTACAAGGCTGGTCCAGGTATTTATTACCCCATAATCCCTCCAGAAATCAAGGGCAGTTTTACTTATGATCCTTAGAAGTGGCAGGCTAGGCTTTTATTTTCACAAGGGGAAGATCAAAAGATGCAATGCAGGTGTACTAAGATCACATAGCTGCACTTATTCCCCTTCCCAGGGAGACTGGAGCTCCCCCAACACTACCCACTGCCAGCTCCTACAGAGGAGATTTCTTTTCTTTGTTTCTTTTGGTGGATGAACAAAAGAGAAGAAAAGAAACCCAGTGCAAATAGACTAACTTAGGGAAACCAGAAGTGTCCTGGCCAAGCAGGGAAGTAAACTTGCACCACTATTCCAACTGAGAACAGTGTCTTCCTTTGGAGTCCAGAACATGTCTTTTGAAATAACTGCACTTTTCTTATGATTTGGGGTTTTTAATTGCTCTAAATGTCTAATCCTGCATGTTCTCCACACACTCATGTAGTCCATGTCCCAGCTACCTGCAAAGACTGCAAACACATGAGTGCAACCCCTTCAACTTTGCAGATGCTTTACTGTTTCTCCTTCTTGGAAGAAAGTCCCTGTTCAAACAGCTCCTAAATGCATGAGATCTTTTTCATTTTTCTACCCTGTATATGCATTTCTCTTCATGAGGAAAGCTCCTGAGCATGATTATACTGCTTTACACTGTCTTGGTTCCAGATAAGGTCTTTATGCAAAAGGATTGGGCAGCTGCCTCAGCAGGTCCTGGGCTGACAAACACGTCTCTACTTTTTTCTAAACATTAATTTTCAGTTCACCAGTTCACTTTTTCAGTTCACCAGTTCACAATTCTCAGTGCACTTGTTCTGAACCACAAATATCACCTCTCCAGAAAAGGGGCCAGCCCTTATCCTCCTTCTTTCTTAGCATGTTTATAACTGCACTGCCCTTCACTCCTGAAGAGGAGGTAAGCCTTGGGTGTTGCTCTCTTATTACCTAAACCACATCCCCATCCCTCCCAAAAGCACAGCTTCCCTCTTCCAAAGATAATTCCCTTCTTGGCTGTAACATTCTCCACTCCTAGTTTCAAGCCCCCACCTTTCTCTCAGGTGGGTGTAATTTAGGTCTAACACCAGTTTTGTTTGATTTCTTTTGGGTTTAGGTGAGATTTTCTTTGAACTTTGAGTCTCTATTATTCAAAGTAAATTAGTAGGCAAAGCATTGCCATAAAAAACCCTCCTCCATGAAAAGTAGGTTTTGTTTCATTTTCACTACAAAGCTGACAGTAGTGTTGCCTTTCCTCTTTTTTAATTAAGTCCAGAGTCTTCGCGAACTTTATTTAATTATATTGCAACAGCATTATAGGAAGTTTTTTTTTTATAGTGACCTCTCCTGAAATGAACTTCAATATGTTTTGCAATTCTGTCTGAAATAAACAGTGCCACTTCTATCCAAATCTACTCCACACAGAGGGAAGTTCATTGTCTGCTTAATATAAGTTATATCTTGGAAACAGATTTTTCCTCAAACTGGGGAAACTCTTTAGCTCCATGGGGCCTTTCTCAGCCCTGGCAGAAGGGCCTGAAGCAGACAGCTTTGCTTCACCTCTCTTCACTTTTGGGGAAGCCCCTTCATTAACTCTCCCTTTCACTGCACTGCACAGCAAACCTCATGTCTGCTCTCTGCACTGTACCCACAGGATTCTTATTTCCACAAACTCACACCAAACCACTGTTGTACTCTCCAATTTTGCCCATCAAAATAAATCCAGAAGTCCTTCTACAGTGGTGCTCCACCATCAACCAATTCCTGCATGAAAAATCCCACAGAAGCCCTCCACCATCAACAAACTCCTACAAGAAAAATGACACAACAGAATTACCCCATCAGCAAATTTCCACTTGAAGATTTCCACAGGAATACTCCACCATCAGCAAGGTCCTACATGAGAACATTTATCTTACCACAAAGATTTCCATGAGATGCTCTCAAGATATAATTCAGTAGCACCCCAAGTACAAGAGTGCCACACTGCTCAGACTGCCAGGTGGTGCTGAGGGTCCTCTCCTACTCTCAGGGAACAGGGTTTGGAGACCTCAGTGATGAGGACAAATTAACTCTCATCTTCATTACATCACCTCAAGCAGCACCTGGTAGACCAGGGATGTGAAAACCAAATGAAAAGTGCTTTAAAACAGGCTTTTTTCCAGGCTAAGAAAATGAAGCTGGCTGCAGCCTGCCACGTCCAGCCCTGTGAGCCGTGCCAATTCTGCACCCAGTGAAGACAGGAGCTGCCCCATCCCACAGGGGGACGTCCTGCAGATGTGTGGGCTTGCCACACACCCTGGTGACTGACACTGAAAATTATTTAAGACACAGAGGGCAGCGACAGAATAATTTCTGGAGTGAGCTGCCAGTGCTCATGTGAATGTTTGACTTGTCCAGTGGATTAATAAGAGGGGGTAGGATTCAATCTCAGCTGTTAATCCTTTCAATGTCACAGGAAGCAAACATATCTATTTTCTATTAAGACTGGTTGTAAGGTTGTGTAGGTCTACCCTTTTTCGAATGATATGTAATTCCCTCTTTCCAATGTATCCTGGGACAAGTGTTGATCCCAGGAAGAGCCAGGAGGCATCTCTACCCCACAGAAAAGGTACATTTCTATTCTCAGAGGAAACATCCTCTTCCCTTAGTGCAATTGCAGGCTCAGGCAGATGATGGATATGAAGCAGCATTACAGAAATCTGTTGTCGAAGCCAATACTATGTCTTTATTGTCATTTATAAAGGCAAATGTAGCTGCTCTGTAGCACTATACAAAAAAATAATGTTTTCACTAATCCTGAGGTAAAAAGTTAAGTCTTCATTCATCAGATTTCCAGCAACAGTGAGAAGTTTTCTCTTTAAAAACATATTCAAAGCATTCAGAGGTATTTCTGTCGATGATTGACTACTGAATAACGTCGCTTTCTCTAACATTTTTGCAAATAAAATAATTACTTTTTTTCTTCACTTAGGTTATCTATCACTATTACATTTTAATTTATAGCTTTAGCATTTTTTTTCTGAGCATGAATTCATTTAGTTATCCTGTATAAGTTAATAAAGCCACAGTCTGCTCTCTTAGACCAAAGCAGTTCATTGTTTTTGTCCATGCTGAATTTTGATAATTTTTCCTTATTTTTCCATGCACATCAATGTATTCCATTGCTGTAGTTCATGGTACTTTATTACCGACAGATTGAAATTCCATTTGACAAATACCAAAACTAAACAACCCACCCATCAACTTATACATTAAGTCAATTTACTGATGTGCATCAAGTTTGACATACTACCTATGATTCACTGAGCTGCGGTTAGAAGGACAAACCTGCTATTTATTCTGTAATCCCTTCAGCAGGAGATCAGACATCTGTTTGTTAAGCAATTTTTTACAGAAGCATGGAGAAGCCTTCCTGGCACCCACGTGGTTAAAATATATTCCCAACTAAATTTCCATTTTTCTGGTAAAGTAATTTATCCACTTGCTCTGTGACTTAAAATTCCTTGCAGTGGTCACTGACTACAAATCACGCGTCACACGTGTCTTATTTCAGAGCTCTGTTTTGCCTGATTTATTGTAACAGACAAGGAAGGAATTACTGTAGCTATGGGCTTGAATAAAGTACAGCCTTGTCTCACTTAAATAGCTAGTAAACTGAGAGCTAAACTAAATATCAACTATATCTGACGTTCAATAGCTATTAATTTTTTTTTGTAAAAAAAAATTAAAAGCTGAGTACATTTACCTTTGGTCAACAATTGATCTTACAGTAAAACTTTACCCTAGAACTACGTTATCAAACCTTCAGGTAGCTCTTTAGGTACCTAACCGGTATCAACCAGCGCCATGACAGAAACAGAAGAGAGTCACAGTGAGTTCTTAAGCGAGCTCCCTGATCTCCATGTCCATGGGCTCTGGGGACAGCATCCTCTGCACCTCTGAATGAGGTCTGAGAGGGGAGAAGGACACTGTCAGAAGTGGCTGACTATAAGCAGTTTTAGTACCCTTGGAAATCGCATTCCTGGTTTTCGGAGGAAGAGCTCACCAAGGAGTGCAGCAACTGACAGCAGGGCTATGACCAGCTGCAGGGACAGTCCCTGTGGTCAGGGGTTATGGGGAGCAGGAAGCTATTGTAAGAAAAACTTGATCTCCATCATTTTAATTCAAGGCATGATCATGACATTCTGATTAATCAGTAGTTACAGAACTGAAGAATATACTATATCCTTTTGCCTTGGTGATTTATATGCTTTGGGGATTTTTTTTTTTGGTTGGTTGTATTCTTCTTGTTGTTCTTGTTGGTTTGGGTTTTTTCGTTCTTTGGGGGGGTTTCATTGGTTGCTGGGCTTTTTTGTTTGTTTTCCACTTAACATTTCACAAAAATGAATTGCATGAGCTTTAAAATGTAAAGCTTAAGCTTCAAAAAATACATGGGTACTTATTAAAAAAATACTTAGACACATGTCCTTATGCAATAGCATATTTGCAGCAGAGCTATGGCCACTACTAAAAAATTCTGGCCAGATCTTCAAGAAGTTTTATGTCTGTGGAGCTACACCCATATACATTGCTTTTGGGTGAAGACCAAAGAATCAAATAACTTCTGAAATTAATCTGGTAATGATGCCACAACCGTATTAAAAATAAACAAATAGTTCCCCTGCCAGATGCTGTTTAATGTTGGAATGCTTTATCAGTCTCAGCAGAGGCCAAATAATGAGTGAACTAAAACCTTATTCCTAAGTACAGGCTTGTAAATTCTGGGCTAAGAAGCACTCGAAGAGACAGAGAAACTTCAGCGTGCAAGAAATGATAAGATGAGCTTCCAGAGTTTCCTCTCTGCTGGAAAAAATCTTATTTGTGAACCAAGCACCTCACAATAGAATTTAATTCACACACAGATGTGGAGAACACGAGGCAATTCAGCTGGGTTGTTCTGTTGTTTGAGCAAAGACAAAGAAGTGTCAGTCCAGAAAACTGAAGACTTCCTGGAAATTACTCTTTCAATTTTTTGGTCCAATTTAACTCAGGGCTGAAGCTATGAAGCTATATGGGAGTGTTTTATAAACTTACCAGAGAGCATGATGTGGGTTTCTACACACAATTATGCAGAACATCTTGCATAGCGCTCTACAAAGAATGACTTAGATCCTGGTCATGCACCAGCTATGTAAGCAAATGTGGCAGCAGCTCTATTTCAGCAGTAGCTGGCACCAAGTTCATCTTAGCTTATGAAGAAAGGAGCATTGGCCAGGCCATGAGAAGGGGAATTATTCCCCAGGATGTTTCTGGTCACAGAATCACGGAATAGTTTGGGTTGAATGGGAACCTTTAAAAGTCATCCTGAAATGAGCAGGGACATATTCAAACAGAACAGGTTGCCCAGAGCCCTGTCCAGCCTGGCCTTGAATGTGCCCAGGGCATCTACCACCTCTCTGGGCAACTTGTTCCAATGGTTTAGCACTCTCATTATAAAAAAAATTTCTTCCTTATAGGTAATCTTAATCCCCCCTCCCTTCAATTTAAAACTACTGTTACCTCCTGTGCTGTCAAAACAAGCCCCACTAAAAGTTTTTCCCCAGCTTTCTTGCAGCCTCCCTTAGGTACTGGAAGGTGCTCCAAGGTCTTCCTGGGGCCTTCTCTTCACCAGGATGAACAACCCCAACTCTCTTGGTCTGTCCTCATAGGAGAGGTGCTCCAGCCCGCTGTGCATTTTTGTAGCTTCCTCTGGAACCACTTCAACAGGTCCATGTCCTAAGCTCTTTTTGTCAGTGAAGTTGTGTCTGTACTTTTGTTTTATAATGATCAGTCTCTTCAGGTGTGAAAGGCAAAAGTTGTAAAGTTTCCGCAGTAGAAAAGACCACTTGGTCGAATTAATGGTAGTGCCACAAGATGGTGCTGGACATTTCATTGACACAGGTCCTTGGAGCTTTTCATTTATTGCCTTTGTATGTTCCCTGACTAAACCTTTCCCCAGCTGGAAGTTTACTCTGAAAATCAGCACTGGCTGACTGCATGGGGATACACAAACAGGCTGGCATCTCACACATGCTGGATAATGGGGTTTCCTGTTTTATACTTTCCTGGAAACATCATTGGTGTTGCTTTGCAGTTGTGCATCCCAAGATGCTTTCATGGCAGGACAACAAAGCTTTTATCCTTCTATGGAACAGCCTTCCAGATTAATAGTGTTTTCCAAAACCCCCCTTTGGTCACAGCAGCCCAGGATGGTGACCTGACAGTACAGTGCAATTTTCATGGCAATTATTATGGGTTTTTTTTTTGTTTTGAAAAAGGAAATTTATACAGGCAGGAGCTATATAATTTAATACTATTTTATAAAAACTCTAGAATTAAGGCATCTTGGAAAAAAGATTACCTGACTGTTACGGGTTACAATGCACTCATGAATGGAGCAATATGGTCATTATTTTTTCCACTAATGCTTTTCTAAAATGAAATCTTTGGCATTGGAAAGTTTAATAAACCATTTCTGACATTTCTAATCCATGACTGACAATGCTGCTAATATTTCCTAAACAAATGTTTAAGAAAAAGAGAGAATATTAAAACTTTAAGGTCAGATTCTCAG
Organism: Cinclus cinclus; assembly: GCF_963662255.1. Taxonomy (NCBI): domain Eukaryota; kingdom Metazoa; phylum Chordata; class Aves; order Passeriformes; family Cinclidae; genus Cinclus; species Cinclus cinclus. The sequence goes on from NC_085048.1 coordinate 93,825,153, forward strand.
TGAGATTAATGGGCCTGCAGAGATTTAACATGACTGCACATTACTCCCTGAAGTACAAAAACCATTTAATTCATAGTCTTATGAACTTGATGGTGTTTGGATTTGTATTCTGAAAAAACACTCTGTATTTTATAATAGAAATAATCCAGATCTGGAGTCCTAAAGTCCAGAGTGTTTATGTTCCTATCTGAGCTTGAGGAGCACAGCCTATCTTTAATGTGTGGTGCCTCTGTGCTCCACAGAATTTTCAGACACCTTTCCCACAGTCAATACCTCCTACAATCTCTACGTCCAGCTTCTCTTCTGATTTTATAACCAGTTGACCCAGGACAACACAGCAGACACAGAGTTTTAGTATCCAGCATCTCCCCTTGTTTTTGTTTTTGGTTTTTTGACTTTGGTTTTTTGATTTTTTTTCCTTTGTTTTTTTTTATTTTTTTCTTTAATGGTGTAGATGAGTGGTTTCAGTGGCAAAAAGAGTAAGTGATCCAATTCCACTTTGGAATATGGTACCCATCTCTTCCCCTACTGCAGTTTCACACCTCTTCACTGTCATAGGGCTTTTCCCCAAACTCCATGTCATCCACTAAGGTGCATGATGGAAGCAGAAAGTTTTGTTTCTGGTCAGCAGCGCTCCCAGGATAGTGGTAATGGTGTTACAGAGTGAAGATTAAAACCCAGTGATCAGTATTCAATGCAAATATCGACTGTATTTTCTATATGCAAAGTTAAAATGGCTTGTGTTTAGGAATAAAATTGTATATGACAGCCTCAAAACGTTTTATCAAGATAGGAACACATTATTTTCTCAGACTGAAAGGTGGAAAAATTAGGACTAGAAAATTCAAGAAAATCCTAAAAAAATTGAACTGGGTCCAGTGTCATACTTAAATTCCTGGATTTCTAATTATCTGTCCATTCCTTTCACAATTTGTACACACTTCATAGTGTCAAATTAGAATTAGTTCATGTTTAACATGCCATTTTAAACAACCCAGTCAATAGAAAAATCAGCAGCTCCCAAACTAGTACTTCCAGATCTCTTTTCAAATACAACCATTGAGATATTTTGCCATAGCTACTTATCACTAATTTATGACTACTTAGTAATTTTTCACTAATTAATGCAACATTTTTTTGTTGTTGTTTTAAAAGATCTATTCCATAAAAGCAGTATCAGTTAGACCTACTGCAACCAGAAAAACTGGTAAGAATACAAATGTTCCTAAAATGGCATTATGGCAAATAAATAGTATCTTTTCCCAGGCATTCTGTTGTGCATGTGTTGCAGGATGTGAGGTTGGTTTTCCTCCCTTTTCCCCTCAGTGTGGATGGCAGAAAGCATTACTTGGTTTCCTCTTGTTATTCTAAAAGACGATGGAAACATGGTAGATTGCTACATAAATAAAACTAAATTTCTAATCTTAAAAATTATGTGTTTTCCTAAGCACATTCAAGTATGGAACATTACTTGGATTGTAACAGATTCTTAATGGGAGTGAGAAACTTGCTGTTTGCATAATGTCTTCTGCACCAACTGTTTGGCTTCTGGAAAATGTGGTGGAATATTCATACTCCCCACCCTCTGTGAATGACATACTTATTGTTGCCTCCTGACTAGTGTAAATTACAGAATAAAATCTGCATTAAAAGTCATTCACAGTGCTCTCACACTGTCTATTGCTGCTGGAATATCTGCTTGGTTTAGGATTTCTTGGCTCTACAGGAGCCTAAGGTGGCCTCAATGAAAATTAAACTCTTGGCCTGATGCTTTGGTCATCTCACCAGTCTCTCCACCATGTCATCCTTCCAATTATCTAACCAAAGCCATTGGGAGGGGAAAACCTAAGATTTAGCATGCTAATGAATTTATCATGACACTTGTTACAAAGCTGTTGTTACAATACTTCCTAAATAGACCTGGCTATAAGCTATGAAATAATCAGGAATTAATGCTGACACTTCCTGCCTCATCCTTGTAATGTTTAGAAATATGGAGAAGCCATGTCTCCTTGTGATTTCCATGGGAATGACCAAGCCAGTCACCATCCTGCCTTCCCAGGTCCATGGCATCAGGTAAAGGAGTTCTAAGAGATGCAAAAGAAATTCCATGTTTTGGGCTGAATTTCCTGTTGTACTCAAACATGCAAATTGTTTATACCTAAGCAAAACAGTTAAAAACCTTGTACATATGGGTGAGATGTAGAGTCACTTTCTACCACCACACTTGTTGCTTGGCTTGCTCCTTCCTTGGCTGGTTGTCCTTGTGCAATTATTTGTGTCCCTGTGAGTTTGCTCACGGACCATTAAGTACCATAATGTACCATTCTCAGGGAGCACACTCTGTGAAAAAGCATGCTGAGAATGAGGTTTGGGTCTATAAGGGAACATTCACAGAACTTTGGGGAGGGTTTATTAGACCCTGTTCCTTGTTATGTGCAACTATCACTGAGGTTGTATAAATTCTGGTGTGTGTGTGCTGAAGGAGTAAGGGTAGTACTTCATGCTACTGGAGATATTGTTGTTACACCAGATAATGTGCACCATCACAGTACTGACTTAAAACTTGTCTTAGCTGGCTGAGTGTAATATATGACTTGGAGCAGTCATTGAAAACTCCTTGTGAATACTGTGGCAAAGTCTAATGCACATAAAGGAAGATCAAAGTAAACTTTGAAGTAGGAATGGAGCCTGACATAGCTTAGCAAGACATACTGTACTTAGGCATAACTTAACAAACTGGAAATATTTCATTTTCAATTTCCTGCCCGAGACATCAGCCTTACTTTGTTTTTTTAATTATTATTTTTATTGTCCACTTTGGTTCTTACTGCCATTAAGTACAAGCTGTGCTGGCAACTTCTTTTACAAGTTTTCCATAAGCATATGGACTATATTTTCTTTTTGTAAACACTGTTGATAGTGCTTTATCATACAGCAGAACGGTGCAGTTTACCAACTCCTCTACACGTGGAGAATGCTGTCATTACCCCCACCAAACCAGGGTGAAGCAAACAGCTGAATAAGGGCCCAAGAGAGGATGGTGGGATGTAAATGAATCAGCACAACTCACCTCCTTTCATCCATCCCTATTTCCATCTTTGTGTAGCACCTCACTTGCAAGCTTTAGCGCTGCAAGCAGCTCTGCCAAGTCCCATTCTGCAGATCTATCAGATATTCTCAGAATTGGTTTATCTCATGTTTCCAGACATACATGTCAACTCAGACTCTTGAGGGAAGAAACACATTTGAGTCTGACCCACACAGGTCTTCATAATTCTCGATCTCCAGTGCTGCAGTCTCCACGAGGGCATGGGGACAATCCTTCTGCCACTATGGCTATTCAATGCCCATGGATTGGGCTTTTTTCCTGCCTTTCAATCCACACGGGAAGGTGAATAAGCTTCAACTGCAAGTGCCTACCACCCTTACACATGGTCCCACACCCGAAGGCACATTCCAGGCGAAGTGACTTCTCACTAGCCCGTGCAGTGCAGCCTCTTGACCACTGGGCTATAGCAATGAGCTGGAGCGAAGGCAGAGTCACTCGGGGAGAGATACTGCTGGAGACAATTCTGAGCAGGCAACTCCAAATACTGGCCTGGTTTTCTCCAGGACTCTCCTGTATCACGTTCGACAGGGTAGTGGGCACCTTTTATTGCTGCATGATACACAAAATACAAGGCACTCTGATTTATTATCAAGCTGTTAAAAATGACTTCTGATAATATTCTCCTTTGCACAGAGAGTGCTGGCTCCACTCCTCCTCTTGGCAGTGTGAAGGCGGCAGTGATGTCCTGCTCTGTCCACTCCTGGAGTCCTTGAAGGATGTGATGGGGGGAGTGCTATGGCTGCACAGGACTGAACAAGATGATAAAGAGCAGTCTGACAGCCACTTGCATCCAGCTCTCCTGGCTGCCCTGCCAACGGAAAGCAGAAGCCACAAGGTAACAAAAAGCTCCTTTACATTCCCAATATCTCACTCAGCTGCAGCCGGCAAAACACCTGGAAACTGACACCCCATTTTGAGCAGTTCCTGAGCATAACATGAGCACAAAAAAAAGCTCTGGGTCTAAGTGACTCCCAGTAGATGAGCTATAGCACACACACTGACATTTCCAAACAGGCCTAGTCCCTTGTGGAGATTAAAGTAAATCCCACAGTAGTTCATTCTAGCTATAATCCTAAATAACAACAAATCTGGATCTGCTGTATAATATTAAATAACTCCTCCCTTACTTTTTGTTTTCCCTGTGTCTAAGAACATCATAAGCTTTGACAGTCAAGTGCTCAGAAATAAGGAAATACTATAATGCCAGCTGTTCTGTTCATACAAAAGAGTGGCCAGCCCCTAACATACTGTACCACTAGCTGGATTAATTGTATTATATGCTCTCTTCTAGAGAGAGAAACTACACCCAGCTGAGCAATCTCAGGGCCAGCACTCAAAACGCTGATTGCTGGGTCAGTGCTTTCATTATTAGGGGTTCATGGTGGAAACACAAACCACAAGAGCAGAGAGCTCTTGTGGTTTGTACAGCTCAGCAGAACACACAGACTGTTCAGTTGGAATGTGTTTTATTAATGCTGAGCATCCCCTTCACGCACAGATAGCTTTGACATAGTTGGCACTTAAGTAACAATAAAGCCCCTGTAATCTAGTGGGTTTTTTTGTTTTTTGTTTTTTTAAAGTGTTTTTCAAAGGCATCTCCCTTTGCAATGTGAGGTGTTTCTGTATCATCTCTCTGCCTTAAGGGATGTGGTCTGATTAGTGTATCACCCACTCGTAGGAAGCCAGGCTCTGGGGATGCAGCTGTGTTGCCAGAAAGTCTGCACACAATAGACAGATCTTTTGTGCAATGCCAGTAAGTTGTGGCTGTGACTCTGTCCCCAAGGGGTCCTGGAAGGTTTTGAACCATAGGTGTAACTCTGGGCTGCCAGAAAGCATGTGGTTGTGGATGTCTTTGTCTATAGGGATGAAAAGTTGTGGGCTGCTGATATATCAGTACGTGTTATGATAAAGCCTCTGCACAGGAGGTGTATCCCTCTCTTCTGCTAGAGGTCTTCAGGCAATTCCAGTACTGCTTGTCTCCACAGCATCTGGGACATTCACTGCTCTATTTGCCCTGGCATATCCACATGGTAATAAAGTTGTAGGAGTGATAATCCATTTGTGCCAAATTACTCACTGTATCAGCATATGCACCATCCCTCTGAGGAGCTCAGGATGATTTGAGATTCCTAATTAGGCTTCCTACACTGGAGACAATTAAGGATAATTATGCCCATCTTACAGACGTTGTTGCCATGTTCCCTGGAAGGCCTGTGTGCTGCCTGCCAGGAGTGCATGTAAAATCCACTGTACCCATTCTGGGCACCCAATTTGCTCTTCACCACGACACTGAAATTGATAGCCACCAAAACTAGCACTCTGCACAAGGAACAAACCTTGAGGCTCAGGGCAAAGGGAGCCTAGCTGGCCTGTATACAGCGAACAGAGAAAATACCTCTTGCATTCATTTTCCTGCCTTCAGGAACAGCAACTTTTGCCTCAAGGCCAAACCCCAAGTGACTGCCCAGACTCTTGCAGAGCCCGGGCAGCCTCAAGGCTCCTAAATATCAACTTCAGCATGACTTTGTAGCACAGTATAGGACTCTGTACTTAGGCATATCCCCAAAGGAAATAATTATCCAGCAGGATACAGTGTGCAAACATATAGCAATGTTCTCATCTGAATCTTTGTATCCGTGCCTGCTGTGTACTTCCCCTTGAACAGTTAATCATCTATAGGGATGATCTAGACAACACTTTCCCTTTCTTTCCCAAGCTAAAAATAAAAAAGCGTGATAAGATTCTGAATCCAGACTGATGTATAACAGACTAAAATTTTCAGAAGAATTTGAGGATTCTACTTATTGTTCAGTCACTACAGTTCTACTGTATTTTATCCTCAGCATGAGAAGAAATACTGATTGTCACATTCAGTAGTAACACAAAGCTGACTATATTTTTCTCTGAATATTCTAGCAGTAGTTCTATAGAAATGTGCTTAGTCAGGAAAGGCATCTGATCATATATCCAGATGAAAACATAGGCCTCAAATACCCATCTGGACTCAGGAATAGACTCAACACCTCAGGCTCATCACTAATGGAAAGAATGACACACACAGGCATGACTTCATGGTCTTAAGGCCTTGAAAATGTACATCCAAAATGTATACTGTAGCAATATACATTCTATCACTCTTGGAAGCTGATGAAAAAGAAAAAGCCAAATGATTGGAGCAGTGTAGACTATCTGCAGGGGAAAAATGCTTTTTGCCAGTAAGTCAGGGATATTACCTTTGGCTCATGAATCTGCATTAATTTTTGGCCATACATTCAAACTTGACTCATGCAGACCCTACAAAAATGCAAGAGAGGTAGAAGATGTCACTTGCTTCCTTAGCTTCAAACCCCACATTTAAAAAACTACATTGAACAGTATACACAGCAGGGGTTTCTACCTGGTTTTGTTCCCTTGTAATAAATATAGAAAAATGGCCCTGGAATTGTGTGAATATGGCAAGAAATTTTAGCATAAATATTCCCTAGTTCGAATGTTTAACTGAACATGCTCCAGGCACAGCTGCTGAGCATGCACCTGCACTAAGCAAGCTGGAGAAGCCCAGGAGGTGAGTTGTGATGGAAAAGTGAGCAATGGCTTTTGTACTACTCATGGCTGAGCATGGGCTCTCCTCTATTTCCACCACCAAAGGTTCAGATGAAATCTTTTATCCCACTGCTTTTCTTTGCTTTGAATGTGTTTCTACACATTTTGCATTTCCACTCAGTAAGGACTCCAGTAAAATAATTTACTAGTGATGGTGCGTGATAATAACAGTATTGTAAGGATTTGTCAAAGGTTTGTTTTTGAAGCTGTTTCCGTGAGGATTTACATTGTAAAGGTATTTCCAAGAGCTGCCTTCCTCCTGGCAGAAAGCAGAGCAGCACCTCGTGACCTGTATGTGAAGGAGCTTGAGATGGGAGATGCAAACATCCCAGTGAGCTGTGGATACCCCTTATCTCGCACAGACACTTGTTCAGCCCCGTGGAGGGGATCCTCAGCTCCACCTTCAGCTACTCCAACAAACATGGCTATTTCCACCTCCCTGGCTCTATTTGGGAAAGCTGGCAGCAGTCCCAAACCTATCCTAGCTCTCTCCTGAGGCTGCTGGGGGTGACCTGCTGGTTGGGCTGACAGCCAGGATAAGTGGTAAGTGCCAGATTGCAATGCTTTTCCCTCAGGCAGCATCCAGTCACCTCACAGTAAAATGGTTGAGAAGCTTGGGGCTGGGCTGGAGGTGCTTGGGACTTTTTAGGGTTTTGGGGTTTTTTTAATTCATAAAATAGGCTAGAATCTCTAAAAAAGGAATAAGGACACATTATCAGGCAGGAGAATCTGCAGCTTGTCTGGTATACCCAGGAAAAGCATATTCCAGGCCACCCAAGGGATGTGGTAAGGAATAATGTGGGGACAGGATGGGGGAGGAAATAGCTTGAGGATCCTGTGTATCTTTCAGGCAGGGAACATCACCAGGTGATGGCCAGGGAATCTTGGACTTGCTCCTGCTTCCCAGACCCACTGCACCATTTGCTCCAGCAGTTTCCAAACACTGCCAGTGCCACATTGGTTTACAGCTGCCTTGGTGGTATGTGAATCCCTCTCTTAAGGATATTTGCAATCAGCTACAATGTGATGTGCTACCAATACTTTTGCTTTCAGCAATTCCTCCAGGAGTGGGGAAATGGTAAATTTTCAGTGATCTCTATTATGGCAACACCTGAAGAGAAATTCACAGAAGAAAAACTAGGTCTTTTCTGTGCTGATCACTTGCTTCCTGCCAGATTTCAAAGCAGCCAGGCTTTTATTCTCAGCATGAAAACAATTACCGAAAGAATGAGGGTGAAACAATTAGGAACATGAAACAATTAATAAAGGTGTCAGAACCTCTCAAAAGAGGTGGCAGGAACCTTTCACTACGTGAAGTGCCAGTGAAAGGCATCACAGTGCATTGTCTAGCTCTATAAACTGGCAGGTGAATTTAGTCCATGTGGATTAAACAGACTTACAGAAGGTGATAAAGGAAATTCAACCCTGGATAAACAAAATAAAGATGCAAGTCTCTCAAAATCAAGCTCCCTTTTGTGAGAAAAATCACCTATCACAACAGTAATCTCAGTCTTCCCCTCTTCCCCCGTCCCAGGGAGGTGTCTGTGGCAAGACCTGGGGAGCTGCTCTGTTTCTGTCACACCCTCTTGCCTACAGATAAAGCTCACGGGAGCTGACAGCGCATCAGAATTTTATTCGTAATTTTCCATTGCATCACACCAGGCAACTACAAACACAGTACCCAATGTTAGCTGAGCTGGTGTGACATGGGTTTTGTTCTAACTCAAAAGTGTGTCTAAACCCGTTCCATCAACACTTTTTGTGGGGTATGAGATATGCAGTGATTAATGGAGAGACAATTCACCAAGAAGGGCCATTCCACACCCTCATCCACGTATTACCAATTCCCACCTATAGAAAACATGCCTGGGCAGCGCTCCACTGTATTTGCTAGGTGAGATGTTTTCTCAGGGAAATAATGAGATTATTCATCCAGAGATTAGGGAGCTTGATTTAACCTTTCCTTTGAAGGAGCAGACTCCTTAATGACACAGGACTCTCCTGACAATACCACACAGCTGTATTTTCCATGTTGGACTTAGACCAGACTCGGGTGCATGGGTTGTGCTAACTGTGTCATAACTCCTAAGAACTGTGTAAATTGTAGTCCTGGGCCCTTTTTAAAATTTGGTTTTTTTTCCTTAAACTGAATAATTAGGAATAATCATTGCTGCAAATGCCTCTTACTAGGGAATAAGCCATATGCTGTGGAAATCCTTCAGTATTACAGTTGTTTTTTATTGGCTTGTTTGTTGCACTCTTTAAGTTTTACCAAAGTAGTTCAAGCATTTTCATATGGAAAAACGTTTTAGGATTTGATGGCTAGTTCACTGAAGCTGCTATCACATGTTTATAAATTCTGCTTTAGACATTTGTAAACATTTATTTCCTGGATGCCATCAGTTATCTCAGCCCAAACTCTAGCAGGGAGATATTTTTATGGAGAGAATGTAGCTATTTTCACTATATGTGTTTATTCTGACAATTCTCCATGTGCCCTTGCCCAACTCCTCACTTGGGGGCACCTTCACAAGCAGTTCTCTGCAAGTAGTTGAAGTCCAAGCATAAAAAACAGGGCAATATGCTTTCAGTTGGAATTTTACAGAAACAAGCACATATTTGTTAATTTTCTCCTCCTTAATTGTCTACAATTTGTAATTTTGTTCAGGTTTTTTTTTTGTTTGTTTGTTTGGTTGTTTTTTTTTAGGATAGTTACTGGAGAACAGCAAACAAATAAACTGTAGCGTGGTTTAAAGCAGATTGACTGCCAACTAGATTTTTTTTAAAAGGCTGTAATAAATCAGTGAGTCATCTGACATACACAGGAAAAATGTGGGATGTGCAGTAGGAAAGGAAAGTATAGAATGGAAAGGGTTGCTGTGGCATGCCCTGCTCTCCTGTCGTGCCTGTGTTACTGACTGCTGGAGATTGGATCTTAACCAGCATGGCTGTTCCTTATCAGAAAGAACCTGCCTGACAAGCACTTCACAGGAGCAAGGGCAAGAGTTGAGTACATACCTTGCGTCGAGGGAATTGCCAGAAAGAAAAGGTCAAGAAAGAAAAAAAAAAACATTCAAATTACCTCTGGATATTTTTAAGCATGGGATAGGTTCATGGAGAGCAGAAAACCTTTCAGAAAGCCAAGTGAAAGTCATTAGTGCCTGGAACTATGGGGAAATTGTAGGGCAGGAAGAAAAAATGTATTCTGTATTAATTACACTGTAGACTTTTTCCCTTGGGTTCTTTGCCAGTTGTAGTATTAATGCTCTGTAGTTAATTAGCTCTTTCTTCCTTCAAAATTATTTTAAGATATTAATTAATATAGTATTGTAAACCAATTAATCCTGCCAATTGGCTTGAGGTACTGCACAAATGGTTAAAAACAAACAGCAACTAAGACAGAGACATTTTTAATCAAAGTTTTTTTAAACTTGAAATAGGCTGCTCAGCCCTATAACACAGAGAATCCAGGATCCCTGTCTGTTGGAAATTTTAGACAGACACACTAAAGGTCATATAGAAATCCAGGTCCAATTCTGAGATACCATCCCAGATAAAACCATAAGTCCTGACCCAAGAAAACTTTTCAACTCACACTTAACTCTAAAGATGTGAACAGTCTAAAAGAAATTTTAAAATTTTCAAAGGATTAAGTGGTGCATTAACACCCCAATGGAGCTCGTCCTCATTGTCAAGATTCACTTGAAGGAGAATTTCAGAGAGAGGGGTGCGGAGCTACAGCATGAAGACCACTTACAGAAGCAGATGCCAAAATACTTTGAAATTTTTGAAGCCAAGCTGCAGAGGTCATTATAAATGTCTTTAGGGAAGATGTGAGAGACAGTAAAGAAGGAGGAAAGGTTGCTTTTGAGACAAGCAGTAATTTAATGTCTTTTAAAGGGTCATCGGTGAAATACAGTGAGTATTGAGGTTGAGTTTAGACAGCACTTGTAACGGGCTATACTCATGGTATAACACATTGGCACCTCTCTTGAGCTGCTATTTTATTCTCCAGCATTCCAAGTTTCTTCAAAAGAAATAGAGAAGGGCAGGGGGGAAAGTGGATATAAATAAAAATGCATAGAGGCAGGGTGGAGAGCACAAAGCTTGGAACTCAGCCATGTAGAGGTCAGAGGATTAAATCATCATGAATGTGAACGTTTTAACTGCTGGGTTTGCTTGTGTAGTGGCTGGATGTAGGGACTGGACACACCCTGCAATCACACCCCTGGCTGACTGGGAACAAAAGGTCTCCAGTAGCTTTTGACCAGGTGCACAGAGTGGCAAAGCTCTCCTTTTTATAACAAAATCCAGGAGTGAGGGGTATCTGTGGCCGTGGCATCAGCACATTTTCATCGTACAAAAGAGGTGGCGCAGGGTCACAGATCTATCCTCTCACTTCAATTTGCTGTCTCATAGAAATGTGCTTTGGGGGTGTTTCCTTCCTGTAAAGATGCGACCATTCCTTCAGCACCTACCAAAGTTCCCAGATGTATTTGATATATGATGCAAAAGCATGATTCTTCCCTTCTAGGCCTTCCTTCCTCCCAGGTGAGGATAAACCAGGGAAAATTGTGCAAGTTACTTGGACAGGTCGGTTCTAGGTGGAATTTTATTTGGAAGAAAAGCATGATTCTCACAGAATACCAGCAGCATTATTTCTTGTATTATTAGACAATAAACTATAATGCATTGCATCCCAGCTTTAACAGAGAAGTTTCATAGAGTCATATCATAAACAGGGACACTTTATCATCTTGTTCCACGTAATCATCTTGTTCCATATAATTATTTAGCTTTCGCTTCTTGGATGAAGCAATCCTTGAAAATCTGTTCGTATTTAATTAGGCACATTCCCTACTGATTGCCAAAGGCATCTCCTGTGCAGGTGTAGTCTTGAAGCTGTAAATTCATTTTCAGGAGCAACTCCGGGAAGGAGATGCTCAGGGTGGAATCTGCAGCAAAAACCTTCTTCAGCATTGGTCTTACCATGTTAGAAAAGAAGACGACCTGCTGTGGGGCTCTCTCCTGAGCAAGGAACTAACCAAGCAATGAGACCTGGTCAGGGGAAGGTTTTCTTATTATTCTTTTGTGCTCAGTGCTTGCAAACCTAGCTTCCTTGAAGTTACCTGGAGTTTAGATGTACTCAGAATAATCCAAAAGTAGGTCCTAATGAACTAATCCAAAGGCAGAACATTGAATGAATAATGGCCTGGGGATGGGCTTTGTGTTCCCACTGACTGAGGGATAAGTCCTATGATTGCACATGTACATTCATACCCTGCCCTCAGTCTGTGATGATCATCTCCACGTGATCCCGAGCTTTAATGCCAATGAAAAGGATGTGCACTAAAGCTGAGAGCAGCATAGGGCCACTCCCAGCATTTCAGTCTGCTTCATGACTGGCTGGGGATTTCTCTTTAGGCAAAGAGTAATGGCAGCTCTGATGGTTGTCGAAAGAAGAGGCTGAGAAAATGAATTAAGGGGCAGAAAAACATGGGGCTTCAGTATATTCCACAGCAAACCAGCAATCAGTGTCTGAGCAGCTCTGTCACACTGTAGGGCACAACCAAAACAGGGTGACTGTGCCATAGCGTCGTGACTAACAACAGCAAAGAACAAAAGTTTCTATCCTTCCCTCATTTGCAAACCACAACTGTGTCAACCTGCCTGGGACACAAAGATTGTACAGGCTTAGAACATCTCCATTAGAAAGCAAAAAACAACCATGTACTTTATTCTACCAACCTTGGGGATCCAGCAGCCTCCAGCATTCAGTGAAAAGAGGGACTGGAGAGAAAAAAGGAATAGAGATACTCTATTGAGGCTGGACCCCCCTGAAGAGGTCCTGGTGGCAATGGTAGTATCCCCACATGGAGCACCATTTTGAAGAATTTCCCATTTCTTGACCCAATACAACTGGACATACTCTGGAGCACCCATACCTTCATTTTAGGAAGAGGAAAGTTCAGTGTTTAACTCCCCTGCTGGATCTTGAGATGATGTCTGACTTACAGAAAGTAATAACCATCTGCTGGGAAATAGAAATAATTTTAAAAAAGGAAAGCTGGGACTTTCAAAAGAGTGAATGGGGTGTTTGTCTCTGACCAGAGACTTCAGAGAAACAAACAAAAAAATGTCCCCTTTTTAACTGATCAGTTTATCTGTTAAGTTTTTAAAAACAGATCTCTTTAGTCTTGTCTCAGACTTTCACACGAAGCTTTGGAAATCAGTTTCTGGCTTCTCTCTCTGGGTGCAGCTTCTACAGGAGCATGAATTTCCCCTGACACTGGCCCATCCTTTTCCCTTTACAGAGTTACACAATGTGCTTTGGGTAGTGGCAAATTCAGCTCTAACCCTTTCATCTCCAGAAACGGCTGATTTTCTTTAGGTGCTGTAAGAAGAGACTTTGGGGATCCTCTGGAAGGGACAGACTGGTAAGTCCAATTCTGCACTGTGCTCACAGTTAGAAAAAATAGCCTGAGGTAAAGGGAATCCTCCTCTGCTTCAGAAGGTTTATTCCCCTGGCCCCAGGCCATAGCAATAAAGAAGTCCTTTGAAATTATTCCCCAGTCCATGATAACCTTTGTAAATCCCACATCAGGAAGAGATTTGGCAGAGTTACAGCTGCTGGTGTTGCCATTATTCTTTTCTTTTTCCAACATCCAAAGTATATTTGTGTTGCAGAAGAGAGCGAGTTTTTTCTTGAGTGCCTGTGCAGAGCATGGACAGGGAAAAGCTAAGGGTCTCTGTCTCTTCTACCCTCTCTTTCCTCTGTGCTGCTGTGCTGGGCTTTGGTAAGGGCAAAAGCCAGCCTTCATGTGATAGTATCATAATTATTATTAGTCTTGGATGATAACCCAAAGTGGCATCAAACTCACTAGAACATGGAATAAGTGATTAAGAGAATTAAAATTAGCTTAAGCTCTTTCTTGCTGTCAATATGTATTGCCTACTTAATGGTACCTGAAACTGAGGAGCCTCTGTCAGTCAGAGCCCATTTTTCATTTCCACTGAAGGAATTTCACAGAGAAAAATCCACCAGTTTTAGAAGAGGTGCTCTTAGTTTGAATGAGTATTAAATAAAGATGAGAATCAGACTCCTAATATTAATATATTAACCTTCTGTTTGGCTACCCACCATCATTCCTTATCCCTGTTGTAAAGACATGGATGCTGGTGTGATTTCTGGATGTATTTAAAGAGGACCCTACTGAAGGGATTTTTTTGGGGTGAAATTGGTAACTCTCTGCCTGCAGTCTCATGAAGACTCATCAGTGCCCTACTCTGCTTTTTCCATTTGTTGTCTCTGATGGACACCTGAGAGTCTCTGAGCACTTCCAAAGCCTCACAGTGGCCTGGTGTGATGGGACAGTATCCCAATTCACAGGGGATTACATATTCACTCTGCCAACCTTTAAGCTTCTGCCTTGGCACATGGGAGCATTAGGCTCCTTATAGAATCAATTAAGTCCCCTGCCACCTAAATTAGGTATTCTGAATTATCACAAGAGATTAAAAACCTGACTTTCAAGCATGGCTTCTGATTTGGGAATATGCCACTCCTGGCTGTTCTGGGAGCACCTTGATCTTGATTAACACATGACAAAAACTTCAGGCCCCACTGACTTCTCATTGAGCTGGAGGCATTAAAGACCAGGCCTCCAGCTGAACAAGCAAAACCAAACACAAGAAAAATCAGAAGCCAGTTTTGAAAACGAGCCCTATAGCTCTCTGCCAAAGGCAGAGGTAACTTTTAGGGGATTGCTTCCCTACATTTTGAGTCCAAATGCAATACCTTAACCACAGTATTATCCTTTACTCTTAATTATAGATGTTACAGAAAAGTCTATAAGCTCCAGGTCAAGCCAAAATGTTTCTTTTGGGTTTTTTAAGCACTAAAGCAAACCACAGGAAAAGAATGTATGGGACAGTGCTGGCTCTTTAAAGAGGGGTAAAATAATTTTTTTGGGAGGAGAGGACTACATTTTATCCATGATCTGCCTTGTTTACTCAGAATGCAAGTAAAACATGGCTCAGAGAATAAAATGCCACATAACTGCAGTAGTCAATACTGCAGGACCCACAGGCAGAAATGAGCCCTAACTAGAAATAGAGATGAAGTACCATAAAAAGTGAGAAACAAAAAGCCATGTAATGTATTCAGACAAAGTTAAGAGAAATGGTCCTTTTTTTCTTGTTGTTCTACTCTCTCTCTCTCTCTGTTACTTTATTCCCAAACCATGCTACATAAAACAAAAACAAAACCAGTGGGGAAATCTTAAGTTGAAGACAGAATTACTTGATAGTGTAGAAACAAAAGTCTTTTGAAAAGACTTCTACAAATCCTCGGTAAGTCCCTAAATCCTAGGCAGTCCACAGTTAACTGACTGAATGATAAAAATGCAAACTTTCATATTTGGGGTCAAAGATAAAGAAATCTCTAAATAAGCCTCAAGTTTTCTTGTGAATTGGGTCCAAGTTTCTTAATATCTGCTTCCTGACCAAGCAGAGAACTACAAAGTTTACATACAAATCTATGAACAGAAGATTTCACAAGCCCCAAAACAGCAGGTTTCCTCTCTGTATTTTTAAGGTTATCTGCCTTGAAAGGAATACTTTTAAACTGAGTTGTTCTTTCTCTCTCTCTTGCCCTCTCTATGATGTTGAAAGTCATTCTGAGTAGACTAAACCTCTAAAAAATATTGCCTTGCTTTCCTTTCACCTCATATCACTGCCATTTCTGGGTCTCCACTATTTTTGCATGAACATTTGCTGGTATCCTGTAAGGATGTGTGTCAATATGTCTCAAGTGCTGGTTAAAATCACCGGGAGGTGGTGAAGGGAAGGGAAAGACACTTAGTGCTAGATAGCTATTAGAACAGAGGTTTCCTTCTTCCAGCACATTAATTCATATAAAATCCAAACAGCCAAATGCTTTTTAGGAGAATACATGGATGGAAAGACAGAGCTATAATTTCCTGACACCTTGTAAGGTACCGCTGGTGAGTTAATAATGTCATGTCATCAAAGGATGCCAGGGTAAACCCAGTCACCTTCTTTATTCTGGGACTACATCCAGACCTGGATTAGGGCAAAATGTTAGAGAGCACATTTTGGGCCTACACAAACCAGAAATCTATATTTTAAAGTTTGCTTTTTGTTTCTGTGTGGCAGGTCGTTTTCAGCTGTTATTCTGTAAGCAGCACAGTAAACTGTCCTGCATGCTCACCTTTAGGCATATTTGGACTTTCTGAAGAAGGCTGTGCTGCTTGTGTCTGTCATCACTTGTTGGTGCAACTTTTTAATTAAAAACTGACAAGACCAAGAAGACTGACTATGCAGTTGTCAGTGATTGATTTACAAGAAGTTTCTTGAAAGATCTCTTTATGAGTGGAGTTTCTTTGTTATTCAACCCAGAGAGGAGCATGCAGACCATGGACGTGTTCTTGGAATCTGAGAAGGCATTTGTCATGACTGAGTGAGAGTATTCATTTGAAGTTCTTAGGAAATTTGGCACGATAGGTTCCATTTTAAATCAATCCACTTTCTCAGCCTTGGGGCACAAAGTGAGGCACAGAGGAGAAATCTGACATCATCCAGTTGTCTGACAAATCAGAAGACTGGTAGAGTTGTTGTTCTAGCAAAACATTGGGATGGGCAAATGATTCACCACACTATCCAGGGAATGATCTGTGTGGACTCTCTGGAATGTGAAGTCAGTCAGTGGTATATTTAAAAGACTGATATGTTACTCACCTCTATCAGTACCTGCTTATATTTGTCTTAGTTTCTTAGGTTGCAGCCCTGCAATGGTGCTAAAGAGCAAAGCTGAATTGTGTCATGATGTCTTTGCATTTGAAATCAATTTTTGGACGTAAAATGAAAACTGGTAGAGTAGGCAAGCTGAGCTTAGTGCTGGGATTTGCCAAGTTTCCCAGCTAGGCTTAGATGAGGATCCAGAAGGTTTGGGGTCAGCACTTCATATAAGGCTAGTTTTGGGGTTTGTGAAGACCCCAGGCTGGAACATTATGTGTGAACTTGCTACTACTCAACATTTTAAATAGGAGTAGCTACCTGCACTGTGTGCTTTTTCTGAGAGAGGAAGTTTCACTGGCACTCAGATAGACCTTTGCAGTCTCTCCCAGAAGCACCAGAATGCAGACACCTTCAGAGAACACTTTCAAGACAAATAGGGAGAAAGAAACACACCACACTGGCCCCCCTACCAAGGCAAAGCTGCAGAGCTCCAGGTGAATTCATTAGCAAAGGACCAGCTGGACCACCTTGTTGCAGGTATTGCAGGCAGAGGCTCTGAATGTTCCAGGGTGGTTGTGTATTTGCAAAGTGCCCAAGGCTGCAGCACAGGCACTGATGACAACCAAACAAACAGCATAAACCCCTCTGCAAGCTCCTTTGATCTTGTGTATGAATTAGGATTCAGTCAGGAGATTTATGAGAGCAGCCAGTGCTGCACAAACCAGCAGGGCTGAAAATTGCACAAGAACCCAGCGCAGAGAGGAATACTGAAGAACCCACTGGGCCACTGTTGTGACAAAGCCCTTTCTCTTACAAAGCTCTTTCTGGTCCCCGAGGCTGTAATACCCTCCTCTGCAAACAGGACTAGGGGTACAGTGGGGCTGCCGACCTCCTAACTCATGTGCTCTATTTATATGTTCCACCACAGCCCCCATCTCCTCCAGCTAAGTTCCCCCTCTCTTGCCATACTCCAGAACATCTCGTGATTGTTACATGAAGACTGACAGCAAGCAAAAGCAATTTGGGTTATATTCTTCCTGCCTCACCTAGACTCCAGAGCATGAACTGAAATGGGGCAGTGTTAAGGGAGCAGATTTGTTTCATTTAGCATGAGGACTGATTTTAAGAAAGTGTAACTTTAAACCCTTTCCTTTTTTCTAAAATCTGCTTTAGGCTTTCTGACTCCACAATTCCCCTGAAGCAGTAAGTAGTGCACACAGACAGAATGACCAACATGTAGTTCAAAAAGAAAAAGGAGCAAGAAAGGATCTGTACCAGCAACTACTGGACCTAATCCAAGAGAAGGTCCTAAAGCATTTCCTGAAGAATCCTCAGAGGACTGAAATGGAGCTTATTGCCCTGGAAAGAGGCCTGACACAGGCATTGCAGGGAGAAATGTCATGGATTAACTTCCTTTGTGATCTGCTCTAATGACTGCACCACAGAGCACTGCACTCTGGAGAAGATACACACTCAGGGCTGATTGCAGGGCCACCCCACGGCACAGTGGGCAATCCCACCACCAGAAGGTGGATGAGAACAAAGCCATTACTTATACTGGTCATTTTTAAACTGTGGTGTGTGCTTTGCAGATCTCTAGCACTTTTCCAGTGGAGGTCCTGATTTGTATCCAATTAACTTCCAGTCTGCTTGCTTTGTTCCTTACCTACCTCATTACCGAAAGGTCAGTTCACCAGGGGCTTGCTATTCAAGAAACAATGTGATACGTCTGATTTTGCATATATTTTTTGTTATTGCTTACCACAAAAGTAACTTTTCTGATGCCACTCTGATGCCAAATTTCATTGGAATGCCACCTATGGAAAGCATAATATCCTTCCATGCCGTTAACTCAAAGTGTGAGTAAATGCAAACACATATTCTTGGTTACATCACATTACTTCCCTCCAACTATTTTCTGGTTTCTAAATGGGAGCATAATGCCTCCCTGATCCTGTTCCCCTGACCACATGAGGCAGCCTGCCAGCGTATCCTCTTTGGCTTACACATGTCCAGAGGATCTCTTGACCTCCTGATCCCCACAGTCCTTCAGCATCTTTCTTGTACACTCACAAATGTGCAAAAGCCATCAGACACTTAGCATGAAAAACTCACAATGTTAAGCATCATCAGCCTTTACACAGGCATTGCTACTGAGTTCAGCTATTCTGGAGAATATTCATAGCACTCTGCAAACCCATGGTTCAGAATTAGAACACTGTTTTCTTCCACAACCAACATGATGATGGAAGGTTTTAGAAAGCATTGAAGCATCAGGCAAGGGGTTTTTTCTATACTGGTATGAAGCACTGAACTGACATATGTCAAAATCCACTCAGAGTAACTGTTCTCACTGGTGATGTCCTTGTATGAAGGGCATGAAAGGAATTTAGGTTTGCATAAATTACTTCTGCACCAAAGCAAGAACCTGTGACTTGGGGCATGTGATTTAATTTTGTGTGGTCATCTTATTTTTTATTTTATTATAAGTAATGAAAGCATTAATGCGTCAGCTGGTACAAATACCTGAGAAAGCCCATTTGTCAGAAGGGACCTTTTCTAAACTGCTTGAAATGCAGCGCGACTAATAAACCCCTTTGCATTTTTGTGTCGTATTAAGTGATAGAGCAGCAACACAAAGTCCACAAATGCCTTTGGCACAGAATCCTCCACAGCTGAACAGTCATGGCAAAGCTGGATCTGCAGAGAAGCTCTGTGTGTGAGTCTGTTGCTGATGCAGTGGAACCTCTGGTAACAGAGGTTGATGGCTCCAGGATGGCATCTGTTCCCTGTTGCACCCACTGCTGCATCCAAAATGCTGCTGCACTGAGCAGAGCTGTGACAGATAAATGCTCTGCTGAAGTACTCGCTCAGTTTCCTCCTCATCATCATCAACACTCCAGGAAGAAGCAGGGACCTTGATTTCCAAGGCCTCTTTACTTCGTGGTGGCCATCCCAAAGTGTACTGCCAGAGAAACCACCAGGTGCAGAACGAAGGGGCACAGCATCACAAGAGGAGTTGTCTTCCCAAAATACCACACCATCCCATCAGACAAGGTCATAGCTACATCAACACAGCGATCAGCAAGGAGGGTACTATAAATCAGCCTGGCTTGGTGTATTTAAATGCCACATAGTCTGATGATGTTTTGGCAACCAAACTAACAAAGGACAATGCCTATGTGTGAATTCACAGCTGTCATAGAAAATAACACAATGTTAGTTCTGCAGAGGGGATCTCTCTGCCTTATATGCTTCCAGAGGGGACTGTGAGCCAGCCCAGCAGCTCTCCTGCAAATCATCCTCCCATTAGAAAGAGCTGTGTGAAGGCACAGGCAGCATACATTAGAACATAGCCCATGGACACGGCTCAGGAGACTTTTGGCTGAGGTCCAGCCTCGAGTCAGCTGAGCATCTGCAGGAATGCTGGGCTCCTCACTGCAGGCATTGTCTTTGGGCTGACAGCAGCACAGCTGTGAGAAAGCACACCGAGGAGCCTTGGCTCTCCACTCAGTGCAAAATATCGGTGTAACATACCATGTTTGGAGTAACTATAGGAGCTCTCATTAAAACCCTATAAATGTGATGGTGTTCTCCCACTGCCTGAGCTTATCAGATGAATGCAAGAGACTGGATCACACTCTAGAAATTTTCCCAGTATAGACTGCCTTTAAAAAAAAAAAAAAAAGAGAGAGAGAAATTGAAAAGGAAATTCCTGAATAAAGGCAAAAAAATCATACCATATATGGCTAGGGATATTTGAGGAAGATGTCCTGATTATTTAAAAAATAAGTATTTTAGCAAACAGAAGATTATTGCCAATTTGTTCTGACAAACACTTTTGACGTGTTTCATCTGATGGTGTCCAGCACTCCTCAGACACTAAAAAGAACAGATGTAGAGACAATCAAAATGAATTGAATCAGTTTTGCGACCCTATTGGGAATGAGAATTTAAATGCCAGAAAGCCATCAGCATTTTATGCTTATGCACTTCCTAGGGGTCTTTCTGTCTCTTAGATTTGAAGATCACAACCCTTGGCTAGATCACAGAGCTCCAGAAAGACAGGCAGGAAAACATTTATAAATACGAAATAAAGGAAATGGATAGATCCAGTAGACTAAAAGCATGACAAGCATGTGCATGAATAAAGATAATATTACTGCATGATCAGAATCAGAGATGTTGTGGGGTGCTTTTTCTGTAGTTGACCTCTAAAATACAAGAGATTACATTCTTGCCCCACTGAAACCAGTGGGATTTATGCCATTGACTTCAAGACAGCTAGGATTTTGTCCCATGTAATGAGCTATGAAACCAAGCCAAAAGAATCCCAAGTGTTCCTTGAACTCTGATGAACTGGAAATCCAGTTTCAAACTGCAGAACCCATGTTCAGCTCTGTATGTAACAGATGCAAAGCAGAGGCTGTCATCTTCAGAAACACATCTGCAGGGGAGCTAGTCCCACAGACAATTTTGTGAAAAAAGAAAACCAAACCCCCAAAAAATCTGTTTTTCATGTTGGTCTAGCTACTACAGCTGTGTTCCAGCCAGTGTGCCTCTCCAGTCCAGGATTTTTTTTTCTCCTTCCTCTTGAAGGAAAGCATTTGACACATTAAAAGCTATTGCTAAAATTTTGCCTCTTAATGTCCCAAACTAAACAGGTGGATTACTACTAACAAAAGGGAAAATATTATTTATGACTCTATTTAGAAGATAAACAGGTTCATTATCATTTTATGGCATATAGTAGCTATTTATAGCATATGGGAGTTCCCCATAGAAAAGTTTCCCATATCCAAGTCTCCCTTCAACAGAAGAAAGATTCCTCTGTTGGTGATTCTGTAACACAGAAGAACTTGGGGTTTAAAGATCACATTTACAATATGCCATGTGTGGCTTTATCTGCCAGGGTAGTAGCTCATTGTACATGAAGAAAGGGCTGCGTTGCCTCATTGGCAAGAAACAATAAATTATTGACAGAAAGAGTATGTACCCAGTGGCTACAAATTCCTTTCTAGAGGGAACCTGGAAGGAACTTAGTTTCTGGAGGCAAACCCCCAAGTGCAATAGTTAATAGGCTGTTTTCACTGTCCTCTCCCTGTCCCATCATGAATGTGTCCTCTCATGGCCACATTTGTTGGATATTGATCTCAGTGGACTTCGAACTCAAAGAACTGAGAGCAGCATGATGACACTCTGCCATGGGGAAAGGAGAAAAACATGCTGCAATTGGAAACTAATGTTGGATTTGGGGGCTTGCCTTGCTCTATTTCCTTCCCCTCCCTCCTGTACAGGAGAGTTTTGATGTCTCCCCTGAGCAGACATTAGCAGCATGGAGAGTATCTGCCTCAGGGTATCCGCTGTGTGGAAAAATAAGCCAGAGCTGGCCCTGAGGGTGGTTGAGGTGACGTAAGGTGGCTGCCCATTGCACAGACTTTTCCATCTTTCTGAGTGACTAACTACAGAACTGACAGCACAAGGAACAGTCTGAAATCTGTGATGCATCCTGGATGCATTCCTGACTGAGAATGTTGAGAAATGCAGGCAGCCAGGGAGAAGATTTGCAGAAGGCTCCTCAGTTGGTTTGCTGACTGAAGCTAGGAAACCTTGTTATGGTCAGGCCTCAACAGCAACACCCTGAAAACACTGAACAACAACATCTCCATCATACTCACAATACATTCTAAGACAGCTGTGCACACACTGTTGGCCATTAGGAGCATGAGATTATGAATATCCTTTCCCACATGTCCAAGAGCAGAGACAGTAACTTCCACCTAAATGCCAGTCCAGCAGGTTTTTAGCAGCTGGATGTTTCTGTTTAGCCTTGCTCTGTATTGTATTAAAATCACGATGGTAAAAAGGCTCAGTGAAATTTATATTCTGTTTCATACAGCTTGACGAAATATTTTGCAAGCAGGAAAATACAAGCGAGGTTTTAATGGAAGCAAAAAGCTGTATCCTGCATACAGTATGGTCCATTTACCTGTATTAAGGAGAAATGTCACATTGCAATGTGTGTGTGTGTTACCATGAGATAACACATGCCTTCTGGGAATTAGGAAACACTTTGCCTTGCTTGAGCCTTCAGCAGAACAGCAGGAATTATCTCATGGTAATAAGTAACCCAAAATGTCTAATTCTTGCAAGAAAATGGCAAGGAGAATACAAACAATTACTTCATTGTTATGAAAGATAATATTCCTTCCTACTGACAAAAAAGTTAGTGATTGAAGATGCCTTGGGAATGTATCTGAACTATCTATATGCCTCTACCTAATGAATCTATGGGTCTGCAGTTCATTATGCATACAGGTATAAACATATGTAGGGATAGACACCATTTTCAGAGGTACATAGACATTTGAAAAAAACCTTTATGCCTATACTTAATAAATTATGCACATATGTTTAACTTTACAACTGTTTAACATTATTTACTCTATAATTGGAATTTGGAATTGATTTTAACATGCGGCACTATTACACCTTTTAAAATGCTCTAAATGCTAATGTTACAGGATGAAAATAGAGCTTTTAATACAAGGATTTATGTACAGGTTCATAACTCAGTTTTAGAAACATCTAACTATATTTAATTTTGAAAATCATTAAATGTGCATATTTAAAATATTATTTTTATAGCAATTTGTTTTTAATAAACAGACTTTCAGAAAAATGCAGCTGCAATCCAGAGAAGAACACCTTTTGTCCCCAAAATTTGTTATTTTATAGATATTAAAGCTTCTCTTGATTAGAGCTAACTGCAAGATTATGACACATTTTAAAGCACTTCTCTGCATACTTAACTTTTGAGATTACTGCCGACTTACATGCCCGAAATCTGCCAAAGACAGGCAGGTACATGGCTGTCTCATTATTTTCATAATCTCTGGGCAAAATTCTACCACTCTCAGCCTTGGTTTCCTCAGGAATTTGCCAGAAGCCAAAAAGAAAAAAAAATAGAAGAGAAAAAAGTAAGGGAGGATGTTAATATTTGACTTTTGGATTAGAAGGGGTTTATGTTAATTATTGATACGTCTCCTTTAATGTATATGACATGTCCCTTGAGACTGATGAGATAGCTACAGAATATTAACGACCTTTCCCTAGACTAACGTTAAGCAAAATATTAAAAACAAAAATTGCATTCCTTTAGCCTTATTATTGGGAAGAGATCAAAGAACAGATTTGTAGCTGCATAAACACGGGCCTCAAGACACATTCCTCTTACAAAGGTGAGGGAGTCAGGCCCATTCATTCATTTGCAGAATCTACTCTTCAGTGCTCATTATTATTTGATACATGACCAACACCAACATATTGCAGCCAATGGCTAGTTCATCAACTATGCATTAGGACAATTGCTTAGACCAGCTGCCTAAACTTGGCCTGGTTTGCTAGATAGCACCATTTCTGATTCCTGTCTGTGGAACTCTCCAATGCACAGGAAGATTTCAGCATGGTTAATTAATGCAGTTTATGAACTAGGTGACCACTTGCAGAAGCATTTGCAAAACGATCTTGCCACCTAGATATGATTGTGAGGGAAATTCTGTTATCAACATTGTCAGAGGAAGCAAAACTACATATTTATTGAATTCAGGACCCAAAAATATGATAAAAAGGAGAGAAGCATGGATTAACATGTAAAGCATGTGGTTCTACATAAAGAAATTAGCCAGGGTAACATACTGTGTGTGAGAAGATTAATTTTGGGGGGTCTCTTTCAACTGCAGACTTTCTAGATAGACTAATTTATTCTTTCCATGCTTCTGTTGCCATTAGTATGAATGGCATGAGATTCTCCAAGAATCCCAAGATAGATGGGTAAAAGTGGATTTTGCAATTGCACTGAGAAGCTCTGAAGTGAGGAAGACTGGTAAGACTTGTAAAATACAGATGAGGATAGGAAAAGAAGTTTACTTTCTTTCTTCTTTCAAAAGCAACAGCTCTCTCCTTTCCTCTGAGAAGCAGCAGTCCCAGCCTTCTCTCCTGTGTTTCACAGGCTGCTGGGAAAAGAGGGAAAGAAGTTTCACATACTGGCACAGTCACACTGCAGGGAAACCAAAAGCAAGGGTGAAGAGAAGAATGGAATAGGATAGCGAAGGCTTGGAGGGCTACTGCTAGGTGGTGGTGCCAGCAGCTGTGCCATCAGGAGGCAGGGCTCAGGTACTCAGGCTAGGACAATCCATGCTGGCTGTGCCATCCCTGGAAGCCTGCCAACCTCCCAGGGATGCCAGCTGCTGAGGGCCTGCTCCAAAGCTTCCTAATTGCAGGGGATATGAGGACTGTAATGAGAAAGATGCTTAGGTGCCATGGTAAAACAAGTTTTATAAGTAACAGAGATAGAAATATCACAGAATTATAGAATGTTTTGAGTTGGAAGGGACTTTAAAGATCATCTCATTCCAACCCCCCTACTGTGAGCAGGGACACCTTCCACTAGACCAGGTTGCTCAGAGCCCGATCCAACCTGACCATGCCAGTGCCCCTGGCCCTCACAGTCAACAATTTCTTCCTAATATCTCATCTAAACATATTCTCTGTCAGTTTGAAGCCATTCCACCTTGTCCTATCACTACACACCCTTGTGACAAGCCCCTCTTCAACCTTCTTGCAGGCTCCATTTAGGTACTGGAAGGTGTTCTAAGGTGTCCTTAGAGCCTTCTCTTCTCCAAGATGAGCAGTTTCAATTCCCAGACTGTCTTTTTGTCTTGTCAAGGAATCCCCATTTTCATTGATGGCATTGGTTTAGACCTACATTAAGTGTCACAATATGTACATTTCT
Organism: Cinclus cinclus; assembly: GCF_963662255.1. NCBI lineage: Eukaryota > Metazoa > Chordata > Aves > Passeriformes > Cinclidae > Cinclus > Cinclus cinclus. The sequence goes on from NC_085048.1 coordinate 93,850,421, forward strand.
GTAGCCATTTATTAGTGGTTTTCTTATTGCTGTGACAATAAATTACAGTGAGTATGAGATTGTTAAATGTTAGTTAATTTTCTTGGATCATCCTCCCTAAAAGGAACAATATTTTATTGGCTTTGTCCCTTGATATTCCATTCTCACCCTGCTATTTACTATGCTAATTTTTTGCTTAATTTGAATTTTTGTCTGTCCTGCCATTTGTCCTCCACATCTCAGCATCCTATGGTTATAATAATAACCAAGATTCATATTCTGAGCTTATTAATGGAAGAATAAATTTGAAACTTATGTGTAGGCTTCACAAGAGGTCTACAGAGCTTACAAGCACCATGAACTTTACACTGAAATTGCACATACATGCACTGCTTTTGGTGCAGATCATGTTGTAACATCAAGGCCTTTGTATGAAGCCTTAAATTCAGTAACCTCATGTTTTCTCTCAGAGTACTGAAACAAATGAGTCTCACAAAGAGCAAAGTAGCACTTGTAATATTAGTAACACAATTACAACAAGAGTGGAATCTATCACCATGTACTATTTTGATATAATTACTAAGAATTAACATTTGCTTTGGCCCACAAGATGAGTCACTGTCTGCATTAATGATGACGGGGACCGGCTCGTCTGCTGGTATATACTGGGATAGCCCCAGCGGGGTCACCAGAGAGGAGCTGGGGATTATGGCCCCAGCAGCTCCACCACAAGCCTCACTGGAAGTCAGATCCAGTCTCTAGTGCATTTTCTCTAGGACGTAAATAAAATGAATAACTAACTAGGAATGAAAATGAGGGAAAGAAAAAATACTCGCACAAATGTGTGGTTCCCTTTCAGCGATTCAAGTTTACTGTACATGCTACATCAAAACAAATCTCTGCAATTACATTTTTCTTGGGGGAAGGGAGGTGGTTTTTTTTCTGAACTCCTACACCCTGGTTAAAAGCTTAAAGCAGGCTGAGTTGTGCAAGGCTGTGTTGAGACTGATTAGACAGGAAAGCGCGCTGTGACACTCCCATCCGTGTGAAAGGAGAACGAAGCAGCTCCTGAAGCCTGTCCTTGCCAGAGCTTGATCTTCCTCCTACTTGTTCATGTCAGCAGTCCTGATGCAGGAGCAGGAGATGTATCCAGTTCTTACTCAGCAACAACTGCTATGGATATCAGAGGGAAGGGTGTGGGCTCAGCTGTTTTTTATCCATGAGGATTTGAACTACTGCGAGTTCTTTTCTAGTAAATGCTCAATAAAAAACTGACCAGAAGACCTTAGGATTTGTTCCAGTGGATTTCTATACACTTCTTCAGGGTAAATAGTGGCAATACAGGAGCAGTGCCAAAAGTATGGCTTGAGACACAAATCTAAGCTAAATTATATATATATTTAGTTTTGCAATGGAAATAAATTTTGTCGTTTTCAAAGATGGACTTGCAAACCATACTGAAAAGTGTTCTGGGACCCCAGTGAGATCTTCTGTCCCATACTTTGTTGCAAACACATCAGACCCATGTAAAAAATGAAATTGTTCTCTTAAGCAAACCATTAGCTTACTAAACTTGTTCTCAGATATTTTACTTAGATTTTTAGTACTCCTAAAAGATGCTGGACTTCAGTGTTTCAGGTAAATGTCCTTAATTCATTTTACATCACTATCAACAGCACTGCATAGCTGAGTTATGAATATCCCAGAGTACAGTCTGGCATTTTCTTCCATCCCTGTAAGCGCTGGCACCATCACAGAGCATTTTCACTAACTTTAGACTAAGCTGATGAGTTACAGAGGGGAACAATGGTCCCTGTAGCAGCAGAGGGCCAGATAGGAATGACTGGCCATGGTTAACCCCTGACAGATTTGAATAGTGACCTAGAAACCAGAAGCAGCACAGCACCTAACAACATGAAATAGAAACAAAATCCATAATTAAATATAGAGTTGCATTTCATCCCACTGCAGAGACGTCATTATCATGCTGTGGGCAAAGATGAAAATAGCATGCCTGATACTATGCATTTATATAATGCATAATAATGCTTAGCAGACATAGAGCACTGCTCATTCTCAAAACACAATTGTTTAAACCTCAATAAAACTGTGAGGTAGAGCAGCATGTTGCTTCTTTTTATTTTTTTAATCATTATTTTCCCCCTAAAACTTATTAAGTGCATCACATCAAGGAACAACAGATCTATGGCCAAATTCTGATCAAATTACTTTGGTGAAACTACTAATTATTTTTGAAGCCAATGGAGAACATCCAGCAATATGACCAAAATCAGAATCTGGATCCTATTTATACATGCTGTAAAGCTGAATTGTTATTGGATAGCTTGTTACATCTAAAAATAACCCCTTTAGTTTATTTTTATCTCATTTTGGAAACCAGGTTCACATTGTTTCTTACTTCTCTGGTTAACTTAAAAAGTAGAATCTGACAACGTGTTTCTTTTCTTGTTTGCTGTGTTCTCCTATCTGTTTCCAGGTACACTCCTTTCCCAGCTGGGAAAGCAAGATGATGTGGTTTTGCAAGGAGGTGGTTCTGGTGGCAGACTAAGGCTCTGTACAGTTATCCCACCTCAGGAGTGGCCAGGTAATTCAGAGTAAGGTCCCCTTCCCTCTCCCTGCACCTGAGTTTGGGGTGCTGGTTTTGTGCAGAGATTTAGTCAGTTCAAAGTGAAGCCTGTTGCCTATCATTCTCATCTGGTTGTTTTACACCCTCTTTGGATCTTTAAAGGATATTTCTAGACTCCATCCTCTTTTAAATCCATGGCTGAAGCTATTGCATTCAGGATTACTGCCAACTCTGCCTCAGGAGCTGTTACAGGAGGCCCAGATGTCCTTCCTCTGCTCCTGATAACCCCAGAGAAGGAGGGATGGATTTCAGCTTAGCCTTTAGTCCACTGAAAGACATGGTCAGGATGACTCATGGCAGCCAGCACTGTTGGCCATTCTGTTCCACATGCAAATTCTGGGAAGGATAAAATTTACTTTCTCTTGTGGAAGTAATGAATTCATTTGAACAGGCCATTGTGGTTGAACTGTTAGAAAGTTCAGGAATGCCTGTGTCAGTTCTTTCCTTCCAACATTTTATTCTATCCTGTCATTTTGTCAATTAAGGCTATTCTGCCAGTTCAATGCAGTCAGCAGAAAGCAAAACAAGGCGATGGCTTTTTTTGGGGGGTGGTGGTGGAGGAGGGGCTAGGGGAAAGATAGAAAAAAAAAGCACAACACAACCCAAGTCATTTTCAGCCTCTACAGTGGTAGAGTGACTCAATAAAAAATGAAACCTAGTATACTCAACAAGGTATTTTAACCAAATAAGGTGTTGCAAAAACAAGTTCTAAATAAGCAAAAAAAATACATAGAGAGACATAGACAGACATGCTTAAACGCTGCAGCCAGGAGTTTAGACCAAATCTTTCTTTCCTTGGTCACCTTAAAATGGGCAGAGGAAAGACTTCAAACCAACCCCATGCTTCCTGAGGATTACATAGAGTCTTTGTCACAGTTAGAGAGCTTTTTCTTACAGAATTGTTTATTGGATCAACACATAACAAATCCTGCAATGTTTCTGGATCAAAAGCTGTTCTTTCTTGGATCAGAATATGCAATACTGCTGCAGGATAGCTCTGCACCTTTCTGCATCAAGGAGAGCTTTTTGCGCTACTGTAGAAAACATCTTTGGAAAAATTAGATCCTGCCAAGGATAGCAGCTCCATTTCGCACAGAGTTTCTGTTTCCACAGAAACCACACCACTGAAGTCTGCAGAGGGCAGATGTGGAGTGAGAACATCTGTGACCACTTAGGTTAATTGCCTTTCCCAACTCTTCCCCCATTTCTAGTCTCTGGTGGCCCTCTGAAGATCAATGGCAGATCACCAGGCGTCTTGTTGCAGGCTTTCTGCCATCCTGCCCCATCTCCTGGGGTTATCTAAAGCTGGTTTTAGAACTGTATTCAGAGGGTCCCTGGGGACTACTTCTAGCGAGTCTGCTGTCTCCTTTGTCCCTGGCTTCCTCTCTGCTCCTGGACAGATCATTTAGACCCTCTGCTCCTCAGATCTACAGTTTAGCAACAGCTCAGAAAGCTTCTCAGCTCAAATGTGGAGGTGCATTATGTTTTATGTGATAGCTCAGATACAACTATGATAGGAATCATGAAGATTTAAATAGTTGTTTTACTCTTTACAATGCTTTCATAACAAATAAATATTTTCAGATAAAAGGAATACCAAGATATTGCATATTCATTACAGAATACTTCCAACATTGTTTTCATTATTACTCCCTGATAGTCTTTTCTAAGAATGTTAATGTTTCCCAAAAAATGAATAGGAAAAAGATATTGTAGTGCTGATGCATGAAAATGATTCAAGCCTTACCTCCTCTGCCAAGATACTAATCTAAATTCAAGCTACAAAAAAAAAAAAAAAAAGAGGAAAGAAAGAAAATGAATCTCTTTTTAAAAGTAAGTTTGAAACCATTACTAAAAGCCACAACAGTCAAAAAATGCTGCAGAAAAAGAAAACAAGTGGTGAAATTCACAGAATTGCCATTGCCCCAGGTTTCATTGTGGTTCTACCTCAGTGCTACATTGGCTTGCTAGTTTCCTTTTGAAACTCTTCAGATGTGGGAAGAAGTTGGCTGTATGGCTGAAGACACTGGGGGCATCAAAAGAAAGATGAGATATCAAAGCTGAAAGAAACAATCAAAAATCAAATAGCTATTTTTAGCTATGGTTATTAAGAGATGGTGCAGAGATCTTTAACATAGCAGGACCAGTTTACAAGACCCTTTTGCTTTTTTAGGCCATCAGTGACATGCCCGGGGACAGAGCAAATGCCCTTACAAGTTTTTTCAGACCACTGGCAACCCACATGTTTAAGAGGTAATTCTGTCTTCTCTAGAGTAGATTTTCTGATGTCATTTTAGAGGCCTTGGAGATGTGCAAAAGGTCTCTACAGCTGTAAAGTTTATTATCCTTCTCCCAAATGTCCAGGCTAATCAGTGACAAATGTTACTTTTATTTATCATTTTCATATGAAGTTCTTACATGGATACTCTTAGGGCAGTTCTTTGTAACAGCATTGAAACAATAAAAACCTTCAGATACCCAGAAAAAGTGAGGACAGAAACTTAACTACTAAATTTCAGTACAACTGGCCTTGAGACAAATTTAGGCCTATTAAATGTATTCAAACATTTTGGGGAGGTTTTTTGCACATACATGATAGGAGTATTCCCAAAAGGTATGGCTTGCTATTAAAAAAAAAACAAAAAAAACAAAAAAACCAAAAAAACCCCCAAAACATTTGTTTGCAGGTTTAAAGCATTAGGGCAAATTACAAGCTACTTAACTTTCCACTAAGACTGTACTTCCTAATAATTCTTAGAACAAAATCAAAATCTTGATTGTAACTATTAACATATTTACAAATTCTACATATATTCAGAGTACATGTCATTGTTTCCTGTGTCCGTCATGAAAATAAACAATCCATGGAGCTCTGTACCTGTAGCTTCTAATGACCTCAGGAGTCCTTAATGCTATTCAAGCCTTATTGCATGCAGCTGGAGGTATTTTACTCTTTCATATTTGCCAGGTCTTTCATTTAGTTTTCCACACTACAGTAGACATCCTGGTGTAATGAAAGGCAATAAAGACCATGATTTTGCTCTGTTTTATTCACATCTCAGTGGCCACCTGTTCCCATGTTATTTCTGAACCCCTGATCCTTTTGCTGTTGAGAACTGAATTTGAAAATTGTGGGAAAAGGTTTCATTCAAGCCAGTGTCTGAAATCACTACTACAGCAGTGGATAGGATTTGGGTCCTGGTAAGGTGGTGGAATATCCACATTTTTCCATGCCAAAGTTGAAGCCATTCACTAAATATACACTGTTCCTGCTGGGCATCAAGCAGGACTTAATGCTACTTGAAGCAGCAATAACTTTTGGCATGTTTTAGTTGCACATCTCAGACAGTTTGAAGCTGTCTCCTTCCAGGCAATTTTTGTGCTCAGCCCACTGCCTTTCTTCTGCTTTGTCCCTCTGGAGAGTGACTGAGTTGTGACAGGACCATCTCTGTGGTCACCTTCTCTTCCATGCAGCTCCTCAGTCATTGTCCCTGCATTTCCCACCTGGGGGAGACATGAAGCCTGTAGTAATAACACAACAAAATTAAACAGAGCTATTAACCTTGGTAACATGAAAGAAGATTATAGCAGTAACAACCATGGCCAAAACAACTGCAAAGCAGATCTTCAGATAACAGGAATTATTACCTTATTACATTTTAAATTTCTGATTAAATTTTCCTACTTAATACTGACCGAAGCTTATTCAAGCCTCTCTAAGCTTTGCTTTAGTTAATGGTGCCATTAAGCACATTTAGAAGACATTGGAGCTTACACTTCTTTCTTCTCTGACCACAGGTGCATGCACAAATCCATACCAGGATGGGTTTGCCTCAGTGGGAGTTTTGACTAAGGATTGCAGTCAGGTCCCACACAGAGCCATAGACACAGTCTTGTTCTTACTTGGGATAAAAGTGAGTGCATTTTGATGAGCTAAGCAACTAAACTGGGTTAAAATCCAGTTTGTCAACAAACTTGTTTTGGCATGCCGGCTAGACTATGGCTGCTTACCTCAAATAAACCCAATTTGGATTATTTTGTTCCCAGTAAAATGAAGGACCCTAAAATTTCCTTTACAGTTGGTAGTTCCAGCTGTTGTGAGGAGAGAGCTAGGAATTCACAGAAGCCCTTGCCAGGGTTTGGGAGACTTTGATCTGAGGACAACCTGGGAACCTCTGTCATTTCCAGACTGACAAATCATGCATGCTCAGAGCAACAGGATGCTGAATGTGCGAAGAGCGAGTCCAGTTACACTGCTCCTACAACATGGGGATGTTCTCTGCCTGTGCCTGCATCAGCTGTTTTCCCAAATATATGGAAAACTCCACTGTGGGCTGACCAGTGCTGATGTGCTGGGGGTACCTCTTGAATTACACCAGAATTAATACAGCCAGAATTAAACATACACTACTAGTGTGGCTACCTATACGTACAGATGCACAGATATGTGTTATAAATAACACAAGTAATACATAATACTTTCTACAAATTATAAATAATACAAGTAATGTGTAACAGTCAGAGCTCTTTCATGAGCACATAAGAGCTTCCTGAAGATAGATACACAACTCATGAAGTGCCTTCCCAAGTGTTTTCCTAAGGAAGGTTTTCCAGAACAAGGATTGTGTTTACAGAATTTATGAAGATGTTTACAGTCTCAGATACACAAATCTGTCAAAATTTTGCAATGGTAATTCAGACCCACTTTTTTGCTGCTGGTGCAGGGGAAGTTGGGGAGTTTCTTGCATTTTTTTCAGATTAGTTTTAGAATTTGGTGAAGGGTTTGGCTGGTTTTCCTGCAAAAGCTGCTGTTGTGTAAACACTAGTAACTTCTCAAAGACAAAAATGTGTGTACGGTTCTAATTTTAAGCACATGAGGTCACCAGTTAAGTGTTCAAGGACCGTGAGCTGGTCGGACATGAGCACAGGGATGTGCTCCACAGTCTTGCTGATCCCATTTCAGCTTCAAGTGGGTAAAGGAGGCTGGCTGGCTGGGGTGCACAAATAGATGGTTTGATTTACACAGATGCTCTGACATGGGGTTTTACAAACCTCCAGAGAATCCATGAATTGCAGACTTGAAGCTATGCAAGAGGCAGAAGACGTGCCCCACTGCCCATCCCCAGGCCCCTGGTTACCAGAGACAAGGGAGAGGTAAGGAGGCAAGCTGGCAACCAGCTAGCCAAGATGAGCGCCCCCAGCACCCCACGGGCTCTGTCCCACAGCTCACACGCAGGGAGTTTGGGACTTCCCAGGCCACCGAGCGGCCGAGCCCCGCCGGCTTTCTCCGAGGCCGCTCCATCCTGCCAAGTCGAGGGACACGCCCGGTCCCCCGACGGGCGCTGACCCCGGGGCACTGCGACACGCCCTGCCCTCGGCGGAGCATCACACCTGTCCCACAGGCTGTCCCGAGTTGGAACGGACCCACAAGGACCATCGAGTTCCCACTCCTGGCCCTGCACAGGACAGTCCTAAGAATCACACCATGTGCCTGAAAGCGTCGTCCTAAAGCTTTTTGAACTCTCTCAGGCTGGTGCTGCGCCCGCTTCCCTGGGGAGCCCGTTCCAGTGCCCAAGCACGTCTGGGTGACGACTTACTGCCTGATATCCAACCTAAACCTTCCTGACTGAGCTCCGGGCCATTTTCTCGGGTCCTGTCTCTTACTGACTATGAGGTCCCACATCACTTCAGCCCCGGGCCCAGGGCGCGCTCCCGCCCGCCCCCACCCAGGCTGGGCCCGTGACGGAGCCGCGGTCCCAGCGGCGGTGGCGCCACAGCAGCGCCCGCCCGCACCGCCCGGGCCGGCCCTTCCTGCGGCGGGGCCGGGGGGGGCGGGCAGGAGGAGGAGGAGGCGGAGGAGGAGGAGAAGGAGGAGAGAAGCGGGGAGGGGAGCGAGGCGGAGTTGGTGCCGCCGCCGGATGCTGCGAGGAGGCGCCGTGGCCCCCCTGCGCTGCCGGTCGCTCACCTGAGCGGGCAGGAGGGCGGGGGAGGAGGAGGAGCCGGCGGCAGAGCTGCGCGGAGCCCGGCGGCGGCGAAGCGGGCGGAGGGACAGCCGGGCGGTCGGGCGAGGCGATGGCGTCGGGCGCGTAGCGGGCAGGAGGCCCCGCGTCCCGCCGTGTGCGCCCGGCTGCCGGTGGGGGCGGCCGGCGGGCTCCGCCGAGGCCTAGGAGCGGCCTCTCCCCTCGGAGCGCCGGGCGCGGCGCCGCCGCGACCCGCACGATGTCCACCCGCACGCCGCTGCCCACCGTCAACGAGCGGGACACGGAGAACGTGAGTGCCGCGCCGGGAGCCCCTTCCCTACCTCCCTGCCTGCCTCTCCCCGGTACCCGGTGGCGGCCCGGCCAGTCGTGCCGCCCAGGCCGAGTGCCCCAGGGGCGGGCGGGCCGCAGCCGTGCCGAGAGCCGGGCCGGCACCGCCGTCTGCCCCCGCCCCGGGCTCCTCCATGCGGCGCTGCCGGGGCGGGTCCGGCCCGCCGCGATCCACGTCGCCCCAGCCCGCCCGCGGCCCCGGGCCTCCCGCGGGGAGCTCTCCCGCAGCCCCTTCCCGCGTTTTTGGGCCGGGCCGGGCCGGGCCGGGCTGCCCTTATATGTCCTCGGCTGTCGGCGCGCACGGGCTGCTGGCTGCGGCCCCCGCCGGCGAGAGGCCTGCAGCCCCTGCGGGCGGCAGCCGGGGTGCCCCGCCTTAGGGCGGCCCCCACACGCGGCATCTCTGCGCCTGCCTTGGGATATCCACTTGTGGGCTGTCTGACCGGCTGGCACTTGGCCTCGCCTCACCTTTTGGGGTTCAGCGGTACTTGCTCTTTGTTCGATTTGCACTTCCAAGGCGGTCCCTGGTGTTGTATTCCTTTCTCTGCTTTGCTTTGTGTTGCCTCTGAGAGAGGCTGTGATCGTGTCCTTGGTTCTTCCGAGTTGATTCTATCTTCCTTTGTGTTTTGTTTAAACATCTTTGCGGTCTCCTCTGCAACACCCGGACTCGATAGAGTGGGGGGGGGGTGGGGGGTGGTGTTCTCTGCCGTGGTGGTCTTCCATAGAAAATAACCAGTCTTGGCTATGATAGACAGTGTACCTGAGGAATGTTGGACCATGTCTGGTCCTGTCCATCAGTGGTGATTATTTACATAGGTGGTAGTGTGGGAGGTGTGAAATTTTCCTCTTGGGTGAGGGGGACCAGTGTTAAAAGCAGTATTGTTTGCAATGTGAATCCTTAATTCCCTTTGGGAAGGTGGCAGAAGGAGGGGGAAAAGGAGCTATAGGAAATGTAATGTATGTGGTCATACCCACCTTCTATTTGTGTGGAAAGTGATTGGTAAGAAACGAAGGAAGATGGCCTAGTGGGCTGAAATGCATTGAAGATGATGCTTGTTTGTGTGTAGTGCATCAATCTATTCCATAGACGTTTTGGCTAGTAGCAGGAGCTCCTAAGGTTTGTTACTGTACCTGCCCAAGCAGCAGTGCCTTCTGAATAGGTTACTGGCTGATATGAAATGAAAAGTGAATGTAGGAAGATGATTGGGAAGGCAGTGGTAACAGAAGAGGTGATATAGCTAGAGAAGTGAAACCCTAGTGTGGTAAATTTTTTTGAGCTTTTAGTATCAGTCACTCAGTGGAAATTTAATTGATACAGCAGTATCAGACTTATTACTGGTTAAAGCAAATAGATACGTTTGGTCTGTCCTTACACGTCATGGACTGATGAGTTCTGTGTTGCTGTAAGAACAAAAGCAACAAAAAGCAAGTCCTTGGGATGAAAATTTTGATTTAATTAAATGATAAAGTCCAGGCTTACATGATACATGTTACTCACGAGTCTCTATTTCAAATGTATGTAGGAATGTAGATGAGAGATAGATGACAGGAAAGGATAAGAAATATTTATGTATATATCTGGTAATACAGTCCATAAGACTTGCACAGTTTACACAAGGCAAATGGAAATATTTTCAAATATCATAGTCTTTATGGAATGAAGACTTCCAAGTGTTGATCATTAATTTATAAAATATTTTGCTACTAGCGAGTGCTCAATTTTGACACCTAAGGAATAGTGTTATTTTTTTATTATTGTAATGTCAGAGAGTGCATTTGGCATACGAAACACCCAGGTTTGTACAGGGTATCAGAGCACTCAAAAGTCTACATTTGCTTCTGAAAACCTTGGTGTAAGTCTGAAACCTTATATTAATGTAATCTTGTAGCCGGAGAAACACCAAAGATCTGTGTAGTTCCCTGATCTGCACAGAGTTACTCCAGTGCTGTCATTAGTGGGAGCCCACAGCATTTTGGAGCAGAGGCTTTGAGCTCTGCCTGTTGGGCAGCCTCAGGAGCTGTCCTTGCTACCCATGGTGTCTCTTATGTCAGACCTTTGGCTAAAGTGGCAAATGTAGGATGGAGGAGGAGTAGGTGGTCCATTGCTGACTTCCTGATCAGCAGCATTCCTTGATTTAAAATGGATTCTGTGAGGGTGAGGTGAGACTCTTAAATTACTTCTAATGTGCTTCCTTCTGCTAATAAACACTAATGGACTGAGGAACTGTTAATGCTGGTGGCTCACGAGAGACAAAGTCAAGCTAGTAAGCTCTGGGTAACCAAGGTGGTGGGAAGTTGTAACTAAAGGGAGAAGTAATCAGAAAGAGTGAGGAATTAAGGAGCAGGTTTTGGCCTGGTAAAAAAGTCCATCTTTGTAGTGCATGGTTCCAGTTCTCCAGTATGCATGTTAGTAAAGCTCTCCTGAGCAGCTAATGGTGATCTTCAGGAGAGGCTCTTTTCGTCTGTCTGGTGCGTGTTGCTCCATTGTGTGGCTCCCAAGGGACAAATTGGAGCTCTGTATCCTGGACAGAGCTGACTGATGCTTCTGATACAACCCCTACATGTGTGTCCAGCTCTGTACTCTGCACATGGGGTGAGGTTGTTCCATGAAATTGTGGGTAGCTACCTTGCCACCACCACCCACTGTCTCTTGGCAGCTGATTTCAGTACTTTGAAATGGAAAACAAATAAAATGTTAATGACTGCTTTTCTCAGTGAGTGTGCAAGCGTTTGTGTTATCATTTGAAAAAAGAAAATATAATACTGAATATAGAACCTATGATAAGAATATACATTCCTTGAGGAATTAGAGAAGTTCCTGGTGGGATGGGTGAAAAACTTGCTTGTTTCCATAATGCCTTGTGCCTTTTGTCCCACAGTGCCCCTTGAAAATATTTTAGAAAGGGTAAGATCAGGCAGCATATTACTTGATAAAGTCTTATCAGAAAGCTGGAGTGAGAAGAACAGGAACTGGCAGCAAGGGACAGACAACAGGTGGAGGGAGCCAGGGCCTGGGAAGCATCAATGAGTGTGTAACTGATAGGTCTGCCCTGTGGAGCTTCACACTCTTTTTCTTTTCTTTGCCATTTTGCTATTCCTGACATCTCCCAGTGCTATGTTTAGCTTCCCTAGCATATGTCCATAAATACTTTTCACTGGAAATGTTATTTCTCGTTCACAAAAGCTGTGTTTAAGGAAGGAAAGTAAATTATGATTATCAAACACTTATTCTTGCTCACAGTTTATTTGGAATCTTGGGGAAATTAATGGGTGGAGCTGTACTGTATTTTCATGTGTATTACTGGATTTATTTTTTTCAAGTGAGGTGCAAGAGCAACATTCAAAATAATAATTTCTCTGTGTTTTGATTTTGTACATGTAACTATTTGCAGTCTCCTCTTGATATATTTTTCGTAGGCTGTGATAGGTAGTGTATCACTACATTCAAACAATTGCACTTTGGGTTAGTTCAGCTGAACTGAGTTTATCATCTCTGCTGTTGCTGGGAGGACAGGAATCAAAAGCTTTGAGCTAGAGTATCTCTTCTGTTTTCATTGACTTGGTATTAATTGAGGAAAGAGGGGCTTTTATGTTTTTCCTTCATAATGTGTTATTACTGTGTCATTAAACTGAGGAATTATTTTCCTGAATTAAGGCAAAAGAGAAGAAGTACATAGGTAATCTATTCTCTTAGATGTTTTTGGGGACCTCTGTGTAAGAAAAGGCTCAGACATTCAACAGTTGGCTCTATACTGCTTGCTGTATAGTACTTTTAGTAAAGTTGATAAGAATGAGAATGCTGAAGATTGTTTGCTTTTTCTGACATAAGGACCTCTTAGTCTGGCACAAGAACACATTATTTTTTTCTTGTATAGTAAGTGTAATTTAATCTTTTGAAGGTATTACTATTATCTGTGAAGGCATTGCTGTTGACTTGTGCTGTGGTCTCACCTATCTGGCTCTAAATTTTTAAGGTATTCTTGTGTTTTGTACTTTTCAAATACCTCAGAGTTGTTTAATTCTGCTGGAGCCACCTGACATGTTTACAGTGAAGAAGGAACGAACAAGGCAGGAGTTCTGGATGATAACTGGCGAGAGTTGAGGAGAGATATGGGAATTGTGATTTGTCTTACCTAGCCAGTGCTGTGTGAGAATGGTTGAGATGTCATGACAGTGGAAGTTTTAAGGAGGACAAACCAGTGACCTATGATCATGTGATTTGCTTCATTATCATACAAATAACTAAAGCTTTGACACGTGCACACCCATTTGTGGGTTAGCTGCCCGACGGTGACATCTCGGTGACATCTCGGATGCCAGCTCAAGTGGGTTTGGTTAAGGATGCCTTTCTGACCGGGGAGCCTACAAGACAGCTGCATTTTAAAGAGGAAAGAACTTGAACAGGGCAAGAGATAAGAGGATAGAATGAAGTGGTCGAGCTGGGATGATAATGATTATACCATGTTTAATTTTTTTCTGTTTTTGTTTTGTTTTGATTTTTTTCCTTCTGGATTTGCATTTGCACAATAAGAACACATGGTTTTGATTTGGACAGAGGGGGCGTGGGAGACGGTATCTGACAAGAATTCTTTCCTTCAGTGCCTTAAGCAGAAGAATGGCCTAATTTCCAAACCTTATGGGTTCAAGAGTACAGCTGTATCTTTCTTATCCACAGGAGATGGGCTTGAGCAAAGTGAAGAATGCCTGTTCTTTCCTTGAAAGTTTATTTTCCTTGGTCATAAATGCACCATTAGGTTCTATGTTTGTTTGAACGTAAGAAGAGGGTATGTGCTCCTAATCTTATTTTGAAGGTTTGTGTTTCCTCTGTGCAGACTTTATATTGTTGTTTTACTTCACATCTGGTGTGAGCTCCTATGTTGGGGGGGGGAAATGTGCTGAGCTAGACCACTATGCATGGTGAGAGCAAGGTTCATTTTGAAGTTAACCTTCCATGTGGATCAGAGAGAATAATGGGACAGGTGATACACATATTTAGTTTCATTTTCTTTATGTAGAGAGGAATATTTTGGTACAAAGCACTGAAAATGTTCATCGTTCGGCGTTGTTTCTGGGCATCACACGTGAGTGTACAGTGTTAAAGTTCAGAAAGAGTGAATGCAGTTCACTTGCAGTACTTGTTTCATTTCATACTTCAAGGGTTTTGAGATTCATAGGTAAACAAAGTTGGATTGTTTGTGGTTGGTGTTCTGAAAACTTACATGTTCAGTGGACTTAAACACTGAGCTAGAACAAGGAGAATATGTTCTAGGAAAACTGTCCAGTGGGGTCTTTGCTATTGTTTATTTCTGATCCTATGGACTTACTGTTTATATTGAGATATTTAAACATTTTATCTGCACTTTAAATGTTTCAATCATCAGTAAAGGCCGGGTTTTTTTCTCTCATGACACCTGATTACATTTGCAAATTAATGATTCTGCTATAAATGTGTTAAGTTTCTGCCATCACAACTGCTGTTGCTCAGCAGAGCAATCTCCTCCCAGCTTCTAATTAATATCAATAGTTTAAACACAGAAAAGGTAGTCAATTTTAAAGTGCAGATACTGTGATTTCTCTAAAATTACATTCTCAATCAGTGATTTGTAGTTGCGCTTGTGGAATTTTTCTTCTTCTTCTCAGAATTTAGATAGACCTGACCTTAATATCTGACTGATGCTGGAAAGAACTTTAAGCAGTGTTCCAGTAGAGCAGATTCATTAAGAAACTGTCCTGTAAGGAGATTTTACAATTAATGTGGAGCTAGAAAACTATAGTGCAACTGAAGCCCTAAGACAGGTTTCTTACAGATTGGCCTATTCACAACTTGAGAGTTTAAGCAAACTTTGCATATGTTGCAATATCAGAGAAAGCATTTTATCACTTTTTAGATGTTATCTTTTAGTAACTTCAGCCTGTCCTTTATTTTAAAATACGTGTTTACAGTCTGTGCTGCCCTCCAGGTTAAACATACTACTCATAAGCTCCTGCAGACAGTGACAAGTTTCAAATTTAGCTTATTTATGTTGTGGTCACGACACCATCTATTTTGTTGTTGTTGTTGGAAACACAATGCATGCTTTTTGTGGTTGGATTTGTTGTTGTGTTTTTGTAATCTTTCTGGAATTTCAGAATAGGCAAAAAAAAATTGTTAGGGTTTCACATTTTTTTTTCTGGGTCTTGATTCGTGAATGTTTACTTTGCTCTAGATAGCGGTAAATTAGGAAAAAATGTTTTCCACACTTGACTGTGAAAACAGCCATGAAAACAGGAAAGTTTCATCAAAACATTCACATTGTTCAGTGTAATGAACATAATGCAACTCAATCTGAGTTTTAATAAGTAGCTCTTTCTCCACATCAGATACCAAGCCTGATTAATTGTTAGCATTTCTCTACTTCTTTCACATTGTCAGTTAGCTTTTCTTTGGTGCGTTCTCTGTGCTCCGCTAAACTGAGCTTTAAATTGGACCACTTGTATTCCATGTAAGAATCAATCATCTTTGTTTTTCTGTGAATAACTTAGTAAAATAGCAAAATCAAAGGCTTGTTGAGATCTCAAGGTCAGTTTGAGACTTCATAGCTGTCTGTGATGATTCAGCTTGTTTTGGTGAGCATCCTAGTGAATCTAAGGTTAAAAATTCCAAGATGCTAAGATGGCCCTTTTTAAAGTACATTTCCTTGTGACTGTTTCAACTTTTATTTCTGAAGGAGTGACCAAACATGCTGTAGCTATTGTGGGAAAATAGCTGAAGGCAAGAGATTTGAAACCACACTCTGTGCTTGTTGTAATCCTGCTTCTTTCTGACCTGGCAGTTAGAATAAAAAGTTTGGTTGGTTTTTTGGGGTTTGTTTTTTTTTTTTTATTTAACATGAGCATTTTTTCAGGTATTTCTTTTTGTATGCTTTCAAAGAAAACAGCAACTTCTGCTGAGAGACATATGTTCACAGTTGTAGTAGGGTGCTTGCACAGTTAAATTCGGCTGGGCTACAACTAACCTTAAAAGCAATGAACCCGACGTGCTCATGGAACACTTCCACAGCTTAGTCTCTAATGATTGATCAATAGTTGTATTTATGTGAAACCCAGAAGCACAGGTTTCTTTGGCATCTCTGTAGAGTGAAAGATCA
Organism: Cinclus cinclus; assembly: GCF_963662255.1. Classification (NCBI taxonomy): domain Eukaryota; kingdom Metazoa; phylum Chordata; class Aves; order Passeriformes; family Cinclidae; genus Cinclus; species Cinclus cinclus. The sequence goes on from NC_085048.1 coordinate 93,866,479, forward strand.
TTATGTTATTCTAAAATTCTCCATCTTAACAGGACAGCTGATGAACTATCACTTCACATTGCTTAAAGCCTTGTGGAAAGCAGGCTGTCTTGCTGGAATGAATGTGTTTGTGGGTTTTCAAGCTCTCCTGTTCAGCTGTTTGTTTGTATATTGTTTCAGGAAAAAGTAATTTTCCTTTTTTTATCTTGCTGTTCCTATGCTTGTGGGACACCTTAGGTATGGTCTATGATGTCAACATGAGAAGTGGTCTGCATTCCACTCGTTTGGTCAGCATTAATTAATGTACCTTACCATTAAGATGACTTTTGTAAAGAACCCTTCATGGCTGTTCAAGATTTAAGTGCTCAGTACCAATGACTTCTGTCCCTTGGTGTGCAAACTATTTCAGGTAGCAATGTTTTATAAAAGTTTATGATTGTTTTGGAGACCTAAATATAAAATACAGCAACATAATGTGTAATGAAGTAAAGGGTTCTTTTTCTTCACACTTAGCTTCTTCAAAAGCCTGACAGTATCTCAGCAAGATACTTGGTTACAGTAAACTTTAGCCAGAGTAATTGTTTATATTTCCAAGATGTATACCCAATCTAAAGGAGCATTGAATGGCAGCAAACTGATAGGCGTATTCTCAGCCATAATGATTTCTGAGGTAAGGGTTGGGTTGTTACATATAATGGAGTTGTACTGAGGTCACAATGAATCATGTTTGTGACTTCGGAGCAGCCTCTGCCTGTTCACTGTGACCCTACTGATGTGCTGGGAAGAAGCAGAATTGTCCTGGTTTTTGTTTAAACGCCTGTAGAATTAACAAAAGTAGCAGAATGTTAGTCAAAACAGTGAATTATGTCCAAACTTAGTATGTATTTCAAATGATCAAGCATAAGGAGTTTTGTCCAGCTGAGTTGCAGAACCATGTTTTTAACAAACCTGGTTATGTTGAATAATAAGACAGAACTTTGCTTCACCTGTGATGAAAGCACTTGTGTAGCACATTGGTGTATGTAGCTGAACATATAGAATTGCTGGATAGCCCATGGCAGTCTTTTGCAAGAGCAGATAATGATGATATTACTGGTGACAAAGTCTAATTGCTTCTGTATTATAAAGTAAAGTAGTGCATGATAATTTTTAAAATCTCAAGCAGACACAGGATTAGGCAAGGCTGTTGGAGAGAAGTGGTATCTTTCATTAGACAAATGTGGTTAAAGAAAATAGATGAGATTTGGATAGTAGCAGGGCTTGCTGAAAAGGCTCTTGCCTAAGGTGAGACTTGTGGTAAAACCTGTAGTGCCTCTGCTGTGCTTCGGTAGGAGGGCCCACACCTCACTCATGGTGCAGTAAAACACACACCTCCTTGTAAGCAGAGGCTCAGCCTTAGTCACTGGGGTAGACTACTATTTTAAGATCTCCTGGAAGATTTCCTCCTGGATTCCTCCCTTCCTCACTGTTGATTTTTATCCTTTTTATCTTAACCCAATGCTCAAGAAGAAGTAGAAAAATAAAGTAAAACATCTTTCACTGGTCTTCAAGAAGCCGTTTTTTTTTTTTTCCCAGGAGGGAAAAGGCAATTTATTTCTAATATTAAGATTCTCACATAGATAATTTCTCTTATTTAGTCCCTCAAAAATTTGACCAACTTAATTTTAAACCAGGTGCTAGTCTATAACCTGCCATCACATCAGCCTTATCCTTACATACCCAGTATCCATCTTTCTGAGATTCCAGTTGACTCTGTTGATTAATTTGCTGGGCATTAAACCCCTGCAGTTTTCTATAATCTCCCATTCTGGCTCCCCCCACCCCCTTTGTTTTCTCCCCCATTTTGCTTACTAACGTGCTTTTGTGCTGGAGCTTGGCATACTCATTGCCAGCTTCCTTATGCTTCTCACTCTTTCTGGGACCTTTTCCAGTTTTGCTCATTTAATGACATAAGCAAACCCAATACAAAGCTTTATAAAAGCCATGTAGTTGTAGCTCCTGTTTATCCTTCAAGTAACACCCTTCAGTATGAATCCCAAGGAGCATTTTAATGTGGGAATAATCTGAATTGTAAAGCTAAAGGGAGTGAAAAATTTCTTTGCTGTGGGTAGGCTGGGAAGACCTGTTTCTGTGTTGGGGACTCTTTCAAATATTAGCAAAAATTATTATTACTATTTGAAATATTCATCAGTTAGACCATATTTTCCTCATTCTACCTTTCCTTCCCTCCACCCTGGTAAAGTTACTGGGCTTCCTTCTCTCAGATAAGAGCAGAGAGTAACCAAAGCTTCATAGCGATTACTTAGACAGGACATACAGTTTTATCATGTTCTCTTAGATATTCTCCACATGTTCAGATACGTGAGGAATTTAATGGGTGAGAGTTGCAAAGCTGGAGAAGGGGAGGGTAGGGTATACTCTAGGCCATGTAGCAGCAGTGTAAATTACTTGTGCTTAAACTGTAAATACCTGAAATTCCTTTTGAGAGTGCATGCTTGGCTTCAGTCATATGTAAGTATCTTTCTGCTGCTTAGATATTTGTCCTCACTTAAAATAAGGAGAGGCATAGCTCAGAAATTCAGAGAATCTTATGTGTTAAGAGGAGTCTTGTTTTTGCTATGGAAATTACCTTAGTCTGTGAAATGCTACATTGAGCTCTTGCAGAGGATATGGTTGTTTTCCACAAATGGATTACACGTGTAATGTATTTACTCATATCTTGTTCCAGATAATATTATTGATTCGAGGTAATATAATTCTTGAAAGCATTTGGGGTTTTATTTAGTAATTTTTTTTTCCAACAGTAATCTGATTTTCTTCCCCCGCCATTATAGTAAGGACAGTCTACTGGTGGTTAAAAAAAAATAAAAAAAATCAAAGAATATATCTTTACTTGTTGGAGAACTAAAATAGTAATTTTTCCTCAAGATCAGACTTTTTCCTGAAGATCAGACTACCAAGGTAATAATATTTTTAATAATTCAATATAATGAAGTGGATACAAAAAATATTAATAATACTGTTTTGAGTAGTCTTCAGCAGACATACCTATATATAATAGCTTTGCAAATTTGTTTTTCTTGATTTGATATTAAATGAAAAAAGCCTGGCTGCTATTTAGACTTCCTTCTTCCAGTGATAGACATAAGATGCACATGAACAAAGAAAATTTGTTAAAGCCCTTCACAGTGTAACTCTTGCTCCATCTACTGCAGAGTCCAGTGAAATTTATCCTCAAACCTGGTACAAGCAATGAGGATTGAACTAATATAGATGCTGGAATTAGTCAGTGGAGGACATAATTATTATCAGAGAATGTATGCCTCCAGCAGTGTTTGTAGTTGGGCTAAGGGAAACCACAGCCTGTGCGGAGTAGACTGATAAAATTGCATTTAAAGGTCCTTTTTAAGAAAGCTATTCTTGCTCATCCAGTGATTGCAGAAGTATCACACTCATATAAAAGTCAAGTCTGATGTTTCCTAAATACTACAAGATAACATTATTACTGCTGCTGTTATTATTAGGTTTTTGTGTGACCTTTTGTACAACTTTGTATTTTGGTATTGTGTACAAGCTTTTCCCCCTTTACTCATTAAATTAACTTCCTAGTGGTGTCTAACATTATGTTTCAATAGAATTATTTTAAAGTGAGAGGTGTTAAACCTTCTGGAGTTGTGTAAAAGAGGCAAAGTGGACTCCTCTGTCCATCTGTTTGTTTTCATTACCTTCACAAAATATTACTAACTTGAAGAAGCTGAATTAAATACAGCAGTTGGGTATTAGATTTGAGTTAGGATCAAGTGAAATGTTCATGGTGCATCAGCCATTTTCCTAATATTGTCTTGATTTAATTGAAGGTTAAATTCTGCAAGTGACAGATAGAAAAAAAGAAGAAGGCAGACTGGGGGACTGTCAAGTTTATTGCCTGGTAGAACAGTTATATATTGGAGTTAGGGTAGGAAGCCATCTGGAGGTATACTTTTCTCCAAAACTATGCCTGATTTCAGGTTACCTGTTGGATCATAGGAGGGCAGTAGAAAATGAATAGATTCTTTAACAGTTTGATGAAAAGAGAAAAATATGTAACGTGATTGTTGTCATCCCCAGAGGTTGGGAGCATTGTAGTTAGTTTGGTAAATTGAGGGAAAAAATAAGAGTTTCCAGTGAATCTGTGATAACTTAGGGATTGCAATGCTGTGTAAAGGGATATGTGATCATCTACCGTGCTGTCACTTTCCTTACCTTTTAAGAGGCAAGGGCCATTTCTAGCACTGTGGGTAGGAGAAGGACCCTTGGCACACTGTTGGTAGAAGAGAGAACAAAACATTGCTGGCAGCTCATCCTAAGCCTTGGAAAAATTCAGTTGTGTCTATTTGAAATCTGCTTAGGGATGACTTTCCTTTAAGGTTTGGTGACAAATTCCCAGTTTCCAGTAGGGAGGTTAGTAGTATAATCCCTGTCACCTCTGACATTGCCCTCAGGTCCCCATGACTTCCTCTGCTTTTATGACTTTCCTTTCCTTGAGACTGAATCAAATTAATTCCTGTTTTAATATGAGATAGCATCTGATTCATTAAGGCACTTCAGCTGGGGATCTCCAGGCATGCTGCTCTAGTATTATCCAAAGTGTTTAGTTGTCCAGCTCGGGACAGAATCAAGAGTTGCCCCTGCTAATGGTGGGCTGGAAGCTGCTGTTGCTGCTACTGGTTATTTGATGTGTCTCACCATCTATATAAAGAAGTCTGAAATGCCCAGGTTTTACAGCCTACAAGCTGGGCTGCTGTGTAAAGCCCATAGCTGGGAATCTGGGATTCCTCACCCACAGATTGTCAAGGACTCTAGAGAAGGTCATACATCTTCTTTCTTACTGTTGGATTGGCTGCTTATTTTAATGCCTGTATTCATTTTGAATACATACTAGATTTGTTCAAACCTCTAATCACAGATTATCTGGCTTGTCTTCTTAAGATTTACCTATATATATATATGAACATTATTTGTCCCACATTTTCCTAACTTGTTATTTTAATGGTCTGGGTAAATACACTATCTATATTTATTTTTTGTATGTTTTTTTAATATTTTCTTTGCATCCTGTGTTTTTTTTTCTTCTACTTCCTTAGCCAAATTATGTTATGTGGTCTGTTAAATTTGTTCTGTTCATTCTTCTTCAGTGCTTGGTTTTTGCATCTGTTATACTCACATGTGATTTCTGTCCATGGTTTGAATTCAGCACGTTGACATCTATCTGCTGTATATGTGTGGTTGTCAGTATTCATTATCTACTGTATCACTGTCTTCCAGTTTTAAACAGCTAAAGAAATGTATTCTTTTTTTCTAGCTGTATTACATACTTTGCAAAAATCTTTGTGGAATGTTGCTGCTGTTTGCTTTTTTTCATGTATCAATTTAGCTTCCTAGTTGCCTGCTTTTCTGGAGCACTGCATTTCAGTAGCTTGTGATCAGGAATGATTGAAGCCCAAAGGTTAAAACGAGGTGGTTGAGTGAGTTTAGGAACAAGGGGCTCTGTGGATATTGTAGTCTGAGCTCTGTGAAAAACACATGCTTTGATCATAAGATAGGAGCTGGTCCAAGGGCCAGATGCTGTTTGGACAGCTTAAAGTTAAGCATAAATCTGTGCAAGGCTGGGAATGTATTTGCTAAGTTGAAATGTGGTGTAGCATTATCCAGATAAAGGTAAATAATTACTACCGCCCAACTGAGGACATTTTATTTGATCTGTTAATTAACACTTATGTGAAAAACAAGGTAGAGAGCACTCAGCCGAAGATGCTTCATTTTGCTGTTTGAGTTCACCATGTCCCAGCCGGTTGACTTGGATACGTTGTCATAATCTTGCTTTGCTGTAGAGCATAGTTGGTCTTCTGAAAGCATAAGGTAAGTTTAGTGGTGTCCTTATGACTTTATCTGCGTCTCCCACCATCAGGTCATGCTCTGCTAGCCTGTTCTCAGGAGACAAAACTCTTGTAACTGAATGCTGCTTGAGTGCAGGCTTGTTGGTAGAGATGTCCATGCCAGCTGAAGTGCTTACTCCTCTTAGGAAGGTGCTCTGGTTTTCCTGTGTGAAAGTATGTGTTATACCTCAGAGTCAACCTTATATTTACAAATGATCCTTATGCTTATGGGAAACAAAAAAAAAAAACAAACAAAAAAACCCAAAACAACAGCAACAAAACAAAAACCAACCAAACAAAAAAAAAACAAACACAAAAAACCCATGTCATGGACAGATGAGGTTCATTAGACCCTCTGCAGCTCAGTCTTAGGAGGCAAAACTTGTTACGCCAGAAGTCCTTGGCTGCAGAGTGGTGGACCAGCACATATTATCAAGCCTTGAAGGTGGAGAAACTAAACTGGTATGCTCTAGTGCAAGAGGCCCTGGAAGAGCTCTTCAGGTCAGGAAGGATTCCCTGCCCTCCCTTGAAGGTTCTGTGGAAGGGCTTGAGGCAGGCCTTGTTAATCTGCTGTAGATCCATGCTTTCTATTCCCCTCTTCTGTCCAGGCAACAAGTTGATTTTGAGCATTACTTCTAGTTACGTTTATTTTGTATGTACTGTATTGTACAAATGGTATTGTTAAGGTGAGTCTCCGTACTCTTCAGATTAGACTTCCAAGATCCCTAAAAGGAGCGCATCAAAAGGATATGGGAAAATCATGCTGAACATGGGGTAATGGCATTTGAAACAGAGCTTGAAGTAATCCTCAAACATTGCAGAGTCCTGCATTGCCCGAGACAGTTTCTTTTCTAGGATATGTGTGCATCAATTAGTATGTACTACTATCGGGTTAGATATTTTAATTGGTCATCTCATCACTTTTTAGAAGCTGGCTTTACTTCAGAAAGTTATTAAGACCTTGAGGTAAAATAGTCTTCAGAATGAGATGATGGTCTGTCTTGATGAATTTGTCATTGGATCCACTGGATGAATCTAGTAATGTGGATATAAAGACTTTAGAAATACTGTCTAGCTTGCTGGAGAGGGAACTTCCTCTTTTCTGTAGCAGTGTTGAAGTGCTTTGCCCACTCATGTCATCCCTAAAGGAGAGTTTAAGATCACACTGTATGCTTTTCTAAGGTTAAACAACAGGCATAAGCGAGCCTCTTCACTTGTTTGTGGGATTGTTTTTGTTAGTTTGGGGCTTTTTGTGTTTTGGAGGGATTTTTGTTGGGTTGGTTTTGGTTCTTTTCTGAGTCCTTGTGTGTTTTTGCTTTGTTGTGGAATAGGAGTAAGTATCTCCTAGCTTAAGTTTCACTACTGGTGTCAATTTGCCTTTGAATTATCAAGAAAAGTAGTGCGATCAATTTTCCTTTCCATGTTGTTCCCATCCTGATAGCACAGTTCCACGAGAGTTTAACATAGAGCTGATGTGATCCCATCTTCCCAGTGCTGGGTGTTGCCTTTTGTCCTTGTGCCTGTGCTGCTCCAGGGGAGGTGTCAGGGGGTGCCTGTGCTCAGGGAGCTGAAGGCGACTCTGGCAGCAGAGTGTGTTTGTGGACATGGGAGCATTGCCAGCTTCAGCACCCATCAGCTGCTGGATCAGCTTTAGCAGCCATTGTGCCACATGAGGACTCATCCAGAGTTGTCGTAGGTATGCAGTGGATAAGGAAAAAATGTCCATTTCATAAACTTTGAGAGGAAGAATGAGTTGCAATTCAGAGCTTGGTCCCAATTAGCTGCTCTATCCTTTCCTTCTGTAGGAAAACCTCAGCTGGCCCAGAAGAGTGGTTGTTTGATCCTGAGTGTCAGACATGCTTCACACACTAATCTGGTCGCTCTTTTGTGAGTAAACCTTGCCTCCTGCTGCTGTTTTCTTCTCTGGAGGCAAGCCTCAGTTTTCAGGATTGCAGTCTCTAGACTGTAGAAGCAGCCCTTTCCCCTCAGTTTTGAAGTTTGGTATTAAAGCATTTTCTACTTCTTAAGCCCTGCAAATGCTTGAGAAGCTCCATGTGCTTGATATGATCCTGAACTGTAAGTTGTTTCATGTCTGCCTTCTTCGGCCTTTCGTCAGGCCGATTAAAAAACGACCTGGCTGCATCATTTTTAAGCGCAATAAAAACTCCTGCCAGTTTCCTTTGCCGTAAGTTTTGCTTTCTGGGTGTGTTCCTGTTCTTCTTGGGTTGGTTCAATTAAAAACCAATTTTTTCATTTAGTTTTCTTTTTGTTTCACGGAGGATTTTTGAGCAAACTCTGGTCACTGTGGCATACAGAATCAGTAGTACCCTGCAGCTGCCTGTGCCTCCAAGTGCTGGCAGGCTGTCCTGGGAGAGATGGGAATGCTCACTGGGAGCCCTGTGCTTGCAGGTTTGGAGATTTCATGAAATAAGTCAGAAAAGACTGGCAATGTTAAACTGTTCCCCTTTTGAGGAAAGAGCAATGGCTGGCAAGAAATGTTGAAAGAGCTCTTGTCTGTAAAGGGTTGTGTTTAGATATGTACAGGAGGCTACAGGAATAGTCTGGTTCCTTCCTTCACTCTCCCACAAGCACTTTCCTTCAAAAAAATATTTTGTTAGGTTTCATGGGTGAGGGACATTTGACATTTTATTTTGGCAAAATGGGAAGTGTTTTACTCTTTAGCTTAATAGATCTGATGGTAGTTTCTAGTACTGTATCAAGTGACAAAGTGAGTAAACAAGAGGATTTTACAAAAACTTTCCTTCCCCCCCCCATTTTGGTTCTACCTGTGGTTTACTGCAGCAGTTTTTAGCTGGTTTGTCTCAGTTTTCCTGGTGCTACAGGGAGGGTTCAGTTTTGTCCTAGCAATTAATGGAGATGATATGGGCTGGCTGTCCTGAATTAGCCTTGGAAAATCTTGTTTGTGTGTTTGGGATGAGTCAGGAAGGAAAGTGCCAGGTTGAAATAACTGTGCCAATTCTGAGTGAAATGGAACAAAGGCAGGAAGGTCCTGTTCTGCTGCACCTGCATGCCTGGCCAAGCTGAGGGCTTCAGGCCCAGGGAGAGGAAGAAACATGTTAGCTGAGTTCAGGTTACAAGACCTGATTTTGTGCTATGGTGATATTTGTATTTCTGAAATGCTTTGGCTTTCATCTTGGGGGTGGACCAGCACTCTTAAGTCTTTTTTTTTTAATCCCTCAAGTAAAAAGGATTTGTAATTCCATGTGATAATGAACTCCGCCCTTCCATATGACATTATTGCTGTGTTTTCTTTTAAAAAAAGGAATGATCATACTATATAATGCACAGGATTAATACAGGTTGGTGTGACCATATGAAAAATGGAACTATTCTAAAGATCCTTTAGTATGAACTTCTGAAACTCTTACTAGCTGTGTCTAGTTCTGAACTGGTAGATCATGGGATGTTTTCTTTCTTAGATTGCTTCAAGTATGGAGCTGTAAACATTGCATCCTGTGTAGCTTGAGATGAGAAAAACAATTCTTGCTCAAAGTTGGCAAACTTATTTCTGTATGTCTCACATATATCTGCATATGTTGAGCATTTAAATAACAAAACCCCAAACAAAGCAAAAAAACCAGCAAAACTTCCATGGGGCTTGGATCCCATAGTGGAGAGCACAGATTAAGATGTACTCAATGCTCAGCATAAGTGTACATTTCTTTTAGAGAGGGAACACTATTTGTCTGTTGGCATTGGGGGATTTTATTTCACTTTGTAGAAAAAATGTTTTCCTGTTGCCATTGAAGTTGTCTTTGTAAGATACATAATATTACAACTGGGAAGAAAAAGGAAGATGCAAAAATAAAACAAGGAAATTATTTTGCTTGGTATATCTCTCGGTGCTGTATAGTTTGGAGTTTTTAAAGAAGTTTTATAAAATACTTTTTGGAGTTGCAGTGTTGGTTAATTAAATGCTTGTGTCTGCTTGACTCAGGCCAGCTTTATTCAAATTGTTGTAACTTATAGCTGATAGATTCAAGCTATTCTAAAAGATAATGTCTGGCATTTTTGCATATTATGTAAATGATCGGAAAAGAAGGATGCGCATGCATGTGTGTGATTGTTTCTTCTTGCAGTTTTGGAAAGTGTGTATGAGGAGGCACAGGAGATGATGGGTACATTCTGCATTTTGTCACAGTTTTGTCTGATTCTTTTCTTTGTCAGCCGTGCACTGATCTTGGTATCTGATTTAATGACTAACTATTTCTTTTCTCACTCCATTGTTGCTTTGGTTTTTTTGAGCTTAGTCCTGTGTATTATCCCCTCTTGCAGTGGGGTAGGTTAGTTGCTTTGCCTTTTGGTGTTTATTTTTAATAGCATAGTTTCTATTCAAATTCACAGTCTAGTATGCATTTAATTGCTGTTAAGAAATTAGGAAAAAAAATCATGTGTACGTACATTCATTTTTTTTAAATTGCCCCTTCCAAAGCACTTCTTCACATGTCTGAGAGGAAAATTTAGGTAGTGCTCTATCAGAGCAGAGGTGCTTTAGGAATTGTAGTATGATGTGATAGATATGTGTGACAGGAGTAAGGTGTGGTTTTGTGAAGATGTGAGGCTTATCTGGAAGAGGAGGGAATCCCCTTCCTCTGCCCCTCCTGGGGGATCAGGTGCTATAATCGTGTGCAGTTTGCATCTTACCTGTACCACCTGGATGCTCTTGACACAAAATGCAGAACAGGCTCGTGAATGTCTCTGATGGTTTCTACCTTGAGGTTTACTAAGAGCTTTCAAAAAATCAGACTCTTTCAGTTTAGTTTGATTGTTACTTCAGCAAAAATCTTGCTTGAGGTGGCTTGTTAGAAGCCCCTAGGTCCTAAGGAGTAGTGACCAATAGCAGCTGGATGTCCATGACAGTATTTCCTATCTCTCTCCCTTTTCCTTTCCCGGCATTGTATTTTAACAAACATCTAATTTTATGTGTTTATTTCTATAGACTTTATTCTATACTGACATAAACTGAGTATATCAGGAGTCATGTTTATGGTTTACTAGTAAAAGAATGTTTCCCACTACATGATACATATATTAAGAGCAAAGCTGTTGCAGATCAGAGCTATTTAGAAGATGGTCTTCTCAACCCTTCAGATTGCCTCTGTCTGGGTTAAGTATTTTAAAAAATATTTGCAAAATATAACAGCTGTTACAAATGCTCATGTGTATGGCACGTACTTGGAAATGTTAGGGGGTATGAATATAAAAATTGGCTGCAAATACTTATGTCCAGGACAGGATAGAAAACATTGAGAGAGAAAAGTGTGATGATTTGTCTTTTCTAGAACTGCATGTGCAGACTTTGCTTCCACAGGCTGAGTCTACCAAGGAGTTTGCTTTGTGATAAATCAGGATGGGGAAAATTCAGGACTAAGAGTTTTGTTTAATCAAGTGAGGTGTGTTTGTGGATAGTTTGATGTGTGGAAAGTACCCTCTTACTATGAAGCACTGTAGAGGCGTTGAGTGTTCTTTGATTGAGAAAGGCCATGTGGATTGGTGACTGGGTGGATTTGGGGGAATTTTTAAGACCAAGCTGTAGCAGCAGTTAATGTAAGTGATGTAAATTTGATTACAGTGAATAATCCCAGAGAGTACTACTCCAGTGGCTAGTAAGTGGCTAAAGGATGCTGAATATGTAAAGTAGTGAAACCCACACGTACCTACTTGGTGGGGTTAGTTCTTCTGCACTTTCTTAAAGATGATGTGTCTGGCCATCGGGTCATCTTGCTTTGGCAAAGGTACCTTGGGTAAACAAAGAAAATGACGGCTTTGAGAAGCAATGGGTCATGTTAACTCTCTTGTGGTCTTACTGCCCTTGTCTTTCTGTAACAACCCTGGTGGAGCATGTCAGAAACAGGCCTAGTATGGAGCAATAAGTGTTAATCGAGCTCTCTTCTGTTGCAATTTAAAATTGAATGCTAGAAATATTTTTTTGAGATTCCTGAAAAGGTTGGTTTTGTTTTGCACGAGTTACTTTCTTATCTTAAAAGACTTGACTAATGTGCAAAAAAGCTAAATGCTCTAATATATGCTATTTCAGCTCAGACTTGTTACTGCTTCACCCTATTTTTGTTTAAAATTGCATTTTATTTTAAAAAACATTAATTTTATGTGTCTATTTCTAGGGACTTTATTTGACACTGACATAAACTGAATATACTGAGTCATGTTTGATGTACTAGTGAGGTAGTGTTTCCCACTACATTATATCTGTAAAATCAGGGTAGCTAGTGAAATAACGGAATCTCTAATTGAAGTCCTGTGTGGGAAATGCAGCTTATTGACTTGAATTGTTTTTAGATGGCAATGAACTTCAAGGAGAGTGTTGGTTTTTACAGCCCCCTTGTTCCCAGCCCCCTGAAAAATTTCTCAGAATTTAGAGATTGTTCTTCTGAAATGGCATTTTAACTAGCCACATAGTAGCTGATGCATAATGAATGAATGTATTGTAATGGACCAGAAGGATCTGAAAACTATGTAGCCAGGCCTTCTAGACAGTGTGGATGTTGCATACTTCTGTGAAATTTGGCTTTAGTATTCTTTGGAAGTCATCTCTGAGATACTGCTATTTGACCTTAACTTTTTTTAACTTCTTAGGCTTTTGTTTCAGTTTCACTGAATGTTGATTTCTACAACTTGATAAGCTTCTAGTTTAAATTCTTTACCTTCCAACAATAGCAAGCTGTTTATGTGCAGAAAAGAGGCCTATTGCAAGAATAATTTGAATTTCATTCAGTGCTGTTCAAGTTCAAAAACTGTATATGTTTATTTAAGTGTGGCTCACAGACTAGGAAATTTGACCTTCTTTATGCATGATTTCTGTCATCCTTGGGCATAGCTGAAGAGAATGTTTGGTTGACTCTGAAGAGAATCTGTTTGAGAAGGAATAATTAGGAACCATCCAGAGTGGCTTAGTTTTTCTGTGACAAAAAGACTAAAATCCAGAATCCTCATGACCATGAACCTTGTTACTTTTTTTCTTCTTCAGATTTGGTACTGTTATATTGTCATTTTGATTAAATATTGCTTTCCCTGTTCAATCTGCATTAAAATGATCTATTCTGTGAAGGCATCTTTCTCTTTGCCCATGGCATTGGTTGAGTCTATCCAACTGTTTCTTGAAGAGATCCCTTTAGGTATCTGCTAGGCATAGGCTAATCTTGTGAAGCATATAAAATTGGCAACTAAAATTAGGATTATTAATGCTTCTGGTGGGCATTGTATTTTCTGTAGTGAAGATCTAATTCAGTGAGTAAGGAGGCTCAAAGACTTCTAAAACTTGTTTGTGTAGCACAGTGCTATAGCCCTGGATGGGATTCTAAGTACAGCTGAAGTATTCATTGTTAGCACCATACAGACACTGATTTTGCAGGGTGTATTTTTAGGGGAGACTTTTCTTTGGGCTGTGGTTTATCACATGTAGGACTGGTGTCCAGTGCTGAAGGAATGTTTCGAAGCCTTTTTTGCCTGGAACTGCCCTCCTGGTCTTCTCTTTCAAAGTCAACAGAAAAGATCTTAATGATGTGCTTCTAAAGAATAAATACTATTACTAGAATGTTCTTTCACAGCTGAATGAATTTGTCTGATATACAGAATCTAAACATGCCTGGCTTGCTTGGTTCTCCAGTAATTTGGAAAACAGCTTAACAGTGGGAGTACAGTAGTATTTTGCAGAAGGACTCATGCAATGAAAAGACAAACAAAATTATATTTAGGGCTGTTCTCTTGGCTATAGTAAATAATTAATAATGCTGGAGGTGATGTAAGCAGGGTTGTGCTACATTTGGGAAGAACATTCTGGTTTTGGTATACTCCTTGTTTTTTCCGGTTGCGTTGCAGCTGTTTGCTACTTTGCCCAATTCCACTACTGCTTATGTCCTGAAATAATCTTGCCTGGTTCAGTGGGACTGCCTGTAAGCCTGAGTGTTTACAGAGGGGGATTGACTTCAGCCTCCAGCAAATGCACACTGAAGATGGAAGTACTCCTTTAAATTCTGGTTATTTGTGAAATAATTCCATAAGGAATGATGGATGAGATCAGCACAGCCCAGCATTAGGTTGGGTACTAGGAGAAGCAGTAAAACTTCAGCTGCCCCCAGACTCTGCTTTCAGCTTAAGGTCAAGGATCTAGGAACAGGCTCATTAGTGCTCTGTAGAAAGATACCTGCTTTTTAATTGAGGCAGTCGGTAATGGGAAGATATTCAGGTGTCTGTTGGTGCTTTATACTTAGCTGGGAGTAAGCATGCCTTTCTGCTACAAATCTAAAAACTGTCCTGGGAAGACACTCTTTCTACCTCCAGTATTTGCCAACCTTCAAAGTCTGCAACTTGATAGATTAGAAGCTAAATTTTACCTGTTAAACATTTGTACCCATCTGCCACTCTTAGAAAGTATTTGAAATACTGAAACACTTAGTGCTCCTCTGACATTTTTCTTTACTTTGGTTTCTCCTTGGAGCAGTTCCAAGCCCCATCTGTAACTTGCCCCTTATATACTTGGAAGTTAAGAGTACAGAAGCACTGCAGATTTCAGTGACTAACATTTAATGTGGGATGATGTGTTGGCATGCATTAAAAATAACTTCCTTTTAGTTCTTCAGACTTTTGAGATTTAAAATATTTTATGCAATCTCACGGAGTTTTAAAGAATAGTTATTTTTAAGTAATGATGTAGATAGTTTGCTGTCTACATCTTTATCAAATTGCTACTTGAATAAGAACTTAAAAAGATGCAGACATGTTTGGGGAACAAAGCTTGAAAAAAAATGGTAATGTCATTTGACTGAATAAAGTTAACAAAAAAATGGAGTGAAACCTTCTTTCCCAATATGCCAAGGTATAAGTATATTTTGTACAGTGTATTTTTAAAAGACTAGCTTTGATTATGATTAGACAAATTTATCTACAACATAGTGCTATACTGTGTGGTTTGGCTTGTTTTAAAAAGTCTGTAATGGTTTGCGGATTACTGCCTAGATATCTAGTTTTGCATTTGGAGATGGTAAAATCTTTCTGCAGACTTTCTCATGAGACATGTATCAAACTCTGCCCAAAGGTAGCATTTTCTCCTTGGGCTGCCATCCAGAGTTATCAGTTGTATTGTGAAAGTTAAATAAATTACTCCCCTTTACATCTTTTTATGCTTGTGGTCTATTCTGTTGCAATTGTCTAAAATCCAAGTAGCTGAATTCCCAATTATTTTGTCTTGCAGCACACCTCTGTGGATGGATACACTGAACCACACATCCAGCCTATCAAGTCAAGTAGCAGACAAAACATCCCCCGATGTAGAAACTCCATCACATCCACAAATGAAGAGCATCCTCACATTGGAAATTATCGCTTACTGAAAACAATAGGAAAAGGAAATTTTGCCAAAGTGAAGCTGGCAAGGCATGTGCTTACTGGAAGAGAGGTAAGCCTTGGAAAAAAAAAGGCTGACAGTCTGATTTGTTTTCTTTGGCTGTCTTTATAAGTATTTCTTCTAGAGGCTGTTTCAGGATATAAAAGTTACCTGACATGCCTGAGTTGCCCCCTTTTTAAAATGTTGCTTCTTGGTGGAAGGATCAAAGCATTTGTTGTGCATCAAATGGTATTTTGGTGCTGGAAAGGTGTCTGTTCATCCCCAAGCATTTCTAAAACTGAAGAGCAATGCATTGATAAGCAGATTTCATTGATATTGGTGATCTGTTAATAGATAAATTTAGTGTTTGGAGGGTGTGGACAAGATAACGTTATTCAGTCCAAACACAGACAGCAGTATAAAACTGATTCCTTGGTGGCAAAGTTCCAAGTTCCTGCTGGTAAATCTTAATAGGTTAGAGAATTTTGCTTGATGAAATGTACAGAAGTAAATATACATGCATATTTTTGAGGTGCATCTATGCTCTTGCTCACAGAGCTGCAGTGTATTTCTGCTCAAACCTTCTTCTGAGTTTAGTAATTCAGTTGTTTTTTTTTTTTCCCAAGGTTGCTGTGAAAATAATAGATAAAACCCAGCTAAATCCTACTAGCCTGCAAAAGGTAAGAATAGACCATAACATCTGAAATTCTGTAAACAGTTGAACTGTGAGCTTTTATTTACTTGACAAAAATACTTGATCCCCTTATCTTGCTAAACAACATTTTTTTTGTGTGACCTTGAAGAGAGTGTGGTCTCTCTGCTATAATGTGCACATACATTTGTATGAGGCCAGTGACTCCATGTGGTTCCTATCTTAGCTTTGTTGTTTTGCTCTTCTTTCCTCTTGGCCAACAGTAACATTTCTTTCCAATTAGGTGTACAAACAGTTTGTCTACATGCTAAACCAAGATTTAACGCTGTAAATGATGGTATTTTTCTTGGATTTTTTTCTTTAATGTAGTAATTGGTTTTTTGTGGACTTAGAGTACCAGCTACTATTGCTTTAATGGGTTTTTCTACATTTCTCTTTATACTCTTTCAACTTTAATAATATATTTGCTGAGCTCAGGGGACCTGTGGCAATTACTTTTTGTGCACAGAATTGACAAAATGAGTGAATGTGAATATAATCAAAACAGTCTTGTTTATGCCTGTAGATAGAAATTCAGAAGTCTTTCATAGTCATTGTGATAAGGGTTTTATCAAGACCCTGGGGATTTTTATTTAGTTTGGGTTTTTACTATTTAGCTCTGCATATGTTTAGTAGTGGCTGAAGCACAGAAATGTTGTATTGTCCTACTGGAGGATGCCCATTACAAAAATTTGGGGTATTTTTTGCTTGCAAATACTAGACTGCTGCTGTCTGTAGATGTAGAAATGAGAGAAAGAGACAGAGCTCATTGCTGTTCTTTTATCTCTGGCTGCTGTTACAATTTATTTTATTGTGTAACTTTGGTTATGGGGAGGTATAAACAGCTTTGCTTTAATTTCTGTTTTTCTTTTATCTCTTTTTACTTTATTTGCTTTAATGTCCCCCATGTAGTACTTGAGTGTGAGTTCTACTGGATTTTTTTTTTAATTCAACTTGCTGTGCAGTCCATGCAGAAGCTTTGCTGTTAAGCCCTATATCCTATATTAAGACAATCTCCTTGGTCATATTTTAGCTAGAGAAGGAGGACCCACAGAGGCAGTGTGTGACAGAGCATATTGTGGAAATTCTGTGCTGCTCATGTAGCTTATTTCCTACCTAGTTTGGTGTTCACACTTGAAGAGCTGGGTTTGTCTCCTCATTGAGCAATGAGAAGCTAAAATATGTTAAAACTTTCTGAAAAATGGATCAAGAAAAGCTCAGCTTTGGGACAATAGTTTTAATGTTAAATTGTATTTCACACAAAAATACTTAATAATAATTCAATAAGCCATTTCAAGTATAGATAAGCTTCATAGCATATAGAAGACTGTCACACTGCACAGCTAGTATATAAAATACTGATGAAATAGGACATTGCTGCTGTTATTTGGTTTTTTTTGAGGGGGAAGCTGGCAACAAGAGAAGCAGTGTTGGGTACTGTTAGAAGCAACTGATAGTAGAACTAAGGATAGATGTTTAAATTTAGTGATTTAATTGCAGTTTCATTCTTCGGTAACTTCTAAATATATTGATCCCATGCATCTTCTGCTCACACTGAAAAATGGGGTCAGTTGTTGGTATCATGTTTTTGAAGCTTTGTAAGTCTTAAGCTGTGACTGAGTGAATGAATATTGATTGCCTGAAAACTCTTAAATAAGCATAAGCACAATTTTTGCACAGTCACTGAAGCAACTAAAAATGCAAGGCAAATAAGGGTGGGAAGGTGGTTCATTAGCATGCTTAAGATAATTTCTGTTAGTATTTTAATGGGTCATTTGTGAGATGGTAGTAAAATAATAATAATTCTTGTTCTGTTCTATAAAATCACTCATTCTTTTTTTTCCTTTTGCACTGAACTATTACATTTTGTTTGTGATTTCTCCTTGTGCTATTTAGTATCACTGCAATTGAAAGTTTTATAATTTTGTCATCAGGCTTACACTGTACAAAGGGCTGTTAAGCGGTTGGGCTTTTTTCTTCAGGGGGTAGTGTTGGGAATGGGAAGCAGTGATAGTAGTATTGTGTTGATAGGAACAGACACTTAGCTAATGAAGGTTTATAGAGGACACTGGAGCACATTACTGGCACAAAAATACCACTCCTGAGTCTGAACCTATCGAAATTCTCATGGTTGAGAGGACTGTCTGTAGAACTTCAAAGCTGAAATTGCACACAATTCAGCAAAACTTTCAGACTTTCAATCACTACTGATTATTATTAATCAAACAAGACAAATGTTTGGTTATCTTGGGTGTGGGGTCATTCACAAAACCATCCGCTTTCCATTCACCAAAGTATGAAGGATACTGAGTGCAAGTCAGTTTTGCTACAGTACTTGCTACTGACCTAATTAAGTGAAATGAGTCATCATGGCTTCACATGCACCATTCTGTTTTGTAAACAGAAATATTTGAGCACATACTTCACTTGCTGGAAGTGTTATACAAGCTGGGTCTGTAGTTAGTCATGGATATAAAAGTAAAGAGCATTTTGTTTCTTCCTAGCTGCTCACCAGTGGTTTTCATGCCCTGTCGTATGCACAGGGTACTTCAAACAGAGTTATTTTAGCTTGTGTCATGACCTAACATTTGATGGTTTAAGTAAACTGACCTTGTGAATTTTTAATTTTGCTTTCTTGTCTGTGCAATGTGATAGCCTTAGCTACATTATATTTCTCATTCCAGGACCTCTACCCCTTTAAATAGAAAACCAATGTTGAATTAAGGGTCCTGCCTTTCTATTTTGTTTTCAGTTGGTTCAGTATATGGTTACCACTGTAGTCAGTGAGCATCTGTTCAGAACAGAGCTGGCTTTATTGTTGACTTGCAGTCTTGATAGTAACATACTGTACTGACTTAGCTTTTGCCACTGTCACTATTGTAATTTGTTCCCAAATATACGTGTTTGGGTTTTGTCATAATACAGATTTGTGTCAAAATAGCTAGTCTATTTTTTGCATATCTGCTGCATTAAAAATTTTGTCTTCTATTGGCTTTACCATGGATATTTCTGAAACAGCATTCTGGTGCTCTTCTGCAAACTGCTAGTGGAGCAGAAGGTGCTTTTTTTCATTAATAGGTTTAATTAGGAAATGGTATTTCAGATATGTCCCTTTTAGGGGTCAGTAAGCTTTTTATTCTTTAAACAAGTTTGGAGCCTCTAACTTAAGTTCCTTCTGTTGTTGAGAAAAGCAGAACAGAAGTAAAGTTGTGTAGAAGATATGGAACAATTTCAATGTGTTACCTATTGAAAGCTGTACTTCTTTTGCCATGTCCATTCTCAGTAACAGTTTGGAAAGTAGAGCAGCTTTCAACCACATTTTTCAAAGCAAGACAAAACCTCGGTTAACTGAATATTTTCAGTTTGATTATAGTAACTTAAAATAGCAAATCTTAAACATAGGTGTCAGCCTGACAGCAAGTAGAAATGTTTATTAATGGTGTGGCAGATCTTTGCTTTCTGCAGTTTGTGCCTTGGAAAGTTAAGCTGGAAGCACAGGAAACAATTTTTCAAGTCTTTTTGCTTTTTTCTAACTACAAATTTCAGGAACCAAGTACAGTGCTGGCTGTCTCTTTCCATAAGTGAAGCTTTTGAGGCTGAAGCACCTTTACAACAAGATGCTTGTTCAAGAGCGTTTTTTGAATGGTAGCACTTTTTAAGAATGAAGAGTAGACCTGTAAATATGTGGTGGGGTGAGGAGAGATAAGTCAAGGAGCACTTACACCTTATGAGAGAAAGAACACTGCTGCTCAGGACAATACAGATGTGTTTGAATTCTCAGAATGCTGATTTTTGTCAGTAAAATAGATCTGAATCCTGCAACAGCTTGCTTTGTCATCAGAGAAGAACAAATATTGCTGTTCTGTCCAGATTTTTATAAATTTAACGAACTTGGCTTTGTAGGAAATAACTGTGGTCTTTTCTGCTTAAATACCTCTGTATGCAAAGAGATGTATCCTGAGTGTTACTGAGGGGTGTAGTGGCTACCATTTTAAGGTGTTTATATTTGTAAATACATGGTTATTGACATTGCAGGTGTTAATGACAAGTGTGCTTCTGCATGGGGAAAGCATGGGCGAGGAGAATTTTCTTAAAATAGTGCTTCATGGAATGCAGAGTTGCAATGAAAAATAATGGCCTTGAATACTGTTAAAGCTTTTATTCAGAAATACTTGTGGGACAAAATTTCTTGTCACTGTAAAACCAATTTGACTCAAACCAATTAGAGTCTTAAACGAATTAGTAAACTTAAAAATTTTGTGAGAATGTTGACTAGAATAATCTGTCACATCTTGGGGTTTTTTTAATTCCCATGTAGTTTACATTAAATATAAAGATGTGAGGGTTGAAATTATTTTCTATTAAAGTCTCATATTTAAATCCTACTTATGAAGGCATGAAGACTCACTACTGTGAATACCTCTTCTAAGTTGGGAAATCTTTCCAGTCTTTTGGGGGGAACTGATTTTCCACATACCTGCTTAGAAGCTCTTCTGATGCTGTACCATCCACTGGATTAGATTTTTTAGCTTCTGATTAGTTAATATTGATATAGCTGAGAAATTTATTCTTGTGCAACAAATTCCAATACTTAGAAAAACAACAAATTCATAAAGAATGTCCTGGTGTGATGTTTTTCCTTAGCAGTGACTGATTTTTATGCAGAAAAGATACTTGCTGAAGTTAATTCTGGTGCATAATGTTGCATACCCTTGTTTTGTGTTTTAGATGTAAGCAAACTGCATCTGTTCCTATTTGCTCAGGAAAATGCTTTTATAGTCTTCACTTCCCTCTGCAATTGTTTATATGGCAGTTACAAGGCAAATGTACAGTGACTAGTGTGAAATACTTAAGTAATGCAGGTATAAATCTGTAATACTATTACTTGAGCTGTAATAACTGTACTTTATTAAAAGCTGAGTTGCAATAAGATGTTGCTCTGTAGTCTTAACTTGTAGTATAAATGCAGGATTTTAGAAACATAAAATACATCAAAGTGCTGCTCTTTGGGGAGCTGTTTGGTCTCTGGCTTTTATCACTTTACCCTTTTGCAAGGGTTGCATCTGATCAAACTGGACTAATTTTGAAAATGGAGGGTGAGATGTCTGAGACATCAGAGGAACAAGACAGCAACAGCACAATGTGCTGAACCCAGTTTCTCTCTAAGGAGGATTGTACTGCTAAGATGTTTCCAAAGTGTCTGAGCATTAAACTGAAGAGTGAGCATTTCTTCATTTATTTCAGCATCCTCCATTAGCGCAGTAAGGGATCAAAGAGTGTGCAGCACAGTAAACAGGTTATGCTGTTCAATTAAACAGTGCAAGCCTATCAGTATTGCCAGCCTGAAGTACACAGCACCAAACTACATAGGCATTTTTGATTTCTTTCATTTACTTTCTTTCCTTTGAGCCCCTAGGTTATCTTGATGCACCTCCAATTAATAAAGCCACGAATGGTAGAAATTTAAGAGCAATAATCTTTTTTTCTGTTTAAAAAAAAAAAAATCTGTGTGAAGTATATATACTAAGGGCTTTAAGTTTGTCCAGTTGTTTATAATTATGTGGTTCAGTGTCATACAGCAGACTTTCAGCAATGAAAAATCTTCAGGACTTGCAGGGGGAGAGAGGGGGCATCGCTGCTGCTTGTGACCAATGTAAAATGTGGTAGTTGTGAGAAAAGCAAACTTGCCTGCTTCACCTCTGTGGAGCAGCAGGACTTGGAGGATGTCAGAATTCCTGGTATCTGATTCCATTGGAATATCTGTGTGTGGCGTTTCTCTAGTGTGTCACCTTGTACTTGCACCTGCAGTTTCAGTGTGTTCAGGGTGGTTGCTGACCTTGCCAGTCACCTAAGAAATCAGAGAGAGTGAATACCTGTGTGAATAATCTGTGGGGGTTGGTCAGTGTGAAACTCTGGAAGGGGCTGTGCAACTTAGTGTGGCTGTTTGCATATAGCTTAAAAATTAGTCTGGTTTTGGTAGGTAGTTATTTGTAGTGCTTATGTGTATTTAACGCATAAGATGTAGATTATGTTTTCTGGAGTTCACTGCACTGTATTAGTCTATATTTTATGCTAATGCTGCTTTCTGTGGCCTTTTCTGTCATCTTTTTGACATTTAAAATCTCATATCTTGTATATTTTTCTCTAATAAACACATTCTAAGGAAATTGTCCTGCTTCCTTGACAGTTGTTTCGAGAAGTACGAATAATGAAGATTCTGAACCATCCCAATATTGGTAGGAGCCCTGCATTTCTGCAGACTTTATTTCTGTTATACTGTTTACATTTTACTCTATTTGGCTGTATTTGAATGTACTGCTGTTAAACTTTTTTGGAGCTAATAGGACAGTAAGCATCCAGTAAAAGCTTCATTGTCTCACCTCCTTTATTGGCTCTGCTTGCATCAAGAATTTTGCTTGGAGGAGGTGAACTGCTCAGTCCAGGAAAGGCTTGCACAGAATAGGAGATGTGAGCTCTCCAGTCGATCAAGTACCCCAGCTCCCCTCTTGTACTGAAACTATTCTTGAGAACCAAAGGCATGAGTTTCATAGGTGAGAGTAGCAGAACTCCATTAGTTCAGTCTAGGAAAGACTCCTGCTGACTGATATTTCCAGAAAATTAGAATTACCAAGTATGTAATTTTCCCTTTCTGCTTTAGTTCTTTCACCTACCCCACAGCTTCAGGGCCCTACTTTGTGATGACAATTCTTCTGGCTGAGGAGGGCTGGACAGTCTTGTTCCAGAGACAGTTAATGGTCCTGAATCGGCCAGAGGGCTTGTTGCATACAAGGTATGGATGAGGTGTACAAGTTATTACATGCTAGGCACTCCCTTCTCATCCCTTAATTGTTTGTTGCTTTTTCAGCATTCATAGCTTCTGCTGTTTTTTGTTCTCTTGGGGGTGGTGGTGGGGGTGTGTTTGTTTTAAATGAGTGGTTATATTGCAATCTGAGGAAAGTCAGACTTAACATTTCTGGTATCCACTTGGTTTTTAGTTGGTCAGAATCTCGGATTTCTGACTGTGAGCAGTTTGCTAGCAGAACAGGGGAGGTTTGTATGGTCTTAAATTAAATCTGTGTCAAATTAAACACTAATTTCAGCATGAACTTGTTTGTACCAGTGTGCATAAACTTCTGAGAAAATTGTGAATTAATCTGCTTTATTATCAACTGTGGTCTAGAAATTAATTTTTGGTCTTTTTTCCCCTCAAAAGAATGCTAACCTAAAGGATATAAAGTTTCTGTATGATTTAGCATTATCACTGGCCACATATTATACTCATTCTGTGAGTATAATTGTTTGTTTGTGCTGTGCTTTTACTCCTGGCTGCAATCTCTCTCTCATTCATTTTTCTTGCAGTAAAATTATTTGAAGTTATTGAGACTGAAAAGACGTTGTATTTGGTAATGGAATATGCCAGTGGGGGTAAGTGGATTTTGAAATGTGCGTTAAGGATAAACTAAAATGCCAGTTACATGCCTAGAAACACTTTAAGGATTTAATTGGTTATTCCAATGTGGCCTTCAGAGCAGTCCCAGCAGACCTCCCAGGGCAGGATTTCTTGATCCTGTTAAGCAACCTCTTAGGTTTGTGCTCCAGGGTAGTTCCCATTCTGAGGTTCCTGCTGCAGTATCGGGAGATAATCTGGCACACATTCTGGCAAAAACTCTTCTCCTCGGTATTTATCCGCTATATTTAGGTGAGCACTGGTGCCTCATTTTATCTTGCAAATGTGTGCCAAAGCACTTGAAGAGGCAGATCTGGGGATGGGAATCAGTAACACAGGAAGGGGAACCAGCAGGCTCATAGTGAGAGGGATAGTGAGTGCCTGCTTGAGAAGCTGCTTAGCTTCTGAATGGGAAATGTTTGAATGTGGGAAGAGAATCCAGTGCAGCAGCAGTGACCAGCTAGGAAAGGCTGCTGTCAGACAGTGCAAAGATGAGGATCTGAAAGGCGTTTGAGCAGCTTTATTAGGAAAAGAACAAGAGGGAATAAACAGAAATAATATAAATAATGTTAAGTGAAGCCACTAGAGATGTGCAAAACAAATCTGGTGCATAAGTTGCCTGATTCCCAGTGTGTCTTACACACAGTATGAATGTTTTTCATGATTGATTTCTGTTTGTTTCACAGTGGTTAAGTAAATTTATTTTAAAAATTGAAGAAGTCTTAGTATGAAGGGTTCCATTTTTACTTCTTAGTTACTATTTGTCTGAATGCAATCCAATGCCAGAAGTCAAAAGGAATTTTTCTTGACTGCTTCCATTTCCTTTCCCTTCTAGAAGGGGAGCAGCATGGGGTGTGTGTTGTTTTCAAGCATGTTTTGATTGTGTGTGATAGTAAAAAAAATTAATACTGATGTTTTTTCCTTGTCATGATCAGGAGAAGTGTTTGACTACCTAGTTGCGCATGGAAGAATGAAAGAGAAAGAGGCTCGTTCAAAATTCAGGCAGGTATGAAATTAGTGTGTTCATTCTTCTTTTTATTTCTTAGTATGAAACAACTTATGTTGTTTTCAGATACACATGAGTGTGAGCAAACTTCTTTTACTTATCAAAAAAATTTTTTGGTAATGTTTATTAAAGCTGCAGTGGGAAAAAAAATCCCACAAGAGAAAAGTATCTGCTTCCTACATACTGTCTAAAAATAGAAAAATTGTTTTACATTTTCTTTTCGTCAC
This sequence comes from Cinclus cinclus, assembly GCF_963662255.1. Lineage (NCBI taxonomy): Eukaryota > Metazoa > Chordata > Aves > Passeriformes > Cinclidae > Cinclus > Cinclus cinclus. The sequence goes on from NC_085048.1 coordinate 93,891,105, forward strand.
TGTTCCCAAGAGTCACTTTTTTATTGTGACTCACTTGCGGTTTCAATATTTTTCTGAATATTTTAGAATTTTACAGCTCTTCTATCTAGAGATGTTGATATGATGACAGGTACTGCTGTGTCATGTCACACACATGTTTTGTATGAAGGCTATTCTGTAATAGGCTTTTATATTCTTATTACAGACTTTCTCAAATTATTCCTTTACTTACCCTGGTTTTAGTGATTGTTTTGAAATGCTTTAATCAGATAAATATATCAAGTTTGGTGTTTTTCAGAATTAAGTTATGTGATTAGCATTTAAAGAAATTGCTCTTAACTTCCTGTTTCAGATTTGGTTGTTGTTGCATATGTGAAAGATATGAAAATGTTGAATGAATTGTTCTAGGGATGAATTGCAGAGATATGCAGTGATATTTTAGAAGATAAAATCTGAGATGATATATCTGGCTACTGGCTTGAAGGGTGGATTAATTTCCTTTCAGTAGTTATTGCTATTGGGTGATTTGCATTTAAAAATATGTTTCTCCATTTATCTTGAGTGCTATGTATTAAACTTTTTTTTAGTAGGAAAATGAGCTGCTTATAGGACTTTTTAGTTTTAGTATTTAAGCTATAATGAAAGAAACTTAGGTGAGTATTTTTAAGATAAACACTTCATTTATTAATTTCTTAACATTCTTGTGAATCGTATCAGGAAACAAAATTACTATATTATATGCAAGATCTTGTAGTGAAGTTGAAATAAAATATTTCATCTTGGTGTTTCAGATTGTATCTGCTGTACAGTATTGTCATCAAAAATGCATAGTTCATCGTGATCTTAAGGTAGGTCATTACTTATTTTACTTTCTACTGCCTATCATAAAGACTTAATTTCATTCTATATATTAGTCCTTGTCACTGCCTGTGAATGCCTCTAACGTGTGAAGGAACTATCACTTGTATTTTACTCTCAGTTTCCTGAAGCACAAAAGTAATGTAGCTTGCCTTTTGGAAGAGGGGAGACACAAGAATAGAGCATGTGTTACTTTCATCCCAGTTTTGGATTTAAGAAAAAGACATGCTCTCCAAAGAATTATACCTGCTGTCATGCTGGTATCTGCACAGTGAAGCTGCAGAAGATCAATTGATACCAGCCATCACTACTTAATTAAAATATTTTCAGTTAAAGTATATTACAAGGATATATAAAATAGTCTTTCCTTAGTGATTTAGAAGAAATGTTACACTTCTAATCTGTTTTAGTCTCTGGTTTATAGTCTAGGGTTTAATTTGGGCAGGAAAAATCAATTAAGAGTAAACAGAAATCAGTTCAATTTTTTTTTTTTTTTAATTTTTAGTTTGATCCTTTTTAGTAATCTATCTGTGTAGTCCACCAGACCATATTAAGAGTTCAGCAAATGCAGGTACAACCTAAGCCTTGCCTGAAGTTGTCTTCCTGCCAAGTTTAGGTATCATGGGACTTGGACATCATCCTCACCCACTTAAAAGCTGTCCTGTGCTGTTGCTTTGATGTCTTTGAACATTTACAAAGAAAACACTGGTGTAGGTTCATTTTTACTAATGTATCTGAATACTTGCAAAAAGCTGAGGTTGAATAATTCCTAAGGATTTTTTTCCACTGGTATCTTTTGTCTTATCTTATAATGCACTGCAGCATTCTTTCAACCTCATTCTTACAAATCTGTTCCCTGCTACCTGTCAGTCTGCCAGCTCCTGCATGTGTAGTTGAGGATGGATAATAAATGCATCCCTCTCTGCTGAGTTGTCCCTGCCGCAGGAGTGTTGTTATCTGATGGTGGAGGTGCCTGCCCAGCACTCTGAAGTCAGAATGCAAGGAAGGAAAAGGGTTGGATCTCACCAGAATATTGATTAAAAAAAATTCCTCCATATCTTGCCTGCGAGTCTGGAGCCTATGAATGTTTTGTCAAGCTCCCTGGAGCTTACTGCAGCCACTGCTGTTGGGCTATGCAGAAGGCTGCACCCAGGGACCTCTTGGCCAGCCAGGACAAACCTGTCACTGGTTCTCTTGGTCACACACTCTGCTGGGAGTAGGGAGCCAGTCACCTCCTCATGTTTATCTGGCTCTGATTCCTTCAGGCCAGCTATGTGACTGAATCTTGCTGCATTAACCCCTGCAGTTACTCAGCATCCAGCATTTTGCTCTTTCTCCCAGAGCCCCTTAAAGCCTCCACCTTTTTTCCATTACTTAGTTCAAGAGTGCACACACAGCTCACAGGCCATGCTCTCAAGCCTATGCAAAGCAGCTTTGCAGCATGCACACAGGAACTACCTGCCATGAGGAGTCTGCTGCTGATCTCCTTCCTATTTGCAAGACAGCCAGGCAAGCTCCAAAATAACGTCTGTTTGATTTTTTTTTTCCATCTTCTCTTGGCTGGAGTTATGCTAGACTCATTTGAAAAGTTCAGAGTAAAGTGTGATTGAGAGCCAGTCAGCCTAGCTGATGAAAAAGACATTTTCCAAAGGAAAAAAGGCTAAATGTGTGGCGTTGAGGAGGTGTTCTTGCTTCATCTCTTCTTTCCAAGTGATATGACATCTCTGTCTTGTTTAAAACTCTTCTCATGGAGCTGCAGAGAAGAAAAAAGCGACTTTAAAGTGGTGTCTGCATTCTCATCTGCTTTGGTTGACTCTCCATGGTATCAGCATGTTGAGCAATTGATATTGCAGCACAACAAGGCAAAGGTCTAGCACCACTTCAGATATTTTTGATACGACTTTTTGGGTTTAATAACAGGGTAAACTCTATTATTTAAAAGTTACTTCAGAATAAACTGGAGAGATGTCTAAGAAAATATGCAAGTTTGTCCTGGCTATTCTGGTAGAAGAATTGTCTCCTTTTTACTTTGTAATTATAAGCAGCTTGTTTAGAAAGGGCTGTAAATAATTCCAGCTTTGCTCATCCTGTGATGCATGGAACTTATCTTTTCAGTTCATGTTTTTTCCTCTGAACATTTAATCAACAAGACCATCATCTTTCTATTTGGCATATTAGAAAGATCTTCTGGTGGTTTTGAAGTAAGGAACCTGAAAGCATGGGGCACTTGGATGGCAGAGTTGAACTATATGGACTATTGTAATCACAGAGCAGCTGCACTGACAGTACTGTTTTCATGACAAGGAAAATGAAGTCTTTGTGAAGTAGTGTAGAAGGCTGTCGGATCTGGAAAATAGCTCTGTGGGTCTGTCTGCAGGCACATCAGCTGGAACCAGCTGGGATTACAGGTCATAAATTGGAAAAATAAAATATTTTCCAGGACAGAGTTTGTAAAAATGGGCTGTATTTTACTCCTTATAAAGGCTAAATTCTGTTGTGCAGCTGTTGGTTTGGTGTACTGGTAGTTAGTTGTCTCCTGTTCTGTTCACTGAGTTTAAGTGAAATTATTAAAAATAAACTCAAACTCAGACAAAATCATGTTTACCCATTTAACCAAACCAGCTGACAGGTGGCTGCTTCTCTGATTTGGAGCTGGAACATTTTTATGTTTTCTGGGCTCAATTCTGAGCACAGCTTCTGATGAGAGATGTGTCTCTGCTATAAAACTTGTTTGGCAGTAAGGTGAACCCTCTACTCTGGTTAATGTCTGGCCTCCTGTTGTAAAAGTAGGATTCCTGCACTGCTTGGTGCTGTCTTGTGTTGCTGTCGGTGCAGATCAGGAGCTGGGACACAGTTAGATAAATAAACATTGCCCAGTTCTGCTGCACTCCTTGCACAGTGTCCTTGCATTTTGAGAAATCACTTTATTCCCCCAATAATTTATTAGTATTTCTGTAACTTCACTGTTTTAACCTTCATACCTACCTGTGATACTAAATACAAGATACTGTTTACTGGCTCTCCAGGTACCTGTACACTTGCATCTATGTATATGTGATGTATTGCATTTACATGATTGCTGAACAGACATTAATCTTAGATGTGTGGAATACATTCTGTGTGAAAAGAATTAAATACTTGAGTGCTGACACCTTGGTGTTGCTGAAGCAAGCACTAATAATAAAAGGAAGAGTATTTTTGGGTACAGAATGCTAAGGTACAGTGTATCTTGAAGTGTTTCATCTTATAAGTTGAAGGTATCTTCTTCTTAAGTCTTAAATTCCTCCTAACATTTACTCTGCCATAATGATAGATGATATTTAGGGTTAGATTTACTCTCCTTGGCATCAGAAATTGGCATGAACCTGTCAAAAGCTTCAACTGCTCTTCTGAGATGTCTAGATACTTCACTCTAAAGCTGAACTATGTTATTTCTTCCAGAAGATGTTCATAGTTGATTCACTAGCTGTTCGTAGTTGATTCACTAGCTGACTTTTAAGTTTGCTCAGCTCCTTTTAATAGTTGTATTTTCTTGCGTAAACATTGGTGATTTTCAGTCCTTGTAACGTGCTTGGGGGGGGATTAGTTTCTTTTACTCTACAAGAAAGAGGCAGAAAAGACATACTTATATTAATGATAAATGATACCTCATACTATATATATACTTATTCTGATACAAAATTTGTCCTCTTCCTCTTTTCTTTTCCTCTTAGGCAGAAAACCTTCTACTTGATTCGGATATGAACATTAAAATTGCAGACTTTGGGTTTAGTAACGAGTTCACGGTTGGTAATAAACTGGACACGTTTTGTGGCAGCCCGCCTTACGCCGCTCCTGAACTTTTCCAAGGAAAGAAATACGACGGCCCTGAAGTGGATGTGTGGAGCCTTGGGGTGATTTTATACACACTAGTGAGCGGATCACTGCCATTTGATGGTCAGAATCTAAAGGTATAGTTACAACATGAAAGCCTGGTTTTTGCTGGTTCTCAGTCCTCTGTGTCATCAGGAGCTCATCTTTTAAAACTTATTTTTTACAGGAACTGAGGGAGCGAGTACTGAGGGGGAAGTACCGCATTCCATTCTATATGTCCACAGACTGTGAAAATCTACTGAAGAAGCTACTAGTACTGAATCCAATAAAACGAGGCAGCTTGGAAGTAAGTTGTTTTATCTTGGTAAAAAAGGGGGTTCAAGTGAAGAAAGAATAAAATACAACCGTTGTTTGAGATTTCTTAATTTTTAGGGATAGATGCTTTCTTCCTGTTTGAAGGACCTGAAAATCTTGTTAAAAAAAAAAAAGGAGGTAATGTCCCAGAAACAATGCGGCGTGAAAATAGAAGGTGTTAATGAAAATCTAACCTTAATTGCAGCTGACTTAATGACTAAATTTATGGCATTTCAAAGTGCAAACTGTTCCCACTTGTTTCAGTCAGATAATGGAGCTACTTCAGAATCTGTGGAAAGCAGGAGAAGATTGTAAATATCTTTCTGAAGTTTTTCAGAAAAACAAGACCAACAGCAGGCAGTACCATAAGCTTTTTCAACTGACCATTTTCATGACTTCTTTAAGAGGATAGGTACAAGAAGAGTAGCTAGCTGATGGAAAAGAGTGTGGAGTTTTTTGTTTGTTTTAGTGCCATAATACATGTAAGCACTAAGACCTCTGTGAATGATAAGCTAATAATGGCTAGTTATTTCTGTTCAGGCCTTTCTTCTCTCTCTTCTGGTAGCTTTGTTTCTGAGTAGCTTCAAAATTTAAATTTGTATATATAATAATTCCTGCCGTGTCCCTCAGGTAAAATCTGTTTTAGGGATTTCTAATGAGTTGATTGTTGCTGTGTTAGTAAATTAGGTTCTGTTTTCATGGGATGCAGAGAATATCTGTGCACAACTTGTAAGGTGTCTAAAAGTTTCAGTGTTTTTTAAGGGGCTGTTTTGTTCAGTCTTGATTTATTGGATAGTACTTGCTGCATAGCTGATATTTAACAAATAATTGGTGCAGAGTTCACTCTAAAAGCTGCCTGGTTCTATTGTGTGAATTCTTTAACAGGGAGGGATTTTTTAAAATACCATCTACTTACCATAGAGATGAAAGTAGAGCAGAAGATAAATAGAATACTTTTAAAATGGTATTTGCATGAGTTAATCACTAGTGACTTTTGTTTCATCTTTCTACACATACTTGTGCAGCAGTGGATGTGTTCCAGAGAATAAATCCCATTTAAGCAGCTTTTTGTTTGTGGTGGCATGACCTGTGCTTCCTGGCATGGAGGCTATCTATGCAAGGAAGCATGCACTCACTGAGCTCTGTCTGCATGCAACTCATTCCAGGCTGATGCTGGTTAATGGCTTTTTATAAAGAGTTTTAAGTTGAATAAAGTCTCTGCTGAAGAGAGTAGTGAATGATGGCTTCTGCTTTACTGATATGTGCTCATTATGTTCTGTCATTACTGTCTAAAGTACATTATGATAAGCATGTAGTCACTTCAAAGATCGTTGTTTACCTGTGTCATGTTTAGGTTTTAGGGAAGTAGATTTTTCTTTTACTGAATTTTCTTCTGGATTTTCAGCGGTTTCTCTTCAAATTTAATTTCACTTTTATTCTAGGTATTGTAGTGTTATCCAGTTCTTGTGAAGTTCCTTCCTGTCCCTGGAGAGAGGTGTTGAATAGCAGCCTCACCAAAAGGACAAGGCTTTTATTTATAACACATATATTGTGTGGAAGAGAGCAAGGAAACGTTGTGTGACCGAGGGTCTTGAGCCAGTTCCAAAATACTGATGACAGACATTGATCAGTATGACAGACTCTCTCAGTATCAGAGAGAGAGGCATCACAACATTTTTTGAAAAGGGAATATTCCTGAAATCACAGTTGCTGAATTAAAAAGTGTGATATGTGGTTTGGAAAGAAATTTCTGTCTGAACACTTCTAAAAATACATGTATAAATTTGTTGGAAGCTTCTGAAAGTAGAAAGATGATGTCATCTTAGGTGAGGGGGATTTTTTTGTGCTTTGTCTTTTGATTGTTTGCTGAGTCCCAGCCATACACCTTCTCAGCTCCCATGCGTGTTTTTGGCAGACCATCCAAAAAGATGTTTGTCAATGACATCAGCATCAAAGCTGAGATCCACACAGGATCAGCACCATATGGGTTAGGTTTAGCACTTGTCCTCTGGTAAGGACCAGGCAAGTCTTTATTAGAATGGTTCCTCTAGACTTTTTCATTGTTGCAGCAAAGAAGAAACACTTTAGAAATAAGAGAATGTTGATATGTAAAATAAATGAAAAATGTACTGTTGGAAAATACCTCTTAATTTGTCAGGATTTAAACAAATTCCTCTTTCCCTCTCTCCCAGTCTTTAATTCTTTTGCATAGTGTTGCTCTGAAATTTCTCCAAAGCAGGTTCATGCTTACAGAATGTAATAAAGCAAAATAATTTTGACACAGATGGGACTTGAGCCAGACCAGATTTTTATTAGATAGTTTTCTTCAGTTTTGAGGAAAAACTCATCAATAATACCTAGTTGGTTGAAATTTAGTTTAAGTAGTACAGTTTGGGACAGATTTCTAAATACTCTGACCAAGGCTGCTGCTCTTCAATCAGCTGACTGAAAGCCCAGCAGAACTTACACAAATGTAGTATTGATCCTGGAATTGGATTGTTTGTGTTGCTTCAAAATGCTTAATTGTAAGAGCCTGTTTAAGAATTGTACAATAACTCAGTGTGCCTCTGAGATCATGTATTTAAACGAGAGAAGCCAGCAGAAATGTAGATGGAAACAGGGTGAATTACATTGACCTCTAGATCCACCTACTGAAGAGACTTGAAAAACTGTAAGTGGGAGTTTTCAGGCTTGCCGGTTAATTCAGCAAGGATAAAGAAAGGGAGGTAGAATTTGAGCAGTGATTTCTGTCATCTACTTCATTGTGCTTAAAATTCAGATTTATTTAACAGTATCTTTTAAAAAATTATGATCGCAGAGACTGCATAGTACTCTTTGGGGAGACTCTCCTGTTCCTGCAAGCTACAAATACCTAACCCAAGTCTTTTGCCAAGTAGACTCATTCTCTGTGTGTCAGAAATGCAGTATAGCAGTATGTGTTCACAGTCCCTCCCTCTTTTATCCCCTCAAAAGCCGAAAAATCAATTCCATAATGGAACAAATCTTTAAGTGTTACTGTCAGTAAAATGTTAATTGGCACAAAGTTCTGTATTGTTCTTGTAAGGGTTCAGCTATTGGGGTCTGTAATTTGGCAGCAGCCACTACGTACAAAGAATTTGGTTATATCAGTGGAAAATTGAGTCTTTGGCTCTTTGTGAGAAATAACTTAATTCTGTGTTTGTAAGGCATATTTGGAGCCTGTAGGAGACTTGATTTGCTGGCACTTGCTTTGTTCTTGTGTTCATGTAGTGAGCAGTATTAGCATCTGTCCCTGAAGAGATGTGTGCCTGTTGCTGTAGGAGGGGAAATTATTTTAGCTGTTTAAAGATGAATATGCCCTTAAGGAAAAATTGTCAGGGTTGGGGATTCCAGACAATCAATCTTGAAGGCCTACAGAAAGATCCAGGCTACAAGAGAAGGAAATTTTCCAAAGAAGGCAGGAGACATTTTTGAAGTAAATAACTGCATGGCATAGAGAGAGTTAAGAAGCATTTCTCCCTCCAGCCAAACTTGGAAACATATTTAGGTCAAGTGCAGTGAGAAGATCCATAGGAAAAAATGACCTGTTGGTATCGATCTTGAAACTAATGACTGTAGGAAGCATCACCACATTCCTGAATTACTCCTTAATTTCTAAACACTTCTTTTGCTATTATGTAAAGGAGCTCTTTATCTGATAGAGCTGGTATTATATTAACATCTTAGGATGTTAACCAGGTGGAGCACATGAATGTCAGTCACGGGGAAAAATGAGTTAAGGAGCCAGTGGAAGTGAAGGGTACAAAATGAAAGATTTTTTTCAGTGGTGTTTCTGGTACTTTAGGTAGGGTGATTGTATAGGGAACGGTAAATAGGAGGAATGAACTTACGGGAACATAAGGATATGAAAGACAAAAGAAAAATGAGGAGAAGAGGTGTGAGGGAAAGAACAGCATTCACGTTATTATGGACCTTAAATTGCTCTTCAGCAGACAAGCTAGCACAAGTGTAATGGGATATGGTAAAGGGCATGTTGGCCTAAAGCTCTTTTCTTTTCTTAGCAAATCATGAAGGATCGGTGGATGAATGTTGGCCATGAAGAAGAAGAACTAAAGCCATATACTGAGCCCGAACCAGATTTCAATGACACCAAAAGAATAGGTAAGACTTTCAGATGGCTGTTGCATCTGGTAGACACAGGCAGTTTTATCTTGGAAGGCAAACTAAACTCTTACTCATTTGACCTAGAATTTCATCATAAAAGTAAAATGCAGTCTTTTTATTTAGATAAGAAATTCCATTACAATGGCCTCTTTATAACTGCTGTTGTGACTTCACTGAGCTGATATCAGTCTACAAGCACAGGAAAAGACAAATAAGACTACAGAATGTGACAGACTTAAGGAGACAGATTCTGTTATGAGAGCAACACTTCTTGCCTGATGCATTTCGAGAAAGTTACTGTCTTGGCCCAGTAACTATTCATGGTTTCTGTTTGCCAGTGCTTTATTTGTTGTTGAATAACATTGAATGTTGTATAAATTAGTTATGAGTTGTATAATATAGTTGGGAGTTTTCAAGATGAAAATAACAATGAAAGAGAGGAGTTTGTAGCATTTTCTATTTTTGCACAGAAAAAAAAAATCTCAGTGGGTTGAGTTGAATCTTAGTTACTTGTAAATTATAAGGCTGTTTTTTTATTTTCCCTGTTCTTAAGCTGTCAGTAAACCCAAACACTTAATCTGCTGTTATATCTGTTTCTTTTTACGTTTAGACATTATGGTCACAATGGGCTTTTCAAGAGAAGAAATCCATGAATCTTTAGTAAACCAAAAGTACGATGAAGTCATGGCTACTTACCTGCTTCTAGGTAGAAAACCACCTGAAGTAAGTGCTGTTTACATTTTCTGGTTTGGCCTTTATATGTTGCTGGGAAGAATGATGTTTTTATTAATTATTTTGTAACTTACTTTTTTTAAGTTGTGGATAACTTATGGATGTCTTTCCCTTCCCGTATCGTCTTGGATATCTTGTTAGTTCCCATATGAAGAAATAAATGAAAGCTCCAGTAGGTTCATGTTTGCTTGTAAATGTGTAGAATTGCTTTTGTTAAATGCTGGGTGTTAATCTGAAATGCCCTAAGTGCTGAGTTTTCTTTCTGTCATGTGTGTTTTCATTTAAAATCTGAAATAGTTAATTAGCAATTATTTTTCTGGCTACTCAGATATGACATCCTTTATTTCTCAGAAATGTGCTCATCCTTTCTCACTCATGTACTGTTTTATAGTATATTGAATTATTCAATAAGTTATTGCATTGAGGTCATTAATAAATTTGTAGCAGAAAACCTTGTGACTGTTTTGGAACTAGAAGGATCTGTACATCTTTTGGGACCACATGGATTTTTCAAGAAATCAGAGATCAAGGCTTTCTTTTTGAAGGAATTTTTTTCCTGCTGCTTCATTGGCCTTCCTTCAATTCCAAGAAAGTGTAGATCTGATATGTGCATCCTTGAGTGCATTTTCTCACATCTCTGAGCCAGAATTCCCTTGTGATGGCAGAGCATGGAGGGAATCTGTCTAAAATCATTTTGGCTCAAATTGCTTGGAAGAGGATATTTGTCTTTTCCTCTGCTCTTACGTAGAACTTAGGCTTCTTAAATACGAACGAATCAGTGGCTGAGTTACAGACCTTATAAAGATGTTTTGAAAGCCATAAAGAATCCTTTAGTCAGTACTTGCTTTTTTAGTCCTTCTGACTCAGTCCACTGCATTTTAAAATTGTTCTGGAGCTGTGAATGCTCTTAGGCTTTAAAAAAAAAAAATAAAAGGCAGGGAAAGCCATTCTGTGCTTCAGTTTTAAAATAGCACCATTTTCATTTCTGTCAAGATTCTTCTAATTTTGTTTTGAGCATTCATTAACTATGTAGCTTTAGCTATGTGTTTTTAAAGCACATTAAACACAGATGAAGTGATAAAATTAATCTTGAAGAATATTCAGCTCTGGGTACAATGTTAAATTTTTAAAAAGCACCTTTGATTGGAACTTTTTGCTTTATAGTGCTATAAAAGTACCAGTACTGATGAATTTAATTTATGCTTTAAAAACCTGTTTTCCTTGTAGTTTGAAGCAGGTGATTCCTTGTCCGGCAGCAACTTGGGTCAAAGGTCTCGTCCCAGCAGCGACCTCAACAACAGCTCGGTGCAGTCCCCTGCTCACCTGAAGGTCCAGCGGAGCATCTCCACCAACCAGAAGCAGCGGCGGTTCAGCGACCACGGTGGGGATGATGTTCCAACAAGTGAAGTTACAGACACAGCTTAGTGGGAATGAGCAGGGTTTTGTGAGCCTGGCAGGGCCCCCACTCTGCGTGTTTGTTGTGTAGCTCGTCGTGGTGGGTCTTCATATGAGGGTTTCAATGGTAAATCCGGATCCATGCACCTTGCAGGTTTAATTCTTTTGACTTACTACTTGGTTGACTCGCTGAATGAGACACTGAGGGTGTTTTCTGTTTAGGAACTAATGGTAGCTATTGCTCTGAATAACCCCAAGGCAGCAAACCAATTTTTTTATCATTACATTTGGCTGTGGGGCCAAATTGTTTGCTTCTAAGAGGTAACAATTTTACCAAGTATTCAGGAAACATTTTCAGGTGCAAATGCTTCTGTCAAAAATGAATACATATTTGAAACGTTAAATGAAAGATGACTTTTTTTCCTCACCTGCCAAATTGTGATAAATATTTCTAAAATGTTTGGCCCTTTTCTCTGCCTTATTTACATTTTCATTTTCTGCATTTTTGTTAGCTGATGTGGTTTTATTCCAATGGGATGTAAAAGTCTACTGATGGAGGAGTTTCCCCAAAACATTTGAAAGAATGATAAGGGAAAAAGAATTGTGATATTTTCAGAGTATAAACATGCTTATAAACAAAATAAGCCTATGGTTTTCAGGGGAAAATAATCTTCCATAGTATTTAGAGGAAAGGGTATGCAGCAAAAAGTACTTTAAAAAAAACGATAAATACCATTTAATTCCTTTCTTCATAATATTGTACAAATTGCATGGATTTAAAATGAGAATTAAAATGCTCTTCTAGGTTTTACATATTGATGGGAAATGGGAAGTAATTCTGAACTGCAAATTGCAAGTGAGGGGGTGAGTACAAAGAACACAGGCTGTCACAGCTCGATTTAGTAGGTTGGTCTGTGTACCGAGTTTGCCGTCAAGAGTTGTTCAAATGCTTTTTTTGGACTCTAGGAATTATATTTAGACCACTTTGGCCAAGAAAAAATGCAGTGATTATTTTTAGATATTTATTAATTCTATTTTTATTTGGCAGTTGGCCCCTCAATTCCTCCTGCTGTGTCATACACAAAAAGGTCTCAGGCAAACAGTGTGGAAAGTGAACAGAAAGAAGACTGGGACAAGGAAGTCTCACGCAAACTCGGCAGCACTACAGTGGGATCCAAAGGAGAGATGGCTGCAAGTCCACTTGTGGGTCCAGAAAGAAAGAAGTCAAGTGCAGTTACCAGTGTGAGTTGGGTGTACTTTTGGCTTGTTATATTTATTTTTCCCTATTTAAACAAAATATGCAGCACAAGATTACTACAGACATAACGGGTACTGAATAAGCCACTAAGTCTATTTCTGGTAACTTTTACTGGCAGACAGAAATAGGCTACAGTAGATGCCTTTTAAAATAAACCTTTCCCTCCCAACTTTACTTTTTTGAACAGTAACATAACAGTAAACATGAGAATGTCTGCACTTGGGCAAACTTCAGTTTCTGTCAAGAAAAGTACTGGATATTTAAGGTAGAAATGGAGCAAATGTGGAGTGCTCCTTCTCTGGTTTCTAATGCTTGTCTATCTACAAGGAAGTCAAGGCACTTCTGATTCAGAGATTTCATCTGATTAATCTTACATAATATCTCTCACGAACTTTCTCTGTAAATTTGGTCCTCTGAAACCATTTCATTTTGGACTTCAGAAATGGAGTGAGATGATGGGAAACAACCCACTTGTTTCCTTGTGCCTGTGCCTGCTCATATGATTTACAACCAGGCTGTTGTATTAAGGAACTGAGCTAGCAAATTAATGATTTCTTAATGCTTCTGTTATGATATTCACATTTCTGTAAACTGCTATTGTATTACTGCCTCAAACACCTTTTATGTCTCTTCTAATGTGAGAGCATCTACTTTGCCTTTTGGTAATTCATATGCAGTAGGATTGGTGTTTAGGATTCACAGTGAAAAAATACTGCATGGTATTTAAACAGCTGCTTAGGAGCAAGAGTTCATGTGGGGAGAAAAAAGTATGCATGAATCATGATTTAAGATTCAAGTATACTTTTGTGCTATTTAGGAGACATAATCTATTTAATAGAAAGACTCTTGCCATCTTTTAGTACAGTAGACTGGCAGCAGGAATTCTCATTGTCGTTTGGGATTCTACGTGCTCCCATCTTGGGTGTTCTGGAAAGATGATATGCGTTCCTATTAAAATTTTCTGACAGCAAAATAAATGCTGAAGTTCATCTAACTCCTAATGTTTTGCAGTCTGTATCTGCAATACATCTGCACATGCTCTAATTTATTTTTTTTATTATTATTTTAAATAGCGTTGTTGTCTCTCCACCCCCGCAGAAGTCTTTGAAATTATGGCTGTATAGATTGTTGCATGTAGGAACTTCGAGTCTTCTAAGATTTGATTTCATATCTGAGCTTTCCCAAAGCTATATTGCCCCAAAGTTGATTAGAGTCACGTGTGGTACAAGCTGATATGTCACAAGCATCTCTCTGCTTTGTGAGAGCTAATTGAATGGAGTTTCTTTACTATGAAGAATGAGAAATTGATTTACTTGCTAATGGCAACTTCAATACTTGTGCATTTTTAGCTCTGTTACTATTCTGGGGGCTTTGAAAGGCTTTGTGACGTGCATGATTAGGGAATATTAGTGTCTGATATTACAATAGTAGTTCAAGGTTGAGCAGCTTACACAGATAGTGCATATTTTTGTTTAAAACTCAAACATTTAAAATAAAAAAGTGAATTTAATGCAGCTAATTTTAAAATATTTTTATGTAACTTCGGGAGTAACATGATCAGAACGGCAGAATTTCTTCAAAACATATTTATCACCTTCAGTCACATTTGTGTAACTCAGGAGAGTTTAATTTCAGAAACAATTATTGCAGTTGTTAGTCTTCCTTACAATTAGGCCTTAAAACAGTTTATTAAGTGGTCTCTGTGGGGTCATATTAATGCTGAAAAGCTGTAGATGGGGGAGACCCAAGCATAGTAAATTTTGCAGTTCATGATGTCCTGCAGTACTTGAGGTTTTGAAATCTTTTGCCACCAGGCATCAGAACATAATGTTAGCACAGTGCAACCTCTCCCACCCCAAACACAGTATGTAGTGTATAAAAAAGTGAGAACTGTATGTCACGTACTAAAGCTAAGCCTTCAGCAGCTAACCCGTGCTTGGTAGGGATGGAGAGTGTGTTTGTGCTTATTTTATGAAGTCTATCCAAACTGAAATTAGAAACAGAAAGAAATACCATCAGTATTTTTGCAGCGAGATATATTTGCCATGTTACCTGTATCATAATTTCTGGGTTGCCTGACATAGATGGATAGTATTTCCATTTTCCTCTTGAAAGCTCTTTTGACAGGGGTGACAAACTGGAGCCCTTGTTGGAAAATTATGCTGTGCAGGAAAGCCTTTCAGCCAGCCATAGGTGTGTTCTCTAGGATCACAGTTCTATCCCAGGGACAAATAATACAATAACACTGTTTGTGGGAATTGTATAATAATACTTAGTAAAATGTGTCAGCAAAATTAAGCTTCCTTGTGCTCTCTGTGTATTCTCAATGGTGTAGTAATGAGATGGTGAATGAGCTATTGGAAAAAACAGCTGATGTACATGATTTGTGTTGACAGATTGACTTAGTACATTTGAAAGCAGTAACAATGTACGTAAGTGGCTGAAGCACTGTTTTGATTTGCTTCTTCCAATGCTTGGATTTTTGTACAACATGATACACAGTAGAAAGCATTTCATTTAACTTTAATCTTAATTCTCTTCTAGAATAATGTGTTTTCTGGTAGTGGAATGACAAGGAGAAACACTTACGTTTGTGAACGTTCTTCAGATCGCTATTCTGCAATACAGAACGGGAAGGACAACAGGTATTGTTCAACTTTCCTTGTGTATTAGTTTGGGTACAAGAACTGAGGCACAGAAGAAGCAGGTTATGCTTCTTCTGCAAATGCAAAATACCATTATGAATCACAGTTTAAAATGCATATAGTCCAGGTGTATGTTTTCATCTTCCACTGCTGCTTCTTTATGATGAATTTTTAAACTAAATGTGTCAGTTGGCCATTGCTTCTTTTTATGGGATCACACTGATTGCTGAGGGTTGTCTTCCAACACAGGATGAAATAACTGTGCTAACAACTAATTGCTGAGTGGGCAGTTGTACTGTGGAGAGCTTCAGATGGATTACTCTGACAGTGTAGCCTGATCCTTTTTCATTGCCCCCCAACCACTCAAAAAGCTGAAATGGTTAAAATTTGTCAGTTGTTTTCAATATAAGTTTTTGGCCAAAATAGTATTTTCGTAGTGATGATAACCAGTGTGTGTCTATTTGTGGGATGACAGTGAAGCTCAGTTTAGTATGTTTTCTTAAGTAGTACTGTGTTTAACACTGCCAGTTAGTCTTTTTGAAAATCTTTTCTTCATCCCTGATGTTATTTAACCCCTGTACTTGACTGAAAAACAAAATACTGGCTTTAATGGAGAGTAATAAAAATGGTTGGTTTGGGGTTTTTTTAGATTCAAATAACAGTTCTTACTCTGATGCTTTTCAAGCTATTCAAATACAACAGTTACTGTAAAATGAACAAAAAAATTCGTGGCACAAAATAGCATAGTCTAATAAACTAGTTCTCTTGTTTTTTGTTATAATGTTTACATTTTTTAATGATGGATAAAATTTATGCATCATTAAAATGAGAAATAAGAGAAGTACAGGGTTGTTCATTTATAGTAAAATGATGAGCTGTGTAACATGTAAAAGACAACTATTTAATTAAACACTTTAAATTAGTTTTCTGCTTTTTAATGTACTTCCTTAATTTCATTTTAATTTCAAATTATTGGATGGGTGCTTTCCAAAGTGTTTTCCCAAATTTTTTGTGTATAGTTTAAAAGATTTGAACAAAGGTAGTAACAATTATTTTTTGAAAAAAAAAGCGTATAACAGCTATTTTTAGATAGAGAGCTATAATATATATAACAATATTTTTTTCTGATCTGACAAAGATACTTTTCTTTCAAGAGATGTAATACATAAAACACTGTAAAGAGAAGGGATTCTTTTCAACGTTTTTCATTTTACAGTTGATTTTTTCTGTAGCATTGAAGGGTTCTTAGTCCCTGTTCCTTTCATGAGTGCAGTGAAAATTGTGCTCAGTTCTTTGAGCATATTCTGAAAAATTAGAAATTATTTTCTTTTGAGTTGTAGTATTTGCCTTTCCTACAAGATGTTGTGTTGCAGTTGAATTTGGATTTGGTGCAGCTGAATGTCTTGTGTCATTGAGTTATTCATCTGAAATCTTTACCTCCTTGCTACATATATTATTTTTTAGCCGTGGGACTCCAGTTGCTAATACATTATTAATGCAATTTCACTTATGCTTGTAGAGGCAAAGCTGTATTTTGCCTTAATTCAGCTTTTGTTTTAAAAATTAATGGCACAATAGTTTTGCCACTACTTCCATCTTTCTTGCCACTTTAAGGAAAGAGAAATAAAAGTACTGATAGAAGGAACTGTACTTTGAAAGGGTTGACTCAGCCCAGTAGTGTCTGGAGGACAGTCCAGAGGAGGACAAATTGGTCCTTTAAAAATCAGTCACTTCCAAGTGATAATGTGATGGCAATTCCAAATGTTTCATGTTTTAGATGTTTGTTTTAACTGCAAATAAGGATGTTCACAAAAGGAGAGTCTATTTAATCAATCTATTTAAGCCTTTGTGAATTTATTTTTCAGTATTTTTTATGTCCTTGTATTCGTTATAGTCTTTCTTCATTACTTCGAATAATGTGTGTGTAAGCGTTAATCTTAGGAGGAATGAAAGAGCCTAACCTAACATATTTGGAGAATTCATTTATGGATGAACATAATTTTCTTAGAATTCTATATTCTTTACTTTAGTTGACTAAGGTGGCCTGATCACTCAGTCTTCTGTTTAATTAAGCAGCACTGCTGAGTTCTAAAAGAAGAAATTACTTAATTTTCTCTCTTTTTTTTATAAGGGGTTTTACACTAACCTTTCTTATCCCTTGTCATTTGTCCATCCCTGCTGCCTTGCTACTGTGGAAAAGCCTGACGGAAATGTCTGCAAGCAGCACATCCTCTGCAGGCTCTGCAGTGGTCTCTGTCTCCACACGCCCTCGGCATCAAAAGTCTATGTCTGCCTCTGGTCACCCCATCAAAGTCACACTGCCAACCATCAAAGATGGTACTGAAGCTTACCGACCAAGGTAACAGATTGATGGGCATCTCCTTATTGCTGCGCACTGCAGAAATGCTCTTGCTCAGTTTGTGGCAGACCTCCAAGTGCCACATTGTGTTCTGGTTTTAAACAGGAGCTTGCTCGAGTGTTGTGGGTATTACGGATGATTTAAAGCCGATCTTGTTCATGGTACGCGTTTGCATACAGTTAAAGAAGTTCCTTGACTGCCTCCCTCTGGAAACTTCTAGAAAACTTATAAGTAGTTAAAAAATATACTACTTTAGGTGGGACTGTACAACACAGCCACCACAAACTGAAATGAAATACCAGAATGTGAACTTCTCTGATTTGTAGGTTGCTAAGCCTGTTGGTGTCTAAAAGCACCACGGTTGTTCTTACTATTAACTGCCTGAATAGCTTTATACACTTCTGTCAGATTATGACTTCAGAAATATCCATTAAGTTTTTTTGGAGCCCTTAAGAGTATTAATGAACACATTTTTCTGGAAGAGAGCTGGGATCACTTTCAGATCACGCTACAGACTTTTCTGCCTTTTTCCTTTTGTCCTATTATCTGCGTATCCTTTTAAGCAACTCTAATACTTGAGCTAGAAATAATCAAGAGATATATTTTCATTGTAAAATCAAACTGACTGTGGATCCTAAAAGCAAATCGGTAGCACGTTCAGATTATAAAAAGAATCAAGAGCGGGGTTTCTTTCTCATCTTTGAGAACCAGTTGTCACGTAGGAGGGCTTTCAGCCTGGTCTTTCTCGTTATTTATGCTTCTGTTTTCCCAGCAGTGCGACTCAAAGAGTGCCTGCTGCCTCCCCATCTGCTCATAGCATTAGCACCACCACTCCAGACCGGACCCGCTTTCCCCGGGGCAGCTCCAGCCGCAGCACGTTCCACGGGGAGCAGCTGCGGGAGCGGCGCAACGCCACCTACAACGGCCCACCTGCCTCGCCTTCCCACGAGACCGGCGCCTTCGCGCACGCCAGGAGAGGCACGTCCACAGGCATCATCAGCAAGATCACCTCCAAGTTCGTTCGCAGGTTGGTACCTCGAGTTTCAAGAGAAAAAAGCATTGTAAAAGCCCAGCCTGTAACCAGGACATTAAGTGACAATTTCCAGTTTAAAGTAAATATCAGTTTAGTTAGAATGCTGCTTGGTTTGTGTGTTCCTTCCAGAATCTGCCTTGTTTCACTGTTGTGTATATATTCTCACCGTTGTTTGACCAGTATTAAATATTCTGCTTCTTTATCTTAAAGGAGCGAGAGAACGCTGCTCAAAAGGGGCTTTTGCTCCTGTTTCACAGCTGTGATGCAATTAAAATAAATTCATTGAAATAGTGAAAGGAGTAACTTCAAAATGAGTCGTTATTAAATGTTAACAATCGTTTACTTTTTAAATTGAATGCAATTTGTTGCAAGGGCTATATTTACAGTCATTTTATTGCTGTGCTTAAAAGGAGTAGGTATTCACAAGTTATTTCAGGTAACTCTAAAATCTGTGAATAAATGAGAAGTCAGAAGCAGGCAGAAGTCTGGAAGTGTGGAAATAACAGTATTTCAGTATGATAAAGCCTGTTTTATTATGTCACCAGCTTCTTCAAATGTAAGTTCAGATTTCTGAAAGAAGAAAACCCACATATCCTGGATCTGCATTCATTCCTGGGATGATGCTATCAGTAATAATCCTGTGGGGAGAGGTGCTGAGAAAGGTTTTCAAATACATTGCTCAAGGTCAAGTGACTGTTGGCTTAGCAGTCACAAGAGCTTTCCCGAAAGGGGACAGAAAAGTTTTCAGTTTGCCTCTTTCTACCAGTGATTTGTGTGTTAATTCTCAAGCCTGTTTATGGATGTGTCTACAATGCATTATTCTCAGTTTTACAACGCTGTCACATCCTGGAAATCTCTTTCCCTTGCTGATTCAGGCTGTTGCACGCTGAATTCTACCATTTGGTGCAGGGAAAAAAAAGATAAATTGAAAGTTTTGTTAAGCTCCTAGTTGCAAATCTTTAAGGAAAATGTCATGAATTGCCTAAGGTGGTACTACGAGGGAAGAGAAGAGAGAGAGCTGGAAATGCAGTGATGTTCCTCACAAAATTGATTTCACCTGGTGAACTGGTAATGCATCTGTGTGTCTAAGTAAATACCTCCTATGAAGACCTAAAAAGAAAAAAAACCATATGAATTATTTCTTTTTCCAGAAACCTGAACATACAGGACTGTGATCCTTCATTATTGGTATCTCCAGCAATTATATAATTTCAAGGAGAGAACTGTCCTCTTGATTTTAAAGAGAAAAAAAGTATTACAGCATAGCTAATCAACTGTTGTCAGTGTAGATTTCTAAATGGGAAGAAAGGTATTTTCTGTTAAGTAACTAATCAATTTAAAGAGTACAGGCTGCATTTTTGTGTAATAGCTCCTTGTTTTTTGGAAAGGAATGGTATCTTGACTTTGTTTTTAAAAGTTAAATAAATAATATTTTCATTATCTGAAAATATTAAAATAATATTTTAAACTATATGTTTAGAATTAAGGTATCTTAAATTTATCTTTATTATAGAAGATTTGATACAATTTCCTAGTACGTTTTCTAATGTTAAAAGTATATTTTGTCATGGCCCTATAAGAGGCATGTTTGTTCTGTTACTGGTGATGGTGGGGTGTTTTGTTGTGGTTTTAGTTTGTTGGGTTTTTTTTTAATTTGGGTTGTTTAAGACTTAATGGCTGGAATTACATGGGTGGAGGTCCAGGAAGTTATTTTTTTGCTGTTCTTTGAGTTGGATCACATAACTTTTAACTTCTGTACTGTTCAGGAAATAATGGTTTAAAGCATACTTTGACTAGAAGGTGTCATGAAAGACTTTATACTAACTTTTGACAAGGGTAAATGCCTTTTCTGGTAAGTATATAAAATAAATGCATAATGACAATGCTTAGTGAATAGGGTATTGAAGTATTTTGAATCAATGGTTTATGTAAAATGATCCTTCCCTGGTGTTAGTTATTAAAGTATTAATGTTTTGAAGGAATTACATTAATCAGGTAATTGAAATTGGGTGCTAAATATTGGTACAGCAGCACTAGGAACATACCTAGGTGGCTTACACAGTCTGGGGGATATATTTCAAGTCACTTCATGCTAGAGAGACATAATATAAAACAGTTCTTTGCAAAGCACAGCTCTAATGCAACAAGTTAAAGATACATTTAATCTCGAGTTCTGGTAATCTCACTGAAGTCAATGTAACAGCTGATTTGCTTAAAGTTAAGCAGATGTTGAAGTAACCTTCCTGAACTGGGCTTCAAACATTTGGTCTCACAAACTCTTAGGCACATCTTATTGTTAATTGCTTGAGTATGCTTAAGCATGGGCTTGTCTCAAAGTGCTTTCAGGGATACACAAAGGCCTGACCCACACGGGTGCAGAGTGGAGCCCCCCTGGACCACTGTGACCAACTGCTCCTCTGTGCTTGCTGGAATTACATGTGGCCATTGCTCTGTCTGCAGTAGATTCAGAACAGCATTTTAATTCTGCCATCAATTGGGGAAAATGTCAGAGCTGGAAAAAACTAAGGTGTCATAAAGGGAAACTAAAATTACAGCTGTGAAAAAATTCTATTGAACAGTATTAGGCTTGACATTATTATATTGATTTTTTTTTTTTGTTAGTAGCTATTTAACATTGTTCTAGGTGTAGGTTTTCTTAACTTTTATTTTTCACCTTTATCATTGAATCTCAACCTTAACTTTGTTTTGAGGGATCCAAGTGAAGGCGAAGCCAGTGGCAGAACTGACACCTCAAGGTGAGGAGTCACTATTAATACTTCGCTCCTAGGTCTTTCGAATCAAGTGATTTCTTAAAACCTTTTAAATCAGGATGTAAAAGAGAATAGTGCTTAAGTATTCTGTATTTCAAAAATGTTTTCTATTTGGGGGGAGGGGGTCTTGACAAGGTCCTTTATATCCCTCATTTCTGCTTTCTTGTGAAGTATTTAATACAAAACTTCATGTAAGCATATTCCTTTGAGTAATAAAGCCCCCTATAGGAGTTAACCAGTCCTTCAGGTACTTAAAATCATGTTTTGAGTTAAAAATATTTAATGGTGTTTACTTTTGGTTTCAGTGGACATTGCAAATGCTTCGTGTGTCTGTGTGTATATATATGTATCTATTAAGTTTTTACTACAGTTACGTACTGTGCTCATTACTAAAGCTGCTGCTTGCCATAAGTAAACACCTTATAGTCCCTGAGAAATGTCACTTGCTCTGAGAAATGAAGCAAGTGACATTCAGACAAAAGGGGCGGTGACTGACAAATATTGAATTTCTGTGGCAACCACTGTACACAAATCTACAGATGCTTTGTTAGCAATAAAACATTCCTTCATATGCTCATTTTCCAGTATATCTGCTCTTTTGCCATTTTTCAGCTTTTGGTGTACTTAAGCACAGTGCATACCTCTTTCTTTTTCTGCTCTCTAATGAACAGGCATTGTGGTTTGCATTCATTGTAAACTGGTCACTTACAGAAAGTATTGATTTAATTTTCAAAACAGAGAGCCTCTATTTAAAAAAAAATAAACAGCACATTCTTACCCAGATACACTGTATATAATTCACAATGCATTTATCTAAGTTAGCCCTGTTCAATTCAGAGTCTCTTAGCTGTCAAATTCTTGGATGTGGAGAGGGAAAAGAGACTGTTCAAATGAAGTGTGAAGTTGCTTTCAGCTCTTGCTTTCATTCTCTAGCTTTCTTTGCTTTTTGTCATCCTACAGTGTCTGTTTTGGGCTAAAGAAGTCATTTGAGAGCTTACCCCTGCTCTGTCTCTTAATATCAGTGTGGTTCTCTGGGGGTCACACAAAGTTGAGTTGAAAGTGCTTGTTTTGACTCCTCTCTGAATGATAATGACTGTTTACAGATTCGAAATGAGAGCAGCACCTTTCCCCAGTGATGGATGGGGAGGCGTCAGCATCAGGAGTACCTGGGGCAAGAACAGATACAGCTGACTGTGGAATTACTTTAAAATAGTTAGTGCTGGTTCTCAAAAAACACGTCGCCATTTCTTACTTGTGAAAGCTGCTGGCCATGTACTCAAATGGTGACCAACAGGCTGCTCACAACCAAATTACAATCCAAAATTCTGCCTCATCAGTTAAGATAAAGCAAGTTATTATAATGTCTTTTGACACAGAGAGCAGTCAAAAATCTAAACAAATGCAAAAGGGAGGGAAAGCAGAAAAGAGGGGGGAAAATTAACGAGAGAGTTGTGAATTGCAGGGTGGGATTTCTTCCTCTGCTGCTTTTACAGTATGATTTTTGCTTCAGGATTGTGTCCCTCAACTTTAGTTTCGTTGCTGTATGGCATGCTCCAGATCATGAAATCAGCAGAACTTCAGTCATGCTTTTACATAGATTCCACTTTCTTTGGAGCAGTATGGAGTAACGTGTGTCTGCTGCAGTTCCCATTGCACATGTTGTCATCAGAACATTGTAGAGCAGGGGTTTCCAAACTTGCTTTGCTGTGTGCCACTACTGTGGCACGGTGCTGTGCTGAGCACATGTGTGCAGCACGTGGGGCAGGGCTGTTCCAGCAGTGTCCACCCCCCTCCCTGAATTAGCTTGCCTGTGACTCATGGCGTCAATGGCAGTTTAGAAACCCCTGTTAAAGAACTGTATTTCTCTTCTCTCTCTTGGCTACACTGCTCTGGTTTTGATTTTGTTGTGTGTCACTTGTTCCAGGAGTGTTTCTGGAGAGCCTAAAGACAGAGAGAAGGAGGATAGCAAAGATTCGAAGCCACGCTCCTTGCGGTTCACGTGGAGCATGAAGACCACGAGTTCTATGGACCCGAACGATATGATGAGAGAGATTCGGAAAGTGTTAGATGCCAATAACTGTGATTACGAACAAAAAGAGAGGTTTTTGCTCTTCTGTGTCCATGGTGATGCACGACAAGATAGCCTTGTTCAGTGGGAGATGGAAGTCTGCAAACTGCCACGATTGTCGCTCAATGGAGTTCGCTTCAAGAGAATATCTGGGACTTCTATCGCATTTAAGAACATTGCATCCAAGATAGCAAATGAGCTTAAGCTGTAAAGAGAACCTAAATTCTTTGGGATCAGGGAAGATTCATACATGATCTACACTTTGAATGTACTGGTTTCGCCTAATGTGATTGGCCTGTGAAATTCCCCATGTAGAAATTGCCCTTATTGCAATAAGGTTATACATAGTTATTCAGAATTGTAAAGTTAAATCCAGTATGACCTATATTAAATAACTGTAGCTAAAGAAGTTATGTTCACATGTACAGGTAAGTATATAGAGCATTCTGTTCATTTTATGTTCATAGAGTTGTATAATAAAAAGATGACTGCTTAAATTCAGATCTTGTATAGTTGTCTAGATTTCTGCACAGAAATGTATGTTTGATGCTTTGAGTTGGAAAAGTTCTTCTCTATCATTTACATTTTTGGTGGGTTTTATAAGTCTTACCTCTACCATGTGTTTTTTAAAAAATGTGTGTCCTGAGTCAAATGCACAAACCAGTTTTCACAACTGTAGCATGACCATTTTTAGTTATTTAAAAATTGTTCATGGGTTGAACCAAAAGTTGATGAGTAACTGGCTTTTGTTCTACATGAGACTGTTCCTGCTTATCTTTGGCTCTTATCCTTGTTATTGGACAGTGTTTAGTTGGAAAAAAGAGACAAATATGTTTACAGTGTTGGCACTTACAGTTTAGAAACTTTGTTCTGCCTTTGGCCAGCTCAGAGCTGTGGGGGAACAGAAACCAGGCATAAGTGATTTCTGTCTGCAAATTCCAGTGCTTATTCCCATGGCTCATTAACAAATGTAGCACCAAAATGGAGAACCAGAATTATTTCATTTGAATATCTTGGTGTAAAATATCACTTATTTGCTGCCTTCAGAATACTACAAATTCCATTTTATGGAAATCTATTAACATTGGGACTGTTTAATAGCACAAGATTATCTGAAGTGTTGACCAGTTGTGTAAGTTAATAATACCACCTCAGGAATTAGCTTGGCTTTTGGAACATGTGCCCCCAAAGAGTACATGCAAATACATAATATTTTACAGCTAAACATACATTGTTTATAATAATAAATTGTTGATTTATGCTTTTGTGGTTGTACAGTTCGTTCCCATGTAACCTGTTTGTGTTTAATATTTTACCAGATTTCTTGTATTTATTCCACATCATTATGCCTGTAATGTGCAGCTTTGTAATTAGGCACTTGCCTACAGAAAAGAAAAAAAAAAAGCCCCACTTTTTTTTTCCTTCATAATTAATGACTATAAACTATGTAAAACCACTAGTACTGGTACATTTTAATACTTGTTCTTTTGTACTGAATTAACCATAGAGGTTGGTTGTGCAATGTTATTTAATGTCGTAATTACTGTAATATCAACATATGGGCCCCATCTGCACACTCTTGTGAAGAATAGAAAGTTCATTAAGAAATTGTCACTTTAAAAAATAAAAATTAAAAAAAAAGCTGTGGTAAACTCTGTAACCCTAAGTTAGAAAGCTGTAAGTGTAGTAAATGTGCCATTCTCTAATGGCTTCTTGACCGAGATGGACTTTACATACTGTACTGTGATGTAGCTTTCCTATGTAACAGTTATGTTCGGAAATGGACGTGTATTGTTGCCTTAGAAAAAGGGTGGTGTTTGGAAAGAAAGAACTGTAGCCCCTTTTCTTTTTTTATCTGATGTTCATTGAACCAAATCTGATGCAAGTCATCTTGATTCACTGGTGCACTCTATTAAAACTTACTTGAACAGTTCTCATACTAAAATACTTGTTGTTTGCCCTTTATGAAAGCACAGTCATTACTGCAGGTAGCAAAACAGTTTAAAGGTGCACAGGCTCCATCTTCACCAGGGCATGAATTCAGGATTAGCATTGCATGGGTTCAGTGGTCCTGCTTTGTTCAGAAACTATCGGTGGTTTAGCATTGCTTAGAAATGGATGTCCAGGAGCTTTTACAGGAATTCACCAAAAATCAGTCTGGGGAGGAGGGGGTTGTGTGTGTGCTCAATTTACCCATTAATGTCCATAAATGCTCTCTTATTCTTAAATATATACAACTGGAATGTAACAGTGATGCTAATCGAAGGTCCTGTATGAACTTGGTCATGAAACAAAACCCTTTGCCTTTTCAGAAGGTTCAGTGGAAAAAATATAGGTCATGCTGTGAGACAGTAGATTAAGTACTTAGCAAAGCTTCCTGCTTTACAGGCGCTGTTTTTCCATGGCTAACTTTGCCCTAGATTGCTGCTGGTTTTCACCACTCCGTGTAGCCAGAGATGCAGCAATGTTCCATAAAACACATAGCTCTTCCAGAGCTGATGAATTTTAGTTCCAGCTTTCCTGTGAAACGTGGCCCTGCCACTTCACTGTTTATATATCAAGGCAGCTTGCAAATGGTGTTCTGTCCAGTGGCTGCCAGCAGTGTGAAACTGTGCTGATTCCTAAAGCCTATGCCTTCCTCCTTTTGCCTTGCTGGAAGATGAGCTGTGACCCACCTTTTGCTCTCCACAGCAAATAACACCTGGAGGTTCCTCAAGGACACAGTCTGAGTGCAAAAGGTGTAGGTGCACACAAGTGCAGCATTTGGCTTTCCAAATCTGCTGCCCCAACAGGAGTAAGAAGACAGGAAGATCAGAGAAAGCTGTTCTGAAAAAGGTCTGGTTTTATTGGCAAGCAGTCTTAGTCTGGGATCAGTGAGATGGTGCCTACCCAACCTCAGTGCCTGGTTCTAGAGCTGCCCTGTGCTGGACCTGTTACGTCCTTAGCTAAGAGTGGGATAAGCTGCATTTCAGATCCTTATGTTCCCAATTTCCATGTGGGAGGGGACTGGTGTGGCATTCTATCAGCACATCTTCAACTTTGGAAACACAAAAGAGTTTTAAATGCCACAATATATTTCCCAGCTCCAGGCATGGAGAGGGATGCCTAGAACCTTCAGAGGCTGCAGGAATTCAGCTGTAACTTGGCAGCATTGCTGGGGGCTGTTTGGGATGGGTGGAGGGTGAGCAGTGGGGTTACTGCATGGTTCAGCTGGTCTGGGTTGGGGTTGTTTTTTTGCATTATTTCTTTCTTTGAAATACACCAACATTTCCAAAACTAGTGCATCCCTTTTCACACAGTCTAGTTTAAGAACATTAAAATGTGTATGAATCAGTGCAAACACAATAAACAATCATTCCTGGTCCACTGAATGAATACTGCTGCTGGGGAACCAAGTGAGGTCATTATGCCATATGATGATGGATGGTGCTAAAATCCCATGATCTGTTCAGACATGAGGCTTTGGTATCTGGTGTCATACACCTAAGGGTACCGTGGACCTATTTGTATCAGAATGTGTGATTCCCCGGCCACCACCTAAGTGGAGGCACTAAATCTCAGAGATTAATTCGGTGAGGTTTTTGATAGTTGAATTCTGAAAAAGGAAGCAAACGTGAGCGGTACAAACCAAGTCTGTGGGGAAAGGCCTGCCTCTCTTGGGAAGATCTAGAAAAATTATCTACCTCGGCGCCTCTCATTTATGGGATAGAGCACTTCTGTCGTGACAAGTCCTGAGACTTGGCTCACACATTCCACCCTTCAGGGACACGGCCCCCCGTTCTTTACACAGCTTTCTGGAGCTGTGGAGGTGGTGAATCGCCTTCCTTGGGCAGATAAGAATGTGACGGGCAGGATTTACTTTCAAACGTTACGCACGCATCTTGGGGATATGCAGGTTTAAGGCTTTGTTCGTTTGTTCCTTTCCCAGGGGAAAGGATTAGTCTGTCCCCGTGTTGCATCTGCAAAGCATTCATATGCATATCAAATGTGGATAAATACACCAACCGGTTTAATAAACGATCTATCCTCCCTGCACAACTTTGCGTTTCTTGATGTACCCCAGCTGAGGAGCACCGCTTAGGAGAGGCAGCTGTTAACACTGCAGCACCCCAGCCGCGGAGGTGGGGCTATCACAGCGTACCTCAACATCTGGGCAAAAGCCACTGAGAAACTTCTTTCCCACTTGGCCGGGGGTGGCCGAGCGCAGCCCAGGACGCAGAAGAGGCTGTTCAGCCGTGGCTTTAGGAGGAACACCTCTAACTGAGGGATGTCCAAGGAGCTTGTCTTTTCCGCTGACGGGGAAAGAGCGTGACCTCCAGGAGCGGTGCTGCCGTGGGCCGGGGCCGAGCACGCGGTGCCAAGGAAGGATCTCCCAAGGCTCTCGCGGCGGCGAGGCCGAAGCATCCCGGGGGCGGCGCGGGGCTGCGCCGCCCCGTCAGCGCTCACCTGTCCCGGCTGAGCTGACGGGCTCCAATCCCGGGCTCCCGCAGCGGCTCCCGGCTTCCCGCACCAGAGTGGCGGCGGGGCCAGCGTCCGGAGCCGGGGGCACCGCCTGCCCCGGGCCGGGGGCGCCTCTTCCCGCAGCCGTCCCGCCCCGGGGAGGGGGGCAGCGGCCGCCTCCGGCCACACCTGTGGCGCAGCGGCGGAGGAAGCGCCCGAGGGCGGCGCGGACGGGTCGGCGCCCGGCGGCACCATGACGGTGGGTGCGCGGCTGGGCGCCAAGGTGAGGGGCAGGTTCTGCCGCCGCGGGCCCGGCGACGACCAGGTCTCCATCCTGCCCGGGGAGGAGGAGGAGGCGGCGGCGGTGGCCGGGGGCAGCGCCGGGGCCCCGCGGCCGGCGGTGCTGCGGGAGGACGTGGAGGAGGAGGAGGAGGAGGGCGCCGGGGGGAGGAAGGTGCGCTTCGCCGTCCTGCCCGGTCCCTACGAGCCGCTGCGCCCGCCGCGGGCCCCCGGCAAGCGGCCCTATGGGAAGCGCCTGAAGAAGTACGGAAAGGTGAGGACACAGCGCGGCCGGGGCGGGGACCCTCGACACCGGGACCCTCGGTGTGGGATCGCCTGGCACGGGGTGTGCGGTGCCGGGAGGGCAGCGGGGCCTCGGCTCCGACAGTTCCGTGGGGTTCTCGGAATGCCCCCTCTATCCCGCAGGTATTTCAGCGCCAGCGCCCGCCTCCGAGGTGGGATCAGGGCTTGCTCTGGACCTGCCCGGGAAGGAGCCGGTGCTGGTGGGGGGGGGCCGGACACGGACCCTCTCCTGGATCAAAGAGCACGAAATCTGTCTATTCGGAGTGAAAATGACACTAAGCTGATCCATGTGACGGGTGCTTTGCCTCGCTTGGTTCTGTGTTTTCCTCGGCGTCATAATTTTAAAACTGTTCCTTAAAACTTCCAGTTAATTGGCCTGCGTTTTTTTTCCCTTCCACTGAAATGGCCGAAAGAAACGGCAAACAGCCCTGCAGGACATTCCTTGGCCAAGGTGACCTTTAGAAATCACTGCTGTGAGTTACAGGGAAAAAAATGCAGCTTGTTCTTCATCTGTGACAACAATTTTGGATCAAAATTGTTCTCCTGCTTTCCTGTGCGGGAAGTCCCAAGTCCTACAGTCTGGTGGTTTGGTTTTCCTCCCACCGGAAGATGGGTGCCTTTGGTTACAAAGCTGCCATGTGGAAGAATTCTATTGTTTTTCTCTTGTTCATGTCACTTAAAGTACGTGTCAGGTATGTCTTCAATGTTTGTAGCAAAAAACAGTTTCTGTGTTAGCAGGACTAACCCGTCAGTTGTCAGGAATACTTTCCTGCTGCTGAGATTACAGATGTCAGCATGAGACATGACTTTCTACTGCTTTCTATTAAAAAAACAACAACGTGATTTTGGTAAAGATATGGTTGCGATGCCTGATATGCAGAAAATGCCATTAGCTTGACACAGTTACTTCTGAAATTGAGCTTACAGATGTCAGCACTGCCAGGAGCTGCCTCTCAAATCTTACTGTTTCATAAAGAAATGACAAGAATATTTCATTCTTTCATTATGAATTTGATTCTTTAAATTTCCAGCACTGTGTTTTCCAGGTCCCATGCTGTAGGAAGCCATCTCAAGCCTGTAGGCCTGATCTGTAAGGTGCAGTTTTGTGAGAATGGTTGCAGCAGGTGATCACTTTGCTGGTGGTGCTGTTGGTCTAAAGGTGCTTTTAATGGTGTTTAGAGCACAGGCCAGATCTTGGGCACTGTGTATTCCCTTTTGTGTTGGTCAGATGACATTCCCACAGGGAAGGGTTGCCAGTTTGGCGCTGGCACGAAGAACAACTCGTGAAAGAACAGGTGAGGTGTGGGTAGGCAAGTGAAGGGCAGGAAGGGGAAAAGAGGACTCAGTGTGACATAGTGAGGACAGGGGCAGATATGGGAAGGGAAGGCCCTGACCAGTTAAATAATTGATGGCAAGTTTATCTCTAGTGCAGTACATAGATGAGTTCCTGAATGTGTACTGATATGGATCAAAACTTTTTTATTTTGACAAAAAGCTATGAAATTTCCTTGAAAGTATTTTCAGTGATTTCTGCCTTCTTGTTCAGCTCCAGTTTAAGCGCCTTATGAACTTCTAGGAATTACTAACATAGTTAGAACATGTAATGTGGGAATGATGTACTTCCACAAACCAGGGTGAATTCAAACTAATTTTATTCTTGAATAGAATCACTTGTAAAAGCCTGGCTTCCTGTGGAGGCTGCATCCGCTCAGTTTAACTATACCCTGTGGGTGTGTATGCCTATATAAAAATAGATGGTAAAATGTTTTTCCACTCTTCAGCCCTTGTTAGCTGTGGGAGAATTTCATTTTCTGGGGCTGTGACATTGGCTGTCATAATGATTTTATGTGAAGGTATTTTCTATCACCTTGCCTTTTTTTTTTTTTTTTAATCCCTTTTTCTCATCTCTCTCCCCAGAATGTCGGGAAGGTTCTGCAGAAGGGTTGTCACTACTTGGTGGTCGGCCTGCAAGGATTAGCAGCAGCCTACTCTGCTCCCTTTGGAGTCTCAGCACACGTGGCGTCCTTCGTCCGCTAGCGCAGCTCCCTGTGCCCCATGGGAGAGGACACGAGGCCATTGCTGCTTTCTCAGGATTAAATTTCAGACCTGGATCTGAAAAACCTCTTGGACCAACAGCCCTGAGCCCCTGTGCCAGGCCCTTTCCAAGACTGAGTGCTCTTCTCTGAAAAAAATCCCAGTGCTTTGTAAAATCAGATCAGGTCAAATAAGCATAAGGATGAGAAAATAATCTTTGATTAATTTAAGTTTATTTTTGGGCATGAGTTGGTTTTCCAGAGCTTTGTGCTGTGTGGAAGGGAGCCAAGGATAGAGGGAAAAGCAAGTAGATGAGGGAGAAAGAAATGAAGGAAAACAGAGGATGGGAGAGCAGCTTGGGCGGTGGAGATGAGTTTGGGTAGTGAGAGGTATTGTCAAATCAGTGGAGGAAACAGATAACAGAGGATTAGGAAAAAACAGCCTTTGGTTTTCTGAGATTCTGAGTTTGGTGGTGTTTTTTTACCTGAGAGGGTTAAGATCATGAGTGTACTTAAAAATATGCTTGGACATGAATGGAATGTGGCCTGAGACATGGAGAGCTTTGCTGCATCATGGTTGTTCATTTCAAACATAATGGACATAATGAGCCTTTAAATAATCATGAGGAAGGTGTAAAAATCCAGAAAGAAAATGAGGTGTGTATTTGCGATTTTGGGGCATTGAAGGCTCACTGTGAAAAACATTTTAAACTTTTCCTCTGCTACTATGAAATCTGCAATACATTTTTTTACTTAGAATGGATATACCTGACTCTGGAAGCTGGGGCATTTTATGCCTAATTATGTGGTGTTCACCAGGGGGAAAACAATTGATTACCAGCTGCATCTGAGAAAAAAAAATACACATGCAGCTTTTGGTATTAAGAATGTACAAGAGTGACGTGTGAGAACTGGGCCGAATAACCCACCAGCTCTGTCTTCATTTCTGCACCTGGAAGCTGTAAGCAGAGGATGTCAATATCAGATGGCTCAGCTCAGAGGTGCAGATGCAGCAGCTTCCAAGTCACACCTCCAGGGACATAAATCATATATTGATGACACAGGAACAAGGTAGTTTATGGGCCTTAAAATTTTTGTGGGGTTTGTTTGTTTCCGTCAATCTTTCGTGGTAGTTGTAAATGACTTTCCTGCTAGCACTTTCTCTGTATTATATATCCTTCTAGTTTTGATGGTGTTTTTGTAATCAAGGAGTTGACTTAACTGGAAAAAAATGCTGTTCACTTGCTTTCTTTGCCTTTTCTGAACAAAGGAGTTTGTATGTCTTGGCAAACCACACTGTATTTCTTTTAAACGTAGCAAATTAATCAGATGGGGGGTGGGGCGGGGTGTTATGGACTTTTCTAACTGGACTGTAAATAAAAGCCACGAGATCCATGTCTGTTTTTACCTCCACACGTAAGTAAGCACACAAAGGAGGAGTTTCTCAGCAGCAGCCCCAGCTAGCTAGGGGAAGCTGCAGTGTAAACTTCCCTACGTTGTTTTGCCTGTGGCCTCAGTGCCCTGGTAGGACACGATTGTAGCCTAGACTGTGTGGAAATGCTCAGGAACAACAAGGTGTGGAGATGAGGCTGCAGAGGATCTAAGGTTGCAAACACTGGGGTAGGAATAGCCGCAGAGGGATTTTGCTTATTGATTTCGCGCCTTCAGTTGTTTCTCTTGAGGGGTTTTTTGTTTGTTTTTTGTTGTTGTTTTTTGTGGGGACAGACCTGTCCCCCTTATCTGCCCCACCAGCATGCCATGGGAGTGTTGATAATGCAGTAAGAACAGGGCTATCCTAACACCCACATGCCACACCAGCCAGTGGAGTTTGGGATTAACTTCAGATTTTGTTACACCACTCCATGTTTCACAGTGCCCTAACAGCATAAATCATTAGACCTTATTCTCAAATTTCAAATTACTAAAACCAGATGGAGAGGTGTCTCCATCCTTCTGTGTGGACTGAGTGTCCCACCTGTTTGTCTGTGTGTCCTCTGACTAGTAAGGCTGTTCCCTCATTGCAGCACACAGGATCCAGCCCATTTTGACCTTCCACAAAGGCAAACATGAACCTTAGCTCCTGAACTTCGCAGCACAGTGGACTTTTCCCTGCTGACATCCAGCCTCTGCTCACCTGGTGCAACTTTAAGGGATAACCTGGTTGCTATCCATGCAGAACCCAAATGACATGTACATGGTGCTTCTGTGTGAGCCTGACAAAAGAAAAGCCTCAGGCATATTCGTGAGTCAGCTTTGGCTGGCCAATGTTTCTAAAATAGACTAAAAACAAAGAAAGAGGAGAGAGAAAGAAAAGTAAACTGAACTGTTGCAATAAACCAGCTAATGATTCATTTTCCTCCCTCAAAATGAACTAATGGTTCTCACTGAGATTACCAATTAGTGCTGCTTATCAGTTCTCCTCAAGCAGTGATTCACTTAGCTCCTGAAGAGAATTTGTGAGGCCAAGCCTTGGCCTGTGGGTTTGTTACTCTCTTCATTATCCCAGCTCAGGAAGCAGTGTCTAGAAAATCTGAATCCAGAGGGTGAGGTTCATTTTTCAGCTGGGTGGATGGCAGAGGGCTGTACTTCCTGTCAGTCATGGCAAGCATCTCTGTTGGGCCAGGTCTGCCTTAGTTGTGATGCAGACAGGTAGAACGGGGCAGGTCCTGCAGCTCTGCTGATAAATGTTGTCCCGCTGACATAAGAGATGAGGAAATGTTCCTTGAGCACTTCAGCATGGCTGGCAGGCCATCTGCTCAGCCAACAAAATGGGCAGCCTCCATCTGAAGCAGAACTGCCGTGCTGGAAGTCTGCATGTGAGATGAAGGAGAGCAAGATGATGGTGATGACATTGGGATGGGTGAGGAGCCTAGGACTGGTGAGGAGCATGGGTTCCCATCCCTGGCAGGTGCCAAGCCATGAGGGCAGTCTGTGACTGAGTCTTGGCTTCTGCACAGGGGTTAAGTGCTCTTGGCAAGGTTGTCCTTGGAGCAGCCACCCCAGCAGGGACAGCTCTCAACCCACAGGTGCACACAGGCTCTTTTATTAAAAGAACTGAAGTCTTGGTGCCTCTGAAGAACAAAAGAGATGTTTGACTCACTCATAAACAATGTGGGATGCAGTGGATACTGTGATGGGTACATGGAGAAGATTTGATGTTTGAGCTGGACAAAATATGGTCCTCCCTTCAGCCCCTTGCATGAAACCTCTACCCATTGCTTCACTTGCCAGATTTTGTCTTCAGTGCTGTGCTACTGTCCTTCAGATTTCCACGCACCTTTCACTGTGCTTTATTACAGATGGCAGGATAAATAGGTTTGGGAAGCTGAATACATGCAAGAGTGCCAAAAGGTAAGTAGTCAATTTGTTCATGCCTCTCTTAGCAACAAACTCCACTAACCAGACAGCCTGGCATGTCACTTTTACTTTAAATTCCTGGCTATTCCTGGTGACTGCTCAATGAGTCACAGAACAGAATAAAGCATATTTCTGCTGGTTTTGCCAGAGTATTTAATTACTCCTCTGGTTTACTGTAGGCTCTGAGGAAATGGCAGAGGACTCATAGCTATTGTCCTTTGTCCTGCAGCATTAGCAGCAAGGAAGCACTCTTGCACAGCTTGCTTTGAAAGTGCAGTGACTGAGGAGAGCTGTACCACACCACAGCACTTTGGCACTTCCAGATCTTTGCCACTCCTGGGTCATGGATCACTTCAGGGATGAATGTCCTTTCTGAACTCCGCCTGTCCATAAGACTAGGAAAGGGGCCGGTTTTGTGTTGCGGTGCAGTAAAACCAGTTGTCTCTTTTTCTGTATCCTGAGTCTCTTGTTAGCTGAACCCTGGCCTCTTCTGAGACAAAACTGATAATAAAATATGCACAAAGTCGCTGCAGTTACCTGTACAGAGTGTCCTTTGGAAATCATTTTTTCTTCAAGGAAGACTAGAGAGCCTGAAGAACTTGTAGACTAATGGAGATAAATAAATTAAGAGAAAGCAAAGGAACAAAATCCTTCCCTTACTTCTCCTTCCAGGAAGTAGTATTAGGCTGCCAGACCTGTTTTGGGTTGAAGTCCAGACTGTGCTCAGAGAGGGTGGTGCACTTTTCTGAATCCTGCATGAGGAGAGATGCAGGGCTCTGGACTTGTTCAGCTGGAGGAGGGAAGACTTATGAGAAACTTGACAATAGCTTTTCAATACATAAGAAAGGGTTTCCAACAAGATGGAGCCAGGCTCTTCACTGAAGTCTGCAGCCAGACAGCAAGAGGTCGCGGTCTTAAGTCTAATCTGGGAAGTTTTCAGCCAGAAAGAAGTCAGGGAAAGCAGTAACGTGATCATTAAGCATGAGAAGGGGTTACTTCAGGAGGCTGAAGTCTGTCTGTGGAGTGTCTCAAGGCACGACTGTGGGAAAGGAACAAAGTGGGAAGCAGTTCTGTGCGAATGCAGCGTTCACCCTGCTGTGAGCGGGTGGGAGGCTGGAGGAGACACCTCTTGGGCTTCTTCCAGTCTGGATGAGGCTGTGAGTGGGATCCTGCCACGGTAAGCAAAAAGCTGTCAATTTACCTACTGTATGGAAATGTAGAAGAATGAGCTCCTCACCCTTGCTAGAAGCACTGACGCGAAGAATAAAGCTTTGCTCCTGGTAACAAGGAGCGACTGGCGAGGGTGGCAGCGCTGCCTGAGGAGCCGCTCGGCTCCCACCACTGCTTCCATTTCCCTGAGCTCCGCTGGCTGAAAGGCGATTGTCCTTTACTGCCATCTCCTGGGAAAAAACCCACAGATTTCCAGCCTCGTCAGCCTGCCCCGTTGTTCTGCCTCATCTCCTGCAGGGATTTCCTGTCTTCCCCTAGGCTGGCCTCCCTTGTTTTTCCAGATCCATCCTCAGGATGTGGGGTCTCAGCAGTGTAATGTGCATCTCTGTATACCGGTGTTTCCTACCCAGTGGAATCCTGAGCATCCTCTGTCCAAGTGTTTCAAATGTAAAGCCATAGGAGCATTGTTCCTGTGTAGGGTTTTTTCCTTCAACACATAAAAATGCGTTGCACTTTGTCCTGAAGTTCTTGCTGTGCCTCAAAAAACACTCCTTAGGGAAGATTCACTGGAGGTGAGGGGACAAAGCC
Source organism: Cinclus cinclus (assembly GCF_963662255.1). NCBI lineage: Eukaryota > Metazoa > Chordata > Aves > Passeriformes > Cinclidae > Cinclus > Cinclus cinclus. The sequence goes on from NC_085048.1 coordinate 93,926,683, forward strand.
ACAGCCACTTCTTGTTTCTAAAGCTCACCTTTTGCTGGAGAGATGACAGCTGCCTATGAGAGGATGCATAATTTTGAAGGGGAGGTTGGCAGACTGGAATGACACCCCCCCAGGAGTGCATTGGACCCCAGCTCCAGCAAGCCACACATACTTGCCTCCTCCTGCTTTCTGTATTCCCCTGTTTCTGCTGCCCATAAAGGAATCTTTGCTCCTTCCTTTCCTGGGACACCGAACTACTGTCAGATTGTTTTTTCAGCTGTGCCTGAATTAGGGTGGGGACTTTCCTGTCCTTGGTGAATCCCATCCTGCCTTATGATGGCTGACAAACCAGAGCTGCAGAAGTGTTAATGTTTGTGCTGCTGAACAAATGCCCTGCTCCCCTACAAAGCCTCTCCTTTGGTCCTCACCTGCTCTTCCAGGTGACACACAGCTTTACCCTGACTCTTTAGATTCCTGAAGCTGGTGATGGATGTTATATTCAAATAAAAAATAGCATTTACAGAACACTGGGAGAACTAATAATGTCAACAGCCTCTCTTAGTTAATACTGGGCCAAACATTTGCCTGGAACAACCATTTCTGTGTTGTCGTGGTGCATTTAGAGAGACTGAAGTTTAGCTTTTGACTAGAAGAAAAAGATAACTTTCAATTCATCTTCCTATATGTCTGGAATGACAGCTGATAGCTACCAAAGTAGCCAATCAACCCGCCTGGGTTTTGGATATAAATAATTCCCTTCATAGGAAAAAACCTCACCAAGAAAGAGAGATCCTTTTATTTCTCTGCTCTGGCTCCATTAAAAGGCATCTACCATTAATAACTCTATTTATAACTCTATCGTCGCCAATTACTCGCCTGAGATTTTTCCACACATGAAATTTCACTGAGCTCATTTCTAATGCATGACTCACTGAATTCTGATTTCCTTCAAGATTTTAAGAGGAAACAGCAATACTTTTATTCTCCCCTTCTCTCTGTGAAGGAATTGTTTGAATTTATTGTTTGTTCTAACTTTGGGAAAAGGATATAATTTGTGTGTGTGTCAGTATAATATGATTTTATCATCTTGTTGAAATCAGCATACTTGGTCACATTTTCCCCTCATCTTTGCCTTTTGCTGAGGTATCAGAGAGTCACTGAAAAAATAATTGCTATATTCCTGGTGTATTTAATTCCTTCACTGAGACAAGCCCAGGCTACATTTAGCTCCATCCTAACACACTGACATCTAACTGAGGTTAGCATTTTGCTGTCTTTGCCACTGTTTGTTTTTTTCATTACGTCCATCCAAACCTCTCCCCTCAATGTGGTAATTTATACCTTTACAAAGTATAGCACTGTGTACATATTGAAGGCCTAGAAGATCCCCAGCTGCTTGTCTGTTTTGTTTTTTTCCAGTGGAAACAAGTAAAATTGTTCAACTATTTCCTCATCATTCATCATAGGCCTCTGATTGAGCTGTTGCTACAAGAAGTTTGCCTCTAGAATTATCTCAAATTGTCCACTACATCTGAAGGCAGATATGCCTTTTACATTCTCCATAATTTTTTTTCTACCTGAAAATTTGTCCTGTGCTACTGAGTTAATGCCATGCTTTTTAAAGATATGTCAGCATCATCCACTTTCATGACTGATGGATCCCAGCCCCAGTTTGCTGCAAGATTGACACTGTGAATTTTTCATGTGATCAGACATATTTTAAGGAAGCCTGAAACACGACCCTGGTGCAGAGAATTTCAGCACAACTGTCCCAAACTTTGATGAAGTTATCAGCAATTGAAAACATGGTCATTTGCTTTTAAGTACAGGAATACTGTGCCTGCTCTGGATACAACAAACACAGTTCCGTCACACAAGAGGCTGCAAGAAAACCAGTACCTATTTATCTGAGTGACTCTATTCACATTGCTTAACAGTACAAGGAGCTGGTGGCTTGTAGGCAAGCACCAGGATGCCTGGGATGAAGGATTAAACAAACCTGCTGGTCAGGCTGTTTACTGGATTCTGTTTGGGAGGTACCTGGTGCCTGGGTTCAGAGGGCTTTCCTCAAAGCATGCAGATTCAGACCTGAAACATTTAGGCACAACTGTGCTCTCTGCAGCTATTTTTGATTTTATGTTCCTTGTTTCATAGCAGGAGAGGACAGATTATACAGATGCTGCTGCCTTCTGGTATTATTTGAGTTCCTTCTCGCCATACTCTTCAAGAAGAGTTAGGGCTGAATGTAAAGAAGGGCTGGCCTGAATAAAATCTCCTTAGGCTCCTTAGGTTAGGAGATCTAGGGAATGGAAATTTAAGGTCCTTCTTCTATTTTGAAATATTTTTTCTCTAAATTAGTACCCAAATTTTAGCCAAAAAGTTATTCCCAATTCAGTTAACAAGTCCTTGGAACTAAAAGAATCTGTTTGTGTACATCACTGTGCTGCCCATAATGCGCAGCTAGGAAGGAGCTGCAGCTTCTCACAGCCATCGAGGTCTCTACTTCTCCAAATCCTCATGCTGGTAAAGTACATATGTGCGCCAGAACTATTTTCTCTGGCACCCAGAAGAAGCAAGCAAGAAGTAAATCACCCCAATTTTTTTTGTCTTATCTCAAATCCTGTTATTTTGATGCCTCATAGACAGAAGTTAGGAGAGCAAAATCGTTCTGCACTTAGCGGTTTGCAGAGTGGAAAATACTGTGCTCAAGAAACCACAAGAGTTGGTTATTCATTTTTGCCTTAAACTAATAAAAATAAGCATTAATGTTTGTTAGGAGTAGCCAGCATAAATAGTAGTTTGTTTTTTTCATTTATTTCACGTGATGGATCACTTTTCCTTGTTAAATTTTAAAACTATTTTGTGTTTTTGTTTTTATCCCTTTAGTACTTATGGTAATATGTTTTGATTCCTGCTTGCAAGCACTGCTTGTCAGACATTAGACAGTTCCTGCAGTTTCGTTGAGCATTTGTTAAGACATAAGATGCCTGGCTCCCCTTACAGCATTTTTCTGCTCCTGTGGGTGCAGATGCAGATTAAAGACCTCTGTGTGAATTCAATTAAATGCAACAAAATATAGACTCCATGTTAAATTAGAAGATTAATGGTTACCAAAGAGTGTTCAAGGGCTCTCAGTCTGCTCAGCAGGGTTGGCTCCCCTCTTGTGTCTGTGGAGGAGTCATAAAAGCAATCACAAGTAATTATTTTTGACTCAGCAGGTCAATGATTTGAAGGTGATGGGGCAAAGCAGACCAAGTTTAGCACCTATGATTTACCTGGAGCAATGTGGGGATCCCAGGGATATGGAGGACAGGGTGTTGCATAAGAAGGGGTTACAAGTGGTGTGGAAGGCGAGCGGGCAGCAGGCTGTCTCTGCACGTCCCCCACACAATCCAACAGCAGCACAAGGTTCTGCTGAACAACAGTTAATCTCCAAAACTGTTCAGGGCTTGTTCAGGGGCAAATTTAAAATAAACACAAGTTCTGTTTATCTTTCATGTTGTGTTGTACTTGTAGAAGGAGAAAGGTCCCAGGACCTGCCATGAAACAGGAATCAGGGCATGGTTTAAATGGCAAAGCGGTGAGCAAGAGGGCAAAGGCACTGCCCTCCCTCTTGCCTTTTCACAAAGCTAATGTTTCCAGAGACCTTTTTCCCAGTATCAATTAGTAAAATGTGTATAACAAGGAGCGACTCCCCAAAATAGCTGGGAGACCACCAAAGTAATACAGAGCATCCTGATGAGGAATGTACACATAACTTACTCCCTTCTGTACCACACCTGCTCAGGTGGACTGTTGGTGTCTCAACAATGCTGCCTGCCCAGCACTCCCCTCATCTGAAAGAAGCAGGCAAAGACATCTGCAATAAAACCAGGTTTAATTCCCTCCTCTGTGCTCAGGCAGCTATCTCTTTGACACTATTTGTGTCATGCTTTCATGCTCACAGTCATATCCTGATCTTTTTAATTAAGGACTCCTCTGTAGACTCCATTCTTGCCCATGAGGAAGATCAGGACTTTTGGGGGTCATGCCAGTAGGGATAGATCTGCTGTCACTGCCTTTGCTTCTGACATCCATCACGTTGTCTTCATCCACCAGCAGGTTTTCACAAATCCCACTACACTTTTAACAATCTGTGGCAATTCCCAATAACGGGAACATTTTCCAGTCCTGGTCTGTGATCAAGTGATTTCTGAGGTGAATGTGAGGAGCTCTCCTGGCTTGATTGCCCACACACATCCATTTTCAAAAAGGCCCACGACAGCCTCATCTTCAGTGTCCCTCTCCACCAGGATGCTGATGATGGAGTACTTCCAGTAATCCATCGTGGCTGGGCTGTCTGAATCTCCCAGAAATGCCCAACACTGAGCTACCCCCTCTTCTACTCTCTGGGACTTTGCTCTCAGCACACTGATGGTAAAAATTTCAGTTGGTGAGTTTGGCCATCAGATCCCAAAGCTCTTGCTTTGCCTGTGAGGACAGACTTGCGGCAAAAGTGGCATTTGCCACTCCAGCCTGTATTCGACCTCAAATTTGCCTTGCAGCTGGGTATCCCACAGAGTGACTTTCCTGAGACCTTGCCAACAAACAGGAAACTCTCGGGAGGGCTCTCAGGAGTTTGGCACCGGGAAGCCGGGGTGTGCAGCTATCCCAAGGCGGCCGAACAGCACTGGACACCCCACCTGCTGCCTGCCCTCCCCGCCTCCGCCCACCTGCTCCCCTTTCTCCGAGCCAAACCAAACGCATGGATTTGACGCGCTCGCATATTCCCACACAGCCCACACTTCCTGTAGCGCTGCTGGCACTAAAACCCCGGGTATCGGACGGAACGCATCATCCGCCGCTGCTTTGCCAAGCCGGACTCTCGGCCGTGCATTTTCCCCGCTCCGCTGCCCCCTTTCCCGCACCAAAAGTCGCGGTTCCGCGCCGCGTCACGCCGGGCTGGGGGCGGTGTGAAGAGCCGGGCCGGGCCGTGTGAGGGGCGGTGCGAGGGGCGGTGTGAAGAGCCGGGCCGGGCCGGGCCGTGTGAGGGGCGGTGCGAAGAGCCGGGCCGGGCGGTGTGAGGGGCCGGGCCTGGCCGTCCCATCCCCGCCCAGGCCGCTCCAGGCGCGCAGCGGGGCCCAGTCGCCATGAGCGGCCCGTGGGGCGCGGCGGGCCCGGCGCGGCAGGGCTGGCTCTGGGGGGCGGCGGCGCTGCTGGCGCTGGGCGCCCTGCTCGGGGCCTGGCGCTGGGCCGGCCCGCGCCGCCGCCGCCGCCTGCAGCGGGTCGGGACGGTGCTGAGGCTCTTCGTGTACCCGGTGAAGTCGTGCCGGGGGGTGTCGGTGCGGCGGGCGCAGGTGACGCCGATGGGGCTGCGCTGCGGGGAGCTGCGGGACAGGTAGGCGGGCCGGGCCTGGCGCGGGCTCCGGCCGGACCCCGGGGCCTCCGCGTGGCTCCGCGGCTGTCGGGTGTTGGTTTTCCTGAGGGCCGGCCCGGGAAGGAGCGCCTGCCGTGCGGCTGCTGCCGAGCCCGGCATTAACGCTGCTGGGCGCCTTCGGGCCCCGTCCCGCCGCAGGTTCTGGCTCGTGATCAGGGAGGATGGGCACATGGTGACAGCTCGCCAGGAGCCGCGGCTCGTCCTTATTTCTGCCGACTGTGATGATGGCCACCTGATCTTGGAGGCCGGGGACATGGAGAAGATAAGCGTGCCTGTACAGCTCCCCAAGAAAAACCCCGTTCGCAACTGCAGGTACTGGAATGGGCTCTTTCTTTTCCCCTTCCCTCTCTCTCACAATACTGTCTTCTTCATGTGCTTTTCTTTTCAAGACTGTGTGAAACTTTGCATTTTCTTACGCAGAAATTTGAGTGTAAAAGTTCAGTACCTCTGTATTTTTTCTGTGCAGGTGTTTCTCTCACCGTTTGCTTAAGGGAGATAGACTTTGAACCAGAGCCTGTACTGACATGACAAGGAATAGTAGTGTTAGTAGGTTTAGATTAGCCATTAGGAAGAAATTCTTCACTGTGCAGGTGGTCAGGCACTGGCGCAGATTGCCCAGAGAAGATGTGGATGCCCCATCCCTAGAAGTGTTCAAGGTCAGATTGGATGGGGCTCTGAACGCCTTAGTCTAATGGAAGGTGCCCCATCTTATGCTAGGGGAGTCTTTAAGGTTGCTTGTAGTCCAGACTGTTCTGTAATTCTGTGAAATCCTCTGCCGTGTGTTACACAGGAGGCCAGGAATGGTTGTCATAACAAAAACTCAGCTTTCGATCTGCTAAACACTAGTGAAAACAAATCTTGGGAATAGATGACACAAAGACCATGCGTTACATACCTGCCACAGGAACTGTGATCTTCTGTCTTCATACAATGTCATGTTTGCTTATTCGTTTTTACTTCTAGTGTTTTTGTTCTTGCTTGGGTGAGCAGCTTCATCTGAGAGCCTCAGTAGCTGTGATCAAGAAATACCAAAGTGCATGACTATGTGCATCAGCATTTTTGTATGCACATTGGCCATTCAGAGCTGGTGAGATGCTGGAGTTCAGATTCCCTGCCCCCTGTCTTTAGCCGTTTAACTGAGGTGCCTCAGTTAAAAACTTGGTAGTCCAAGACTTACCCTGAGGTCACGAGGGAAAGTCCGGCATCCCAGGGACTTAGAGTGTTCCCTGTAGATGCTATCCCAAAAGAATTCCAGGTGAATGGGTTACAAGTGGTGATTTAACTGTGTGCTTAGAGTTTTGTTGTATGACTGCAGGCCTAGTTACTTTATCTATATCTAGAAATCCATACTGGAAAACTGCCAGCAGGAAGAGGAAAACCTTTTCTCTGCTAAAATGTCAATTAATATGTAAGTGTTTAGAAACTGTAAGTGGTGTAAGGCCCTACAAAGATACTGTAAGTGTTTGTTCTTTGGATAGCAGAAATGGTTAATGCACCAGCTGCTGTAATTGTAACTATAAAAGAGTGCTGGCAAGGAACTGCATTTTCTTGCTTTTAGCATAAGTTTGTAGCTGTGGAAACCCTTGATCAGCATAGTTTAGTGTGTCTTGTTTATACAAGGCAAGTGCAAGTTCCAAATGGTGGCATTTCTCCTGGAGAAACGGAACAGATTTTTACAAACCTGTGCATAATGCCTGTGTGTTAGTCAGTGGCACATGCACTGCAAAACCATGCAGTTTGCGAGATGTCATTTTCCTAAGATTTGTTGTATTGCTAGAAGAATATTTAAATAGCTTAATACGTTGCAGTAGTGAAAAGTTACCTTGGATTTCTTGGATTTTCCAGTTTCAGAGGTCAGTGATGTGTTCTTCTGGTTTGTTTTTTTAATTTCTTTCTTTCTTTCTTTGCCTTAATAAATTTGCCTTTAGATGGGTGCTCATGGGAGCTCATGCCCCATAAGCTGGAGTTAAAGCAGTGCCTTAGTGAGTCTGGCTGCATACGGCTGTGCATGTGCTGATCTTGAAAACTGCTAAGTCCACTTACAAATTTTCTGTAGGTATTTAAAAATCCAGTACTTGGGATAGTCAAATATAGGACCAAAGCCATTGTATAGGTACATTTTCAGCTTGTGTTTCCCTCTGGCTAAGGAACCTTGTTCTGTTCATCTGTGCCCTTTGTCAGTGTGTGTTGTAAATTGTGTGATCTATTCCCATGGATCCTTACAGCATGGAGTGCTTAGGATATATCTGCTTCCTGAGTGTTGGAAGCTCTAAGAGCCTTGCCTCTGTTGTCCTGCCAGTCAGAAGGCATGCAGGAACTATAGGATGGAGGGAGGAGAAAGGCAGTCGAATGCTGTCTGGACCAATGACATTTAATCCCAGCCTGTGTCACAGGGTAGACACAGGAATCCCAGCAAATGGAGCAGTGATATTGATGCCAGCACCCTAATGATCACTTCCCCAGATGAGTAAAGAAGGCATTCTAGGATCTGGGTTCAATCTAGATGAACTGCATGAACATCTCGATGCTTCAGGCTTCTCAGGATTTGATTGCGGATATGAAACTGCAGTGCATTTGGGTCAAAATGGCTGCTTCAAATAGTGTAACAAAAATACTCATGACTGGTGTTAAAGTCTCTTGAAAGGTTGAGTCAAGGTTTAGCTTTTCTTGCCAGGAAAATGTTCCTTGCATAAATTTGTATTCTACTGACAGTGGCTTTTTGCGCCCCATGGACTTTGTTTCCAGTACAAACCTTTTACCTCTCTTAAGATACTGAGTAGTTTGTATGTGAAGTCTGAACTGAAGAGTCTCACTCATCCCTGGCTAAAGTTTGACAGCACTAAAATCTGAAGAAAGTTTCCTTAACAGTTAGGGACCCTTTTAATTAATAACATTTGTACATATAAGTTGTGGTAACTAATCACATCATTTCAAACTATCATTAATTTCCTGAAATTAGTTACCCTTCAGTTGATTTCTCGGTAGAAATCATTTGTTGTAGCAGTTGTGCAAATGCAAGAGCAGGCCCTTTTTTCCTCTAAGTAGAGCAAGCAGGTAGGTTTGTTACTGTTAACCGATGGGGCAGTTAGCTCTGGGCACATTAACACTATTTCAGAGCTCATTCTTTCACCAGCGGGTATTGTCTGGTCAGGTCCATGTTTCTTAGCTTTAAACACAGTGGCCAGAAGGACATTGCCCTTTGGGAATGATTAGTTTTCTGTGTATTGCTACCACTGTTAAACCGTGTTTTTTACCTTCAAATGAGAAGCTTCCTTAAACCTTTGTGTTCCCAGCTGACTCACTGATGTGTTGTGACTCTCCAGGGTGTTTGGACAGGATATCCAAGGCAGGGACTGTGGTGATGAAGTGGCTCAGTGGATCACCACCTTCCTGAACTCAGAGCCCTGTCGACTGGTGCACTTTGAGCCCTCCATGGTGCCAAGAAAGTCAAAGGACACAATAGCTCTTTTCAGAAACACAGATGAGGTAAATGAATGCTCTTTTTTTTCTCACAAGTGTGTCCCTTTAACCATTTCCACCCATCCACCAGAACCTGCCCCTTCCATCTTTGGTAAATGAGCCTCGTTTAGCAAGGTGTGTAGTTGTGTACTAAAACCATGTGAGTATTCTTTTCTGTAAAGATGTGACCTGCTTAATTTCTACTTCAAATTAGTTTTAAGCTATTGACCAATCACAGCTAAAGAGTCTGAAACTGATACTTGAAGAGGCACTGTTTTATTGCAGAATACAATACCATTTTGTGTCTCGGTGAATAGAAAAAAGTTACACCTTTAATGATGCTTTGATGGTGTAATCTGTGTTGCACAGAAAGATTCCACTCGCTATTCCTTGTTAGGTCTGTGAGTGTACTGATACAAGTTATGTTATTTTGTATTTTTTTTTTAATGAATGATGTTTAAACAAGCTGGTTATAGTTGTGACCCTAGGAATTAAAATTGAAATGAAGTTTCTGAGGTTTTATTTCTTTCTGTGGAAGAGGCTTGAAGGTATGATATTAGAGAAGTATCGTGGAAAGGTATGGAGATGCTGTGCTCAGACATCCTCATATAATTTTAGCCTCTGCTGCCCTTCATTTTTTTCTGAACAATGCTCTCAGGTGAAGATGCTTTGAATTATATCAAATGTAAGATTTTAAACAAATTAAAATTTGGAATACCTTGCTTTAGTGACAGTTTTATCTATAGGGCATCAGTGTCTTGCTTGTTGTTGTGCAAGGAGAAGAAGGTATATTAAATTATAGACTTTTATAGATATGCATCTGTTATGTAAGGACACTGAGACCAATACAAGCACAATGTTTCAGCAAAAGGGACATCAGATTAGGAGGGGTGATGTTCTGGAATTGTAGCAAGAAAGAAAAGACAGAGTTTTTTGGGTAGTTATTTCACTGCTCACCATCTTGTGGTTGAAAGGCATGTTACAAGAATGGAGTAAGGATAATGTCAAAGAAAGGCAGGAAGCTTACACACTAAAATTCTTACAAAAATGTCTCTCTTCCCCCTGCTCCCCATCTCTGTGGAACTCCACTTCTTGGAGGTCTAGAGGTTTTGAAATACCATTCATTGTCCTTGTTTGCTAATATGGCCTTCCCACTGCCCAGGCATCCCAGACTGACTTACTGAGTATGGGCTGTTCTGAATGTGGAGCTCCCTCTGGTGTTGTGATAAGGCAGTTTGAGCACACAAAAATTGCCATGGTGACTGAAATAGGGAAGAGCATGTTGTTTTCCATGTTAACCTACTTTCAGGAAAATCAAAACTTGAATGGAGTAGCCTAAAAGGCCACTGGCTCCAATGCCTGTCTTTTGCCATGCAGTGCCTTTCCTCCCATGCTCTTACAGCAGCCTTAGGATTTGGTGGTGTTTGTTTCTGTAGGTTGCCTATCCTGACTGCAGCCCAGTCTTGATCATCTCTGAAGCTTCAATGGATGATTTAAATACCAGGCTGGAAAAGAAAGCTAAGATACAGAACTTCAGGCCAAATATTTTTGTAACAGACTGCAGTGCTTTTGAGGAGGTAAAATAACTGTCTTAAATGTCTTTTTGAAGGCTTGGTTGTGTTTCTTTGTAACTCGGTTGCTCTGTGTGATGGTGCCAACAAGGGTGAGGAAAGCTGCTACTCTGTGATTTTTTTACAACTCTCTTCAAGAGAGATAAAGCTTCAGCTCACATCAATGCATGTGGAGCATTGATGGAGGACACAGGTATATACATGATTATTTCTTAAATTGAAAAAGTTTCTAAAGCAGGAATAGATTTTTATCTCCCAGGAGGGTTTGCAATAGAAAGCTTGTGTTGATGAGAAGCAAAAAAACTTACTTCCCCTAAAAACTTCCTTTCTACAAAACTGTAGATTTAACAGAGGTCACAGATCAGATTATCACCTGTACAGTGAGAATAAATTCTTCTTCAGACAAATTTTGCAAAACAGGATTCATTACCTGTGTGTTTCTCTTTCAGGATAGAATTACTAGTGTGCCCTGGATTGGATAAATGCAGTGACAGTAGGATTTTCATTATGGTACTGTAGTGTAACTATGCATATTTTGAAGGTGCTAGTAAAGGTGATCATCTGGAATGGTTGCACCTTTTTGTGAATGACTGTGTGAATTCTGGAAAAGTAATTGCAGGTGCTTGTGTCTAATATGTGCCTAATGTTTACTTCCCTCAGGACACCTGGGAGGATATTCTTATTGGTGATGTAGAGATGAAAGGGACCGTGTGTTGTGGCAGGTAAACACTGGAGACCTTTATTTTACATAGGAACAAAGAGGTTTATGATAAGCAGCCCTGACTGATTTGGCACTTCTGTCATTGCAGGTGTATTTTAACAACAGTTAATCCAGACACTGGGGTCATCGACAGGAAAGAGCCCTTGGAAACATTGAAAAGGTGATAAAAATACTACTGTTTCTTAGACTGTGGGAGAGGATTTAGGCTAGACCCCAACAGATGTTGGACTAGTGTTTTAAAAGGGGATTGAGGTGTATGTGGGATGTGATAATGCAGTGTGAAGGTCTGTGTTTATTAGCTTCCAGTCTACTTCTTGCAATTCTATGTGGTAAGAAAATCAAGGAAGTTCTCTTTCTTACAAACGTAACATTCCCTGTCCCTTTCATATCTGTTACAGTGAAAGCTTGGGGTAACAAGTATTTAAGGTATCTGAAGGTCTAACTTTGCTTCTCTGACTTTTCTTTTTATAAAGATTTTTGTATTTATTAGACATGAATGAGTGAACACAGTCAGGCTTTCTTCCCTCCTTTTGAGCTACTTGGTTCTCTTAACTACAATATTTTAGTTTTTAGCCTAGTATGATGACCAAAACAAGGCATCGTTATTTGCATATCATCTTTTTCATCACAGATATTTTGATGTGTAGGTTTTGCTACCACTTATTCTAAAAAAAGGGCTTTCTCTCTGCAGTTACCGCTTATGTGATCCATCTGAGAGACACATCTACAAAACCAGCCCTCTCTTTGGGAAATACTTTGCTGTTGACAAAACTGGAACGATTCAAGTTGGAGACCCTGTGTACAAGATGGTCTGGGAATGAAGGAGACTTTGATCAGAAGATACTTTTTTACTTCAATATGCAGATTGTTTTTCCATGTACACGAACACCAGCATAACATTTTCTTCTTCCTTGCAATATTTTTTATGCTTTTTAAGGTGCAGGTGGTTCTTTGAGGCTGTGAGGTGCCAGTCATTTCAGATCATGTAATCTGCTGGCGCACCTGTAGTAACCACATCTTTAGTTTTCCTGGAGGCTGTTGTAGAAAAAACTGGTCCAAGACAGACTTCTCAGCACTACTGTGAGCATCACACCTCCTAAAATTTTGTGTCAACTGCAATATTGGAATCCAAAATCATGTACAAGAGTTTACATCATGTCTTAGATAGATTTAGTGCCTGTAAAGAACCACAAAAGCATTCATGCCAAGCACAAACTATGTTTGTCACAGAGCTGCCTTTACAAATGATCATGGAATGCAGATGGCAGGGGTCTGCTTCCCTCCTTTAGTCCTAATCATCTTGCCCTGTCTATGTCCAGAGGTAGCTTTTAGCAGTGTTTCTTTCTTTGAAGTTGTTTCCTGGTGATTTCTACTGTCTCTTGAGGTTGAAGCAATATCAGAAGGAGGATTGTGAGCTGACAGTGATAGTCAGGTCTAGACATGGGGGTGCCAGGTAATGTGTAAGGCTGTGGGCTTGTTTAGTTTGTGACCTCTGCTTGACAGTTTGAACTGTCAATTTTTATCCTGTGAACAATACCATAACACTGAGGCTGTAGAGTAGTAATGCATTTGCTATCATAGCAGTAAAATTTCCAGTTTGGCCAGAAGAACTGGATGTTCATTGTGTTAGAGACTTCATGCATATTGAAGGGGAAGAAAAGCCCTAGGGAGTGATCTGATATTGAGCCTGCCCTGTTCAAGCTACTGTCCAGGCCAGTATTGTAGGGCTTGTGCACAGCTCCTCCTCTGGCTCAGTGAATCCCTTTGTGTAGAAAGTTAGGCTGCTAAGCAGATGTTTGGGAAGCTGCAGTTAGAGCATGCTAGCATCCGTACTGGTTCTGCATTTATATCTCTAGTTGTCCCCCGTCCTGCTCCGATCTAACCAAAATGTCAGCCATTTGTAGGAAGCTGATAATTATATTTCATACTGCATAAAACAAATAAGGGAGAAAGCTAGTTGAATTACAGCAGTGTTATCTTTTCTTTAAATGTTACATTATTTTTTTTTTAAGTGGCCTCCAGGACAAAAGCCTACCAACTTTCGCATGCTTGTCTGCTTGTTTCTTTTTATGGATTACTAAATTTGAAAAGAGTGTTGCCCTAGCCTAAAAGAAGATTCAAATTAAGTGTGAAGAATGACAGATATGATCCAATCTAATGTTTGGATTCTTGAGTTTTCTATTGTAAGTATGAAAAGGGAATTTTGATGCATGTTCACAACTCAGACCTGAAAAATGAAGAAAGTGCAGGTGGATGTATGTGGCAAGCCTGAAGCAATCAGCTTGGGGAGGTAGTTTTATACTATTTGTGAACTCGGAGTTGCTCTGGATGCCATTTTGTCAGCAGGGTGCTTTGTAAGTATTGAGTTTTCCTTGGACAGACAAGTGCCCAGTTTGAAGTGCATGTTGGATATTTGTGTATTGTTATGCCTGATGCAGTAACCAGTGGGAAGATGTGAGAGCAAAAGCATCTCTTGAAAAGGAAAATAATTCTGAGGTTCACTCTTAAAAAGCATATGTTGGAAGTTCTTAGTGTTAGGAATTCCACAAGCTTTCAGCTTCTAATGGTGTCATTAAGCAGAGGCAGCCTGCTGGCCTGCCAAAGCAATTAGTTAAGAGTGTCTCTTCATTAAATCAAAGAAGCAGAAGGAAAAAAGAGCTGATTTTTTTTGGCTTCTGGCCAAGCTTATTTTTTCTACTGTTGTTCTAGCAGCACATCAGCATTTACATAGCACAAATTGTCTGGTGTAGATGCTGGTGCCTCTCATTAGGCTGCTGTCGATTGGGCTGGTTTGGAAATGGGGCTGTCTTTGCAAGGAGAAACTGCCATTTGCATCCCTGCTTGGGAGAAGCCATAGATCTAAACCCCTGATTTATTCCTGTAAAGCCTCTTAGCAGAATATGGCTGGAATCCTAAAACAGGTGTGCATCTGGGTCCAATATGGTTCACAGATGGCACTTAAATCAATTACATGGCCATTTTGTGAAGTTGAGAGCATGAGTTAGAACATTGCACTGTAAATATCTTCATATGACTGTTGATTTCCTGTAACCGTAGGAACTTTGTTTGATTTTGTTTTTAGTCAATTTTCTAAATTGCTTAAAGTGTCAATCATAAGCCACTGTTTTTAAAATTGTGTACTTAAACAACTGTTGATTTTTTTTTAACTCTAGAGGAAGAAAAACAAAAGTATAAACTTCTAATGAATCCAACTTTCTTAAGGTGTAACATTTGTTTGTGATTTTTTTTTTGTTTTCTGTTTCAGCATTTAATTTTGACTACTGTTTCCAGGATCTCATATATAATTAATATTGATGATTGTATTTTTTAATTCTGCCTCTGAGTTCAGAAATATATGCAGTTAATCAGAGGATATATGTAAGAGAGCAGAACCATCAGAAACAAGTGGTCATCGGACTCAGTTTTGCAACCCTTATGATCTAGGTAATGAAAAAGATGTTTACAGACTTAACTTTTTTTTTTTTTTCCCCAGAGGTGTATGAAAATAGGGAAAATGGGTTTAAAAATACGAGAGTTTACTCAAGTTAATCCACATCATGTCTCAGAGTATAGTACCAAAGTTTGCTTTTTTTTTTTTTACAGCATTTATTGTACCAATAGTTCTTGCAGAAGACTGTGTGCAGGAATGACAGTTGTTAAAATTTCTGGGTTGCTTAAGATTGGTGATGGGTACATTTTCATCCAAGCCTGCTCTCCCTTCAAAAAACCCAAAAAAGATCTGCTTCTGCATCCTGAGAAGAAAAACAGCCTTCCAAAGTCATCACTCTGCTGCTCTGTAAGAAGACAGGAGATTCATAGATCTTACCTCTACAAATGGCAAAAGTTTCAAAAAGGGCTGCCACAGGGTGTTCATTTCTGGTCTGCCCTAGCACCTTAAATTTCATTTTTGTCATTCAAGATCCATAAGAAATTTCCTGTGCTAGGTAGCTTCAGGGCTGAGGACTGCCCTTGCAAAGTATATGTTTCATTTGGACAGAAGATTCTAAAAAGTGATGCAGGCATAAAGCCCACGTGTGTATCAGTCTTCAGCTGGAAGACAGGCAGTATTCATACCTCATAAATGTTTATATTTTACATAAACTTAATTATATTAGTGTTAACAATCTCATCTTAGAATGTCACTGTTACTAGTAATTCTTTGCGTTTTATCTGAAGAAGTTGGTAAACTCAGTAAGAGTTTCACACACTGGACCTTTTCTGTAACAAATCTACTTACTCATCATGATCAGGGAACAGAAATGGTTGGATGGGGAAAGGAGATGAGCAAGGCTTGGGTGTGTAGAGGTTGTGTGTGTTAAGGGCTGGAGCTGCATGAGATGGGACTGTCAGTGAAGGCAAGGTACTGGGTGGTTCCGTGTTTTCCAGTTGTTTCTGAGCAGATGGACTGAAAATGAGCCCCGTTTGTGGAATATCATCAATTCCCAGTATTCAACAATAACCTGGCTTGAGGAATGCCACTCTCCCCAGTGGCCCACAGCTCATGACATTGACTTCAGGAAATCACAGAGTAGGTCTGGCTGGAAGGTAGCACACTGGGTTATCTGGTCCAACCTCCTGCTCAAGCAGGGTCATCCCAGAGCACATGGCACAGGATTTTGTCCACATGGTTCTTGAATATTCTCAGTGAGGGAGACTCCACACTCTCTCTGGGCAGTCTGTTCCAATGCATGGTCCCCTGCATGGTAAAGAAGTTCTTCATATTTAGGTGTGCACCAGTTGCTGCCCATTGCCTCTTGTCCTATTGCTTGGCACCACCAAGAAGAGTCTCGATCCTTCCTCTTGATACCCACCTTTGGGAATTTACAGACACTGATCTAAATAAACCACAAGTAACTGTAGCCTGAGCTAAACATCAGGTAGAGACTATCTTCCACCTGTGTAGAACAAGGACATGGAGCAGCCTGTGGTACATCACATTGAGGAGTTTGGATGGGAACCTCTCATTTTTCTGGCACTATGTACAGCTGAAGTACTTCCCCTTTGCCCTTGGACTGTTATGCATGAGACACCTAGGCTGGCTGAAATTCCCCTTTCTTCCAGGAGCAGTATTGTATAGAATTGTATGTTCTCTAGTGCATAAAATTGCTCTGACAGCTTATCAGTGCTTGTTTAACAGCTGACTGTTCTTACTTTCTTTAGGCACTAGATAATAAGCATAGTGAAACAATTATCATGCTTCACTGATGTGCTAACCCTCATAGCCTCTTTACTGTTGAGTTCCAAAAACTGTTTCATTCAGTGTTAATTGAAGTTTGTCTTAGAAAGATTATGTAGGATAACAATTCCTCAGTCAGCAGCCACAGTTACTTTCAGTAAGTCATGGACAGTTATTTTTATCAGACCTACCTACATCACTTTGGCATAAGTTAGAAGTGGCAGCTAAATCTCTTCATTTTTCCAAGATTTCACACATAGGCATGTAGGATTAAAACAGAGGTAAGAATGTAGTCTTCTCTGGCTGCAGAAAACACAGCAATAGACATTTAGTCCAGACTTGGAAAATACTTGCTTCATCTCTTCACATAGTGTGGGCCACAGGGACAACTTCCTGCATCCTTTGAAAAATTCAGATTTTTGAATGAAGATCAAAAGCCACAGTGATAGTTGGGCTGCAAGAATATAATGGTAGAGATCAAGAGTACCAGCAATGTCCTAGATTCTTTCAAAGGTAAAGACTTCACTCGCTGAAAAATTATGTTCTGCTGTGTTTACAGTTTACAGTTGTGCAGTGTGTGTGTGTGTGGGGGGGGGGGGGGGGTGTCCATATTCACTCTCCATTCCTTAGGTTTATTTAAGGTAAAGCAGACTATTGTTGCAGTCACCTCAAGGAATAGGTAACATGAAGTTTAATTTCCCTCACTTGTTCTTTATTTTTGTTTAAGAGACCTAAAGCTGTCCAATGATAGTTTTCTACATCCTGGTCTGTGTGACTTTTAGCAGAACTAAATCTCTTCCAGTTTACATTAATGTGCTCAGAAATGTCAGTCACAAACATCCTAATTAGGGGTGCAGGTTACTGTGTTATCCTTGAAGGGAACCAGCCAAATAGACAAATAGAACCATCACTCTAAACTTAGTTGTAAAAAATCTGGAAAAATAGCTCATTGTTTTCCTGGAATTCTGAAAGTATCTTCTCAGCCCTAGAAGTGATTTTAATAAAAGGTTGAGTTTACTTGATGTGCGAAGGCACAGACTGGAATCCTTCAAAAGCTGATTCAAATAAGAGCAGCTCTTGAGTGCTGGGTCTGATGGAGCAGAAGGTCTGTCCTGCACCTTGCTTGCAGACAACCCTGTGTGTTACTGCTCTCTAGCTGGGGAAACTGTACTGAGCTATGCTACCCAACCATCTGTCCAAGTGGTCAGCTTGGATCTCCATCAGAGCAAGACTCCTTTTTTTAAGCAGAGTGGCAATGTTGGCTCTGTGCTCTCAGAGGACCTATTCTGGGAGAAACTGTGCTCCAGGAAGCTGCTGGGCCTTATCAGCCCCTGGAAGGATGCTGAGAGCAGATAAAATTTTAACAGCTTGCTGGGAGTTCTGTGGCACTGCTGATAACCTGGGCTCAGGTTGGCCTTGTGGAATGTCTCTTGGAAAGTGGTGGCAGTAGTGGAGTGCGGCCATGAGGGGTAAGTGACATACATACTTGTTTTAAGATTGCCAAGAGCAGAATCTAACTGATTTCTTTAGTTTGAACATGCAGCTGGAGCTGAGGGAATAGACAATAGAAAGCTGCTAAAATTTAAAAAAAAAAAAGTGTGCTTTCCCCTTTTTTTATTCTGTATGGAACCCAGCATGATTTGGGTTGGAAGATACTTAAAAGATGATCTAGTTCCAACCCCCTGCCATGGTCAGGGACACCTTCCACTAGACCAGTTCTACTCAGGGCCACATCCAGCCTGGCCTTGAACACTTCCAGGGTTGGGACATCCACAGCTTCTCTTCTGCCCTTCTCACAGGGCAACCTGTGACATTGCTTCACCACCCTCACAGTGTTGCACTTATCAGCTGTAGAGAAACTGGAGCTGTGGATGGCTTGGCTGGATAGTCTCCCTGTGTGGGAAGCAGAAGAGATTAGCTCCTGCACCTATGGAATTTAGAGTGTGTCTGAAGCCTTAGTTACTTAGCTTGACTACAAAAAACACTGCATTTAAAGCTCCTTTTTGGTCTACTTTTCAAAAGAAAACTATAACCTTATTTGCACAGATACATTACAGTATTGTTTCATTTAAAACAACCCCAAAAATACTTGCCCCCTAAAAAGAATCTCCAAACCCTAAAACTTAAGCAACAGAAAAAAGGGATTTTGTTATGAAAAAGATTCCCAATAGCACAGCACCAAGCTGTAGGAAAGTCACATTGCTGATCAAGAAGTGAGTCCTTCACTTAATGCATTTAATCATTATGAAGTCCTCTGCCAGCATCTCTAGTACAGATTTTCCTAAAAAGCCCTGTCAAGTTTAGCATCCTTACAAGAGCCTTGGAACAGCAATGTTTGTCTTGTGTTCTGCTGATCTTCCTTCAACCTTAAAATAGCTGTTCCTACCCCACTGAACTTTCTATGCATGGAAAGACATTTGATGCCAGCTGCATTTGAAGAAAATAAACTGTGTTAAAAGCTAGTAGTCAGGATCACAGATAGTTCTTGCCTTCTCCCACCCCCTGAGATCGTTTGCCCATTTTAAATGGAGTGGGTTTGGATAGCATATGTGTATCTTCCATGGCTGTTCTGAAAGGGCCTCCTACAGATGCTATTTAACATATTCTCAGTTAATTAAAGAGAGGTCAGTGTATTTTATCTGTTCATCTAGGTGGAGCTGTCAAAGTGATTTGGAGCTGGATTTGAAGCACATTTCAAATTTGTAAATTTGGTGGATGCATGTCTGCAGGTGAGTCTGAAAACAACCACACTTAAACCAACCTCATTTATCCCTTTTAAAAATAAAATTTGTTTGTCCATTATTTAAAACAGACTTAATATAATGCTTTTGCTTTTGTTTAGGGTTCTTTTTTTGAGATTCAGTGTTTAGTCTGCAAGTTCTCCCAAAAATTGCAAAATGTTGAAATTTGCCACAAAAAAATCATACAACACAAAGGTGGTTTTGAAAAGCAATCCAATTCCTTTTGTCCTCTCTCACTTTTTTATTGGGTATTGAAATATGGATGTTTTTCTTTTCATCTTAAACCCATAAAATAGTCAGCTGTTTGTGTATGTGTCTATGTACATATATATATATATGCAGGCATACATATATTTATAAATATGATAATAGTTTAAATATTATAAATATTTATAATAATATTTATATATTTATAATTATAATATTACATATTTATGATTGTAATATAAAATACATATATGCCGATAAATATATTTATTGTTGAATGTCTGAGAAATCAACTTTGGTTTCAAAATTGTGGGCTTTGCACTTATACTCAAATACTTTGTTTTGTCAGGTTCCCCAGCATTGCCCCAAACAAATATCTGAAGGCATCTCAGAGGTAGCAACGTAATCAGTTCTAACCGGTTTGTTTCCATTCCTGATTGCTCACTTTTTCCCATGAGAAAAATCTTTTTGGGATAGTGTGTTTAACTTGTGGAAGGGAGTGGAAGCTCCATTTCTGCAAAATGTGAAGGTTCCTTGACTTGCTATTCTTGTTTCATGCTCACCACAACCTATTATAGATGCACGCATGGATTTTTCTGTTTTCTTTCCTGGCAGGTTTCCACTAAAAAAATGGAGGCATTGCTTTTGGTATGTTCTCTGGACTAAAAGTCTCGTGGCATCAGTGAAATAAAGCAGGAAGGTACACAGTATCCCAGCCCTAGATGAAGTTGTGATAATTAGCTTTTGAAGCATTAAAAGTTGATTGATTTGTTGGGGGTTTTGGTGTTATTTTTTTTCTGTTTTTTCTTTCCTTTATTTTTCTTGGCTTAGTTGTTTTTCTCCTTTCCTCATCTGTGTTTAATGACTGGAAAATGACCTGGATGTTGCTTATAAATGTCCAGCCTTAGTGCTTCCTGTTGCACTCTTAAGTCCCTCACTGTCATAAAGATGGTGCATCCTGTAGTGCATTTGAGTGCTCAGTCTCCTTTTCTGCAGGCTCAACATCTTTCCCAGACCTACAGTGGCTCTTAGTCCATTTGCCCATATAGCCATTCAGGGTGTAGTGCAGCCAGATGGGAAGAGGGTGCTGGGATTGCATTGGGACTCTGCTCACCTTAATGTGTGGTGAGGTCAGGGAAAGGGAGAAGAACAACTGTCATGCCAAAGCCCAGTGAAAAATGGGTTTCTACTGGATAAGTCCGAGTTCTATTGGAAGCATAGAACCCTTACTGTTCCTCCTGGGGTTCTGTTTTAACCCAGTATGTCAGGCGGGTATCTGGAGAGTATATGGTCATAAATGGGGTCCCCTCTTGAAAATGCCAACCCCTGGTGCCTGGTGGGCTGTACTGTACCAAAGTACTATGCCACTCTGAGGTGTCCCAGTGGCACTTGTGGGGATACTGTGCACAGAGGTGATGAGCTGAACCAGCAGCCCCCTCCTGCTCCAATGTGTGCACATCTCTACAGCCTGGTGAAAGAGGCCTCCACATGCTGGATGGTGCCAGGTGGCAACCCCAGAGGTACCCAGTGGAACTGGAGAGCAGCCTTGTGTGTGCCATTGACCAACTGCAGCCTGCTTTAACTTCTGCTGTGACCCTTCTCCTGAGAGCTGGCTGCTGGCCTTCACTGGACAATAATGTTACTTATTTTAGTTTTGAAACTCCAGTAAATCTTTTGCTGTCTTTTGCACTGTACTGGGACCTGTGGGGTTTTCCAGTGTGAAAGGCTTTCCTACAATGTTGTTTGTGCCTGTACTGTCACAGAGGCTTTTGATTAATGCATCACCTGCATGCCAAATATCTACCTCTTGAAGATGATATACTGCAAAAGAAAGGAAGAAAGATGCAAAATCAATTTAGGATATAGGACATCCCAGGCTGACTTAGTTAGAGTGAATTTATTTATGTCTAATCCCATTGGTGTCAGAAGTTCTTCTAGCAATCTTCATCCCATAAGGAAAATAAGGAAATAAATAACTGACCAAGATTCTCTCTTCAGACCTATCCCAAGTGAATTTTTGTGCATCTTTTTTTTTTTTGTTTGTTTCATTTGCATATGTGACTGGAACCAGTCTCTGCCAGTGGTGTGGCTGAATAGCAGGGAGCCTTCCATACATTGCATGGAACAAACTCAAGCCAGGCAGGAACACAAGGGTGACATGAAGGTTTGACATAGATCAGCTTTTTGAAAATGGTGTGTATGCTGTCAGTCACTGAGAAGGAATAACTGTGCTAGGCAAAACCTTTCAAGCTGCTCTTCCCTGCTTTAAGATGCTCTGGCACATTCTGCAACAGGGACTAAACAAGTGGGAAAATTATCACCTGGAAAAGGAATCTCTGAGAAGCTGTTGAAGTGATATAGTGATTTTAGGAATGGTACTCCTGAGTTCAGTGCCCCCACCTTCAAACCACACACTGCTGTCTCTCACTCCCCCATTTTCCCTTTCATTTTGGCCAAAATTGGGTATTTTTAACAATATTCTTTTAATATCCTTTTGATGGATCAGAGCAAATTGAAGAAAGCACTCTTCATGTTGGAAGAGCACTGGGCTGCTATAATTCATCCCCAGGCACCAGCCTGCTTCACATTGTTGCTCAACAGTGCTGCACCAGCTCTGTGCAAAGGAGGTGGCACCCATGAGTGGTGGAGGGCACAGAGAATCTTCAAACCCTCTTTTCACAAGCTTGTGAAAACACGGTTGAATATTGCTTCTGCAGCCAACAGGAGGAGCAGGAAACCACTTCTGAATTTAGAGCCAGGAGTTGCTTCTAAAATACTCCTTTGGTCACCTCCTTTGGTGAAGGGCTTGCAGCGCCTCAGGTGTGTTACTTCACCTGGTTCCTTGCAAACCCCAAGGGGAAGAGATAATCATCCTCTCTTTCTCAGAGAAGAGCAGAGTGAAACATGAGAGGTAAAATGCTTTGATAATGACAGTCAGACCCTTCCAGCATTTTGCAGCCAGAAAGTGGTGGCTCCTGGAGGGCTGCCAGGCATTTCTCGGAGATAGGCAGGAGCCTGTGTGTGCTGTGCAGGGCATGTGCATTGAGCTGGCAGCATTCAGGAGCCTTTGGCGTGCCAGCAGGCAGACTGCATGTTAGCTGGGTATGGAAGCCCATGGTGGTGCAGGCCAAGGAACTTTGAGCCAGCCAGCAAGGGCTTTGCCAGATTGAATCCAGAATGGAGGTAACACATGAATTCTGCTTGAGGTCCATCTCTGCTTGATGCTCCACTGTGCTGTGAGGAGCTTGGGTTGGTGCTTACAGGGGTGATTATTTGTCTTGTCCTTGGCTTTTTGGGTGCAGAGCCTTTAGTTCCTCTTCCCTTACAGTACAGGTTGCAGTTACCTTCCTTTCGGAAGCAAAGCCTGGTGATAATGTTTCCACCACAGGTAGTCAGTGTTGATCCACAGCTGCAGTGGTGGCAAAACTGCATTTCATTCCGATGAGGGGAAGGGCAAAAGGCTCTTTCAGGATTTAATGTTGCCTGCTAGAACAGAAGCCAGAATGACTTCTCTACAGGGGATCCTATCTCCCTAACTTTACTGCAGCCCAAACAGTTCTGCCCTCATAAACAGATAGGATTTGAGACATGAATGTATGGTAGCCCTCAGTTTGTGTATAGCTGAGCAGCAGGCTCATCCCGGTTAGGCACTGGGAAAACCTCTTTGAGTTTTATTCAAGGGGTAATGGTAAAATCATTTATGTTAGAAAAAAATCTGAGATTGAGTCCAACCTGTGACCAAACACCACCTTGTCAACCAGACCATGGTATCGAGTGCTATGTCCAGTTGTTTCTTGAACGCTTCCAGGGATAGTGACTCCACTACTTTCCTGGATAATCCATTCCAGTGTTTAACAACCTTTCTGTGAAGAAATCCTTCCTAATGTCCAACCTGAACTTTCCTTGGCACAGCTTGAGGTCATTTGCTCATGTCTTGTCACTTGTTACCTGGGAGAAGAGACCAGCCCCCAATTGGCTACAACCTCCTTTCAGGGAATTGTAGAGAGCAATGAGATCACCCCTGAGCATCCTTTCCAAGAGAAAGAGAAGGTGGACAAGGCTGTGCAGGTATCAGGAGAGGCTTTGCTGGTGGAGATTTTTAAGGACAAGTTGGAAAAACCTTGTATTATATAGTAGTGGATTCTGCCTTAGAGCAGGGATTAAAGCTGAATGGTTAGTCAGAGTCTTTTCCACCGCCTTGTTATTTTGGTGTTTTTGTTGCTTGGTCGGGGGGTCTGTAGGGGTTTTTTTGAGGGTTGT
Organism: Cinclus cinclus; assembly: GCF_963662255.1. Classification (NCBI taxonomy): domain Eukaryota; kingdom Metazoa; phylum Chordata; class Aves; order Passeriformes; family Cinclidae; genus Cinclus; species Cinclus cinclus. The sequence goes on from NC_085048.1 coordinate 93,950,213, forward strand.
TTTTTTTTTGGGGGGGGAGTGTTGTTTTTGTTTTTTTTATTGCTACTTTACTCTGTAAATTCTTTGTAATTGCAGAAAGGTGTTCAAAACATTTTAGCACATGGGTTCAGGCAGTTGCATAATAGATCTGGTATTTTAAATCATTAACAACAAATGCTGATTCCTGTCTATTGTGCAATAGATAACTTTGGATAGAAAGAATAGGCAGGCTAAAAGAGATTTAGATTACTCTTGGACTCTCCCTGCAGCTTCTGGGAAAAACAAAAACAAACAAAGTAAACAAAATCTAGATTGTATCCAATTTATGGGCACACTGACAAGCTGAATTGGCCTCACATATCCGGTGAGCACAATAAACCTGTGTGGCTTCTCTTCAGTTATTATTTTTGTATTTAAAGTATTATTTATACTTGTCAAACTCACAATGCAATATAGTTTCTACCCTCAATTTCCACTGGAAATTGCCTTTAGGGTGACTTATTTGTTTCTTTTCTTGATTACTGACATGTTCCACATTTCAGTAGCTCTTATTTCAGTACACATAGCCTTAATCACTGGCCTTTTTTATTTATCTCCTTTAAACTGTAAAAGTTAAGGGTTTGCAAGCCCTAAAATATCCATATATCAAGCATCTCCAAGACTGAGAGCTGAAACTGAAAAACTATTTCACCTGAGTAAGGTGAGTAGGGATTGAGTTGAGATCTCAGTGTGTTACAGTTGACCTTTGTCTTTCCTTTTCTTCGAGATGTTTTTGTGGAACTGCAGGGGTATGTCTTGCATCCTTCAGAGCTCTTTTTTTTTTTTTTTTCCCTTTTGTCTGAGCTGGCAAGCCTGACAAATTTGCCACACAGGAGCATCCCTGATTGTGTTACCATGTAGTTTACATACAAAAGTGCAGTATTGGAAACAGCACTTCTGCTGTGAGATCTGTAGATCTGTTCCAGCTGAAGTCTACATCCAAGGAGCCCTGATGTGGTCTGCTACCATGTACCTGCTCACTAGGATGTCTGTAAGGCTAAATGAGAACTCTGTCTATAATGGGCTTCAATGCAAATAAACCAAACTCTCTATTGTTGGTCGTCTTGCAAAGCTCATAAACTTCTTCAGATAAAAGAATTCAGCATGATCTCTCTAGCCTGTCTTAGGACTGTGCATGACCTTAAAGCTCCCATAGTTACAACAAACTGTAGATTTCCAGGAAAGGGAATCATTAATTTGAGAGACTGTCATCCTTTGCATCTGGAAGGACAGATCCAGCTGAGGATCCTTCACTCATGCCTGAAGGAGCTTTACATTTAGCAACATGGTATCCTAAATCTGTGCTAGCTCTACACTTGTCAGCAAACTGTTCTCCTACTCCTATCCTTTTCCAGATGTTCAAGAAGTAAAGCTGTATTTTACTCTTACTCTGAGCCGTTTGACAGTGCTGCTGCTTTTTAAATAAATACAAAAGTTAGGATCTTAAATCATGGGTAAAGTATAAATACACTTTAAACCCACATTTGAATGGAGTTGCTGTCGCTCACCTGTCAGGCGCTGTTGCTATTGCTGGAGCTCAGATCTCCCCTGGCTGAATTTTTCAGGGAACTTTGCTCCCCTTGCTGTTTAGGTGGTTTGATAATAATGGAAAATGCAACTCTTTTGTCTGGGATCTTGAGAAAGATTCTCTCTTATCCCTTCTGAGTTGTGTTTTGTATCATATTGACCTCTGGGAAAATATTACTCATACACAGATCCTGTGACTGGCCAAACTTTATTTATTCTTTCCTCTCATGACACCAAAGAATATAGTGATGTTTGATCTTCAGTTTTCTTTACAACATATGCTTACTCTGTCTAATAGAACAAGACTCCTGAAATTAATATGAGTTGTATTTTAGACCATATGTTTATCTGGTTGGAAGAGTAAGGAAACAGAAGGAATGTGACAGGGAAGGCAGTTCTTTTTTACTCTACTTTCTCTAGCAGACCAATGTAACTGGAACTTACTTAGGTTAGATGAGAGGGATGGGACGGTTTTACTTTCTTCTCTGTGCAATTATAGCTTGGACTGGAAAGCTTTTATCAGGCAGAAGGAATGCTGTAAAACAGCTGTTGCAAGTCACTTAGTTGTGAGCACCATTATCTGTATTGTGATAGTCTTTATTAATTTGCTTTCCTCACCACCTGCCTGCTTTCCCTTTCCTAATCTGTCCTTGTGAATTTACTTTGTCTTCACTCAGCAGTGTTAGTGAGGTGGTTCCTTGCCCTGGCTCTCTTTCCTAATAACACTCATTATTTGCTTTTTGCTTTCTTAACCTATTAGAGTTGTACGGAAATAATATTTTCCTGACATTTTCATAATTGAAAATTAATTAATATATGGGTTCAGTTTTCCAAATAACTTCATAAATGGTATACTATTTGAAAATAGGACTGTAACTCAGATATTCAAATTCTCATTTTTCATAGTCTCACTTTTTACACTTTTTAGACTTTTTAATGACAGCTTCATTCTTTGATCTGAATAACCAGTTCAGACCTTGTGCAAATGAATACTGTTTCCACTAAGTGTGTGTATTTACAATGTATTTCATGTATAAGAGCTTCAACCAACTGAAATGCTGAGAAGTTTGTTCAAATCAGATTTTTTTTAAAGGTGTCTAGTTATACATGACTTAAGGTTATGAGATTTTTATCTTGATTAGCTCCTGGTTTCTGTGTTGTATGTATTCTATATAATTCCATCCCTCAATTCATATATGCAGCCATAAAAAAAAAAAAAATGAACAAAGCAAACCACAATTCTGACATAAGAGTAACCCACTTAAAAGAAAAGATGATTAAAGGTATGTCTGTCAAAGTCAACAATTACCAAGTTCCTTCGATGGAGGTTTTTGGATTAGATGTTTAAGTATCTTGATAAGAAGCCCATAATAATAGAGATAATTGTATTGGAAGAGTAGTGATGCACATTTTGTCCATCTGTTTTCTTGCTGTAACTGTTTGATGGGAATTAGAATTTCCCTAAATTCTCCTGAATATCCTCTCTGCATTGTCTAACACAGAAAAGCCAATTCTGTCATTTGTTTTTTTTTTTTTTTTTTTTTTTTGGTAATGGTTATCTCTTAATTTATCTGTTAGTGAAAGTAGACAGGGAGTATTTTATGTGCAGGCACCTATAGCTCACAGGACTGGCATAATCATTTAGAGAAGAGTGGTGGAGTGAAATGGATGAGACTTTTGTTTAGACAGGGATTCTGTTCCTAGCTCTGCCTAACGTGACCCTGTGCAGCCTTTCTGAGCCTCCTGTATTTTATCTCTGACATGGGTGGACTGATACTTGCTTTCCTCATAAAGTAGGAAGATGGACCTGTGCTTAGTAATTATCTATATGAAGTGTCAGCATCATTAGGCTTGATCAGGGGAAAAACAGGACTCCTGAGGCTCCTCCAAGCTTTCCCTGGCTGGCAAGGCACTCCAGCAATCCCAGCTATTCTTCCTGTAAGTGCCAGTTTTACTCAGTTGTTTTTATAAACTATGGAGGAGGGATAGTGGGTTCAAGAAAAATGCATAGGATGGGAAGGTAAAGTCTCCAGAAATGCTAAAAAAAACATATGAAAAGTGAGACCTTTCTTTCTTCAGCAAGTAGATCTCACAGGAGTGCCCCACCACCTCTTAAATCCTGATGGACTCTCTTCTTGCCAAAATTTGAATTGTTTCTACAAACCCCAGAAATATATTGCAGGCTTTTTAAAGAATCATAGAATCATTTAGGTTGGAAAAGGTCTTTAAGATCATTGAGTCCAGCCATAAGTTGCACTGTTAAAACAGTGTTTTTACTGCCCTTGTTTCTAGTAGTAGATGCAGGCCTATATAAAAGGTGATATGTCTTCTAAAATATGCACACATTTTTTGTATTTATTCTGGAAAAGAATATGGAATTAAACTGAGGCTGATTGATCAAGGTAAATACCAAAAGGTCAAGGTAGGAATTTTTTTTATTTACTGGCAATTTAAAAAAAACAGAATCTCCAATTCCATAGTTGCTTTTTTTTTTCCCCTTTTTTTTTCTTTGTTTGTATCACAGATAGCATCTTGAGAATTCAGCCTGGACACAACGGGAATGTCAGCATGCAAGATGTTAATATTTCAGGTCATTATCAATTTGGTTTAATCAAAAATATTCACAGATGGAGTAATTTGGTAATTTGGTGGAGTCCTGTGTATAAACATTTTTTTTGCTGTCTGCAGAAATGCAGTCTGCATTTATCCTAAGCCTTAGTGTTCCTTGTTGGTTTTAGCATATAGAAGAAACTGTAAAAAAATCCTACAAACTAACAAACCCAAACAACTTTTTAGTTCCCCTCAGATTAGCTCTTTTTATGAGCTTGCTTTGAATTTCATTGCACTGTGTTTCTATCCAAATTTTCTCGATTCCTTTTGTGTGGCAGTTTTCCCTGGTTTGGATGGGTCATACCAAAAAAGGCAAAAAGAACACAGATTAAAGAGAGTTGAAGGTATTTAAACCTCTTTTAATCATACTCATTTGTTGTTGAATTTTTTTCATTCTAAGCTTTGTTAGGGTCTGGGATAAACAATCACTAAGAAATGAGAAAAATGTAATTCAATCAGAGCAGATAAATTGCATGCATTATTACAACAAAGATGTGTATATGTATCCTCAATGTGCTATGCACAGGAAAGCTTACTTGGGATTTCTTGTACTGCATTTGGAGCAAGAGCTCAATTTTGGTTGCTTGCAGGTCCTCTTCCCTGCCCTGGTCTTCCATCTTATCATCCACCCAGCCCTGGGTCTCTGATACTTTGACACCTGCTGGGTCTCAGGTTGAACCCCGTTAATTAACCCATATGTTGTTGTTTATTTCAATTAAAAAAACCAGATTATTTACAAAGAAATTAAGCAATCTTTTCAACCTCTGAGCACAGCCTCTTGGGACAGCCAAGGACAGCTGTAAAGTTCTTCTTTTTAAGAAGTTCTGGATAATGTCAGCTGAGAAAGCTCTTAGTAAACAAATGAATAATTGATTGCTCAGCTTTCACATAGCTACTGCGTTTCTGGGCTCACATGACTCATTTGTGAACCATTCCTGTCGTCCTAATGCCATAACATTGGAGAAATGATGATTGTTTCTTGGAGGATTCTTCTGTGGACATAGTTGCCAAGACTAAAGCTGTAATGGTTTGTTATTATGACCTTTGTTATTCCATTAGGCTCAATAGCTTTAAAAAAATGATGTGTGCATACTTTAGGAAAGTTTTTACCCTTTACATTGAGCTGACATCATAGTTTATGCTACAAAATGTATTAATGACAAAGTAGTGTTTTCATGTCAGGAGGACAAATTTTAACAACTATAATCTGCCCTTAGTCATCATAAATACAAATGTATTGGTAAAACAGACCTTGTTAATGCAGCCAAGACAAATGCTAGGCTATATTTCAAATGAATTTGAAGCACTAGTCTATACACTCCTCGATTTTTTTTTGTGTAGCTTCAAATACATTATTGTCAAAGCTCTGTTAACATGTGGTATTCCAGTGGGTATTGTAGAGCAGTAATGGCCCATCAGATACAAACAATCTAGGCTGTTTTTTCTTGATTACTTGAAGATGTGTAAATGTCTTTGAGGACATGGAAGGGCATAGGGAGCATTCAATTAATATTGTTTTGATGTTTTTTCAATACTTGAAAAATCAGCTGTAAAAACACCTTGTGAGCCTGACAGTACTTGCAAATTGCTTTGTACAGTAAAGAGTTTAATTTATAATAAATTCTGTACATTATAGTTAACTGAAGTACACCCTATCCAGTACCGCTGCTCACTGCAGTGATGATATAAAGTAGATTTGCTATTTTCAAATGCTCTAGAACTTCAAGGCCAATACAGTGATCACTAGTGCTCTGTTCTGGTTTTGCTTCCATAAATTGATTAACTGTATGCAAAAAGGTTGGCTTTGTTCCGTGACTTGCACCCTTTCTTGGACACGCAGGTCTCTCAGGGCAGAAAGAAGCTGCAAAGCAGAAAGGCTCCCTGCTTCCTTCCAGCTCCCTGCTTCCTTCCAGCTCCCTTTCATATTTCCTAGCTGGTGTTATTTTACCTGCATTGACCTGCCCTGAGAGGTCCCAAGGAAATGTGTAAGAAACTCTTGGCTTTTGTTTTTCCAAAGCCTTCATGGAGGAGAACTGCCTGTCAGTGTACTGTGACACCAGCATGCTACCAACATCATGGAATCTTCCCTCAAGGAGACTTTGCTGTCATGCTCTCATGTAGAGAAAGGAAATAGTGAACTTTCAAAACTCATCCATAGATTTGCAAGGAAGCAGAATTGAGTCAAATTTGGTTATGTGTGGGTTCAGGCAGAGGGAAATTTCTCCACACTGCTTGTTTTTACAGGACAAATACACCAGAAGGTCTCCCCCCTTGTTAACTCCTGTTAACAGTGGTAGTGGAGAAATGTTTCTTTCACTCAAAATGACACTGCACTAAGGCAAGTTTGCAATTATCTGTCCTATCCACGTTTTAAGGTGAGAAATAGGTATTTACTGCTCCAAAAAGTGATGAGGAATTCTTGATGTTAGGGAGAAAGGAGCGACTTAGCACAGCATCTCTGCAATTTGGAAACATCCGTTGCATATTATCCCATACATATGGATAAGTACATATCTAAAGATTCATCTCTCTGGTTTTAGACCTAAATCCTTGTGGAAAACAGTATGTGTCTTAGGAATCCTGGATGCAAAATTATCATGCTCCTGCTCAGTGCTGTTTAACTGCTGAATTAATCAAGTACAATTGCTTAAGGCCCTAGAGGGAAGGATGTAATAAATCTTGGGAGTATTTGTTCTGGTTTATGGCTGGGAGAAACTGCGTAACATTAAATCAGATGTTATAAACATTTGCAATGGCACATTTTCCGTACTCGGGGCATTGTGGCATGAGTCTTGAGAAACTAAAGAGGGTATGTCTTAAGGACTGGATGCATTTATTCTAATTTTTTGTAGCTGACAGCGTTGCTTTGCGTGGGGTGGGAAGGGGGGCTGGCTGCTGAGGAGCTTCAGGCTGTGCATCCCACACTTTCAGGTAGAGGGCAGTCCAGTACCACACACAGGGCTGGGAGCCCAGCTCCGGGCTGAGCCTGCTGCCCCGGCCTGGGGATGAAGAACATCCCCCAGCCCCAGATAAACTTCCCTGAGGTAGAGAAAAAAGAGAGGGGGATTCATTGTACCCAGACTCTGATGTTGTTCTAGAGCAGGACGATTTGCTGACAGTACATGGAGCTTTTCTGCACTGAGACAGGAGCTGCAGAGACGTGAAGCAACCAGTTGAAAAAACTACCCTGGCCAAAACAGGAATCTTTGTGAGTTTAAAATGGACCTGCCTTGAGCTGCTTTCCTCCCTGCAGTGGGAGACAGTCCCAGCACACTGAGCAGTGTGTGCTGTTCTCATGCACAACATGTCCTGCCCCTGGGACGTCGATCACTGGAAGCAAAGCAAGGAGGCAGAGTCTCTTTCTCTGGAAAAGACACGTGCCTGCCATTCCAGCAAAGGAGCTTTGTCTCACTTTAGGGAACGATGTCCTGAGGCATTTGTGGGTTTTTTTCCTTCTAATTTACAAGTATCTGAACAGGGTGGTTGCACCATGCTTGTTCACTGCATGCTTTGCTCTGAACCCTTCAGAGCTGCTTAGAACATTTGGAAGGTCTAAATGATGTCAGCTTGGATAAGGAGCAAAAGCTGGACTCCTCTTGTGCTGGGGAGGGAAGGTTGAGCTGAAGTTTCTGGGTTGATCCCTGAAGAAGAGCTGGCCCTGCTCCTTGTTCTGCCCAGGGATAGGTGAGAAGCTTCTGGCCCTGGTACCCCAGCCTTCTTCTGCAAGAGCTGTTTGCTGATTTTCTGGGTAAAGCAGTTGGAGGGGTTGTGAATATCGCATCATCCCAGTAGTTTGTGGCCCTAGACTGGGGACAAGAGCTGGGCTGTTGCACAGGGAATAATAAGCCCCTGTGCTACCAGGTCTTCTTGCTCAGGTATTTGAGGGCCTCTGGGCGATGGAAAAATGCAGCTGCTTGAAATGCTGGAAAGGGTCTCTTGGGAAATGACTCCAGAAGCTGCACAGAATAGGTGAAACTTTTGTTGTTCAACTGGTTCAAAGGAAGGCAGAAGACAAAAGGCAACCCAGGGGAAAATGTCTGCTGCTGAGGCTGAGCATGTAGTATTCACTCATCTCCTTGGACTGTAAAAGCTCAGCAGGGGAGCAGTGAGACCACCTTGCTTGCACCAATATTAAATCTGGTCCCAGTGCCCCTGCACATGCTGGCCCATGTCACTCAGCTTCTGTGACCTTCTCAGACCTTACCAGTAGAACCTGCAGAGCTGCTGGGCAGTGCATCAGCAAACAAATCAGCCCTGCTTTAAGAATGCAGCTGAAGGCATAAAGGATGTCAGATGAAACTGTGTCTGCAGAGGGGGCTGAGGGGCTTCTGCTTCATGCCTTGCAGTGGCTGCACTGTAAAGCACATCCCCAGAGCTGCACGGGGCAGGAGCCACCTGCCACAGCAGCCTTGCAGACACCCCGACCAGCTGGCTGCTTCCCAGCTGGTGTTGGAAGTCTCGTTAGGAAAGTCCTCCCTGCTGAGGGGCTTTTAGTCATCCTAGGGATACTTTTGTCGTTTCCCATTGGGTTGATGAAAGCACAACTCGTGAAAATTGGAATATGCTTGGGCAGTGAGATACCTTCTCCTCGCTGGGAGCAGCGTCTGGGGGGGAGCTGCAATGGTGAAATGCTTCAGGGTTTGCCTATCACGGCCTCAAATCCAAGCAAATTCCCAGCTGTGATGTTGACAGTACTGGGGTTGCTGCTAATGCTGGTGCCTATGAGTATAGTGCTTCCATTTCTCTGTTCTTGGCTCCTGCCCTTCCCATGCCAGTGCACCACACCTGTGCCTCTGTCCTGACAGCTCAACATCACACTGGCTTTGTTTGCAACAGCTGTAGAGAGCAGCAAGGCCACACCATATGACCTTTTTTTTTAGAACAATTTCCTGGGAAGCTCTTTTTCTCTTTTTCTTTTTCTTTTTCTTTTTCTTTTTCTTTTTCTTTTTCTTTTTCTTTTTCTTTTTCTTTTTCTTTTTCTTTTTCTTTTTCTTTTTCTTTTTCTTTTTCTTTTTCTTTTTCTTTTTCTTTTTCTTTTTCTTTTCATTTTTCTCCTTCTGTAATGTAACTTTAGGTTTTAAGGGGGGATGGAAAATAATAGGTAGTCTAGAGAAAATAGATTAGTGAGACCATGTCTTAGGACACTGGAACAAAGGGGCATTCAATGAAATTAGGAGGTGGTAAATTTGGATCAGAGGAAGGTTTTTTATATGAAGTGGTTCCAGGCTGAGGATCTCATTGCCTCTGGAGATAGCAAAGGCCAGCAATGTGGTGGGTTTTAAAAGGGCTGAAATTTGTGTGGGCAGCAGGAATGCTGAGAGTTACCAAAGTCAAGAGAGGGTGCATGGTGTTAATTGGATAGAAATACTAAGCTTTCAGGCAAAAGATGACCTCTGTTTATTGCAAGCTAGGATCTGCAGTGGGACAGGTTATTTCAATGCTTGGTGGGACTCCAGAAGCAGACTGAACATCATCAGCACAAAATAGTGATGCAGAGAAACTCATTCAGGGAACCTGCAGCAACACCAGAATATGAGCACAGAATATGCCACAGGTCCACCCTTCCCCTCACAGGCTCGGGCCTTCAGAGCTTCTCCTCATGTGAGCAGGGCTTGGACACAGACACTCTAGGCTTGCCTCTAGTGAGAAGTTGTGAGTGTCAAGAAACTTGGGTTTTATTCCTCTGCTTCAATGCTGTTGTAAAAATAAATGTCTTTAGAGATATTCATAAAAGTTAATGGAAGTCTTGAATAGAGCTTTTTTCCCCTCCTACCAACCTAGTAAAATGTATTGCTTTTTCTCCCAAGTATTTTTATATTAGCAGGCAGCGGCTGCTGCTGGAGAACTGTTCTACTGCTATAAAATGACTCCAGATGGAGACCCTCTTGCTGTTCATTGAGTTTAAGCTCAAGCAAAGCTGAAATGTAATGCTTGTCCTGATGGTCACCATCCTCAGTCAGGAAATATGGAAACGTGTTTGGCTCAGGGAGCAGCGGCAATCTCCCCATAAGATTTCTGATTTATCAAATGTCTGCTAAAACAATAGTTTTGGAATAATTTTTAGATTTTCTTTAAGAAAAGGAAGAAAATCAAGATGAAGGAAATAGGACTGGTGCTCTGGGCTTGACAGGTGTAGCGCAGAAATCAGTCCCTGCAGATTTGGTGTTAACAGCCATACGGAATGCCTGGATCCAGTGCTCATGGCGGATCATTCTTTCATCTGCTTGGGAAAGGCACAGCTGCTCTCTCCCAACACCTGACACAGAGATGGAGCCAAAGTTTCTTCCTGGCAGGCTGAGCCAGCAAGGGCTGTGGGTGCCCACCACTATCAGGACCAAATGCTATAAAAAAATTAAAAATAGAAGACTTGTGTGGCGCTCACTGTGCAGGAAAGGAAAAAACCCTGCTTTTTCCAGTGTGCAGAGGTACATTACTGCTGTGGTGGCAGTGAGGTGAGGGGGCTGAGCAAATTCAGGGTGAGTTCAGTCCTGCTCAGAACATCTCTGCGGAGTGCCTGGTATCCAGACATGCTGCTGCAGCAGCAGGAGGGCATCCAGTCTGGAAAGATCATACCACTGCTAGAATACACAGCACCAGTGGTGGAGTAAGGATTTTCTGTGCCTTAGTGCTGAAATGCTTCAGGATTTACCTATCAAGCTCTGAAATCCAAGCAAAGAAAATCCTGACTCTGGTGAAGCACAGAACAGATGCTCCCTCTTGTTCCTTCTGGTCTGGAAGAGGCAGAGGAAGTTATCTATTATCTTATCTAAGATAAGCTATAGAGTAGACCAATCTTTGCATCATCCCCCCCGTTTTGTTCTTGCGGAGAACACACCCTTTCTCACCTATGAGACAATTTGTGCACATTTCACGTTTTCTTTGGAAATGGCTTGCACCAAGCTAAACTTTTATTCCCTTTCTCTGTAGTCTGCCAGGTTTTCTGCTCTTTTGTAAGTGACCCACACTCTAACAGCTTGTCCTGGCTGCTGTGCTATTGTTCCTCGAACATGTGCTATCACCGCTATTGCTGCCGGGCTGTTTGTCTTTTGGTTGCATGTGGCTGGAAGATTAAGCGTCAATGAGCCCCGTTACTTTCTCATGGGTTTTCCTCTCCTCCAGCAGCTCAGCCTGGCAGGTGACTTAGCCATTGTTGTGCCGTCTGGGGCTACTTACGTAGGAAGTTCACAGGGGAGATTTTCTACGTTCTCCTATCCGGCCAAGGGATCTGTAAACACTCTGTCAAAGCCCAGCATTTGACTTTTCTGTTGTCCTCACTGCAGCATGCTGAGGGTCAGCTGCACGCCATGGTTTTCCCCAAGAAAACTTGGAGATTTCAAGGAGGAGAATTGTAATCCATTGTTGGATACCGGTTCAGTCGGGTTTCCTTCTCCACTGAAAACAGCCGACAGGAAAGCAATTACAGGAGCAGATGTGACTTGTGACGTAGATGTTACTTCTGGACCTTTTGTGCTTTTTATTTATTTATTTATTTATTTATTTTGGACAATCCAGGGTGATTCTGAAGCCAGTCAGCTGGTAGGTGAAATACATGGCGTACTGTGGTGGTCATTTCAAACTTTTCCTTGGCTCGGTTGGATCCAGGGACAATTTGCAATACCTTACCAACCATTTTTAAAAATAAAATTAGCAAGTAAGAGGAATTTTTGGAGCAACTTCAATATGTGCATCCTATTTAATTGCCTGCATGAATCCCACTGCTCTCTCCACTGACTGATGTCTCTGTTGTGAGCAAGGAATTGAAGTGTTGCTTGTAATCCCTCTGTAGTAATAAATCTGTAAGTGTTTTCCAGCTCATGTTTCTTTTCAAGACAAGTTAAATCCATAGCCTGAAGTCTGGAAATAAAGCTGGTTTTAACTATTTAGGTCTTTTAAATCACCTCATTTTTAAGGACATAATGTAATTTCTGCTGTATCAGGTGGAGCTGTTACAGTGTAAATGTTTGTAACCTTTCTAGATGCTCACTGGGTGTTTTGTGAGGATAAGCCCAGTGGGCCCTCAAGTTTGATATCCCTCTGGGTCCATGCTGAGGCCAGCAGTCTGGCCAGCCACTGGTTCCTTGGCACAGCCCCTTTCCTGAGCAATCTGGTGTCCACGTCATCCTAGGGCTGTGAATTGTCCCTCAGACAGCTGCAGCCCAATAATTTGTGTTTCCCTTCACCAAGATCTGGATGTGTCCTTAAGCTTCCTTGATGCCAGTGCAGCAGCACCTTAGTGCTGTCCTTGAGCTACATGCCAGCCTTGGAGTCCCAAAGCGAGTGGTAACTACTGGAGCCCCGGGAGTCAACCCTGAGGTTGCTCATCTCTTTATGCACAGGACTTTAATTCTTCCCAGACTCACCTGGCACTGTCTGCCCAAAGCTCACATGTCAGCTGGACACACAGGCTGTTACTGACTGGTGGCAGAGCCAGGCACATATCTAGTTCACATCTGGCCCACTGGGTACACATCTGGGGGCAGAGGACATGCCTGCTGCTCACCTTGCTGCTGCCTAGCAGAGCAGGGGCCCATCTCCCTGCCCACAGCCCTGAGCGCTGCAGCTGTGCAGAGACAACACAAGTAGTGGTGGACATTATGCCTGCTCATGAAGTAGGGCACTTAAAGCTAAATTTACTCCATACCTTTCATTGGAAAAGGTTTTGCTTTTATGTTCTGGAGAGGTGGCCGAGGAAAGGAAGTTGGCAGCCACAGCTGGCAGGAGTAGCCACCAGCAGGCTGCAGCTCCAAGTGGCACCTGTTAATGCAAGGGCTGACTCTGTTTTGTGAAGTTACTAACAGACTCATATTTCTGGCCACAGAAAACTTTCTTCCAAAATGTGCCCTGCCTCATTAGCAGTCCCCACCCAGGGACCTCCTTTCAACTTCTCCAAGTTTCCCAGCACCTCGCCACAGGGACCAGTCAGGGGCACAATAGCTCCAGCCTGTTTATTTCATTTCACTTTTCCTCTCCTCTTGGCCAGCAGCCAGCAGAGATGTTCTTTACAAAGATAATAGTTTCAACTTAATCATCCACCTCTCATGTGTCTAAAAGGAGTTAAGGAGACTGGAAGTTTCCAAGAAAAATAAATTAACTGAACTCTTTTGAGGGGGCCTCTTTAAGGCTGTTTTATTGATTAAAAAAAAAAAATGTTGTTCCTGCACATCACCCCTGCCCTATTTATTTTTTTAAATGCATGTTTAAATTTGGAGGGAGGGTCATGAATAGAAGGATTATGAACTGTTTCTCTTTGCGCAGAGATTTGTGTTTAGGAGAGATGTTTCCAGCGTGATATTGTAGTTGTGTTCTTTCTGGGAGTTGTAAAGCTGGATCTGGATCTCAGGGGACTCCTTCCTCAGCCTGCATGTGGATGACAGGTGAAATCTCACCCATTTATTCGGTTTTGCTTAGTTGGTTTTTAAAGGGGATTGTGATTCTGTGGGATTGTGGTTCATTTTGGGGTTGTTATTTTTGTCATACCCTGAAGTTCTGATGTTTCAGATAGTTGGAGGACCCAGTCCCTTGAAGATAGATCCCTTTGGGTTGCCTCTAACTAAGCAGCCACTATCACCAGCTCCTTTTGGAAATAAGACCTTTGTTTAAGCCACAGAAAACACATCTTCCTTCCACCTTGCCAAGGGACAGTGATTAAAACCCATATCTTTCCCACTGGCATATCCTGTCCATGAAGCTATCGAGAAAATGCATGTCCTTGGGAACTGTTGATAAAAAAAAAAAGTTTTCCTTCCAACAACATTACAACATTTAACAAAGGGAGGGTTTTTTGTTGATTTTTTTCTTTTTTTTCTTTTTTTTTTTGGTTTGTTTTGGTTTGGTTTTGTTTTTTTTCCCTGAAAACCTGAAAAATTTAAGGGTTTTGGTAAAGAAGCTCACTTGTAGCTCGTGGTGGATTAACACACCGACAGTAAGTGTGAACCCGAGGAATGAGCTCCTAAATAACACAACATCAGGGAAATCTGTATTTTCATATATTTTCAAAAACTACACTATGGTGGACCCTAAACCATAGTAAAAGACAAAATACCATCTGGAAAGTCTGGAAGGATCAACAGGCTGCCCTGAGCTCAGGCTGCTTTCCCTTGGCTCTCTGGGATGGGGGCTGTGAGTTGTGATTCTGTGATTCTCTCTGTGGTTTTCCTACCTTCAAAGAAGCCTCTTTCCAGAAAAGAGTGAAGTATCTGAATCCATTCTTTCTCTCCCATGGTCCTGGTTCCATCCTCTGAGTAAAAGTAAAGTGATTGTGTGGTGCTCTGAGCTCTCTGTTGTGGTGCTGCCTTTTGCTCATGCTTGAGTATGTGCATATATATGTACTTAGCACCCTCTCCCCGCAGCTGTGGAGGAGCTCTGCCTGATCCCACCTTTGGAAAACTGGTTTTCTTGTGGGTACAGATTGTAGGACTCACATAAGTATCCATAAAATAGTGGGAAAAGGAATAAGGTTTTAACTGTCACTCACTATTCATAAAAATTCCTGCAGTGCAGACTCTTATTTTCCAGACTTTGATAACTAGGGGAAAAATTGCCCTGCCAGGTGGAGTGGGATTTCTAGTTCTTTTCAGCAAATGAAGCGCTGAATTTAGCAAGCTTGGAGTGAGATGGAAGTGAAACATGCATTCTTCTCTTCCCCCTCCTTTTCCCTTTTCCCCTGGGCATGCAGCACCCTCCTCCTTAGAGAGCACAGACATGTTAATTGTCATGGGGCTGTGATGAGGCTCTGGGCTGGCCGTGTGTTTCCCTTCCCCCTCACTGAGCACTCCAGTGACCACACATTACCCAAGCCCAGCGTTTTCTGCATGACTCAGATATTTTTTTTAAGAACTAGAATCCGATGGACATTTTCTCCACTGATACCGCTGGGACTAGAGGTCTTTTTTTTCCCACCAACCTTAAAAACATGCTGATATACTGCATTTTTTTTCCCTTTCCAATATTTTGTTGTTATTAAAACAGCACCAAGTCCCACAGCACCAAAGGATGGGATATCTCTTGCTCTTTTCTCCCTTCCTCAGCAGATAATAAGAAAATAATAAAGGTTAATTAGACATAAAAGAAAATATTGAGGGACACTTGGACCATCCTTGATGGCTGGGCTGAGCTGGGGGCACTGCCAATGCAGGATGGAGACATGGCACAGGTTGCAGCACCCTGGGCTGCAAACGAGAGAAGGGGAAACAGCTGCCATCCTGACAATGGATCATGCTGGAAAAAAAAATTTGCACTTTTCTTAGACCTGAGGCATCCAGCTGAGGCTGGGCATGCATCAACCAGTGCCAGGTGAAGAGCAGAAAATGCCTTTGTGAAGGCAAAGGTAGTGACCTGCAGTCCCTCTGTCACCCAGAGTCTGGGTCCTGAATAGAAACAAAAGTGTAGGGCGCACAATTAAGTTGAAGAATAAGGCAGTGAGCTCCCACTCAAAGCTCTCTGAAGACAAGGAAAGAGGTTTTGGAAGGGCTGGCAGCAGCATTGGTTGCAACATAATGTGGCACACATGATCTACATGCTCTCCCGTGCTGGAATCGTAGATTTGTGGTGGGTGTGTGTGTGGATCTGCGCTCCAGCCGGCTCTGCGCAGGAAAGGCCAGCACTGAGCTTCTCCGCGAAGCACAAGCAACATGTGGAGCCAATGTGCAATTCCTCATGTGAGTCCCAAGGAGTTCAAATGGACAGGTTTGGGGCCACAGTTCCCATCTGACGTTGCCTGCCTGATGTGATTATTCAAGTCTGAATTCCTTCAATTGACAGCCGTGCTATTTCCAGTCTCTTAGTCAGCATATACCACTCTGCTTCCCAGTCTGATGAGACCTGGATTTTCCCACACTCCTCCTTAAATGGAAACACATTGTTCATCTTCATTTTATTTATTTATTTGGTACAAAAAAAAAAACAAGATACTGCTATAACTTTGAAGTGCTGGCTTCTACAATAGTTGGTTCCTTTTTGGAGCAGTGGGTTTTCCTAAAAGCCACTCTCAGCAAGATCCTTATCAAACTTTCCTTAGCAGGAGACAATGAACATTTCACAGCATGAAGAGAAAAAAAATAAAAAGGTTGGTGAGAAGACAAATGTGCTAAGTGAAAAGATAGCCAGGGTGAAGATGAGATCCCCCAGCCTTGTAAACACAGATTATTTTCTGTCTAACCGACAGTTTCCGGACATTTTACTCATTTAGTCAGTTCCAGAGTTAATTGAGGGGTGAAAATGGGGACCTCGGCAATGTCTGGATACTTCCATTTGGAACCCATATACTTCACACTCATGTGCCCAAATGCCAAGAACCTCTCTGTCAGTAGTTGCCAGGGCTGGCAATTCTGAAGGGCAGGGAGAGGTGTCTCTGCAAGCCACCAGGGGTGGCTTTCCACAACAAGTCACACTGGGACCAGTTTGTTCCCTGCTGGGCTGCAAAACCAGTGACTGACTTGTGTGGTGGCACTTGGAGCTGTAGGGAGACAAACTTGCAGGAGCCCAGCTTCCAAGACTTCTGAGGAAGGGGCAACAGCTCCCACAGCCTGCCCGAAACCTCTCCTGTGTCAGATCAATGCCAAAGGATGCTCTAGGCAGGGACAGCCTGGGGTCAGCTTCAAACCTCTCCTAAAAATACCAGTACCACTGGTATGCCACCACCCCAGCTGGTGTGGGAGATGAGCAAGCACAGAAATGGATCATCCTAGCTAAATCTGAATAACACCTGTCAGCTCAGCTCCACGAGAGCCTCCATGGGAGCAGGCCCTGCAGGTGGCAAATGCCCTGGCTCCCGGGGCTGGGAGTTGGTTCTGCTGGGGACAATCACTGCTGTGCTCTGGCTTAGTCCGAGCAGCTCCATTCAGGCAGGTGGCAGCTCTGTGTGTAGGAAATGTGTTGGCTGGCATCTGCCGTGTTTTTGTTTTTTTTCTTTTAGCTTAAATGTATTTTCAATTATTTGTCAGATGGTTTCGAGCCAAGACTATGCAATCAATGTTTGTTGGTTAAAATAGAAGTAAACACTATGTTATATAAACAAAGGAGTGCTCTGGTTTATTGTCCAGGGATAACACCGGCATTGTTGTGTGGATCCTCTTCTGAAGGCTTTGAAGATTGCTTTCTCTATTTATTTTTCTAAAGATGATAACTTTGTACTATTTGCTCAGCTTCTTAAGGGCTTGAATAGACAACGGGTAAAGTGGGGCAAAGGTGGGTCTGGCTCTGAAGGGGCCTGGCAGGAAAATGTGTTTTTGGATTCTGATCTCATCCCAAAAATGTCTTGCACTTCAATACCTTTAGATAGCTGACACACTGGAAATGCCAAGGAACTGGAAACCTTCCTTCCAAAGTCAACTCTGCTTTCATTAATAATTATTTTAAGACAGCACTGAGAGAACAAAACAGTACTATGTGGAGCAGTAAGAAGCCCATGAGGAATTCAGGGCTGAGCCAGAGTTCAGTCCCCTTCGCCACTGTCATGCTGGATATCAAGGAGCAGCATCCTGAGATGCAGGGGAGGTGTTCGCAGGAGGTGATGGTGAGGGGTGTGACACAGGGGAGAAAAAAGAGCCACCCTCCAAGCAACAGCAGAGCCTGGTGGGATGGGTGGAACTGTGCCCCTGGAGCTGGGGAGGGGATGAGCCTGGCTCAGATGACCTCCAGCACCCACAAAGGCAACATTCAGGGGGCGCATGTCCTAATTTCTTCATATGGGAGTGATGCTGAACCTGTTTTGCAGATGGGAAAGTCGAGCAGCAGAACACGAGAATGCATGTTTTCTTGCCTAACGTGGGACTTGACTTCTTCCTTTGGGCTTGAGCTGGCATCATCCCTCACCTTGATTTCTTGTCGTAAAGTTGGTGCGTGTGCCTGTGACCTGCTTCTACAGGTCCTGGAGATCATTACAAATAATATTAAATTTATCACTTCTCTGTGTAATGTGCCAATCTTGGCAGCACGTTGTGAAAGCACAACAGCAGCAAGAAGCATATGTTCTGCAAGTCAAGTTAGTGGTATTTTTTTTTCACTGCCAAGGACAATAATTTTATTCCTCTTTTTTTTTTTTTCTTTTTCAAAATAAACATCATGCTGGAATGTGCTGCAGCAAATGGCTGGGGCTCTATTATATTTCATGCAGCTTTCTAAACAATTTTCAACCCTTCTGGCCCAGTGTCAAACAGAAGGCAACCAACAATAGCAAAATCCCATTAAAGCTGAGAAGGTTCCTTCCTGAGGTGAACATGGCCAGAAATAGTAATCTTGGCTCTCTTTTCAATTTGGCATTGGGGACTAATAATGCCTGTTCTCCTAATGGAAATTATCTAATTTCATCCAAGTGCAGCTCCAGAGAGAGCTGGGCTGACGCACAAACAGTCAATATAACAACATTCTTCTTGAAGAGCTGAACAATGGGGCTTTGGTGGGACCGTGATTAACAACGTCAAACTAAGAACAAACAGAAGGTGTAAAAATAGGCATCTGAGGGGTTGACACAACAGACTATTTTTCATCTATAAGGCCAGAGGAGAATAGCTTGTTAAATTGTATGCTTGGAGCACTTCATCAGATGTTGTGTGGAATGATGAAAAAAAAATCCATTTCCCATCTGGGTCTGAATGTACTGAGGAACTGCACATGCCTTATTAATATAAATCACGCTAGGAGTATAATTCCCATTAGCATTAAAGAACCATTTTTCAATGAAATACTTTTGCACCAGGAACACCTAATGGGAAATAATGATGGTTGCTTCATTTGGAGAGAATAGTAGAATACAGTGTGGAGACAGAGAAGGTAGAGAAGCGTTTCTTCCCTCTAGTGCAACGAGTTTTTGTGTCTGCTCTAAGATATCCCCTTCCCAGCCTCACAGAGTTGTATCCAGGCTCTGTGCAGAAGCCCCCAGAGGTGGCAGGGAATGGTGATGAGGGGAAGAGCTCCTCCAGAAGACTGGAGCAGTGCTATGGCCCAGGGTCAAAGCGCTGCTGTCCTGTTTCCCACAGGCCCCCACCCAGGCTGGGTGAGAGAAGGGGTCCAGCCTCTCTCCCTCCACCCCTGCTTTCCTCCTTCCCTCCACCCCTGCTTCCTCCCCATGGCATCTTCATATTTGGAGAGAGCTGAGATGGCTTCAGGCCACCTCCCCCCCCTTACCCACATGGTTCAACCTCACCCTGTGGAACTCCTTGTTGTCAGCCTAAAAATAGCTCTCCCCAAAACCAAATCATCACTTCAGACATTATTTCTCATGTCTTGAGAAAAAAGCAGCAGTTCCTAAATTTCCCTTTAACACTGGAGCCACAGCTGGTAGTCTGCCTAGTACATTAAAAAAGCAGAAGCATTGAAACTGGGTGAAACCACCACACAAGTCATTACCTCTGGTGCCTCGCCTTCTTTCCCCTGGCATTTGCTCTGTAGGGACTGCAAGTGCCCAGGGTGAATGCCAACCCCTGTTTTTGTGGGCACTCAGTGGCTCCCAAACCTCAGCATCACCTTGCTTTGACACTGAGGGATTTAGTCTCCTTCCCTGCCTTAAGCACTTCTAGCTCCTAATGAAAGGGAAGTGTAGCCTTGGACAAAATTCCCACCTCTGGTTGAGCAGGTATGGTTTCTTTTAATTTTTACAAAATCTCAAGTAGCCATTTACTCAGTGTTATTTTTAGAATGTGAGAGGGGAGGTCTGTGTTTTCATAAAACCCCCAGATGTGCTCCGGGACAGTGGGATTTTGTGCGGGACACGACACAGTTAACTTAGCTCTGTGTTGTGGCTGATGGCATGCAGGAATGACCCCGCTCCCCCTTGCTCACCCCACAGGTCACCCCCTGCTCCGGGTCTGCCAAAATTGTGTCGTTTTCTTGTTCTCCTTCCTCCTAACAACAATAAAACTGATGAAACGTATGGAAATTGCTAGTAATGAAAGCAAATTGCACCAGAAGTAATACAACACCATGTTGCCCTCAGCCTCAGCTTTCACACCTGGTTAGTCCCCAAAGCTCCCAGAAACCAGTGCCTTTCTCCATGTGAAAGTCCCAGTCCCCCGTCCACAGCCAGCCCTACTTCCTGAGCCCTCAGCTCAGCCTCCTCCCTGCATCAGCCGACCCCTCTTCACCTTCCCTTTGCCCTCTGTTCCTTTCAAACCAGGTAGGACACCTCTTACGTGTCTCAAAACACCCAAGATAGAAGACAGACTCCTAACATGTAATATTTCTCTACTTCCAGACTTTGGTGGGTAGCAGTATCCCACAGAAATGAAAGTAGCTTGACATGATAGCCATCCCTGCCTTCTGGCTGCAGGCAGCACTACTGCCTGGATCTGCCAGAGCCCTGGGGACCCTTCAACAACCAACGAGTGCCCAGAGCATCCATGGGGATCCTAGGGAGGAAATCTGAGAAAGTTTGTGAGAGAAGAGTAAAGCCTTGTGGCTGAGCTCACTCCCAGCAGTTCCAGTGGCCATGCACCCAGACTGAATGTGACCCAGGAGGGTTGTTGTGATTGAGGATTTTATTGCCAGCTTGCACTAGAGGGTGCTGCTTCGTTAGGGTTTGGGAAAGATCGCAATAATGGGACCGTCTCTAATGTCTTTATTCCTTGCAAAGTTAGGTTGAGACCTGAAACGTGTTGAGATTCGTATTACCATTCAGCCTGGCCCCAAAATGAAATGAATTGCTTAGCTGGGAAAATGAGAATGTCTTGGCTTGGAAAGGAGTTTATACATCTGGGGGTCAAGAGTAAACATTTGGGTTAGACACTGTGACAAATGAAAGGAAAAACTGGTCAGCCTTGCCTTTTTTCTCTCCATTTCACAATTCCTAGATGAATGGATGCCTCAAGGAGCTGAGAAATCAGGAAAAAATGTTAAGGACAGGACAGTGAAGGCGGACGTGGGAGATAAAGAGACTTTGGAATTCACTGCTACAGGACAGATAATCAAAATCTCATTATAAAATTTTTTTACAAGAAATAAAAGCAAAATACCTTTTATGACCGCTACAGTCTTTTGGCTAAGATAAAGGTAACCAGATCCCAGGCACTGAGATATAAAATGATGTGTTAGAGGTATCAGTAGGAAATTACTTCCCCTGTGTGCTGCATTGCTGTGTTGACTGTGCCTCCTCTGTTTTTGTTTCCATTTGCTGAAGGCGTGGAGGAATGGCTATTGCTGTAGGCAGCATCCCAGACCCGCAGCTGGGAAGGGGATACCTTACACCCCCCCCACTCGGCTCCCAGAGCATCTGCCCACCCTCCTGAGTGTCTCACAGGGAGGTGACCTTGGTCTTCCAAGTCCTGGTGGAGCCTGGCACAGGGAATCTGTGAGCTGTCCAAGTGTTGGCTGGACTGTATTTAGGGCAGATTTGTTTCCAGTGAGGGAAGCAGCTCTGGAGGGTGCTATATTAATGCTATATGGTCTAGCACGTTTGTTTATGGGCCCATAAAACTCCTCTGGCTGGCACTCCCACTTGGCATCTACCAGGAGGCATCTCCCTTTGGCAAAAAAAGGTTAAAATGGGACTTTCTGTAAGGGCCTTGATGTTTTATATATGATAGTAGCAAGGAAAGAGCTGGTTTTAGAGTTGGGCTGATATGTACCTACTGCACTTAAATCCACTTTGAACATGAAAGAAAGGTTAGAAGAAAAACAACAACTATTCTCAAATCCATATGAGTTTTACAGAGTAATTTTCTTCTTGAAAGTTGACTTCCTTATTGGGTTGATTTTGTCTTTTATGTGTCTGCATTCTGATATCTTTATTTCCAGCTTCCCCACATTTTTGACCGCTGTTGGCAAGAAGGAGGAAACGGTTTCTTACTAAGACTTTTATTAGGCAGTTATTAGTATTTCCTCCTTCAGTATTGAACAGGTTTTCTGTGCAGTAACTTTAATGTACTGCTGCTGGAGAAGCAAAGGGCCGAAGGAATCAGCCAGGTCTTGTGGAAATAGATGGGGATTGTCTGGCAAAATCACAGAGATTATGATCCACTATGGGAATTTAAAAAACCAAAACACAACAAACAAACAAACAAAAAATTTAGTTTTCATCTGTACTTGCATGTAAATATCCAGCTTGAGCTGAGGTACCCTGAGCCTGTCCTCAACAGAAGTAGTTTGCCTCAGTTAAAGAGCTGCCCATTTGGGTCTCAGCTGAAAACAGGTGTAGTTACACTCTTCTGTCAGATTTAGGAAACACCTGTGGATGGTCTTTTCTCACTGAGAGTCAAATCACCTTCATTTTGGGCAGTGGTGCTTTTTTGCAATCGCTGTGCACTGTGCCAGCTAAATCCAGCGTGTGCAAGCAAATGCTTCCCTGGTTGGCGGTTGCACATGAGAGCAGGGGGTCAGCACTTCTGCACGTCCTGTCACCTTTAATCAGCCACCAGAGGGTTAATTGCACACCAGCTCTCTGCAAATCTCTCTGCTGGTGAGGCCTGGAAAATTGCAACTAGCCCGTGATAGGTCCCCCTGCAAGCAGATTATGATCTGACTTCAGCGTGAAGGTGGAGTAAGATGTGAAATCAGGATGATTGGATGGTGTATATGATATGATGCTGATGGAAAGGAAAACAAACTCAGGCGCTCTCCATGTGTGAAGGACCCATTTTAGATTGCAGAAAGCAGTTAAAAGAAGTGACGCTTAAATTAACAGGTGACCTGATCAGAAATTAGAGCAGACTAGAAGATGGTCACAGCAGTCCTGCCAACCTGTCCCCCTAATGTGTGTTTGCCCCAGCACCCTCACTCTGACTGGCCATATGATAAAGCTAGTTTGGGGTACTATGGCAGTATAAAACTTTTCTTACTGGCAGAGTTAATTTGACATCCCCAGGGATAGGAACAGGCAGTCTGGAATGCAGGGAGAATGGCAGACTGACACTTGTTACATCAATCAGCTTAAACTATCACAGCACTGCAGGCTCACAGGGCCAATCTCCCAGCTCAACATCAGGTGCCTAAAAATGGGACTCACAAAAGCCAGCACAATGAGAAAAATCTACCTGCTCCAACCCATAGGAAACCCCAGGGAAGGGATGTTCTGATCCTGCTAGTCCTCAGAAAGCAGCCTTATTTCCTGGGGGCTGTGAAGAGGCACTTCTCTCCAGCTGATTTTTCTTACCCTGGCCTAAGATTTATGAATCTGCAGCTCTTCACACACACACACACACACACAGAGAGAGAGAGAGAAAAAATTTAAAAAGGTAAGAAAAATAAAGGAAATATGATTTCTTTCTTTTGTATACATGGCTGTGGAAAGATGCAGTGCCCTCTCACATCCCAGATCTCTGAGCCAGGCATTCAAGAGCAGAGGTGAATCAGTGTTTTCAGGTCCCCTCTCTGTCTGAAGGGACTTGAGAGACTACACAGTATTTGGGAGACTATGAAAAGTCTCTCCCTGTGAAATCCCTCAGCTTCCCATGCTCTAATGTGTTTCCTCAGAAAGCAGCAGCTTCAGCAGTTGAAAGAAAGCCACGTTGAAAGAAAGCATGCAAACATGTAAGTGTGAGAACAAGTCTGCAGCTCAGAGGCTGCTGTGCTGTCCCTGGAGCTGGGGGATTCAGGCTTTGATCCGCTCTCACATATGGACCCGTTCAATGGGACCTACTCTGCTGGAACATATGGACAATTCTCAGGACTGCTCACATGCAGAAAACCCCATGTAGTTTTCAGACAACTACAAAACAGACATTTCAGAGGAATTTTTCTTAAGAGCAATTTTAGTGTGGACTAAATTCCACTGTGGACTCAGTTCCCATCTAGGATTCCTGGGTGCACACCCCAACACCTCTCCTTGTTAGAAAGCTGCAGGTGCGGAGGATCAGGCGCTTCCCTCCAAAACCACAGTCCAACCCGAATTCAAACAGCAGTTAGAATACACCCGCAGGAGGCTTGAAATCCTTCCCTACTGCACGGAAACCCGCCCGCTTTCCGACGCCTTCCACGGCTGCTCAGCAGATGACATAACATTAGTCGTGACTTACTGACACAGGTATCCTACTAAATAACGCGTGAAACAGTGGAAGGGAAACGCCAAGGGGTTGACCAGCTTAGTCACTGTGTTCGCTTGCGGTTCTGGGCACTTCTGGTTCCTGCCTGCGTTACTGTTGAGCCTTTCAGATAACGAGCTGTGCTCAGCCGGGGGAAGCCCCTCCAGCCCCGCGGCGGCGGCTGCGGCCGCTTCCAGCGGTGCATCCCGGCCGGGGTCTCGGCCCGGGGGTGGCCCCGCTGCAGCGCTCCCCGCATCCCGCGGCAGTGCGGGAGAAGCACGGGCAGCAGCAGCCGGAATCCCGCACTGCGCCCCTGCCCGCCCTGCAGCCCCAGTCCGGGGCGGCTGCGGCGGGAGCGGCTCCCCAAACCTGCTCGCCCGCTGCTAGCGCGGCCCCCGCAGGGGGGGATTTTTGGAAGTGGGAAGTTTTGGGAGGGTGGGGAAGCCGCGTCCCAGGGACTCGGCAGGTGGCGACAGAGCACGGGCTTCGGGATGTGCCCGGCGCTGCTCAGCGCGGGCGGGGCGGGGGACGGCTCCGCGGGACTCCCGGGCCAGGGGAGCAGAGGTCCCGCTAAACCCGAGCGAGCCTTCTTCCTGGAGGGCTTCCCTTGAGGATTAAATATTTATTTTTGCAAGTATTCTTCCAGAGAGATATAATAGTATTTTTGAACATTTATTTTTTTTTAATATCTGCGCATATACTTTTCTAGATATAAATATAGGAATAATCAGAGCGCATACAGACGTCTAAAATCCAAAAGGCAAGGGGCAGGCCGCGGGCGACGGAGGAGGAGGGCTGGAAGCCGTCTCGCCAGTATCCTGGGCCGGCTCGGAGGGATAAACCCGGCTCCCCAAGCCCCCGCAGATGGGGCTGCCGAGCTCTGCCTGCGGTGACGGGGAGCCCCGAGCCCCCAGTGGAGTGAACAGGCTGCGTGGGGCTCGGGCACCGCTCGGGAGAGGCGGCCGGGGGCTCGGGCTGCCAGCATCCCGGCGGGATCCCTGGGATCGACCTGCCCGCAGCTCGCCGGGGGACTGGACGGGACAGGCATTTGGTCGAAAGGGCTGTCCGTCCTTCCCCGCGGGGCGCTGGCAGGCAGCGCCTGGCCCTTTCCGGGATGCTTCCAGTCCCGTGCCCTCGAGTAGGGACGGGGGAGCTGCAGAGCCTGTGGCTTAGTCTTTCTATTTTCCCCTCGTAAGAACTCGAATATTTTTTTTCCATCTCCTTTGCCTGCCTCGAGGAAGAAAAAAAAAAAAAAAAAAAAGAAGTCCTTCTAGACTCCGTTCCTTAGAAAAAAAAAAAAAAGCGCAGAAGCAGCAGCATCGCTTCTGCCGCACAGTTCATTCGCCTCCTTCTCGAGTCCCTCGGAAAGCAAGATTAAAGGGGAAAGTCGCAGCTGTATATTTATGTTTTCATTGCTAGAAGGGAATTGATTTCCTTGCATTTATTTTTGTAGTTGCAATACACAAGGGCGGATTTGCGTCACCAAAGCAACTTGCTGGTCGAGATAAAGTTGCACAAATATTGAAAAGGGAAGTGCTCGCGCTCATTATGAAGTTTTTCTCCGGAAGAAATAAGGATTTCTGCTGTATCCTAAAATACTAAAGCCGCTTCTATTTTGGGACAAATCTCGCAGGCACATCCGCTCATTTAGTCCGAGTTGGAACCTCTCAAAAAACAGGAGATGACCTGGACTGCAGCGAGCCCCGGGTTTCCTGCAGCCTTCTCCTTCCTTGCGCGGGGAGGAGGGGCCGCCGCCTCCCCCGGCAGCGCGGCCGCGCAGCCCTGCGCGTCCCCGGGCAGGCAGGGAGGGAGGCCTCCGGAGGCCTCTGGGGAGAAAGAACACCCTTGTCCCCGGGAGGAGGGAGAGGCCGGGGGATGAGGCAGGTGCTCCTCGTGTCGGCCGCGGGAGATGCCCGGGGGCGCAGAGCAGCCGAGCCCCGGGAGAGCACCCGCCCCCGCGGCCCGGACTGCCCGGCTCCCTCGCCCTCCCGAGGCCCAGCCCGAGGGTGAAGGGCTTTAGTGCGAAGCGTTCTGCGTTTCCTTTTGGGTTATTTTAGTCCCCGCGGGATGACAGCGTGGTCCCGTCCATCGGCGGTCCCGAGGCAGCGGAGCCGCGGCCGTGCCCGGGTCGGGTCCGCCCGGCGTGGCCGCAGACGGGCCCGTCCCTCCGGCGGTGCTCATCCACGGGCCCTGCACGGCAGCGAGGCGAGAGGAGTTTTGAAATCAGCTCCTAAAAGGAAAAAAAAAACAAAAAAATCCCCACAAGAAAACCCCCACCACTTTTCATTTTGTTGGTTTGTTGGGTTTCTTTTTTTGTTGTTTGATTGTTTTTTGGATTTTTTTGTGTTTTTGTTTTTTTTTTTTTTTTTTTTTTTTTTTTTTTTTTTTCTGGTGTGCTGCCCCGGGCTGGTCCAGCGCTCCGGGGTAGCAGCGGTAACAGCAGCAATAATTGAACGAGGCGGTTTGCGGCAGGGATGCAACGCCCAGGGCACACTTCGTTGTCCGTCCCTCGGGCGGGCTGGCGGGGTGGCTCTTCCCGGAGGTGGGAACGCGATTGGAACCGGAGTCGTTCGATCCGGTTTGAGAGTAGGAGAACGGCGATGGGGTCAGCTGGCGTGAGGGAGAATGCGGGGAGCTTTCCGATGTCGAGCCAGGAGAAGTTGAGACATAATCAACCTTTTCTTTTGCCTCTTTCGGGTTTCGGACACATCTTGGCAAGCCAGCCCGTCTTCATTTTTTGGTTTTGCTTCTTTAATAAGAACCAAACCAAAGCAAAGAGGTGCCTGGCTTTTCCCGGGCAACCAGCCTCACCTTCATCCTTTGTAGCACACGGTTATGGCTAAGGAACGCGTTCACTCTCTCTTGCAGGTGGTTTCAATATTCCCACAGAAGCTACATCTTCATACCTGGCGAAAGGAAAATAGTTCGCCTTTCTGGCGGTTCCCTAAAAACCGTCAGAATTTGGGAAACGCTTTGGGAAAATATAATATGATATTTTTGAAACAAAATCAAAGCAAACTTGCAATCGTCGGACCCGACAGGCTGCTCAAAACGACAGCGACTGCTTTACTTATACGAAAACTAAAAATAAAGAAATAGTTGATTTTCAGAGTCAGGTCAGGACAAATGTGATGTTAGAGCAGAGGGGGGAAAAGCGCTAAAGACACTTTTTTCATAAATTTGTCCCTAAATCATTGCAGTGAACGCAACATATCATTCTGGTGTACTGGAAAAAAAAAATGGGGATAGTTCTGTCATCAAAGGTTTGAGAAATTATAAAGTGGTTTTTAAAGTACATTTGGTGTACAAGCAGATGCAGCCCCAGGAATGGAGAACCTGACGAAAATCTATCGTAAAATTACATTGTAGTCAAAATAATACAAGGTAATTAATCGCTGCTAATGCAGGATCCAACGTGTCCTGGGCCCAAAATATCTGGGAGCTCTCAAAAATGCATGTGAGTATTTGCGTGCATCAGCATGGACTCCTTCTCTTCCAGACTATCCCAGGCTCATTTACCCGGGAAGGAAACACATTTCCCTGACAATCGTTTCCAAGAGGACAGACTTGATTCCAATGGCCAAGAATTTCTCTGCGCGTTTCTTTCAAACGTTTGGAAATCGCGGCGGCAGCAAGGGCGGCGACCTTGCGCTGTATTTTTTTTTTTTTGGGGGGGGGGGGGGGGAGCGGGGATGGGGGAGGGAGGGGGGAGAGGGGGGATGGGCGGGGGGAAGGTGGTGGTTCGAAGCCGAGGGCGCAGTTTTAAGCGAGGGATAGGTGTGTGTCGGGGTGTACTTTGCGGGGCAAACCTCTCCAAATCGCGGGTCCGGGGCCGCGCAGCTGGCTCTGGGCTCGGTGGCCGGACCCGGCCCGGCCCTGCGTGGGGCGTGTCGGCGGGCGGTGCTGCCCGGCCCCGCGGATCGCGGATTGGGCGTGGGGAGAGAGCGGGGGCTGCTCGCTGCCAGAGAAAGTTTTGGGGAGGGGTGGATATTTTTTTTCTTCCCCCAGTGCGAGGAAAGGGGGTTTGGTTTGGGTTTGTTTTGTTTGCGCCGCTCCGCTCCTCGCCCGCTCGCTTTCTTCGTCCGGCCGTGGGTTCTGGGGACTTTTTTTTAATTTTCGGGGCTTTTTTTTTCTTTTCTTTTCTTTTTTTTCCCCGTCATTTTTTGGTGATTGGCTCTCCCTCCTTACCCCTCCGGGAAGTGCTAGACCAGCCGCCTTTCGCCCCGCCATCCCTCCCCATGCGCCCGGAGCCGCAGGAAGCTCCGCGGAGCGCACCAGGGAGCTGAGCTGAGGAGCGGCGCGTCCCCTCCTCGGGCAGGATGTACACGGCCGGGCTGGCTCCTTTCTACGCCTCCAACTTCAGCTTGTGGTCAGCGGCGTATTGCTCTGCATCGGGGCCGGCGGCCGGCGGCTGCTTCCCGCTGGACGCCGCGGCGGCGAAGAAGCCGTCCTTCTGCATCGCCGACATCCTCCACGCCGGCGGCGAGGCGGCTGCAGGAACCGCCGACAGCCTGCCCGGAGGGCCCGGCACCGGGATGCCGGCCTCGCTGGGAGCCGTGCACCACGGCGGTCCCTTCCACGCCGCGGCCTCTCCGCTCCGGCCCACGCCCGTCGTGGCCCCCGACGCCCCCGCCGCCGCCTTCCCGCCGCGCCTCTCGCCGCTCTCCGCCGCCTACCACTCCCACCACCACCGTGCCCCGCAGCACCGCTCCCCCGCGGTGGCGGCGGCGGGCGGCGGAGGCGCCCCGGCCCCCGCCCGGCTGCCCGGCGGCCACACGCACGGCTCGGCGCCGGCGCCCGCCAGCAAGGACCTGAAATTCGGCATCGATCGCATTTTGTCGACGGAGTTTGACCCCAAAGTCAAGGAAGGCAACACGCTGAGAGGTAGAGAAATTGGCTTGTCCGCTTTCCCTGCTAACGCTCTCGGTGCTCTGTTACTTGTACTGTGATAAGCGACTACATCCGCGATTTGAAAACTTCTCAAACTAGCCGAGAAAATAATTATTAGGAAAAAAAAAAAAGGTTATAAATCGGAGTGTCTCTAACAGCTTTCACTGAGCCAACACCCCCCCCTCCCCGCCCTGGCCTCCGCACGGCAGAGCCGGGGCGCAGAGCTTGCGCCCCTGGGAAAATAGCGAGAGCGTGAAAATTGCGAGCGGAGCGCTCCGCACTTCCCGGAGCGGTCGGGGATTTCTGCCTGCCAGGGCACAGCCCGTTTTAAAGGCTTTCGCTGCAATCCGTCTCCCCTCGCGGCCTGTAAACATCCTGACCAAGGGAGTAAATGTGTCGGAGGATGTCTGACTGCCGGGGCAGAGAGAGCCCCCGGGGGCGGGAGACGGCTGCTTGGTGGCCCCCGAGCCCCTCCGATCGGGCACCGGCTCCGAATCATGCCGGGTTGTCGGTGTCCACCGCGGTATAACAGAGCTCTCCTTGTTCCTGTGCTCGCAGATCTGACCTCCTTATTAACTACGAGCCGCCAAACTGGGGTTCATCTCCCCAACTTGCAGCCTTCCACCGGCCAGTTCTTCGCGTCTCTAGACCCCATTAACGAGGCCTCTGCCATCCTGGGTCCCTTAAACACAAACCCAAGGAGCTCAGTGCAGCACCAGTTTCAAGACACTTTTCCAGGTACATCTCGTCCCTCCTCGACCCTCCTGTGGCGCAGGGCCCTCCGCCCTGGAGCAGCCCCCTTCCTCCCGGAGGGACTTGCCAGGCAATTTTGCCAGGCCGGGGTGTGTGTAGCGAGGTTCACGTTTTGGGCGAAAGCCGGGCTGCGCGGGGGGGAAGAAGAGCCGGCTAGGGCCTAATCTAGAGGACGGTCCCTTCCAGTACAGGAGTAATAACCCGGGCCGAGAGAGAAGAAACGGGGAGGGGGGAGAGGAAGAAATTCGGTTCCCAGACAGCTCCACCCGCGCCCGAAGCAGCAGAAGCTGACAGGACACGTACCCATCGGGAAGGCAGGGCCATGCTGGCCCGGGCCCTCCCTGCACATCGCAATCCAACTCTTATTCGGATCGATTTAAGGCTCCCTTTCAGGTTGAGATATTAATAACGCCGTCTCGCCCTCTCTTTCCCCGCTTTTCTCTTCCCCTCACCAGGTCCGTACGCAGTTCTAACCAAGGACACACTGCCCCAGACGTACAAGAGGAAACGTTCCTGGTCCAGGGCTGTTTTTTCCAACCTGCAGAGGAAAGGTTTAGAAAAACGGTTCGAAATCCAGAAGTATGTCACCAAACCGGACAGGAAGCAACTTGCGGCGATGCTGGGGCTGACAGATGCTCAAGTAAGAACGGCTTCGGTTTTATTTCAAACCTTACATCCAGTTTAGATGGATACCAGAGAGCAGTGAGGTTTCAAAGTGGTTTATCATAAGTGGGGCTGTCTGAGGAGCTGCACCTCCTCCCGAGCATCTCTTGCGCCCAGGTTCCGCGGCATACCGCGGCCCGGTGAGGAGTTTTCGCCTTTATTCTGGCCACAGAGGAGCAGGCCGGGCGGAGAGATGAGCGGGGCCAGGGCAGACCATCAGTGTGCGCTTTACTGGAGTGCAATTTGCTGTAGGAGGCAGTTTAGGGCAAAGGAAGTAGAAGCGAAAACAGTATTCTTAATGTCCTTTCCCCCCCCCCCCCCCACCTTTTTGTTTTAATTTTTTTTGTTCTAAATCTTTCCTTGCGTTGTGAAATCCTTCGTTCTGAGGAAGTGAAAACACTTCTTCAAACGTAATCATTAAACGCCACTCTCTAATGATTCCACTGTTGAGGGCCCGCAGCGCACAGAATTGTATAATGCTGCGGTTTCTTGAGCAAGATTTGGTTTCCTGGAAGAAGAAGTAGAAGGAGAGAGGAAAAAACCCATCCAAACAAACAAACAAACAAACAAACACACACACACACACACACACACACACACACACACACACACACACACACACACACACACACACACACACACGGGGTGGGGTGCGTGCGGTATTTAAATACACAAACTAGAAGGAGGAAAAAACAAAAGAAAGCCCTTCAGCGGCGTAAGGATGTGGGCAGCGGGAGGGGAGGACGGCGCCTCCTTCTCTGCCCGCGTTGCCGGTCCCGGTGGAAGGGGTAGGGCCGGGCGCGGTGCGGGGCGCGGTGCGGGGCGCGGTGCGGGGCGCGCTGGGGCCGTGTCGCCCGTCTAAGGGCGGCGCGGCCGCAGGTGAAGGTGTGGTTCCAGAACCGGCGGATGAAGTGGCGGCACTCCAAGGAAGCGCAGGCCCAGAAGGACAAGGAGCCGCCGCCGGAGCCGGAGCCCGCGGCTCAGCGAGCCGGCGCACCGCCCGCCGCCCCCGGGGAGCCCCAGCGCAGCCCCAGCGGCTCCGACGGCGACAGCGACAGCAGCGACGCTGAATCCCTCGACATGGCCCCCAGCGACACGGAACGGACTGAGGGCGCCGAGCGGAGCCTGCCCGCTGCCGGGATGGACAAATCCTCCGGCAGCACCGGCTTGCCCTCCCCGCCGCCGCCCGCCGCCGCCAGCCCCGAGCCGCGGAGCGGCCTATAGTCGGGGCGGCCCGGGACCTGTGCGCTAATTTATCTCCCTTCCCCCGCCCCGGGAGCGCGGCAAGGCCGGCCCAGCACCGGCCCCGGCCCGCTCCCGCCTGTGGCCAGAGCCCGGCCCGGGGCGAGGGCCCGAGAACGCAGGCGGAGCGGGGAGACCCGGCTCCGGGGCGGCAGAGCGTGAGGCGGCCGCCTTTCCCTCAGAGCTGCTCGCAGGAGACCGGGGGATCTCTTTTTTTTTTTCTTTTTCCTTTTTAATTTTATTTTTTTTTAATTTTAATTCTCCGTTTCCCACCCCTCGTTCTCTCCAAGGAAAATCCGAGCAAGGGACTGCGAGGATGCTCTCCGAAATCCCCACCTTTCCCTGCCCTCCCCCAAACCAATTTACAATGTGAAGTATTTTGCCAACGTCCTCATTGGTTGCAACTTGTTGCTTCGAATAATCCGGCCAAGAAATACTGCACTGACAAAATATATAAATATATATATATATATATATATATATAACTCCTGTAAATAAAATGTTTGCTATGGTTTGTAGCCACGTCAGTCTGTTGACCAGCGGCAAGGGCTGGCGTGGCTGCCCCAGCTTCCTTCACCCCGCTCGAAGGCAGCAGCTGCCTCTCCTCGCCTCGGAGCCTCCACAGGCAGCCTTCTCTTTTAATTTTTTTTATTGTTATTCTTTTATATATTTTCCCCCCCAAGGAATGCAGTGACAAGGACTTGATTTGATGACGCAAAGTTGTGCCCCCGATGAGGAAGTAACCAGTGCCACTCGTAGCCTCCCCCCCGCCATGTGCCTGTGCCGTGTGAGGTGACGTCTGACCGCCCGCGGCTCCCGGCGCCGCTGCCGAGAGCCGGCAGGGCAGTTTTGGGGAGCAGGGGGGACACGACCTGTGTCATTTGTTTTGCTGTGCTTTGCTGCGCTTTGCTGTCGCTCCGGTTCTCCGCGCTCCCCTCCGCGAGCCCCCCCCCGTGACGTCACACCGCGGGTGTGACGTCACACAGGCGCTGTGCTCTGCGAGGAGGCCGATGGCGGGGTGGGGGTAGGGTGAGCACCGGGATGGCGGGGGACGCACGGCGGATTCTCCCCCTGCGGCGGTGTGTGCTGCTCCACCGGCACTCCCCGGGGGTCCAGGCCGGGATCCGACGGCTCCGCTCGGGCTCGTGGTCAGCTTCGCCCTCGGAAAAATACAAAGCGTCGCGCTACTCCGTTCTCCGTTCTTCCCGGGCCACGAGGCAGGGCGGGGGCCGCTTCGGAGGCAGCCTGCCTCCCCCTCCTCCCTGGCCAAGCGGCACGGATTAGGAAAAGCGGCACGGAAAGCCGCGGCGGTGAGCAGCCCCCGTGCTTCCCTCGGGCCAGCGAGCTTTTTCCCTCGGCACAGAAATTCGCGGGGGCCGGGATCCTGCTCACGGAGGCAGAGCAAGGGCAAGGTCAAGGGCAGGAGAAGCAGAGCCACCCTCCCTCTGCCCCACAAGCTCGTCCGATAGGCACTGAGCCTGGGACATCGCTAAAAAGAAAGGGGAGACAGGAATAAAGGGAAGACCGGGAAAATGCCGGTGTCCTCCGGCGATGTGGAGGCGGGTGCACTTCTGGCCTCCGCCTGTTGCTTCTCTGAAGGCTCAGGCGAGAAATCCTTCGCGGTCGGGTGGGGGTTTTCCGGGGACGACACTCTCCTCGGGGCCACCCGTGTTAGCGAGGGCAAAGTCCCGAGGAAAGGAAAAGAACGGCCACAGAATTCCCCACCAGAAGCCCTGGGAAGAAGGAGCTGGGGCAAACGGCAGGCCAAGAGATGTCTTGCAGGACGTAAAAGGGAACGGGTGAATTGGTGAAAAACGTGTAACCGAGAGGGCAGAGACTCCGTCAGAGCCACGGCAGGCAGGGTGATCTCCAAGCGGGGCGCGCACAAAGTTCTGATGCATTCCTGGATGCGGGCTAGTGCTCCAGGGGCTCCGTCCCTGACCGACCGCTCTCGGGACAGAGAAGAGAGACCAGGGAAGAAATTATCTGGAAGGGCCTTGTAAATTAATGTTCTGCCTTTAAAACCTTGCCAGGGAGGAAACGAGGGGGTGTCACGGCTTATCGGGGCACGGTGCGGGCCCCGCAGTTCGCTTTCTGCCCCAGAAAGCGGCTGCGCCCATCAGCGCGGGATTTGCCATAATGTTGGAACTCCCCTAAATACAAGGGAAGCCGCGGGACAGATGCCCAGCGAAACACGACTGTTTCTCCTCTGATAAACCACCGTGGTGCGGCTCACGGAGCCGCAGGAATTTGTCTGCCTCTTGAGTTTGCTTCCTGAAGACTATGCAGGAGACAGGGTTTTGGAGTGGCTCTTTTCAGATGAGAAAGGAAAAGAGCTTCAGGAGAGAGTTTTTCCCTTGAGTTAAAGGAATCTGCCTCTCCTCCAGCGCAGGGCTGGCTGCGCAGGGCCAGGCTCTCTCCACCTCAACCTCCCCAAATAACGGGAGCAATGCCCGCCTGGACTTCGGGTCAGGGAGAGAGCGAGGCAATGCCTTTATGGCATGGTTTTGAGATAACACGGCAATAAAGGGGGGAATAATGCTGTTGGGACTCGAGCTTTGGGTAGAGATGCTCTGGTCGGAATGGAAGAGATGATATAAAATTCTTTCGTCCTGCGCCTGCTTTTTGTACTCCGTACAACCTCGAGTGCTGTTCGGGCCAAGGGGCCAAGTGGCAGAGCGGAACGATAGGTTTCCTCCTCTCCCCCGGCTACAGGGAAAATGAATTCTATCTCTCTCCAGTTTGCTCCTGCTGTACACTGCAGGTAGAGCAAAGCCACGAAAACGAGTTTGGGGGAAGATGCGCCCATGGAGGGATTTGTGCCCGTCTCTACAGGGAAGAGAGTTTTTCCCCGTCCCGCGAGACTGCAGTTACTGCTCGATTTCTGCGGAAAAAAATCGGGACAATGTCGTGACCTCAGGCAGCTCCAGTGGCCTTGGCTGGCGCAGGTGACATGTCCGCAGTGCAATGCAGCACCCCCAGTCCCAGAACAGGTCAAAGAAAGTTTGAGGGAGTCTCTATTTTGTTTGCTTGTTATGGCCTAGTAACACGAAAGGCTTTTGATGCTGGCTGTCTCTGAGCCAGAGTCGCCCGAGCCCACCGTTTTACCCTTTTCGGTGTTTCAGTCGGGGACAGCGGCTTTCCGGGCAGTCTCTTCTCCTCCCCTAAATCCGCTGTGACTCTTTCCAGATCTGTGCCGGGCACAGCAACCCGCCGGGCTGTCCCCGCCCGTCGCAGCGCGTTTTGGGGTGTCGCGGCGGGGCCGGGGTCCCCGCGGAGGGGCCGGCAGGAACTTCCCCGGCGCTGTCCCGGTCTCCGCGGTCCCGGCCAGGGCGGACTCCCCGCACAAACTCGCTTCGTTGCTTCGCCTCCCCACCCGGACGCCCGGAAGAGATTTTTCGAGTTGATTTCAGATGAAAAGTCGTACCAGAGACCAAGAAGCGGGAGCGATACACGCTGCCGCACAGAGGACAGAGATTTTACTGCCTCCTTCTGCCTGGCACGTATAGGAAATCGGATTAATACAGAAGCGGGAGGCTTTGCTGTTCCGCTCCGATATCCCAGCCCTGTCTGGGGGCATCCACGCTCGCAGAGATGCGCAGCCGGGATGATCAGAGCCAGGTCCGGCCGGCCTTCTTCCCGGGGAGCAGCTTAACAATAATCCCACCTTTCCCGGGCGCTGTGTTAGGAAGTCCAACGAGATACTTTTCTTTTCGCCCGATTTCTCACCAGAGACCTCTCGTCTCCAGAGACCCGTCTCAACCTCAGAAATAACAGCCACATTAGAAGAAAAAAAACAAAACAAAACACAAAAACAATAATACAGCGAAACAGAAGTAATATTTTAATCAAGTGGTACACGGTGCAAAAGGGCCGGGCGAGGAGCTGGCATCCGGGTTCGCCTCTGTCGTGCCTGGCGAGGACAAGGGTGTCCGGGCGGTCCCCCCGCCTCGGGGCTGCTCCCCCCAGAGCCCCGTGGGCGCGGAGCCGGCGGCAGCGAAACCTGAGTTCGCCTCCCTCGTTAGCAGAGCAAGACCGACCCCGCTCCTTAGGAAAATATTTTTATTTTATTTTAATGTCGGGCTTAAGCTGATGTCTTAAAAAATAATTGTTTTCAGACCCCAGTTCGCTCGGCATCGCCGTTTCACACTCGCAGGCACACACAGCTTTCCCTGCAGTTCATGCCTCGGGACTGCCTGGCGTCGGCAAGACAAACTGCAATCTCCAAAATGTCAACTTTTGCCACAATCTCGACTAAAAAAACCACCCCCTTCTTATTGCTGTTCAGCGCTCATCAGAAATAATGGCTGTTTACACAAAACCTTTATTCACTTTCTTAAATAAACAGCAGTGAATTCAAATAAAGCAAAGCCTCAACTATAATTCAAGCACAACGTTTGCTGTGTGTATTCTCGGCTGCGGACCTGGAGAGACTCCTCGGAGAGAAATATGAGGTCTCCTTTCATAGTCCACCTCCATTAGCTAAATATGCTAGCTCACCTCGGCCAGGTTTATACTACTTCGGTTTATTCTTTTTTCCCCCTTTTTTATTTGTGTTTTCCCCCAGCTGCAGAGGAAATATTTCCCCCCTTTTCCCTAGTCCCTTCTTACAGAGGTGTGTTCCGGACGCTTTTCTTTTAAAAACAGTTTGCAGAACCCCTTCCCCTCCTCCTTCCCAGCCCCAGCTCGGGTGCCCGCTACGGGAGCACCTCCGCAGCCCGCCTGGCCGCGGATGCTCGTGGCTCGTCGGGCAGAGGTGGCTCTGATTATGAAGGGAGGTGCGTGTCTTGTGGGTCGGCGAACACAGTGAGGCGATGCCAAGGTCTCGCTTATCTCGGAAAGAACCACCTATAAGCGCAGTTTGTGCAGACCCACGAGCTCAGCCGGGCAGGGGGGAGCGGCGGTCCCGCCGTCCATCACCCCTCGAGGGAACCGCGTCCGTCCCGGCGCGGCTCGGGGAACGCTGCCCTCCTGCTCCCCTCATCCCCGCCGCTGCCAGAGCGGGACTCGCGGCCCTAGTCCTAATGAGATCCATTAAGTGTATTATTAATGTGGAGGTTTGCTGTGAGGTCCCGGCTAGAGGGAAGCGGGGCTCTGCTGCAGATACAGGCGCTCTGATCTGCACCACCTGGCTGAAACCAGAGAGCCGCCACTTCATTAATGGGTTTAGCCTTTGCTAATTGGCGTCTTTAGGAGCCTTGCCAAATTCTGCTCCGCGATCTTTGGAGACATTCGTTGACGGCAATCAGAGCCGATCCCTCCGCAGCGCCGGCGGCCCGCCAGGCACCCCTACGGGCCGGGCTGGGCTGGGCTGGGCTGGGCTGGACTGCGGGGCCGCTCCGGGCACCTCCTGTCCGCTGCTGCCTCCACCATCACCACCCGCCACCGTCATCTTCAGCAAAAGTGGAAAGGCCGCAGGTGAACTCCGCGGCGAGCAGAGCCAAACCCTCTCCTCTCGCCTCGG
Organism: Cinclus cinclus; assembly: GCF_963662255.1. NCBI lineage: Eukaryota > Metazoa > Chordata > Aves > Passeriformes > Cinclidae > Cinclus > Cinclus cinclus. Next base: position 93,987,329 of record NC_085048.1, read on the forward strand.
TGACAGCTGCGGCAGGTGGGGCGAGTGCAGGTGGGGCGGAAGGAGCCCTGTGACACACACCCCCCCTGCGGAATGCGAGCACAGGCGTCGGGGCTGTCCCTGTCCGCCGGGGCAGTGGGAAAAGCTGCGCGGGGCCGATGCCGGGAAAAAGGGGAGCGGCAGGGGCAGTGCCCGGCCGTGCCCGCCCCGCTCCCGCAGCAGCCCGGAGCCGCCGCGGCTCTCTCCTGCCCAGAGAACCGGCGCCACGGCCGAGCCCCTTTCGCCACCCGCCCTCGGGGTCAGCTTCATTCCCTGCCCCGCGGCTCTGAGCAGCTTTTCCGAGACTCAAACGGCCGTAGCTAATGAAATCCGCTCACCGCAAATCACAGAGCTCTGCCGTACGCTATAATCAAATTTCTGCTTGCCTTAAAAAACCCGGGCCACCCTCCTCCGTCCCCGTTCTCCGGGCAAACCCCAAATCAAAGGTTTCTAGCTATCACACCCCTCCAGTTATGCCTGGTCCCAGGCCATCTCACGATGGCCTTCGTGCCATCGCCTGCTCTTCCAGCCTCCTCGAGATGACCAGTTCCTTTCCTCGGCCAAGAAAAGAGGAGGCTGCTCGGGACCACCCCTGTCTACTTTGTCGGTCACCTGCATGGCAGCATGGGGGTGATGAAAGGATAGGCATGCTGGAGAGAACAGAGAGGCTGGAGGGTTTCTTGCCCAGCAGCCCAAAAGACGGGTCGGTGGGGAAGAGACACACTCAACAGACACACACACAAATCACGCCAGCCTCATTTCCCGGGTAATATGTCACCAGCCGTGTAAGTCAAGTATTCAGGGGTCAGACACGGCTGATAAATCACGCCGAGAAGGGATTTTATCCTCCTCACGCCGCCGTCGTCACCGGGCTTTGCTAGGCTACTCCGCGGGCTGTGCCCTGCTGCCGGCCCCCAGGCGAAGGGTCAGAACCGATACAAGATGAAGAGGCACTCCGGTTCTCCCCTCGCCCCCTAACCCGGAGCCCTCCCGGCCTTGGCCCATTTAAGCCGGGCTACAAAGGGCTCTGACCCTTCGTACGGGGCCGGGACAGACCACCCCCCCCAGCCCCACCGGACCCCCGAGCCCGTGCCTGAACATAGCCATGGTAAACAAGAAGAAGCAGGATGGGATGCAGCATGGAGCCGGTCCGTCTCCCCGAAAACATTCCAGTACAATTCTAAAATGCACGAACTCCCAAGCTGGCCCGTGTCGCTAGAGCGCTCCACGCTTCCATGGACGAGCCCAAGACCTGGCCCTAAGCTTTGTCATTGTCCTTTGACACCACATAAACAGAACATGTAGTTGCAGATGAAAAATAACTCGAGGGAATTACAGCCTGTGCTTTACAAGCAATCCATTTGCGCTTTTCTATTATCATCATCATTCTTTTACCGACAGTAATTCTGCCGGAATTCTCTTTTTCAGGACATTCATCCAGATGTCTGTACATATATATTGGAGTATGGACATGCCCATACATACACGCATATTTATATGTAAAAGCAGTCCATTGCAAATACCTGTTTGTATAAATGACTAGTCTGTGCGAGGGTGTCAATGTTTTCCAACGACCTTTTCGGAAAAAGTGCCTAGATTACAAGCATGTTTAATTCCTGGCTGTAACGAGACCTGTCTGAATCTTTACAGAGATGCCCAGGACAGTGACTATAAGATGTGACTAACGTGATCTTAGTCTACAAACATGGGCTGTTGATGAGGAGAAAAGGGGTTAGACTGCAGCTGATACAACAGCCCCTTCTTACGGCTACAGCTACAGCTCCTTCAGCACGGCCCGGGAGTGAGTATTTTTACCAGTGGTGTAACAGGGAGGATGTGGAGCTTGGTTCTGGATCGGGCTTGGCTCTGTACAGCGTCCCTTTTTACTGTAGCTCTTCACTTTTCTAGAACATAATACATCCAGTACCGTTCGCTTCACAGCATTGTATCTCCAAGGACAAATCTTAATGTGGATCGTCTGGCCCAAGTGAGAGCATCTCCGGAGACCTCCCTCCCGCCCGCATCCACCAGTGTCTGTGACCGCAGCTGTGGCGGGTTAGCCTCCGGTGGGCGAGGAGGAGTCATCCTCTGCTTTATCCTCAAGCCTTTGGGAATGTTGTCCGGAGTGGGGTGGGGTGGGGTGGAGGTGGAGGTGGGAAAGGTCCTGACGCCCTCCCCGGAGCTGTGGATTACTCCGATCGCCGCCTCCCTCGCCCCCGTAACCCACCCCGGGGAGGAGCGGGCGGCCCCCGCACGGATCGGGCTCCTCTCTCCGGCTACAGTAGACGTGTTTATTTGTGCGTGCATCCCTCCCCATAAATCCCACCATCTATAATCATTATCTACATGGAAACTTTTGCCCCCTGCAGCCCCGAGGACTAGCCCCCCCAGCCCTCCCAAGCCCTAGTTAGCGGTGATGATTTTAAAAGCATGCGATGATCTAAGCCCTAATACTAATATTATGCATCATTTGGACAGGATAACCATGCCACCTTGTCAAACGCTGCCTCTTTACAGAACCCATTTGCTGCATCGCAGAGTCATAACGGGGGTGATGGATGGGCCGGGGACCCCCGGCGCCCCCCCGGCGCGGGCAGGAATGCGGGCGGGCGGAGCCCCCGAGCCCGCGGCCGGCCCGCACCCCGCCGGCGACAATTTATGGTCTGTGTATATTTGCTGGCTCCAGATATCGGCAACGTAATGGATGGTTATATTTTATGAATCCGAGGCTCGGATCTAGGGACTCGGGAGTCCCTTCCATGTATGGTGCACTCCTGTCTCGCCCTTAATCCACCCGGCAGGCAATAAACTTCCCCGCTAAATGCGCCGGGAGATAACAGACAACTTTTATTGATTACAAGAAAATGCTCGAAGCTAAATAAAGGGGTTTTTATGAGGATCCCTGCGAAGACCCTTTCCCCCGTAACCATTAAGCTCAATATCGACGTTTTACTGTGTGTAAACTGTGAACTTGTTTAGCCGTAAATGTTGGAGCAGGCGGGAGGCAGATGAGAACCGCGATGCTCGCCGAGAGGAGCCCGGCTCGGGGATGCCGCCGGGCTGCCGACCCGGGGTGTGCCCGCTGACTCTCCGGACTCCCCCTCAGTCCCTGTCTCTCTCTCCGTTGGTGAAGGCGTCGGTGCGGGAACCTCTCCCAGACCTGAAAACAGGGAGAGCTGGGGCGCAGCACCGGAGATGCTGAGCCGGGAGAGAGAGAAAGGCACCTCACGGCGGCGTTTGGAGCGGGACTCGTGAGAGTTATCGCCAGGGTGTACCCCGAGGGGAGGATGCGGGGGAATCCGCTGGCATTTTAAAGTGGATCATAGTGGAAGGTTACTCCACCTTCCCCTCTTCCCACAGGCTCGGGTGGGGGAGGTGCGAGAAAAGAGGCGAATATAACTATTTTATTGTATTCCGACCGTCTTCTTTATAGCCTCAGAGTTGAAGTCTCCGCCTGGAAGAGGGATGATATTGGGGCGGGCGGGGAGGGGGAGGTCCGGCATCAGGCAGCCGGGCTCTGCCCAGGGACAAGGTAGAGACCCTCCCGTGGTGGCTTCGCTTTCCCCTGGGGTCTGTACCTTCCCTTCCCGGTGGCACGGACCGCTTGGGGGAAAACAGTTTGGTTCTTCCATAACACACTGCAGCAGCACAGGGAACGGGCGGGCGCTGCCAAAGGCATCGCGAAAATATAAACCCCACCCGCGGCCCCGACTTTGAAACAGCAGTGGCCGCATAATTTTTTAAAAAGATTTTGATGGCGGCGCTCAGTCTTTTGAGCCAAATCCTCTAATAAATTACTTAAAATGTCCGGTGGCTTCATTACCGCTGGTATTTCTGTCCACAGGCAGTCGCCTCGGAAGTCCCAAACGTTATTTTCTCCTGCAACCTCATTGCCAGACTTCAACAGCAAGAGGCAAACGGTGTTGAGGTATTTTCCCCTTGTTGTTCTGTTTGCCGCACTTGGAAAGGTAACTGTGAAATCGCTCAGTGTCTGCGATTTGTATCGCATTTTACTGGAAAGCCATAAACCTGTCTCATTCCCTGATGTTTCACGATTTACTTACGAGCATAAAGGAAATGCTTAAGCAGTGTTCCCTCTGCAGTTTTCCTTCGGCGAGGGGAAGCCAGGGGAGGATGCTAATATTGCCATCTCATTTTACAATTTATCCTGTCTACCCAAACAAGGGGTGTATACAAACCAAGGTGCCGTGGGGTTCAATTTTTGGGACTCAGCCCGTAATCTCAGAGATCACACTCGCCGGCCCAGTGAATTATTTAGCCCGCCCTTTATTGCTGTTAAAACGTCGGCTTTCGTTTAAACAAACAAAGCGGTCCAGAGCTGTTTATCAGATCCGCAGAAATCCGGTGGGCAGGATGTCCCGGCGGCGATGTCGTGTGTGCTCGCGGTCACCCAGCAGCCCCTCTGCACTGTCACTGCTCACGTCGGACGGGATTGTCCCCTCACTAGAGACCTGCACAGGGGCCCTTGCCTTCCCCGTCCAAACACCCTCCCTCCAGCCCACCATGTGCTTACACTTTAAGACATGTGCTTCTCTATGTACACACATTTAATATTATGCCGGCCCTGGTTTTTAATTAGCCATTTAATTTTTTTTTTAAGATGCAGCTTCATGAGGAATATTTATCCCATTAGCTAAATTAGCTGGCTAGAACCAAACCCAAGTGGAAAAGACATGGGCATCAGTATGTGCAAAACTGGAAAACGTTTGGAGGATCGTTATATACACTTTGAGTCATAAATTAATAGTCGGTTTATTCTTCAATCGGGAAAAAGCCATTAAGGTTTGTTCAGCTCGGGTCTGTGGGAAAATAATTTCTTTGATTGAGTTCCCCCTAAAGACCCCCAGAAGTTTTGTCTCCTCTGTCATGAACAGTCTGCTCTTTCCTGTCTTCCGGATGGAGGGAAGAGTAGGACCTCTGGAGAAAAGCAGCTTTCCAGCATCTTGAATTTCACTTTGCATCTGTCTTCCTACCTGCTCATTTAATTTCTCTTTGCATTCGGGACCTTTCTAAATCTGCCTAGAGAAAACTGTGGAATAGTGAGAGTTGTGTATCATCTTTTATCAGCTTTTTCTTCCTTGCTGGTGGCCAATATTGCAGCCCTGAAGGAAACAGACATTTGAAGGCAGGGGGCTGAGGAGTGGGAAAGCACAGCATGGAAAGAAATTCAAGTTGAGGAATGAGAGGAATGGATAAAAAAAGGCAGGGCTGATGACTTTTTCATTGCATAGATTTCCTACAGGAGCAGCGGTTACTGATCCTGGGTCCGCTTATTTATTTAGCATGTTTCTGAAATGCATGAGCTTCTAAGCTGTCCCACTTCACTAGAGAACTCCACGCTTCCATGGACGAGCCCCAGGCCTGGCTCACAGCCTTGCCATTAGAAAGGAGCCATTCTCCAGCCCATGCACCCATTGGCAGCACTCCTGGGTCTCTGTGCACCATTCAGTAGCTCGGTCCCCAGCCACTCTGGGGGCACACTGAACCCCAGAGACCATCAGCCTGCTGCCATGAGGTTGGGAATTTGATATCAAAGGGCCATTTGCCTTGAAGGTAATCAGACTTTCCCTTTCTCTCTTCCCACTCAAATTTGCAAGGTGCTAAGTTAGGCTTCCCCTTGGCTGATGTTGGTGCAATGGCAGGCCAGAATACCCTGGAAGTGCATGGATCCCAGCATGGTGGCTGTCCATCCCCATGAATGCTGGGGTAGGTGCGAGTGGAGGGGTCTCCATGCCAGGAGCTGATGGGCTGCTGAAGCCTTGAGCACTGTCTAACTCTCCTTTGGACAGTGCCCCTTCAAACCAAACCCTCACCGTCCCTCCTGGGCCAAATTTCAGTACAGCTCCTGCTCTTTTTAGTCCAGGACTGCTGGTGGTTGATAGTACAGCCTGGTTCAGTGGGAACTGACCCAGCCTGCAGTTTAACCTCACAAAGATCTCATGGTTCAAACTGAGCACAACAAGACTGGTCCTAACAAACACCGAGAGCTCTTTTTCTTCACTTTGTAAAGGTTGAGGCAAACCTACTGTGGAGATCTGTGCTTTGTGTGAACCTCTGCCCTCATGGTGAGACTCACCCCAGCTAGCAACCCAGGAGCTGGCAGTGATGGATGCCTATGCCAAGATCTGTCCTGTGAAAGGCAGTAATTAAAATTAGGGGTTTTCTGATGGGGAAGTCTCAATCCTGGGCCTAAGTTTGGCTGATCTGATACATCACGAACAAGGTCTACTTAGGCTTAAATTTGTCCCCATATTTTTGCCAGTTCTACTGTCTCTATAGCCATGATGCAGAAAAAGAATCAAGGTAAAAAGAAAAAGCAATTGCAGTAAGCCTGCTGTAGGAAAAAAAAGACTGAGTTTGTTTAATCAATTTTTTGACCTTTCAAAAAGAAATTTTAGCACGATAAAGTATTTTAAAGGCAGTTTACACAAAGCACAGCAGGTAAGATTCCTTGAATGACATTGTTTAAAATGGGTGGTGTGGAATAGTAATCAGAAAAATGAGTCAAATGAAAGCCTAGGCTGCTCCTCGTAGGAAAGAAATACTAAATGGGTATTTTTCATCCATGGTTGTCTTTTTTTAAAGGCAGTTGACTAAAATATTCCTAAAATGTTCCTGTGTACCAATAATGGGCCTTGCACGCATTTTCTTGAGCAATTATTTAATCTGCTGCTGCACTGGAATGTTGAATTATTTTCATCTTTGGCTTTTCTAAGCTCATCTCTAGTGCAGTGAAAGCTTTTGCCTTGGTACTGACTAGCTGTGAGCAAGAAGTGATTCAGAGGTGCTTGGTGCCCAAAGTTATTTTCTTGGATTCAGCTGAGGCGGAGTTAATGAATTGGAGATTGCCTCTGACAGGAGAATGAGCTGTTCCACTCAAAAACTGCCTTGCTAAAAGGCAAGAGGTACCTTCTGAAAAACAGCATTTCTGGGAATATTTTTTTTTTTCCTTTCAGCCTTGTTTTGTCCCTTGAAGAGTGAGCTTCATCTAAAATGCCTAAGAAGGTTCATCTGGGGAAACAACCCTATCCTTGTAATCCTCAGTGAGACAGTGTTACCTAAGAGAGGTAGTGAACATGAAGTGATACATACTTTTTATTACGAATCTTGTGATTGATTTAATTTTCTCTTACTATCTGGGAATGATATATGAAAATGCATAGCCATCCCATGCTTGACTGAGGTAAAATGTTCTCATCCATGGCAAAGTGTGGAGTTCCTGAGAGACAATTCCTCATAAATGCCCTTTGCTGACTGACAGATTCAGTTTGTTCTTACTCAGGCATGTGAAACGAATCCAACTTTCAGCTGCTGTACTTGGTTTTTGTTTACAGTGTGGATCCATTTGCTTGGCACTGTTTTTCCAAAAAACCGTTTTGACTTTTGGATTGCACTGTCAACATTATTGTGTGAGAGCTGAGCTTGCTGTGGAGGTGCCTGACTGCAGGAGTGCAATGCAGACCTACCTGCACAGCACATGGAGCACATTATAGTGAGAAGCCACCTGCTGAAATAGCAGAGATCATGCCATTTTTTACACATGCACAGCAAAAAAAGTGGAGAGATGGGCTATTTGAGATATTTCCAAAGCCAGAGGTTGTTGAAATACTGATGGAAGTAGACACTCCTTCACTTTTATGCTTCTGAAATACAAAATATCCATTAAAAGTGACAGACTTGAAGCCAAGGCAAACAATTTCGTAAGCTAAACTTGAACACTTTTACTTGCAAGCACTGATCTTGTGATGACAGATTAATTTTTCCAGCTCTGGCAAATTTGTTTCTACTGTAGCCTTGCTGGAAATTACCCTGCAAGTGTTTATAATCCTATCCTACTGTGAAGGACTCCTTGTGGGATGCATAATTTAGATGAAGGGCGGACCTTGTGGCTATGGGCAAGGTGAGTCTCTGTAAGTATCATAAAATGGTTTGGGTTGGAAGGGCCCTTAAAGAGAGAGGTTCCCTAGCTCTAACCTTCCTGCCATCAATAGGGGCATCTCCCACTAGAGTTGGTAGCCCAAAGCCTCATTGAATCTGGCCTTGAGCACTTCTAGAAGAAGGACATCCACAATTTCTCGACAAGTAGTTTTGGATTTTGCCTCTTGCATTGGAAAGCCCTGGTAGTCTTAAATCATGCTACACATATAACTGTATTTTGACTCACTTTTAAACTAAAATAAAAATATCCAGACAGTGCTTTGCACAGCAGTTTAACAACTGTTAAATATATAAATAGACCTCACATACTAAAATACTGTGTTGATATGAGCCATATAAACAGAAGAGAGCAGAAATACAGTAGTCTTCTTAACCTGATCTAATTTTGTGTCTAGACAAGCTTTACTCAGTGCTGCTTTCTCGTACTCGAGGTAGGTACAGCACAGTCCTGCTCCTCAACATTATTAATTTTCCTAGTGGGCTGATGCCTCCAAGAAAAATGGGAAAAACTTTTCAAGACTGCCACTGGAGTCACAGAATGTTTAGCCTGTGAATTCAGGGGTCCTTGGTACCAGAAAGAGGCTTGCAATACTTTTAGCACTATTAATATCATGGTTCTGATCACAGCTGATGAGGGAAGGAAAGAAAGAGTAAAAGGTCAGAGCATTTTCTCTTTTATCTCCATTTTTCTGTGCAAAAAAAGTAGGACTTCTGCCAAGACATTTATTTATTCGTTGCTATGAAAGTCGCTTTGTGTCCTAGTTTCAGCAATGTTAATGTATTTTTCTTCAATATGTGATTATCTTTTATGACCAGTTTAGGCTTATATGGAAGTGCAGGAATACGCCATAAAACTCTACACCATAAGCTGTGTACAGGACGTATCAACTACTCTAAAGTGATTACATTAATGAGAGAAGAGCCAATCCTTCTTACGATTTCATGTTGCAGCAGATGAGCTCAGTGCTGCTGAGGAAGACATTAAATCACGTTTTTGTAGAAGGTAGAGAGATCCACTATGTGACTACTGTTTCAAGAAAATATGATACAGATTCAGACCTAGATCCAAGTATGGAAACTGGCTGGTGGGCCCCTCAGGCTTTCTGGCAACCCACAGGTTATGGAGGAAGAAGAAACAGCTGCTGCAGCTATCACTGGAAAAGAAGACAGTGAAGGGAACTAAGCCTCGCAGAGGGGTCCAGGTCTCTGTGAAGGAGCCATGAAGCCTCAGGCTGGTGCTACCATGGAAAGCTGTGGCATCACCAAATGTAGCAGCTGGCCAAGCTCCTGATCCAGCATGCACTGGAGCAGAGGAGAGGATAACTGGGGGCAAGAGGGTGTGCACAGTGTGTCTCAGACACATGAATGCACACGTACCCACACACAGACACATACCTGTGCCCTCCCCGTGCCTGGCATTCCGTGGTTAGGGCACGCGATAGCAGCATTTATGTTCTGGCTGGCTGTGACAAACCTATATTGATACAATAAATAAATGTGACTGAAGTTTACAGTTCAAACAAGCTCTGAGGAGCCACCACAAATCAGCTTGTCACGTTGCCACCAGTTTTACAATCAATCTCCCATAAAGGGCTTAGGCTCTGACTCCTTTTTCCAGTTTGCTTATTTTTGTGGGAAAACTGGCTGCAAGAGAGTCACTAAAAGATGACTGGAGTCAGACCTTTCTGTTTTTAAATGAGCAAAGCACTCTTAGAGTTTAGCAGTAGAGCCCACTTGGAGAAAAAAAAAAAAAAAAGGATCAGGAGAAAAGCAAACAAAAGCCATCCACCTCTGTGCTAATGGCTTGGGTCTGGCCCTGGCAGTCAGAAAGACTTGACAGAAACTGCTGCTGAAACAGGGGAAGCTGTGGACAGCTAGAGCTGGAGCAGTTGTGTCCTACTAGAACAAATGAAGCCCTGATTTGTACCCTTTGAATACTGTGCAGATAATCCCCATCACACGGTTAAGATCAACTTTTGGATTCCCTCACTGTTTACCTCCTTCCTGTCCAGCTTCAGCCCTGTCTCCTGCTTTCTACTGAGGATATGGAGAGGAGCCTCACTCACCCCTTTCAACAGGCTTGGCTCAGAAATGAAGCCAAGCAGGTCCCTGTGGTTCTGGGAGGGTGTGAGCTCAGGTCATGGCAATGGTGATCTCAGCCTCTGGCTGGGGTGGTGTGAGAAGCATCCTACCCATTCACCCCGTGGCAGAGGGAGCCTGGAAGGGCTGAGCTGCCACCTCTGCCTGCTCCTGCTGGCTGCCTTGGCTGGTTTTCCTTTCCCAGAATGCTGGAGACAGAGGGCTTCCTTCCTCTGGCTTTGGATGTCCAAGGGGGCCCTGTGCCCCCAGTGGGACAACCAGGGATTCCCCCTGGAGTACCTCTGGCATTTTTGAGGCTTCTACCCTGAATGCCTTGGAGCAGAGACTCTCCTTTTGGGTACGGGGACACCTTGCCCAGCTGAATGGGACCCCGTTTTTGTGATCCATGTGAACATATCCACAACACAAGGAGAGCTCAGAAACTGGGTACCCAACCAGAGCATTGTGCAGGAGCAACACAGCCTCACTTGCTTTTACCTTTTCTGCTATTCTGAACTGGGCTAATGGTTTCCATGTTTTTTTCCACAATGACTCCCAAATGTTTTTTCCTGACCAGCATGCTGAATGGCTGTTTCATTTAGCACATAATCATTAGCTTCCCTCCTTGCTACCAGACACATTATTTTGCCTTTGCCTTCACTGAAAGGCATTTGCCATCTGCTGATTTGTTCATAAGATCAGTATTGTAATATTGCTTTTAATAACAACAATTGTTATACACTTGGCTCCCTCCTGGTGCTTTTCATCAGATCTCATAGTGCTCAAAAATCCAAATTGCTCTCAATCCTGTTAAAAAACTCATTGTCACAAACTTTATCCCCAAGTGTTGCTTGCAGTCGAAGTTCAGCTATTGGGTTTCAGGCTGTTTACCAGCTGCCCCTGGCACTTCCTATATGAAATGTTTCTATTCCAAATCACTGTCTTCAGTGAAGAAGCAGCTTTCTATTTATCTAATTCCAGCCCTCTCCTATCCTGTTAAAGGAACAGTAATGAACTTCCCACCTCATATGTAACTCTTTTGTCCTGCACTTTGTCAGCTTTTCTGTGTGGCCAAAAGCCCTGCTGCAGCACACACTGGGGGGTATATGCCAAGGCACTGAATATCCCAATCACTTACATTTAGACTCATGTTTACTACAAATGTCTCAAAGGGAATCTAACCACATCTCAGCAGGTAGCTTTCACACTGATAAAGTCAGAAATGAGGGTAAAGGGTACCAATTCTCACTTTCAAATTTGGCTAAGGTGGGTTTCCACTCTTTCTCTCCCATGCAATAATGTCACTTAAGGTCTCAGCAAGCTCCACTGAGATGAGTTCTTGATCTTTTACAAATGAAGCTCTCCTGTTGCCTATTAAATATTTTTTTCCACACCTTTCCTTCCTAGAATCCTTGCCCCTTTTATTTTTAAGTAAAGGTATTAAAGTAATTGCTCATGAGGGATTTTTTGGTTGTCAACTCTTTCACACCATTTTAGTCATTGCAGTTCTTATATTGCTTGCCTTAGCCTGGAGAGCCCAAATTAGGAGAGGTAGTACTGTGTGTATGCAGAACAAAGCAAAAAGTGAAGAGAATGAGAGAAGTGATACAAAGGGATTTTCCAGCTCTGTCAATAAAATTACCACAATAATAACTTCCTTCTACATGTTTGCTGGTAATGGACCTGCATACAGAACTACTTACAACATAATACTTTCAGAGATAAGAATTCTTGTTTTCTGTTTGCAGCATATATGTGCATGAGGCCAAACACCTGCAATTTTCTTACTCAGAAGTGATTCTTCAACCTGCTGTGAGCTCACAGCTTGTGAGGCACAAACACAGGGCTCACTTGTCTCCCATGGTGTAGCTGCCATCCCCTCCCTTGCCGTTTGTACCTCGGGGAAGGCTTGAAGAACATCTGAGCCTGGCTGAAGCTACTCTTCTGTGCTACCACTCAAGTACAGACATGAGAAAGGACTCTGAGAGATAGACACACATTTCTGTGCACAGCCAAGGGGCCTTCAAATGGAACTAACTAAAAGGAATCAATCAGGGTGAAGGCCAACAAGAGGGGAAGCCTTTCCAAGGCTTTAGTGGATGCTAGAAAGTTATAAAACTCAAGGGGAAACAACAAATTTGTGTCAGAAATTCACATGAGGACACCAAAGATGTGAACACATCAGGCTTGGGAAGACTTAGCAGTTGTTAGAGGCAGGACATTGTGAGGGAGGGGCTGTTTAATAACTCACCTTGCTTTTATACCTCCTTCCTGGCAGCTGGCAGCAGTCCCTCTGGAAAACGTGACTCTGGTTTTGGGTCCTCTTAAGAAAGGTCTACAAAAATTTTGGAGTGTGAATGTTATGGGGTGAATGGTACTTAGGCTGCTCATTCACAAGCATACAAGAAAAATAGCCCTTTTTCCTCCTGTTATTGTCAGCAAAGAGGTGCTTCCACCAAGACTGCAATGGAGAAGAAGCCGTAGAAAGGAAATGTCACTGAGCATAAGAACTTCACTGGGGCAAATGATCATAAGACACTTTTCTAACTGCTTATCCAGTGCTCACAGTTTAATTACACTATTGCAGAAATAAGAACAGGTACTTCCCACAGGAACTGGAAAAGCCTCTGTTATTTGTCAGGTTATCAGCTCATTAAAACTGAATCCCCTTCAGCCTCCCTATAAGAAAATGAAAGGGTAACAGCTTACTGTGAATATCAAGGAAAATAAGACCAAGAAATTGTCTCAAGCTAGAGGCAGGTTCATCCTGCTCATCCTTTCCTCTCCTCTTTGTTTTATGTTATTTTTTTTACTGGCAGATACTCCTGGAGAGGCATTACAGCTGTAGATCAGGGATCTGTTGCTTGTTATTGTAGATGGTACTGAGGTGAAGATGAATGCCAGACACATTAGGCTTAACAGGATGGGTTTTTAGCAACTTGAACATGTTGATGAAAACAGGTAAGCTAATAAATCAGCCACCTAGGTCCAGACTGTAAAAAGTTGTCTTTTTTTTTTTTTTTTTGAATTGTGTGGAGCTTCTAGGCCACAAAAAATTATGGTAGACACATTTTTGCTGTTTAAACACAATCACATTTGCACTATGTTTGGACATTTGGCTGACTTTAGACACTTCTTGGTGTAAATCTGGGCCAAGAATCAAAACCCACTGAACAGATTAACCTAGGCTGGTGCTGAGAAGCAGGCACTTCACCTCTTCTGGTTGACCTGGCTTGTGCATGAAAAAGACACCTCTCTTTCACCTCTCTGGCCATCTTTTTTAAAGCCTGAAATTAGGGCAGAGTATTAAACAGTGCCTTCACTGTACCTGTGCAATGGAATATATCATTACATTTTGTGGTGTACTGTAAATTAGCTCTGGGTTCAAACAGGGCTGCAACCTTCAGTAGGTTACAGTAATGACTCAGGAAACATATATGAGTGTAGGGACCCTTTCCCAGCCCCTGTATGCACAAATCAATCCAGTCACCAGCATTAATGCAGTTGTCTCTGTGTCTTAAGATATGTATGCATGCACCTTTGCCAAACTCACATTTTCCTAGGGCTTTTTTTGAACATAAAAACAAGGGAAGAGGGGAGAGGTTGAACCAAGTCCTGTCTAAATCTATGTGGACCTGTCTGGGACTGTGCGTGAGCTACTTATGAAAAGATAGTTTTTCTTCCTAAGAAAATATGAGGGGGAACTTGAACCATGTCTTCCCGTCTTTGCTGCTTCTGCTTCCAAGTTGCTTCTTGCTCCATTACAGTGGTTCTCCATTAAAGTGAATGATGTTTTCCTGAACTGTCATTTAAGGAGGCATTTTGGAGGAACTCAATAGCTATTTTAATTTCTGGACCTACATTTAATAGCTGTTTAATTTACTAAAACACGGCTTTTCAGAATGCTGACTCAGAAATACTTATATATGAGATTTAAAAACTAGAATGACCAGAACAGGGAGAGGAGGCGTGAAAAGTAAAGCTCTTTTTCTCTATTATTTGGAAATATCTTCCCCTCCTCCCCCTTCATCTTGCATGTCTGTCCTATTCGATTCCATAAAAATAGCCAGTGTTTTCCAGTAGTTTCAGATGGTTTTGAAAGGATTTTTATACCTGATGACTCCTATATAATCATGGGGACTAATAATGCCAGTAGAATATTGAGTGGGAAATATCAGGCTCTTCTAGGATTAAGTCAAACCATTTTCTTTTTTCAGCTGAAGGAAGATCTGCAGAGAGTAAACAGTACAGGTGGTCCTTAGTTTCTGCCCTGATGCCATGTAAGAATGAGGTCTTCTTCTGATTACAGAAGTCGTCTTCCTTCTCCATGGGAACAGGAGGGCTCGGCATGAGCCACACGTGCATGAAACTCCTGTTGTGAGCTCCTAATCTTGACAACACTCCACAGAGGCACACAGCAGCCAAGACAGCCTCAAGGTGTTTTGTGTGAAGTGCTCATTTAGCATGGGTGGATACCTGTGTCTTTGCTTATCAGGGGACCCTGCTTCCCTTCCCTCAGTACCTCACTCATTTATGGATCCAAGTCTCTAGTCTTTAAAAGTACATTTCCATGGAATTGATGGTTAGAGATGATCTATTTAAGCACCTGGAGGCGGTAATACCTCCGGGAACTCTGAATGGGATTTGGTGCTGCAGATAAATGTATTTAAGGTTGCCTGTAAGTAACTGTGGCTCATTTGTCACAGGTGGAATTAATATTGGGAAATGAATAGGTCTGTTAACTTTCCATGTCTGTTGGCATGCAATCCAGGCCTGGGCCAGGATGGGGGAAAATTAATTAATTTTTCCTCTTGATTTTTCCCATTTTTTTTGACATGAAGATTGTAAATTGTCATAAACAGCTAATGCAGGGAAGATTTTCACCTCATGCACGCAGCCCACTCACAAATGCAAAACAACCTATAAAGACAAATCACTGAAATTATTTGCTCTGCTCTAAGACCCTGCATTCGTTAAGGAAATTCTTATCAGTGTAATAGTAATCATTGCCTTTGGGGTGCAAAGCTCCACATGGATTATTTTGTGGTGCCTTAGAGCAGTGTTTACTGTGTAGCTTATTGTAATGTGCTGTCTCACCTGAGTCGCTTCATTGGGAAGTCTCAGGGCTTTACACATGCAAAAATCTGCAGAACACACATGTATAAATTGGATAGATGGGCACAAACCATATACTGGTTTCAAGAGAATTAAGTGAACACTGTAGTCAAATTAGGATAATCAAAGGCAGTTCAGATTTGGCGCTTAAACTACTTGACAGTCTTCCTTTAATCTGGAGTCCATGGAGTTTTCAACAAGGATTATTATCCTGTTTTTCAGAGGTCAAATAAATCAGGTTTAAGCTTGTGAAAAGGTAAACACACTGATGCCTGCTTAACTTTTGTGAGTTTATGAGATATTCTGGCAATGGGAATACAAGAACCACCATAAATCCTACTGTGCATAAGCACTTAATTCCTGGGATGCAGTGTGTATGGGTTCCTCTACCATGCAATACAAGTTCTCTTGTTAGGAAATATTAAATCCAGTAGAAGTACAAAACCCAGTAGGAGCATGATTTCATGGAAGAATTTTTCCCACTAATTAGTTCTGAATAAGTAGTTACATTTCAGGAGGAGGTTGAAGGTAGATCCAGAGACATCTTCAGGAGACTGTGCTGGATGGTGCCATAACAACACCACATGAACAAAATATGTAGTTACAGATGAAGAATAACTCAAGGGGATTACAGGTTTTGTTTCACAAGCAATCCCTTTGATCTTTTCTATTATCATTATTTTAATGACAGTAAAAGTACATTGGAAATCTTTTTTGGTGTCTTCATAGGGATATCCACGTGTGTGTTGGAGTGTGGACATGTACGTACATACATATCTGTCTATATGTAGAAGCAGTCCATTGTAAATACAAATAATTATATAAATGAGAAGAGCGTGCATTTTAAAGACCTGAAATGCCTAAATTATAGGCTCACATTTTTGAGAACTGGCTGCAATGAGACATCCACAGAGATGCCCTTAGAACAGTGACTGCAAGAAGCCTTTACGAAGCAGCATAAGTTTAATGTGCAGGTGAGGGAAGAGAAATGGGCTTGGACTGAAGCTGATACAACAGTTCCTTAACACCACTACAGTCCCTGAGAATGGCTCAGGAGTGAGTGTGTTCCACCAGTGAAGTACAGGGAGCACGTGGAGCTTAGCTGTGGCTGGGGCTTGGCTCTGTACAGCTCTGGGGTGGCACTGCTGCTTTTATTGTAATTCTTGCATTCTCTCATTTGCAAAGGTAAGAAGAGGAATTGTATCTTGGATGTGATAGTGGGTGTTTTGTGGAGGACTTTGGCTGTTTAATGGAGAGGATTTCATCCGGACAAACATCTCAGGGTGGGAGCTGATCCAGTGACTTAGAGAGGCAATAAGTGCTGTGTGAATGCAAATATATACAGAACAAAAGCAGACGTCTAGACTGCTACCAAGGTTTGACACAAACCTGAGAGCAGACAGCATCTGTCCCCAGGGGTGTTGGGGTGCGGGTAGCTGCAGGTTTGCACTGTGGTGGCACTGCTTCCATTACAGCGTTGGTTCAGCAAGCTCCCAGGAGACTGGGAGGACGTGTTGCTGGGAGCTGCAAGTGTCCTGGGCATCTCCCTCCACACTTGGGGTGGCAGCAGCAGGGTGTGCACTCCTGCAATGGGGCGCAAGCAGCTTCAGGTCAGTGCCTCTCCAAACCCCCTGACTCTTAAAATTATTTCCAGTGACATCAAACAGAAAGACTGGTGAGTACTAATGCCAGCTGGGACCAAACCTCACACTGTGACCCAAAGTCCTAAAAGAGAGGGAAAACAGCAAGGAGCCTGTGTGTGTGCGTGTGTGTACATAAATGAACATCTTTATTTCTGACTTGATTTTCCCATTTTTGTGTCCTCTGAAGATAAATATAAGGAGATTTCAATTCAGTTAGCAGTGGTATTTTGGTAAAACACCCCCAGAAATCAAGAAAAGCTGATGGTGTTTTACATTGTTCTTGTCTCCATTTATACTAAGCAAGCTAGGCCTGGGGTTTGTCTAAAACAGAGCAGAGACCACCGAGTAGTCTCATCAGCAGAGCACTAATTGTGGCCATTTATTATAGTCACTTATCTGATAGTAGCTTCTTTATCTGTGATAGTTTTACAGGAGTAAAATCCACCAGGCATTCACACCAGTATATAAATATGTTACCTTGTGGCAGAGTGTCTGTTACTTACTGTCAACACTTGCCAGCAAAAAAATGCCTATCTCAGGCTTATACGAAGCAATGATGAGTTTAATATGCTCCAGTGAAAGCCACAGAATAAACAAGGCATCACAAATGTTTGCCTTGTCTGGCCTCTTAAACAAATAAAGGTGACTAAAAAGTACAAACAGCTCCAGGTTGAGCCGTACTGGGGTGCTGGTGGCAGAACCACTAATGCAGCTGCCCTGGGCAGCCAGGGCTGCCTGTGGGCTCCTTATTGCAGGAAATATTGGGAAGGGCCTTTCCCAGAGAAGCATATTCCTTGGGTATGGCCAAAATACTGTAGTGTGACGATGCAATCCCATGGCTGTTTCAAAGCCAGCTCTGCCAGTTCAGTCTGGTCCTGGTGATTAAGGCAAAGCAGGGTTTTCATGTGTGATTGCCCTACTGAGCCCATCTTCTCCCTGCAAACACAGTAGATCCATGAGGAAGGGCCATGCAGTGAGAGGGAGGAAGGACCACCTGGTCACTCCTGGGCCTGCCAGATCAAGGGAGGAAAATCACACCAACAATGCTTTCAAGCGAGAAAAAACTAAAAATTGATACTGTTTTACTTCAGTATTTGGGTCAGCCAGAACAAACTCATTGTGCACATGACCACGATCACTGTGATTGACAAAATTTGATAGTGATGGACAAAGACTGAAGATGGGCGCTTCATCAGTGAGAAGAGACTTTGTCAAGGAATCATCCCTTTGATTAAGGAGGCACTTAAGACCATCCATCCCCTGGCTGACAATAAATAAGCTAACACTTGCTTGGCTGCAGTGTTGATCTTATGATAAGTGATGGAAAAACATCCCATTTGTCATAGTGAAATATCAGGGACAAGTGGACTTAGCTACCTAAGACAGCTGTGTTTAATGTCAAACTCTGCATGAAATCAGAAAGGGAGAATTCAGTTACAGGTTTAATGTTTTGTAGAGGATCTTAATGTAGTGATCAATCACAGCCCATGAGAATGAATCCACATAGACATCTACCTTACACAGAAATTGCAGAAACTCTTCCAGTTGTCAGAGGTGTTTGGCAAGCAGTGACACCCTTCCTCAGCCACACGGAATGGGTGAAAGCTGATGTTCAACTTTGCAGAGCCAGCTCACCACGTTCTCCATGCAAAATGCCACCTGTAGAGTGTATTTGCTTATGGCAAAAGTGAATTTTTCATGCAGAACTGCCCTTCCTGTAACTCAGGCCATCAGGATGGGAGCTTCCTGCTTTGGTTTTGCTGGAAAATGTGAGGCAATTGCAGCTTCATCATCTCTTGCAGTCAACAATGCAGACTTGAAAGCTTTCTTGTCTGCTTCCAGCACACTTATTTCCAGTGCTGCAAACAAACAGCTGGCTTGTTGGGTGACAGTGTGGCTTTCATTTGCAGCTAGAAGATTGTTTAATCTGGAAACTGTTTGAAAGGATAATTACATTTTGAATTGCTTTGGCGCTGTAAACAAAACAAGCCAGGACCAGATGAAACATACTGGCAGTTCAGTCCACCTGTTGGTTAAATCCTTCTGAAAACAGCTGGATGTGTGACAGATGTGGGTGAGTGCTCATAGCCAGGGCCTGATGGCAAGGCTGTGTCAGCAGGAGGGGTGGCATGGGTTGAGAGGGTTACCCAGTCCTGCTTGGTACTGATTACATGTCCACACAGAATGCATTAGGCTAGTGGTCATTTTGTGTAGTTTCTGGGGGCTGGAGACCCATTTAACCCACTATTTGCCACATAGATATTCTACCAGCCAGGTGTCTTGGTGGTTCATGAGCACATATTTTATTTTGTAGCTGAGGTGAGCCAGGGGTATACACCCTGTTGGGTACCTGAAATCCCAAACATAGCATTTGCTCACCCAGCCAGAGGGCAGAAAGGCCAGGGTGGGTACATTGCTGGTCCTGGGAAGTTATTACTCTTCCTGTGCAGGAACACATGCCAGTTCCAAATCTGTCTGTTATGTGGCATGGTCACCACTGAGCAGAGATCTCTGCTCAAAGTGGGCAAACACTGAGAAAATGAAGGCTCAGATTTCCAGCTGCAGCTGAGGGACCTGAGGACCACTGGAAAAAGTGGCCCAGTATTTCTAGCCAGTAGATCAGTAAATCCAGCCCCAGATATGAAAATCAACTTAATCTCTTTGCACAGGCAATCAAAACCCAGTGGTTAAAATTAATTACCTGTGCTGTTGATGGTGCGTGAACCAGAGGAGAGTTGGCTACTTTTCCCAGGGCTGTATAGTTTCTATGCTGCCAGCAGAGTAGAAAATACAAAAACAAGGTATTATTTTTGTCAGTAAATGAAACATATCTGACTCAAATTTCCTGCAGAAGACAGCAGATCCATTGATTAAAAGTGTGCCGTTTTTATAGTCACTTCTCTGAGCACAACCACATTTAAAAAAGCCACAAACCTGAACGGCAATATGATTTTACATTTAAAAAAGAGATTTAGCATGTTACAGTATATTTTCTCTGGGTTGCAGGGGAACTGTTCCTTGCTTAGCTGTGAGTTCATAAATTATCAGGTTGGGTTCATGCACTATCAGGTTTCAGGACAGAGCTGTTTTACAAATAATGCTACGTGGTAGTTCTCTTTCATTGGGGGAACCTTAAAGTATGAGAGATTGATACTACAGGGAAACAATACAGAGGAGTGGGCAGCTGATTCTGATAGAGTTAAAAATCTGTTACCACTTCAGCGACTGTTGCTTAATCTCCTGTTTTCAGAGTTGATAACACGACCATAAAGTTCACTCATGGCTGAACGCTGGCACAGGAGTTCCTTCATCCAGAAGTGAATTCCAGATATGAACATTAGCACTGCTATTAATAAAACCTCCTCCTTTCCAATGGCAAAAGTGCAAATAAATGCAAAATTTGGTTTGTGATAAGAGCTGCTGGGATCCAGCCAATACCTGGCTTTGTAAAAATAACTTTGCAAAGACTGAAAGATAAAATATTAGTAGTAAGGGTATAGAAAGATGCCTCTTCCACTGCAACTTTTACAACCGGTTAATAAGAGTTTTTGACACAAATCCAGGGACTGCCTTTAGCTCTTTACGGGTCTGTGATCAGAAGTACCACTGCAAGCTGACAGCAAGGAGAGGCAAAGATCTCTCTCACCCGACGTCCATTGTCATCAATGGAATTTGCACAAAACCCAGCACCTGCCTTGCAAACAGCTGGCTGTAACAATGCTGTTGTTCATACCCATGGCAACTACCTGGGCAGAGATGGTTTGAAGGGAATATGCCTTTTTTTTTCTGCAGAAAAGACCATTATCAGGACCAGAAGAACTGAAATTCCTTCTCTGAGCGACCCTGGAAGAATGAGATAGAAGCTTCGTTTTTTAGGTCCAGGAAGCCATTTTCTCTGCTTATTAGGTAGGAGACTGCATTTAGAAGTATTGATTTCTAACCTCAGCTTTCTAACAAAATCTTTTAGTACTCTGTATAATTCAGCCCCTAAAAACATTCCCAGGTGTTGTGACTTCTGTTAAGCAATTTGTGAATCTCAGAGGGGAAAAACAATCTGCCTAAGTACAGTGTTAGCAGCTCAATCTGAAGAGTTTTGAGACCTGGGTTAGAGATTACAAACAGTGTCTGTTCCAGTATTCCTTCAGTCTTAAAATCTGGCACTGCTGCTGTGAGAGTGCTACAGGGATTTCACAGTTATAGCAGACACTGTTAGCAATGAACTGTTTTAAAATGCTTAATGAAGACTAAGCCTGTCATGAGGTCTTAATGTGGGAGAGGTGGGATTGCTGATAAGATTAATACTGTGGTTTAATTACTTTTATTTTCCTAAAATCCAGAGATTTTACTGAAGTATAACAAAGGTAATAATTTTGTAATTTCATTTTCTAGCAACAACATTTCCTAAGTTACTCCTTGAAGTGCTGCTGTAAAAGTTCTCTTTGGGCAGGTAGTTGTCTGTACCTATTCCCACCCAATATTCTTGCTCCCTTTCTGTCCCTGTCTTGAGCTGGAACTTACAAAATCAGCTTCCTTAGGAGCGTTTTGATGTTTTCACTGCCTGTAAAAATCAGGAAGTATAAGCCACACAGAATTTTATTTATTTATTTCTTAACAGCAAGGTATCTGAGGAAATCTGGAACAGTCTCCTACATTACCTCCTCCTCTATAGTATAACAGGTTTGTGCCACAATTGTGACAACATTTGTGCCTGTGAACTGCCTGAAAAAATTAGAGGATTGTTGTATGTTATGGGATGAAATTGATTATGTTAAACCTTTGGGAACACAAGCAGATGAAGCACATCACAGGGGGGAATCTGTTTTTTGGCTGTGCAATTCTCACAGCACACCAGCGTGTCACTGGGAAGGACCCAAATTCAGGTAAAACAAACAATGCTGGGAAGAGTCAGGCCCTTTGCTTTAAGATTGTTGTAATGTTTAGGCTTAGAAGGATGGATTACAGTTTTTTTTTTTTCCCCCAGCCTGAATTCCATCCCAAAAATCTGCTTAATCCCCTTTTTAATACTTGTGTGAATGCCAGAAACGTCTTTTATTTGCTTCAGCAACAGCAGCCAGTTAGTCAGATGCTATCAGCTACTTCTTCATTCAGTTGTCCTTTGCATGCTGATAAGCACCACATAAGACAGGGGAGAGAAACCTTAAGCCACAAGCTTATCCTGTGTATAATAGGATGCACCTTGAAACAATTTTGATGTCTCCATTGAAATCAGCTTAGGTTAAGCCTACATAAATAGTGTCAAAGGGGAACACACCCAGAACGCTCTGGGAGATCATGATAAACACTCCTGATGTTTTGCAGCTGTGCTCATCATCTGTGCATTTCACAATAAAATTTTACAAAGCATCCAGACACCCAGCTGGTTGTATTCACTGAGGGATGGCTTTCTCTGCTGTGGCATTTTGTTCCCTATTTGTTGCCCTGTGGAATGGCTGCTTCCACGGTGGCATTTTGTTCTGTATCTGTTGCCCTGCACTCTTCCGTCCCCTAAATTCAAAACCCCATTAATTATTTTTTTGCTAGATACAGCAATCTCATAAATTTTTTTTTAGCTGCATTAGACTTCAGGCCTCAACTTTACTTGTTGGAAAGTGAGGGAAAAATAACTTCCCTCAACAGAAAGGAGATAGAATCTGCAGTTAATTGCATCAAATAATGTGGGTTTTTAACCATTTTGAGCTAGTACTTGCCTATGGCTTTGACTGTAATTTCCCTCTGAATTGACTAAGGTTTAATTCTGAGACTTTTGTACATAGGATAAAGTCAAAGGATGCAGCAATTGTGCTTCTTGTCCCATGTCTCTACCCCAAGATTTCTGATACCCAAAACCTGAGCGCAGCCATCTACAGGATCAGGGGCTTCTTTTGTGAAAATGAATAAAGGAAGCCCAACTAAAAGGACTCACACCACGTGAGTCTCTTCTCACTAACAGTATATCACTGGCATAATTCCCTCGATGAAAGTGGAATTCCTCCTGATTTACACGAAGAGCATTAACGACAGAGGGCTCAGGTCCTAAGTGCTGGGGTTTAGTCGTATTTCTTCTGTCTTCATTCCTTCCCTGATGATTCCCAGGAAATCTCATTTCACTGGGATAAGTGCCTACAAGAATGTTGAAATTAATTTCAGAGCAGCCTGAAATGGCTGCACAGACAACCAGCCAGAGGAAATGCCCCAATGGAGGCATTTATTGCACTATCGTTACTTTTTGCCAAGCTGCAGCATCTTAATTTTTCATAATGACATTATTATGCACCAGCCAAGGGAGGGCCAGCCCTGAGAGATTGACAGCCCAGCACTTCACAGCTTTCCTGGAGACCTGCTAATCTGTGCTGTGACTTAAGTGGGGCAAAATGCAATGTCTTGCAGGTCACCGCAGTCCAGCAAGACATGGAGTGAATGTCAGAGGGAGCAGTGTGTTCCTCTTGCCCTACAAACCACTGTCCCATCACCCCAGCATATCGTGGTCTTTGTTCTGGGGGTTACCAGCACATAGTCCCACACCAGTGGCTTTCTTGGGTTTTGAATCTGGGAGATGGCATGTCCTGGAGCACACAGAGCAGGTTACAGCACCCAGGCCATAAAATAACCATGCAAAATGGAAAGGTTTCTAATTTGCAGTTCTACCAGAGTCTGAGAAGAGGATAGAAAGCAGAGGAGAAATGGGTCTCCTGTACCCCTGTTGGACACAGTCCCATCTTCTACAATATCTTTGGGGAAAGGGGAGAAACACATGTATGTGTTTCAAGTGGTTGAAAAAAAAATCCTTACTAACTAATATTAAGAGCCCTAAGTGGCTAGTTTCTTGGCAAGCTGTGCATTGCACTTTTGAGAAGCAGAATTAAACATGTAATGACCCTCACTCTCAATGTCCTGGATTACAATAGCTTTCTCCAATTTCATCCCAATTACTTGGCTTGTAGGCTGGGTCTGCGTTGGTCTGGAGAGTCCCATCTTCTCCTGAGGTTAGATGTCAGTGTTGAGTTTGAGACACATTTCAGACAGTTTGCGTCATTGTGTAAACAGCGATAACAACATTTAATGATGATAAATCTGAATTTCACCACAAAACTATAAAACAGCGGAGAGAATGAATTATGCAATTTACAGCTAGAAAGAAGGCAGCCAAAGGGAAAGCAAGGGATATGTAGAGCAGAGAGACAAATTTAGTGGTCTGAGACTATAGTGTCATTTGTTTTTGTGTTTAGTAGCACTTAGCAGCCATAGTGCATAAATAATCTTTATTGCAGTGGAACCCAGGGACGCTGCTGGCAACAGCTTGTCATGTCTTGGGGTGGCTGCTTCACATGGCACAAAGTGAATCTTGGGTCTGCAGGGGCATCTCAGACTCCTGGGTCCCTTGGGGGCTGGTGCAGGGGGACACCATTTTTCTGTCCCTTCCTGGGATGTGTGAAAACCCTGACACTCATTTTCTGATCCAGCCTAATGAAACTCTGCTGTTCTCACTGATTTAATTGCCCAAATGAATTTAAAGTATATAGCCTTAAGGATTGAACAATGGAGGGGAAGAAAAGGAGCAATAAATGAAAATCACCCAGAGGGGAGATACAAAAGCTCAAACATTTCTATTTTATTTTTGGTTACTTGCTTATTTTTAATATAGGAAGACCAAAAAGAGGAAGAAAAGTAGGGAGCACCATCTGTAAACTATATTCCTTCCTTTTTTTCTTCCTTCAATGCCTTCCCATTATTTTTTTTTACTTCATTCATTATAACAGTATCAAAACCCTTTTAGAAATACACTTTTTTATATAGTTCTCCACTTTTCCTGTGAAAGTCTTGAGAGGAAAAAAAAGTCTGCAAAATTTCTCCAAGCCTTCCGTCTTGAGAATGGCAAACAAAAAGTTTTCAACAGAGTTTGGTTTTCTATCTACAATAATCTGAATAATCAAGAAAGCTCAAACACAATGGAGATTTTATGGAATAAAAAACTGATACCAACATCATCACCCATTTTATTACTTTGATCCCATGTTGACATAATATGGATGATATTGCAAACTATTAAAATTATGTATGCAAGTACTAAAATTCAGAATCTTGGTCTGCTACAGTCATGGATAAAATGAAGGAGAAAGGTCAGCTTCGTACTTCATTTTCCAATTATTGGTGTGACTTGGACACCCTGCAGGGACAGGGACCATCCTTGTTGTTCCCCTGCAGGACCATGGCAGCTGTGACTGTGATGGCAGGGTGAGGAGGACTTCTCATTCTCCAGGGTGGACAGTCATTTTGGAAGATGTGTTTTTTAGGGAAGGTTCTTCTTTCCTCTCCAAGCACCCTGGTTGGGACAGAGCTGCTTCTATACAAAACTTGACACAGTTCCCACCCCATCTCTGCCAGGATTGCTGGAGGAATCCTGCCTGTGAAACTGGGATAGTTTTCAGATAATACTTACCTATCTCTGAGAGTGCTGTGAAAATTGGTGGCCTCTGTCCTTGAATCCACTGTGAACCACTATAAGTAGAAAGTGTCTGAGCTTCCTCCAGCCCACAGGAAAAAAAAAAATAAATCAACATACAAGAGTGAGGAAATGCCAGATTGCTCAAGCTCTCCATTCTTTTGGCTTCTAAGAGGATACTGTAGATTACAGGGTAAACAACTTCTGAAACGACATTTAAAAAGTGATGTGTCACTTGCCAGTGTCCTTTTAACTATGAGAAATACCAGCAACATAGAAAAAAATGTAAATTTACCATCAGGCAGATCTTCCCCCACAGCCTAATGCAGAGTTTGATGAATAGAATGAATGAAACGACAGAGGATCCAAGCATTACACAATGGCTATAATTGTGCTAACCAGCTGTAGTCATCTGCTGCTTCCAAAAAAAGTTCAGAGCATTTTGACAGTGTCGCCTGTGCGGATTGGAAGGCTGCAGCAAAAATGTATTTCCATTTGTTATACAAAAAAAAAAAAAAAAGAAATAAAAAAAGAAAAAGGTCTGTTCCTCAGTGTCAGATTTTGCTTGGAAGGTGCCAAGATAGCAGAGAATGAAGAACAGGATTACTTACAAAGCTGGGGGGAAGAAAAAAAAATTAAAAAGGCAGTATCTCTTCCAGGAAAAGAAGATTTTAGATGAGAAGACACTGCTGGATCCAGTTGTACCAGCCAAATCCTGTGCCTTTCCCTGAGAATGACGGAAGCACCATGCCCCACCAGGTCCCAGGAACACCCAGACTGCAGGCTTGTTGTCCCAGGAGAAGGTGTTTTTCGGTTCAAAGACTGACACTGGACTGCTATTTTGAAAGTGTTATGGTGTGGCTGCCTTGGCTGCTTGAGGCAAGGCCTGGGAATTAGGCATAGCAAAGCCCAGCTTTCTTTTAGGCATCTGTAGACAACGTGTTGTGCAGCAGCTGGGCCATGGAACTCGGCTCACAGGGAAGGGCAGGCGAGGGATAGCTCTGCCCTCCCTGGACCAGTGCCACCCCAGTGAGGGATCCCTGAGTCACCTCCAGGAGCTTACTGCGGGGGGTTTCTGCCACACAGACCAGTCCTGAGGAGGCAGACCTGCTGCTTTCCTTTTAGCACTCCTCAGAGCTATGGGGTGAAGTGTTTTACATGCCGGAATCTGGCTGCAGTGGGAAGAGACAACACAGTGGATTAGGAGGATGCTGTGGCTTCATAGGCAAGGCATGGCCTGAGAACGAAGATGAATCCTCTTCAGGAAAAACTCACCATTAGAGTGATTTAAAATGGACTGGTTTTTAATAAATGCCTTTTTTGATATGTTCATGAGCCTTGGAGCTCTAGGAATGCTTTGTTGTGCATGGTGTGCAGGTCAGATTCATTTAATTTGGAGGTGAGGTAGGCAGTTTTATCCAGCTTTTAGTACTTGGTTTTGTTTTTGGTCACAGATCATTTACTGAACCTGTTTTAAGTGGAATGGAGGGTGGTTTTTTTTGAAGCCAAGAGGGTTGGTTCTGGCTTGTTACAAAACAGCGGCTTTCAACAGGATCCAAATCTATCTTCAGCTTTTCTGGGTAGCTCTAAATGAGTACTTTAACATGGGGATTTCTGTGCTGAGGAAGGAGGGAAGTTAACAACTCAGTGCAGCACAGAAGAACTGGCATGTGAGTATTTCTTATGTCCTGTGTCTCCCTTTCCCTAAAAGCACAACAAAAAGTGAAGCTGGAGTAGGTTGCCCTGCACTTTATGAATTGTGGTCCTCTTGTCCTTCCTCCAGTTTCAGCTCTGATGCTGCATGACTGTATTGCCAGAGCCAGTGAGGATGGCACCTCACTTCTGTAGATGCCCTGCTTAAAGCAGAAAAAGCCTTTTATGTAGGGCAGAAAAACTTTAAAGAGCTTAGGGACTGGCCACTTTATGCTAAAATGTTGCATGGAAAACATTTGGCCTAATCATGTGAGTTGAATAAAGAGAAAGATACTACATATAGCTAAAGGTTTTGGAAAGGGTTTTCCATACAGAATTTGGAGAGGGTAAAAAGAAGAGAGAAAATAAGGTTAAGCAAACACACAGATCATATACTCTGAAATAGAGCCCCAGTAAAACACTGCTGGTGATAGTCCTGCTTCCAGTGGGAAGTCGGGCTAGATGACCTCTAGAGGTCCCTTCTAACCAAAATTTCTATGATTCTGTGAGTCATACACATTTCCACATAATTTCTTCTTGTCATTTGATTTGCTAGTTTTCCTAGGGAAGGCCTAGAAATTCAAACTTCAGTCTCTTTTACACCAGAATATTTGAATAGTGACTTCCATCATCAGGTTGGGCTGCAGACAAGCATTCAGTTTCTGCTGCTAAATAGTGTCAGAAAGGAGCAGGCCCAATCAAGAGAATTTTCCTTCTCCACTATCAGGCAAAATTCTAGGATTAGGATTCTCTGTAAATCATTTGGTGTTCGTCATGGTAGAGCCATTCAAAAGTAAGGTGTGGTGGGTATTCCAGGTAAACTTACAAGGTGGCCCCTTGCCTGTCTGTTCTCCCGCCGGGAGGTGAGGTGGGAAAGGGAAGGCTGCAGGCAGGCAACCCAGTGGTTTGTCTCAGCTCTTGGCTGGTTGTAGAGCTCATTTGACAAGGAAATGGCCCTGAATAAGTTAGGAAAGACTTGGGCAAAGCAAATCAGCTGGAGTTCCTTCCAAACTGGAGTTCCCACCGGCATTCTCAACGCTCCTCCTCATCATCTATTTACTGAGATGAAGGCTCGAATATTGCCATCCGGGAGAAGGCCTGCAGGCCACACCAAAAGTTTGTTCTGACAATTCCTCCATCCCCGTGTCCAACCCAGCAGCCAATTACACTATTTACAATCTAACCTGGGATTTACAAAGGTCAGCAAACTCTGTCCTTGACCTCAGCCAGCTGCAGTGAGATGCTGGGCAGCCTCTCCTGTGCCAGCTCCTGCTGCCTTTGCAGTGGTTTGGAAGCACTCAGCACCTATCAGCGCTGGGGCTTTCGGCTGCATCCTGCTCTTCCCTTGCACATGTTCTTATTCAGGTCGGATACAGGAGGGAAGGAGCGCAAAGCAGGACTCTGGCTTTGCCAAGAGCGGGCAGGGAGCAGGGCTCCGGCGCCTCTCAGGGATCTGGGCTGCTCTGGATGAAGCTGGGCCTGCATTTCTTTGAGTTGCTTGGGCTGCTCGTGGAGGCTCAGCCCAGCTCAGCTCAGCTCAGCTCAGCCCCTCGGCCCCAGCGCTCACTCTCTGGAATTTGAATGGTTTATCTCACGCCCCAGCAGGGTCTGAGGCAGCGTGCTGCTCTGAGCCCCTGCTTATCACAGCTCTGACATGGCTTCTCTAAGCAAATGTTTAGCCCTACTTGACTCAGGATGAGTGCTGTATTGATTAT
Organism: Cinclus cinclus; assembly: GCF_963662255.1. Taxonomy (NCBI): domain Eukaryota; kingdom Metazoa; phylum Chordata; class Aves; order Passeriformes; family Cinclidae; genus Cinclus; species Cinclus cinclus. The sequence continues at coordinate 94,015,990 of NC_085048.1, forward strand.
TAACTTTAAACAAACATCTGGTTTTCATTACGAATGGTAGCAGACCAGAGAGGGGTGCTGTACTGGGCGGTGCGGTCACTTAACAACCATCAGGACTGGCTATAAAGAAAATTTAACATATCCTGTAATTACAGTCTGCACAGCACAGGGGGATTTGGGATCTGCAGATCTGATTTCAGAACAGAAGAAAATGTTTATTGTATCTGCTACGCACATTTATTTACTCAGTAGCAGCAAGGCTTTTGAAATATTGTCTGTGCAAGAGCTTATTCCTTGCTTAGGAGAAGGACTTTCTTGTTTAAGCCAGGAAACCCGAGCAAGGCTCACGGTCAGGATGGCCTGCTTAATGCTTTTACAGGCTTGGGGATTTCAGGGTTTGTTGAACATGCAGTTCTCTTCTGAAATATAAATAACATCTTCTCCTTTGCCCTGCCAGCACCAGCCAGATCCATCTCCTCTGGCCACAAGGAAAAGTTGCAGTCAGGAATGGGACAGTAGGGATATTGCCCCAAGAGACGGTGGCCCCAATGTTCCCCTTCCTTCAGAGAGGGAGGGGGTTTGGAAGGCTGTCCAAGGGTGGCCCTTGGTCTGTCCCCACACTGATGAACCCAAATGGGGGAATTCGTACCCAGCGGCTGCATCTGTAACCCTGAGCCCAGCATCCATGCCCAGCTCCCAGGGAATTATCAGCCAAGGGGACGTTTTTGGGGTGATGTAATGCTGTAACTTGAGCTCCAGCTGAAAAGAAATGGTGGGTGGAGCTTCTATGGAGCCAGACAGAGCTGGGATCCTCTCCCTTTTTTCTCTTTTTCTGGCTCATTCAGGCTGTCTCAATTAAAGCTCGGGCGAATTAATCTTGCACCCTTAATGTCAGTTGCTATTTTTCTAATTCACCTCCACACTCTTAAGGACTATTTCTCCAAACAAAACGGGTCTGTTCTTCAATTTCAGGCTGTCAATTTCATGGGCTGCTGATACATTTATTAGGTGTGTAATTTGCTATTTTTAGGAGACTGCGGGGGAGCAGCACCATTTTTTTTTCTTCTCCTTTGCATTTATAAACCTCTTACAGTTCCCTGTCCACTGAAAATATTTTTACTATTTAAAAAGTTGTATCAAAGTTGGGTATCTTGGTCCAAATTCCTCCCTGGTGTAACTCTACTGACCTCTATTTCACAAGGAGTAAATTTATTCTCTAGTGTTCTTTGTAATTTTTTTTCTTTTTTTTTTTTTTGTGGACATGAACAATTCCTGGCCACTGCTGGATGCAGGAAAGCATCCAACTGTATGGACCAATGACGTGATCAGAAACAGGCCTCAGCCAGACCTCCAAGCATAATTACACACTTAATTTCCTTGTGGGAGGTTAAATGTCGAAGCACCTAAATGCCTTTGGAGATCTGGCCCACCACTTTCTCATTATAAAATGCAAGAGATAAGCTCGCCTGTGCTGTCCACATGCCAGATGCAGTGGGACAGATTCGCTCTGCCCTGTGTATCTGTGCACTGGAATTCCTCTTGGGTTTAATTCTCAGCGTATCCCCACAGTGTACTGCTCTGCTCTGGGGATGTTTGAGATAGTTTGGGGTTTACTGCTGCTACCAAGAGCTGCTTCAGAAAGTGTCTCAGGACTGTTGTGCTGCCCAGGCTGCTGTGCCGCTGGAAATCTCCAGGCTGGGTGTATGGCAGCCCCTGAGAGGGGAAACGAGATGGAGATCAACTGCTTGCCAAAAGGACGAGGGGCAGGATTTAAATGGAAATGTGGGGAAGGTGACAGCTGTTCTAGAAATGAAAAGTTGCTTTGTGAGGATGAGGTGGGAAACCGCAGGCGCAGGATCACGGAGGGCTAAAGCCCTTTCTGTGCATGGCTCTACTTCCAAATAAACACTCAGGGTTAATTAGCCGCTGCTATCTCCACAGATTTGCTAGGTATGCTCTGCCCTGCTCCTGCTACCTCCTCTGTGGCCTCCAAGCCCGAGCAGTCCAACAAATGAAGCAGCACAACAAAGTGCTGCAGAGCTCGTACAGCCCATCGAGTGGTACGTGATGGACACCCCAGGCACGGCGGATCTGCACAGCCCCATCTATCTTAGTCAGCACCAGCAGCTGGGCCAGACCGTCCTTCCCAGGCTGCACATGGACACCCAGCACGGTGGGAGGCCTCTCTGGGAGCAGCCAGGGCTGGGGAGGGGACACAGAGGGTCAGCAGGGGCTGAGGGGTGATGAGTGTGCCAGACGTCTGCACAGCAGAGAGGCACTGCTGCTCTATCCTGCTCCGTCCCTGCTCTTGATGCTGGGGTCACTCATGGACGCTCGTCCCTGTGACCAAAGCTCCTCGAGGGCTGGCAGATGAAGTGGCTGGAGGGTGGCTCGGTGATTGGGCTGGCTGCTGGCATTGCTGGCTGCTTCCTCCAGCCCAGAGGAGAAGGAGGAGGCATCCTCTCACTGGGGACAAGGGTGGTGCCCTGAGCCTGCACGGGATGGCAAGGGGCATCTCAGCACTACAGCAAAAACCACAGTGGAAACAAACTGTTTGATTAATGACTTTTTCACTGCGCATGAAGGTACTTGTTTCGTGTAAAGAAATGTACTCAGAGCAGTTCTTAGAGTTACGAAGCCAAACACTCAAAACACTCAGAAAAAGGCAAAATTCATGATCCCTCTTGTTCCTCTTCGTTTGCTGTTGAGAAGAGGAATAAATGGTTACTGGAAAATTCAAACAAAAATGTTGAAACCTCTTAACCAGCAGTTGCTGTTTTTTAACTGGCTCTGCTGAGTGTCCTGGTTTTGTGTTTTCAGGGGGGCTCCTTATCTTACTCATAGAGTTGCAGGCCAAAGCAAATCTAAAACATCTTTTCTCCTAATTTAGGAGGAGATTTCCATTCACTCTCGCCAACTGTTGAACTTAGGGATGTCACAGTACTTCCTGTCTCCTGTCCATCCTTATAAGCAGCATCCCATCACATCAATTATTTGCTGGATGACATTTATTTTTGGTAAGATTTTTTTATGTGAAAATTTGTACTATAATGCAGGATAACAATTTTCAGCCACATTTTTTTCCACTGGTGAACATGCATTTAGGATAAATACAAAATTACCATAAAGGGAAATTAATTGCTATAGTTAAAACAAATCTGAAAACCTTTTAACATTTAATGCTGACATTTTAAAGACAGCCTTTCAATAGCATTATTCAAAGCCAATGTTTGTTTCAGATTTACTTCAGTTTTATTGAAACTGCTTGAGAATGACATTAAAAGCTCATGAAGGAACTAAAATACATCCTCCAACTCAAGTATTTTTCCTCCAAACTTTGAGTTTTGTGAAAAAAAGCCCAACCCCAAACCAATAGCTATTTCAGGTTCACTTCAAATACTCACTTGTGCTCCTTCTTGTTTTTTGGTTTTGCCAGTGAGCTGAAAGATCAGTGTTTGCTTCTCTCTCTGGGCAGTTATTTTTCTGCTACACCCATCAGTCCCAATCATCTCAGCCTGGCTAAGGTTTGTTTCGTATATCTGGGACCAAGGCAGGGGGAGGGTGACCCCTCTGCAGCTGGCACCTGCACTTGGTCCTTGTTCTGCTCCCAGTTCTTCCTGTGCCGTGTCCTGACTGCCCTCGATGGCGTGATGGACACGAGGGCTGCTGGCACCTCTTTGCATGCTGCAGAGTTTTAGAGCACATGACTCTCTACTTTCTAAGAACAGTGTGCACATGATTACATGGAAGAGTGAGCAAATGCTTCTGCAACTCCCCTGCCTGCATTCAGCGTGCACAGCTGAGGGGAAGTGGCCACTGGTGAGCTGTATGTGGGATCTTTAGAGAAGTAGGGAGATACCAGTGGTGTAATGCAGTGCCTGTTAATAATGCAGAAGTGATCTCTCCTAGTTAATTGGGCTAATCAAGCCATGAATTAGACTCCTTGCAGGACAAGGTGTTAGCAAGGCAAAGTTAATTCCTCCACTCCACTGTTCTAACCCCAGAGCTCCTGGTGAGGGCACAATGGTATTGTTTTGAGGAATGCACCTGTTGGAGGGTACTTCAAGGGAAAGTTTTCCAGACCAGCTCTGCACCAGACATGTTTTGTTTTTTTCTTGCATTGTTGGACAGCTGTTTTCCTCATGAGCTTGACATAAAGGGCCCGTTCTTCTCAACCCTCTCTGGAGGAACTGGGAGGTAAACAGGCACACTTAAGGCTTGGCACACTGCTGGAAGATGACTGGAGAGGTCTTGTCCCCACAAATGGATACAGATGCTTTGGAGACTGTGTGGAGCTCACAACAACCCTGTGGAGATCTCTGCAGGTCAAACCCTGGGATCAGCACAGAAATTCGGTGTGTCTGGGTCCCTGCCTGCTCCCACACTGCCTCCAAGCGTGTCTATAGTGCCTTAGTCTGGGTGGACACACAGACCACTGGCACAGTTGTGTGATCCACCTACACCCAGGTCCTGGGGATCAGCCTGACCACAGAGGATCTGTCCTGTGTTTGGGGGTGATGTGTGCCCCTGCCAGGCAGTGAAAACACAGGTATTCCCTGAATCACCCATGATTAGTGTTTTATAACCTGCACAAGCCACAAGTAGCCTGATTCCTCTTCATTGTGTGCAGCTCCTTGGGAACCGAATGTCCTGATTTTTATACAATTTACTACAGACAAAGGTCCCTTCCCCTTTTCTAATCTTGCCTTGCTTTTCCTTCCCAAGGCTGGCATATCAATAATTCATCTCCCTTGTATCCAGGAGGTTTCTACACAACAGGAAACTTCAGGGATGGGACAGAAACATAAAACATTCCTGCAGCTGTTTGCATCCTGCATGCTAAGAGAAACAGCATTGCACTGACTGGCTTGGGGGATTTTGCTGAGCATCCTGGTTAAGCCTGACAAAAAAAACAATAAAACTGATAAAACCAAGCTGTGACAACGTGCATTTTTTTTTTTGCTTATTGGGTAATAGGGCTGAGGCTGGGCTTTGAGTGCTGTCTCATATAGGAGATACATCCTTGGGAGCTGGCAGCAGCTGCTAATGCTGAGCTGGGACAAAGTAAGCTAGAAATCTGCTGAGGGTAGTGGCAGAACCCAGCAGTGACAGGTATCCTAGCCTTTGCTCCAGGTCTGTCTTTAGGCAAGCAGGAAGACTCTCTTTTCTGCCTTGTTCTTTGTTAGTGGCTTCTTGTCTGCTAGTGTGTGGCACATAGTGTATCCCTTAATACAGGTATTTCTCTGGGCATTTATGTCCTTTCTTTCTGCTTCAGGACATGAATTTTCTGCCACTGCTGTTGTCTCCATCTGCCCACAGGATGGATATGGCAGGCCTTCGAAGTACAACCAGAAGTGAGGAGGACAGCACAATGTTTCAGCCTTCAAGGAGATGGGAGCCAAAATGCACCAGGAGAATTCAGAGTCACCTTCTTGTCTGCTCTGGTGAGGTGTGTGCTGAACAAGAGCCTGAGATGAGGGCATTGCCCAGAGCCACAGCTCTGCTGTTAAACTGTTTTGCAACATTTCTTAAACTTCTGTGCCTCTCTTACCCCTCTTTCTCTGCTCTGCCCTGTCTCTGGATGTGGGGCATTGGGCTGAATCCCCTGAGAGCTGCGTGGTGTCCTACTGCATTTGATGGTCTCCAAAGATATGTTCTTAAGGAGTCCAAGCTTTCCTGGCCTGGCTGCATCTCCTTGATGACAGGTCTGTCACTCTCTTACAAGCAATTCAGCAGTTTCTCCATACATAGACCTGACTTTACACCTCGGCCATTACAAGTCCTCTTTTTACTTAAAAAAGATCAAAAAATTTCCTTCTCTCATAACTTTAGTGGATACAGACTTTCATGGCTGCATTTTTTCTCATTCTAAGAAATAGGATCATATTGCTCACATCCCCTGTCACCTTCTTATCCATTGCTGAGTTGAATTCCAAACCACTTTCCTGCCCTGTAACCCCCCCCCCCAGGATTGTGCTTCACCTCCCCCCATTTCCTACCAGTGAACTACTCTCCTCCTGGACCATAGTTTTCTGCCTTTCTAGGGATAGTCCATGCTGTTTCTCTTGTGCCTGCTCCTTCCCTCTGCTTGGAGCCAACCAAGCACCTCTAAACCAAGTCCTTCCTCAAACCCTTTATTTCTCTTTAGCTTACATTTAGGGGTGTGTTTTTAACCTGTGTATTTAAGACCTTTTATTCACACACACACACACACACACACACACACACACACACACACACACAAGCATCCATTTGACCATTCTGTTGGCTTTCTGCATTTGCACAATATCAGGACCACCAGCTTCTCTCGATAGGACACAGGCCAGTGATACCAGATAAAGCTCTGTGAAGCTATTCCTTTAGTAAACCAACAGGACAAGGATGTATTATGAGGGAAATGCACAGTTAGATTAACAGCAGGCACATATAACATTATTCTGGGTATGTATAAATGATAGAAATAATCACCAGAATTAGAGCACATTTAAGGTGATAGCTCATTAATTAAAACACAAATCCCAGATGCAAGTAGGGATGCACCCTGAAAAGATCTGCAAGGATGGGCTGAGGTCCCTGCAGCCCTGTCTGCACACACAGCATACCTGAAGGGCAGTACCAGGAAGATCAAAAGAAATGAGTTCCAGATTTTTTTTGTCTTTTCATTGACAAAATGGCCATTTCAGCCAAACATTAAAAAATGCTTGCCAAAACCATCACATAATCTGACACTTAAGGGAGAAGGGTGTGGGGGATCCTTTTTTTCATTTTAATGTTCTTTAGTGAACAGCTTACATATATCCTTGCACACCCACCCACCTACCCACGTATATAAATATAGATGTATGAAAATAATATGAAACGTAGTTCAATCTCATGGCACTTAATAATTAAAGGCCCAATTTAAATAAGCATTTCAGCATATGCTTACAATCTACCTGGCTTCAATGGGACTTGAGCACACACTTCATTTCCAGCGCATGCTTTTATGCCCTTTCTGAACTGAGATTTTACCTGAATGAAATCTAAAACATTGAACCTTTCCCCCCCTCTGTTCTTAGAGAATAAATGTCCTTTTATAACTGAGATAGAAGACCTTCAAGCAGAACAGACCTGTACAAGATTCCCAAATACATGGCAAAAGAAGTGATACCACATATTCTTCTGCTGGCAAGTTATTGTGGTCAACATTTTTATTTGATTTTATTCCATTCATAGTGTGAAGCAGCAGTCGCTCTGCTGCAGATAGAGTAAGAGTTATTTGGATCAGAGCCATGGTTTTGACTACAATTACTTTATTAGCCAGAGTCTAGTTTGTGTAATCACTAAAATTAACACGACTGTGTGAGTGCTGAGTTCAAAGCAGGAAACAACCTCAGATACAGCCACAAAAATTGCTCCAGTCCAGTTACTGTAAAACAGATGAATATAGTGTCCCAGTGAGTCATCCAGCCAAGATTCACATTTCAAAAAACAAAACAAAACAAAACAGCCAAAAAAACCATTCCAGGGATAGAGATGAGGACAGAACTGTTTCAGAATAGCCATGAAAAATATGTGCAGAACATGGTCTGATTATACAAATTTGAACACTGCTCCCAGAAAAATGAAGCAAACAAAGATCCTTAACAATAATGAATAATTTCTCCTTGGTGAGAAAAATAGAGTGAATTTGGCCTAGTGTGTTTTTCATTAGCTCTTTCCATTAAAGGAACACATTGTACAATAAAATTTGGCTTAATATTTAAGTTTTGATTACTAAATAACATTTCACAGTATTTAAGGCCAGTAGAAAATATTTCTGTCATTTGTTACAAATCCCCAGGGAAATATTTAAAAACAAAACCGACACCAAACATCTTATTACTGTGTTTTCAAATTGGATTTTCTATCATTCTGTTGAGCATGACAATTTGAAAGTAAAGTTCAGCAGGGATTGACTGGAAACCAAACTGAAAGTAGCTACCTATGGTTCAGTCTTTATGCTGTCATAACTGTGAAAGCAGAGGGAAAAGGGAGAAAAGGAGAGAAGGGCGGGGGGGGGGGGGGGGAGGGAAGAAAATAAGAAAAACAAAGAGACTGCAGAGGAGTAAAAAATAAATCTGTTAATAGTTTAATAACCTCAATTGTTATCTCAGGCTAATTTTATTGAAAAATACATATTCTCCTGGTTTCAGGCATCGAGTCACCATGATCAAACAGGACCTTTCCTTTTATCTGATTTTCATTTATGCTAAGATCAGCTGCTATCACTCCAGGCAAAGCCAGGCAAACTGGACACACAAATAATTCACTTTTGTTTTCAGCTCCCTTTTTGCTGCTAGAGAGGCAGTCTGAGCACATGTGAAAATTAATCCTCAGATTACTTTTAGTAATATCTTGAAATGGAGAGCATCAATGGAATAAAGCAGTGTTTTTGTGCACTGCAAATTGTTCCTGTCATTTCTTGTGCTCATAACAAAACAATGCTCAGCTGCTGATCTGCTTTCTCAAGGTTACCTCCTCCTGAACCTGCAGGCTGGGCTGGCAAAGCCTTTCTCTCACCCCTGTAATGGAAAGAACATGACCCTCTCTGGTGAAAGCACTTTGGTGATGGGAGAGCACATAGTTCCCTGCAGCTGAGGTGCCTCCTGTGGTACTTTTGCAGCTGATGGGCTGCAAAGGCTTCCCAAATGAAATATTTACTTTGTATTGGGTTCTAGTGTGCTGTACAGAGCGAAGGTCACCACCTAATATCCCGATGAAGAACTGAGGTGGAATTCAGGCTTAGAAAAAATCAGCTTGTTCTGACTCGATCAAAAGAAGTCCAGACATGCAGCACTGCACAAACTTGGGCCACTCAAGTATTTAAATCCCTGTTTTACCTCTCCTTTTGCCCTAGACTCTCAGCCCTGCATCGCCAGTGGTTATGATAATGCTCTGTATAGACTGCTGTGCACTGTAATAATATGAAACAAAAACTGAGAGAAATCTCAAGAGCAGCAAAAAAAATTATTAGCCAACATAATATACTTTTAACAAACCAAACCAGAAAAAGCAGGAAAAATGGAAGAAACTCTTGCATCTTGGAGGGTGGATGGGAAAAAGTGCTTTGTGCTGCATTCCCAACTGGGGTTCACTTGGACCTGTGCCTGTAGTGATATGCTGTCTATACCATGGACATTTGTAACGTGCTTTGAGACCTCAAGAGTGCAGTCTTAGAGCCAAGTAACATGATTATTATTATTACAACCTTAGCTTCAGAACGAAAACTGCAGACCACTTCATGCTGTATTCCCTCAATCCAAGGAGATAAGGAGCTAAGCATCGTGAAAGACAACTTGCATTTACAATTGGTGAAATAACTTTTTTTGGTGACTCTTCTATGGAAGGAGTTAAGAGAGGGTTTGTTGTCATCCTGCAACACGGTGTCAATGCAATCAGTGCTGCTTATTGTTGTCTGGGACAGCAGAGGTGGGCAAATTGCAGCTTGTTAGTCCCAAACACATTATGGCCTCCTAATGAACTCTATTTTATAGCCAAACTCCTTTAAATTGTCTCTTTCCATGATTAATTCACCTCTTTCTTCCCTTCGGCAGGCTGTTGTTGATAGGGAGTGTCCAGTGTTGAATGAGTAAAAAGTACTAATGCATGTTCTTTCCAGGGAGAGATAACCCTTCTCTAAACATGATGAATGCATCTTTTACGGAGGAAGATACCCTGTGTGGCAAGGACTTATGTATAAGCACTGGAAAGCACGTCCTGCGGGGGGGTTGGTGCAGTTCTCTGGAGCTCCTGGCTATTTCCAGGGAGTTTGGGGGATTTGGGGACTGCTATTGGAGACAAACCAGCCTTGCCATGGAGCACAGCTAGGCAGAAGGGGTCCTGCTCACCCCAGCTGGGTCTGGAGCTCCTTGTCACTGAGCTGGGGACACCCCACAAAGGGCTTTTCCGTCCAGGGACCTCGGGCAAAGAAATTCAGGGCCAGACTGGAGAAGTCAAGTCATAACTGGGACCTGAGCTTGTAATTCCCAGTTCCTCTGCTCAGGGATGCTCCTGATGGACTCCTGGTTTCTGCCTCGAGTCCTGCAGGCTGGACTCCCCATTTTTAATCAGTCCTTGCTGGGACAAAGGTCCCCTCAATGCTGGTATGAGCAGAGCAGCAGAAGGGAAAATATAGGAGCAGAAGCATGGCAAGAGAGCTGCCTCCCCAAAAAGAAACTCTGCTCTGCTTGCCCTCCTGTTTACCCAGATGCTTCTAGCTGAGGGTGGGAGTTAAGCAGACTTGGAGTGGGAAGGGGATGTCACTTGGCATTCTGCAACACGGAGTTAAAAGGCCAAGAGGTGCATAAATACAGAAGGCTGACTAAAACTATGCACATATATTACATACATATATAGATATATATGTGAATGTCTTTATGTGCATACCCACAGGAACAAACAAATAATATCACAGCACTCACAATTATTCGTAAGAATCTTTTTTCCCAACTCATCTTTGGCAAGAGAAGACAGCGGTAAAAGAAAGAGGAGTGAAAAACACCCGCCCCAAAGCTGATTATCAAATAAAATACTGTTTAATTTTCTGTCTAATAAGTACAAGAAGTTCCATAACTCCCTGATTAGGCATATTATCCTTCTTCAGAAAGTCAGCTTGATTTATGCAGAAAGTGATTTGGACATACTTTCCTCTGGCTATAGAGATTTCATAATTCCTGGTGTATGTCTGGAAAATCTCCTCTCGTCCCGAGTCCAAACCAAATTAATGTCTTCCAGAATGACCTGAGGAATTAATGAGGTTTTTGCTGTCAGTTCTGCCCATGCAGGGTCAAGTAAATCATTTGCTGGCCCTTACTCCAGTGTTTTTCACTGTCTTTCTGACTCCATGTACAATGATAACAAAGTTGCAGATGCCTTTGAAATACGGCATCACTGACACTCTCTGTCCATCTGTTGGGACATATTTTAGGCTCTGTTTTTCTGTCTGCTGTAAACTCTGCCTTTAATGGAGTCAGTAATTGCTGATAAATGGGGTATCAATGAAGTCAGTGTACTGTAGGTTTCCCCATTCTTTTCTGCTGATGTGTGCTATTTAAATCTCTCTGCCATTACTTACAGTTATTGTGTGCTCTTGTCTTTAATTCCAGCCCCAGGATTCTTGGCCCCAGGCACGATTTTTAATACATAGGAAAACTAGGTACTACGGAGACCTGTTTGGCAGTAAACAAGTTATCCTCAATTCCCCACTCTGCTGTCCCCAACTACAGATAATGTGAAACACATTAAGAGTATGTACATTAAGTTCTGAGTAATTCACAGATTTTCTTTCTCTCATGTCATAAATATTTTAAACCAACCCAATTTTGACATTGCAGCCAAGCAATAAAAATCACCATCCATCCCCTCTCTCCGTCTCCTTTGGTCACCATGTGATAGAATGCCTGAAGTAAAATGAGCCCACACTTGATCATACATTTTATATTACCTTTATAATTTATCACAGCTTTTAAGGGTATTAAAATATTACTTCAGATGAGTACTGCTTGTGCCTATGACACTGTATGATCCATAATCTTTTAGGCTCTCTGCCAGCTATCTCTGCAGTTATACCTCATTTTCTTGCATGAGAAGCAAGAATAATCTGAGCACATCTGAGCACAGAAGAATGACTCCAGCTGAAAAAATAACAATGACACTTGAAGTAGCATCTGCACCCAGCTGGCCCTTTCCAAACACCCAGAGAGACACAGTCCCTCTCCAAGCTTAAAGCTAAAGAGGCAAAGAGCAGAATAAATAAATGGGAAGATCAGGTCATTCCATTGTATGCGCCATGGTAGTGGCTGCAGCCTAGACCAGAAGTTCTAGGAAAAAGGTGCAAAGAAGTCAGTATTAAGTAATTATGGAAATGCTGCTACATAGGAGGATTGTTCCCACTGTCCTTCAGTCAGTGGATAGTTGAAGCCCAGAAACACAGAAAGTTGCTGGTAGTGCCTGCAAAGTTAGGAGTGGCTTTGCATCCTGGCTCAGCCATATGCTCCTTACTCTTTAAGGATTTTTGGTTATACCTTGCAGACCTTTGGTTTGCTGTTTGAAGTCTGTTTCATGGTTCCCACAGCCCTCTGGGAATACACAGATCAGCAATTCTTCCCTTTGAAGCTGATGGCACCTGAATTTGAAAGAACAGTCCTCTGCATGGGTAAGATGTCTGAGGCAGTGATCAATCTGAAGTCTGTACTCCACTAAGCAAAATGTTATGACCTAAGGCACAAAAAATAACTGTTTTGTTGAGTTTAAAGCTTTGGGAGTGGATCAGTGAAACAGCTTTGTGGCATGGAGCTGGTTTGGCCTGTAGAAGAGAGGCCAAGGCAGGCAGGGCTGCCAGGATTTCTGTGTGACCAAGGAGGGCACAAACACATGGAATGTGAACACCTTGTCCCCTCCTCTATTGACACTTAAAGGATTATAGACTTGTGTGACCAGTGTGGGTATGCACCACGTGCAGACTTCACACAGATATGCCTTGGGGGAGAGTGAGATATTAAATGATTCTCCCACAGAACCCTGAGAACCTACCAGCTATGGACTAGCAATGGACTTTGCAGAGAAATAACATTTTCCTTGATTAATTTTGAATTTGCTGTCTGCAAGCCTTTGGATTACTGGATTACAAAATAGAACTCAGATGTTAGCTATATCCTTTCTACCAAGATGCTGAATTTTAAAATTTCTTTTCACTTATTCCTGATTATTTCTCCTACAGATTTTGAATGTTTTTGTCTCTTTTCTACTTACTTCAGGAGGCTGTAATAAAACAGAAAACTTTGGTGGCTATTCCTCATATGTTAAAAAATGTATTTGTGCTCTTGCAGACTAAGTGCTCTCCAATTGCATCAATAGTTCCTAGGAAAAGGCTTTACTTTGACACACTTGGACTTTCCCTGAATGCCTGATTTAAAGATGCTTATCTGGGATTTTTAATATTTATTAAAATGCTTTAAAGTCTTCTTGTGAAAGAAGGATTATTGCAACAAACTTGCAAATGGACAGCAACATAAGCTTTCTTCCTCTGTAATATTAAGATTTTAAACAGGTTATATTTTGGTTATCTAATTTAAATTCCTGTCAAAATTTTAATTAAATAAAACCTGCATAAAAATGTGTGTTCCCCTAGATTTACCTAAATCCAACCTTTCAAAACATGTTCCCTTGATTCAGAGGCCTCATTTTGTGGGAGAATCTGCCACGTGTCTTGGGATGTTGCTGAAAGCCATCCCTGTTACCCCCAGTGTGCCTAAATTCTGCTGGCTTCATCCTGTAGCCACTAGACCTTGCTACATTTTTGTCTGACAGGGAAAACCTGCCTCCTTGTGTAGGTGGCTGAAGGGCAGTCAAGTCAGCTCTCAGGGATCTCTTGGGGAGCCCTAGCAGATGTAACCTCTTAAGTCTCTTCCTGTCAGGCTCAGACAGCAAACCCATAAAAGAAATTCTCCCTTTTTGCTCAGGGGGAAGCCTGACTTGCCTTATGCTCTCCTTATTTTGCTGAGAACTTCCTTCCTGGTCCTTTTCCCTGAAAGAAAGGAGCTTCTGGATTTTCATTCTATTGGGACAGATATGGCATGATGACTCTCATTTCCTCTCTTCCCTTTTCAGTTTCTTCCCCATACCTTTTTTTTTTTTTTTTTTTTTTTTTTAAAGAGAAATGATGATTCCACTGCTTTGTGCTATGTCCAATTTAATGCAAGCAAAAAAATCACGTTCTGCCTCTTGGATGATGTTATGAATCTTTCAGGAATATTACAGCATGTTATAAATCTTCTATTATTAAAAAGTATTTGTTGTTTGTATAACACACTAATACACACTCTCTGTTCTATGTTTAGCACTTGGCCAAATATTTCTACCTAGTCTTTTTCCTCTCATTCAGCCCATAGCTTGTGAGATAACTCAAGTTCTAGTTACCCCCAGCCTGGCATGACCAGAGAAGAGGTTGTGTTACAAGTTTAGTCACATCTAATTTCTCCCAGGTATGTCCAGGAAGTTTGGGCTATCTTTGTCCCCACCCCAGTCAGCCAGAACTACCTGTCTCATCCTGGCCAATGCTGGATTGCAGTGACAAATTCCAGCAGGATTACAATGGAGCCATTCAGTCTTGGATTGAGACTGCACTCTTTGTTTTTTTTCACGAGCCGTATTCTTAAAGCCCTCTACAGACCGGGCCCTTTGTTGTCCTTATGCAATTCTGTTTTCTTGTTTTACCATGATTAATTCTTTTGGTCGTTCTAGAGAAATGATCCATGAACAAAAGAATCACAACTTCCTTCTCATATTTGAAAGAGTTGATTTTGAAAACCGCATCTCCAGGCGTCTGTTCAGGGCTTTATTATTATTATTATTATTATTATTATTATTATTATTATTATTATTAATGAATTTCACTCTTTATTCTTCTCTATTATAAGGCAGTGACATTACTGTTAGGAGAAGGAAACTTCAGCACGTTGCTGTGTTGAATCACTGTTTAAATGAAGGCCTCTATTTGGGTTGTTTGCTGCTGTGAAAAAATGTGAAAGAGGCTTAGCCTTAATTAATGCTCTGTTTACTCTCTTCCAGAGCATCTCTGTTGCAGTTCTTAAACATACTCAGTAGATAAATCAGTTTTCCAACTGCTTTGGACAAAGTGAGCACTGAAGTCCTGGGAATTTCTTATGAACAGCCACAGATCCGAATATTGAGCGGCTCATCTGCAGAATGTAGAATTTTACCATTGCATGTGTGGGCATGGTCTGTCTGTGGCTCAGTTCCCATCATCTCGTTCACATTGGGTTATGGCGCCCATCTTTGGAACCCATGAACCAGATAATTCTTGAGTGCATCATACCAGGGGCGTCAATATTTTGAGGAGGCTCAAGATGTACAGAAAAGGCTATGTCTTGTGATCCTCTTTAATTTGTACTCCATCATCCTCCAGTCTCCTTTAATTTCCTTCATAGTTTTAAATGAGTTGTATAAAACCTAAATTCAAGGAAAACCTTCCCCTTCACTTGCCCGGCTGTGAAGTATGTTTGCAGAAACATCTTAAACCTATAGATTAAACAACTCCTGTTCATCCCATTCATGCATGCTAGCCTCCACAGTTGGTTTGTCAAGCTCAGTTGTGACAGTTTTTTATTAGTTTCATATTTATAGTCCTTTTAATCTTTCTATTAAAGCTGCTTTTAAAACCTGTTATGGGAAATTTTGAAAAAATAAGTTACTTTTTCTTAGAACATTTGACAAAACCTTCAGTTTTTGATTGAAAAAAAAAAGAAACCAAAAGCTTTAAAAATGCAATTAAAGATTTTGTGAAAATATTTAGATTTCCATTTAAATGTTTTGTGGGATTATTGAAAATCAAACTATTTTACAGGGAGGAAAAAAAAAGATTTCCAGTTTTTGTCCAGAAAATTTTAACCCTAAGGAAAATTTCCATACAAATGTTTGCATTGGTCTAGAAGCAGGTTTTTTGCCCCCTCTTCTCCAGAAATATTTCAAAAGAAAACATTTCTATATGCTTCTTGACTTCCCTCTCACACCTGTGTAAACCAAATTCTATTCCATTGAAGTGAATGAAGTTATGCTCTTTGAAGAAAGAAAAAGTTTAAGCTTGTTGCATTTGAATAGATTGCTTTGTCTTTTAATAAGTCAGGTTTATTCTAAACTGGACACCCTAAATACAAAAATTCAAACACCAGCAATTCCACAGTCAGCCCTTCATCCCTTCAAACAAATGCTTCTCTGGATTTGACTCCATAATGTTTCTTTATTTAAGAGTGAAAACAGCTGAGGCATGGAAACAGGAATGGATGTGGAGGATCATGAGCCATAATCTGCTGGCCCCTCCTGAGATGTGCTCAGTGCTGAAGCTCTTGGACATAACAATGTGGAAAGTCTCCACTGCTGCAGTTGGTGCTGAGCAGAGATGCAGAGAACTTCAGTCCTCTTGTCCTGCTTCCCTTGGAGTCCTGCACTCACCTTCCTACAAATACCCAGCCCTGAATCTTCCATAACAGAGAAATAAAAATGATGGATATCACCATCAGCATTGATAACTTGGGATGGGTTTGTTTTGTTGTTTTTTTTTTTTTTTTGGGTAGGTAACCATGAAAAATTATTTCATAGGAATGGATCTGAAAATGACTTGAACTATGATAAGAAATATTAAGAATAAAAAGACTACAGGATGATAATCTGGTTTTACCTGAAAATGCCCAACATGTGCCATAAAACATATGAAATTCTACTCTTCTTTTCTACAAAAGTAGAAAAATTGATTAACTTTGTATTCCTAGGAAGGGAAAAGTATATGGATTTTCTGCTTCCAACTGATGCTTTTCATTTTGCATTGGGAAGAAAGGCCTGGGAAAGTCATTAGAGTTCCCAAAATATGCGCCCAACCATTTTGGAAACAGACATTTCTGGAAGAGCTGCCATGATTTTTGGTGGCAAAAATACCTGTCCACAGTGTTGTAAATGCAAGATCTGGAAGCAGGGCAGTGGTTAGTGGGGAATCTGCCGTCTAAGTTCAGGGTCTGAAGACTTGAAAGTTGAGATTTACACAAATTATACCTCTGAAGACAAATTTAACGCCCACTGGTCTTCACTGCAACCATAAAACTACACAGAAACATCTTTGCTGTAGTCCTGTCTGCAGTGCAATTTGTCCTGATTTTTCCAGGAGTCCCACCACTACTATTACCAAGCAGCTGAGATGACAGACAAGACTTCCATCTTCAGAGCCTCTTTCAGAGAGCTCCTTCAGCTAAGTGCCCTATGGGTTTTGCCGCCTATTAAGAGTCTCCTTTCCCCCCGCTTCCCCCATTTTTTTTTTTTTTCATTTCACAGGAGTAAAAGGACGAAGGAAAATTAATTTTCATTGCAATGCGGTGAACTGTGAAAGAGACTCTTAGCTGTGGTCTGGAATGCAGACACTGCTGGCTACCTTCTCAGACCACGGCTGATCACACCACTGACAGACTGGAGCTCACTGGCTGATCCGAACGCCTGCGAGCCTGGAACACGCAGGGTTGCTGAACTCCTTGGAGTGCTGCATAAGGGATGATTGCTGACAGTGGGTCAGGGAAAACTCTTTTGGAGATGTTTCATCCCACTAGGTACTCTTGTGGAGTTATTCTGCCGTCTTTGAAATGCTCTGTTTACTCCCTCCCCGTTAACGTGTAGGTGTAATCCTTTGGTTTGCTTTTGAAAGGATAGCCTCTGGTATTTCCACAATAACAGACTGTGGAATGTTATCCATATTAACCTTGGAAGCAGTGGGAAAAGCATGTGCCTGTATTGCCCATGCCCCTGTGTGCTCCTAGTGGTTACAGATGAGAGCACAAGGCAGAAAGACAATTGTGGAACACGTCCTTGGAACAATTCTTCAAAATACTTATTGGCACTCTTCTACCACTTTCCTCCTTTTTCAAGGCTTCCTGGAAGCACCTAGATGGGGGCTGCTCAGCCTGTTGTCAAGTTCTCATTGTTCTTATTGCAAATGCCCATGTTTGCATGTGGGCAAGGTACTCGTGTGTGACTGCAAGTGCTGGGATTAGCAATGGAAATACCCCCTTTCATCTATCCTGTTTTACTCATTTCACCACAGATTCAGAACAGTATGACCAGAAGTGGTGACCAGTCCTGTATGCAAAATAATGAGTGATCAGTTAGAAAAAAAATGTTTTAAAATTAAAAAGAACACTAGAAAGCTGAGCTGCGTGAACACAAAATGTTCTGTAAATAATTGCAAAGAGTGGAAAACTCAACTCTGAACTAAACTGAACTCAAACTCTTTGTCTAGATAATCTGTGAGTCTGAATTGCATTTGTCTTCACTAAGTCAACTGCTTGCTCTGCTCCAGGTTAGTATTTTTTATTTGAAGTGGGTAGGAAACTGATGTGGAAAACCCAAGAAACAATATCAACAGCAACACAAAGCAATTAAACTAGCCATTAATATAATAGAATCGTTCTTGATTTCAGATCTGAGGTACATCCTCCTCCCCACATCCATACTTGGGAGGAAGGGAGGTGTAAATCATGTACTTGAAGGACGCACATCTATGTGTATGGGTCTGTGATAGCCTCAGGCACTGTCTGTTCATCAGCTGCTGGCTCTTAAATTGCTTAAAGACCGAAACCAAAGACTACTAAGATTTAACAAGTACTCCCCTAGTGAGTACTCTCTTCTGTGTGTCTGCATTGTGTCCACCACATTTTACAATCACGGCTGGAAAGGCAAGTAGCTAACATCTGCTCCTTGTGCATAGGCAATACAGCCTCTTCCTTGCAGAAACCTGCATTTGGGATACCCCATCACAGAAGTACATGGAGTGGTTCCAGGAACAGGCTGCGAACCTGAGTCATTGCCAAATCAGACACTGACAACCTCAAGAGATATGGACAATGAAGATTGTCACCCTCCTGCTTTCCCTGTAAATCCCAGTGACTCCCTATAGTCTTTAGGGGAAGACCTGAGAGAAACCTGAAAAAAACCTTTACACCTACTCTGGAGCACCCCTATACCTGATCTGGAAATACACGCCTTCTATGATGAAAGCCTCCTCTCCTTGGTGGGAGTGTTGGCCTCACTACCCAATGAACTTAGGAGGCTTTGGCATTATTTATTCTTCCAGCCCTTGTGATTTCTCCCTGAGAAAGCAAAATGAATCATGCCAGGTTTGAGATTCCCCAGAGAAATGGCTATATTTGGTGCACATGACTTCAGAACATGTCCCTTCCACCCTTTGGTGAATAATGGCCTGTGCTCCTCCATGATTCATGGCATCCAGAAGAAATTATTTTATGGGATGTAAGAGTTGGACAGCATGTTTTCCTCATCAGTTACCGACTGTGGTTGTAAGCGCCTCATCTACCTTATCTGGGATGTTGGCTGTCAAAGAGGGAAATGGGGACATGGGGGAGAGGATCAAGGAGAAAGCCTGCTCCAGCACTGATTTTCTCCTCACTCAGGCATGACACGTAGAGTTTCTCTCAGCCTCTGTAAGTCAAGTTTTCCCTCTTCCTGGTCTAGCCTGAGCCTTTCCTTGTCCTTAGACTCCCTGAGACCCTTGAGGGGATAGTGCGGAAAATGAAAACCTTTCAGTGACAGTTTTTAACTCGACATTGATCCTACACACACCTGTCCATGGAGCTGGCTGTGCCAGATAGCTTCAACAGCTGGGTTCACACCTTGCCATGCAGAGCACATTTAGGTTGAATTACAACACTTAAACAAATTTTCATTTCCATGCACTTGAGATACACTTTTTTTCCCTCCTTTCCTCTCCCCCCATTGGCAACTTAAGGAGCCATTTTTCTTCCTGACGCCACCTTGGCACTCTCTCTACCAGCATGTGAAAACAGCTGAAGTTGTACATATGGAGACCTCATCCTCAGTTGCCTAATGGATTCAGAAGACATCCTGAATATTCATCATTTCTCTTTTTATGAGCACCTTGGCAGTTGCCTCCTAAGTTAAAGACTGTTGTAAATTAAGGAATGGCATTTGGTGAATACCAATTTATCCGTATTTCAAGACCCCACTCACCCCCACCTCCCCTGCACACAATATTGAAGTTCCTATAGTCTTTGTGAATACAGGGCATTGTTTCTGTGCTGCTGAGGCAGAATTGTTTGTGCATCCCTGAAGACTGCGAAATGTCTGCTCTGGGGCTGCTCATTTAAACTCTGCACTTACTGTACCCTCTCCGGAACTCCCTTCCTGGAGAAGCCAGCAATGACCTTCTCAGAAGTAATGTTAAACACATGCTGAGGAAGCTTGGCTCCTAGACAGGCCCTTTTAATTATTAGTTGTAAATTAGCAAATAATTTTTTTTTCAGCTTCATATCACTATCTGCTTTGCTGTGTGTGGGATTCTCCAGGCACACAGTCCCCATGTGTTGCCTGAAATATATATTGGCAGACTTATCTAATGATGTCAGTATTTGGTGCTTTTTAATTGTGTGTGATTTTTCCATGTACAAAAACTTCACCCCTTCATAGTAATGTCAGTGCAGAAATTAAAGCAGAGGGTTAATTATGGTTGATAGTTACTGAGTGATTTTTGAACTCGTGTCAAATTCATGAGGAAAATCCCTGCTGCAGAGAGCACTCTGCTCATTGGAGAGCAGAAGGAGAGAAGGAGTAGCATTGTCCTAGGTTTACAAATGGGACACAAAAATGCAGAGGATTCTGTCCTGCAAGATGCTGAGCACTCTCTCCCTGGCCTTCCCAAATTAAGTGGACTCAATGTCTTCAGAGAAACTAAGTGGGACTCACAGACCTGAAGTAATATAGAAAGCCTGTGGCAATGGAAGGGTCAAGTCTACATTTCTTAGGACTCATTGTAGTCTTATCTCCATCTTGTGTGTGGAGATCAATGGAAAACAATGGGTAGGGTCCTGTGCAGCCCGGGCTAGTGGAAGGCGTCTTTGCCTAGGGTTGGGGGGTTTGGACATAGATGATCTTTAAAGTCCCTTCCAACCAAAGCCATTCTGTGATCCTATTATATATTTCGATGATCTTTATTAATTCCTGGGCCTTGCTAAGACTTTCATAAACGCAAAGAGTGTTGCTGGCATTCATAATTTTACTGGGGGTGCTTGCCATTTTTTCCCCAAGGCTCTAGTTTCTGGAACCACATTTATATGACAAACTCAGCTGGCCAGGAACATAAATGGTTTCTAATCCTTGTTCTTGAAAGAGAAAGCTTGGAAAGACAACCAGGAATGCTAGAAACCAAGAGAGAAAATGAAAACACGTATAATATATTTCCATTTATAACAATCTCACTATTTCTAAGTCAAGATTTTGTATTTTTTAATTATGGTGTGGAAAAAGCTGGTTCTTGCCTTTGCAATATTCATGTCGTAAGTGGTGTCTGGAGGGTGTGGAGGCTCAGGAGAAGGTGATCTGAGGGAGGTGATGGATCCCATTGGAGGCCAGCAGGTTTTCTGATCTGCCAGGGGTCTGGTGTGGAGGTGCCTGGTCATGAAGGAGGCAGGCAGAGCCCCAGGACCACCACAGGAAGATGTGGCATAGAAGGGGTAAATGTGCATAAATGCCAATGGACAAGGCAAGAGGTTCCTTTCGTGCCTTAAACCTGGGCAATTCTCCCAAACTGTTCTCCAGGACCCTGGAGTTTTGTGTGAAGGTGCCACAAGGGGCATATTTGCATTTCTCCTCCTTTTGCTGTGTTTGGAAGGAGCCTGGGTTGCAGTGCAGAGAGGCTGATGGTGACTGAGGGAGGTGCAGGCAGCTGGACAGATGCTGTAGCATTGGCACCAGCTGACTGCAATATATTAGGACTTTGTTTAATACAGCCAGCACATCTGGAGATACATCACAGTCCAAAGTACAAGTGCAGGTGTGAAATTATCCCCCAGACATCTCTGCAAGCAGGGCAGGAAGGAGGCAAATCTGGATCCTTGCACTGTTGGTTTTTACTGCCTCCATGGGCAAGTATAGCTGTGATCTCCTCAGATACCTGCTGGAAATCACTGTTGGTCTGACCAGACCCTCAGGGGACATTGTGGACACGGGAGACCACAAAGCAGCTGCTCTCAGAAGGAGTGAGCTTGATGCACAGGGTGGTCTAGGGACTCAACCTGTGAGACCTGGTATGTGAGAAGCAAAATAAGCCCCTGGACTCTGGATCCCATTCACAAGGCATGGAGCCTTTATTTTTAATTTCAGTTGTCTCCCAGATGTCTGGGACATCATCATAAGTCTCCTCTTCTTGAGTTGTATTAAGAGCAGTGCATTAATAGCTTGGCCAATCTCCATGGGTCTAGACCAAAAAAGAAAAAAAGAATAATTTTGTTTAAAAGTGTTGTTTTATATACATGTATATGAAAACATGAATACACACACACACACACACACACACACACACACACACACACACACAGTGTAGCCAGCCACAGGACTAGTGCAAAGATATTAATTAAAAAAAAAAAGATATCAAATGACTATTGTCATTTTCCATTTACTTTTTGCATAAAATAGAAAAAAATTGCCAGCTATAGTATGTAATTAATCTCTGACGTGGATCACAGTCCCAGTAATTAGAACATTCTTCTTTTTAGCTGTTTTGTGGTGTTTTTTGGATTGCTTTTTTGTTTTTGTTTTTTTAAAAGCATGCATAAGGAAAGATGCTGATAACAGGCATCAGCTCTGAGGCTTCCAGGACTGCGGTTGGCTAGGAAGAGTGTTTTGCCTTCAGGTACAATATTTCTGCTTTTATTGCATAAGGGGCTCTGAAATGTCTCCTCAAACACAGAAGAGGTGAAATTACTGTGGTAGGAGGTAGATGACTGCTCACTTGTACAGAGTATTGCCTGTGAATCAAGCTGCAGGAGAGTAGGTGAAGCTGGGGTGATGAAAAGTAGGATTTATTATGGATACGGAGAAAACTTTGTGTGAGTCTTTGTCACACTTGCAGCAATTAATCTCCACAGTGATGAGAGACTGCAAATACAGTTCTTCAACGAGAGATGGGATTTGATTGGATAAACAGGAGAGAGAGATTGATGCAACAAGTTTTAACTGGTGTCTCCCTGGGTGTTTCTGGAGGGGAGGGGAAGTATTTTTCACAAACAAGAAAAGAGTAAGAAAACTAATGAGATCAGTCTTAACAAGGCAGCATTAGAGAAACCCTTTGCATGGGCACAAGTGAACAACAAATCTGAGGTCGATGCCTGATGTTGACTCAGGAAAGGGAAGCGGTTAATGTGATCTGAACTGAAAAAGTTGGAGGGGTTCAGATTTTCTGCATGTGTGTTTATTCTTCCTCTCTCAACATGCCTCTTTATAGCTGAATTTAAAGTTGAATAATTATATTCCAATGCTGTAAGCACTTGATAAGCCTTTGCATTGCTGTGTACTTTTCACCTCTGGACCCCAAACACTGTCCAGGCACTAAATCAACTTTGCATAGGATGTGATGCCGGTCAGTTTTACAGTCCTGTCTAGGGGAAATGAAGTACAAAAATTCTATGGCTGATGAAAGCTTTTCTAAAGAAAGTGGCTAGTTAAAGATTGTGGGCAAGAATTGGCCAACTCCCAAATGTCACCTCAAATTCTTCCCCAGAATTTACTTTTTTTTTTTATATAAAATCTTGATCTTTTTTGAGGGTGCACATAGAAAGTCAAACGAGACATGAGAGAAATCATCTGATACTTTCTAGTCTAGAGTGTTAGTTCAATCTCTGAATGACTCAAAGACAAACTCTTAAGTAAAAGCCAGAATTTCTGCTTAATCTTCTCTGTGAATGGTTGTCTAGACCATGTCTTCTACCTTCATTCATTAATGCTCATGGTACATCATTGCAGTTAGAAACTGATTTGTCCATGGCTTGTATTTTTTCCTATGACAAAGTTGAGGGGAAAAGGTTTCTTTCCCATTACAGAAATGTGTCCTTTCTATTGGAAAAAAATCTGTGTCTGACTCTAAATTAACTAGGTCAATCTTTGAAGATATATATGTGAACATATGCATGTGACTGCTCCCAAAACAGAAATTGCCATTGTCACCAAAAAAACTATATAAAATTATTACTTCCTGATGCGAAAGGCTCTCCTAAGTTTGTATTCATCATGTTAACTGATCATTGTAAGATATACATTATGTTCGTAATACCATGGAAGTTTAGGGGAATATTTACAACTGGAAATAGTTGTTTAAAAGGTTATGTCTGGAGAATGGAGAGGAATGCAGCAAAGCTCTTAGAAGAACTTTAATTTGCTATCAGAAACCAATTTATTCAATGTCTCCTTCCAGAAGAATATATTGTTGTTGGTTCAGCTGCAACTTCTTAACTTCATCATATTTTATATATTTTGGCCATCACACATTGCCACAAAGTATATTATACGATGTGATTTAAAATGTGTTCTGATTAAGTACACAGAAATGATCTTATTCACCCTTCGAGGAATGAGAGGGACATCGTAAGTAGCCACTGTGAAGGTGTAGATATATTTAGATCATCTGTTAGCTGAACCTTTTAATCCTATGCCTAGATTATGTTATACCTATATTTATATTCTAAGGTATTGTTTCAATTGCAGACATGAAGAGCAGACAATGTCTTTCATCTTCCCCACTCCCATCACACAACCATTGGAAAGAAAAATACACGAAATGTGTCTTCACGGGAAATGAAAATGGGAGAAAAAAGAAAGGCTAAAAAACCATCAAGAGAAATTGATCAGCTGAAAAATGGAGTGAAAGACCTAGAGAGTGCAATAAGGGAGTGTTCCGGGAGTTTGATGTTATTTTTATTGCTACAATAGTACTTATCCAGGACCTAAAATTTTGTTGCATCTTAAAAAGATTATGAGTAATTTAGTAAATGTACAGAGAAGGACAATATAGACATTTGGAGTCTTCTCTACAGGGAGGGATTGTAAGCTCTTTTCAGCTCAGAAAAGAAATGGCAGAGCTGGAATCTGCCGGACCCATGAGAAATGCTGAAGCTGGCAGAGAACATGAAGGAAGGATTAGCTGCAATGTGCTCATACAAGCACCAGTGACAACGTGAGGCAGCAGTTCCAAAG
The DNA here is from genome assembly GCF_963662255.1 of Cinclus cinclus. Classification (NCBI taxonomy): domain Eukaryota; kingdom Metazoa; phylum Chordata; class Aves; order Passeriformes; family Cinclidae; genus Cinclus; species Cinclus cinclus. The sequence goes on from NC_085048.1 coordinate 94,040,545, forward strand.
GCAATGGAGGGATTCCTGGCTGCTGGCCCTCACAGAGACCAAAAGTACTAATGAATTCTGCAAGGGATGAGACAAATTAATTGAGAAAAGGTCAACCAGCGACTCTTCAAAGTGATTGCCCATGTGTGACTGCTACCTCAGGAAATCCCAAACTACTGCTTCTCAGAAACCAGCCCAGTGTAATGGGGATGAATCACCTTGTGATATGTGCCCTAGCCTTGTGCTTTCCCTAAATATCTGTTCCTGGGTCATGTAAGAAGTAGGACACTTAGTCACATATGCAGAGACTGAACTCACCATGATGAGCTAAAAATTCTGAGCCCCACATCCTATATTGACCAGTTTCTGGAAGTGATGCTACCACAGAAATCCTTTCCCTTCACAAGAAGCCTGTGTCTTTGAAACCTTGAGGATAGACTTGTATGATGAGCACTTCCTTCAATGAAATTATTGATGGGAAAAATATTAAGAAAAATGAAGCAAGCAGGGACCTGGCCCTAGTGAGACAGGCAGAAGTATGCTTATACTCAAAATGCAATTATTAATATTACCAAATGCGACAAATGCCACTGCCAAAGTTTTAAAATACGAAGGAACTAACCCCTTCTTCCCTGGAAATCTCCAACATCTAAACCAGCAACCAAGACTTTTACTTAAAAGGGATGAAAAAGATTCTTGGGAAAATCCTCAAAATAATTTTTAAATGAACCCTAGGCCTTATCTTGCATGTCAGCCATGTTATTGCAGATGTTTCCAATTTGAAAATGAAGAGTGAGTTTTGTCTGAAGGCTATGCCTGTGGAGAGCCAGCTCTTCCCAAAGGAATGGGCCTCAGCTTTGCAGATAGAAAGAAGAATCCAGGAGACTTAAGAAAAAGAACGGATCAGTGCTTAGGTTCTGATAATGAGAAAAGAATTATATGAGGTTGGAATATTAGGAGCAGACATTACCAAGAGGACAAGAGTAGAATGCAAAAATATAATCCTCATTGTTAGAAGCCTGTTAGATGTGAAGAGTAGCTAAATTAGACTTTGTGAGATGGCAAAAGTGGAATCCAAAATCCTGAAATCATTGAACAAGGTCAAGAATTAATTGTCTCAGAAGAAGGACCCTGGTGTATAACACCTTGACACAACATGGGCTCCATCACAGCTCAGGCAGAGGTGTCTCTATTGACTCTGTCCTCTTGTAAGAATGTGGGAAAGGGGAATATTCCTGAAGTTACTGTGTATAAGCCACCACTAAAGCTCTCTGCTCTCAGTGGTATGGGGCACTGTTGAAGGGAGTAACCCAAAAACTTTGCACATCTGCATCAGTCCCATGAGATCATGGAAAGCAACACAAGCTAGAGCTTTCTCCATGGAGTTATAACAGGAACATAACCAGCCCAGGACAGGACAGCGCATTCCTAAGCAAGAGCTGCCCCTCCAGCTATCCAAAGATTGTGCTCTGGGTCACAAGGGAAAATGGATCCTGTCCTGTGGCTGCTGGGATCAATAATGTGGTTGCCTATTCGAAGAGAAGATAATGAACTTCAGATAAATTAGGTATTCACAGTAAGAAAGCAAAGAAAATGAGTTTTTCCTCTCCAGCTGAAAATTGCACTAATTTCTTTCCTGCTCTAGGCCTTCCAGCTTTCTAACCTGATGAGTTATGGACAGTCATTCTTTCCAGTGTTGGCTAAATTCTTTTCTAATTATACATGTTCTGAATAGCACGAGGCAGACCTGCTGGTAGAACATTTGGTGTAGAGAGCATAATAAATTCCACAGAGAGCTTGACGTGCCTCACCATAGATGCAAATATTCATTTTCATCACTGCAGAAGAGATGAGATGCTGAGCCAGAGTTTTAAAAAATGTTGTTCTCCTTTACTAGGATGTGTGGGTGGGATTAACTTTGTTCAGTTAAAAGTCTGTGTTGTAAGACATCTTCAGTAAAATTAACATCTAGACATTTGTAAAGCAGATTTTGCAAACACAAAAGCATAGAAGATACAAATAAATTCAGATCTGTAAGATATGTAACCATCACAATTTTAACACTGTTTTGGGTTAAAACTGAAAATAACACATAAAAGCATAAACTATGTCAAGAAATTTTAGCACATGATCTCTTACTCAAAGATCTTCTCTCTGGAAATTATGTTGTAAAGTGCTTGCAAGAAAAAGTTGCTCTGAGAAAAGTGGGAGTTTCTTGTCAGGGAATGATTTACAGAACAAATATATTCAGATTTGAAGTAAAAACATTTCATTGTTTTCAAACACCAAGCCTGCAAATCCATCTTGGGATCTCCAAGCAGATTCTTTTCTTGCTTCTCATGGATAGTAATAAAGTTTCTAGAGACCACCTGTGGAAAAAACCCTACATGTGTACTGACTTTGCAAACTGAGTATTTGGATTTTACAAAAAGATGAAGAACATATGAACAGAAGTGGGAATTTCCCTTCTTTTTATAAATTATCATATCCCAACTAATGAGATGATGGCAGAATATTTAGAGAACAAATCACAAAAGATCAGCAGAAGAAGGGAAAGGGAGGTGCTGTGCTTAGTGCCTTAGGACAGGTTACCTGGTAAATGCACAGCACGATATTGGTTTTTAAGGAAGACCTCCTTTCAAGGAGGAGGAAGAATTTTGGCCTTTCCTTTGTGTCCATTGCTGCCGTTTCCATGTATCATGATGTGCTCTGGGGAATTTGGAAACTTGGAAGACACAATTTACTTTAGTGAACCCTGGTCCCTATGACTGTGATTCACACAACTCTGTGTTGGATGCATCTCTGCATTTTTGGCATGGTCCTGTGACCAGGGATGCCAGCAGTTTCCTTTCATGGCTGCTATCATCACAGAGGCAGCAGCCACATTTCATCATCTCACAGAGATGTTACTTTTGTTCCCCCTTGCTTTGTTGTTTCCCTTTATATATACTACGAGTCATTCAGAGTCAGTGTAAATGTTTGTTCAGAATCGGGGATGGAAAAATGTAAGAATAATTCTGGTAATGGAAGTAGAACATAAACAAAGAGCTTAGAGAAAGTGGAGGAGCAGTGGGGAGGTTTCCTGTTTAAAAAAGGAAAATGGAAAAGTTAAAATGGCTACTTATGGAAATGTAGAATAAACCTTCCACAGCTTAACGTAAAAGGAAGAATTTGGATCTGCTCAGAGGTCCAAAAGGTGTTTTAGCAGACAGTGGCAAAAGGGATAATCTTTCTTTTATTGGAAAAATGACTTTTTTAGTACTTAAAGACACAGGATTTTAATACTCATGAAGTAAAGTGCAAGCACTTGACAGCACAGTGGAGACATGGAGGTGTGTGCAGATTCCATCACTCCTGACAGTGCTGGAGCTGGGAAGGAAGATCAGCACATTTCTTCTTCTGGACTTCTTTTAGTCCTTGCTATTACTGCTGGAAAGGAACTTCTCAGACACAGGCATGAAGGATATCAATGACAGAATTCCAACCACGGATCCTCCCCTCTTTCTCCGTGAGATCTTTGGATCATAGAACAGTTGAATGGGACCTTGGGTTGGAAGGGACCTTAAAGATCATCCAGTTCTAAACCCTTGCCTTGGGCAGGGGCACCTCCCACTTGACCAGTTTGCCCTATCCAACCTGGCCTTGAACAGTTCTAGGGAAGTGGCATCCAAGGTCCTATAAGATCCTCCCAAGACCTAACTCTTGCATCTCTTCAGGCTCATGAGATCCTTGTTTTGGAGGATGGAATGTGTTTAGGAGCTGCACAGTCACTCTGATATTGCTGCATTGACTATTTCTAATTCGCTAAAGGAAAGAACATTTCCTAGGATTATTTTTTTGCTTAAGTGTATGTGTTTCACTTGTTATTTCAGATTTATTGGTGTTTACTTTTAGCTGAATAATGAGCCTGAGGGTAATGGAAATCTTAATTGGTTAAAAAATTTGAGCCAATGTCATCAAAAGCTTCCTGTTCTACACTAGTGTAGTGTTGTCACTTTATTTGCTTACTCTGCAGGGCAAACGTGTTTGTTGCAACATTTTGGCTGAAATCCTGATCACATTTTCAACAGGGGTGGGATTCCATCCTGTGAGCTCTGTCTGTGGGAAAATGTGAGGGAGGAGGCTGTCCCTCAGCCTTGCAGCATGGCAGGCCTGTGCGTATGTGTTACTAAAAAGTTCCAAGGGCTGGTGCCACACAGCAGCGCTGAGCCCACGTTACCCTGACCAAAGCTGGACACTTCAGTGGTTCCAGCCAGACCCAGGAGAACCTGTGGGGAATGCCTGTGATGCAGTGGGGGCATGCAGAGGGTCAGGTCATGGCTCACATGTTCTCCTGGTTGATGATACCTCAGCCAAAATGTCACATGGAGCCTACAGATGCTCACGTGGTCAAGTCAAGGGGAAACACAAAAAATTGGAGGGCTGGACAGTAATTTCACCACCTGCTAAAGGCAGCTGATCAATGTTTCTAAAAGCCAAGGGATACTTCAATTTCGGTTCTGCCATTGGTGTGGTTTTACCTGTGGGTGTTTTGTGGAGATCACCAGCTCCCCATGACATGGGAATGAATTCTTGCAGCCAGCCGTGACACAAAGGGGATGTGGCCTGCACATTGCTTCGTGTTTCTCCAGACTGGATGACATCCTGGAATGTGGGTCTCTCTCTCAGGAGGTTTCACTTCAAACCTTCACTGTGGGCACTCACTGGGATGCCAGAGCCAAGCAGTGCTTCCACCTGGCCCTGTGCACTGCGGCAGTTTGGTCTCCCAGGGGGAACAACACAATCCCTTGCACCCATTCCTCTGACTGGTCCAATCATTTCCATTTGGTGCAAGAGACAGGGAACAAGAAGTGTGTACTTACAGTCCTAAGATGAAAATTTCTTGAGCCCAAAATTTTTAACACATCACCCAAACTGTATTTTCTAGCCCCTGTATGTTCAAGTCTCTGCTAGCGAGACCTTGTGATGAGCAGCAGGAGTGCTTTGTAAAGGAATTTGCAGGCCAGAGGTGCTCACCATAAATTTCCTTCTGTCTACGATTACTATCATTGCATTTTTGAGGCACTTTTAAAATAAACTATGCAATGATGTAATGCACACAAAAGGGCTGGGGTGGGAGTGCAGAGAAAGGAAAAGAAGCAGCATCTGGATTTTGCCTGGTATCTTCCATAGAGCATCTTGATGTCTGCAATTAGTGTCATGTTATGAGAGCTTAAAAAAATAAAGGCGCCAGAGTTCCAAATAAAACATAAAATGGCTTTGATAGAATAAATGTTACTATCATTGTTTAAAAATGCTGTGACCTGTCTGCTATAGTTTCTGAGAAAGATATTTTCCAGTGCTGCTGCTCTTGCTCTGACTCTTTTTAAAATTCTATTATTACAGATAAGGACAGAGGAAAATCCTCAAGACAGACTTGTTTTAAATCTCTGTAACACAATGCCAGCATTGTCTCTCCTCAAGCTGAACTTCTAAATTAAAATAGGCATGATCTTTAACAGAGCTCTGAAACACTCTGTTCTACAGACACTTTATCCCCTTTATTAGAGAACATTAATAATTCAAATGTTATTGCTTAGGTTAGGCAGACCCATTTGTCTGGTTTTGGAATCATTTAGCTGCACTCCACTCTTCAGAGCTGTTTTGATAGCCAGTGGACCAAATTCTGCAGCCTCTTCAAAATTCATGTGAATTTTACCTGCATCTTGGCTATGTATTAAGGAGGGAGACACAACTGAGAAGTCTTGGCAACCTTTTCCTTGACCTTTAGCACGCTCAGAGAACGTACAAACATGCTCTCCCAGCCCAATTTTGCAGACTGCATAAGGCAACATTTTCAATTCAGCCAGCTGGATTTTTGCCTAAACAAGGCCTCTAGTTTTGAGGTCTCAAACTCTACATAAATACACTTGCAAAAACATGCATGCAACCCACCTTAGCAATATGACTTCCCCCAGCTTTAACTTTACCATGTGTGAAGCAGGATTTCTGCAGTGTGCAAATATTCCTCTAAATGTATCACATTTTAAAATCACAGGAATTTGCTGTGTCTTTTTTCTAGACCATAGGAGCTGAGCCAATTTCTGCCTACAGGTTAGATATAGAACTCCTTAGCAGCAGTGATTTCCATAGCTACACATCTATGAAGTCTTGGGTTTAGCTCAAATCTGCATGTAGTGGCAAAGAGATTAGTATATAAGCATAGCTTTTCAAGGTGGTATCATTTTTTTATATGAGACCAGCTCTACTTCCAAATTCTCCTGTACTTGAAATATGGATATGGATATGAATATGGATATGGAGCTGACTCTAACACTAATAAAACACAAACAATGCCCTGAAGACGTCTCATTTTATCTCTTTCAGAAGAATCCACTTGGATAGTGGACCAGGAAGAAATGAATTCTGATCCTACTCTACAATTTATCAGGGGTGAAAGGGCCATTAAAGCTCTACTAATCCTTGTTGGCCACTACATGAGATAGTGCAAACACCACTTCTACACAATGCTGAACCCTATTTTCTGTTGAGACATTGACCTTGCTTGCTTCATGTTGCCATCCCAAGACAAGTAAATTTATTTTAAATAATGGATATTAGCCATTAATTATCTCGATACAGAACAATTAGGAACATACTATATGCTACATAATATTATAATTTTGTATCATGTATTACCTGGATTTGTTAGGGAAAAAAAGGATGTTTAGCTTCATCAGTGTTCCACCAGACCAGACAATTTATCTATTAAGTGCAAGAAAAAACAGTCAGACAGACTTTCTCTTATCTGTTGGGCTTCTACACTACAAAACACTATAAACAGCATACATTCGAAAATGAGGAGAGCAAAAATAGCCACATGTTTATTACTACACTCACTGAAGCTGGTGTCTGCCAAGTGCAACTTACAGAGAACTTTCCTCTGCAATTGTGTGGTAGAAAACTCATTTAGTTTTTAGTGCCTTCTGTTGGATATAAGAAAACAGTATTCAGCTACTTTCTCATCCACAGGTTTAAATGGCAAAGAGGATGCTCAAGTATAGTTTAAGCCAGATTTTAAAAGAGATTTGGGAACTTCAAGTTACAGTTGATTTCTAATAGTTTGACACATACTAATGTTCTTAAAAATCCCTTCTGATACTTTCAGGTAGTCAAACACATTCATAACTTGACCCTGCATTTCCCTGACCTTCAAAACTGAAGATAGGGTTCTTACCTATTTTGAAGATATTTTGCCAAGGAAAATACGTCAAAGCTGACTAATTGCTTCAACCATGGTAATGGGAGACTTAGACTGAGAAAATATCCTTAAGAACCAATAGTACAGTATAGGACCCTATAGTACAGTAGCCCAAATAAAAACCTCACAGTTATGAAAAAGATTCCAAGTTAGCCCCTTTCTGCATGGTTTAGCCAGAGCTAGGTGCTGAACACATAATCAAAAGTTTAAATAGTTGACCCTGGCAGACCTGGCATAGGAGGGAAGGCTGCATATGAAATTACTGAAATGGGGCCAGGTCCAAGGGTGCACACCTGCCTGTTGGAGGGAATGTGTTTGACTGGCTGAGGTTGTCCATGGCAGGACAGTAGATTAGATAGACAGAGCCTGAGTTATGCTTGACTCATTGAGTCTTGTGTGAATTTTTAAGATCATGTTTCTACCTGTTTGTCTGAAGAACATCAGGTCTTCTCAGTGTGTTAATCCTCATTTCTGTGCCAGTTCAGCTGGGTTCTTTGTCTAAGTTGCTGTGAAAGCAGTAACATCAAAGCTCTCCTGGTGGTCGGGGCCACCAAACCTGGAGCTGACTGCTGGACTTGCCAGTAGCCCAGGGAAGCCCCCAGCATGCTCCTCACTATCCTGTGGTGCACCTGAGGCATTACTGGAGATGAGCTGACACTCGTGGCAGTAACATGGGAGTGTGTGATGAGGCTCTGGTTAAAGAAAAGCAGCCGCTGCGGTAGTGGAATCAGGAGGAAAGGCGGCAAGAGACACTGAAATTGAGACATGCTAACCCTGAGGGCTGATCTCAGCCTGCCTGGTCCCAGGCTTTCCTAAAGTTCTCCATCCCTCAGTTCTCAAGGGTTTCTCTAACAAAAGCCTCCATTAGTGTATGTGAAGTGCTGAAAGTGCATGGTTATCACATGTAAGCCTAAACACAGGGACAGTAGGGAAAGCAGCCTGACACCTACATATGCGACGTATAAGTCTCACAAATGAGTAGGCACATACATTTCTACTACATCATTGTGGCCTTCAAATCTGTTTAAATCAAACCTTGCATAGTCTGTTCAGCTGTTCCTCATGAATCATAATTTTATTTAAAAAATGAGCTTCATATTTCTTCTGGGGTTTGCTGTCCAATAGCCATATTCCTGGAACAGTTGCAGCTTAAAGGAGTCTTCCCTGAGTAAGAAAACTGTCCATCCCTGGATCTGGGGCCTGGAGTCCGACTCTGGAAAGCACTCAGAACTGGGGAGGAGAACTCTGGGTGAGGGAGAGAAATGGGAAGGACACCATGTTAAAGCTCTTATGCAGAGAAAACTGGGCAATCAGTGCTGTCTTGCAAAAAGCCTGTAGCTAAATGGGAGGATCTGATGGGAAGCAAAACACTTAATAAAAAGGTTAGAATCAAACCTTTCTCCTGTCTGGAAGAATTAGGTACATTTACCGACTTCCAAACCCCCCCCGCCCCCAACCCAATTTAATTCTTGTTTTGACTGAAGTGCTGTAATTTTGTGGCAGCTGTGTTTGCATTTGTCTTTCTCTCTCAATACTTTACCCTGAAATGATTCTCTGACCTGGTGAAGGCACTCAAAGCTCTGCCCATCTCCCACCTTTCTGCTCAGAGACCCACTAAACTGCCTGAACAGCCTCTGGAAGTCTCATTCCTCACCCAAGGAACACTACTTCGTTTCCAGAGTCTTCAGATTTATCTGTGCACCCTTACAAGGTTGTCAACACCACTGTGTTGCTCTTTTTTCTGTGACCTTTTGAAGGATGAGATGAAACCAAAAATCACTTTCTCTTTGGTCAACCTGAGGCCTTCAGTTTTTGTTCCTTAATTCAGGCTGGATGTAAACAGATGATGCGTCATTGTTCCTAAGGGACAAGGTTCAATACCTTTTGCTGTGGTAGGTCACAGGACTTCTAACAAAACATTTCCAAAAAAATAAAAATGGCTATGAAACTGAACCACTAACATACAAGTATTGAGATCTCTCAAGACTACGTAAAAATCCTGATGTACAAAACTGTTTTTGTATGAAACCAATCGTAGTTTCACAACCATGATGTCACTTTTCACACTGTATTTAATAAGTTCCGTAAGTCAAACTAAATGTGTGTGCAGGAGCTGAGTTGCTGGCCTTGTTTGGGAGATGATGGAGTTGGCATGACAGGAGTTCCAAGAAACCCTAGCGTGGTCCCATTCCTTCAGGAGCTTTATGCATGGCCTTGAGCAATCACTGGTCTGAAGAATTTACAACCTTGATGCTACAGCTGTTCCTGTCCTTCATGCTCACATTGGTAATTTCAAATGGCACTGTTTATTGTCAACCCAACTCTCCTTCACACTTGCCAGTGCTTTTCATGGATTGCAAAATTTCAGAACCTCAACTTCTTCTTGTTGAAAAGTGAGTCCAGGCATGAGTGCACCAAAGGAATGAGACAAGTGTCAGGTGCCATATCTGGGGAGAGAGATGGAGCAACTTCTTGCAGCAGATAAGGAAAAACTGGTTACTAAGTTCTTTGAGAATTTTACAATATTACCCTTTATGGCTCTCTGTGGAGATAAAGCAGAAATAGCATTAATCAGCCATACAAATGATTGAAAACGAATCAGCTCCATTACAGGCAGAGCTATTGCAAACCTGGCAAATATTATGTTCTGCAATTTCCATAGCTCATAATCTGCTCTCATGGACAGCCTCTTTAGTTGCTCTCTTGTCCTTCCCTGTAGGAGCGTCTCAGTTGCAATGTCTCAGAGTTGCTTTTCTCCAGACACACCATGAGATTTACTTTGTGCTCTGTTTCTGTTGCTCCCCACGTCTTTTGGCCCTCAAGTTTGACTCCATAACATGAAGGACTCAGTCCACAAGCCCTCCACTCTTTGTGGCTCTCTGTGAGAGACATCAGGTAGTCACTCTAGTGGTCTCCCAATTCTCAGTTCTCTGCAGCTCCTTCCATAGACCTCCCACTAAGCAAGTTTCCTCTTTCTCTATTTATTCACCCCCAAAAGCCTCCACATAGTCTTAATTAGGTCCGTCTGGGAAGCATATGTTCAGTTGCAGTGCCTTTGGACCCACATTAAAGGGCCAAGTTCTTCATGACAGAGAGAGTTAGGGACCAGGTCCTTAACATTCTCAGGAAGACAAATGGTGGAAAGAAGAGTTGTCCTTTTTGCTGACGGTCAGACATTCTCTGAATGAATATATCCCACTGCTATCAAATACGATTGATATAGATGAGTGAGAAGCATTGGCAGCACTGCCTCTGTGATGTGCACAGTACTTTGAGGATCTCTTGCTCTATAGCAATTCTCCTGTCTGGTGGACAAACAATGGATAAACAAGATCAAGTCACACAAGGGTGTTGACCAGCCTTGAAGGTTTTCTGCAAAGGCCCACCAGACTCTTCCAGTCTGGCTCAATTAATAGGTCTAACTAAGAAGAATTCTACCTATGACTCCTAAGATGACAGGTTCTTCAGACTTGGCATGTTGCTGGAACTTCCTGTTCATCAGTTTCTACTCGGTTCCTCTTGTCCTGTTGTGTAGCACTGTCAACAAGGGCCTGGATCCATTCTTGACATCACCCATTTGGATACGTATAGACATTGACGAGGTCCCCACTCAGTCTTCTCTTCTTGAGGCTGAACAGGCCCAGCTCCCACAGCCTTTCCTCATAAGAGAGATGCTCCAGTCCCTTCATCATCTGTCACCCTACATTGAACCTGCCCCAGGAGCCCCACGTCTCTTGTACAGAACTTCTGCAATATAATTACTTTAAAGCAGAGGCCTTGGGTGTCTTTAGGAAAGTGTCTTCTGGTAAAATTCACTTGCCTTAACATCTCCAGTGCAGCTGCCTACAGAGTAATTTCCTATGCCTTTCTAATCTCTTCCTGGAGAGATATAGGTTCTATGAAGACATGATTCATTTGGCCAACTTCATAATCTCTCTTGGAAAGATTTAAGTTATGTTCCGGAAGAGCCTTTTCCCCCTTAGATTGATATTATGGAGTCAAGAAGACTAGTTCAGGGCAAAAGTACCCTACCCTGACTTTCTCAAGCAGCATTCAAGAACAGCAGGGCTACATGGATTTTTCTACACATCTTCTCAGGCAAGGCATTACCAGGAAGGAGTGTCTGACTTTTCTGACCTTCAACACATTACAAAGCCTCTCTCTTTGTCTTGGATTCCCTTAAAAATAAGGTGGAGTGAGGAAGGTGTGAGTTTTTGTGGGACAGAGGGAATTTCTTTTTTCATAGTCATCATTGGATCCATGTAGGTGCTTTTAAAGGTCTACAGGTCTCACTTGAAGAGTTTAGCGGGTGATGTATACGTTACAGCTATAAAATGTATATCTTCCTTTTGCAGCCCTTGGCGACATGGGGTGTCCTACACAGTGTGAAGGGATAAACCTCTGGCACCCTACCCTTTTTTATCAGCTGATTGACTGGCCCTATGTATGGTTAAGTGCCAAGTGTGAGTAACAGCTGTGAAATCGTCTCTCAGAGAATTTTGGGAGAAGTGTCTTTCCAGTCTTAAGAACTTTCCTTAGACCAGGTAGGAAAGCAGAGAGGGTAGAAAGTTCTGAGCCCACCCACAATCACATTTCTTTGTCCAAGAACATCAGATTTTTGGGATGTAGGCTGAAAAATAAAAACATCCTATAAGGAGACTGTTTAATAAGTTGAAGCAGCCAAGTATGCGAAAACTCCTGTGATCTTCTCAAGCCTTGTTGGGATTGGCAGAGAGGTTTCCGAAGCACAAGGAGGTGGTCAGACACTTGAAAAGGACTAAAGTGCCAAGGGCCAGGTGGAAAAAAAATAATCTGTTAAATGTTATCACAGTATCTCTTCTTGGTGAGGTAAATTTCCAGGCATTTGTGACTTACCATTGAGTAATATCATGTGCTGATTCTAGCCATAAATGGCCTGTCTTTATTCAGTGTATGTCTGCTTCAGGATTTTACGCAATTCCATGTGAACTCATTCCACTTAACACACTCCATCTATACACATGCTCTGCAGAATTTAAACTACTGCTTTATTTATAAGGCATCTTATTACTAAAAATAACTTTGTAACAGATAACATCTTTCCTGCACCTGCACTGCCGTGATTTCTCCACCTGTCTAGAGGCTTGCAGAAACAAGCGTGTAGAAGGAAACCGCTTTTCAGCGTTGGTGGCTTTTTAAAAACAACCACAGGCTACCTGGAACTGATGCTTCTTTAGATGAGCTGAACTATGCAGTGCAGTGTTGAGTACAGATGTGGTCATATTGCATTAACCTCATCAATACCGTAACAATTCCCTCTTCACCTAAAAGTCTCCATGCTCTGAACATCAAAGACTCCTGTTACTCTGGATCAGTATATGGGCACTGCTGCGTATTTGCTCTCTAAAGGAGCAAATCCCAGTACAGGTACTACAGAAAAACCTTTCTGACTTGATCTTACAGTGCTTTTCTTTATGAATTATCTGCCTAAATCTGCAAGGTTTAATTCAGGAAAGGCCTGTGGTAAGCCTAAACAAGAAAAGTAATCTTTAAAAACAGCAGTTTAGAGTTAATGGATCTATGAAAGTTTGTGAGGTTTTAATAAGTTGGTCTAATAATTTGGAATGGTTTTGGTATTGCTGTTGGTGTAGACACACAAGCTGTTCCATCATTTTATTGTAGTCTATATTGTTGTGTATGTCTACTGGCAAGAACACTGCCCAGAATGCAAATTTAAAATTTAAAATTAAAGTGCTGAGGGTCAGTGATGGTATTTACGAAGGTACAAAGAATCATAGAATTTAAGAAGCTGTGAAAGTTACTGGCCTTAAGAATTTGTTAATTCTCTAGTTTCACAATCTTGATTTAGCACTAACATTTATCATATCTTCCTTTTGCAAAAATGAGGCCATTCTACTGAAAAGAACTGTAAGCAATACAGTTAGTCAAGTTTTGAACATATACAGAAATTGCACAAATAAATTCAACTGTGGCTTAATAGCATTTAAGTTACTCCATGCTCCATACCACATTAAGATTCAAGGTCTGGTTTCTCTGTTTCAGAGATGACTGTAGGATCACAACATACCTCTCTTGAGATACTTGCACTGTCAGGATGATGCATAAACTGATCCTTCTCATAGAAGATAAAACTGGCTCTGTGGATCACAGTGAAATTCACAGGCTCAAATGCCATTCTGGTATTCAGAGGCACCGCTGTTGGAGATCCGACCTTACCGTGGAAGCTGGTGTTTGCTATTTTCAAAGGGGAAAGCCTGTGCCATCGAAGACATCTGGCTTGTTGTTGTAAACCTTAAAATTCCAGAGAGTAAAAGCCATTTTCAGGTACTCAATCACAAATCAGATTTGGGGTTATCAGTGTGTACATGTAAGGTTTAGGATACCTTTTAATCTATGTAAACAGTGTGCTTGAGAGCTGTGTGTATTTATGTCGAGATCAAAGAGGTGGCAATGTCTATGGAGAATAAGCAGCAAGAAAAATCATAGGAATGGTAAATGATCAGTTGTGAGAAGGAAAACTTGAAAAACTTGATTCTAGACATGGCACAAATAGGTTGCACTAAGATGTGGCTCTGACATGTGCACAAGGGGGTGGCGTATCACTCACTAATGGCAGCCTCTCTTTATTAAGGATTACTACACTTGGTCCTGGGAATGCAAAGCAGCTTAGCCTCCAGCTTACCCTCACCAGCAGCTTCCTGCCTTTTCACCGGCTGCTGCCTGCAGCTGGAATTGCACCATGCAGAGACATGACACACTCTCCCATGCCAGAGCTGGGCTTCTTTTCACCACCAGCTTTAACCTTCTGTCCTGGGAGCATGACCAGCTCTATGGCCTCTTCCCAGAGGTCCCATTTTTTCTGTCCTGTCTTATACACTCACACTTTGAGCACCAACAAGGATGTGCTGAAGTCAGTGAGGAATTTCCTCTGGCCCTCAATTCCTTCCTCTGATGACTTTGGGCTGATTCTGCTGTGGCCTGAGAATGTCCAGCATACAGTAACCTCCACATCCACGGAGACCAGCACATTCACATGTTCACCAGCTGCCTGGTTGCTGGAAGAATACTGGGAATCAAGGTGGCAGTGGCTGGCTTAGCCCTGTATAATGTATGGGACAAAGACTCCAGAGAACAGCCCTGCTTGCTTCCACTCAGGCTGTCCAATTCCTGGCTCCATGAGGACTCTTAAGGTGGGGGAATAAGCAGCCTGTCTGAGGAAAACCTTGGTTAATGACTGTAATAATGCCCCTCTTAAACTGAGTCTTCTTTAGTACCCACTAGATTCTTTGGAGAAAGGCTCCACTTGCTTTTCCATGACCATTTGTGTCCCTTCTCCCTGCTGCTCTAGCTTCTAGAAGATTGTCTCCTTCACAGCAGTTCATTTCACAGAAAGCTCAGGGTGGCAGGGCCAGTGTGATGAAAAGCTGTTGAAATGTACTTTTTAATGAGAAAATGAAGTGTTCTCCATTGCGGTATGATTACTCTTTTTTTTTTCTCTCAAATTCAGCAAAAAAAAGAGGAAACAAAAAGAGGAACATGTGTTCATTTGTTGTAACTGGAGTTTGTGAAATGAGGTCTTCTTGAGAAAGCTACTAAACATTCATTTCAAAGAATATGGACATTTTGGCATCCAAATATTGCAGCGTGTCCAGAATATAATTAGGTCCTGAAGTGGTTTGAATGGTTTGAACTTGTAAATATGTCTTTAGATCATAAACTGGTCCAGTAGCTTATGCAAGCTTTAAAGCTGACTCTTGGAAAAACAAGACTTGGAAGGAGAACTCAAGCCACAATAGACATACACTGGGACCCCAGAGAATTTTCTTTGTGCATATGGTTCATCTATTTACATATTTTACTGTAACCTTTTCAAAACCCTTGTGCCTTGGGCAGTGGATGGGATTACTACTAGAACAATATAGGTAACTGTGGATGGTTTGAACTGTTTAGCTGCCAGTATATATTTCATTCACAATTTAGGCTTTAATTTTCACCAGGCAAGCGAGGAAGAATGAGAAACATCTGCATCTGTGTAGTAACTGTAAGAGGACCTTAGATGCAACATTGAAATGAAATCTCACCTGCGCAAATGAGAAATAGGAAACACCTTGTCTGTTGGGTAAAGTGAGGTAAAAAGAAGTGGAATGATTTCTTACAAATAGGCAAAAAGAATATCCCAAAAGACACAAAGCATATTCCTGCTTCTCTATTTTGGTTTCTCAAATATACTTTCCAGGCATGAAAGAACCAATTCAGATCAAACAAGCTGGTCCAGACCATTGCCCAAAACCTAAATAGTTAAAGTCTGCATAGTGCTTTCAAGCTATAAAGTACACTGTAAGTGTTAAGTATTATTATTACTTTGAATCAAACAAAACCCAAACCTGCTTGAGAGGTTCAAAAATATTTGCTTAACTTTTATGTATTTATTTTACATTCTGGATTGACTCCGCGCTTCCTGTTGTCTCCTGGGACTGAAAGTGCAGATACTCCAATGCCACAAGGTGGCTGTGCTAGCAGTATTTCTGAATTGGCTGGAGATAAGGCACTCTGGAAACCTCACAAAAAAAGCCCTCTATGAGACTCTCTGCACACAGCTTAATCCACCTCAAAAGTGGCGGGCAATGCATTCGCTGCAGGAAAAGCCCCTGCTGAAGGCAGAGCAAGCTGCTGGGGAGCAGCCAGGATGGTATTATACTTTCCTAGCAGGAGCTGAAATTTTGAAGGTAGGTCTTTCCAGACTGGGAGCTGATGCAAGGGTTTTCAACAGGGCCTAGATGACTTAGGGATGTAGTTACCTTTGATTGCTTCCCTGCATTAAGGGTTTTAAAATTCACACAAGCTGTGATCAGTGACTCCCTTCCAGCCAGCATATGTCTTGAAGAAAGGGTGGGAAGAGCACCATCTGCACAAGACAACCTCTCCTGTAATTAGTCAAATCATCACAAAGTCTATCTGTTTTCCTCATTTGACAGCTGTCTGTTGGGCTCACCTCTGAGGTTCGTGTGTCATTTGAAGTTGGATTGGGTCTATTAACCTCTTAACTGCTTCTGGCTCTACCTGTCAGAGCTGCACGTTGCACTGATTCCTGTGGAATGCCAGTAAAATGTTGGCAAGGGATCAGATGCTGCTGGGACCCAGCAGAGGAGTGGTTAGCCACATGGATGTTGTTCAGTGCAACAGCCTGAAAGCTCATATTGTGAGAAGCACTTCTCACCCTGTGTAAAGTCTGACACATATTTCAAAGGAACATTTTTAATTACAGTTGGCAGATCTGCCCCCATGCTGAAAAGTGACCTAATTTTTGACCCCAGCAGTAGTAGAGTCTGTAAATCAGGCTGCCATCATGGTACTAATTCAAATAAAGAGCTGTAGCTTTGTTGCCTGCACAGGACTCCTATGTGCACTGAATGTAACCTGCCAAAATGACTGTTGAGCTATGGACTATAAGTGGCTTGAAATAAGTCATCTTATGCCTCAGTTTCCTCATTTGCAGAATAGGAGGAACAGGAATGTCTCTTCTTGTAAAGTGCTGTAGGACCTAGACAGGTCCTACACCCTGTCCCAGCTATCATTAATTACAGTGTATTCAGATGATTGGGGCCACAAACATGCCCTAACTCTAAATCCACATCCAGATTTGCAGTAAGACTGAGTTCAGAAGTGTTTCAACTCCTGGTTTTAGTTCAGTCCAGTAGCATCACAGCCAGGATTAAAACTGAGTCTGGGTTACTCAAAAAGTGGGAAGTTAGGAGAAGAAGAGTTTGGTTCAGAATTTTGTTGCTGTGGGACAAGGGGCAACCTCTTTGCAGCAGCTCAGCTCTTGAGCTGAAGTCTGAGCTGTAGCACACCTAACCCTAATTGCTGTGTTGCTCAGAACAGTATGTTTTCACTCTGGCACTCCATCCTTAGGCTGCAGCAAACTCAGTAAAAATTGGAGACTTCATGAATAGCACCATGCCAATGAGAACTCAGGCCAATTTTTTCAGACATGAAGGGAAAACCAACTTTTGTCTTATTTCACTAAAATAATCTGAAATTGAGCTATTCTGTTGGTTTTTTTTGGTTTGTTTTGTTTGCGATCTCTGCCTTGTGCAGAGCACCAACTTTTTCTCTGATAAAATTAGAAGAATGAATGATAAAGAACTGAAATGACGAAGGAAGAAAACATTCAGTTTGGGGTAAAAGCCATGAAGAAGTAACTTCTGAGAAAATTCCAGGTGCCAGCAAGAACTTTTTAAAGGCGTCCACCTCAGTTAGACAGAAATTTTGGGGATTTTAGACAAGCCAATTCACAGACTGACAGATTGCTAAAACAATGTTATGGTGTGCAAGGGGTCTAAAAGCCCAGTCTATCCTGAAGCTTGTACCTTGTCCAAACCAAAAGAAATTTATACCTCGAATAATTTATATAATATTATAAAATTAATTAAAAATTAATTATAAAATTTATAAAAATAAATTTATAATTTATACCTCGAATAATTTATACCTTTATTTATATTCTGTGCTTAGTGTTTTGTGGAAAAACTGTTACTGCGTGGCAATGAGTGCTGATTTCCAAGGGCAGAGTGTTGGATCACAGAAACCTGGGGTTTTCAAATTTTCTGTGCTTTCGGTGCTTTCTGGCACTGACCCCCAGGAGAACACTGGTTTTGACCTGAGGCCTTGGAGAAGGCTTCGAAATTTGAGTCATGGAGTTGGAATCATGGGTGTGTAGTTAAATAGAAGTGTGTGCTTTCACACACTTTTAAATTTGAGGTTTTTCTAGTATAGTAATAGGTATGGGACAAGATGGAGTATTTTGGGCATTGTCTCTTTCAGTGTTCATCTTCATCTTCCTTCTTCCTTCTTCTTCATGGGTTTCAGGTAGTAGTTTCTGATTTGTCAGTCAGTGTCACACTGAGGGTCATGAGAATTTAGTTTAAAAGTTAAAAATATAAATAAGTGTTAACTCTCTATTGAACTGTTTAGATTTAAGAAACCTTGTAGCAGCTAAATCTTCCTCAAATTTTCCTCATTTTCTGGCAGGTAGATAGAAGTGCTGTGGAACACTCTGTACTTTTTGATAAGATTTAATAAACAACCAAGCCCAAACACGAGAAAATCTGTTTCCATTGAGTATTTGTTAATCCTAGCTCTGAGTGAAAACAGAAGAAACGAAGACAAACCACTAATTAAGTGCTGCAAAACTCCCACCGCTGTTGCAGCAGAGTACTAGAATAGTGGATAAGGTAGGGCTGGGGATAGTTTTAATTTCTCTAGCTTCTTTTGTCTTGTCTTTTCCAAGCCTGTCTGCCAGTACATTTTAGAAATGAAGACACCAAGCAGTGCTGTCCATCTCTGCTCTGTCTTGAATTGCAATTCTTATTCAGTGAGATCCAGGCACTGGACTCTTTCTCTCACCCTCCCACAGATTTTGCACCAGAGGAGGGATGTAGCAGGGTAAATACAGAGAGACAGACCTGGCAAAAAATAATAACTGAGCGACAAGAGAAGGAGAACTAAAATTCCTCCCAGTGGCCATTACAGAAAGCCAATGTGATTTCGTTATTACCTCAGGAAGGAAGTAGCAATGCACAGAGCAAGACAAACGGTCCAGCTAGAACACCTGGACACCGCGGTCACTTCCACCAGTGATCAGATGGCAAAATGAGCTTTCAAGCTACTGCCAAGTATCTTTCAAGCTGTTGCTCTTCCAAGATAAAAAACCAGCACTACAAGAATCCTGTTGGATGATTTTGCACTCTGATTGTGGGGTACGTGTCCTTCAGTGTGCTGCACTATATGAACATATTCCTCAGGCACAGCTTCCCATAAATAATTCCCTGTCAGCATTCCACTTCAAATGATGAGTTTGCACCAGAAGCACCTTAGCTCTCCACTGTGCAGAGCAGAATGGGTAGCTGCACATGCCTGCAGCAGCACTCAGAGCAGGATGGATTACAGCAGGTAATCAATTTTAGGCTGGTGTATTTTGTCTCTTTTGGCTTTCCCCAGAGCAGCCATGCCAGGAGGCATCCTCTGGTCCTGATGGGTTTTTAAAGGTGCCAGGAAGGGCCTAGGTAGACAGTGTGATTTGGCTGTTATAGGTAAAGAAATTCCTAAACCTACAGATAGTTTTAAAACTTGAAGCTTGCACAGAATTTTGAGTATATAACATTAATTTTTTTGTCATGCATATGCAATAAAAATTTATTTCACAGTTGAGATGCCAGAAGAAGATACTGAAGGTCGTGTAGCATCGTGGTCTCTGCAGGAGTGGTAGGTTTATGTGCCAGAGGTGCACCCCAATTTCCTTGCCCAGGGCAGTGGAGCTCTGGGCTGCCAGCAGGAATCACTGGGACTGCTTTAGTGCTGAAACTTTGCTTTTTATCCTTTTGTGTGGAGTCTCTCTCAAAGACTTGGTCCAGTTTAATGGTATCTCAGGAGAAACCAGATGTGTGAATACCATATGCAGGATCTGGAGGACACCATCATGTATTTGTGATAGATGCTATACAGTGGCAGCACATGAAAAGAATGTGAACTTAATTTTTTTATAATTAAGAAAATTTCCGCAAGTCTACATGAGAAAGAAAAAAATCTTTTCAGTTAGGAAAGTCCAGCTCTGCATGGTGCAGTTTTATTACCATAATCAGCCTTTCACTCAGTTAATTCCATGGTTTACAAATGTGCTAAAACCCAAATAAATGATCTAAACCATATCTAACCAGTTATAATTTGCTGAAGCTTTTGTGAAAAAGCTGGCATCTAAAAAAAACCAAAAAACAAAACAAAACAAAAAAAAAAACAAACAAAAAAACAAGAAACAAAAAATCCAAAAAACCAAAACCAGACAACCAGTTGAAGGGTACCAATAAAAAATTCCATCAAAATGAGGAATTAAGGTCAATGTGGACAGCAGCCCATTAAATCACTGCAGCAAGTATTGCTGTTGTGATGAATACCCCAGATAAGGTGTGGGTACTAAAAATAAGCCAGAGTTCCTCAAATAGCTGTACAGCATGAAAATGATTTAGGAGAAAGGTTACATTTATTAACTTGTTTATTATAACAAATCTGGTATGACTTCATGTTAAAATGTTGGCGGAGTCTAATTCTTCTCTAGTTGGATACACTGAAGTTTATATGAGAGGCTGAGCTTTTTGGGTTTGAGCTTTCATTATTCTGCAAGCAATTGTAGCTATGCACTGACACCACTAGGATGATAGCAGTGATTTAACACGATAGTAACAGCAATTCAGTCAAAGCTCTGTCAGAATTTCCATTTTAAACTCTGTTTGTTTAGAAATAATATTTCAACCAGTTAAAACAGTGTCAAGCACAAACTTGGCATTTGCAGACAGCCTGGATGCCTGGATGTAATTACTCTGTTCTATTAAAAAAAAGGAGTATCTTGAAATTTGCATTATTTTGAAAATAATTTTTCTCTGTTGTTGTTCTTGCTGCCATTGTCCAGATGAAAGAATTTTAATCTTAAAAAACATGGCTTTGCAACCACACTGTCCATAAAGAAAACAAACTGCTTTTGGCATTAAAAACAGATGAGCAATTTAGGCCTGGATGAAGCTGATCCTGGGGCCCAGGGATCAATGGGAGCTTTGTTATCCACACCACAAGATGCAAGAGCAGCCCTGTACTGTGGGAGATCTGAGTTCCTGGTATGCACCCCAGTTTTACCCCATCCATATGTCATTCCCAGGGGATGGAAAGGACCAAGAATTTACCGTGCTGGGAAAAGATTTTTCCTGCACATTGGCACTACACCCCTAACCTCAAGATGCAGCAGATTCGAGTATGGAAAGTATTTCTGTTGCTCTTCCTGGACTTAACAAAAAGGTAATTTGCAATGCCAGATACAAGCTTGGAGAAGGTGTGACTATGGGGTCGAACTCACAGCATTATTCACAATGGGATAAATACAAATTCTCAGTTGGAATTTGCTGAATGTTTTTGAAAACATCAGACTTAGCCAACCTTTCAAGGATATATCTATAATACATTCCCAGTCAGGAAGAGGAACAAAACCTTACATTAAAATGAAGCCAAGATTGAGAACGTGAATCCTTATTCAAAGGATAAAAATCCCAATGTAGTAATACCTTAAGTCAAGCATTGTAAACGCCAGTCATGACTACACTCACAGCAAAGCCAAATGCATGAAGGGAAAAAAAGAAAGGCAAAGCCACCCAGGCAACATTAATCCTCTCTGAAATCAGGTCAGACTGCTATTTCAGAGTTTATGACCTTAAATGAGAATGAATTGATATTAAAAGCCCCACTGCTTTCTAAAAATGTCCTTTTCCTTTTCCATGTGCCTGGACTTCAGGGAAGAATTAAGGCTCTTCAGGTGCCTTGAAACTTTACTACCTCTGATGCATAACTTTAATTTTGATTTACCAGAGTTTAAAAAGTCAGTGTAGAGCTAATCGCAGCGACTGTATAAGGAAATGCACAAACTTTGGGCTCAGATGACTCATTTTTATGCTTGATTTGTGATTTAGCAGCAGCATATTGAAGTGGTGATACTTCTAAATACAACTGGAATATTTTCATTTCATAAGGCTGTTTAATATATAACAATGCACCATAGAAACAAGTGGGAAGCTTGTCTCATTGATTTTAATGGGAATTGGTTTCTCAAGAATTTGCTGGCTCAATATTTTCCTAGTTGTGCAAAAACAATTTGCATGGAAAATAGATTTGAATTACTTGGGCTTTTGATGCTGTAGAAAGAGGGAAAATCATTTTTGGGGGGATTCTTGTGGGGCTTCAAAGAGCCAGCAGGCCTTTGCTGTGATGACTGCAACATTTGCAGAGTTGACAGCATTTGCAAAAGCGGGCGAGTGCCTCAGTTCCCATGGTAGGACAAACAGCAGGAGTCACGTTTTCAGGAGGAACTATCCCAGTCCCTTTCTTGCACAGCTGGTCAGCCCAGGGCTGCAAGCACGTGTCTGGAAGGAGTTGAGCTTGAGCATGGGTAGGGAGAGAACAAATGTGTTTCCGTCCACCTCAGCCCCTGCTTGACCGTACACATTGAACGTCCAGCCAGGAGAGTCCTGAGGAAATCAGAGGAATCATCCCCCCTCTCATTTCAGACCACTCTGGCACACACCAACTCCAACATCGCTCTAAGACTTGGGATTTGGGTTGAAATACTGACACAAACGGCTGAAAAATTTCAGGGCTTCCAGGTCAAATTTTCATAGGAAGAGAAACGAGGTTGTGCATCATAATGACACTACACAGTATTGTGTAACGCTCTTTGGAATGAAACCTCCTCTTGGGCCTGAATTATGTGGTTCCTGATGTGTTTGGTGAGAGTCACATCTTTCTGTGGACAGTTCTGGCAGCAGCCACGCTGCTGCCTCTTCTAACCAGCATGTTAACCCCATCCAGCTGATATCTGTGGACTTATGGCTTCCTCCATCTCTCTTTCCCTTCCTGCCTCCCCAGACAGAGACACGACCTTGACTGTGTCCCACACCTACGACACATCTACAGCTTTTCTGGTGCCAGCTGGCAGCAGTTTTCCCCTCAGGGTGCATTCCCTCATCCTTAGCCTAGTAAGGACCTCAGGCAAATATCAGAGCCTGGTGGAAGCAGCCTCCCCTGGACACCAGCCCATTTGGTCTCCTCAATAACACGCTGGCATCATCCCTCACCCTTGCTGGAGTTGAGCAGGAGCCTTGGGATCATTCCTGCCCATTTCAGGCCCAAATGTGCCTGTGCACACACAAGACATCAGTGTGGTCCCCTCCTTCTCTTTTGAGGACAAATCCACCAAGTGGAGGGATACTTCTGCCTATGGAACTCTGCTTCCCATCCGCTGGCACGGCTAGAGCACTGCTCCCAGTTTCCAAAGGGTTGTGGTTTTAAACAACTCTTCTTTTCATTGTAACTTCTTTTATTTAATTTAAGACTTAAAAAATGACACTGGTGTGGGCAGGAGCAGACAAGATGGGTACAACTTCATAACCTTTGGACTTTTTCAGATTTGCAAGTGCATGAAAATCCTGGGGGAGCATTTCCAATATTGTTTTCATACTCTGTGTAACTGGAAAAGTGAAATTCTTCTGAATGAGCAGGATGAGGAAAATACTTAGCTCTGATGATGCTGGGAAAATTCTGGGGTTATTTTTATCCACACATATGATTTCTGGTTGGAAAGAAAAAATTGCCTCAAGTGTTCTGAATATGTGAATTTCTTATCTTCTGTTAGAAAATATAAGCACTGGCAGGAGAAAGCAGACTTTCTTCATTAGTGCCAGAATATTTAACATAGGTTCCTCAATATGGAAAAAAGTAGTCAGAAGAAAAACAAGGAAAGTCATTATCTGTTTTTTTTTTCCCCTTTTAATAACCTTTTCAGTAGCACAATGCATTCAAAGCTAGGCACATTCCCCTCAGTGCAATATGGTCTCAAGACATGATTTAGATGGAAAATTTAAGTAAGATTAATGCAATTTATTATCCGCCAGGATATCCCTACAAACCACACTGCTTGGCTGAATTTTTGATTCTCAATCTAATATTTCAGATGAGATTTCCAGATGGGTGTCTTACTCCTCTATTAGTTTAGTGAGGGTGATAGAGAGTTTGTAAAACAGAAGAGGTTAAGCTAGTTTTAACACTTGAT
This sequence comes from Cinclus cinclus, assembly GCF_963662255.1. Classification (NCBI taxonomy): domain Eukaryota; kingdom Metazoa; phylum Chordata; class Aves; order Passeriformes; family Cinclidae; genus Cinclus; species Cinclus cinclus. The sequence goes on from NC_085048.1 coordinate 94,064,406, forward strand.
TAATCATTTAAATTACTTTGTTACTGTTTGAATCCATTGACTTTTGTTTACCAAGCAACTCCCTGAAACCCAAAGCCAACAGAAACGGCAGGCAGCTTTCCAAGTTGTTAATTTATTCAATGAGTTCCTCAAAGGAGTTCTAAAAGGGGAAAAAAGGAGCAAATTTATAGTTGCATTGAAAGTGCAGAGCAATTCTTGTTCATTGCTTGCTAAAAATGTCTAGGTTTTTATGACTCAGAAGAAAAGCCAATATTCAAATATGCTGGCCAGCTCCTGGAGACATATATATTTTTAAAGCAAATTAAACAAGTGGTTAATAGAGCCTGACTGCATGTTCATGCAAATGCTGATTGAAATAAAATCAACTCGTATGACAAACCACACATTTCTCTGCTTTTTATGTGCAAATGTGACTTCATCTGAAGTAAGATTCTGTTCCCCTGCAGGAAAATTCAGCGGGAGCAGGATCAGGCCCAAAGGAAGTCAAGGGCACGGGGACAAAGATTTTTCAAAAAAAAGTATGAATAGGTGATTAAAAAGCCCCCTTCAGGGACACAATATACATGTGTACAGTTTACAATTGTCCTCTGGAGAAAGGGGAAAAAATCCCAAGCCCTAAATCATGAAAAAAGTCCAGCTTTTGATTCTGCATATTACAAAGTTCGAGTTTGTTAAATTGATTACAATTTCTTTACAGAGACCTATCAGGAATAAACCACTAAGTCTTAGACATAAATTTGAATTCCAGAGTCTCTAGCTAACCCAGCTCATAAATGAATTCCTAAATGCTGACTGTGCCAGAAGACCCAGTGCTGCAAAACCACTTGGCAGAAGCCATTAGTTTCAATGAGATGAACTGCTCTATTTAGCTCTCATTCAAAACTTTACAGAAATGCCAGATTTCCATAAACACAGGTTTCCTTGAATTTCCAGGGCTTTGATTAACTGGTAGATGAGGGTGTCTTACAAATATAGATTTGTATGCAGAGTTCAGCTCAGAAAGCAAGAGAGGCTGGAAACAGACTATAGGCTTTTCTTTCTTTCTGACTTTTTTTCTTCCTGAATTAACAGAAAGCAGGAAAACTCCTTTAGAATATTTTGGAACTAAGGCTTTAATAATTAATAATTACTCTGTGGTTTAACAATGTTGTATATAATTTTCCTGCCATTTATATCATTGTGTGTTAAGCTTTTTATGACAGATTAATATCCTTCAGCTTTTACAGTATGGTTTTAAAGTATTGAAGCAATAAAAGATGAAAAGAAAAAAAAAATCCTTATTTTTTCCTCTTAAAAGAAATCAGTTTGTGAAATTGATTAAAGTCAAAGCCTACCTCTTTTTTTCAAAGGACAACATTTTGATGCTTCTTTTTCTTCTTCCTCCCTGTACTTTTTGTGACCCACCCATCAGTCAGTTGTGTTGATGCATATTAGGTGCAGAGCAGATTTGGTGTTTTTTGTTTGTTTGTTTGTTTTGTTTGTTTGTTTGTTTTAATTTTTTTTTTAGTGTGTGTGTGTGTTTTTTGGTTTTATTTGCATTCTGGGTCTGAGGGCAAGTTATGGACCAATGACTTTTATAGCCTGGATGTAGGAGCGCTAAAGATTAGAAGATCAAGTCCCTCTTTCTCTCCTATCTAATTTTTTCCCTCGTCCAGCAAATATTTCTAAAAAACACATAATCTCTATAGTACTATGGTGATCATCATAAATCTATAAATAAATGGCATTACTAGCAAAAGTGTGAGAGCAGCACAGATAATAATATGCAACTATGGTTTATTAACCTTAAACCCTCTTAAATCAGTCATGGAACCATAGCAGCAAAGAAAACTATTGTGGTCAAATGCCATGAAATCCAGCTTGCTTTTAACACCAGGAATGTTTCCTGTCTTCTCCAGCTTTTCTACGACATCTCTGCTCCCAACCAGAGTTTCTATAATAAAAATTGTAGTTTATGTGCCTGTTTTTTGGTTAGGCTCTGGGAGTCTGATTCAGCATTTTAATTTTTTTTTCCCTCTTTTTTTAGGACTGCACTGGCTGTGTGGGTGCTGAGCCATGGAGGCTGTGTGTGGCCCCGCGGCTTGGCGCCCACACAGCCGAGTCCCGCTACAGCTGGCAAAAACTGCTGGGATTTCAGAGCTGCAAAGCACTATGTTGGCCCTTTGGCATTACCCCACCCTTCCTGAGCACTGCCTTTGAATAAGCCCGTATCCTTTGGCCATCTCTGGATAACGGGCTTTCCAGGGCATTCTGCTTGGCTGCTGAATTAAAAAGGTTGCTGAAGCCTGTACGTGCAGAAATAAATGTGGTCTAGCTTTTCATTGAGAATTCCCCTCCTTTGCCATTGGCTTTTCCTATGGGACTTGCTACGAGAAGTCGAGTTTGGGTGTAGGTGATTGACAGGGATTGTTGTGTTGACAGAGGTGGATTCAGTCAGCGAGGAGAATGCTGCCACCGGAGCAACCAAAGCAAGCACAGCAAAACCAATGGAAAAACGAAGGCAAAACTAAAGAGCATTTAATTAACCAAACTGTGCAAAAGATGCTAAGAAGTTGAAGACCTGAAAGGAACTGGGAAAACAATGAATGATCCTGCTGAAAAATGAGAGTTGCAATGTGAGGATTTCAGGAGCTCCAAAAACGAGCTGAGAAGTTTGATCTCAAACTTCTGAATGGAAAAGTAAAGTTTATAGAGCACTTAGAGTCATGACATGTATGGGGATACAAAACCTATGCTTCAAATATTCAGACCTCAGGTTGGAATAAACATAATATTGAGTATAAACTTCAATTTGACTATTGAAACTACATGATCCTTTTTACCAAGGAATGACTGGTGAAATAGGAAAAAAACTCTAAACCCCAAACCCCAGAGATAATTTACTACTGTTGTATTATTTCTCCTTATGGAAAAATCTAACAGGAAGAAACCACTGAAACATAGTTTAGGTCTGAAGAACCATGTTCCTTGAGTATCTGTAAATCTATGAACATCCGGCTGCTTTGACTGGTTTCTGTGAGCCCTAAAGCCCCAGCTTTGATGAAAGGCCACACACAGATCACAGACCCCGCAGAGAAACCTTGCCTTGGCCTGGCACAGAGGCTGTCTGTCCATCTGAGACTCGGTGTCTGAGACCCAGCCACAAACCTTGTCTTTCCTAAGAGAAATGGACTGATTTTTCTTCATTTAATATAGCCAAAGCAAGTCCTGCTCGTGTAGCCAATGGTCTGGTGTCCAGAGCACTCAGGCTGGGGGATTTCTAACAGTGCCTGGGTAAAACACATACCTGTGCCTTCTATAAACCCTGGGAGCAACCTCAACAGACATGCTGAGGTTTGTTGTGACAGTGAGTGGGGAGTTCAAAAGTTAGACTGATTAAGGGCCAAAGATCAAAGACATGTAATAAGGGAAAAATCTAATCCCCATTCTGAGAACTGCCTGTAGGTTTTCCAGTGCAGGCTTCCCTCATACTGCAGTGCTGCAGGAAGGCTTGTGAGCATCATCCATCTATTATTAGTAGCCAAATCACTCTCAGCATTTTGGAAGCAATGAGCATTGAGGGGGTCTCAGGAGGGGTTTTGAGAAAAGCTGTAAATTGTGCTCTCCACTGAGCAGGAACGTGTGGGATACCATCACAGTATTTAGTACATAATCTATACCATCCACAGGTGGCATGGATGCCACAGAATTTCCTTGACAAAGATTTTGTGTCTCCCCAGGATTAGGAGGCTTGTGCAGAACAGAGGGAATGGAGAATAAGAGAAAGGAAGAATTTGTCACGTATAACACCAAACGAGCCATTAATTCACTTCGTGTGTTAAAACTTGTGCCCTGCCAGCTGCAGTCTCTCCCAAAATTAGGGACACCTGACATCTTACTTTTCTTATACTTGCAGAGAGATGCTGGTGACAATAGATTATTCTTACTGTGCAAGTGCAACAAACCTGGTGGAGCCCCACAGATTATGGGCAGGTATGCAAGCACATGTACATATGCACAGAGATGCATATCTATCGGGGGGACATTTGTTTGAGAGGGAGATCCAGCTCACTCTTTTAGGAGAGGCGTGGGGATGTCTTCACAGGTAACTCACCCTAAGTGAAAAATGCTTCAGTAAAATTTGCACAAAAATAAAAATTTATGCATTTATAACTGATTCTTAATGAAAAAAAAATTTAAAAAAAAGAAAGAAAATAATAATTTTCAGATTTTCTTGTACATTTGAGTACATGAAGAATTCTGCCAAGAATTTTCATTTCAGATAACGGATTCCAAGACCCCATTATCAGCATGGAGGAATTAATACCCTCTGTTCATGTTTTTGCCAAAACCTAATGTGGAAAATGCTCAAACCACACCTGTTTCAGTTCTACAGCACATACACTTCTGCTTGCCAGCTCCCTAGCTGTTAAAATTAGTTAGGGGATTTCTGATACCTCTTTTTTTTTTTTTCTTTTCTATTTTGTTTTCTTTTTCAAGGCAGTTACAGGGCAACAGTAGCAAGGGTATGTGGTTAGCTCATAGGGATGTGAGAGGGAAAGCAGAAACACTTTAGAACTCCAGCAGCAGTTGCACAGAGGAAGATTTGGCTCTCATATTGAATGCTCATGTGAGGCTGCTACGTCCGTGCCGTGGGCATCAGCAAGGGAATGTGGAGTTTCTCTGCTGGTCCAAGCGGGTTTGTTCAATTCTCCTTTGATGTATCACCTGGTGGGGCTCAGCACAGCACCTGAGGACGTCCCTGTTGTGAAGAAGGACTGAGAAGGAGAGGTTTTCTGAAAGAAATGCTCAGTGGAAGAAACGGCAAGGTTGTTGACAAATGGTGGTGTCATTCAGATGCTTGAGGGAAACCAATGCTTTTGGAAACGCAACAGCAGTGTTCATTTCAGTGTCCTCCTGTCCCCTCAGGAACACAAACTTGAATTTAAAAGTTACCCTGTTATTATCCGCCCCAGGCCCTTGTATCAGTCAAGTGGATAATCGCCCCATTAGCACCTTGGACTGCTGCTCAATCCTCCACTATGCAGCCACTGGTCTTCCATACTCTGAGTGAGCAAGGAAAATCTCCCTGGTGACCAGGTTTGAACTAACTCTTTGCCACACTATATAACCAGCAGAACTTGTTTGGTCCTCCCCCTAAAGATTTCTATAATATGTGCCCTGTCTATAAGATTTGGGCTACAGAGAATTATTTTTATACAGCTACTTTTTAGTTATCTGTAAATATTTTTGTTTCTCTTACACAGATTTCCTGGTTTAAACTTACCATAAAATCTGGTTAAATATGCACTGAAATGCACAACAACAAGGAAAAATATTAACCCATGAATTACATCTCATCTACAGCACACTAGCACAACACATTACAAAACCAGTATTTCTGCTGCAGAAATTATGAGTAAAAATAGCTTCCGATAAAGCCGAACAACTTTCCCAAGATTTTTTTTTCATTTTTAGAAAATTACTGCCTTTAATTTGCTACATAATGTTTACTGGAAATACTCTGCTCATTTTCATTTTTGTTTTTGCTCATTCTCAGAATTTTCACAGTGGTACTGTGACTTACCTTCTCCTATGGGAGAAGGTTTTTGCTATTTTAAAATTAAAACGTAAGGTGCTTCATGCCCTTCTCCACGAAAAAAACTTTGAATTTTGTTTGCGTTGTAAGCAACAGCAAATATTATGAAAGAACCTCATGATTCACAGTTTATGTGAAACCCTTATGCAGAAATTTTTGTCATGTCCCATGACAGAAGCATATTAAACTGAGAAGGCTGCTAACTGTGAAACACTGAAGAAAAACTAGGAAGCATCAATCCAACAGTATTATAAAGGCAAGGAAGACATTTTTGCAGAACTGTTTTCAAATTTGAATTTGACATTTAATTTCCAGAAGTTCAGATCTAAAGAACGACTCTGGGAACCAAACACAAACCAATTTGCATTCTTTAATATTTATTCCTCAAAGTAGCAGGTCTTTTCCTTTTTTTTTTTAATTTGAGAAACCCAATCCCACTGTCTCTTCAGTGTCTCGCCAAAATGGTTAATTTAGAAATTTCCAAAGGATGGTTTAATTGCCATTGTAGGCTAATGGGGATAGGTGGGTGGGTGGTATTTTTTACAGATATTTAATAGGCTGTATAAGCACCTGGCTAGTTTTTCTTTCCTGAAACACAAAGATTTCAGCAGTCAGCCCTTCTTCTGACCAATCAAAAGAGGGGTTTAGAGGACCCCACCTCCCTGCCCATGCCCTTGATGGTGACTGTTTTAGGGCCCTGATGTTTATTTGGCTCATTGCACCATTCAGTACATCACATACTCTATTATACTCAGCAATTTTTGAAAGCCTAAATGTCATGCAGTAGTAGTCAAAAGCCTTAAAATGTCTCTTATATTTATGTAGTCATTTTTATCAAGCGAGTTATAATCTCACCAGAGGATGTAATCAGATCTGTCCAAGGAGACTGATGTTCATAAAACAATGTTGGCAAACATTATTTCTTTTCCAGGCTTTTACTTCTTCTTTGATTATATCTTGTGTCAGTTTTATTCCTGGTTCTGCAATTGGAAACCCACAATAACAGGGCTATAATGTTTCACAAACCTGCTCATGGTCGGCTCTCTTGTTGATTCAAACTGTGAGCATTTAGCTTTTTTATATTCTTTTTTTTCCCCCCAAGAATCCAGAAGTTATTTAAGCAATTCAGGAATCCTCTCAAAAAGTGTGTGCAGAACCAAGGCTGGACACTATGTGCTGGCATACAGAGATGAGTTATGGCAACAAAACACCTTCCCACCCACCCCTTGACATGCTGCCTGTGCACTGTGGCAACGATGGGGCTGTCCTGAGGTTAGTTACACCACACGAATAGCAGCTCAAGCATTCTAAAGGGGTTATAGTGCTGAGGAATGGCAACTCCTTCATGGTGTTGCCATAGCATGGTGTTGAACCTGTCACTTACAAAAGTGAGGCATATGCTCATAAGTCCTTTAGGTTCATTGAAATGGCATCCACCATCCCATTCAGTGATCCAGACTCACATACACATGTGCAAATACTCTTTTTTTCCACTGACAGTCCATCAGGCTGTGTAGCAGAAAGCTCTGGTAGCTCTGCTACTGGCAGATATGTCCATGAGCCAGCAGAGCATACACTGCACTGGCTGTACAACCAGATGGTTTCCAGAGCTCTTCTGCATGTGACCAAGTTTATCAGAACTGTGAAAATCACAGTGGTACTTCTTGTTACTCCTGTTTTCCTCCTTTCCTGACTGTTTATGCAAACGGCACTTTGAAAAACACATATAAATTATTCTTTCCTGGCAGAAGTGTTGGAGTTTTTTTGTGGTTTTTGTATTCTATTGGTTCAGGAATGCTTTTGTACTTAACACCTCCGCAAACTTTTTTTGGTGACACAATATCTCATCTGGTAGGTCCATTCTGTGATGGCTGGCTGGCGTGCCAAATACAAGATCCAAACCCTATCTTCCCAGGTGTTAAATTACCTTTCCTGATAGTCTGAGCAAAATCAGGGGAGGTGTTCGGTTTAGGCTCTAACGGTACACTCAGATCTCAGCCATTACCTCTTCCGGACACCTGATAGTCCTGTGAATATTCCAAACCGATAATGTCAGTATTGAGCAAGAGGTGGTCTGAGAAAGCACTTTTCCCTGCATTCTTCTTGAGCAGAGAACAAATGTGGGTGTTGTAAGGAAAAAATAAAGAGCAGAGCTGCGTGTAAAGTCAGGGTTGTGGATGTGCCCGCAGTGTGTCGCCTGCTAGAATGGGACAACACATCTTTGAGCATTCACGTGAGTCCAGCCTGTGCTCTGGCGCTTCATACACAACTTGTTATGACTTCCAAAGGGCACATCACAGCCTGAATTGCAGCCCAGAGGCCATCCAGGAATGCCACCAGCAGAGTATGAACTTAGCCAGGACAGTTTTAGCTGTCAGCCTCCTGGTGAGGGGGCCCAGCTTTGTGCCCTTGGACCACCCCTGTTCTCTGTCTCAGCCCATGCAAATTAGCAATGCTATCCTTCCTCTCCCTGGCAAAAGAACCTCAGGCCAAATCTTGTGCCAGGTACCCTGGGCAGCAAAACACCCAGACATTACCAGAACCCAGAGCTGTGGGTCCATTCTCATCATCTTGGTGGAAAGAGATGAGATCGTTGTTCCTCAAATAACAGCTCATCACCAGCTACCTGGGCATCTGTCCTGATTCTCCTTGCAAAAAAAAAAAAAAAAAAGGACACTGCTTTGCTTTTATTTTTGGTGTTTTGTGCTCTGTTTTTCTTTCACTAGTGTTTCATGCTCTCATACAGACGTGTTTCTCCGGAAAAGCTCCTGTGCATAAGGATTTCTGTTTTCATTTATGACCTTAAGGGAAAACATCTGTTGCTGTTGCCGTCTTGCCATTTGTCTTCAGCTTTCCTAGTAACTGTTGTTTTACTTGTGGTATCATCATTCTTTCTGTATCCCCACTATCTTTCTGCACTGTGTCTCCCTGTCTCTGTGATAGGTCATATGCTGGTGTCAGTGTTTTCCGGGACAAAGTCAAATTCTTTATTTTTAAGAGGTGTTTAAGTTAATCTCTTGTCTGTTACTGCTCTTTGAGGTTTTAATGTTCTATTATCTTGTTCCAGACCAAATTTTCTCATCTGAAATAGTCCCAGAGAGACAATGCACCTCAAAATTTGAATTTTCTTGTTTTTCTCTCCAATGGAGAATGGCTGGACTTTCTCGGGATTGTTTTTTAGCTTTTAAAGCTGTATTACTGGTGCCTTGGTGATGTTTGTTAACAGCTGTTGTAGGAAAATACTGTAAGCAAAAGAGAGGCCCAGATTTATCTGATTTATACGGTCTCTCTAAGTGCCTTGTCATTGTTTTATAAAGCCAGTGGGGAGAAAAAGAGGACAACTGAGATCTTAAGTGAGTGAATTTGTCCTCACTTCTCTTTCAAATAAGCCACCACCAAATTACATAGTGAGACTGTAGGGCAACTGTTCTCCTCACTGAGGCAATTCAGGAAAGGGTTAGAACTCCTCCATGCTCCAGTCTCAGGGGGCTTTTTCCTGTGAAATCAAATGCCTTGCCAGGCTGGTCTTCATGTTATTTCCATCACTAGATGCTGCTTGTGCTCTGCAGGCTCCCTCTAGTTTTTAATTACACCCAGGGTTCAAAAAAAGGATTAGATTCTACTGGAAATCTAGAAATGGTCATGTCAATCCCTTTCTTCCTAAAGTTATGAGGAGAAAATGACAGATGCTACTGCTGAAACACAGGCTGGTCTCTGATCTTAGTGTATGAAATGTTTTCCTAGGGATTTCCCACAGCCTTTTTACAAAGGGTTTTCAAATTTCCAGCCTAACTTGTGATTAGAAATACTTTTCTAGATTTCCTAGATGGAAAGAAAGCCTCACTATAAATCTCTAATGGCCAACCTTTTTTTCTCCCATAGTTCAGCAAAATTCCACCTGAGTGGTGCAGCAGAAAAAAAACCAACAAATTTTATCAAAAAAAAAACCCAATGAAACTCTTTTAAAGGTTTAAAAAATCTTTTAAGGGGAGAGACACCTGCATCCACTCAAAGAGCCCCAGCTGAGTTGAAGACACAGATTGTGTGTTGTGGAAGCTCAAGCCAAGCAGTGAATGATGAAAAAAAACCCCCTCATTTAACTTGGCTTCTGCAGTCTTATCAGAGTGTTCTGCCCAGCAGAAATGAGCCCTGTGAAAAATGTATATCCCCAAGTTCAAATGTGCAGTGTAAAACAATATCTAAAAGAAGTTAACTCCATCGCTTGTTCCTTAAATAGTTTTCAGTGCAAGAGATGGTTTTATAATCATGTGTCTATGATCAGAGACTTTTGGATAGACACCAAATCAAAACATCAGCAAAGAGAATGGGGTGATGTGGAAAACTGATTTATTCATTCAGAGTCAATAAAGTAAGCGTGCAGTAGCTGGATTGTAAATAGCCCTGTGGAGAAGATTTATAAGTCTTAACATGGGGAGACAGGTTTATCCCAGTTAAAAGCACATTTTGACTGGAAGAACCCGTCACCATGTTTATAAAATGGGGCCTTGCACGCAAGATGTAACCTTAGGCCTGTGTGAATTTGAAATGGGCAAACAATGTCATTTGTAACCAAGTTTTTCACCTCTAAAGTGGAAAGCTAAAATTGACCTGAAAATATAAAGAAGGAAGATAACAATTCTAAGCAAAATAATTCTAGGCCTCAGCAGGAATATGTACAGTTCTTAAAACTTCCCTTTGCTCCAGATTGCTGTGTTTATAAATCAAAATTATATGTCCATTGGGGAAAAGGGAAGTAAAACTGTTTCCAAATGAAAAAAGGACAAGTGATTCATTTCTGCTAAAATCATAATTGAAAATGCAGAACGCAGAAATGCTCTTGGTTTACTCTTGTTTTTATTTGTAACATTTGCTTTGTTGCAGTTAGTATGATCAAGAGTCTGAAAAAGAAACCATTTAAAGAAACCATTTACCACTATAAATCTTTCAACTATTTGAAAAATAATACACATTGCAGGCTTTCTGCACCCTATAAAACAGAGCTTCATCTTTACCAGGGATAAATGCACTTCCTTCGATTTCCTGATAGAACAGGCCTTTCCAGTATTTCATTTATTAAACAAAAAATATCTTTATTGACTGTAGTTATAAACAACTCTGAAGAAACCCTAGTGAAATCTAATGAGGTATTTCCCTTTGCAGCATGACAAGGTTCAAATATGTGCATGTGTGCAGTAAGGAAAATAAAATTGACTCTGACAATCAGATACCCCAGCGAGCTTCTATCTTTGCAACAAATGTGCTCTAAATTCCAATGTGCTTTGACAATTACCATTTATTTCAATGCATGCTCCCCAGACACTCATTCTTGAGAGCCAAATTCCCGTCTCCTGGAAGTCAAAGGGAGGCTTGCCATAGGTATCAGTGTTGGAAAGATTTTGATCCTTACTATGTTTAAAAGCAATCAAATGGATGCAAAATGAGAGGAAGTGAATGCATTTACCACTTGAAGTTCCCAGGACATCGAAAAAGCATATGGCTGGTATTTTTATTTTGGAGCTCTCACATGCTGACAGAATAGCAGCTGCCCTTCATGACTTACCAAGATGCCTCTTCAAGGCCTTCACAGGCCATTTAGGGGTGCAGACAATTATATCTTCCAGTGCAATAAGTCAGATTCATCTCTCTAGGTATGACATGCCCTTCTGTTAATAAAATATTGCTCCCAGGAGTTCATCTGTGCTAGAGACTCTCCTAGGGTTTTGGCTAGACATAGAATGGAGGTTCTTGGATTTAAAGATGTGCTGCAAACATAGCCCATTGCACCAAGAGGTGGATAAGGCTCCCTTATGGATAGGGAAAACTTAAAAGCAAAAGAAAAACAGAACTGTCGTGGGCATGTCTGGAAAAAAGGGGACAATACTAACAGAGGGCTTTTAGGGTGCATGTGAAATACTTTTGAAATTCAGTCGCTCATATGACTCTAATTATCAATAATGAGAAGTTATTAATGGTAGCAATGAAGAAATAAGGCAACAAAAAGAAAAATAAGGAAAATTATAATATTTTTTTAAAAAAAAATTTTAACATATATTGAAAATAAATATAGATTCAGATGTTAAATTAATTTAAACATTTAAGTAAGTATCACTGATCTTCTGAGATGGCTGTGTGCATCAGTCAGCTTAGGCCATGGGGTAAAGATAGAGAGTAGGCACCCAGATTAATGCCACAGAGCCAGTTATCCTTTAATTCTGGGAAGTCATATCAGCGAATGAAAACAATCTCCAACATACCCTCAAGTCCCAGTGACTTTGCCTTGCAGGATCAGCTCCTCACTTCCTCCACCTGACATCCATGACTGGTCACAGCTCAGCACTGCAGGAAAAAATGTGGACATTTCCAGTTAACTAGAGAGCAAACAAAACACAAAAGACTTGTGATGAAAGTGGGAACACCCTTCAGGCAATCTCACAAATTAGTCAAAAACTAAAGAAAAAATGCTTACTGTACATGGATCACATAATCCTGGAGAAAAGCCAGTTTCCAGCAAGAGAACTTGGATATCTGTGAAGAGGTGAAAATAGAGAAAAATAATTTCTTGCCTTTTAATACAGAGAAAAGACTTGAGCAGCCCTTGAAATGCAGTGGTGTGCTGTTGAATCCTATTTCATGGTTTACATGAAGGGATGGTCCATGTGTCTACTGTTGCTCTGCTGTTGCTGAGGTGTAGAGACAACATGTAAAAGGAAAAGTGTGACAACAAAGGAGAGTCTCCCTTTCTCAGATGTCATGTTAGTACCTCCAAGCAGCCTCTTCAGTTGAGGCCTCTTGTATTTTTATTTCTATTCCAGCTGTTCCTCAGAACGATTGGTAGAAAGGTGTTACCCCAAGGAAGGCTAGAATTTCTCCTCCAGCTGTTGGGTTTTTTATCTACATTTTAATATGGGCAGAGAGAAGACCTTTTGTGGCACAGCTCCAACATGTTGGCTCCACCCAGCAGAGTGCAGTGCACTGCACTGTTGGTGCCCTGCACTTATCTCTGACAAGCAGTGTAATTACTACAGGCTTGACAACACTTCCCATTTCCTAGAACTGCTCCAGTTTAGAGTAAATCTCTTTTCACAAAACCAGGAGTACACTTCAGTAACGCTTTCATCAAGTTGTTACCACTTACAAGGGGGGACATGAGCTCACAGAGTGGTAGCTCAGAACCATACCAGTTCCTTGTCGTACTTGCAAGTTGCTAAAAAACTTTGGGTGGGTGAGTTCTGGCTACTCAGACTGACTTTTGCTGTGCAGCTCACAGAGGGACATTAATAATGTCCTGTGGATTGGGGTGCACTTCGCAGGTGTGACAGTAGAAATGCTTTTTCAGAGCCATTAACAGAAATTTTTTTACATAGTCAAAGCACAGATGAGGAACTGGGTGACAGAAAGCTTGCGTGACTTACCCAGGGTCATACAGGAAGATTGTGTCAGTGTTGGAAACTGAATGTGAAATTTCCAGCTCCCAGCTAGCTCATTAATTATTTTATCATCATCTTCTGCCACAATAGGAAGATTACTGAGAGTGCAGTCATTCCTCACATAACTACTGGGAATGCTGAGTGATTCCAAGCGTACATAAATACGTAGGGAAAGAGTAGATTTGAAGAAGACGTGATAAACATTGCACCCTAATCTGGTATTTCCTCATCTGTGTGTTCAAGTGGCCTAGTTGTAATGATACTAACACTATGTATCAAAACACATGGGTGGGAATCCAAAAACTCTGGAACACTGTCTTCAGTATGTTCATATTGTCCTCTGTAGATGGCAATTTCTGTCCTCATAAAACTGTGCCTTATTTTTTATTTATGTGTAGCAACATTCTCTCCTGCTGAAAATATCCTCTTATTTCTCATCTTCTACTAAACAAACCACTCAAAAAAGTGAGAGCTTGTGGCACTCATCAGCTTCGAAGGTGAGGCAGTTAATGCAGACTCTTACCTTAGCCAGCTTTGGTATTATTTGTTATTTTGCATTTACTTCTTGATGTTGCCACCTTTATATTTACTTTGCTTTAACATTGTTGCCTATGCTTTTTTAAAGGGTAATCCGTTCCATAGGTATTTGGTGAGTTTGTGCTTAACATTTGCCAGTGGTCTCAATGGGCCTAAAGTAGATTTGAGGTGTCATAAAAGCATAAAGGATGTGGCATACTATCTAGTCTGATTTTTCTGTGCAGCCCGTACTATAGAATTTCACTCGCCAGTTCCATGACACCCAAAGTTCTTTATTAAAACTTTGGGATTTTTGGTAAACCAAACAAAGCCCCACAGAGGGAGCTTTCTAGCCAACTCTCCTACCCAGCCATGTTGTCTCTGGCTTACCTTTTATAATTGTCTTTGCAATGAAACAGTAATAAACAATGCACAAGGCAGAAGAATATCATCTGGAAAAGGGTCACTAAATAGTTGGACTGTGATATATGATACTCCTGAAAAAAAGTCAAAGCAATTTGGGGAAAAAATGGCATGATGAATTACAGGAAATAGTAAATTACAGAAAAGTGTATTCTGTGCTACTTTTTCATAAATCCCTTGAAACTATTGTCATGAGATGATGATTAGAAATTTCAGTAACACAGTGGTAGAAGCAGCCTGACTCAGAGACTGTATTTTTGGTTTTGTTGGTAAAACATCCATTGTTGAATGTGTGAAAAGTGCAAGGAACTGTGTGCAAGAAACATTAATCCATGCAAACAACAATTGATTTAAACATTGTAATTTATCTTTAGATAAATTATTTGTAACCTCTAAGCCCTGTCCACGGAGTTGCACTCATATAGAGGTCAAACATGGGCCTCCTATTTTCATTATGAACCACCATTACAGGTAGCTGAATAAAATTGTGCAAGTAATTTACACTTCTATAATTTCCCTTCAATCTGCCAATGTTTCCCTGAGCAGTTTTGTTATAGAAGCACTCTTAGCACCTTGGCCATCTAAGTATAGCTGCCAAGCAATCTCTCACAATTTATCATGCTTTTATCTACTGTTGTGCCCTTTTGTAAATAGAGAGAGGTTTACAGTTCAGTATTTACTTACTTAGTTGCCCATGCAGCAATGAACTCAAGTAGATAGTCCTTAATGTGCATTTCTGCTTGAGTCTGAAGGACATGTCTGCAGTGCTTTATCTATTTACAGGGCACAGATCTCTATCAGAGAGGTGCCTTCTGCATGAGAGTAGATTCCTCATCTTCCCTCTGTTTATTTTTGCCTGTCAGGATCTTATACAGTCCTCCCTAAAATGGACAGAAAGACACCTGTTGATTAATTGGGTTTTCAATTATGCTCCAGGAAAATGAGAAAGGCATATTGATCTTTTGGTTTGCTGTTAAGACACATTTTGAAATTCTGTGGTTTTGGCTGGCATAGTAGCCTTGGCAGGGGCTTCAGCCTGCAAAATTAGAACCTAAAATATGCCACTTCCCCAACTCACTGCTGTTCATTGCTCATACCAGGAGTGCTGTGGTTCTCCAACACAGCAGCTGTCAGCCACCTCAGGCAGATTTTCAGCTGCTGTCCTCCAGACCCAGCCCACTGCGTGTCAGCCTTACCGCCTCCAACACCAGTTACTTGGCATTCAAGATGATGGCAGCAAGTGTGTGGTCTGTCATGGACAAAAAATAATTTTATCACATCTCCTTTTGTAAAGGAGGAGATCTCTGGTGTTTCTCACGTCAAAATTCCAACTAGCTCCCAGCTTCTCCTAAAACATTTCCCTTCGCTGACTCTGGGATTGAATGACTGAGCACATGACAATGTCCACAATAGCATTTCCAAATCTAAGTGCCAATGCTGGGATCCTGGGAGAGGTTGATGGGAATTATACCCTTAACTTCCCCCTCCAGTGAGACATGACCACATAATTTGCATTCCTACAGCAATCTCACCTCAGTTCTATGTCTGTCAGTTGTAGGCAACAAAACCTTAAATCCAGCACTTCACTCAAGCTTATGCTGTATTTATAATTATATGAAAGTTCTGATTGCAGTCCCTGCCACAGCCTGAGAGTCTTGTATCCCCTGACATTTTAACTGCTCTTTTGAGTTAGGTCCTAATTTCAAAGCCAGGCAACCAAAGAAATTTAAAGTAAGATTTTCACAAATACTTCAGCTAGTTACCTTTAAAAATTATGCAAGTCTAATAAGGTTTATGGGGTGGCTATGGGCGCCAAATTTTGGAGATGTTGGCCTAAATCACACACATAGGAGAAGTGTTTTTTACATGAGCTGTTAAATAAAACTCTTGAGTTTCAATAAATAAACACATCTATTTAGGAAGTGGTGACAATGTGCAATCTGCAAAAATGGGAAGCCTCAGAGGTGCTGTGGTAATAATGCAGTTACTTGAAGCACATTGAAGATACAAATATCTCTGTGGTTTTTTATTCGCTTCCACTCTTTGAGTCATTCTGAGAAACCAAGTTGTGCACATTCCAGTTATGGTCAAAGCATGATGCACTTCTCACTGCATACAAAAAGCTTTACTCCAGAAGGCTACAGTGTGGGCTGAGAAGAAGTCTTTTCCAGGCACTGGAAAATACAGATTTGAAGCACAATGTAATGCAGAACTTTGTTTCATGTGTATAAAAGAAGAAGAAAGGCAAACATTCTTGGCACAAAGAGACAATTAAAAAAACAGGGAAGTGGCTACTCTCAAGACTGAAGCATTTCTGTCATAACATGTGCTGCTGAAGTCACCAGAATGTGGTGCTGGTGATGGTGTGGCTTTGTCCTAGCTGGGGAGAGATTGTTTGAGAGTAGTATTTTAAGTATTTATTACAAAATCATGAGCACAGCCAAATCCCTCAGAGGATTAGGGAAATTAGTTAATGAAACAACAGTTCAAAACAATTTAGTGTAGCCCAATTTTGAAAATCGAGGAATAGATGCAATTAAATTAATTTCCAGAAGCCCACAAGAACAAGGTGGCATTGGAAAGGAGTTGATTCTGCCCTAGAATATTCAAAGACAGGAGAAAAGCAGATACAAATATCTTCAAAAAAAGCAAACCACCAATGCAATAAGCATGGTTTTGTTTATATTGATTAAATAAAGACTTTTTTCCACCTCTGGATGCACTGTGAAGCAGCTGTATAGTGATCAGGATTGTTATAGATCCAGGTCTGCACAAAATCAGCTGCCAAACACTTCCTAATACCTCAGTTTACTCAAGGCCACCAAAAAAAATAAAAAATCCAAACAGCCCACAAATATATCCAAGAATTATGAATAAAATAATCAGCACAAGCAGAGATGCTCATGATCCTTACTGATAGACAGCATTTTTGTTATGATTTACTGAGGTCCACAGGATCCTTCAAGTTTAGTCAGAGTTTACATTAGACGTCTGACCATGCCTGCTCCTGCTCCTGTCAGTTATTCAGGTTTTTTCTAGCTTTCCCAAGAGAAGCTGCTAAACACTTCCAACAAAGTCTGACTCTTCCCTCACTTTTCTCTGAGCCATCCATCTTCCAGCAAGCTCCATGCTGATAGATCCCTGAGGTTGTCCATAAGCCCAGAAAGAGCCCAAGGCTGCCATGCAGATGCAGAAATCTGCCTGGGAAGGTAGGGTGGTGCTATCACAGCATGAGGGTCTCACAGGTCATTTAAAAGAGCAGCTTGGGGGGATGCCTTTGAGTCTAAAAGAAATGCACTCTTGTGTAGGCAGGTTAATATCCAAATTTGCAGAGGAGCTCAGTTCCCCAAACCCTATTGGTAGCAGTGCTAAGTACCATGCAGTGTTTCAGTGGAAACCCATGAAACCTCTTCAGATAACAAAGCCCAAGCCTAATTCTCAGTGCTTGCTGGAGCAGACCCAAATGCTGAAATAAAGACCTGACCCCTGTGACACACACATGTGACCCATTCCTCTGACAGCTTGTGGAGGAAAAGGCTGGAGGTATCCAGCATGTCAACACTTACCTAGGTTTGGAGGGCAGGGTGCTTTCCCATAATCAGAGGGAAGTGTTGGAATGTGTTGTTGCTATGTTTTTTAAGTCCTTTTGAAACTGTGGCCCTAAGGAAATGAAGAAATACAGAGGATGAGGTTACATTGTTATTATTATTTCACATTTTTTGAACACAGGCTTATATGGCTGGATTCATATTATATTAGCTTTCTAAATCTTTAAAAACACAGGGCCTACAGTGCACACTCAATGCTTTATTACTTAAACTAATGTATTTCTATTTTCAAAAAATCCTGCCTATCTAGCAAGTGCTCCTTTTTTGCTCTCTCTTTCTCTCTCATAAACCATGGAATATTCTTGTCTGAAAACACACATGTGCAAACTTTTATAAATATAAAATTTAATTTTTGAGTAATAAATCAGTTTACTGTGCTCTCCTTGATTTTTGACTTGATGTTGACAGCCACTCTCTGACCAGCTTTCCCAACACCCTCACACAGTGAGCAGCCATTGCCTTAAAAACAAGTGGAATCAGTCCCTTCAGACATCCAAGTGGCTATCCTGTTTTCCAGAGATGTATTTTCCACACAGGAATGTGTTTCCAGGTGCTTCAAGTAAAAGAGGTAAGAGAGGCAATCTCCATGTTTCCCTTGAGACTGGGAACCTGAGCCTACGTCCACATACATCAACTTACATGATTATCAGGTTTGTTGACTACAGTGGAATCGTTCCCAAGTTATACCACTCTCAGGAAGATCAGAGAAAGGCTCATTAGGCTTGTTCCCCAAACCCCAGCACAAGAAAGATTATGATATTGAAACCATAAGAAACTCTCTGTTTGCCACAATGACACTGCACTGTCTCTCTCTTTTTCTTTTTCTTTTTTATGCAGCTGTTAAACCTTTCTATACTGATTTCTAAAATATTATCTTCATATATGTATTTATTTATTTTTTTTAAGAATTGAGTGTGTTTTGTGTGTTTTTATAGTGCATAGCAGAAAAGAGTTGAAGGATCATCTCACTGATGCTAATAAGCCAATCAGTGGAAAACCAGAGCTGGTTGACTGATTTAAACTTTTCAGTGCTGTTGCTGTGTCTTCAGATAGCTGCAGGGATAAATGGAAATGACAAAATTCTTCTGACAGCTGGCCTAAGAGTTGTTAGAGATCATCACTTGTCTGCCCTCTGATGTACAGGCTTACATGGCAAGAAGCCTTGTCCCATTAGATATGCCCTTTTCTTCTTTTCTGACTACTGTCTTATCCTCCTGACAGCTGTATTCATCCTGATTTTACTCCTTTTCTCCCCTTCTCCAGTTGCCAGGATTTTCTTTGCATCACTAGCAAATTTAAATTTTCTCACAGCTCACCATCCATCCCAGCAGAAACACATTTCTTCAAAGAAATCACCTTTTTCTTCACCAGTTTTCAGAGATGAATGAAAGAGTGCAAACTAGTTGGCTTCTAACTGCTATCACAGTATTTCCTCAACAAGCCTTAGGCAGCCACTTTTTTTTTTTTTTTAAACATTGTAAATAAAAAAGAAACTGTCAGGAGCATTACTAGATTTCAAATAACTGTCCAGTACTGCATTTTGTGTCCAAAACACCACAGTAAGTTACACTCCACGATGCTGGAACACGAACTACACGCACAACTCAATGCTCCTGCCCAGCAGAATTTCCTCCATAGTACATAGGAAATTTCCCAACATCCAGAGGAATCACTTGTCCCATCAGCTGCTCCTTGAATAGCCGCTAAATAAACTCCTCGACTCATCACTGAGCTGAGCAAAGAGGACAGCAATGCTCTGCCAAGCACCCTTTACTCTGTGTCACAATGGCCTCTAGTGGATTAGCAGCAACTGACAGACAGCTGTGTCATCCACCCCCACCTACATTTCCTTTATGGTTTCCTTCGGGATAAAGGTAGGACACCATGCCGACACGTTCACCGGCTGCATTTAAACTCAGAGCTAGCTGCAGCAGGGTAGCGACAGAAAGGAAACCACTGCCTTCTCTCAGATGCTTTATCAGTGTCCCCTCTTGCTTTATCGATAGAGGATAACTGGTTTCTCAACGAAAAAGAAAAAAATAATTTCTAACAGGCTTGTTTGGCTTTGACCTCCTACTGTTTTTAATGTCATCTGATGCAACTTCATTGGTATTGCTTCTTTGTATTTCTTAGGAACAGTGAGAACAAATTGAAGAGATGAGGAAAAATTCAAAGGAGAATGTGTTTTGAAGTCAGCAAATGTCTTTCATAATACCAGCTTTTAAAGGTCCATTGTTATGATTGTGTAATTTATGCTTCCTGCTTCATAGAACACACTGCCTTATCACTGAAGATTTTGTGCTGCTATTTGTCTGGTAATGGCAGGGCAGGGAAAGTGTTGCCAGACAGAGTCATCCTGAACTTCTACCTGTTAATCTTCCTTTCAGGAGTCAGCATGGACTCGTTTTTGCATAGTGGTTCATCCCTCAGAGGCACATCTGGGCTAAAATGTAAGGACCAGTAGTTCATCCAGGATACAACCAGCACCATCCCCATCTCCAGAGAGCTGTCACAAGAGTAGCTGAGACTGGGCATAAACAATCTTGAGGATTAGGGAAAATAATGGCAAGTTTTCAGGAAGAAAGGTCAAGTGAGCAAACTCCATTTCGTCAGGGTCCAAACTGGTCAGCTACTGCAGTAAGGAATGTTTTTCTCCCCCTCAAAATGCAGTATTAACATTCCAATGTACCTTGTACACTTGGATAAAAGAAACCTTGGTTTTGTTTAAAAAAAAAGGATGCTTTATCATTAGCTTCATTGAGGTCTTTGATGGCATTAATCAGTCTTCTTGCAAGATAACAATGTGACTGAAAGAAAGGAGGACTAAGCTGCTGCTTTTGCAGCACTGTCTCCTGTCTTTGGCCACAGGATCTCTCAGGTTATTCTTAAAGGTTTAAGGCATGAGCCAAGATGGAAGTATTGTCCTCTGAAGAATCATGTATGGTCCCTCCTAGAGCACTTCCCACAAAGATCAACACTAGGGATTTCTTATGGGCAAGTCAACCATGAAACTGGAAGAGGGAGTAACCACCTTCTATAGGAACTCTGGAGCTTGGTGTAGTTTATACCTTGTAGGAACACTCAGGTAGAGCTCAGTCTTATGCAAAGAGGAAAGTCTTATGCAATGTGCATTGTTCAGATTCAGGGAATCAGGTACAGAAAAAGGCAAGCCCATAAGGAAAAATAATTTTTGTCTTGGTTTCAGGAGCATGAAAGGGCTAAGAGTTCACCAGCAGCTGCTCCTGTTCCGCAGTGATGGTGATGGACACAGGGAAGGCAAGATGATTCCACAGCCTCTTTCCCTTGGTAGTTTCTCCGGCTTATAAAAGGTGATTTTCATTCCTGTGCAACACGCTTAGATGTAGGAATCAGTACAAACACTTCTAGGTTAAGTATCTGATGTTTGAAACCCCTTAAAACAGGTATATTGACAGGGAATGTTTTCACAGACCTAGGTCCTGGGGGAAGTTGCTCTAGCACAGATTTCTTTAGTTCCAGATAACTTGGGAATCCCCAGGAGCACGTGAGAGCCCTGGTGCGAGTCAGTGCATGGACCAGCATTTGCACTCTGCAAAGAAGTCTGCCATGCAACACAACTCCTTTAGACCCCTCAGATGGCTTGCAAATGAGAGAAGCTTAACTACTTTGAGCAGTCAGGCTCCCATGTTTGGCTGTTTTGCTGTTGAGACAAGTTCTGTGCTCTGCTCTACCAAGGAAATAAAAAACTAAAACTTTAATTTTCTATCAGAGGACCTCTACAACAAAAAGATAGAGGAGGAGAAACATAAAGGACACAATACAAAGGCAGGCTTGTGTCTTTGCTGAATATTTTCATTGTTTTCCCTGTGAGGCCAGTGGGTTTTTACACACAGCACTAGAACATTTCATTTTGACAACAAGCCGGACTTTCCAAGTCACTACACCTTTCACAACATACTGCAAACTGCCAGTGTGGTAACTTCCTTAAGTTTAATGAAGTTACCTTATGAAATCTCTTGACAGAGCTGGCCAAAAACAAAAACAACCAAAAACAACAGCAAGAAAAAAATGGCTACTCAAAAAATGAGAGGAATCCCTAATGAAATGTGTTATGTGCAATCTGGAAAACTTCTGAGAGGAGAAGGAAGACTTGTGTGCTGACAAATGGTCCAAATTTCTGCCTAAGATTAGATTTCTGCAGGTTGGATTTAGATAACTGGGTCAATTTTTCAGTGGACTGAATACCTGCCATCTCCCAGTATTGGCCCTGCAAGCCACAGGTAGATCATTAAGACTGTGCAATCCAGACACTAAATTTGAACCTAAATAAAGTTCCAGGACTGATATGCTCTAGAAGAGTCAAAAAATTGTTGTTTGAAGCCTAAATCTCTGGAAGGTGTTTTTGCAAAGCCCCAAGACTGTTTCTAAGCATCCATTTCAAAAAAATCAGTCAGTCTGCTTTTTTTTAAGGTAGCTACATGATGAGTGTAGAGAGGTATCTTACCATCCACTCTACAGCTGAAGAAATTCCAGGGTAACAGTGAGCAAAATGAAAGCATGTCTGTCAGTGAACTAAAAGCAGAGACACCCACTTAGCCCAGATTAAAAAAACATATATAATTTAAGGATTAGCAGGCTAGCAGAGTTGGAAGGATTTCAAGCTCTTTACTGGGCTCAGGAGGAAATCTCTTTTAATATTCTATGTCACTCAGAAGTAGTCAAGGATTAGTGGTTTCAGAGGAACAGGTCACTACTGATGCATGAAAATGCTGAGGAAGGTCAGCACTGTTTGTCCCGGGTGCTGTGGAAAGAAACAGGTATTGCATCTTTATCTTTACTGTTTGAAGCCACAAAGAGTATGTAACAGGAGAGACTCCTTCTGACAAGCTTTGTTTAAACTGGAACTCTTTTAATTTACAGACATCTATTCTGAGAACATCTTCTGCCCACTATTCAATTCCTTTTTTATGTTCTCTCCCTTTTATTTTTTTTTTTCCTATTACTTTGTGTAAATTATTCTTACACAAGAGATTGTCTGGGGAAATCCACATTTTGATCACTCAAGGACTGATCCTGTGTCAGATCTCCTGCTGCCTTCAACAACAGCAGGTCCTGTTTATTAAAATCTAATTGAAAATATTTAGCAATGAAGAACTTTAAAACAAACAAACTCAGTCTTAGGAATGGTACTTGAGGTTGCTAGCAAATTGAATAAGATTTTGGTTTTTTAGAGTTTTGTTTTGTTTTGTTTTGAGTATTGGAAACAGCAGGGCTTGGTAGGCTGCTTTTTCAGGTCTTTGTGGCTGATTTTGCTGAAATAAAAAAGTGTGAATTTTTCCAGAGAAAAAGAAATTTAATTTCCTGAACAGTTCTATAAGTGATTGCAGATCCTGATCTGGACCAGAGAAAAGCCCTTTGGACTAGTTAGGCACAAGCAGAGAATTGACTCATCTTCCTGATAAAGTCCACTCAGACCTTGGCAGGTGGTTTGTGTAACTGGAAAGCAATCCCACTTTCCCAAATTTTTTATGTACCAGCAAGTGCAACCAAAAATACCACAGTTTTTTTAAAAGTCTTGTACTTACATTTATTCTCTGTTGCAGCAACAGCTGCTAGGAGGAGGAAGAAGAGGTTAACAGATGAGCACATATCAAAAAAGGCTTTTCAGAAGGCATCACTGAAGTCCTGATTCTGTGCTGCTGAAGTTAGAAGGAACTTATCTGAGGGGAATGAAGGTATTAAAATCATGATCAGCAAAGTCAGCTTTCTCTGTGCTCAGGAGGCAGAGACTTTATTAAATCTGTGGCAAAGGTAAGGGGAAGGACATGGAAGAAATTATATGAGTTTCTGAGTAAGGTAAAGCCCTCACTTTGCAGCTCTGTATTGCTTGAATCTGTGCATTTATTTAATGTAAGAGAAAAACTTGAAGTGAAAAATAGGGTGAGACAGCTTTCACATCTGCAACCATCTGATGGCAGGTTTGGTCTTCAGCAGCTGCTTTTTGAAGAGTTTAAAGTCCATTCTCAGTTTCTAGTGATACATCTTCCTTTTGATGCTTTCCTACAGCTTGCTGGCAGTGACAGCACAGGCACTGAAAACTCTTGGTGGTTGAGATGAGTTCCCTTGGCAAGTAGTGAGTAAAATGGCTTTTGTGACCACAGCCATTTCTGTAAGCAGCTCTCTGTGAGTAAAAGGAGTCACAATTTTACTATTCAAGCAGCAATGAAAAGGCTGACTGTGTACCAGCTGGTTGATATTTGAACAATTAGACTCTGTATTTATCTCCTTTACTTAAACTCGGTCATACTGAATATGATGATAAATAAACCCTGATGAAAAATTGCCTCATTGGCTAAAAGTTTGTTTTAAGCATAGAAACACTTTTGTCAAGTGCTCTTTAACCATAGGGCTGAACTCCCAAGCTAGCAATATTTAAGGAACTTTACCTTCCCCTGTTTTTTTTTTCAAATTAATATCCACTATTTCTCATACTTATTCCCATGGGAAGGACCTAGTTTTATAACTTCAATTTAGCATAGAAGATCACCGCTTTTGAAGCCATTGTCAAGGCATGACAGAAACGTGACATGATCAAGCTGTTATTCCACATGACACATAATCATAACTGCTGGTGTGGTGATAGCACTGAAAACAAGGCAAAGAAGACAGAAGATAGCTGCCTGGGGACTATTTGTTATTGTGTGCAAGCTTCCCCATCATGTGGTACAGGGCCCACAGGTACTGCTTTGATCTCTGTCAGGACTTGTGCTAGGTGGATGGGACAAAATTTTTCTACTGGGACAAAATCTGACACTAAAATATATATTCTATTGACAGGCTCCAGACACCCCCAGCTTCCCCATGTTAACTTGTCCTTTCCATTTTGCTTTACTAATACTTCTATTTTCCTCTTTCGTTATCTGAATGCACCCGGTCCATGACACTGAGATCTGGCCAGAAGGATTAATTCAGGAGGACATGAAACTATGTATGGTTGTGTTTACTTGTGTGCCAAAGTCTCTGTCCATAAATTAAAACCCTCTAAAAGAAGCATGTGCAGACACATATATTCTTGCACATATTTATGATTTTTAACACCCTGTATAAGAGAATATAAAGCACTTTACAAATCCTTGAGAGTGCACTGCACTCCCTTAAAATGAGTAATGACTGAGAATACATTTGTAGGACCTTAGTTTGGCCTGCATCACACATCACATTTCTGTGTCTGCTCTAGGAATTACCCAGTGGGATTCAAGAAGTTCATTTAGTCTGGTAGTCAATCTAGCCAATTGCTAGAAGATGGTCAGCTGGCCCTTTTGAAGTATAAAGAAATGCAAAGCACCAATATTCTTTATTCTTTCTATTAGTTTTTTTAATTATTGTTTCTTCTTTGTGATTCTTGTATTAGCCTTTCTCGTCTAAAATGAACAGTTCTAACCTTTTCAGCCTTCCCTATTTGGAAGTCTTCCAGTAATCACTGTCCCCATTTGAATAATGTATGCATGTTCAACATCAAGTTTAAATTTATTATGATGTGAAGAAAAGACAACATTTATTTTTAAAAAAATATTAAAAATATATTAATTTGGTATGGAAAGTCCATATTTATAAGGCATGCAGCAGAATCCCATCGGAGCCATGAACTGAGGGAGTGCAACATTAGTAGTTGGATGTTGTACAAACCATCAGTCTTTCAGAATCAATTTGTTAAATACCTAATTGATGACTTCTAAAAACCTGGACCTGAACATTTGCCTATAGAGCAACACAGGAAATATGCAATAGAGTCTGAAATAGATTTCCAGTCTTTTCATTCCACTGCTTGCTGTTTCTCCAAAGCATTTGCAGCTCTGAAAGCCCAGAGACAAACTCCAACAGAGCTCGCTCCCTCTCACATGGCAGCACTTGACCACAGAACCAGTCTCTTCAAGACAAAATGAAGATGGGATATGATGGTCCAGTATATCCGAGCCTAAAATGGCACCTCATTTGTTTATTAATATCTTTCATCTCAAACAAAAGCACAAATGGTAGACTAGCTCAGTCTTTTAATACTTCCAGGACAGTTCCATCTCATCAGAATCGGTGGAAAAATTCTTAAAAATAAGTATGGAGTTAAAGTGACATATTTATGAGGTGAAAAAAATCAGTGGAGAAACTGTCACAGGGATCTCTGTTTATTAATTAAGTGTTCTCACGCTCTCATGGCACCTCACATTCAGGCTCACTCTGGGGAAAACCCCAATTTAGAATCATGATCCACTCCTGCCTATTACTAGAAATCGGTTTACCAAATCTTACATTCAAGATAAGCCTTTTTTATTGCTCTTCTTGGATTCAAGATGCCCAAGGGACTTCAGCAGGTGTTTGTTCCATATATGTGAGGAACTCTTTTATATTAAATTTGGAGGGAAAGATCATAATAGAGCCAAAATCAAGACAAAGTCAGGACAAATAAAGCCAAGGTTGACTTACAGGGGAAATGTAGTAAGAAAGTTTTAAGTGGTGTAACCCAAACTGATAACTACACATAAACCAAATTAGAGTAGATTTAAGAAGCTGGGAAGCAGCATAAGGGTTTAAATGGCACAGATGGACTTGAATGTCATATTTTGAACTGCTGGACCAAATGATGACATCTGTTGTTGAAAGTCATTTTAGGAAGCAGCTTTGTAGCATAATAAAATTCAGACATGGTTTCTACATGCAGTGTCTACAGCAGTATCTTCTGATTCCCACCTATGTGTGACCACTACCGACCTTCAGTGCAAGAACCATCTGTGTTTTTGTGAGCTACCACTTTGGTTGTGCACATCATGTTTCCGTGGTTTAGGGCCGTGTGGTACAAGGCTCTGGGCACCTTGAGAATTGAGGACATTCAGCATTTTGTGAGAGAGAGTGCTAAAAGTGGAAAGTTAGGTTTTTGCCAATTAACAGATAGTAAATCTGTGTTAGAGAAGAAGCCCTGCTCTCCTTGTATTCAGAAAACTCTGAAATGAGCCCTTGGTTATGCTACGTGCAATATGCACTCACGTTTGGATACTTAACACTTGAATGCAAAGCAAGACGAGGTAAATATTTATATCCACTGCAGTGCAGAAGTGTGAGTAAATTCCTACCCCAGAATCTGCCTTAATAACCCTTCTCATGTCACTTGACATTTCTTGCCCTATTTCCTCATCCTAAAGTACTGCAGATATTCCTTTTCATATCGCTTGCATTGGTGTAAATCTGTCATTTACCACAAAGGTCTGTTGCAGTGAGAGAAGCATCAGTTTCCTCATTCATTTGCAACTCCACTTTCTAGACAGTCTCTACTTGCAAATTTAAAAGAGGAAAATGACCCTTCATTTTTACTCCCAAGAAGCCTGACAAATCACTAAAGAAGGGCAAAGTCATGGAGCCAAATGAAGGTCTTATTAGGAAAGACCCGTGGGGCAAAAGTAATTTTTTTCCTAGGGAAAAATACATCCCTGGGAAATAAGGATTTCAGAGAAGTTTTGTCACTCAAAAAGAAAGCGTTCCTTTCTGACGAAAGGTGATCTTTCCAGCAGATGTGCTATGAGGGCTGGTGAAAAGACTTCATATCTCTCTTACTTAACAACATTTTAATGTACATGAATAGGTAAAAAATACATTTTAGATTATAATGACTACATCTTTTTAGATAAAACAGATGGATAAATCTCTTGAGTCTGAGCCTGATCTTCCATCAGATTCACACTGATAGCAGAACTACTTCTGTTTTTTGCCAGAAACACAGCCACATAGCTGCAGCCAGAGGTCTGGAAAAAAAAAAAAAAGCCTGAAAATTTTCAGACAGAAGCTAAATTAATTCTTTGGCCCATATTTCAGTTATCTTAGATTTCACAGTTGTATTTGGATTCCTCTTGCTTTCCATTACTCTAAATGCCCTACAGTTTAGTAGTAAGAGAAACCCTCTGTAGTCCCCTGGCCTGATGTCAGATCTGCCTTGGCAGTGCCCTCTCCCTTGTGAAGCACATGAGCTGAAAGAATGTTGTGAGGACTAAAAGATTGGATTTAGCCTTGAGATCAATGCCATAAAATGAGGGCGAGGCACAAAATTGTGGCCAGTTTATAAACAGAGAAGAAGCAAGGCTGGGCAAAGAGAACAGTGACTGAGGCTGAGCTGAAGGAGCTCCAGCATCTGCTCACTGCACTGGTGCCTTGCATGAGTGTAGGGCACTCACAGGGACCTCCTGGAGGCACAGCACCCTGTAGGATTACCTACCCTACCTCTTAGGGCATTCTCAAGCCTAGCTTCCAGCCTTGGACTTCAAGTGGTTCTCCAATACCAGACTGGCATCGTTCAGACTGTGTAGAAGGAGAGCACCCATGTGGTGGGCTCTTTATTCTTACATCACTTACCTCTTGGTCTGGCATATCCATGTGAGACAGTGCCATGTTAGTCATTTTTTGTTAGTCATTTTTGTAGTGGCAAATCTCTGGTAGCTCCACCTGAATACATACACGTATCATTTGTAATGTACTCATGTTTTCCTATAACTTCACCATGAGCTTAGGTTCACTTTTAGCAAGAAGTGAAATTTGCATATTGCAGTCTATTTTAGTCTTCTTTTTCTCTATTAGCTGTTCCTCTATATGTAAGTTCAGAAGGAGTAAGTTCCACAGCACATAGGAACTTTTATTTTTGTATGAGTGCAATTTCATACATGATGGTGCAATTCAGTAAGAAGAAAAGATTCTTTAAGAAGAAGATAAAACTACTGCATAAAAGATTAATTTGCACAAATGTTTATCATCTGGAATATCATCTGCCTTTCCCTTTTTTTAATACTTTCAGTGCAAACAGATGTTTAAGGAATCCCCTTTTTTATATTTTTTTTCAGCAACATGTTATAGATATTCTATGTGCAGTGAATGGAAGAAAAGCAAAATTGACTTTTGGCAGCTTCAGTCTATCAAGTTCATAAACTTTACTGTGTCTGTCTTGTCCAAGATTAGAGACAACCTGCTCCAAGTCAGTTTCCCATTTGCACTTAATTAGGGAGTTCATTTTAGAGGTCAATGAAAAATAGCAGAGTACGTTTTCATAGTAACTCTCCACACAATAAAATTATTTATCAGGCACTTGTCCAATTTTCTCTGGAACAAGGGCAAGAAAAGTGGGGACACAAAATAGAGTTATTGGATACCTTATCTGGAACTACCCAACACGTTGTCCATTATCCAAGGAACACATAGTACATTCTGGATCTGAGGAAAGAAGCCAAACATTGCATCTTCGCAGACAATTTTCCTATCCACACAGCTTCATTTTCTTTAACAACTGGGACAGATATTTTGGAAATGTTCTAAGAGGTAGGAGACAGTCTGCACAAGGAGTCCCTTAGTATCAGCCATACTTACGTATTCAAATTGCTGTGGGTAACAAGGTGTCCTTGTGGGAAATGCTGGAAGGCTAAGTGGATTCATGAGGAAGCAGCAGTGGAGAGAGAGTTGAACAACACAGGGCTGTTTCACGCTGCATCAGGGTGCTGGCATTGTTGGCAGGAGGAGGAACAGCTGAAATGATGCCCATTAGCCACTTCATAAAGTTCCTCAGAGGTACTTTCAACATGAACTTGCTGTTATCAAGCAGAGAGAGTGGCCAAGTTTTGAAGACATGCCTGAACATCTACAAGTGTCTAAGGGTGCATTGATCCCGGATTTTGAGCTGATGTCAGCTCTATTTTACAAGTTTTCCTGAAGGAAAACTATTTTGTAGAGTATGAAACATCTCCTTAGAAGAAGACATTCCAGCAGTTCTTGGAAAGACAAATTCTACTCACACACCCTGTCAGTAGAAGAAACAACAGAGCACAGAAACTTGACATGAAGTACCTTGAATTTTATCTGGATGTGGGGCAAGGAATAAAATAATTTGTACTTTGTCATAACCAGTGACCAAGTGGTTACAGATTCACATACATGGAAGTATGATTTCTTGGACCAAAATCTGGCCAGGTAGGCACAATCTTCATTTCTCTAGTGTGGTTCTCGTGACCATGAAGAAATAAGGAACAAAATGAGAAAAGCCTATAGACTGTTGGTTGAAAAATTTGAACAAAATTAGGTTATAATTTTCATTTTGCCATACTTTGACATATGAATTATGAGGCGGTTTGGCATTACAGGAGATATATTTGATCCGTGCAGAACATGGAATCGCATAATCACAGAGTGTGTCAGGTTGGAAAGGACCACAGTGGGTTGTCTGGTTCAACCTCCCCGCTCAAGCAGGGTCATCCCAGAGCACAGGGCACAGGATTGTGTCCAGATGGTTTGTGAATATCCCCAGTGAAGACTCCACACTCATTTTGGGCAACCTGTTCCATGCTTGGTCACCCACACAATAAAGTCAACTAATAAATGCTCAAACAACCTGCTCAATATCCACATTATTGACTTCTGCTACACTGAACATGCTACAAACACATTTACTTGCCATTTTAGGTGACATTATTTTCTTAAGAACTAAGTTTTATGTCATAGAGGGCATGAATCTTAATTCACTTTGGGTCTCATTTTTTGTCTCTTTACAAAGACCTTAGCTAAAATTTCCAGCTACCTGGAAGGATATGAAATGTAGATATAAGTATAACCTGTACTGCTGTCTCAGGATCCTGCCTGACAATGATTTGCTCCAAAATGGAAACACAATTATATATAAAGAAATTCAGCGGCAAAAGCCTCAAAGATAAATCACTTGGGGACAAAGGTAGTCTAATAAAGTATGGCCAGAGGAACTTACTCGGACTTACTTAGTAGTCCCTTTATTTTTCCATGTTTTTTTTTTTAATTTTTTTTCTGTTGTTGTTGTTGTTGTTGTTTTTGTTTGTTTTATTATTAAACGGTACACAACATAGTAGCTTTATTTAGTACACTGAATCAAGGTAATAATAGCTGTAGGTGCTTCCCTAAATCATGTTTAATTTTCCTTTTAGGCTCAACATAATTCCTTCTGAAGAAAGGAAAAAAAGATGTGAAGAGTGGTTCAAATCATCTTGCAATGCCGTATCACATTTCAGATAATTTACACTCAGTCATGTCAAGCAAACAGACATTTCAGATTGATCAGTGCAGTAACTGAAAGAGCAAAAAAGGAACTGGAGGTTATTTTGTCAGCAATAGTATTCTTTATGAGACTGAACAGTGATGCCTTAAAATAGGATGTATCCAGGGAAAGCAAACTTCCTGAAAATGTTGTAGCCATTACTTAAAAATAATATTATTTTGCCTTCATGCTCTACCCCTTGTGTGCTTTCAATTCCCCAGAAAACCTTCTTTCCAATACATCTTTGATCCTGGTCTCAAAACCCTGACATTTTCGTTTTGTGGAGACTGGATATACCATGGACTAGTCAAGAATAGAGCTAGGTGACCCAAATTGGTGCAATTTGTACTGCTTTATTGCCCTCCAAACTGATCTAGAGAAGGCAGGGATCTGGCTGAAAGCCTTTCAAAGCCTGGCTGCTCTGCTTTGCTGTTTCATGTAAACACTTCAGTTTTAGTCTTACTTCCTAAGGAAATAGAATTAATGCCATTGTCTTCTCTGCATGTGTTTGTGGGTGTCAGTGCACGAGTCAGTATTTTGCTTGTCCTTCTCATCAATTACTTTTGAATGTGGCAGTTCAATTCAATAGAAACTGGAAAGGACAGAAGGTCTAAAGGGACAAAATTCCATGCTTGTATTCTTATTGAGGAAAAGCTAATAAGCTGAGTTGTAGCATTCAAAAAAATTGCACGGATAAGGACTCCTTGGACTTCACTCCGTCAGTTCTGGATCTCTCTGAGCCACTTTCTCAACTAAGCAGGTTTGCCACATCAAAACTTAAGCAATCAAATCTTGGGTCAACCCTGTTTAACCAGGCCATTATTTCAAAAGAGCTTGTTAAGCCTGGTTTTCTCTATTTGCATCAGAGCACATGGACTCTAATTATCTCATCTAGCTGAATGACTTAATCCTCACCTGGCATTCACAAGCTTAGCATCACCACTGAAGCTGCTCCCTTTTCTTCCAGCTGTTGAGCAGAACAAAATCAGGCACAGCATTTCCCAAGGTTTTATATTCATTTGCACTCATTTGCTTCTGCTCTTGCCAAGGTTCTCAGACAGAGTGAGTGGACAACAAAGGGAAAATTATAGATAATAATTCACAAACAACCTCATAAAACTACCCTTATTATTCCTATAAAAAAGCAACAGTGTAAAATGGTAACTACTTCACTTTTGAATCTTTGTGACAGATGAAGAGATCCTTGTAGTGGGGGGCTATGGAGAGGCAACAGGCTCATTGCTTAATGGACTGATGTATTTATGAAGAGTGAAAGAGAACTGTAAAAGAGGACAATGAACATTATGTGAGAAAAAAAATACCATTTGCCAATTAATTAATTAATTAATTAATCTTTGTGGTTGTAAAAAAAACCCTAAACCACATAACACCAAACAAACATAAACCAAGATGTTGGCTAACCTTTGTTTGAAAAACGTGGAATAGGGAAGTAGGGAAGTTATGACAAACTACAAAAATGGAAATGTAAGATATATTTGAACAAATTATGATCTGGAACTGAACAATAATCTGGTATGCAAATGATGTATTTATGGGATTCAAAAAAGCTGTGGTGTGGAAAGAAATCTTCTCTTGCCCACTGAAAAGAGAAAAGCAGGTGGAGCTCTTCAGCAATCCTTTTCATTTACTTCATGAGATAGCTTATGCGAAGAAAAGAAAACACTGAGAGCACCCTGACCCACAGTAGTGCGAAAGGCTCTTTCCCTGTGTGCAAGGCAGGTCCTTACTGTGGGAAGCAACAAGTAATGACAAACTAAACCTACAACACTTTCACATCCTGAAGTGCTTTGCTGAACTAGGAATCAGCATCCTACGGGAACAACTTTTAGATCACGTGTCTTTTCTTAACCTGTGGACACCATTAAGTTAAGACTGAAGCACAAATTAGTCCACTTGTGACGACTGCCTGATCAGGAAATAGGTGTGCAGTGGCCAGACTGTGATTCCCTTCTATTGAAACTTACCCCTCTACTGATTCAAGCAAAATTTGAACAGACCTTTTCCTTGCATAGCAAGTCTTGCTGACTGTTCATGGTGACCTCATCCATCTGGCAGACAGTTAAAACTTTTTGAAGGGCCTACAAGAATAGTTTTATGAGTTTGTTTGTGAATTAGTATCATTCCTTTGCCCTTTGCCCTCTGGTGTCCTATTTAGCTTGGACCTCCTGTTAAATGTTGGACAAAAGCTTGAGTCAGGAGAAAGCCCTGGGAAGTGCTGTGCATTCCTTTCCTGCTTTCTACAGTCGTAGGTCTCCTGGTTGTTAAAGCTTTGTGGATGGAGCTATGCCTGTGAATACCAGAAAAATATGCAGTCCCTTAAATCATGATGCAAAGTTTGTGAATACATATTTTCCTGTACCTCTTGACACAAACACAGAAACAGAGAAAAAACAAGTGATCTACACTGGGGTATGTCAGGTAAAATTTGACTGAACCACTCTTTTTATCCATAGGTAATCATTACTTTTACAGAAGATTCATTGTTCTCGCTGTCCAGAAAGAGATATTGAGACAGAGGAAGCTGAAATGACTTGTTCTGCTCAGTCTGTATGCAAGCAGTTCCTGTTTCAGAAAGAACAAAAAGTTTGAAAATAAAACTGAATGCAAACAAACTGCAGAAAAAGTATTCTATATATCTTTTAAAAATAAAGAAATACAGGGTGGAATGTAGTGCTTTAGCTTCAGAGCTTACTGGACAGCTAGACATTCTTAGGATGAGGAAGGTACAGATGATGCAGGTGTTTGCCTCACATGAGCTGAGTGCTGAGAAACCTCAGGTCACCTTTTAATTTTGCTCCTGACTTTCGGGATAACTTTCAAGACCTATATTTGTTCAGCTCTGCAAACAGGGTTTGAAATTAAAGGCACCAAAATACTCAAGGATGAGAGTTTTCAGTTCCCTGAACCTCAGCTCTGCTCAGGTGCAATGGACATAATTACACTTCTGTACCTCACAGTCATAGCAAGGTCAAATATGTTAAAATATGTTTTTTAACCTTAGATTTGAAACCTACAAGGAATTTTGCATTGACAAGAAATTTGTAGGAGTGAAGGTACAATTTTCCACAGTTAGTTTCCACAGA
The DNA here is from genome assembly GCF_963662255.1 of Cinclus cinclus. Classification (NCBI taxonomy): domain Eukaryota; kingdom Metazoa; phylum Chordata; class Aves; order Passeriformes; family Cinclidae; genus Cinclus; species Cinclus cinclus. Next base: position 94,098,122 of record NC_085048.1, read on the forward strand.
GCATGATTGGATATCTAAGGATCTTTCTTCAGCAAATATTTGAATGCACATTAACAATGCAGGGGTGCTTTGATGTGACTGAGCACCTAAGAAATAATAAAAAAAGAACATTTGCCCAGATAATCCAGATTACTTGGAATAGCAAAACTGAACTATAAATTGTCAAGTTTGGTGGACAAACTTTCTTGCGAGATGTCCAATGCTCCTAGGAAGAGGAAGAAAGCTGACTGTTTCCTGTTGTGGTTGTCCTTGCAAAGCAATGTGAATAATGTAACAAAGATGATAGCTTGCATAGCAAAATACATTGCACAGCAAAACAGACTCAGTTCTGCAGGAAATCTCTGAGATTCTCTGAAAGGTCTATTTAGATGAGAAAAGATAGGGCTCGAGTGAGTTAAAAATATACTGTGGAATGCAATCAGTGAAATGTTATTCATTTTGATATTAAACGAGATTTATTTGACAGTAACACCATATGCTCAGGGGTGCTGTCCACAAGATGACAATTCCATTTTGTAACAACTGTTGAAGTTCAAAAATTGTTTTCATTCAGCTTCGGAATAAAAACAATAAAGCCTTTCAGGTCTTTCCGGAATGGAATTGCACTGAAATGGTTGATTTCAGATAAAAAACCCAGCCTTGTCTTTTGTAAAGACTTTTTGATTCTAATGGGTTCCTTGGTCACCCAAAGGAGGACAGGAGGAAATGGTCTCAAATTACAGTAAGGGAAGTTTAATTGGATATTAGTAAAAATTCTTCACTGAAAACGTCACAAAGCACTGGAATGGGCTGTCCAGGGAAGTGGTGGATTCACCATCCCTGGAGTTATTTAAAGGATGTGTAGATGTGGTGCTTACAGACACGGTTTAGTGGTGCTGGCCTTGGCAGTTCTGGATTAATTATTGGATTCAATGATCCCAAAGGTACTTTCCAATCTAAACAATTCCATGATTTTGAGGGGCCGGACCTTGGAAGAAGGCTGGAAGAGCTGTGGCATGGATAACCTGTAACTTTTCAGAGGCCCTGATACTACTCAGGAGCTTGCTTGATGAAGTGTCAACCTGCTTAAAACACTTCCAACAGCACTAATATTTCATTCTTGATGCTAATGCGATTTTTTTGTATGGATTAGGCATGACTCTAGTGTGCAAGCTTTGTAGAGGATGAGACAGGAACCCCTTTCTGATGGGGAGAAACAGGATTTTGGCAACAGGAGAGCTCTGGAAGCTGCGGAAGTGAACATGGCTAAAGTTGGGTACTATTGCTAAAATGTCCAACACTGAATGTCTCACAGTGTCAGTCCTCAAAAACATCAGGACAATTTCAGAATTCAGTGGATTAGAAGGATGCAGTCTTTTATTGACTCCACCTGAGGTTTTCTTTTACATCAGTTGTAGACAATTAAGAATCAATTGGCAGCAAAATGCTTTTTTTCTCATAGATGGTTGATGGGTGTTATCCAAAATACCACCAATTGTAAAATCTTCAGGGCTGGAGGCATTTGAAAGAAGAAAGTTTCAATTAGGAAATGCTGCTATGATAACTTGTGGAGATTGGTTGCCCCAGGTATTGATTCGTGTGAATATATGAGCACATTCCCAACTGACTGACATTGTACATTCCTCCTAACCTGTAAGCACTCCCTGTCTTGAAGGAAGGATGTCATGGTGCATTGTGGCAGTCCTCCCTGAGGATGATACTGGAGGAAGTGTTTATCTGGGGCTTCTAAATCCTTAAGTAGTTTGAGGCTGACAATTACTGTTCCTCCAGGCTGACAGTAATTTCTTAGGAAATGTTATAACTTTTAGCAGAAAGCATCCATTGTGACAAAAAGAAAAATGTTTAACATAAAATCTGCTACCGAAAAAAAAAGTTTAACAGGAATGATCCTCCTTAACCAGTTCTGCAAATAATTGGAAGGCCCTTTGCCTGCAGGATTGTGCCCTTCCCCACCCCTCTGCTGCACTGGTGCTGCTCAGTCAGACACAGGGTGCCCTGTTTCTCAGAGCACGCACAGGCACACACACTGCCAAGTTTTTAGCCAGACCAGTTTGACACTCTTGGCTCCGGCTGTCTCAAAATTGGGCACATATGGTTAATAGGCAGCAGCACCAGTGGAAGAGTGGTATTTACTTTGAACTGGCAGGTGATAGGAGCAGAAGTATTTGGCAAGAAAAGCCTCTTGTGGTGGTCTTGTGTGTGTGTGTGTGTGTGTGTGTGTGTGTGTGTGTGTGTGTGTGTTTTAATGCCGTGTTCAGTTTCCCAGCAAAGCACACAGACAGAGGAAGGTGCCGGCACAGCCACCACACCCTGCTCCTCCCTGACAGGGAGCTGGGATAATGCCTGGCCCAAGGGCACCAGGCACAGGACACTGTCACCAGTACCCAAGGAGGTCCAGCCCCTGCAGGTGCAGAGAAGGTGTGAAACCACAGTTTGGCTGGTGGAGAAAGGGTGTACGTGTCCCCCCAAACTGCCTAGTAAATACATTCATCCAATTAAGAGGAACAATTACTCATTAACAAATCGGATACTAAAAAATTACTCATTTAAGACAATCACTGTTACTTCCTCAGCTTTCCACTTCATTGCTGCTTATGCAAGTAAAAACAACAAACTAAATGGAGACCTTATGGGCACCAGGGACCTATTAATGCCACGTGACTTCCTCCCAGGCTTCCATGAAAATAACTGTATTATAATGGTCTGTGATATTAATATCGGCTTTGGGAAAGTCAGGCAGCAGCTCCATAGGGAAGGATGTAGCATGAACAAGCACTCTGGAATGTGCAGTATTTGACAGAAGAGAAGTGGTATATTTTTATTAGTTGCATCTCTTCTTGCTATTGAAACTGGAAAGTCAGCTAGAAAAATACAATTGCCTGAGGGAATCCGAGTAATTTTTTTGGGGATACATTTCCAGTATCTGTTGGAAGAAACTTCAGAGCCTCCCTGCTTTTAATACATTTATCAATCTATAGATTGAGTCTAAGGATTAAATTATGAGCTGAGTTTGGGGTCCTAAATTTATACAGCCTCGGAATTCACTTTTCAGGTTCTGCTCTCTCAGAGCTTAAGTAATTTTGAGGATTTGCTTTTAATCTCATGGCTGTGTGGAAGCCCATGAGATTTTTGCTTCAGTGTATGTGGCTCATGGCTAGGAAGAAGCAGTACCTCTGCAGATATAACTGCTAACCTATGTGAGGACTGCTTCACAAGAAGAAATTATTTTGCTTCTTAGGCTGGCCTAGCTGGTTTGAAACACAGTTCTGCTTTTTCAAACTTCACCTAGCACTGAAACATGCAAGAGATGAAATTTAATTCTCTTCTTACATTGGTGATGTACAGGTGCTGCAGAGCAGTCCTGGGCAGAACCTGTGGATGCCAGTGGAGGCACTCTGGGGTAAAAGCAGTAATCTCCCCATCTCAGTCTGCCCCTTGGACCCCACACTTCCTCCCCTGCTCGCTAGGCACTGTGCCTGTGTGCTTTTCCAGCCATGGCTTTCTCATGCTGGACTTCCCTTGAAGTGGAGGGACACACAGAGAGCACCCTGTCCCTGCCCCTGAGGCTGGGCACTTAAAAGGCAAAGGAGCTGGGTGAGACCCACCAGCAAAACAAAAAAGCACCACACAGCACTGAGATCAAAGGTTTGGTGGGGAAAGAAGCAGTCACAGCAGCCTAGGTGAGCACAGCTGTCCAGCCCACATCCACTCTGATGAACCACATACCTGATTGCAAGGGACAGACAAAAAAAAGCTTCATGTGCACGTCTAAGAACTGAGTGGAGAGTACAAGGAAAGCAAGTGGGAGGAGAGTGGTTTCAAAGCCTTTCACGATGACTTTGGCCTCAGTTTCTGCATCCCGACAGTAGGAATATTAACTCCAAAGATGCACGTTAATAAGCAAGAGCAGACAGGGTGAAGGCAGTCTAAAAACTGAGCATGAAGTGGGTTAACTGAAAAAGTGGGTCTAAATAGCATCACATTTGGAGGAGTGATTTGGGTTAGAGGCTCAGTTCAGCTCAGCTCTGGAAAGTTCAGATACTGGTTAAACTTTGGATAAACTTTTGACCCCTTTTTCTTGTAGAAATCAGACTGGAATCACACAAACACAGACTCTCTCGTCAGCTTTCCAATACTGCTTGTTTTTGACTGAGCCAGTAATAGAAGAACAGATTTCTTCTTTATACTCCTGTACTTCTACTTCCAAACTCACCCAGTTTCTTTTTCTTTTCCAAACCTGTGACATTTTTCATTCTATTCCATATAAGGTTTTGATGTCAGCTGAGGGCAAGTCCAGCTCTATCCTGACTGATTTTCCCATCTCTGGGAATAACTGTCATCTTTGCTGGCCTTTTGCCCATTCAGTGTTAAATATTTTCATTAATAACTGGAGAATTAGTCCAAAGACAGAGATTTGGTTTCCCAAACACCAAATCTTGCTCTCCTCCCTAGCAGTAATGTATGGCTCTGATGGCCCTCACCCTGGGCAGCTCTGCATCACCAGATGCTCTATAATTTTTTCATTCTTTCCCTCCGAGCCTTCCTCACCTGGAGACTGCCAGCCAGCTTTTCTCACTCTTTTGAGACTTTTTATCTTCTATTTTTCTCTTTTATCTTTTACTCTTTTTTTTCTGTGCTCCTGAGTCCTCTCTCCTCATGACTCAAGAACAGAAGCTCCCACCAGTTACATGCATTTCCCCCCACCATTGCTAGCTAAAAGGGGAAAAGGGAAATATCTTCTGAAAATATCAGCACTTTCTTCAAACCCACTCATATCATCTGTTTGCTGATTCCTATCCTGTAGCCTTGTGACCTCAGCAGTGCAAGAGTTTTAGTTCTGTTTTCTTCATCAGACTTATTACATTGTCAGCACTTAAAATAAACAGGAATTAATAACCTTAAAGTTAATCAACACTTGGGAGTGTAACTGCCCTTAGAATTGATGGAATCAACTGGTAGGTGATAATTAGAACCAGCCAGAAACTTCTTCTCAAAACTTGCATGTAAACATCCTCCATGTTAGAAACCACACATTAAAATATTCTCCCACAGCAAGCAACTGTCCTTGTTCTTTTTTTATATCCTCACAGTGTGGAAGGTCTTGTATAGACCACAAAAACAAAGTAAGAGTATCCAACCCTCACCAAATATTGCTTTCACATATTTCTGGCTCATCCAGACCTAGCAAACCACAGAAACACAACTGAGCCTGAACTTTGGAAATTCTGAAAACTGTTTTTCAATCCCAAGAGAGGAAGAAGGAAACATATTTGAGCTCTTGGATTCTTCTTCCAAATGGATGTTTCTGTGGTTTCTCTGCCAGGGAGTGCTGCAGTGACTGGGACTGGATGCTGACCTCAGTATCCCTTGTGCTGCTCTCTCCACCTGGGTGGGGAATTCAGTGTCAGTGCTCAACTGGGGGGTACCAAGCCCAGCACTATTCTGTGCACCCATCCCTGCAGCCAGAGGTCAAGTTCATCTGTGTCGGAGATATATTAAAGTTATTTAATGATTTCCATTGTATCCAAACTGTGTTTGCCTTCAAAGTAACCCAAGTGGTTGAACTGCCTAAAGGATGCAGATTTAACTAAGGGGGTTCCCTCGATGTATGTTGGGGTAGCGACTAGAAATGGCTTTGATTTTGTGCTTCTGGATAATTTTCTTTCCCTTCTTCTTCCTCTCTTTAGATGATGAGGGGTAAGGATTTGTGCTGCTGCTGTTGGTTGAAGTGAGGAGAGTGTTCAAATGCTACAGGCAGAAGCAAGATGTGAACACCCCAGCTCAGGAAACAAGTGTAGCAACTTTGCAGTTGTGCAGGGAACATCATTTTCAGAACGACTGAGTGTTGTGGCTTTGATGATTTCTTCAGACACTGTAAGTAGACTGACAAATTGACTTTCAAGTGAAAGGTCATTGAAAAGAATTGTGGATAAAAGCATCTGGATTTACAATTGAAAAGCTACAGAAGTTCAGTTTACAACTCTACTGGGTTCTGTGCGTAGGAGTTTCTATCATATAATTTGGCAGCTTCTTCTGCCTCCTGATTGGGATTGTAGAAAATAAAAATTCTTTGTGGTTTCTTTACTTTTTCCCCCCCTCTTTTTAAACACAGTGGAGAGTTGTGGCGTTTTGGCAGGTCTGATACAAAGAAATATTGTACTGGCATTGTCTCATATTGTAGGTGACCTCAGGCCTGAACTATACAAGGGAAAAAAATAGTAGGTCTCTGTTGAATAGAGCACACATGTGCTTGAATCAGCTTATAGAGGGAGTGTGAAAAGCAGAGCACACACACACACACACAATACATTTATTATTGATGTTGCGGGCTTAAATGTAATGTCCAGTTCTCATCCCGGGATGCAAATCAGGAGTAGCTAAGTGGTGTTAAAGCCTGCTCAGTTCTGGTGTATGAGGTTCGTCCTGGTATTCTTCTCCTTAAAGTCACAACTATAATAAAAGGGTATTTGAAGGACAATTAGGCGGCTGAAGTTGCTTAATCTGTCCAAACACTCACAACATGTGACTTCAGTTGTGTACTGGTTTGAAAAGCAAAACCAGTGAGACTTCAAGTCAGTAATACAATTTTTAATAGGGAAAAGAAAAAGGAAAAATAAAATACATGTAATAATAAAAATAAAACCACTGACAGAGTCAGAATACAACCTGATACCCTGTCAGTCAGGGTGTTGGTGCAGTTTTCCTCCGCAGGGTCCAGTGATGATGTGGAAAAAAGCCTGGTTCTTCCTCTGGAATCCAGTGGAAAAAGGCTGCCTTTGGCGTTCTAAACCTCAGTTTTTATCTAGGTAGGAAAGGCTTGGCTCGTCCTCCTGGCTGGAGCATCTCCCAATGGGATGATGTAATCTTATCAGTTATACAGTAGGACTCAATGGCCCATTAACAGAAGACATTTCCCACAGAGATAAGGATGATCACCCTTCTGAGATGGTAATAGAATATATATCTTGTATTGTAAACCAGGGCAGGTGGGTGGTTGCCTTTCAGAGCATTTGTGAGGAGGAGTTTTTTTGGACCGCTTTTTCTTTTTTTTTAACTTCTCCCTCTTTCAGGAATCAGGATGGGAACTTAAATCCTGGAAATCCTTACCAATAAAAGCAAACACTGCATGCAGAAAGCCTCCCTGGCACTCCGTCCCCCCTTCCCCTTCTTTGCGGGACATAAAACTAAACTAAACAGAGATTTGTGCCTATCAATATTGACTTGACTGATTTCCCTTTTCCTGACTTCTCTAATCCTGTGGTAGATTTTCTGTGACATTTGCTTCCGGTAGCAGATTCACATGAATGTTCTCTCTAGAAACAGAACATTTCCAAATGTCTATTAAAAAGCAAAACAATGTGGTCGAAGAAAATAATGGGGAATGTTTTTCTGCACCGTTTAACTTCAGCAGCTTCCGCTATTTTCCTCCTACTTGAAAAAGTAGTTTTCTCCACTGTGTAAGGGTTTCCTTGTACAAGAAAACTTACTTAATAGAGCTATTAAGCAAAATAGTGTACCAAAGCTCCTTGCACTGTCTTCTATGCAGAAATTAGTCACCCAATACACCCTGAAGTTCAGAGTGCAGTCATTACCAGAAGCCTGACAACCTGCTTAGTACCTAGGGTGGAGCTGAGACAACTGCACTCATTTCCTTATCTCCATCAAAAGACTGCTTTGTCCTCAAGGAATAAGACAAGGAGCTACCCTGATTTTGCTTCCAGATGCTTCTCTTGGTCTTCATGTGACAGAAACTAGGCCTAGAAGCAGAACTCCTGCTGTTGGATTAGACCTGTCCCCGCCACATTAAAAATCTCGAGCTGTGGCCAAAGCAGAGAACTGGATTCTCTAAGTGCTTTCACTGATGGCAGAGGAAATCTGGGCAAGGTGTTCTACAACCACTAGAGCTAGAGTGGGAGAAGTCTGCCTGCTTCCCCTTTCTCTCTCTTGTTCTCTCTCCTTTTGATGTGTCCACATTGCACAATTTGTCCTACATCTGCACTGAACCCAGACTAAGTGAGAGGGAAGAACTGATGACAAATTCCGAAATGTCAGCAAAGCATTAAGCACAAATCCTTTCTTCATTTTTTGGGGTTTTGGTGTTTCTTTAAGCAGTACATCCTTATTTTGTTAGTGAACAGTATAAATATGCCCAGAAGTAGAACAGATCAAGCCCACTTGTGCAGGACCTACACTGATACAGCCCTCAGAGAGAATTTGGTGGTCACTGGGGGATCATGCTGCACATCCTTCTCTCTTCCAAATTGTTGCACACAAACCCTGGCTAAGCCCTTTTTCCTAGGGAAGCTAACAGCTAAATATTCCCTTTCTGCTCTGAACCAGCAATGTTGGGAAAAGATGCTGTCAGTCACAGGGCACATAAGCCCTCCTGTGATCCTTTCCATTCGCATGTGTCCGCTGTCAGGAGCAAATGATACCCAGTACTTAGAGCTGGGGTTGTTTCCTCTAGGCACGAAGTTGCAAAGGTCTTAGCTACTCCACAGAGAGGTGGGAGCATCAGGGCCATGCACTGGTCTGTGCAGCTGGCATAGGACAGCTGACAATGAGGTGCTGCTGCTTTTTCTCCATGCCACTGCTCTGCACATTTAAAGTTAAACCTTTGTTGTTATACAGTGATATACTGAAAGGCCATGCTTTCGGTGAGGACCTCAAGTATAAATGAAAATTGCAATGGTTTCATCAAAAAGAGTCCTGTGGGCTTGGAAAACTCCTCCCTAGATTAAAGTGGCCTCTGGAAGTTTGCAACAGGCTTTGGTTGCTGTAGGACCTGTGCAGGAGAGGAATATAGGTTAGCACATGGTCTCAGGGCTTTTTCCTCTCCTAGCTTCTCTCTCTTTCCTGCTCTAGTCCCATCTTAAAAGTGAAGAATCCTGGGAAACACATCCCACTTGCAGCATGAGGACCACTGAATGATGTGAGAAGGCAGAAGAAATTTGATTGTTTGACTGACTTGCAAACGTAACACTTTTTCCACACAGAAATAGAGTATGGCTAAAGTGAACCACCATTGAGATTTCTATTTTTGTTTGGTTTCTCCCCCTCCCCCTTTTACCAGTTTCCCTTCAACTCTGTTTTCCAGTGTCACTAAGTTCTTATTATCCAGATCCAAATCTCACAGTTCCACTGAAGGAGAACGTGTATTAAAATACCAGATCTACCAGAAAACATCTGCAACTCACAAGTCTATTGTACTACTATTATATGAGCAAGCCATTGTAAATTCTTTTAAGTCTGTAACTTATTTCATGTTAACACACTGTGTGTTTTACAACACCATTTCAAAGTTTATGGCCTTTTTTCGTTAGCTGCTTGTTCCAATTGCATCTTATATTTCATCAAATATGATAAAGAAACCATGAGAATAAATTGATGCTCCATATGAACCCCCCTATAAATGGATGTTGGCAAATTGCTGTAAAATGGTTTTCCTTTTGAGCCCTCCAGAATTGTTAGTAGGTTTCTGAGGCTAAATTCTACAGGGAAACCTTATGACCATTTAAGGCCTCCAAGCTTTATGCTTCAGTACAAAAGGCCTAAGGGTGAGGATTTAAAATGGATGAAGTGGAGAAATTTGCACTTCCTTAAGAAAACACAGAGCATTTCCTTCCGCATGTCAGAAATGAAACCAGAAAATACAAAGTAATTTGTCAGGAAATTTTCCTTCCTTAATTGCCTCTTCAGCCCTTCCTCTCCCACCCTTCCCAGCTCCCACTGCAGCCCTGCAAGCCTCATTTTCTCCTCCTTGCTGTCAGCTTTATGGCTGCAGGTCTCAGCTCCAGGCGCGGTGATGGACGGCGTTCTGCTCCTCACCTCGTGCGCCAGAACTTTGCTGTAATGTCTCCTCGTGTTCATATCTTGCTCCTGCCACCCTCTTCCCCGCTCAACTCCCCAGCCAGGTTCATGCCTGCAGACAATCCTTCAGGAGAGAAGCACCCTTCAGGGACACCCGCTCAGCAGCAAATTACGCGGCATCACTTGGCTCTTAATGAACGCTGGTGTAAAAAGAAAAAAAAAAAAAAACAACTTGTCATATTTGTGAATTACTGTGAGTTAATAATACACTGGGATCCATTAGTTAAAGCACATTTGCTCCAAACATGTGGCTTCAGCTTTTTGTTTTTCGTTCAAGCAACATTTTTTCAGATGAAATGCAGTTGCCGTTTTTCTCCCAGGCACTCAGTGAACCTCAGGGAGTTACAGCATCAATTATTTTTCTCCCCATATGTGGAACAAAATAAAGAAAAAACTCTGAGCGTCCTAGCCAGAGAAGTTGGAATTATTATCCAAAATAATAATAAAAGAGTATCAAAACATCCAGAAATCAAAAGCTGCAGCCAGCTGAATAAATGTAGTTGAAATTAAAAACATAAAGCCTGCAGAAGATTCTTTTGCAAATAAAATAGGCTCTGCTCTTTGTATTTTTAGCAATGTCTTGTCCTGCCTGAGCCAATTATTTTTCTCCCAAGTCTGTCTACTGGAGTGACTTTTCTTTACTGTACTTCAAATGATAAAATCATTAGTGTCTTGCAGGTGGATTTGCCTGAACTTGAAAACTTCAGAAAGGACTAAAATGACAAGCAAAAATAGAGCACAAATAGAAACTTGTTTTCATACTCTTGCTTCAAAAATGGTGCTGCATTTATGTGCAATAAACATCAAGATGTTCATCTTTCTTCCTCTCTCCCTCTGCAATATTTTTTCAGTGCTGAAGGTGTCAAGAACAGAATTTACCCTTCCCTTGATGCCATCTTTTTTTTTCCCCTCCTGTTTCATCACAGCTGCATGGACTGCGGCCAACTCAAACTGTACCTTCTCACTTCGCTGCTTAGGACTCTGCTGCACGTTCAGTTTGACAAGACTTTTTAACGTGGATAACAGCAGACAGACTGAAACTTCAGACTGGTAATTGCACACCCCAGGATGCCCACACCTCACACCTCTCTGCCTATCTTTACACAGGCTGATTTCTCTCACACCAGGGAGAGGCAACCCAGCAAATTCTATGAAGCCCTGATTGCTCTCAGTACCTGTGACTTAATTTGGAAGCTCCACCTGCTCTTTGGTTCAGGATGTATTTTGCCCACCATACCTAGGAAACATTTATGGAACATCTTACAGAAATGCTGCTGCTTTATTAGTAATAAATTTTCCTTTCATTTATAAGCTTGAATTAAGCAAACACTGCTGACTCAGCCTCCAAAGCTGCGCTTTATATACGTCAAACAACATATATATAAATTTATAGGGTGAACAATTGTATTTTAGTTGTATTTAAGTACTGATTTAGTAATCATGAACTTCGCTGGCAGTATCCTTTGGAAACTAAATCCATAAATTTTATTAGTATTAAATGTTTCTAATGGGAGTTGACAAATACTTGAACTGAGTTGCTTTTTCTCCGCACTTGGCAAAAGGAAAGGGACAAAAATTCTTATTACACAATGAGAAATGCATTAATACTAAAACCCATTCATCTCAATTTTCTACAAATATAATTTAAGACCTTTTACAACCATTGGTGAAATTACAATGTGCTGTGGGGAAGTTGCAAAAATTTTATGAGAGTAATAAAATTGTCATTGTAATACCATTATAGGGTGCGGGGACAATATAGATATTTGAATTACCTATTGTCCTTATGCCAGGCTGAAAAAGCTGCATGCAGGAGTTATAGCATGTAATGGAGACAACTGCTGATACAAACCAGAGAAAGGAAATCCAGGTCCACTTTAGCTGGCCTAAGACAAATCCTCATTAGAAACAAGGACTCAGAATACCCTTCCCACTTGTGTCAACAACAATGAAATTTAAACGGGTGGACTGTTTTACATTTGTGTCAATGGTAGCACAGAGACCAACTAATTAAGCAGAGATTATGTGCAATAAAACAGCATTGCATCCAAGCCCTGATACTTTTAACTTCTGTACCATACTTTCTAGGGTTTGCATGCAAGCCTGACTGAAGGTAATCATGGTGGTCCCCCTCATTCATAGCCAGAAAAACTTCTCAGGTAGCTCATGGCAAAAGCATGAAATCTTACCTGGAATTAAAATGGTGTTAACTTTCTAGAAGTGGAAATTCCTTTCTCTGAAGAATAGTGTTGCTGGGCTCTATCCAGGGCAAGTCTATTGCTTTCTCCCTGCCTGTCCAAAGGACAAACAAAAGGAAAAAAAAGAGAAAGAAAACAAGAGAGGCAATTGCAGCCTTGTACGTTAGCAACATTTCACTGGCTGCGTTCAGGAGAATAATAAAAGAATTGAAATAGTTCAAGCATCTGCCCTTGGCTGAGGGACTTGTAATTATACACTACAGGCTCCACTCCCTTGGAACAACTGTCTTTGATTCCTATCTCTTCTTTTATTACAGCTGAAATACAAGACTCCTGATGAAACCATTACATTTCCATGTGAAATTCACAACTATAAGGGGAAACCTCTGCAAACTTGCCAGACTTTTGAAGGGGGGCAGAAACATATGGGCAAAGGTTGTCAAGTTCCCTTCCAAGTTTCAAAGGTCCAACCACTAGGGGCAGCCTGTTCTGGAGTTAAAGATTTATTCTTTTCATTTTAGTAAACATTCTGGAACGGGAGTAAGGAAGTTAATTTTATTTCCTTTTTATTAAGAGTTACCATACTGTGAACTCCTAAAGTTCAGTTGATCACTCTCCTGAAAGTCACTGACTGTTTAATCCTCACCAGGATAATGAGAATCATGGCAAAATCACCCAGGAGACATTTTCAGAGAGTCAGTGAGAGCTACTATGCTTTTAATACCCCTTAAGGTTTTTGTTCTAACCTTCAGACAACATTCCTCCCACAGGTGGGAAGGACTGATAAGCCTTGTTGGGACCCTCAGACAGACAACTGGAGCTGGCTCTCTTTGTCCAAGTCTTCCTCAGAGGAGACAGGCAGGGAAAGAAGAGGCAGAGATAACAATGGGTCCACACTGAAGCATCTATTTTGAAATCCCCAGAACTCATTTTGAAATCCCCAGGGTACACAGCAAACGTGCGTCCTGTAAAGAGGGTTCTGGTCAGTGAGTGTGCCATTTTGGGTCTTCCTGGAGGGAGCGCCCTGAGGACTTCATTTAGTGGTTTCTAAAAATGCCAGCTGAGGTAGTGCTGCTGCCTCTCCTGTGTCCCACAGGGAGATGGCAGTGCCAGGATCAGCGCTCACCAGGAAAAGCTGCCTCTTAACTGGCCACAGACAAAGCATCTAACAGAGCCCTCTCTGCCCATATCCACACACTTGATATTTTACTGAAAGCAAATTGAGACCCCACCTTTCTGTGCTCAGACAGCCTAAGCTTTCCCCCTCATCCAGTGAAGTTGCTCAGCAGCCTGAGCTCCCGTCACGCTTATTCCCTTGTTTCACACGTTGCCAAGAGGCAAGAAGGTATTTCCCTACACTGCAACCTTTTATTTTCTGTTCTTTTTAGTCTGGCTAATATGTCTTCTTGGTAACCACAGTATAATAAATTTCATAGAGCATGACCAGCATACTTAGTTCATATTATTCATTTGCAGTCATTTATTTTTTCCAGCTTCTCTTCCACTCTCCAGTCCCCTCTCCCCAGTGCTCACTCTGTGGAATGATAATAATACACACAGAGTGCCGGCTGGCTGAGAAGGACTTAAAAACAACAAGTAAGAGGATCTTTCTGTGCTCACACCTGTTTTAAGATTTGTTATCCTTAAAAAGAAAAGCTGTAGGGATTCGCTCTCTTTCTTCCTTGTAGACCCCGGTGGAATATACCATTAAACCACAGGGAGGAGAGAAAGCCTTCAGTGCACTTAAATATACTTATGTCAAATCCATCTCATTCTTCCTGCCTTCTTTCCTCAATCTAGCCACCGTTCCCAAGGGCTGGAGAACATTACAACCCATTCACTTTATATGAATGGGCACAGACAGACTTTTTCACCATTTCGATATGTCTACATTTGCAGGCATATCCTGTAGGCCAACTGGAACAGCCTTAATTTCAATTTACTGTCTCCCTGAGGAACATGCCATTCTCCTGAAAGTGGAAAAAACCCTCAGCGGCTATTCCCTGCCCCCCTTCCCTCCACTTCAAGTCAAGATCTGAATTGGAGGGAAAATTTCTCCCAAGATTAATGGACTGCCATTCTGATGCTTATAACAGGACACATGATCTTTATTAAACAAGTAACTAACAACTTTCACCAAATATACTGTATTTGGAAGGTACTCAGTGTTACTGGACATGACTCATCTAAATCTTTTCCCAAGTCCCTCTAGATTGGTGTTATATCAGGAAAAAGAAAACATTCCTCAGTCATCATTTAATTCTGCCTTGTTTTTCAGCAGTGCTATCAGTAATGACAAAAACAACACTAATAAAAAAAGTGGCCAAGGTCATGGCTTGCTAATTTCAGATGCAGGCTAGGATCAGCTCAGTAAAGCCTAACTGGGAGATTCTCCCACTATCCCAGGACAAGAACTAGAGGTTAGCTATTAATGCAACAAACCAGAAACAAAACAGGTAACAAATAAATATTCAGTGGACAGTGGGAGTATGAGAAATAACCAATACAGCTTGCCAGACCTTGTTAGTCACAGCTTTGATTTAGAGCAAAACCTCATGTAGAAAATAGATTTAGGAGACAAAAAAAGAATTTCTTTGCAGAAGCACTGATGCCTTACTGACATTCAGGCTCTGCTGGTACCTGGCATTACAGGATTTCACTGGGGCTTTGGCAGTTGCCTGGAAAAACCGCCAAAGAAGTCAATGTGTAGTATAGCTGGGGTGCACAGCTCAGCTGGTATATAATTAATCATTTATCATCTAATAATCATGGCACAAACCTAGCCCTATCTCCCAGTGCTGTAGATACCATGATATTCCAGCAGGATCCTTAGGAAAGTATCAGACACTGAAGCATATGGACAAACAGTGATTCATGTTATTACACTGAAGCTGTTCTAGCCTTGCTGAAGTATTGCCGAATATTTAATGTTTTCTGTGTGGTCTCTTTAGGGAGGATGATAGTTCAGAGATTGATGGGCCTGGTCCAAGTTGTCCAAGAGGTCCGATGCCGTAAATTTGTTCACAGAAGTGCTGCATTTAAGGCAGTTCTTTCTGGTCTGCTTGTATTTGAGGTGTCTGATTATGAGCAGGCATAGGTGGGCATAAAGGGGAGCATCTTCTGGTCAAAGGAAGCTAGGAGGACAAGCAACTGTCATCTCAGCTTCCCACAGATGGGCAAATTACAATGACATTACCCACCTCTGTTTTGGAAGTTGAAGTTGTTCCTTTTCCTGTTGTAGGCAAGCATTTTATTTATTTTAGCTATATTGCAATTAAAAATAGCAGCAAACCAAGAAGTGGTTAGAGTGAAGGCACAGAAAAATTGGCCTCAGTGGAGAAATGAGCTTTGCTTCCCACAGTTACAAACAGCCTCTGCTTAACAAATTGGATGTCTTTTCAGATTGCAAATGACTCCAGAAAAAACAAAGTCTCAACTGCAACATGAAGGCCAGAGTTAAGTCTGCTGTACGTGACCATAACTAAGGAAGGAAGACAGCAGTCTCAGATAGTATTTGCTTCTCTGAAAATGCCCATCTTTTGATCTGCTTTTTGAATTTTCCCATTATCATTTAATGGGAATGGTAAATCTTTCCAGGGAGTGTCCAGAGAAATTCTTAGACACAGACAGATTCAGGATATGGCACAAGGCCATCTCTTAACCAAATTAATAAATACTTTACAACAAGCCATGAAAAGTCTTTGGAGCCATTATTCTGAAAGTTTGTTCTGGTCATTGCTTCTGTGTTAGCATTACTCCATAGTTCCATTGCAATCACAGATGCTTGCATAAAAGAAACATTATGCTGAGACTAATGCTTTTCATACTTAGGAAATCTTTTTCTTATTAGTAGCAAGCAATGAGGAGAGTATCCCTCTCCCATTTTGTTCTGAATGTCTATCATGGGCTTTTAAAAGAGAAATATAGTTAAAGAAGGGCTAAAGCCTGACCTACCATCTGTCAGAGACAACTTTCAGTGCTGCATTTGCTCCATTTGGGCTTGCTGTGAGCTGGAGGTATTGGATGCTGCACCTGAGAACTGCACAAGGAATGCTGTTTGATCTCACAGATACTTTTAGTGACCTGGGTGGGAACTGCCCTTTGCAACTCCACTGCCAGTGGAGTAAGGCATTGTGTCAAGATCCTGCAGTGGTTTGTACTGTATATGTGACTTTACAGCTGAGTGTAAAGCATTTGCTATTATTAATCAACCCAGGTGTTATGTTAATAGGCTTGATTCTTAACTGAAGTAGACTGTTGTTCAAACACCCAGGACAAAACCTGTTAAACCTCAATTAGTATGCAGCCAAGGAAAGCACAGATGAGTCTGAAGTAATTACCAGACTGTGGCTGACAAGCAAGTTCCTGTATTTTCAGCCAGAACAGGTGATTTTGAAACCTGACCTCCAGCAGCTGCTGGCTGGGCAGCACATTTGCTCCTCAGGGGCTGCCCAGGATGGCCTTTGCTCTGTTAACAGCTCTCTGCTGCACATCAACAACTTAGCACCGAGTGGGCGAGTGAAGATCTCAGCTTTCATACCCAGATGGGGGCGAGTGGCAGGACCCAAACACAGAGACATCACTGCAGGGAAATGGGGAGCCATGGAGCAACCTCTGTGCTGACCCACAGCCCTCGTCCAAACAAGCCTGCAGGGTAAGAAAGAGTGATAAGGTATTGGGCAACCTATCCATCTTTGTATTCATCAGTGGAGTGCCTACCTTGTCCCAGGGGATCATCCTTGTCTACCTGTTGTTATGATCTGGAATGCCTGTGCAACGCAGTCTGCATGCTCAGGAAAGGGAAGATGGTCTTTGAGATGGTCTTTCTCTTTAATCAGAAATTAATTTTGTCCTCTCTATGGTCTCCAGCTTCATGCCAGCATGTGAAGATAGACAAAATGTGGGGCTTGTAGGGAGAGTCTACATCAAGAAGAAAACATATATACCTTGAAAAAACAGGCAACCTTGCCTGTGTGGTGTTACATTGCAGCTACTGACGTGGTGGAGGACTGGGATAGTGTGCACTCCAACACCCTCACCCAGAGTTTTCACATGACCTTTAATAGATTTTTCCACATTATCCCCATTTCACATTCAGAAAAAATGAAGCTTGGGGTAAGGGATGAACTTGCTGAAGTTCACCTGGCAAAGCACAGGGTATAGAATATGTTTTGTGTACTGCCTGGTTTCTACAGCCAAGGCAAACATATTCATGTACATTTAAAGAGAAAGGATCCTGTGAGCAGAGCTGGAGCTACAGACTTTTCTTAAACACACACTCAAAGAAGAAATCATTTTCAGAGAGGAAACTATGCACCTGGAAAGCATACCAAGTTTTAATGGATATTAATGTCTTGCAAAAACAAAACAAAGCCTGGAACTTAATAATTTGCCTAAAAATAAAGAACATTTTGTTTTTAGTGTTAAACAAGAATTAAATTATCCAGCACATGTTTGATACTCCTCAGCTGAAGTGCTTTGAATCTGATGCACAGACAATAAATTACAGAAGGCAGCACGGTGCAGTGGATGGAGAGGGCAGGGGGTAAAGGTGTGTGCTGTGCCAGAACATCACCAGCTCCGGTTCCTGAATGAAAGCTGAAAGACCCAGATACCAGAAGGCAGATGGAAAAAACGGGAATGCAGTCCCATCTGCGGATACTGTTTCTTTTCATGGTTCTCACTGCCTGACCTCTTTTTCCCATCAGTTCCTCAGTGAGGAGATCAAGGTGAATTACTCTGGATGGGTTGAGTCTCGACAGAGCAAACACAGCTGCTGGCAGGGAGGGCTGCTTGGAGAAACAACATGGAGAAAGCAGGAGGTGAAGGCTTTTATAAGCCAGCCCCACTAATGGCACTTCTCCTTTTCACTCTCCAGGGCTTAGTTCCTGTCCCACTGCAGTCAATGATAATTTCCCTCTTGACTTCAGTAGGAGGATTGAGCTTCTGGAGGGCAATGGCTCCTGACCCGGTTTCTCCTCCTGTTATGTTAGGCACTAAGCCTGAACAGCTTCTCTTCTGCAGTCTTAAGTGTAGCTGACTTGTATTCCCTTCAGAACAATCTTCCCAACCCTGATTTGTCTTCCCCATCAGCGGGCTCAGACAAAGAAGCAGCTTGCACTATGCTGTGGCATTGCCAAGGTGAAAGGAATCTGCTCTGCCCCAAGAGCAAGTCTGGGGAAGAGCCTCGGACTCAATCTGTGGTGGAGGTGGAAGACCCCTCTAGGAAAGAATTTCTGTGCCTTTAAGGAGAACAAGGATGCATTTTTGTACATGTAACCAGCCAGAGTGTACTTCAGCTTTGTTCAAGCCTCCCATGTTTGCCCCAGAAATTGAGTTACATGCATATTTTGCTGTGCACATAATGCATAGCTTGGCCAGCAAAAGATAGGAAGGGTAAATGATGGTATGTTTACCTTAGCTTATGGGGATGTCTTAGTGGTTTAACCTTCAAATGTGGTGTGCCTAACTTTTCTCTAACCACAGGTCCAAGTCCCAGCTGGGCTGACTCAGCCTTTATCTTCCTCAAGATAAATTCAGCCCCATTCACTTCACAGTGGGTGGGTGTTACAGATGAAGCTTTAAAAATGAGAGTTTTGTCTGGTCTGGATGGACCTTAATGATCTCTTAACACTTTACATGAGAAAAACATTGGTTGTGGGCCAGAATTCCCATTCCTTGCTGCAACAGCATAGTGGGAGAATGGAGAAGGCTTCATGTATCTTGAAGTGGAAAGACATTGATGTGGTGGTAAAGCAAGCACAGTGAAGCTCTAAGCCAAGATTACTGTACCCCATAGGCACGCTTGGTATGCCCTAAAAGAGCTGGGATTTGAGGTCTCTAGCTGGCTAGAAGGTAGAATTACGTAGCAAGTGCTTTCTACTGTGGAACAGGAAGCAAAAGTATTCAAATAGCTGCTTAAGAAGCAGAAGATGAGATGTGTTATGTCACTTGCACAGGGATTTAAAAGGCTGATTTGTCAGAGCACCCTCAGAGTATATAGGAACTATAAGGATGTTCATTGCTGTGTCAATGGTCCAAGATAAAAATTCCAACATTGTCCTAAGAAGCCTTTCTAATGACATGTCTGCCAAGATGCCAAGATCAGTGCTTCTTTAGGCAATTCACCATTTTCCAAAAAAAAAAAAAAAAGCAAACACAAAAAATCCCAATCAGAGATACCTTTCTGACAGCATAACCACAGAAATCCTGTAATTAGCACAGCATTGGGTTCTTTCTATCAGCTGCAAAGGGAGCAGTCCTTATCCATATGTGACAGGCTTATGGGAGCGGGTTAAACAAAAAAAATAATTCTGCACAGTTTTGCCAGAGCCCAAGCAATTATTTAAATTTTCAATTAGTTTTCAATTGCATTTCTCCTCAGTTCATCCTTCAAGGCTTAAATGCCTCTGCCCTTCCAGAGCTAGAGGCACCACAATAGCACAAGGAAGGATAATGGCTTTGTATTTCTGTCCAAAGCGGAAGGAATGGAAAGATCATGAAAGATGATCAGTTTGCCTGAGATCTCTATCCATTTTGCATGCAACAGGTGGTCTGATTTACCATCTGAAACACTGGACCCAGAATCAGACCAAAAGCAACTTCCAACCCCTAGGGAGGAACCTGTAATTAGTACAAAGAATGGACAGTGCTGGCAGGCCACACAGAGCTGCATTTCCAGAAGAAGGCATTTGTTAGTGTAGTCAGCACACTTTTGATAAGGCAGGCACATCTCAAGCATTTAGGCTTAAATAAACATGCTGATTAATGTTCTGGAGGTGGAACATAACTTTCCACTGAACTGAATCTCTGAAGCTGTTTTCTATTCTAGCAGGCAGATCTGTGCAAAACATTGCAAAATAAGATACCATGAAAATGCTGGATATGGTTTGGAAGGACTGCAGTAAAAGCCTAAAATTAATAGTATGATATAATCAATGTCAGAGAATTTTCTACTTGGCTTCTTCACTGTGTGGCCTATTATATGTGTGACTCAAACAAGGTTTCTCTCAGCTCTCCTGGTATGGTGAGGAGATTGCAGAATATTACTGAAATGTGAAGTGCTTTGAGAGTGTGCAGCGAAGTGCTACAGAAGCGCTAACTGCTATTATCAGCTGTGAATAGATATGCTTATTATCAGCAGACACTCTTCAACAGTCCTACTCTACTGTGCATCTGCAGCCAGCAGTGATCTCATTTTATACAGCAGCAGCCAAAGAAATAGGCTGGGTTCCTTAATATTAAAATGCATTAGGGGTTAGTAAGCAACTGCTTAACATTATTTTTTAATTTAGAAGGGACATGGCTCAGTACACGGCTGAGTAAATTTATAAACATGCAGCATTACTAGGTTCTGTTGGCCAAGTCTATTTTATACTCTAAAGAGCTTAGTAATATAAATAATTTAATTTAGAAAATGCTCCTTCAGATAAAAGGGGAGAATAAAACCAGTAAACTTTTTCATGCCCCAGGGCCCTACTGAGCCATTCACGTGCTCACCTGTGCTCTGAGAGCTGGCAGAAATCTGGCACAACTTTCCAATGGCTGTGTTCATCTCACCCGTGCCTGGAGTAATGAGTGTAAGACTAACATACTCCAGACAGGATCACAAATAGAGGGATATGTAAAAATACATTAAAAAGCACAGGGCTTGGAAGGCTTGGCTTAATCAAAGGAATGGGGTGAGGAGGAAGAGGAGATGCTGGCAGAAGTGTTTAACTCAGCTCACTGCTGAGAATCTCCTTTTTGTCTTTTTGTGCACACTACACACTTACAACAGCTGTCAGAGTACCTCCAGATCAGGCAACCTCTGCTCCTTTAACAGAAAGATCTCTTCATGTTATGCTGTAGGACACCCTGTGTACAGGGGAACATCAGTCCCTGGAGTTCTTGATTCTTCAGTAAAAGCCTACAGCAACAGGGAAAAAAAACCACCTAAATTTTGTTAGGAGCTCTAAAGAGAGACAAAGAGGAATAAAATCCAGGAACTGAATGCCCTTCAAGCTTCAGGATATTTGAAATTCAAAGTGGAATGTTGAAGTTTGGATCTTTCTCTTGTTTTGAGCTCTTCAGCAGCTTCTTGCTGTGCAAGGATCATAAAAAGGAACCTTCCATGGGGTTCTGCCCTTGCAACCTTAGTCAAAGACTAAAACTAAATTTTTGAGAGGTCATAATCATCCACAAAGGATCTAAGCATTGAGCATAACACTTCTCTTAAAAGCATGTGACTTGAGACAAGAAGGCTGGTTCTCCTGCAATAATTGCTACAGAATATTTCAGACTTTGAATCATAGGAATTGCCATGCTATTTGACCTTCTATGTTGTCTCCCCAGAAAGCCAGGTTTTAAAACAAAGCAGGTAAAAGGGAAAAAAAAAAAAAAAAAGAAAAAGAAAAACATTGATGCAAGTGGAAAGGCTGTACTTGCACTTTGAGAAATTGTACAAAATCAGGTACACTCAGAAGTCTTCAAGACATAAACTGATATAAGATATTTTCCTGAAAACATGTTCATAGAGAGCAATGGTGGCTTCTAAGCCAACAGAAGGCTTCCTGAAATGGACACATTTCCCTTGGAGCAATCCTATAACTTGTAACACACTTTTTGCCTTCATCCTACAACACAAGACACTTAAACCTTGCTCTCATTTACTCTGGAAGCATTTTCAATTGATAGAAAAAAAAAGCCAGCATTGCTGTGCTTCTTTACAGCGAGGAGAGCTCTGATCTATCAATGACAGCAAAGTTTAAAATCCTGTCTAAATGGATGTAATGTAATTGATGTTAAAATACTAAAGAGCAGATTTTCAGTTTGCCTTAACTACCATACCTTTATGCACTCAATGTTACAGTCCTTTTCCAGTGTCCTTCCAGTGCATTATATCCAGCTATCCAGAGCATTTTTGCACAGTCACTGTTCAGTCAGAAAAGGTGTGGGTGTGGACAGGAAAACAGGCAAAAACTGGTGCACGTAGGAGGTTTAGAACTGATTGTATTGATGGTCAGTGGGTAGAAAGCCAGAGAAGCTGGCTGGATTACTAACTTTTGCTCTTCATAATACAGGACAATATTAATAAAAACGGAAACAGCAGCAAGCCTGGCTTAAATGAAGAGTTATTGATTTGGTCCCAGAGCATATTTAAATATTTTATTGCACAGGTGGAGCCCCTACAACTTGCTTTCCTTCATCCCATAAAGACCCTGTTTTACAAGGATGCTTGCTGGCCCTGGGGACGGTTGGATCCTGTTTCCTCTCCATTTATATATGTTTTCTGGGGGGGAGCATTGGGCTCAGGTAAGGAGAATCGATTACTCAAGTGCAGGAAAGAGAAGCTTTTCCTCATGCAGGCCCAAGATTGCTGCCTTTGCTCTTTTCCCATCTACCACCTTCAGGGCAAGGATGTCCAAGGGGTGTTTGCTGGGCTGCAGATCTCCCTGCCACCTGTGTGATGCCAGCTGTAACCATGGGGAACCCACCACCACCTTCCAGAGTAGAAAGTGTTTAAAAACAGACTGGTTAAAATCTCTACACCCAAAAATCATCACTCCTGGGCATTTTTATGCCCTTCCTGAAGGAAGGGTAGGAAATTGCAGGGGAAGTTACCATCCTATTTATTTATTTAATTCCTAATAGTAATTTTTCAGTCTTCTGGAATCTGACAGATCTGCTGAAAAGCAGAATGCAAAAGATAGGTCTCTCCCACACCAAAAAAACCCCTCAGGTTTTCAGGAGCATCTTTCTTCTGTGTTCCTTGTCTGCACATTCCTTGCATATTACAGGATCTTAATCTTGTAATTATGTATGTGCCATGCTAACTTCATCCATTTTCTCTCCTTGCGCATTACGGCCCTTCTATGGAGCTTGGGATATATCCTGCTCAGGATGCAATGCAATAAAGAACAAAATCCAAAACCCTAAGGTTTTTTGTTTGTTTGTCTGTTTGTTTGTTTTGGCTGTTTGTGTGTAGGTGTCTGCTTGTTTTGTTTGTTTGGGCTTTTTGTTAGAAAAGAGAATTTTTGAAATTATTTACGTGAAAGAAGAGCTCAGAGCCTGAATGGAGGGGTTCCACAGACAGAGCAGGACACATGGGGAACGATAAAATCTAGCTGGCTTGCATAAGCCAGTGAATTTGGAAAGCTCTCCCCCAGCTTCTAGATAAGAGATTTCCTCTTGAAAGCAGTGACAAACACCATCCAGACTAATTGTAGCTCTTTGCTTAGCAGCACATCACTTAAAGCGACAAGCAGCAGACAGAAACTCCTCCAGCAGGCATCACTGCTGAACACATTGCATGTCTCATGACCTGCAGGGAATGCAGCCTAAACACAAATAATTAAAAAAAAAAGTAGAATCATTAAAGGATTGCAAAAAACCCACACAAAAGACCAAAAAAACAAAAAAACCCCAAAAAAACCCATAAAAAACCCCCAAAAAACCCCACCATACCCCATCCCCAAAAGCCCCTAATGATTTACCTGATTTGTAAAAGTAGAATTTCTGTGGCTCAGTTGCCCTGTAACAGAAATTCTTAAACTACCAACAAGTCACTTGCTAAGAGCACAGTCTACCAGGAACAGAAAGACAAACCATACTTAAGAAACCTCATCAAAAAAACCATCTCAGCAGCCACCAGCAAATTCTGCTTGATGAGGATATAAACTCTTAGCCTACATTATGCATTCCAAAGGGTAAAGACAGCTTTTCCTTACTCATTAATTTCTTCCCTTTTTGGAAAATAAAGCAGGATATGTATAGAAGGGTAGGAGTATCTTTCTTTTGCATTACTTGTTTGCCTATTTGTTGCATGTTACAGGATCCTGATCTCATGGGTACATACATTCCGTGCTTACTTGATCTATTCTGTCTGCTTATGGCCTCTCTATGGAGTCTGGGATACACCCTGCTCAGGATGTGATGCAATGAAGGACACAAGTAGCCTAGGTATGCTTGAGCTTTCCATGCTCAGGAGAAGGACCAGATCTTTTCCAAGAGCCTCTCACACCATTATTTCAGGTGCTACAATACTTGTCAATGAGTTCTTACTAATAAACAGTACATTTTTGCTGTCTCTCCTATTCAACACAACTAATCAGGGTGGAATATGTGGTGGAGTGATGATAATGTTAGATGCCTAAATATGTTGTGCTGAAAGGCATGTGGGAGGAAGAAGTGGATAAACTTCCTCCCTTTGTTGCCCAAAGTGGGTGGTGAGAAACAAGTAAGCCCATTTTACCTGTGTCTAAACTTGACAGCATCACCTTAAAAAATCTCTTTCACCTGGACAGCAGGACAAATAAATCCAGGTTAACGTATTTTCATTTCAGCCCCTGAATTATGCCTTCGTTTTCACACTAACATAATTCCCCTTCTTTGGATGGCTGAAATCTGGGCAGTGGGTCCATATGCCCCAAGCAAAGCTCTGCCTTTGAACATGTACAGGGTCACTGGTGGGCAGAACCATTCATGATGATTGTTCACACGCATGGAGAAAAAAGCAGAGCTTATAGATAGTGACAAAAGAACTATTCCGCGTCCAGCATGAATCAGTATGAACCTTCACCCACCACTGGCTGCACTTAGCTACAGCCAGGTGACATTCAGCATTTCTGAGAGCACTGAAGCTGGAGAAAGGCAGCACTGGTCTGGTGCCTTTGGAGACAGGAATTGTACTGTGTGCTGGAATGGGGAATGTCACGAAACAAAACAAAGCTGCTTCTGACTCAGACAAGAAAAACGGCAGGATTTTGAAATGCCTGGACATTCCCGACGGACTTTACCCAGAAGTATATCAGAGTTTGTTTTGGAGTAACAGCTACATGTCATTGAAAAATTACTTTTCCCCCCCAGATAATTTATAGGGTATCCAGGAGTGACCTGTCATCATGATCTCTGCCTTGAAAGCAAAACAAAAGCAAACAATAAAGAGTTTTGCATGGATTTATGCTGAGATCAGCCCTTAATTAAGCTGTCCAGGAGCTGCCGAGTATCCAGTCTGCTCTTAGGGATGACAGCATAAATCCAGAGCAGGCCTAGAGAAGTGAAAAGTGCAAGTTCTAATGGGAGGGGGAGAGATTATTTCTAGAACTAGGAGAAAGTCACAACATCAAAATGCATTGGAAACCAGAGAGCCTTGTTCATGGAGGGTGACAGACTCATCTGCAGATGGCACTAAGCTGGGAGCGTGTGTCAATCTGTTGGAAGGTAAGAGGGCTCTGCAGAGGGACTTGGAATGGTTGGATGGATGGGCAGAGTTCAATGGGATAAGGTTTAATGAATCCAAATTCTGAGTCCTGCATTTTGGCCACAACAACCCCCTGCAGCGTTACAGGCTGGGGATGGTGTGGCTGGACAGTGCCCAGGCAGAAAGGGACCTGGGGGTACAGGTCCACAGCCAGCTGAACATGAGCCAGCGGTGTGCCCTGGTGGCCAAGAAGGCCAATGGCATCCTGGCCTGGATCAGGAATAGATCCAGGCATCCTGGCCTGGATCAGAATCCTGTGGCCAGCAGGAGCAGGGAGGTCATTCTTCCTCAAGATGGTCTAGTTGAGGTGTTAGGGCATGGGTTGGACTTGATGATCTTGGAGGTCTCTTCCAACCTAGTGATTCTGTGATTCTGTGATCTGGTCTGTATCTATCCCATTTATTTGCTTGAAGCACTAACAATTTGCCTTTGGGAAAGCTGCAAGCCATGTATGTATGAATCTGTTTTCTGGTCCTGTTCCTTTTGTGCAACAGAGAGCAATCCAGCAGAGAACAGTCATCTTAACAAAGCAAAATTATTGAGGAAGACCTTTACATAATGTCCAATTGACTAGTATGAGGAAGACATGCAACAGAGACAAAATTCAGTATAACACAAGTGCAATGGGTGAATTCTACCCCCTGATGGCCCTTCATGCTTCAAATGGCAGCATAGATTTAGGCAGAGGTACTGGATAAGTGCAAGGTGTTAGTACCAGCTTGAGAGATCTGACTTTCAGAGTTCACAGTCAGCTGTGTGAAACTCTTTTCTTGTTCTGAAAAGAGATCTCTATACACATCCTATATTAAGTCACAAGTCTATTTTTTTTTTTTTTTTTGTGGAGGGAACCCATCAGCTCTACATTTACAGGACTCTGGTACAATAGGCTGTACCCCAGACACTGAGTCCATGTCCAACCTCATCCAACCAACAAAGGAATAAGTACTGGTTTCCCTGGTGCCTGGGCAATGATTGACAGTGCTCAGACTGTCTCACTGGGGCACCTGCAGATAACCACCTGAGACAGATCAGCACAGGAAACCATTTCCACACAGTGTGAACATGCAGGTGGTGAGCAATATAAGGAGCATGATTATTATCCCTTTTCTAGCTAACTGTTCTGAGCCCCCTGCATGACGTCTGCATAGTTGAAATGTCATCACTTAGCCAGATGTTGAAGTCACATCTATCTAAATCCAGCTGGATATATGGAAAGTATTGTCTATTTTGACAGGCATAAATCAAGGGGCATTTGTATGAATAAGGGATTATTACTAAATCATGCACTTTCTATTAACAAATCCCTATTAATGCTGCAGGTGTTAGTAGTAACTGCTCTTTGAAGCATTAATTAATCAACCCCTTTGCAAATCCCCATAATCTAGCTCTCATAAAAATACATGGATTATTGATTGAGAGGACCTCTGGGATCCCTAAAACGAGGTTCAGCTCAGATGCCTGTGCAGAGCAGGAGGCGCACTACAGATCGCTCCCTGGAATGCCTGCCAGGTGTTTGCAGTTTCATGCATAGTGTGTCTTGGAAATAATAAAAGAGGAGGGGGTGGAGGGGAGGTCATTCCCATCCAGGAAGACCAGTCTCATGCAGAGGAAGGAGAAGGAGGACCATTAGTAATAGCTGGAGAGGTTGAAAGTGCAGAGGTTATAGGGTGGGCTACTTTTCCTTCTCTGGGAAACTTGTGATAGTGAAAATAGAGAGCAAGCAGATTTAATATATGTCAAATTGTCCCCAAAACTTACACACAGCACCCAGTCAGGTCTGCAATGTGTCTATAAAGAACACAAGCAATCAGGACAAACCCTTAGTAATGTGCTGGGTACAGGTAGCCAGGAAGTTAAATCAGTATTTAAGAAACACATGAAGAGTCTTAAATAATAGATTATCTCCAAGTGCCCAGTATTGAGGTTTAAAGATTACATATGCAAAGCTTAGCACTGGTGAGAACTGAGCAGGTGAAGCTAAAACACACTCATTCTCTGTGCTTAGCAGACCCTTGGGGTTGAGATCTGCTTGGCTTAGGTCTGCAGGACTTCAGAGCCATTTCAGTGGGGCTTGGGCAGAATGCAGTTGCTTAAGGGTGGGCTAAAGCCAATCTGTGTGGGCTAGAGACCCAGAGATACTTCAGGTATGAAGAATCAAGCAAAGTTTTATGCAGACTGAAAACAAATCCAGCAAGTAACACACCCTGCAGAGTCTCTGGCTCACAACAGTACCCTGCTTCCTGAGATGTTCATGCACTGCTGGCTGAGGTCCACTCCACAATAAATAATGAGGAGCTTAAGAAACCTTGAAGAGATATCCTTGAAACTGTAGTCCACCCCATTTCATAAACACCTTTGCCAATCCATATCCCTCGGCACAGATATTTGCCAGTTCAATTCAGCTCCTGTATAAACTCCATCTCACCAGGCTGAGAAGAGCAGTGCCCTTGCATAACATTGCTGCTGGCTGGAATCTCTGAATGGGGTGTTTTGCAATTTCCCTGGCTGGGCGAGGAGGGACCATGGCTCACCAGCCTGGTATTACAAAGTGGGAGAGAGAGAGGATCCCCAGGATCCCCACACACCTCTCTTTTCAGGGAGGGCTGAAAAATGGGAAATGCATGAACAGGACATTAATCAATTGTATCACAGTCTTCAGAAAGTACTGGAAGGTGAAGAAATTTTCTCAACAAGGAGGAATAAGAACAAAAATCAATTCTTCACAGAACTGCATGATAAAGCACTATTTTCCAAGGTGTCACCATCTGTTCTGTGTTACGGGGAATAACCTTGATGTTATTACATTACAGGATTATTAATATACAGTTGTGTGTTAAATCTCAACTAAATGTACCAAGCACAAGAGACACACGTAATATCACCCATGGCTGGAACAACAAACACAGCTCAGGAAAGTGCTTCTGTAGGGATGCACCTTGTTAAAGGTAAGCATGTTCCCAGTAGAAGTGATGAACAGACTCATTTTCCTAAGCTATGGGTTCAAAGTCAAATTCTCCAATGCCAATTCTCCAGCCTTCCACGGGGAAAGGGTGTTAGGGCTTGATCTCCCGTGCCTCACCAAACTGCAGCTGATTCAGCAGACTGGTGCCCTACTGACCTTGTACAGCCCTTCATGGCTTTCTTCTTTCAAGAGGACCAGTCTGAATAAACAAGTACTTTGTACAAGGCAAGGAGCGTTGCTGCTCTGCTGAACACCTCTGTCAGGCTTCTGCACCAGAGGGGGAATGGAAAAGATGTGAAAGTGTTTTCATGCTGTACCCCAATATAATTCTTAGGAGTGTTCAACTCATCATTTATATTACAGCACACACAAAACTCCCCTGTGAGCAACAGAAGAAAAACATGGCAGAATGCATAGCTGTTATCCTAATGTTTCTGTTTCTCCTTTTCACCCCTGATGTGAGATATTTTCCTGTTCCCTTTCCACTTTTGCCTTGAACCTTGGAAGATGAACAGCTAGGCTTTCTCAGTTAACTTTCTCAAATCATCTTGGAACACTTGGAGGTTTTACCCTTCACATCCTAATTAAGGGTATATCAATGTCCCATTGGGACTGAGGCAGTTAACGAACACCATCCGGCAGGTCACTTATAAACTATTTGCCCTGAGATTGAGGGCAAACTCTGGTGAATTCCCAAGGAAAGAATCAAATGAACCTGTTAATGAGTGGAGCATTAGGAGGAAGAAAAAAATAAGGCAGGATCTGAAGTCTTAAGGAAATGTAGGAAATAAAGGTTTGTTTATCTAATAGTTTTACTGGTGTCAATGCACAGTACTCCCCCTCCATTTTAAAGCAGTTGCAAACAAAAGATTCAGTTGCAGATAAACTTTGAGACTTGACTTTTACATGAGACACTTGTAAACATTCCTTAAAGATGGAGAGGAAGAGGGACGTGTTGCACATTCATTTCATATAAAACCTGGCAGCCAGGTTTCCTTATACCATCATTATCTGAAGCATCAAAAAGAGTTTTAGCTCCACCCTAGACTGTCTTATCTCTCCATTTAGTAAATTGGATCCTTTTCCCCTCAAATGTTTAATTTAAGATCTTTACTGCAATTTTGAAAAACACTACTCTAACCTGAAAAGTAGCTCTTGGGATATTGCCAGACTATAAGATATTTCATAAGAACCTAGTTTAGTGAAATTTTAATAGGACATCCAGAGAAGATCTCCAGTGTTAGTCCACCTGTCTGTGAAATTACTCAAAGATTAGAAAAAAACTCTCTTGTCCTTGAAAAAAAGCAAAAATAAACCCTAAAATGCATCCAAAAATTCACTTGTTGTCTAAGAGCACCTAGACCGGTTTTTGTGCCTATGCCAGTGAGTGGAATTAGCCTTCACTCTGAGCTGGCCTAGGATGGGGACAGTATCTTTAACTTAGAATTCCCTTGTTTATAATTCTTGTAATAATTCTTCATTATTTTCCTTAAAGCCTGACATACAGCACAGCTAAAAGCTGTACTGCAGTAACACAAAAATGGGTCCAAAACTAGAAGAAGTTTGAAAAGTTTGACCTGAATACAGCTGCTTGATTAATGATCTTTCAGATGAGAATGAAAAAAACAGATGCTTAAAAAAATCCCAAACCAGTCAATTTCTAAAAAGAATCAATGTTTTAGTTAAAGTATAGGAAAGATCACTTAAAATACTCTATCAGAGCTTGCACTACAGGCAAAGGAAAGGATCCTACATTGTCCTAATGTGGTTTTCTGCAGAAAACTTGTAACAGGACCTCCACTGGCATTATTTGTATTGGTTAGAAGGAGACCAAAAGCACCACATACATTTTTTTTCAAGCCTGATGTAGCAATGCAGAGGGGAGGACTCACTAGGGGTCAGAAGCTTTGCAGTGAGGTAGAAAGGAAGAATATAAATGAGATTTTCTCCTTTGTCTAAGTTCTTCTGACACAGAACAAAGGAAAAATTCTTAGATCCCTCACAATTGTCACACATCAGTGCTATAAAACACATCTTGCCTTTCCTAAAGTTCCAGCATGACCCATAAAACCCCTTGTTTATTATTTTTGCCAAAACCAGAAGTTCCCCAGAGAAAAGGTAACAAAGAAAGGTGCAGAGGTCCCTGGAATGGCTCTCTGATTTGAAACAAGTGAGTATCTAAACTGTACAACTGGCGTTTCCGCTAATTCTGGATTGATAGCCTCTTAGAGACAGGGCATCCTGAAAGTTTTCAGTTTGGCTGTTATCCCCTCCTCCAGGTGGATGGCATTCAGGTTCTTGTGTCTGCTGAAATGTATTGTCCATATCCTGCTCCTCAAAAGAGCTTCCTATGTCCTGTGTGGAGTCAATTAGCAAAGGGCTGACAGACGCTGAAGGTGTCTCATCACCTTTCAGCCACCCTGGGGAGCATTGATGACAAAGATGGAAATATAAAACAGAGCAGGGCCCCATAGTTGCTGTTCCCTGCTGGGCAGTGAGGAATGGGTGCAGTTCACATGGGTCAAGGAGAAGGCTGTAAACCTGGCATGTTACACACACTCATGAAGGGTCTCTGCTTCTGGGCTTTTGTGATGTCCCATGGGAAGTGAATTCACATGAAAGATGGGATAGTACTCCTGCATGATGATCCCTGCTCTCAAAATATGACACTGCTGCTGTGCAGTCCCTTCTGTGTCCTCTAGCCGTTGGCAATCTCCGTGAACCCCAGGCCAGGCAGCCTCACTTTCAGGGTCACTTCACAGGCAACACCTTTACAATCTGATATTGGGCCCATTTCTTTCCCCACACCACACCTACAGGATATTTTCCATTTACTTCTCTGAAGCCAGAGGACTATCTTTTTTTAGTGGGGGACACTTCAACAGGAACATTAAATATGATACGGATGAGCACAGCTACCCAGCAACCAAGAGAAAGGAAAACTTGATGAAAGGCAGGAAATTGGAATTTAATAAGCACAGTAATAGGTTCCTAACATCCACTGGCTCCCCCTTCAAAAGGCCTTACCAGAAGTATAGACAGTACAGCACTGAGATCCCTGTATTGACTTTGGAAGAGATGAGTGATCCTCACTGGAATCTCCAATGCTGTAGCCAAGGGATCTAAAATGTCTAGATATTTTTGGTCCCTTATCTCCCAGGCTAACCCATGCCTCTAGTTTTTAAGCCAGAATTCCATGTTCAGCTCAAACATAAGTCAACTGTCTTGACAGGGGAATCAGTAGAATTTTCTAGCCATTAATCCCAACAGAATTGCTCCATATCTTCTTACAACACTCACAGGACTATGCAAGTTGCAACACCAAGGTACAAGAATTAGCCAGCTGGCCCCTGCCAAGCCTCATCTGGTTTCTTTGTCTCACAGTGACCAGACCCAGCTGCCTGGGAGGAAAACTGGTTCCTACCATATCCGTGGTATCTACCATAAATCACCCCCATGGACTGATATGCTACAGTGGAGGTTCAAGAGGATTTTCACTTCCTCACGTTGTCCTATTCCTATTTCTGTATTTTACCCACAATTCAAAACATCAAGGGAACTTTCAAAGCAACATTCTCTATTTCACAATGTCGTGGTAAATCAAACATATGTAGACCGAAAACCTAATAAAAAAACTATGAGGAGTTTTAATCAGAAGAGTATATTGAAATGTTGATAGTAAAACTGCTGTAACTAACTGCAGATGCTAAAGAAACTATAAAGCTGCAGTCAGCATGATTTGCCACATTACTGTGTTAGAGCAAAGACTGACTATAGTTTTACTATTCAACTTAATAAACTGGCTTTTTTTTATTACATAATGCACCAAGTTGCTGTAGTTTTACTATAGTAAATATAATTCAACCGTAGTTTAAAGAGAGATGGTGTTTTCATTTGCTTTTTAAAATACACATAGTAAAGCTGGGAGAAGTGTTTTTGCAACACTTCTGTGCCTTACATTTACTTTTCCCTTAACTTTGTATTTGAATATGTGGTTTCTGTTTTTGACTATTTTGCATTTTGATCTTTCATTTTTTTGCTTTCCTTGAAATGGGAAGTTGTCTTCAGTGTTTTTTGCAAGTACAAGGGTTTGATATTTGAGACAGAGAAGAGTGACATTTCGGATTCCACTTTCAGATGTGGTGGTTTCCGCATTTGAAGTACAAGGGATTTTGCCCAATTCTCATTCTGAAGTTTCTGTATGAGAGGTATATATTGCTGGGTAGTAGTCATTTGGTCCATCTGGAAATCAGCATACTTAGAGATAGAATGATGAGCTATAAGGGATGCCTGCTTTTCCTTATGGTGTTATATTTGTACACTCAGCTTAGCTCTTTCCCTCTGTTCTTGTTTTCTTTTCTTTCCACCCACCCAGAGAGCAGTAGTGTGATATTCTCTGAGAATTATGTGCTGGTGCCAGACTGACAGTCACAGAAACCACAGAAACAGAAAAATATGTAGATCTTACTTTCCTATTCCCAGAGGCTAGGATGACACAGTTCCAGCATGGATGGGGAGATGGCATGTTAATAAAAAAATTCACATTAATCATCAAACTAATGCCAAATGACAGCGATTTTCTCCATGTGTCATTGTTAATTGTATTCTTACTGCTTTACATGTGAATATACATCTCAGCAGTCAGCCTCTGCAGACAAGGAATACTACAATAAAACCCAGGCCTGTGACACTCATTCAGGCTGGTGCATTAACGTGAGCATTTAAAGGATTCACTGAAGTTCAGTATCACATGTTGGGTCTCCCTATTCTCCAGCAGCAATTCACAGCAGCTCCCTGTGGTCTGGGAGCACCACAGACACCACACACCCCTCATCCTGCCACAGGACATGCCCTCTGTAGCATGGGAGATAGTCAGCTTGGGTTTCTTACTCCAACAATCACAACTTGGCAAGGAAATCCTGGCACAAACAGCCAGAAATCCAAGCATGTCCTTAAATCCTTGTGCACTGCTCCAAAGGCATTTGGATAAAAGTTGAGGATAGACTTACATGTTTTCCTCACTATTTCTCCCTGAAGTTGTCACTGCCAAATTCTATCACTGGCCAAAAATATAAAGATTTTAAATGCATCCCATTTTTTGGAATTTTGTTTGTTTCTTTAAAAAAAAAATAGAAAGACAAGTGGGAGTTATTTGGTTTTTTAAAAAAGTTGTACTTGATGTTATTTATTGCCAGTGCAATGCCTGGCCAGAAGAACCTGAGCTGACTTTGTTTTGAACAAAGGCAGTAGACCTGAGCATCATTTCCAACAATGCCATTGTTGGAAAGCTCAGGTCCCTACCCAATGTCTGCCACTGAAACTGGCTCTATCACTAACCAGATGGGAGCAAAGAACTCAAAACGCAGAGAAGTTTCAGGTGCAGGCAAATTCAAAGCCAAATACCAAGTTCCTGCAAAAAAGGAAGATAAAGTACTACAACAATCATTCCCCTCACTCCTTTCAGCTGAAATGCTTGGGGGAAATTAATCTTCAGACCAAAATCTATGAATTCAACTTTGCATCTTTCATGTCAGCTGTGATACCTCACATCTTCTCCACTCTAAGCAAGTTAATCCTTTGGCTTTGGATGTCATAGCATCAAGTCAGGCTGACTACTGAGAAGCAAACACCACCAGCAGCAGAAGCAAAATAGACATAGCAGAGCCAATAAATATTTAGTCGTATTCTGTTAATATTTTTAATTTTTGCTTCTTCCCTCAGTTATCCTCCCCTTAACAGCTTGGAAAAAAGCTGGCAGCTATTTTAGCGTCCCACTGTTATCAGTGAGATGCAATCCCTGCTAAACCAACTATTTCCAATGCATTGCCAAGTAAACCTTGGGCTGACCTTTGACTTCATCTTCTGAAATATGACCATAAAAATAATGAGCCTGTAAACTGCTTTTGGCAATTATGCTGCTGCTGGAATGAAAGGACGTTGTCATTAGCATGCAGCTTATGAACCCCAGCTTGCTGGTCCTGGCAGGCAGCCAGCCTGGGAAACCGAGCTGGCCTTAAAGCTGACACAGGTTCAATGGGATAATTAGGCAGCCTTTTTGTTTGAGTTTGTTGATATAAATGTGGTAGAGATTAGCCTTTTCCCCCTCAGCTCTGGGTAATGGTCAGGGCTAACAGGTGTCAGGCTAATGGTGGTGCGGGAAATTAATACTTGGTTTCCTGGTACCTTCCTTTGTTGTTTTTCCCCACAGAGGAATTCCCCCAAATCTTCTAGCACTTTGCAAGCACCTTCCCTCCCTCCCTCTTTCCCCATTCTTATTTATCTTTGCCCAAAACATTTTATCAAGAAAAGCACGCCATTGAGTCACATACGAAAAAGCTGGGAAGTGCTGACTGGGAAAAAATTACCATCAATCACATTGGTCAATCAGCCTTCCATTTATTAGGCTAAGGAATAAAACTTAAATTTTCAAACAGCAATTGGCCAGATCTTTCTTTGAAGTTCATGGGAAATCTCCAGGGAAATGAGCCGAAGTAGAATAAAGGACACCCAAAACGTCACACAGCTCTGAACAAACTACAGTACCTCTTATAAAAGCGTTTGGGTCACTTAAACATCTGGTTATCTTAAGCAACTTGGAACAGGGTTCTTGGCACTCAGGAGGAATTGAAAATGCCAGATCACCTAACAGCTCTCTATAAGTCCTTAAAGCAGGGTCTATCTGTGCTTTATGTCAAAGTAAGTGAGACAGGAAGAGAAATGGTGAGCATGCCTCTGCACATGCTGTAGCCAGCCAATAGCCCATGCAGAAAGCAAGCTTTCATACTCATTTTACTCATACACACTGCCTTTTATCTCGAGGGTTGCAGCCAAAGCGCTGCTAAGGGACAGTGAAGCCCTATACCAAAATCACTTTGCCCATCCCCAAAACAGAGCTACTTCTGGGGAGAGACCTGCTAACTTGTGCATCAAACACACATGGCAGCTTAGATGGGAGAGGTAAAAGCCATATGAAAGGATATTTTCCTGGTAACATGCCATTGTTTATGCAGGACATGGTGTTAGGTAGCCTTTCAATTAAAAGAAAACACAGCAGAGAGGACAAAATCTCCATTCTATTAAGATGTGGCAGAGAACCACAAGCAGCACCATCTGCTGAAATTCATGGTGGTCTCAGTGCAGGCTTTCCCTTCCTTTCTTTCCCTCTGCTTTTTCTTTTTCGCCATTAGTATTCCCTTTTTGCAAGACCTACAACCCTTGTCTTCCCAGTTTCCCACCCCGTTGTCAGCTCCATATCTGCACCCAATTTCTGGAATACACAAGCCACTTGTACCTCATCACAGCTCTGCTTCAAAGACCACCCAGCCCACAAGTCAAAACCTAGGTATAAAGGCCATACTTTTTTCCTTGCTCTCCATGGAATGCTGCAGGGACACCACCCCTTTCAGCCCCTTCATTTAGCAAAGATCACCTTCCCAGCAGTGCTGGCCCCTCTGATTTGCCAGTGGCACAGAAGTACACACCGAGGCTGGGAAGCGTAAGGATTGCTGTAGTCCAGCTTCAGTCCTGCCTGCCTGCAGAAGAGAGGTACTCATACTTTACAAAGCCTCTCAACAATACAAAGTGAAAAGAGTCATAAGAATGAGGTTGTATCTCCACTTTTATTAAAGGCATTTCTTGAAAACCTACTGGGTTTAACTTGGGCCACCAGTGTGGCCATAAAACCATGAAACTCAGCCCAGGCCATGTGTTTCCCAGCTTTGCAGACCCAACCACAGCATGTCACGGGCTGCCCAGACCACAAGCCTGGAAGTCTGACATGGCCATATCCATCTGCAATGCAGTCACAATTTAAACCCACCTTTACCATTAGAACTACAAAGAGGTCAATATATGGGGCATAGGAAAGAGGAAGCTAAGAGATATTTTGCTGTTTGCCTTGCACCCAAGACCTCTGCGAAGAAAAAAGAGCTAATACATGCCCCTCCTTCAATGGTTGAAAGTGAAGATCCACTGGTTGGAATTTCAGAGACAGCAAACCTTTCAGTTGGGGGTAAACTGTAAGCTTTTAATGATGTGAATAAGTTCCTTGGAACATATTACAGTGGAAAATTATCCATTTGTTGGAGTCTCTAACTGAAGAACAAATGCATTTGCAGTTTGAAATTTCTAATTGAAAAAAAATTTGTTGGGCTAAAGGCCAGAATCACTGCTTGAAATCTCAGGCTTTTGTAATAAAACGGATCAGACAAGATAATCCCGAGCATTTACTGCAACCTGAAAACATATTGATCTATCTATTCCAGAAAACAGTAGTGAAATACTATCGTGCCTATGAAGTCCTGTTGCATGCAAGAGGTATGTCTGAGTTTGTGTACCACAGTATTTTGTACCAGCAATATTTGAGTTTCCTCAGCTCTGGGCTTATCACCTAAATATGAAACACTAAAGAAAAAAGAAAAAAAAAAAAAAAAAAAACGGTAATAATCAACCTCCCCTTTTCAGATTGCCGAAGACTGCAAAATAGAGGCAGCACTCATTTTACAGAGATTATGATAGATCCTTCCCCTAGCTTTTCCTCCTGTAAGTAGCCCAATAATGAATTTACTGTGAAAGCCAAATGGAGAAGAGTGATACTTCATCCTGATGAAATCTGACACCAAGAGATGATGATACAGCCTGCCCTACAATGGTAAAACCACTGAAACATCCCATCCCAAAAACCACACATAGCAAGCAAACAACATTCATTCCACCAGCAATTTTGATTAAACTAAAATCTCTGCAAAGCACAGCTTATGATTTTTCTGTTTGTGGAGTGGTTCAACGTTTTTAAGGCATAAACATAATTTGTTGATGAAGAAGACTGCAATGCCAAGACTTCTGAAAGGTAAACATGTCCTTCAGATAATTGCCTGTGGTTAAAGTAGTGCCCCAGATTCCAGAGTGGCCGTTTTAATGCCTGAGTTGTTCCAAACTGTCCCTGGTTTTGATTTGAGAAGGTGCAAGTAGATCTCTGCAAGCTCCCAGTCCAAGACAGCAAAAGGCTTGAGGAGAGAGGAGCAAGGAAAACACCTTTCCCAAAGGACACCCAGAAAAGCAAGGGACAGTGGGGCAATGCTTTGAAACAGAGAAGTGACAGAGCAAATAGGACTAAGGAGATTTACTGCTGATTCCTAGAGCACGCCAGCAGAAGAGTATCAGCAGGGTAACATTTGCAGCATCAAGGCAGTAAGTGGACGAATTAAGGTGGTAGCCTGGTAAAAGCACAGCCATTATTTAACAGTAGGCTGTGGCACAGAGGATCATGACAACCTGCCAGAGCTGCAGGTGCAGGTTCAGAGTTCACACCATGACATTAATTCTCATTTAATCAAAGTCTTCCCATAAGAGAAATATCTCTTGCCCCATTCACAGAATATTATTCATGTGCTGCACATGAATCTTTTGCTCAAGTTAGTGTCCTGGTCTGAAGGAGTCCTAACTTGAATTACTACCTTCTATGAGGTCCTTGAGTACTGTAATACTTAGAACATAATTTAAAAAGTCAGTATCAACAGAGAAAGAGAGGCACATGCAAAGAACCCACTTGTAGACGCAACCAAGTGTCTCCAAAAATAAAGAGGGGCAAAGAGAGAAAACAGGCAACCCCCCAAATAAAGATTTAAAATCTCATTTCTATTAACTAAAGATGAAAAAAAGGGGAAAAAAAAACAAAAACCAAAAAACACTAGGTCATCATTAAAAAGTGGATTCCAGGGAAGGAAAATAAAAACATTTAAAACACCACTGAAATGTGGAATCTGAAGATGGGAGAGGTCAAAGAAGATTCAGGTCTTGCCCTGGAAAAGTTTGTTGTTACAGGAAAAAAAAAAAAAAAAGGAAAAAAAAGTGATGGTTTGCTGTTGCTTCTAAAACAGAGTATTTAACAGATCTTTTAGAAGGAGGGTAGTGAGAAGTGTGGGATAAGATTTCACAGCTTTTGGCAGCTGTCTTCTGCCTTTTTTCTACATTCACTGTGAGAACAGATTTCTTTCTAAAAGTATTGACTAATTCCATGGGGAACAGGGATGCCTCAGGAGTAAAACACTGTTGAACTCCCATGTGCACCAGTTTTGCACTGAGGTACATTCAGTTGACTGCACTGGCATCAGACCTCATCTGTACTGACCTAAAAAAACAGAACAAAACAACACATCAAAAAAAAAAAAAACAGCCTTGCAAAATCTTTGCAAAAAGTAAGCTGATTTAATGATTGGGGATTTTTGTTTCTCAGTATGCAAGAAGAGGAAATCACTTGAGTAAGAATCCAAGGCATCTTCCAAGTAAGTCCTTATATCCTATAAAAACTGCCCCTCTCTGAGTCACTACACAGCCTTTTTTCCTTGGCCTAGAAAGTGCGCTTTTCCTTGGTTCATAGAAATCTTCCTAAAGCAACCACGAGTGAATAGCCCACCAGTAAGGAAGGGTTAAAAATATTTCCAGATGAGCTCTCTTTTGTATAGCAGTTGAGAAAAATGTATTACAGGATCTTGGATATAGGATAACACAAAATCAGTAAATTAGCCATCCCACACAGAATTCAAAGGCCTTTTCATACTCACATGAATTGGGTAAACACAAAGACTTGAGAAAAGAAGCAATACTTGCTGCTGGGATTGAGGTGGGACTAATGATGACTAATGCCCTTGTTATGGAGCATTCTTCAATTAATTCTCCTGGGAGGCAGCGAATCTTGTTATCTAATCTCGCACACGCATCCTTAACCTGCACTTATTTTCCACAAGTATGCTAAGCACTTTCTGTGTCTAGAGGAAGCCAAAACATGTGTGGTTTTCTGTGAGAAAGACAGCTAAGGTATTTCCCTCAGAGAATGGCAGACATTCTGTGAGGAGAGAAGGAAATTCAAATATAGGTATACTGTCCAGAAGTCTGAAATTGGGTGAATTTAGAATAGGTCATCTCACAGTTACATCAAGATAGGGAGAGATGCTCTCCACCTGGAAGGAAAGCTGAGGGAGCAGATTTTCA
This sequence comes from Cinclus cinclus, assembly GCF_963662255.1. Classification (NCBI taxonomy): domain Eukaryota; kingdom Metazoa; phylum Chordata; class Aves; order Passeriformes; family Cinclidae; genus Cinclus; species Cinclus cinclus. Next base: position 94,137,381 of record NC_085048.1, read on the forward strand.
GCTATATCAAGAATAAAGACTAATAGTACTGCCAATAAAAAATTCCAACAATGGTTTATGGTTTACAGTGTGATCACAAAAAAAGAAAAAAAGGTTATCATAATTCTTTGAGAGGAAAGTACTGTTCAGGCAGAATATTCTCTGAAGAGATCTTGGAAATCGTTACAGTTAATTTTGATAATATATTGCCTAATAATAGTTTCCTCTTCCCTCATGCTCCCTTCAGTTGAAGTGATTCATGATGAATTCATATTACATGATGAAGTCATCCAACAATCTCTAAATAATAGTCAAAGATGTTAGTACTGTTTATTGTTCTGGCTCAAATGCAAGAAGGACCTAATAACATAAACAATAAATATGTCAATATTTCATAAGTACTGTTCTCTGCAGAAAAAATATATATAGGTGAAAAATATTGAAACCAGAGGGGGAAAAGGCTGTAAATAATAAAACATCATAGATAAAATATTTGTATTGTGGAGAAATTACTATTTATTACAGCTGCATGTAGTAACATCTGAAAGGTAATATATATAGCTTTAGGCATATTGTCTTTATCTTGTTTTAGATTTTAGTCAAACAAGACCAGGAAACTCACTAAATGCAGTTACCATTTGAGCAGGTAATGACAGGTTTGATCCGATCTGGGCAAATACAAATGTCACATAATTGGTGAAAAATTATTACCACTGCTTACTTTATGGATAAAGTGCAGCTGTTTAAAACTGGATGGATTCTAAAGCCATACCTGCATATTACCCAAGAGCCTGAATAGCTATTAGTTCTGATTTTGCTTGTTCCTGATGTGTGATTTTTCCTGTGAGTAGGATTTTGGTTAGCTGGAAAATATCTACCCTGTAAACTTGTCCTTGCAGAAGTCCATCTGTAAAATGTTTGGGATCTATAGTTCCAGTTTAGCGTCCCACCTCAAAGAAACATAAAATTGTCTTCATGTTGGCAGGTGCTGAATGCTAGGAAGACTGAAAGAATGGCAGTTCCCATGTTACCAGACTTCAATCATTTGGATGTGACATTTAGGCCACCCTTGCTTGTGTTTAGAGAGCCAGGGAAACCTCCACCATATTTTCCCCCTTCTTCTTTAGTGAGCTCCCATGGCAGAGGGTCAAGAGCGACGAAAGCAGCCTGGAGCCCAGGCATCCAGTCATGTTTCATCCTGTTTAGGCATTTGGGATCCAGTTCTTCATCCACAACAGCTCCATAGAGCTTCTGGTTTGGATCTATGCTCTTAACATTTGGAACAGGCAGTGTTTTAGACTGGCACTCTGTTCCTACTGGCTTTTGCTTTATTAATAGCAATAACCATACACTCAAGCATAAGGAGAATATCTGTGTACATGTCAGAGTAGGATCTAAACACTCCTAGACTCTAAGGATAAGAAGGTTTTTATAAACAATGCATGCAGACAGGAAAAACATTAATTCCAAATGCCCTCAAAAATAAGAAAGAACCACAGAGGCAAATTCAATTTCCTTTTTTTTTGCAGTACAGCACAAAAGAAAGAGGAACCCCTCCCTCACTTTCTTCATTAAGATCAGTCAAAAGCAGTGCTTAAAAGACCCTCAGTATTTAATGCAGAAATGAGATACTCATTAAATGTTTGTTCTTTAAAAACTCTCACTCTGTAAAGGGAATTCAATCTGGTTCTCTTTAGATCCCTACGTTAAAGGGCCTTATGGTGGGTTTCTCATAAGTAACCTCTTAACCATTTCAGCTTGCTGAAAGTATAATGTGGAAAAAGGTGCATTTGTTTGAAAAACAAATCTTGAAAGTTTAGCCATTAGCCTCAACACCAATAAAATCTTCTGGTTCAGTCTGGAGTCTCTCAGGGGTAAATGTACAGGTGCTAAGTGCTGAGCAGCTGCAGCAAGTGATGAATTTAGGGAATGGTATGGAGTTTAAAAAACAAGATGACCAAATGAGATACATTTTACAATCAAAGCCCAAGCTTATGTTAAAAATTAGAATGCCTTTATAGATGCTTTTGTTTTTCCCCTGAGCCTTCTAAAATCAGTATGGCAGCTAATGCAGAACTAACAGTCAAAGTATTGAGTACTTCTGGCAAGTTCTGGCTCAGTGAAAAGCTGAAACAGAAAACATTTGTGGATTATTATTATTTTTAATGTGTGTGGTAAAATGAAAGGAGCAAGATTAATGCTCATACCTTAACTCATTTACATAAAAATCTCTTCATCCTACTCCAACAGCTCTAAGAAACTATGCAGTGAGAGTGAAGAAAATTTGCACTTTTTCCTAAGAGCTCCCTTTTTGGCTCCCTTGATAGTGAAGTAGAAAGAAGTAAGGCTAAACACACAGAGGAAGGTTTGGGTCTGTTCTTGAGTTGGCAGTACTTGTTCTAAAGCTAGACAATCAAGTTAAAAGCACAAAGTCATATCTTATTGGAGACCTTATAGATATCGGGGTCTTATCTTGTAAGACTATAGATAACTGCCAGATCTCCAATTCCTGTTTTTTTCAAATATTTTTTTCCTCTGATCCTTCCCATTTTCTCATATCTGCTCTTTATTTGTTGTCTACAATTCTTCTTTTCTCTATGAAATCTGACAGCCATCAAAGACACAAAACAGATTTCCTATTTCTGCTTTGCTGCAGGCCTCTACCAAGGGTATTAAAAGGCCTTCAGAAGCACTAGGACCCTCTCTCTGCTCTGTGGGAATGCAAATAATTTTGGGATTTTGGGTACACAACATTGCATTTTTAAAACTGTGACTTCCATGACCATGTAAAGTCGTTCCAGCATAGAGGAAACACAGGAACTCCAGTCAAACCACTGAGAAATGTTCTGAGGAGATGCATTGAAAGGGAGTTCCAGGTGACACAAAGGCTTTCAAACGCTTTGCCTCCGCTCCCTTGTTTCCCAGTGTTCCTGAAGAATGTTTGAATTGGAAACAAAATTGTCCTATCCTTTTTTTGAGGAACGGCCTTTTGGAACATTTCCTCTGACAGGACCTGCAGAACCCAACTGAGCATCCAGTTCCACTGACAAGGAGAGAAAATATCTACTCCCCGATCTTCTTAGCAGTCACTGGATCCCTGCACCAAGAGATACTTGGAGCTGCTCCCTGAGAGAGGACAGCCCAGACCATCAATAATGTCTGCATGTTCAAACTATGGATCCCATTCCAGTAAGGCAATGAACAGAGTGCTTCATAGGGAATTTGTGTTTCAGAAGGAAAACAAAGGAGGCTAAATTTAAGAGCACATCCTGACTATGCCTGCACTGGGTAAAGCCTCAACTTCAGAGGGCAAATTTCCTTAGAGGACACATAAAAGGAAAGTGAACTGGATACAGAATGATCACAGGAGGCAACATTCCCAAGAAACATGAAACAAGCACTCTGTGCTCTGGACTTGTCGTAGGGGTCTATTATAGACAATCCAACTGCGATGTTGACCCCAATAAATGATTCTGTAAGGGAGCAAGCAATAGTTCCAAAGAACATGCCCTTTGTCCCTAGAGGGGAATGCAATTTGCTGGATGCTAACTGGCAATACCAGCCAGCTGTACAAATTGGTCCAGGAGATTCCCCAAAATACCCAGGGGAAAACTGCTTGAGATAGAACTTCAATTAGTGTGTCTACAGCAAAGCCACCCCCTTGTGGATCCACACCCAAGATTCGTAAATGCTCCAGATCAAAAGGAATGACAAAAATCACAGGATCTGCAAAAACTCACCAAGTTTTGTAAGTAATTTACATAATTGGCATGAAAATGGCCATGGTAGACCCCATCTAACATACCAAATTTACATGTGACAGGGGGTTTGGGAGAAAAGGGTAGGGTGAAACGGAAGGGAGAAAAGAAGAGATAAGTTAAAGAGATAGAGTGAGAAAAAGAAGAAAGAGAAATAAAGAAAAGAGAGAAAAAGAGATCAACAGTCATGGTTCCAGCATTGATCCAGCTGATGGGGATCTCATCCCTGGTTCCAGCTTCAGTCCTGAGGATGAGGATGTCTGTTGTGGTTTCAGACTCACTCCAGATGATATGATATGGAACCATTCCTGGTTCCAGTGTCGATCCATGTAATGGGGTCCAGCCTCCTAGGAGCACTGCCCATGCTTAAGGGGGGGTCCTTTGTATAGAGAGGGTTCTCTGCCCTGAAGAGGTTTCTTGTTTTCTAAGCAAATTTGTTGTCATGCACAGGCCATTCTTTCAGGCATCCCCAGATAGGGGTCAGAAGAGCCAGGGCTCTTGGGTGGTCGTGATTCCGCCCTACAGTCCACGCTCACTTCTTGGCTTCATTGCTACCTTTTTGCAGTCCTCTCTTGTGCTTATTTTCAGGGACTACAGTAAGGATGTTTGTCCTGAAAAATGCTGTCCTCCATTCTCACGACCATCTTCTCCAACAACTTCTTCTTTCTCATGTCAGATTATTACGAGCAGTGTTGAGTTACTCCAAACAGCTCTTGTGCAGCTTTTACCAAGGGTCCATAGCTGACTCCACAGCCATCTGGCTAAGGAGTTTTGGGACACATACACTGTCTTCTGGGATTCTCCACCTGTGTTGCTTCCATGGGATGCTGAGCAGGCTCAGGTTCAGCCAGCATGTCTGGGGCACAGTCCTGCATCACCAATGGTCCTTGGAATGAGTCTCTGTCACAAAGGGCCACATCCAGCACTCCCAGCACCGCAGAACCACCTGGGACTGGACCTGGGACTGGTTGGATCTGCCTGCACCTGCAGGACACAGCATCTGGACTTCTAGACTTGTAGGCCCTGCCCATGCCCAGGCTCCTTTGAGGCTCTCAACAGAGTCCCACAAAAAATCTCCAGATTGGAGAGCCCTGGCTTTGAAGGCTGGGCTATTTGGTGCATGAGGCATTGTCCAGATGGACACAGACAGATGGTTCTGGTCAGTGGCTCCAGGTGGAGGTGAGAGGTGTCCCACAGGACTATGCCATGGAGCTAGAGCTCTTCAATGTCTTTCTCAATGACACAGAGTCATTGGGATCAAGTGTGATCAAGTGGGATCAAGTGTGCCCCCAGCACCTTTACAGCTGACAGGAAACTGAGCTGGACAGGTGACACAAGCAATGGAAGGGGACCATCCAAAGGGACCTGGACAAGCTTGAGAAGTGGGACTGCAAGAGCCCAGTGATGTTCTACAAGTTGAAAGGCCTGACCTGAAGACAGAGCAATTAAAAAATCATTGAGCTTGGAAGAGGCTTTCCAGGTCTTCTAGTCCAACTGTGAACCCAGCACCACCACAATCCCTAAGTGCAACATCCAGAGTCCTCTGAATTTGCACTTACTCCTGACCAACTTTTCCCTTGCCAGCATGGCATAAAGGATCTTTAGTGTTAGTCACTTTCTTAGTCTGTAAATAAGAAATCATCAGATTCAGTTAAGTGTATCTATGCTGCTGCAGTATTAGCCACAAAGTGATGTAGAAATGATCTTGCTTCCTGGCCTGAAAATTCACAGATGTAAACATTACATTATCACAGTTTAAGGCCTAGTGAGTCAGTCCATCCATCCATGCAGAAGCCCTCCACGTGGAGCTCAGTGGGTGCCTACATGGGAACTCAGAGCTTTCCTCTCCCTCTGCACTGGTCTACAGGTTTGCCTATAGAGGGGCTGCTTTGCTCAGCTCATGCTGCTGGAAATGAGAAAAGGCTCCTCAGCAGTCCTCTGAGTCACACAGCTTTTTAAACTGGAGCCATGATGCAGGGCCATGGCTTTGTGCAGAACAGAGTGGCATGTGCGGGAGGTCAAGGAGCTCTGACAAAGTAGCAGGTGGGGAATAGGAGAATCCTGCACATGGATGTGCTGAGAGAATAGAAAGTAGCTCAAGAACAAGCCATGATGTTTTTCTAGAAAATCAAGCTGAGAGTGAGTCTTTCCTAGATGTCTCTTGAGGCTGAGTAACTCGTTTGTCTATTTGTTGAATAACATCCCCACAGTAGCACTAATGGGAAACCTTATAACTTTTTCCTCTATTTAAACACCTGCCTCTATTACCTACCTACATGTCAGGCTCACCCTGAAATTTCCTCCAAGCTGTGTGTGGCCCCTGGCAATACCACAGCACGGTGCAGTTGACAGAAGTGTTCCTTCCAGAGAAGCAGGAACCAGGCCAGTACTGAAGCAAAAAACATGTATTAAAAACATCAGTCTTCCTTTAAAAGTGATCAATTTAAATGTGCATATTGGACCTGCCATTACCAATGTTTTGCTTTTTTTTTCTTACAAGAAAAATTAAGCAGTTCATGTAATGAATTAGTGATTTTCTCTTCCATCATTAAGTAATTTCTAGAAAGAAAAAAATATTCCGAGGCCAACTGTATATTTATCATGTTCAGTGCAAAATAAATCCCATACCAGGTCTTCCATCCTAGGCTTCCCAAACTCTTGTACATGCTTTATAAACACTATTAATCATGCAGAACCTGTCAGCAGTGTTAGCAGAGCACATAATGTATTTGGAACATTTGCAGCGTAACAGCTTTGAATGTAAAGGTCACCATCTCCACATTAACTCCATCAAAATAATTGGGTAATTTTCCTTTAAAAACACACAATACAGTTTCTCCCGGAGATCCCATGTGGCAGCTGAATCTGACATCTGTTAAAGAAAGCATGGAGATACATGTATGGTATCACAAAGCCTGCACGGAGGATCAAAAGAATGTATTTGCTTATGTTAGCTCCCAAACAAAGAAATGTCAAACCCAGGAATTACACCAATGCATCCAAGTCAAGCCCATGCAAGCGAAGCATTTTTTGCAGGAATGATATAGCCCTTCTCCATGGGCGAGTGGGACCCAGCTGGTGTGCAGAGTGCCTGAGGGGTAACTGTGGCTGAATGAAGCCCCCTTCCTTCCTCCTCTTCCTTCTGCTGGGAGCAACTGTGGATCTCCTCCACTGGGCATGGGAGCTGACCTCATCTGAAGGCACGCCAGCACCACTAATCCACTGGTGGGGAAGCTGTCAGTGTGTCCTACCTCACCTCTCCTGCAGCCCTTTCAGCTCTGCCTGTCCCATGACCCAGGGCTGCACCTCAGCCTCACGCTTCTCTCTACAAAATCTTGCCCCTGACTAAGCTGATCAGCCACAGACACACATAACTCTGTTCATAACTAGAACAGAGAAAGAGGAGGTCATCTGTCTCATCCACCCTTGCTGGCATAAATCTCTGCCCTGGTCCTTCTGCACACGCTATTGCAGATAGTGGCCTCCTTGGCCACCTGGGCACATGCTGGCACACGTTCAGCCACTGCCAACAAGCACCCCCACATCCTCTTCCACCAGGCAGCTTTCCAGCCACTCTGCCCTCAGCCTGTAGCACTGCAGGGAGTTATTGTGGCACATTTGGAGACAGAAGGGTTCAAAGAAGACCAAAGTGAGCGATACCACAAATGAAGAAGCACACGGGCACTTTTACCTAACAGCTAAGACCATTACTGCAAACAACATTTCTGCAAATAAGATGAGCAGGGGACCAGAGGCCTCACAGTACTGCAGAATTCTACATGTCTGAAGATACAAGTGCTTTGTGAAGTTATCCATATAAGATACATTATTTTGTGTAGTCAATTATCAATACAACAAATTAATTCCAGCCAGTGGGCCGGGTTTGAACTTTCCCAGATTTGTTTCCCTGCAGATCGGAAGATGACTCTTACTTGGGGCCTCCTATAGCAAACAATTTTCATGTGCTGGTTGCTTCAAGCAATGGTATGACCCTGATATCTCCTTCACAATCAGCCATCTTCCTCTAGCTTTAAAATAACTCCTTTCACAATGACATTTGAGAGGCCAAACCAATATGCAACATGCACCCCTCGGAGCCAAGTTAGCATATGTGTTACCATGGGTTGGAGCCATGGAGAAATATATCTTCCACTGTTTGTACTCTGAACTGAGAGTTTTATGGCATAGGGAATATAAACCTGTCTGGATGAGCTGATGTTAGAGAGGAGAGTCAAAACATCCAGCCCATCAGGATGACCAGTGCTACTGATAGAATCTTCATGGAATTATAAGTCATAAAAATCCCTTAAATCTGTCCAAAAGAAATTGGAAATTTCATTAAGCCTGTTGTACCCAAGGAAAAAGCCAGAAATAGATTCTTTCATCATCTCTGAATTCTCATCCAAAGACAAAGTAGTGGTTTTGAATTTCCTGGTGTCCTCATCCCTAGATAAGGTCACCATGTCCTCCTTGGCACTGCAAATTTTCCCTTCCTAGCAACAGTCTAGGCCAAGTAGCTCTCATGCTGGCCTTACATGGCATGGTGGGAGAATAAGTGCTTTAGTTCACAGATATTTGATTCATTGTTGTCATTTTTAATGAGTGCTAATAGCTTAGATTTTGCAGAGGAAATAGCTGCCTAGTATAACTGGCCTTTGTTTTCAAACAGCATTGGCTTGCTTTGACCATTAGCCAAATCCAAATCCCAGTCGGAGGGAGGGATGAGGCTCTGCATTTTATTGTTCAAACCTTGTATTGTCCATGGACCACTCTTAAGCCATAAAACTCTACCTTACAAAGGGGCCCAGATAGGGCAACAAGAGCATGATCCAACATATTGGGAAGGAGGTAGTGACATGTTCAGGAGATTTCCTTCATAATATCGGGTGGCAGCTGCTGCTCACCCTACCAAAATCACAGTGAAGGACTGCCATTTGCCAGCGCCTCCCTGGCAAGCTTACTGAGCACAAAATCCTGGGCCCACAGAAGGAAATGGCAATCATTCCTTCCCAGTATCCAACTTCAGAGGCGGAGTTTTGGCTACAGACTCTCTCATTAGCTCAGCAAATTACCTCAAATTTTAGAGGAGGAGGTCCCACTACCTTTCCCATGTTTCCAGCCTGCAGAGAAGCAGAACCGTTTTGCCCCTTTGTGAAATGCTCAGAAGTGAAGGGCTCAAAAACCCAGCTAAGCACCCATGACTCCTGTTGCCCTCCTCTTGCTCAAAGCAGAGAGGAAAATGCTGAAGCTGGGACTGCACAACAAGCTAGCACTTCTGATAAATATGATAAAAGCCTCCCCAGCAATCAGTAAACAGTGGTATAATTAGCAAATGTTTTTCTATTTACTTCCTTTAATATGCAATAGGGGGAAATGAAATAAAATGTCAAGGACTTCATCAAACAGATGGTTCTGCACTTATTATTTTTCTCCGCTGTATTGTTTGCGTCAACTGAAGAAGAAACTCCTTTACGAAGTGTGACTCATGGATTCCTGGGAAGCTGCATTCTCAGCAGGGGGAGGACAGCAGGGAAGGACAGGAAAGGGGAGGGAAGAGGACTCAGCTCATGAGCTTTTATTAGGAGCATTATTATGTCTCATTAATTAATCTGAGCGCCGCTTTAGTGACGTCTTGGTCTCATTTCACAGGAAAAAATTACTCTGGATTGCCAAGTTAAATAGACAATTACAGGAAGACCAAATTATGCCTACATTGCATTCCCTCAGGGCACCAGGCCAAGTTCATGTCAAATCCATAATAACTAGACTACCCTCACTAAAAACAGCTCCTGTGGACATACGTCACGAACCATTTGTAATCTACACAGAGGATGTATTGATCTTCCTTGGGCTTCCTTTCTCATAAACTCATAATAGCAAAGACAGGATTTTTTAAGTGTCTAACTCTCTGCAGCCCATATGCAGAGCATAAGCTGTATTAACCCCAATAAAGGCTAATTAAAGTATAACCATTAGCTGTTTAATTTCCTTTTCCTATCCCAAGGGGCAGCTGCTTAGAGAACAGGAGGAGAAGCTTAGTACATTTCAGAGAGGAATGCAAAGGAAAAAAAAGCTGTTGTATTTTCCCTGAAGACAGACATAAAGGTAAACCCAAGAAAGATCTCTCTTTACCTGGTGAAAAATCCCCACCGACTTTCCAGATCTGCTTGGACTACAGAGGAGCTAGGAAATCTCTATGAAAAGAAGGGAAGTAAACAAACGTGTCCAAGAAAATGCAATGCCCTTAAAAAACAGTTGACATGAGAACTACTTACACCTTTGAATCTCACTATCAGAATTCTTTCTCCCACCTGCAACCCCCAGCTCTTGGTCTATTCTTTCTCTCTTCCCCTCACGTGCAGGTCTGTTCCTTTCCCCTTGCCCACACCTGACGTCTCCCAGCTGGAGGCAGTCACATCCTTCCCAGTCCTTGTACGTTCTTCAATCAGTCCCCTCAGCTCTTATGTTTTGGAGCCCCCTTTCAAGCACAAATTTCGTTACTCAGGACAGTGTGTGCCAGTGGGTCAAGAAAAAACTGGTGCTAATTGAACCAGAGCACCAAGAGCCTGGCACAACCATGACAGTGCAAACCGTCCTTTTTCTCTGCACTTCTCTCAGGCCAATTGCAATTTTCATTGTTGTTGTTGTACCCCAGCTTAGAGTCCATGTGTGAAGAAACCATCTGAGTGACAGCGCACCCTGTTTTCTACCCCGGGCACCTGTCCTCTGCAGGAGATCTGGATCACTGTCCCTCCTCTGGCACGCCTCTCCTTGGCAGAGGAGCAGCAGCTTCTCATTCTCTTTTCCAAAAAGGTGGAGGTGAGCTGAGCTCCATGTGGCTCTGTCACCACCCAGACCTGTCAGGTCACCACCACCCCCAGCCTGGCCAAATCAGCCAGCGGCAGGTAAAGTCATCTGCAACACAATCCCAGCAGTTTCCAACTCAGAAATCATTTTCCTCCTCCCTCAGCTGCAGCTACATATCACTAAGCACACCAGAGACTATCCCCTTCTGCTTCACACCTGGATATTCACACACATATTTCTTGCTCTATGCTCCTGTCACCTCCCTTCCCCTGCCAAAATTTGTTTTGTGTTTTAGTTTTTTGAGTTTTTTGGTAAAACAATGAGATTCACTTAACTGCATGGATAACCCCCAAAGAACAGCTGAGTATGAATGTGCCTGCCAGCCTGGTGTAAATTTCAGTGTGGTGTTGCACATCCCTTCCATTGTTCTTGGCAAGTGAGGGTGATGCCATTGCCACATCGTCCACGCTGGTCACAGGTGGTGATACGAAAAAGAACAATCAGCCTCTTCAAAATGCCTTTGAAATTATTGTGGGGATCCTGGAAGGGGCTTTGTTTTCTCCTTCTTGCCTTAATGCTGTACAAATGAGCAATGAGTGTTATTGAATCTCTGTTCTTTCCTCAGGCAGTAATACTCTTTCCCTTTTTCTTTCTACTGTCCCAGTTTAGGATTTTTCATGATCCAAGACAACCTATTCAAGTGACAAAGCAGATTGCTTTGCAGCATGGCCTCCAGCCAAAACTGTGACCTTTTTAACAGTGAGGTGAAATGGCAATATTTTGATTATCGTGATAGTTTTGTTTTGGAGCAAGGAAAATAATTTTTCATTCTTTAACAACCAAGGAGCTTTTTACCTTACCAGAGCTTACCTGGTTTGGAGAAGCAATTTTGCAAATTGTCCAAAACCAATGACAAGCTATTTTATGCTTCTCTCTGACATTTATTAAATGTTTTGTCAAGTTCTCACAATCCTGTTAATATTTCCATTTAAATATTACTGTTGGATTTTAAAATAACACTGCTGAAGTGTAAGAAGGTCTTCGGCACCTTATGCCATATTTTTAGATGCAAGAAGCCTGCTTTCTTATTATTTTTAAAGTCTGAAAATTCATTAAAAAGGGAAAATCCCAGTGAAAAATGAAAACTCCAAACAGTCTTTGTGGTGGAGGCTGCTCTGCAAAGGGCTTCATGCTGGCAAAGGCTTTCCTGTTCTGAAATAGCAATAGGAAGAGGTGGAAGCATCAGCTTCTTGTTTGGTTCTCAGCTCCAGCTCCAAGCATAAGCAGCCTGAATCATGTTGCCCTCTCCTTTGCTAACTTTTGTGAATTTAACCTTTACTTTTTACCTTTTTTTTTTTTTTTTAATAGAGGGTCCACCCATTCTGCAGTCAGTTCCTGCAAAATAACTGAGGGATCATCAGTGAAAGGAAGTTTTCCAACAGTAAGAGAGGAATTTTGAGGCAAGAAGAGAAACTGCATGTAGGCTGGAGCTCTGCCTTTTGATTGCTAATGCAAATATTAATTTACAATCACCCTTTGAAAAGATTTAATCTAATTTTGAGATCCACAGAAGAACAGGGTCACATGATACAAATGCAAAAAATGCTAACTTCCAAGCTGTAAAGTCAGACTCTTCATTTTTATACTAAAAAATAAAATAAATCTTTGTTTAGTCTTCAGCACCCACCAAAGGATTCTGTATATATCTTGCAATAACTTTATTGGAATAAAGTTATTTTATGGAATATGGAATGGAAAATTTAGAGCAGTTAGGGCAGCAAAAGTTTCTTACAGCCTAGGGCTTTCCTTCTCTTGCCTCCCCCTCCAGAGAGATTTGGAAGTGAGGAAGAAAGGTTTGTGAGTGTAGGAATGTGCATACTACCCATTTTACCCACTTCTTAGGACATTTGCACTATTTACTAATGAAAGTGTAGACAAATGCACCAAGTCCTGACTCTCTAGGAAGGCACAGCCCACCTAGCACAACCTCATGCAAAATAGAAGAGCTTTTTTCCTGCAGGTATGGACATCTGTCTCATCTTCTATTCTGGTCAAATAACCATGGGTTCCTGCATTATTTATAGTGACCTGCCCAGTGGAAAAGGTGTTTCTGAGGAGGGTGTTGCCAAGCTTCACAAGTCAACAGCGTAATCTGCTGGTGCATGTTTTCTCCAAAGGACCTTCCCTCTCTTTATGGTCCTCTGCCACTGAGGGGCTCAGGAAAAGGTGTTTACAGGCAGAGGTGCTGCAGCTCTCCACCTCCTCTGGCAGCGTTAGGCAGTTGTAAAAGTCATCATGTAATGTCTCACTTCTCCAAGGCAGGAGATGTCACACAGCATGATGAAGATGCTGTCTGGTGCATGCTCTTCCAGCAGGTCAGGAAGAACATCTGTCACCAATATTTCTGCTTCAGCTCCTTCTGCACCTGGTTGCTCTTTCTGCAAGTTCCTGTGTTATTTTTCTTCCATATACTCAGACACCCCGCAGTGAGGTTGTTATCTTATACAGATTGCCATGGACAAAGTGTTTGTCCAACAGATGCAAGACAAAGCAGAGAAATTAGCACCAAGTAACAGCACTTTTTCCAGAACAGAAAACATATGCTTTTGTGGCCCCCAAGATATTCTACGTATTGTGAATCTTGAAGTTTTCTCTTTTACAAGGGTACAGCAGGAAAGGCTCAACTTCTGGCCCATTAGAAAGAGCCATGGCAGCATGTTTCAGGGTGGTAGGATAGCATGAATACACATTTGTTCCAAATGCTGTCACATAAATCTTAGTACTGAGGACAGGAAGGAACTGCACTGCAAATAAATTGAAAACAGGGAATCTGTAAGAAGACATCAGAGTCAGGATGAGATAACAGACTGGGCTTGTGATGCCTACTGCACAGAGGACTCATCTTTCTCTTTCACCTCCTTCTATTTCTGTATAACATAAGGTTTGAAAGACCACAGTTTTCCTTGGAAAGGAGGAATTATTAAGATGTTAGAGGAAGAAAGTGTTGTCTTTTGTTTACTCAATCCCTGCTTGTGTAACTCACAAAAGAAACCTGCACATAGAGCAGTTAATGCTTTATCATTCATGTCCCTTATCATGCCCTGAGGGCACGTATTGTGCATGACTCATAATTAGTTTGTATAATAATAAAAGGAAAACAAGCAGCCCCATATCTCTGTCACTAACAATGAGCTGACACATACTTAATCAAAATAGAGGATGCTGAATTAATTCAAAGAGGTTGACTTGCACGAGGGACAATTGGAAAATTCTTCCAGAGCAAAGTCACTCAGGCAGAGTTCAGCCAAACGCATGATGAAATCCGTCACATTCATTCCAGAATTAATAATTTCCCAGAAATTATTCAGTTGCTTTAATGCATTTCCAGACTTTGCCACAAAGCACAGGATGAATGAAAGAGTGATGCATCTAAATACTAAGAAGCTCAGCGAGAAGGAAAAATCAGCAGGGAAGTTTGCTCACCCTTCTGACACTAAGCCAGGAGCACCTTCCTGTACCCTGGCAAAGCCTACTCCAGTGGAAAAGTTTAGGGAAAAAAAGACACCCAGTAAACCAGTTGCTGAGGGGAAAAAAAAAAAAAGAAAAAAAAAGAGAAAAAAGATGAATAGCATCATTTATCAAAAAATCTCATTTTTACAGCTGGCCCTTTGTAAAAGCATTACAGGCAGAGGTTTCTGGAGCAGGAAAACAAAGTAATTGCTGGCCTTATGGCTGCTCTGCACGTGCTCAGGATGGGACTGGCTGTTCTGTTCAGCTTAGGTATTCCAGAAATACTACATCATCCACTGAAGTAATTCAGGACATTTTGGTCAGACTCTTAGCAGCACTGTGAGGTATAGAAACAGGATGAACAGGTCCAGACACCTTGTCAAAGGATCACCTAGCTAAGCAAAAGCCTGCTCTATTTACCTGCATGAGACAAAAGCAGAGGAAAGATTTTCCATTTACAGAGCAGAAAGAGAAAAAAAATGGTTTGCTGGATACCTAGGTTCATCCATGATGGCTTCTTTTCTCCACTTGAGCAAATATATACCTTTCTCTAAGGCTATGAAGGAATCTTGCGCAGACATCTAAGTTCAGCATTAAATATGGCAAAGACAAACCCTCACTTTATATTCTATGCTATGTCCTCTTTCCAGGCTTTTACCCTTTACTTGCTTGCCCAGAAAATAGTAATTTTTTACACAGCATCAGATCAACACAGGTTCCTAAAAAAATACATGAAAAAAAGGATAAATAAGTCTGATTGAAGTACCTTTGCTTTATCACATTAATAATACACAGGTTCTCCCTTGAAGGTAATGGGAAAAAAGGGGTGGTGGTTTTATAGCTTAGCAAGAGTCACTCACATGTCTCCTGAATTAGGTTAGTAATAAAGTTGTTATGAAATACATTTGGAACAAGTCATACTGCACGTGCCTGACAGCCTTTTTGGAAGCTTAATGCTTGCACTCCTCAATTCTGCTTCCTTTCAGACAGTCTGGTTTTTCCTGCCGATTTGCTCATCGGAGTTCTGCTTGCGTTAACAGCACCACAACGAAAAACATGCCTGGACTGAGTCAGAAATGATCCATAAGATATTCTTAAGCACTGACTAGCCAAGTCTTTAGGAAAAAAATATTCAATGTCAGATGATTAGTGATATTATTTTCATTACTCTGAGCAATTAATTACTCATGCTATATTTGCAGAAGTAAAAAAAATAATGCATGTCATGACTTAAATTTGTCTCTCTTGGAGTAGGTAAAGGCACAAATTAGTGGAAGAATAATGCAGTGTCATGGACACTGTTGCCTTTATTTCAGAGACCAGCACATTTTTGAGGGATTAAATGTGATGAATAAACAGCCTTTCCCAGCCCTGCTTGAAAAGCTATGGCAACTACAGTGTTAATTCACATTATTTGTCTTCTTCAGCCTACCAGGGAGCTTCCTGGGGAAGATGGAAGAAGGCTTGTGGCAACATTAAGACTGACAGTGAGTCCAGCTTCAAGACAATTAATTTATCACCAAAAGGACATCTTGACTTCCGGTGAGTAGTTTGGCAATGAATGCCCAGAGGAGGCTAAAATTTCCTGTGCACACAAATCATCTCATCTTGTGGCCATCTGCTGACAAAACCAGGTAAGCCACCATGTGTCTGGCCACCATTCAGAATAAGTCAGGGTGTCCTCCTGGGGGTTATGACTCTTCACCGTAGAAGTTTAGGTATTTCCAAAAGTAACCCTTAATTTACTCAAATGATAACATGAAACATTATTTAAAAGAAAACTACAGTTTTTAAGCGAAATTAAAATGAAAGTCTTAACCCAAATCTGTTTATGAAGTAGCTACTAAAAAGAGTACGAGCAAATTCAAGGAAGTTTTGCTGTGTGACTGCTCCCCCCATCTGCACCACAAGTGTTGTGACAGCCAGAGTCTTCACAGTCATTTGTCACACAAGGACCACAATTCAATTTTCATATTCAGCAGAGGAATAAAAGCAGCAGCCACTGTTTCCCAGCAGCCCCAGCTGTTTTGTTTGCAACTTACCCCACGTGCTGTGCCCTCACTGCCTGGCTTCCCTCGGTGCCTGCAGTGACACTTGGGTTTGGCTGTGGGCTGATGGCACTGGGATGTTCTCCCCCCTGGAGTGATTGGTGACCCCTAGCAGCCTTGCTTGCAGCAGGGTCATGAGGCTGGTGCTGCACGGCCGAGCAGCTCGGCTCACACGTCTGCCTGCTGGTGGTCCAGGTGTCACCCTTGTGCCATCTTTGCCTGAGATGACCATGAATGACCTGGTCTCTGCCTAAGGCAGAGTCCTCTCTCCCTCTAGAAACATCTCTGTCATCCTCTGTGCTGCCGTTTGGGATCTCCTGGTGCTGTGAGCCAGCTGCCAATGCCCATCAGGGTATCCATAGGCAGAGATGGTACAGAAATGTCCACTTCATCTGCCACTCTGACCGTGGCTCTTAACAGCCTGTACCCAGGGCAGCACCAAAACCAGGCATGGTGCTGTGAAATGCCCCAAACATGCCAGAAGAGGATGCTTAAGCCATGTGCAGTCACCAGCAAAAAGCAGCACATGGTCCAAGCATCACCAGTGAAAACTCCCCTTTGTTTCCTGTGCTCGCACAGCCCAGCCTGCTTTGGCACCCTGTCCAACATTCCCAGGCCCTGAGCCTATGTCCCAGGACTTTGCTACCAAGTCAGTGTAAAGCAGAGAAAACAGTGTTTTCAGCCCAAGCCCAGTGCCAAAATCAGTTATCAGAGTGCTCTTGTAGCAGTGAATGTCATCATTCACACAGCAGCTAGTGAAGTTCATCCTCTCAGTGCAAATATTTATATGAAGGACCTATGGCAAATGTCTCCCTCCTTGACATTTCCCTGTATTTACATACTTAAATAAAACTCTTCAATGACTCCCCAGAATGAACCATACCAAACACACGGTTGGACTCAGAGTTAATGTCACTTGTAATCCTTCTCCTCTGAAGCAAATCCTCAACATCCATTAAAACCACTTAAACCATCCATTAAGACCAGTCTTCAAAGCCTGCCCTCAAACACCCTGTCCCCCCTAACTAATCATTCCTCCTGTGGTCCTCCCTCCTCCTGACCATCAGGAATCACTTGTAAGACATGCTTCAAACCCTGGCATACAATTACAGCAGTTTCCTACTGATCCCATCACTCCTGTGCACACCCCAGCACCACCACCTGGGCTGCATTTCAGGCAGATGATCTTTCCTTTCTTCTACAGTAATCTCTGATTAGAGTAATTTCACAAAGTCCTTGGACAGGAAAGAAGATGAGGAAGAATATGAAGCAGGGTCATGTAACAGGGTATAAAGTGGGATAAGCAGGTTGCAAGGCTGTGGAAAGCAGTGCCTCTTTAAAACTTAGCTGCACACTAGCCTGTAATGAAATTCAAGTGGCTGGTAACAAAACTGTGGATCTTTACCACCTCCAGTATTTCCCATACAATTAAAAAACAAACAAACAAACAAAAAAATCAACCCCAAAACCGTACATAGAGAAAGAACTTGAGATGAGAAGACAGTGACATGAGAAGAAAAACCCTTGGGATCATAGGCAAAAAGTAATGTAGACGTGTTCCCTGGGTGGGGCTCTGGTGGCCAGCCTGTGATCACACACACATCCACCTGCACAGGACATCCTCTGTGACTGTAAAAAGGCCACAGCTCTGAGAAATAAGGACACAGCAGCATGGTTATGGTAAAAGCTTGGAAGAAACCAGAGGATGATAAAATGTTGCCGGAAGCAACGCAACAACAGACTGGTGGCTCTTAATCTAAAAGGAGTACTTCCCACAGGTCTTCCCAATGACATAGACTGGTTTCTGCACTTGGCCACCAGACAGTGAGATTTAGCACTCAAAAAAGAAGAAGGAAATTGGTTGTTTTATTGTGTATTGCTACACAGCACAAAAGCAAGCTTGAATCAAGAGGTATAAAATGTATAAATCACATCTACATGGCAAGAATTAATTTGTGACCTGTCCTTGACTCTTTCAAGTCAAAAGCTACTCTTGATCAAAGTGAACCACACACATTTGGAATCTCCTCTTTCCATATGGGCCACTCAAGAAAAGGTACAGTGGGAAACATCAGAAAAGAGAAAAAATTGAAACAGGTCCAGATATTTATTTTAAACGGTGATTATATATACATATATTTTTATATCTTTTTTTTTTATGAAAAAAGGCAAATTATTGAAACCTTAACATTTTTTGCATCTGAGTAGCAGTTTCAAATCAATTTTGGCAGCAAAACTGTCTTATTTCCAGGAGCAAAACAGCAAGTCAAAAGAGAACTAAGGTTTGGGCACAAACCAGGGAGAGAAGGGTCTCCCTTTAAGCTTCACCTCAATGAGAGACTTGTTGTTGAAGAATCAAGCAGTCTTTTGAGGTATTCCCATGAATTGTGGAAGAAAGACAGGGAAGGGGCAGGCTTGAGATCCTGCAAGTATAAGGTGTTTTTGTGGTACTGTTGGCAGCCCTTAGCAAGGGCTGGAGGTGAAGACATAATATCTGAGAGCAGTTATCTCTTTTCTCTCTACCTGCATCTCTTTTATTTTAATTCTCAACAAAGCATGTGGAAAGGTTACAGCTTTCTTCCCCGAGTAGAAAAGGAACATGTCCTGAAATCTCAGTTTTGCAGGACAGGAAAACTCCTCTCTGCCCAGCATAAAGGAAAAAAAAGACATCACCTACAGGACCTGCACAGCCACACTCAGAAAATATGACCTTACCTAGAGCTTACTAATGCTACCATAAAAAGAATTTTTCAGCCCCTGCAGAATTTGTGTACCTTTCCTGGCTTTATGACTTTGGCAGTTTCTTTTATACTCCAAGCAATAAGTCTTGTCTGCTGAATTTCTTTTCTTGCATGGCTACTTTTATACAACTGAAATATTTTCCTGTGATCATTCCTTGTCATAGATATGTGCCAGACTTCAAAGAAATAGTCAGACTACATTTGCAATTTTTCCTTCCATATCCCCTGTCCTCCATATCCCCTGAAAATACCAATTGTTATTTTCCAGTCTCAATCTTTTTTCCTATTCTTTATAGAAAGTTTCTATAATACTATTTTAATTCCTCATACATAAAATGGAAAACTCACAATAAAACCTTCATCTTTCCCTTCCCAAGAGAAATAGTCTAAAACAAGAATATAATTTTTTATACAGTGTCCTGGATTAAAGATATTTTGAACTGAGAAATTTGGTTGGTAGCATTTGATTCCTGCAGCTGTTTTCATAGCTGCAAAGGAAAGAAGACAGTTTCTACACACAGCATGGAGACTCTGAGGGTAGAGTCTGAAAAAAAATCACATGAAATGTCTCTGCTGCAAGACACAACCCATACCAAGATCACAGTGGCACCCAGGACCTGACCCATTCTCACTGACATTAAATCAAAGCCAGCAATGTCCACATGGATCCATTGGGCTGCAAGGAGACCTTCCCAGCATCACCCCACTGCCTGGGGTCTGATCAAAGCACTCACAGAATCCTGGGCATCATATCCCAGCACCCTCACCCTATGGAGCCATGTAGAATTGGCCAGAGGGAAAAAGCATTTTCTCTGCAGCCTGTGCCCAATGATGGGCTGTCCAAACCTGTCACCTGGGCAAGGCAGCAATTGCAAGGAACAATTTCCCTTCCCATGCAAAACCCCAGGGATGGGGCTCATTATTTGTCCAACAGGATGGAGAAGCCCTGTAGATGCAAAGCAGGTACTGAGAGCTCCCACCTCCACATCTCACAAAAGGCAGGAGACAGGAGTCTTCCTCATGGCCTTGCTCACAAGAAAGTCTGGCTTGCTACTGGTGGCCAAAAGTTGGGGCATGAAAACTCCCAAGGCTGCCATCACCCTCTTCTTCACAGTCCAGGGAGGAAGAGAGGGAACTTCACACATACATGGTGAGATTGGCTCAGCTCTCCAGAGGGATACTTCTGTGTCCTTGTCCCACTTAGATCCTACTTCAATGCCAGAATTGCCCTTTCTCTGTCCTTTTCAGCTGATCATGACTGTCACTTGGGTCTCATGGAAGACCAACTTGCCAGGACACGTAGGGTGAGCTGGTGGTTCAGAAGATGCAAAATGAAAAGGCTTCAAACAAACGGCTCTTGGGTTTGCAGCTAATTCCTCTTTCCCCATCCTGACTGGTACTACCAACAAGCACATTAGAGGATAGTGTAGAGTATTTCCTCAGCACTTTGCAAAAAAGATGTTAAGAATAAGGTATATTCAAGAATAGAAAAGCTACTTTGTGACTCCCAGACACCCACACATACTAGCACTTTTTCTGCACCAGTTCATGAGCTGTAGTTCAAAGACAAGTAGTGACAACTAATGCAAAAATACCCAGTCCCCCTGTTTGCCACAATTCATATGTGCACAATAAATACATAGCCCCCATATCAAATGCAAAGCATATTATCAGCTTCTCTGCTCTACCAAAACAAAATTACTCCAGACCACATCCCAAATAAATGACATACAACTTGAGCTCAGTAATGCCCCATGAAGAGCCAACCTCCAGCTCTGTAGATCTGCAGCAGTATGTAACCTACTTTGCTTGGCAGAGGAAGTCTTCTGGTGTTCCACCTGTGCAAAGAACCACCATTATCTCCAGTTCTTTTCTGGCAAGTGATCATGTTTAATCTGCTTCATTAGTACTTGTCAGGGGAAATGACATTCCTCATTAAAATGTTCAGCTGAGCTGCTCTTACCAGAAGGTTTTGGCTCACAAAAGTCTCACTGTGGAGCTGAAAAGAGAGGGGGGAGGGGGGAAACCCACGGCAGGCACAGTTCTTGTGGTTGTCTTTGGCAAAAAAAGAAAAGGAAGCCATGAGAATCTGCTCCGCAGCAAAGAACAAGTTCAGTGGTGCTTTCCATGCTGACTTCACAAGCTAAGTTTGTGTAAAAGTTAAAACTTTTGGGTTGACGTATAGCCAGTAAAATGGATAACCAACACACAGCTGAAAACATAGAGATACACAGAAATCTCTGCCCATGGCAGAGATTGGAATTAGATGATCTTTAAGGCCACTTCCAAACCAAAACATTAGATGGTTCCATTATTCTATTAAATACCTATGGCATCTCTGTTGAAAGCTGGAAAAGGAAATGTTTGTCTAAAAAAAAAAAACAGTCAAAAATTTTTAAAAAACCCCTCAACAATTAAATCAACCATTGGACCAGGATGCAGTGCGGATTATATCTTGAAAAAGAGATTAAATAATAAGGACACTAGAACTAGAGCAGAGCAAAGACCTTCTAAAACAACTCTGCTGCTTATCCATGCCTCTGCAAAGAAAGGGAAAAAGAAAAGGCAGATTTGGGTAAGAGTGAAAACAGAGAGAAAGAAAAAAAAACATTACATGCCTATTTGTGCCAGGCCTCTGGGTTAACATGGCAAAAGAAGGGATGAGCTTTGGCTGGCAGTGTCACTAGATAAAAATCATTCCAAGACAGAAAAGATGGTGATGATTAAGAGATGGATGGACTGATGGAGGCAACAGTGAGACACAGCAGATATTAAAGTCAAATGACACTATCCTCTCAACAGCCCGAGGGAGATGATGTGGTCTCTATCAAATCCAGGCCAAAATCAGGCCCCAGCCTATTTTCCATTGCAGCTTTACTTCTTAGTAAAGACCTGACAGCATTGAAATCTAGGCTGAAGTAACAGACTGCAAGTTTTCCTTTTCAAGGGGGAGGAAATAGAGGATTTAATCCAACCATACAGGTTGTCTTTTGCCTTAGCACAGCTCTCCTAAACTCCCAGTCCTTTTTAATATTTTGAAAACAAGAGACAAGGTAGAGATAATTATTGTCCTCATGGGGAGGTGGAGGGGCTCAGCCTCCTGCTCAGGTTTGCTTAATTTTACCCATGAGACCACGTTTGAAGGCAACTCCCTTCAGCTTGGGAAAGCATGGGGACATGGCATTAGAACAAAGTGACAGCAAGGGACTGGGGGGCCACCATGGGGCTGTGACCAAGTGTCACTACCCAGCTCAGCCTATGGTCTCACCAGGTGCATCAAGGTCACAAATTCTGCAAGTTATGCAAAAAATAACTTCTAAATAGTTAAAAGATCTACCTCTGACAATTCTTGCATGCTATTTAAAACTCCTATCAAGGAAGAAAAACAGGAGACTCAATGCACAGAAATACAACCCCCACCTGGAAATAATGCTATAAAAAGGAAGTAACTTAAAATAGGAGTTGGGCTGCAAAGACATTCAACACCCAGCTTCCCAGGCTCTTTGTGGATCCAGAGTGTGGGCTGTAATATCACTCCTTTTTCAGCAGCAGGAAGAAACAAGACAGGCCAGTGTGTGATGAATTGTCAGTGGTTGCTCAACGCTTAAAGGCAGAGCATCCCCTACATTTTGGGACCCTCCAGTTCCACTGGGTGCATGTAATACAGAGGCCAGAACACCCCTGGCCAGTCAGCTGTTCATTGTGTGGTGTTCAGTGAGTACCCACAGCCTCAGGGCAGCTTCCAACAAAGATCTGCTGAGCACTGCCCAACTCTTTGTCAACTGCACAAGAAGGGAGAATACACAGCCAGAACCTTAGCAGGCAGCTTTGCAGATGCTCCATACACTGCATGGACCCAGAAGGTGAATTAGGAACAATAGGTTTTGTTTCCATTTGCATGCCCCTCCTCTCCCCATCAGTCAAAACTGATTGAGTGGCTGTAGGGATGCAAGCGCCCTTTTGGGTGGTCAGTTCTCCTACTAGCACTGGGCAGGATTTGATGAGCAAGTTGTCTCTGCAGTATTTCAAGGGGTGAAAAGCTGGCTGTTATTGGATCTGAAAAGTCAAAAGGTGGCCTATGACCGTAGTCACAACAGTCTTCTAGGCAAGGCAGATTCCTTGAGTCCATATCCATAAACAAACAAGAATCTGCAATGAGGCGAGAGATCAGTGGAAGCACGTGAAAAAAAAACAATAAACACACTGTTTGGCTCATCTCTTGTAAGCTGTCGTATTACATGCTTGTGGTTAGAGGAAAGCTGTTTTATTGGAAAAAAATGTTTCTGAGCAACTTTTCTGCATAAAAATAACTCATTAATGGAGATTAACCCTGGGAAACATCTGGAACTGTCTGCAACTAAACTTCAGTGCAGAGTGAACCAACTAAATCCCAGAAGAGATACTGTGGCATATGGGCATGTATTCATTGCATGACTGTGCCTTCAGGTCACTCATCCCTCTTCAGTTCACTGAGATCATGCTTGTAGATCCTAAGACATCAGAAGTACAAAAGCTTGCTATACCACATCACACAGTTCTGCTAAGAAGATTTTTTAGAAAGTATTTTATGCCTGATTAAAAAAAAAGTGGTTTAAGAAATTGAGATGAATGAAGTTCCAATAAAAAAAGATTGAATATTTAACCAAGGGAGCAAACAAGAACATGGACTTCATGTTGTTTTGGTTTTTTGTAAAAGCAGTTAAAAATAGGTGAATTCAGTAGGGAATCCTTTAATTTTCCATCTGTATTTTATTTTAGCTTCAAGTTGTTTTCCTTACTCTGGTCTCTCTTCTCAAAGGTGCAGCAAAAAAAACCCCTCAAAAATCCCATAATATTCCTCTATATCATCCTTTTTCTCCCTTGGCCGCCTCTTATACCAGAAAAAAAAAATACGGTAAGATCTGCTTGAGGTGGCCTGGTCATGTTGACAAGTGAGTCTTTAACCAGAAGTAACGCAAGTATAATCAAAACCACATGGGGCTATTTCAGGGAAGCATGTCAGCTGCTGGAGTGAAGGATCTACTGTATATGGACAAATTGGTGTCTCTCTGCTGTATTCCTCCAAAATGGCACAAATAATCTTCCAGGATTAGGACTGAAGGACTAAGGTTTACTGGTTTGGGTGATTTCTTTACATTCGTTATTTATTCACATTCAGCCCTTGCCTACATAAGAAAAAATCTGACCATTGTTCACCTCATCATTAGTGAGAGCACACTCCACCTTCTTGTACCCAGCTCTCAGAGGTAGTTTCTCCTGGATAAACACAGGAAGAAATTGCAAGCAGAGATCTCACACAGTCCCTAGGCTACAAATGGATCATTATCTACACAATGGTTTTCTTCCTAAACCCCACACATTGTCAAGGTAATTTATAGGACTTCTCCCAGCAGTAGCAGCTAGCAATATAAACTGCCAGTAAATTTCAGGGGTGTGCTGAATGCAAAGATAATTCTGATTTTGCACTTTCCTTGGGTATGTTGGGAGGTTTTGTCTATGAACTTGGAGCCTTGTGGGGGTCTCAAAGCCAAAATAATAAAATTTGCACTGTTAAACATTATTCATTGAGCTGAGAGGTTGCAGCATCGTGCCTGGAATGGTGGGTGGCTTTTTAGCAAACACCCTTTTCTGCTGAACAGGGGGCAGATTCCAAACTGAAAATCTCCTTGTGCTTTTGTGAAGTTAGGCTTTAGTTAAGAGAGATTTTTCAAAGGTGTTACTGAAAGGTAACAGCTTAAATGCCCCTTAGTGCTTTTGAAAAACCTCTTCTCCTTTATGAACCAGTTCACAGGTGCAGCCCCTTTACACTCCTCAGGCAGAGTGGCGCCCTGGTTAAATATTTAAGACTCAAAGTGGTGCCAGGAGCTCCTGTGTCTGCATCCACCCACTTTTCTGGGCATGCTGTGAGGCTGAGACAGCTTTGCACCATGTGTGGACAGCTACCAGAAGACTTCAGCACGTCCTCTCTTAGGCAATCTCTTGCAATAAGGTATAGAACCAGCTCCAAGATCTCTTTTCTCCATGTTGCCCAGAACTTCCCATGGGTCGGCTGCAAATGCCTAATGCTTATTTTTCTTCTCTTCCCCAGCTCTTAAATGGGAATGAGACATTTTTATTTGAATACCTGGCCTTCCTTGCAGTAGTTCTCAAGGAAAGGTCAGCACACTGCCTTAGAAGCTGTTCAAGCAGATAGGACACAGGACTCAGAGTCAGAGGTTACAGCTTTCACCCCAGCTTTAAGCTGGGTGTTACCTGCAGAAGGACTCTTTACCTCTCATTTCCATGCCAAATATTTGGAGTGCAACTGCTCTGGCTTAAGGATAACACCCCGTTACATTTTTGGACAACATCAGCCTTGGCAGAACTCTGCTTTTAGGTGAATCCAACCACAGCAGTTCCGCAGACAAGGCACCAGGATAATTAACATAATCATTACAGTACTCAAATGGTTTTCAGCTGAAGACACCAAGAACTAAACCCAGTGAAGGTAAAACAAACAGTTTCAGTTGAAGACACTTGACGTGATGAAATTAATGATCTTGTGCTACTCTGCAACTTGAATTTTCCCGACTATTTTCTCCAAGTCATTCCCGCTAACCTGTCAATTAAAGATAAAGTTCTTTAGTTACACAGCTATGCAGCACTAAGTATTCCAGCTGTATAAATAAACACTTGGGCAATTGCTTTGGATTTAGGCAATAGTTTTAATTGCTACTATAAGGCTATTTAAAGAAGGTGCTCTTCCTGTTAATGTCTAAAATAAAACAAGTTGATGGATCTGTCATCATTCCTGATGGGTGGATGCCAGCATCACAACTCAATCCCATACAATTGGCTCTCAATAGCACCTTTCTGGCAGTGTCTCCCTGAAGAAAGGCCCATGCCTGAGTCAGGGGGATAACAATCTTTCCCAGCTCGCATTTTATCTAGACATTGAAGTTCACACATACCGCAGTAAAGTCAGTTGGCCTGTAAGTATAAAAAAAAATTGGAAATTATGATGCCTGATATTTCTCTGAATGCTATAAAAAGTGCTGTGTTAACTCACCACCTTGTTCATCAAAAACCTGTGGTGTTGACTCAAAAGGATGCAACAAGAAAGGCTCAAAGCAAGAAACAGAGAAAGGGAATATGGTGGGGATAATGAGGCCAGACAGAGAATCAACAAGAAACAAGCACATTTCCAAACTATCATGTATTCATGGGAAGTTTTTCATATTAATTTGGATTCACCTTTCTTACCTGATCTCATATCTTCAACTTCCTTTATGAAAGCAAGTATTCAGGGTTGATACAGAGAGTAATTTGTAAAACTGAAAGTAATTTGCTCAAGAGAAGTTGCAAAAAGGCTACAACTCCTGTCCAAGCCAGGACGCAGCAAGAGGAACAGCTATGTTAGTTCCTGGCAGAGGAAAATGAGCAGGGCAGGGCTACAGAAACACAGCAATAGATTACTCTTTCTTGGGGCAGATTACAGTGGTGCTAACTATTGCACAGACTATATACTTATAAGCTCAATTTTTCTCATTAAACTTCTCGGCTTTATTTGCAAAGTGAACAGAGAGGAAATAAGAGAAAGACAAAAACAGAAAAACCGCAACTTCATGAAAGAACAGCAAGCAAAAGTAAACTCACTTCAAAATTTTTAATGATCATCTGTCCCTTGAAACTGGGAAAGCATAGAGTAAGATGCGCAAGAATAAAATTCTTCCTATTTCAGAGACGCCTGAATACATTCCTGCATAATAGGTGATGATCAGATTTTTAGCTAAAATAAGGGTATAGAGACATGGAAACCCAGCAAAGGAGTTGATGTCAAATGCCTCTGTTACATGACAGAACATGGAAAATTTGGAAGCAATATTTAGTCAAGCTGCTCATATACTTTTCACAGATGAACTGAGAGTGTTTTAAAAAACACAACTATGTTAGAAAACATGATCTTTAACAATTATTTGGCTCCATGGCATTGGTAAAAGCTGGGAAAAGCAGCTTGACCATAAGAAATCCTTCAAGACCTGTTGTGAAATAGGCATTACAGGTGGTCGTTCTCTTTGAAAAAAAGGTCTGTTTTGAGGGGTGCAAGTGTTTGGAAATCAAGAGATAGACTGATTCTACCTACATTGAGAAGCACAGGAGGGATGTGCTCCCAAACAAGATAGACATCTGTATCTGGTGGGAATCCAAATCTGTTGAAAAGAAAGGAATTTTTTGGTTGAGTTCCCAAAAGTGTTTTTCATCCTGCACAGTGCTTATAAGGAGAAGTTCTAAACAAAACAAAACACCTAAACCAAACCAAAAAACAAACAAACAAAAAACCAAAAACAACAACAAAATCAAAACAAAACCCGAAAACGAACAAAAAAACCTACAAAAGCCCAAAGCCAATAAAAAACAAAACAAAACCTCAACAAACAGTTAAATAGAAGCTTTATAACATTTTGCTCAATAAATATGAAAATATACTATCCAAAAATGAGATTCTGTTTGCCAATACCCTGTTGGGGACATCAGCCTGGTGGCTGTGCTGGAGCAGGGTGGGCTCTGAATCACAAGTGAAACTCTGTGAACCCAGGTTTGGGATGCTCACTAGTTTTCAATGACAGGCAGAGGGATGAACTGGTTACAGTTATTTGGTTGGTCCAACCCTAAACTGATTAGGCTGGGATTTACTGTAGAGTGAATTTTAACTGGATGTCCTTAGTTGCAGCAGCATACTGCATTTTAATTTGGTCACTTAGAAGCTTTCACCAAGAGCCAGCAACACGCTGGAGGAAGAGAAGCAGATAAATCTAATTTAAGTACCTTCCCTGTTTTGTCAGGAAAAGGACAGGTCACCATTGTTTGGGAATAAAAGGTCAAAGTCCAATCTTTGCCCAGTCATGCACAATCATCACAGAAATCCATTCCTCAACTGTCAGCAAGAAACAATACAGAAATAAGTGCATGATGACATCTACTTGTGTTAAAAATATCAAAACAAAATAAACAAAAAAAACCCCCAAACTAAACAGTGACAGCAGCCTGTTTAGTTTAAACATCATGGTATTGGCCCCTTTAAGCAGATGAGAATTGAGCCTCTGGGAGTCTCTGGGTTGAATCTCCCAGGCTCTTGCAGCCAAAGGGTCTCTCTGTCACTTGCTGCTCTCCTTTTCCCTCCATGTGCAGTCTCACACTTGCCCCAGGTGGCTGAGCTCCAAGGCACCATTGCTAGCCAATTGCCTGTGCTGTATTCTCCTGGGTGGAATAAAGATCCCTTTAAAAATAATTGTGTTTCAGTGAGGAGGGAGGCAGAAGGGCGTGCTAGACCCAAGCACAAGGCTAGAGAGCTCCAGCTAGGGAGAAAAGTTGGTCTGGTCTGTTTGTTTGCCTCTCTAAAGGGCTGCTTTAGGGTCTGACTCCAAGTTCAAGATTTTCCACACTGAACCTGATTTGAACCTGAATCAGAGCCCAAGTTTCCTTTGGCCATAAATCCGTTTAGGGACAAGATCTGTCCAAAGACACATGTGAGCAACTCCTGTTGAAGTTAAAGGCTGATGTGTGCGTGCACATGTCTGTGTAACTGGAGGAAGGTCATGACTACGTGCCTATTTTATAAACTTTGGGTACTTGTTTGATGTGTTTTTTGCCTTTCATTGTCTCTGTGCTCAATAAAGATTCTTGTTTCTCAAAGTATGGAAAGAACAAGGCTTCTCCTGACACTAGCTGTTCCTCACAGAATACACCAAATGTAATTCTTGCTTGATTTCCATCTCAGTCAAATGTTTAAAATCAAGTTCTAGAAATGAAAAGATCCAGAGCTGTGTTCCTCTGCCTGGCATGCACATGTTGGCTCACTGTGGCTGATCGGAGTGAGCCAAAGCTATTCAAGATGTCCTGCAAGACTGAAAACTTTGAATCATCTTCCTTGTACCTTCTATGCTGCTCTGTGCCCTGTGGGGCTATACACATCACACATGTACAGCAAGCAGTTAACCTGGAGCAGGTAGAGGGTTTTATCTTAAAATAAAGCTGATAAAAGTATTCCCCCTCCAAAGAGCCATCTCCCAAAGATTCTTATCCATTTTGAGATGTCTTTTTCTCCATCTGGAAAGAAGGCCTCTGGAGTTGAAGATAAATCTAAAAGTGTTAATCAACCTGCAGGTATTACAAGGTAAGAAGATAAAAGTTACTGGGGGAGCTGTATGGCACAAGCATGGAGCATGCAGAAAGTTCCTTACCAAAGAGTTTTCCCCCTGTCAGAGAAGACTGCTCAAGAAGTAAAAGCCAGCTTGAAGTGAGAGTGGCAGCCTCACACCTTGAATAAAGCAAAGATCCTGGACAAATACAGAATTAATTACTTCTTTAAGCATCAGATGAAAGCTGTGTGTCACAGGCATGTCATCAAGGGAGCAGTCTTGATAAACATGTAATGGTTACTCCATTCTGGTCCCTCTCTACAGAGGCCCAGTGCTGTTTCCATGGCAGATATGACTTAGAAAATGATGGAGTTTGCTTTCTGGTTATGATAACCTTAAATACTTAACATATTTTGTATACTGTGTTCAGGAGCCTCTTTTGTTTTTCTCCTGAAAATTATAGCAAAAGTCAGTTCAACATAAAATATAGAATTGCTCTGTGTGTGGAAAAAAAGCTAATACCTCCAAGAACAGCACAGTATGAAGTGGATCTCCATACCTTCCAGCTCTCAGGGAGAAGGGAAAACAACACTGGATCATATTTAGCTTTGGCATAAGCGGGTGCAATTCCCAGAGGGATTTGCACCCCCTTATGCCAGGACTGAGTATGGCTCATGGAACTTCTAGGGTGGTCATGTAATTAAATTACGTGGTGGTTCAGTGTATTTCTACAATGCCAAATTATGCAATATTTTTTTCAAAAATTACAGCTGTGCATTATTTAAAACAAACAAACTGATTATCTTCATTACCAGTTTGCCCTCAATATTCAGCAGATTTTCAAAGCCTCATTGAGGCATCTTAAGTTTTTGTCTTTAGACAGGAGCACTGATAGTCTGAATTACACACTGCTTCCTCCTTATTAGAAGTTACTTATAAAAAAAATACTGCCACTGTGGTCTACAGTTCAATGAAGTCCATTGTAAACTCCCCAGTATAATATAAACCTCCCTAAAACACATAAAATTATTGGCTTCCAAGACCAGTCTCACTGAATGAAAGCTCTGTATTTAGTCTTTGCTGAAAACACAGGTATTTGGTAGGATGGAATTCAAACTCCCAACTCAGTTTTAAAAGGTTAGGTCCAAGGAAAGTTGACACAGACCACGTAATTTTAATTAAAGAAAGATTTCGCTCCTTTATGGCCAACAGGGGCATTGTAACATTGACATATTGATGCTAAATAATTATGAGTCCATAAATAATCCAGTATATAAAAATGTTGTATGGCTGGTGCCAGGTAGCGAAGGGAAATAGCACTGAAATAGCTGCCGTGCCAGGTTACTGCTACAATGCCAGGGGATAGACAGGTAATGTGGTCTAACAGCTATCCAAACAGGGAATGCCACAGGCTACACTACCCACAGAGTGCACTTGGAAGTGGAAAACCAAGGGCTGTCCAGTTTTGTCACCTCAGTATTTTAGCACCACTGTCACAGATGAGGATAATGCTTTAGGAGTGGTACCAAGGAAAAAGGCAGTAGAAAAATCATATGCAGAAAGAGAAATATTAAAAAGCAAATTGATGATGAATTTTTTTATTATTATTCTAGGAGCTAGGAAAATACCACAAACTTATTTCCATGGATAACCATCCACCTTTAAGTCAGAATTCAGTTCAGATGTGATCCTGACCCTTTGGTTTTCCCTCTCTATGAACTTTCAGAAGTCAAATATTCATTGGCACGCATAACTGGGGAAAATAAACTTTAACCTCTCACTTAGTACTATTGATGCCAGAAAGATGGTATTTTAATATTTTATTTATTTTAAACTTCGATAAGGAGTCTTTCAGCACTGGACCAAATGAAACATGTCATGTAAGTTTGTAATGGGAACTATACCCATGGGGTTTCCCAAATACATTTCTGCTCTGTGCTGCTTGCTGTGATTACACTTGAAACTGCCTGTGGCTGCTTTGAGATCAATACATTTTTTAAGCAATGAAAATGAGGATTATGGGGAATCACAGGTCTCAGGCAGGTACAATCAAGCAATGTGTCTAAAGTTTCACAGAGAGTTGCACACAATTGAACATTAAATTGAAATGTTCCTTACTTACTTAATGATAAGATAGTAACCATATGCCCAAGTTTCCTAGGGATGCTCATCACTTACAAAAGTTCCATGGCTTAAGAAATACTTTTTCCTGTTTGTTTTCCATGATCATCCTTCCAGTTTCATCTGCTACTTTTGTGCTCCTTTCCCTTTGGAAAGGCTCAGTGGCTTCAAGTGCCTCTTGATTACAAGAGTTCTATTGATTATGGGTTATATGGTCCAAAATGAAGACAACTGATCACATGTCACCAACAAGTCAACCAACACAGCTCAAACATAAATATCTAATAGCAAACACCTTGCACTGGATAAAACTTGTTTATTTTATCCAAAGGCAACAATGGTACTAGGAGACTTTATCAAGTCAGGGCTTGAAGAGCAATTGCTGAAGAGGAATAAAAAGGAAATACTTGAATTGCTCCTTGCACCTGCCAGAACTACTACAATCCAAGAAAACCCTTCCAGCCAGCATAGTGTATGGTTTTAGTAATTTACCCCTGAAGACTTAGTTTTCCATGCTTGGATTTGGTTCATTGCCCCTCTCACACCTACCTTCAGATCTTTGTGCACACTCCAAGCTGCCCCTCTAAGTACAGTCATGTTTGATTTTCATTAGTGTATTAGAGCAGAAAAAAATAAAGAAACCCTTTCCCTCAAGGAAATAGTCTTCAAATATCTGTGTTCCCAGGTCAGTGCCTGTACATTCAGTGCCAGACAGACACAGCCAGCCCTATATAAACTGCTGGAAGGCCAAGCAGCACTAGGGCTGTGAGAAAGCCAGGTCTCCTCCAGGTTCTCACATGCCAGCTGTCAGGATGCAGGCAGCCACCACTGCCAGGTCCCAGCAATCGCAAGTGGTTTATGAGCAGCAGAAGTGCAAAATAAAGCCCAGGGACACTTCCATGTGCCAAGGTTGCTGAGGGGGTTGCTTTGTTTTGACCCCTCTCAACTCCTGTCATATCTCTGCTGCAGGTACAGCTTTTATTCATCTTCAAAAATCAAGACATTTCCTTTCCTACAGTTTGGGAAAAGAATAGGCTGCTTCTACTCCAACCAAAATGGAACCTCCCACTGAATGATTTCTTCCCTCTCATTCCTTTCCTCCCCAAAAGTGACAGCTGCCTGTGGATGCTGTTGCAAGAACCGGTGTTACATGCAGGCCTGACAACTGTTAGTGCAGTTTGCTTGACTCAATTTATCCTTTTTTAAAAAAGGGGAATACACCCAGATCCCTAGTCTCCCTCCACTTGGTGAAACCCACACTTCAGTTTTGGAGAGACAGAGGACCCCAGTGTCTGCTTGTGGACTGGCTTCACAGAACTAGGGAGTGATTTAGACAAGAGGGTACCCCTGAGTCTTCATGATGACTCACAAGAGCTTGCAGTGGTCCCTTATCACCACATTTATTTAGGTGGAGAGCTTTGCCAAGGCCTCAGCACTGGCCAAATTCTATCCCATCCAAACCAATTAGGCTTTGGGGATGTTTTGAAACCCAAGAGGACCAGAGCATGTTTAGGACAGAGGGCACAAGTGCTCAGTTCACTGCAAATGAGACACAAGCCACCCACCACAAACTCACATGCACATTAAGCATTGGGAGTTCTAATAAAATTATCACTTTCTGATGAATCCTGCCAGATGATAGAAAACTAAGAGAAAAAAATGCAGCTTAAAGGAGCATCTCATGAGTAAAGGGCCTAGGGCACTTAATTCTGAGAGAGGACTAAACTGTGCAGAGACGAGGCAGAACAATTCATTGATCACAGTGCATGGGCTCAGGAGAAATGGAGACAAAGACTAAACCAGAGAAACCTAAAAAGGACAAAAGCAAGCTGGATAACACAGTCCACAGTTTACTGTTACCAAATGAGCCTGGGCTGGCAGACAGGTACCTTCTGACTTTGGGGTGCCTTTTCCACCAGTTCTTGGATCCATTTCCCTGATGTAGCAGAGGTGTCCCCGTAGGGAAGCCACCAGCATGGCTACTGCCACCTCAGTGGAGCCAGCTTTGACAATCACATATATTTGTACACATTTGTTAACTGGTCAGAATTCAGAGTCAGAGCTTTTACCTTCTTTTACACAACCCTTCTTATGAAGTGCCATGATACCCTAAAAAAATAAACCAACAAAATCCTCAACATTATTCCCATGGCCTGATACACTCAGTCCAAAGGAAAGAGCAACGTGTGTCTGTGCAGATGTTTGCTTTCCAACAGAGCTTTGTGATTTGTCAAATTAACACCTGGAGAATGAGACAAGGAGGAGTTCCATCCCCAGGCAGAGTGCGCCGTCCCCCAAATTTCCTCATGAGCTCTTTTGCAGAGGCGGTTCCCAGAAGACGGAGAGAGTGAGGGGATGCACACTTGTGTGTGTGGCCTAGCTCCTATTCCCTATTCCTATTAAGGAGCTCTTAACTCCCTAATTACCCTCCTTCCAAAGGGTCAGGCTTTGGCTAAAGAGTACCCTGCACTCAGTTATGCCTCATCCTAATGAATGCTAATAAAAAGCATTTAGATGACTAACGCAACATAAAACTCTGTCTTATTTCATTGCATCTGCTTAACAAGAACCTCATTTAATATCAAATTACTGCCTGCTCAGCCAAGACTCTGTATTTGCGGTAACAGGGCTGTGAGGCGGGAATATCAAGAGCTGCAATATGGAAATTCCTCACTAATATTCTCTGCAGGGCTGTGCAATTACTTAATTCATTTAGCCGAGCCAGTCTGATGCCTCAGCCAACTGTTTCACAACACTGAGCCCAGTGCTAGGCAACTGGCCTTCCCATGGGCCAGTCCTGCCGGATTGCTTTTCCTGGGACCCAGCTATTAACAGTTGCTTGGGGGATTTCAAAGAGGATCCCAGATAGTGTTACCAAATGAATGGGCTTGCAGTAGTGAACATGAAATCCTGCTTCCTCCCAGTCAATCAACTGCCAGCTAGAGGATGCCCCATGAGACAGCAGCCACAAAGAAACAGCACGGCTGGGTTTAAACTCTGTTCCTTGTATCGGGGCGCATCAGTGCGTGGACAAGTGTCTGCGTTTAAAGATATTGCCTCTTGCAGTATTTCCAGGGAGCACTGCTCCAAAACTCCATGCTGTCCCTCCTCCCCACAGCTGCTTGACTCAGCTGGCTCCTGTAGAAACCAAAGTTCTCCATGCTGCACCTCAGATCTTTCAAGAAAATTTTAAAAAATGTAAACAGTGATGATTCTCAGCTCCCATAAACAGTGACTTACCAGAAGTACTTTCATACGCATTCCTCATAGCTTTAATCGAACCTCAGACAATAATATTTTAGGAAAAAGGATTTAGTCAGTATACATGAGTTAGGGGAAGGAACCATACTAAAAATAATTCTGTTACCATTCATAAGCCGTGAGTTTTAAAAACAATTAAAAAACATCCTATCATTAGTTTATCTCTGTACACATTTTACGGTAAATCAAAATACTGAAACATTTTGTCCAGCCCTAGTTTACACTTGTAAAAAGAAAAAAAAATAGCTACTGAAAAAAATGGAGAGGGTGTAAAAAAACTCCACAACCCACAAATGTGATTCAGCAGCTGCTTCGCAGTGGAATTCAAAAGGTCTTATTTGCTTAGTTCAGTGAGAAGCAACAAGATCACAGAATATGTACGTCTTCACAGGAGGAAAGTGGTCTAAAAAATGTGATGAACAGCAGTAAAAAAATTACCCATGACACTTGAGTCAGGCTGACTCAGGGTATACCATGATGGCCATAGGCTAACAAGCAGAGCAATAGTTCTGCTAGTATCATTTCCCAAACAGATGTCTGTCTCCAAGATATGGTTTCACCAAATAAGTTATCGAGCTCAGGGAAAGATCTGGATGGAAGGCAATGGGTGTACAGCAAGTCAGACTACGAGTGGTATTGGATAGGATACGGTACAAGTGCAAAAAACAGCAAAAGAAGGAAAAAAAGCACCCCGAGGAATCTCACTGGTGACAGAAACCTGCCCAACTCCTGTGAGAAGCACAGCTGGGCAAAATCTCCTGCTGTGCAGGGACTCCCTCCATGCAGGGCATTGCCCTCGAAACAAGAGAGCTTGTCCCTTACAAATCCCTTTCTGAATGATCTTATTTTCACCATGACTTTCCAGCCTTGCAGGCACTCTTGCAGACAACGCACACATGCTAACACTGGGGGAAAAAAAAACCAAAACTGCTGGAAAACAAATATTCTAGCATAAATTTTCCTATAAGAGGAAAAACCACACAGAGGGCCAGGAAACCCGCATTGTTTCTAAGCTCTCCAGGGCCAGCAGATGTCCCGAGGGCTGCGGAGAAAAGCGTTTGTGGGAAAGGTCAGTGCCTGCATTACACACCGAGGCTGCTGCCTCCACACCACGTCCACCTCCCTGGGAGGTAGAAGGGAGGTGGTTTGGGGCACAGGTTAGCAAATTAGCACTGGAAAAATGGATATGTCTGTGACAACACACTAATACATCTGAGTGTCTGCATTTAGTAGGAAATAGTGGCCCCCATCTCCTGCTCCACAAGGACTTCTGCAGATGGCCTTTGTGATTCCAAAGCTGGAGCAATACAGTCAGTTTCTGCCTTCACCACTGCTCTCTTGTACAGGTTTACCACTTCCAAAGTTTTTACACTCTCCTTTCTCATAAAATGCTTGGAAAACAAAAATTTGCCCAACTTCGGTAACTACAAAAAGCTGTTTTGCACAACAATCCATTGCTTTCCACATTCCCCCCTTTCCACTTTCTCCCCAGAAAGAAAAGCCGGATGATTTGAAGAAAATTTTCATCCTCCCTTGCATATAAAAAAATCATTCCCCTTGTATGACCTCCCACCCCCAACCTCCATCTACTTTCCTGCTCTGAACTTATGGATTGTCACCAGCAAAATTCAGTAGCAACTTGGGGGCCTGTCAGGATTCAACCTTTGAATCTTGTCTGATTTTCCTTTCAGTGGCAGGTTTTGATGGATTTCTGGAAAAGACCTGAAACAATTCAGGTTTGACTTAAAGCTGAAAATGCACTTCATGGGAAGGACAGCTGGTGGGAAGAGCCCAACCCTTTTTTTATCCGTGGATATACAAACCATGGTCAGACTTCAGACTGGAAGAAGAATCCTTCTCCAAAACAACCTCTTTTCTGTTTCAATTAAAACAAAACAAGCTTGTTCTACTGTCAGCTTTGCCAGTTGTCAGATTCAAAGCCTGGATGTGCCTGGCTGCAAGAAGCACCACAAGACTTAAAAACATGAACCCTGCATCTGGGCATCTAATGTTGCTTACACACCTGCTGAGAGAGGACCTCTGTTATGTCCAAAACTGTTTTGGAGAGGGGACTTCCAAGCAGGAGCAATGTGACTCCACGAGACCAATGGCATCTAAAACTTGAAGCTGTACTGCACCTCCCCAGCAGCTCTGCAGCTGTGTTATCACACACTCACTGGCTACTTCCCAGTAAACTATCACCTCCTGATCAACCACCAATGCATTTTAAAAGTCATTCTGCTATTGCACTTCACAAGTTTTTTGACTGGCACAAGGCATCTTTACGGTGAATTTTCCCTACTGTAATGCAAGATACAAGAATGAGCAAACAGCGGAAAAAAAGGAAAAGTCAAGTCTAAGCCAGCGAGGCTTATGAACAAACAAGAAAGCAGATGAAAACCTGTGCAGCCTTCCCATAAGACATGACCTCCCTAGGCTTGTGTTCAGCCTGGCAGCATCCCATTTGCCAGCTACCATGAGTGTGGGGAACAGCAGTGGGATCAAAATCACAGACCCATAATGAAGGAAATCCCATAAGGAAGGAGGTCTCCACAGTGTACTGAAAACGCAAAATCCAGTTGACCTCTGGACAGATGTGTGCTGAGAGCAAGAAAATATTTTCCCACACCTACAAAGCCCTTCTGAGTCCCTGCCTTACCCTGTCCAAGCCCAGAAGCCAGCAGGGATTCCTGGGTTTGTAGAACTATGGACAGAGCAGGTGAAGAGGGATAAGTGACCCTGACGCACAGCAGCTGGTGACAGAGCCACTCAAGCCTTCACGACCACCCTTCCCAACCTGGGTATGGTGGTCCCAGCCCACCACAAACGTGTGCAACCCCTGGCAGGCAGCCACCCAGCATGGCTGATGCCTCCAGAGCACAGCAGAGAAGTGAGCATATGGAAGGACACAGTGTCCTCTAGAGGTGGAAAAATACCTTATAATTTGGTCACAGAGTGAGCGCTGGACTGCAGGATTGCTCCACAAGACCAGGAGGAATTGCTCCAGGCTGGCAAAGGACAAGGGTGGAAGACCACTGCTGGGCAGGGGAGGGACAGGCAGGCATGGGGTCACACCACCTGGTTCCATTGCAGTGCCCCCAGTACAATGGAGATGGCCAAAATTCACTTACTCGGATCCAAACTGCGTGCATAAAGTAGCTCCTCAAGGCTCCCAGATGTCAACCCCCAAATCTGGCAGCTTTGCTGCCCACCATACCAAACTCCTGGTGGGGGTTTATAGCCATTTAAGTTGCCAAACATAATCAGCCTGGTGCTGGGTGGTCACAAGGGGTGGTAGCCCCACACAGATGGGTGGCTGCTTGATCTGAGCTCTTAGATCAGGTAAAACAATATTTGTGGGGATAAGGAGGAAAAAAAACCACATGCATGTGCTCTGTGAAGTACTGCTTTGAGCCAGGAGCTGTTTCTAGTGTTTCTAAATAGGAGGAGCCCATGAATTTGAGTAATCCTGTGAGGCTTCAATACAGTTGTGGAAAATGAGGCTCTTAAGTGCTCTAAACTGGCTTTCAGCTAGAATCCTTATAAAAACAGGAATGTCTTCTACACATCTTTTCAAAAGTAGCCATGATTTAAATAAAGCATTGTTGGCAAGAGAGAGGAAAAACATAATATTGCTGAAATAGGCTCAACATTCTTGCCAGAGGCACTGTTCCATGAAAATAGGTGCTC
This sequence comes from Cinclus cinclus, assembly GCF_963662255.1. Classification (NCBI taxonomy): domain Eukaryota; kingdom Metazoa; phylum Chordata; class Aves; order Passeriformes; family Cinclidae; genus Cinclus; species Cinclus cinclus. The sequence goes on from NC_085048.1 coordinate 94,175,414, forward strand.
ATACAGAAGATCCAGATCTTTCCCCCACACCACTGCAGTGCCAGCACAGGAACGCAGGCAAAAAGTACTTGCACAAGGAAGAGCACGCTGAGGAAAGACTCAAACTGAGTACCTGGAGCAGCACAGAGGCAAGACCAGTTTTCCTGACCAGTTTCTTGCTACCCTCTCCTATCAATGCTGGAGTCAGCAGTCAGCCTAAACTCAAAACACTAGGGAGGCTCTTCCAAGCAGGAGGGTAAAATCAGATTTGTAAACCCTGTGTCTTTGCAAGACACTATTGCATCCAAGTAAGTCTGAAGGTATGATGTTTGACAAATCAAGAATCAAAAAAAAATGAAAGGCAAACCCCACACACATTTTCACATCATTTTCCCTCCTTATCCTCTCTTAGCTATTGGCTGGTGCTGTTATTCCCTCAAAATAGATATCACCGAGAGTGTCCTGCCATTCAGTCACCCTAGGAGACCCAGCAAAGCCTTTCTTGGTCAGCCAGGTCTTGAAGGTCCATCATTTGAGCACCAAAGTCTTATTGTGAATATTACTGAACAAAAAAGCATTCAGCAACTCCTTTTAGCCCAAGGAGGAGACAGTTGCTCCTCCCACTGCCCTTTTGGCTCAGCTTTAGACAACACAAAGCTGGGGAAGTCAACCACTGTATAAAGAATTGTTTATAAACTGGTAATGGCTGCAGAGCAGCAGATACTAGGGAGCTCTGCTCCATGGAGGGAATGCTCAGAGTGCTGATATCCTGCTTGTTCACCAACCAGCCACTGAGAAACCAGATGCCCACACGAGGACTGGAAGTCTTCGAGAGACTTATAAATGAATACTCAGTCTCTGTTAAACCTCCAGATTCTAGCCTAGGCGAGGGAGGAGAATGAAAACAGAAGTCTACTGGGTTTTTTAAACCAGCTCTGACCAGTGGCCAAGCTCAACCTTGTGTGGCACTGGCTGAACTGATGGGAGGTGTCATCCCATAGCCGAAGGTTACCTTCCCACTGCACTGCACCCCGAGCACCTCCAGCGCGTCCAGCGTGGCTGAAACTTTATATCCTCCTGCTCAGGGAGCACCATCAAGGCAGGCTGTAGGATTAGCTGTGAGCTCAACACCCTGGGTCATCACATACTGCTTGCATTTTTAAGTGGCAAAATATACCAAGAAGGGGAAAAAAGAAAACAACAAAAACAAAAAAATAACCACAATATTTTGGGCAAATCCCACTCATACAGGGTTTCTAAGCATGAAACGCCTAACAAACAAATCAAAGTCCTTCAGTACTAAGTTTACCCGAAGACAGAAAGCTCCATTTTTCTAGAGTGATTAAGCCAATGGATCTAAGCTTGGTAGAATATCAGAAAAGTTTCTAAGTCAGAAGAACCAGTGGCTGACTTGCAGGAACAGCGGGTTGGAAGCTGCGCTGCTGCGGCGTGCCCAGAAGGTGACAGTGTTTGTTAAAATTTTGTCACTACAGCGCCTGGACAGCCGCGATTCGCACCTGAGCAGGACCCAAAGATTCCAGTATTTGAAAAGAGCATTATTAAAAGGAGGGGGGGTGGGGGAAGGGAATATTGAGAAATAATTTTGTCGGTTTGGTTAGTTTTCTGTGCTCTTTTAGAAGAGCCTGTCTCTGAACCAAGCAGAAAATGCTGCGCACTGAAGCAAAAATCATTTTTATCCTGCTTTTCATACATTCTTAAGATGATATAAGATACAAAATTTTCCTTGGAGTAAATTAGAATCTCTGTAGATGGCTTTGTATCTGTCCCTACCATTCTCCATTTCCAGGGACAGATAGTACAAGTTCATGGGTTTTTTTTTCCTTTTTTTTTGTTTTGTCTTGTCTTTTCTTTGGATTTCTCTTATTTGTGTCACTATTCATTGAAATTATTTACTATTTAATAACTCAGGAACTTCTGAGCTGGCAAAAAACAACCACTAAACGATCTGCCCTGAGGATCTTCTGTGTTAGATAAGGAAGCAAGGACTGTGTGAATACACATGAGGATGTCTCTTTCTGGTCCCTAAACTATAATTAGAGCAAGGACATTGCTCATGCAGCCACGTAGCACTGCTCAGTGCACTGGCGGCAGCAGCATCCTCATGGGGATTTGCTGGTTTACAGGTTTTGCTCTGGCACAAGTCACCACCTGAAACACCAAACAAACAGGAACCAGCCCAAACACGAGTTCCTACCTCACCTCTGAGGGTTTATGGACTCCTCAACCTGATAAGGATCCCCCGCTGAAGATGTTCACTTTCTTCTCTCCTGGATAGGTTCCCTCCTGCAATTTTTAAAGAAGTGGAGGTCACAAACATGTCTCGTTCCTCAGGAAAGTATTACTCCGTTGGACAAAGTAAATCTAGGAGCATATTATGGTCCAGTGAAGGACAAGTGGTGAATATTAGTGTTCCAGAACCCCAAACTGACCATGTTTTGCACGCTAAATATTATGTTTTAACTCTTTTACCTGTCTTCTCAATAACTATGGATTTTGATGATTTTGTTTACTATTATTATCATTAGTGGCAGTCAAAACACTTTCCTTGGAGGTTTTCTACCTCCTTTCTAGGAATCTGCTATGCTTGAAAACAAAAAATCCAAGAGAAGACTAATGCTAACACACATTTCTTTATTTTTTCAGACTTTCTTATATTTGTTCACATCAATAATGGAGAGTACAAGCACATTAGTAGTGTCATCTCAATAATTCTGTGTAATTTTTCCTAAGTTCTATATTCCTTTACTTACATTCTTGGGGAGCTCAAAAACAACGTAGCCTTTTAAAATTTTTACCAAGATCATCTTGTCATTAACAACTTTGAGACTGTATTTCAAGACTAGGGAGGAGCATTACTATGAACTGTCACAGCTTTCCCTGATCCCTTGCATAATACAAGTTAAAAAATTTCCACTTTTAACTTGTCTTAAACTCTGTCTGGGCTCTGATTACTGTTAGCTAGCCAGAAAGAGCCACAAGGGTAGTCTTCTAACCCCTACACAGATCCCAGGGTTACCCTAAACAGCTTGATATGATAGCAACTACTACCTTCCTGCCTCCATCTATTACCTTTTAGGCATGAAAGTCAAGTTGGCACTTTTTTTAGATTGGAAATTTAATAATTTCCCTTTATAATAGCAGGAAAAGAGATTACATCCTAATCATAGTCTAGAAAATAAATCAGATTATTACATTCCTCTCCACCCTACAGTACAACTTCTCCACTAAAAGCCAAAACTGATAAACAGAAATCCTTCTTTAATGAAAGACACAAGAGACCAACTCTTTGAATCTCAGAAGCCTGACAAACCTCCTGAACAGCCACAAAACAAACCAGCAGCAACCAGCCACCCTCTTGTAGCATCCATCTTCTCACAGGTGTTTTGTTTAGGACACACCTACCTCTCTATTTTAACCCATATGATAACATTGAGCTGGCTTCCCTTTCCAAACAGCTGTACTACCCTTCCTTGAGGTTTTCCCTGGCTGTACCTAAGGAGGGGTCTTCTTCCCTCTCAGTGAGAAGCATGTCCTCATGGCATCTCTCTGATAGCACTGCAGGTGTTGGATGACTTTCTTAGGAACAAAATGACCTCTTAACTCCCCTCCCTCTAAAGATACTTGAAAAAAACTGCATTTCCCCACCCTCCTGTGTTCATGTAACAGTTGAGCTGTGGGACCCGTGTGAAAGGCATTGGGTGGTCTCTCTCTCTGTACATGCACTACCTTGTCCTTACAAGTACTCCATGCCTACATTCAGTGTTGGCAGACTTTTTTCTTCTGGGGTGCTAAGACTCCATATGTTTCCCTTTTCCTTCCTGAAACAAGAGTTATTTTCCTTGTGATGGGATGGGGAACATAGCCTGAAAGCAGTATCCTGCCCAAAAATGAGGGTGTGGTCACCAGAAACAAGGAAAGAGTTCAAAAGAGTTTTCTCCCATAGGAGCGGCTGTGCCTTGAACAGGCTGTTTAAATACCTCTCACTCAGACCAGAAGGCCGTGGCAAGGATTACCATGTACCCAGGGCATATGGGGCTAGGAAAGCCCTGGGATAGACCACTTGTGATGGAGGTTGGTCATAGGTCTCTGAGATGCCCCCTTGAACAGCGCTATACCTCCTCTCTTTGAGTTCATCAACTGAGAGTGAGAGATGAACTTACATCCTTCTCACTCTGGAACCTTACCATTCAAATGAGTCTGTGAGCTCATCTTGAGCTCTCTGACCTAGTCATACGTTCCTCCTCTGGTTCTGGAGATCCATCTTTCGACATTGTTCATGCGTCCAAAGAAATAATTATTCATACAAATGGGTTTAGGCAGGCAGGATCATCTCTGGGCCACCCAAACACGGAGATTAAGGTGCTTCACAAAGGAGCCTTCAGCCTCCTGAAGAGATCAGGAATCCCAGCCTTTCATGGGTGATGTGGTAGGAAAAGAATTCTGATACAAGGATGAATATCCTCCGAGAGAGCAGGTGTGGCAAAAGATCCTTTGGAAAAGACCCAGCAGTCCTGCCTGCTAGTGGGGGAGGCGGGAATATCCCGCTTACAACAAGATGTTCCTTTTTGTAGAAGAAGGTGATGACAGCTGGGATGAGGGAAGGAGAAAAAAATGCAGGGCAGCACCCTGTGTGGGAAGAGGTCGCTCCCCTGCCTGGCACAGGCAGCTCGCCCTCGGAGCTGCAAAAAGGGTCACTGGCTCCAGCCAACCCACACTGCAGAAAGGGCTCACAGCCCACTCACCACTGTCTCTGGGCAATTTCCATCTATCCACATTCAGGGCTGGCTCCAGGGATGAAAAAGCAGCAGCTCTTTCCTTGGAGGGGCGGGCAGAGGATGCAGAAAGAAGTGGGGAAGGCAATGGCTGCATCTGCCAGTTCAAACTGCTTCTGGGCCATGGCTGAGCATCATCAGGAGCCGCATGAGTGGGATGCTACTGCAGCTCCTTGGCTCAACTGAGCTACTACCTTTACAGGGAGAGAATCCCACCTGATTTGAATGGCTTTCTTGTCTCCTTAATTCTCTCCTCTTCAGTCTTTCTTGCCCATTCCCCTTAGTTTCAGGGAAGAAAAGAGAAACATAACAGAGGAAGATATTAATGAACCAATGTCATTGCTGTTTATTAAGTTTTACCTGTTCAGCAACAAACCTATGCTGTTCCTGTTGCTTTAATTAGCTGGCTCTCAGTCAGGAAAATCAGGGCTGTGAAGAGTTGGTATGGTGCTGGATAATTGTTTGGGAAATAGTGCTTGGGGTTGGACCAGGAATTTTGTCACTGTTTTTAGCAAATACTTCCAAGTCACCAGAAAGAAGCAGGGCTGGGAGGCCCAGCAGTGGGATCATATGCCAGGTGATGTGGGAGAGGCTGCCACCAGCAGGCAGAGTACCCAGGAGTGGCTTAGCCCTCCCTTCCCATGCTGGCAGTGATGTCCATGAGGAGTGGGGAAAATGGGGCAAGAAGGGACAAATTTGGCCCACAGAACATGAAAGGGAGCCAAGAGTAAATGAATGACTATCAGGTTGTTCTATTTCTCTGTTCTCTCAGTTCATAAGGAGAAGGAAAACCTTGACCAAGCACGACCCAAGAGAGCCCTCTTCCATCTACTGTCTCTCCCTACACACAGACAAGGAGCAAACCATACATCCTTGAATTTAAGGCGAGAGAAGAAAGACATATTTATTTCGCCTGGGAGACGCCAGGCATCAGGACTCTGTTTTATTTTGTGCAATGAACACGTAACACCAGATGACATTTTCCTTTCAGCTGGGTGGGTGGCTTTTACCTTTACGTGCACCATAACACAGCAAAGGCTTTTGCCACACACAGGGAGACACTGAGCTTGAGGTAAAACCTTGGAGCACAGTGCATGGCAGCAGGAGCAGCCCAATAAGTAGAACCTTCACTGAGAGGTGTGAGAAAGGAGCAGGCTGTGTATCAAAAGGGTAGGTGTTTCATCACGTGAGAGAACGGCCCACAAGGAAGCCAGGAGTAAATCTGTTGTTGCTGGGTGGGCTTAATGGCTCCTGGAAATTGAATTGTGTATTCACAGCTTTTTGGAAACTGGAACGACTTGAGCTGCTGTGGGTTAACCCATTCGTGCCCCCCGGCCTTAGCCTTGTGCAAACACCCAGTTTTATTTCCAGAGCAGTTACAGGACGCAAATGTGAAACACTTCCCAGGGGACAGCCAACCCAGTTTCTCAGCCCCCAAAGCTCAGAGCAATTTAACAGAGTGCAGGAGATTTCAAGTGCATACCAGTCCCAGACCTTTACCCCCTGGGACATTCACCAGGAGATTATCAGCATCAACTGGTAACTCCTATATTGCACCTTCTGAGGACTTGTCCTCTGAGTGCTTTTCAGCCAGACACGAAGGATTCCCCACAGAAGTGAAGCGAGCAGGAAAACACTGCGGAAAATACAGGAGACACCCTGAGACACTCACAGGTTGTACCTGTGGGACTGGTGACAAGAGCCTTGAGATGCTGGCTGCAGTCTGGCTGCACGTTTTGGATTCTCCCAGTTCCTGTGGAAGATGCACAGGCAGGGAAGGAGGTGTGAGATTCTCCCAGAGGTTCCCTGTTGGTGGCTATTGAAGCTTGTCCCTACAGCAGGACACGCTGAGGAGCTCGCTGGCCCTACTGCCTGGTGCAGGCAGGCTGTGCATGCTGCAAGGATGCCATGGGACACACCTGCCCCCAGCAATGGGGAAGAGGCAGAGGAGCCACTCTGAGCTGTGACCATCTGGGAGCCCAGGACCATCAGTTGCCATGACTGTCCTGTCTGGGGCTCACTGGCTCAGGCAGTATGACACATCTCTCCTGCAGAAACAGCTCCTTCACCACACCAAGCCTATCTGCTTCTGCACTCCCCAGACCTCAGATCCATTTCTGGGTGTGACTGATTGTCCCTTTAATTTACCTCTGCTTAGGAATTGGCTCTTGCATGTTTGTACACTGCAGAGAAACTCCTTTAATTGAAGCTTCCTGACCTTGTAGGATAATGTTTTGACACAGCTCATCTCCTGGTGTGTGCCAGGCAATGAGCTGACATGTTTTGCAGAAATTGATAAAAGGCAGCACAAGAAAATCCCAAGCCAGGAAAGGTGGTAACCTACCCAGCCTGAAACTCACACTGTTCCCAATTTTGGTTTTGCATTCAGAGCATAATTTTCTTTTTGAAACCCTTGTAGCAAGACCCACAGGGTGGGTTGATATTAAGAACCAAGTCCTACTTCTTAAAACAAAATAAGAAGTGAGAGAGAGCATCTCCCTTTTGTACCAAAACTTTGGCTCATCTTGCTGGTTACAGTGCTCTCCAGAATTCAAGCCAAGAAGAAATCTCATAATATCCAGAAAAAGATTAAAATTAAAATCCACGAGAGCTGGCAGGTCAACCCCAGCAGAGCCTGGAGATGTGTGCCTAGCCTGTGTAAATTTTAATTCCACTATTTGACTGATACCTATGGGATGGCCATTCCTTCCAGCTCACTTATGATTTCACAAGATATGCTGCCCTCCATTAATATTGCAGTTTTCCTTTCAGGAGGTGGAAGATTATTCACAGTACTTAGTATCTGATAAATGTAGGCAGCATCAAGACACATGTGCTAGTGTGTAACAGATGAATGGCAATAACAGAGAAAAGGTTCACCAGAAACAATGTTAGAGCCAAATTTGTGTGTGTGTGTGCACATCCCAGGCAATACTGTGGACAGAATGAATTAACTCCACAAACAGGGGCCCTCACCTAAAGGTGAGCACCCTCACCCAAAGACCCCCTTCCCAAGGAACAGGGAAGTGCCAAGGCATTTCTGCAGTCACCCACTGTCACAGCTGAGTAAGCCAACAGCCTGTGAGTTACACTGTGAGTGCCCTTGCTGATCAGCCAGCCTCTGCACACTGAGTCTCATCCTCTTTACTGGAAATAAAGATCATTCTGACCCCACTCTGCAGCTGTGCTGACTCAGGGGTCTGGCAACATTCTCACACATCCTGAAACCTCTGCATGTCTGTTGTGGCCACAAGGCTCTCAGAGCTCTACCTTCATTCCACAAACCTGACTAATTTCATACCTTCTGGGGTCTGGTGGCTTTTACAAAGCAGACAAGTTGAACAGAGTGTCAGGAAGAACTGTGGAAAGCAAATGTCAACATTTCCCTTGGTCCCATATGTGACTCTCAGCCATGCAGCTCAGAGTTCCTGCTGGCATGGTTACCTGATCGATAGGCTGGGTGTCTCCTGCTGCCCCAGTTCCAGGGCTGGCAGCCTGGGCTCACTTTTTGCCGTGCTGCTTCACCAACAAAGCTTTCCTAACCCTTCTCTCTTTAAATCTCACATCTTTCAAGTACAGTAATATATCCCAGTCTCAAAAAACACTTGGAAATACATTTGTCCACTTTGGAGAAACAGCTGAGTTTGTTTATACAAGCTGAGTCCATGTGTGAAGATGAGGAATTGAATTATTCACTGCATGTCTCAGACCTTGATGACTAAATTGAGATTTGCTTCTTTATCTTCCAGGCAGGAGGGGAAGTGGAGGCTGAGGGAGGGGAAAAGTCTAACAGAAAGAGGCCATGCTGTGTCCCTCTGCTCCGCTGCTGGGAGTCCTGTGGATGCTATAATTAACCACCAATAACAGGCAGAAGCTGGGTGGTACCATGGGAATTACAACCTCACAAACCCTGTTATTAAATACTCCTGCATGGTGCTACCTCACTTACATTTCTCTGGGTTTGTTTACCTTTTTTAATAAAAAGGAACAATAACTCCCAGGCAATTTGCACAGGATTTTAACATGTCTGTGTTAAACATCAGACTGGAGCCCCTGGATTACAAAACAAAAACACCCAAGTTCTTTATGCTGTTGGAAAGGTGTTGTGAAGGTAAAGGCCTGGTTATGCACAGGCTGTGGAATGTACCATGGCAGACTGTGCTCCCCACAGTGACTTTGGGGTGCGCATAGAGACATCCCTATGGAGATCACCTGGCAGAATGGAAAAGGTTGGAAATCTTTTATAAACTGACTTCTGTAGGGTGTCTCAAGCTGAGTATGCACAGATGGAAGTGTCTGCATCATCCTACTGCCCTCTGGAAACTTTTGCATCTTAAAGAAATTAATAATGGAAGAGATCCCACTGGGTACAGTTAAACTAAGCAGTTTCTCACTCCTACCCTCTCTTGCCCCACTGTCCCCAGTGAAGTGACCAGGGTATTGAGAGAGGAAAGGAGAAAACCCTGACATCATGTAGCTCCTTGCTCACTGTACAGAGAACCTGAGAAGGTTCTGGACTATTTGTGTAAGCTTGCTGTGCATCCTTCCATTTCTCCACCCTTATATAACAATTAACCATTGGACAGAATAGACTGAAGTTTATTCTTTTGCATAAAGATAAAGAGACTGGACATACATGCATTAAATTTTCTTACCTAGATGTGGAACAGTTCTTCAGGATTTGAATGAGGCAATTACCTGAGAGAATGTTTAAAAAATTCCAAGAAAATAGGAAGTCTCCTGATATTAATTTTCAATATATTCCCCCTCCCCAATATTCCCTCCAAGTGGGAGTCAAACAAATTATGAAAGGAAAAGAAAGCTTAGAAGAGATCAGAAAGAGAAGAGAGAAGCTGAGGAACACCTCAGGAGAGCCAGAAGAGGACTGGGGCAGTTGATGCCATGGCTGAGGACTCACAGGTGAAGGTTTTACAGAGCTCCTCTCCTTTCCTCAGAGCTTTGCTTCTACCACCAGGCAACCAGTCACTGTGGCACCCCTTGGAAAAGCTTGCCATGGTCAGCACCAGTGTCTGGATTGTCCCCAAGTCCTGATCTCCAGAGCCAGAAGGGTGCAGGTCCCCACTGGTTCAGGAACTTCATTACCCATGAACTTCATGATCACTTATCCCAAGGGTATCCCACAAGCTTCTTTCAAAGATTACCTGAGGGGACCATGGACATTTTCCTTTGGACAAAAATTCTTGAAACACACCGTGTGTATAGAAATGCACATGCCCCAGTATGGGAATCAGAGAAAATATGAACAAAGATGGGTAAGAAAGGAGAAGAGAGGAGAAGGAGAGAAACCAAGCTGATTTATTCACATTTTCCTAGCTGAAGTACAATAGTCATGAAAGCATTTGTTTTCTTGCAGCATTTAGAGATTAAAAAGTTTCACAAATCCTCACTACACTGGTAGTGATAGATTGGAGCAAACAGGAAAAGAGACATATTAAAGAGGCCTATTTGATTTGGGTTGCTTCCAACAAGTCTCTGCAGCATACTATAAGAACATCATTAGAAGATTTTACTCCTTCACTTCTATAAGACTGAAGGTATTCCCTCCTTACTCTAGTCTGAGCACTAATAAGTCCCACCCAAAACCATTTCATTTATGGATAAAACAAATAAAGCTATTTTCTCCTCTCTTCCCCATGTACTGAACACAAACCAGACTGGATTCTCAAAGCTACAAATGCCACAAAATTTACATGTTGGCTTAATTACTTTAATAACACACACACAGGTTCTCTGCCCGGGGTTCTGGGAGTTTGTTCTTTTGTATTTTCAATATATCTTGAAAGTTTGATGAGTGTGAGGAAAAGACATGCTCTCTGTTTCTTGCTTGGATTTATTTAGATTGCAGTAATCTGAATTTCAGTTTTTCACAAGGGCAGATGAGGAGTGCAACTAGTCTCCTGAGGAACATTGGTACTTCCTGTGTCAGCACATGTCCCATAACACTGCTAGGATGCCTAGGGTCAATTTATACCCCATGTTTAATTCATGCACACAGTTAGGAGAGGCAGAAGTTACCTAAACCTTTCTTCTCACTTTCCCTTTCCTCTCATTTGTTGCTCTTGCCCATTTGATAAGTCACATCCATGAAACTCTCACCATCTGCTGGGAAACAGCTTAGTGTTGCCTCCTGAGACGGACACATAAAACATTTTGTAGGTCCCATCCATCTCACAACATCCTGGCAGGACATACCATGGACAGAGAAAGCTTTGTAAAACTCAGGTCCCATGCCAACAATGCAGACAGTCAACAACTCTGATTTCTCTGTCTTTTATTGCTGTTTTGCTAGATCCTCTCTGTTCCACAGTCCACAAGGAGATTCCCCCAAGAAAGAAGACAAGACATTGCATTCCCCAATATTTTCTTCCCTATGTGAACTTTTACAGCTGTTTTGTGGCTGCATTTGTCACCCTAACACACACATTGCTGCAAACAAGCTGCAGTGTCATAAAGAGAATGCTAGAGGAAAGATGATGGTGAGCTGAAAGGGGGTACATGGGGAGACCTCATGAATAGGCTTGTTCAGCTGAGGGGAGTTCCATGGCATCACAGGTCCCAGTTGAACTCTCTGTCAAAAACTGCTCCCCTTCAGATCCCACAGCAGTTCCCAGCACTGATTCAGTCTGGGATGTACTGACTTTTCCCAGAAATCATATAAAGGACTTTCAAAGAATTCACAGCAAAAGCACAATCCAGACTGCACAATTAAACTTCACAACTTCCTATGAAATTTTTTTTTCCCCCTTATACAGCTGCTAAGCCCTGCTACAATAGGTGGTACATGCTGTTTGCTAAATGGTGCTCTTTTTTTCCCCTCAAGGAAAAGGAATGAAAAGCTTTTTCATGTAAAAGACACAAATTAACAAAGCTGCCCAAGTCTGAAGCTCAGAGTTTACAACAAGGACGTTTCCAAGGAAGGCATTTCTTCAATTACCAGTAGTGCATTATTGACAGAGAGCCTTCAGCAGGAGCTGCCATTCCCTTCAATGTCTGAATCACGCTCCAGTTCCCCAGTGTGTGCCGTACCTGGCCTCTTACAACACTCACTTGCAGTTCCACTACTACAATTGCTGGAGAAATGAGCAGTCTGGAACAACGAGGCATGTTTGTGATTCATTCCTTTGTGCTGTTCATCGACTTTCTCCCCCATGCATCCATCAGTGGTTACATCACTCTCCTTTCCTCAGGCACTACATCCCTCCCAGGCTAATACCTTTGAATATAAAGCACATCTTGAGTTAACATTAGCTACACACTAACTGGGGCTTGCTTTCCAACTGAATAATCAGCTTTAAAGTAAAAGGTTCTCTACAGTCAGATGAGAAAGCTACAAAGGAGCTGCTTAGCAATCTACTTGAAAGCAAGCTTTCAGTATTGGAAACCAGATTCTATTTTATCTATTTATACTTGTCACTAGTAATTACTTGAAAGCTCTATTGACTTCTAGCTTTAAGGATATACGAACTGCTACAAGCATTTGGGAACAGGGGAACAGATCATAACGAAAACAAAGTTATTATCATAAAACCAATGCAGAACAGGGTTCCAAAAATATTTTCATGTGCATCTTGACCAGCTACTGAAATGACATTGGAGTCATCTCCCATTTGTGCTAGGCTGAGTTAGCTTGAGTCTCACAGCTGGGGCAGAGTGCCTCCGTGTTTTATCAGAAAGGCAGCATTTACTTCAAACATGGCCTTCTAGAGGCAGCCCATCAAGCACAAGCTGAGAACAGGGACAGTTATATGTAAAATCTGGAAGGCAGATACCACGTATTTGATTACATTACAGTGGAAGGTGAGGTCTGGCCCCTTGATGCCTTCAACCGATCTTCAAAATCCTGCTCCAACCCAGCAGGAACAAAAGACAGGCTTTCAAAGCTGTTGTTTGAAAGGTGTAGCATAAAAAAGCCTCTCACTGCCCTTAGGAGTGAGAGGACATCAGTTCTAGAGAGGTCTGCTGTCCACAATTATTCACAATATATTAAGACTGCCTGGCAAAGGTTTGTTTCCACAGCCTGATCTTCTTCAAGGAGCCAGCTCCAAGAACTGGCACTTTGGAAACGATTTTGAGGACAGCTGCCTGGCGGGAAGCCAGCAAGGAGAACAAAGCAAATCTTTGGAAGCTGAGGATGGTAAACTGTGTCCCTGAAAAAGGAAAACACCTATCACTGGAGTAGGCTGTAGCCAACATCATCATCTCAGAGCATTGCTGAGGCTGCATTGGTGTCCCTCATCACCAGATGATCAGAAAATATTAAAAAGAAATTTACTTTATCTAGCAGAACTGGTCCTTTCCCATGTCACTTGATTACAACACTAGGAAAAACATCAGTGTGTAGATTATTTTCCTTTAATATGAAGGCAAGCAGAAGTCACCCCTCATTCCCCAAGTATCTTCTGAGATGTAGGTGTGTGACACAACCTCTCACCCTGTTTAGCACAGGGCCCATGTTCCATGGTGTGTTGGAGGGAAGCTCTCAGGCTGGGAGGGTGGAACTTGAAGTTTTGTGGGCCTGCAAACAAAGAGGGTTTTCTGTGCTGAACTCCTGAACCGAATGGCTGGTGGCAAGGTGGTCTTGGGTATCGCAATTCTGTGACTCTTTGAAGCTCTGGCAATGAGTACCAATGCTTGGGATCACTGCAGCTAATTTATTCCTGTGTCTGAATGGGGCCATGATCCATCAGAAACTTCCTGATGGATTCCACCATGACCTTAGTGCATTAGACCCATGGGGCTGTGACCATGCCTTGGTAAGCTGGGTGGCTTTGGTCACATTTTATGCTGACAGTTTGACATGAAGCAGGAGCTGTGAAGGGCTTCTGTCCAAAACCCACTTCTGTGGGCATGATAACAATAATTGATATAGCAAACAGGGACAAATCAAAATAAAAGTAAAAGAGGGAAAGATTAAAGAACAAGACAGAAAAGAAAAATCCTTTCCTATGATTTTCTTTATTCTCCCTTCTGTTTCAAAGCCTTTGCCAAGTGCAGGACAGAGTTCAGATTTGCTGCTTTTCTTTCTTTGTTTCAGATGTGCTCTCTCAAGACTGATCTCAGCACTCAAAAAGAGAAATGTGCCTGCCTCTGAGGCCCTGTGAGACTGAGCACAAAGAGCAAACATTCCCTCACTCCACCTCTTCTCACTCCTGCCACTCTCTCTTTGAGATGGCAATAGGCAGGTCTGGCACCTGCAGCTGCTCTTGTGCATAGGAGCACTGGGCAGTGATATGCCCTCAATACCATCCAAAGCTAGGGAGGAGAGAAAACCAGAATGCTGAGGGGAAAAAGAAAAGAAAATCTACTTCTTCCCTTGCTGCTCCTCAGCAGTGTGACAGCTGGTGAGGACTTCCTAGGAGAATGACCATGACTTTAACCAGTACCAATGGAAAAATGCTGACGTCCCCTTTCACATCACAGTAAATGAATTGGAAAATTACCCAGCTGAAATAGTAAAACAAATTCTGAAAAATTTGGGATGAAAAAGAACACAGGTCAGGCACAGAGGAATTCACAGGCACTGTTGATGAAGGCTCTATCTCCATATTTCTCAAATAATATCCAAGACTCCCTCAAACCAAGAGGGATGCCCAAGTGGTGGCTGCATGCTGAGATCAGAGCAGCTGCCCTGTAACAAGCAGGAAGAATCTGGTGAAAGTCCTCTAGGATGGCAATATAGCTAGAAAGCCTTTTGCTCCATAACCTGTGAATAATTCAGCTGTATCTGAGATGCTGTGCTCTTCTTCTAGTCTCCTCTTACAAAGCACTTGGGAGGCAGAAAGATGAGGAGGGAGAGCAGCATGAGGGGAGTGCTGAGGATTTTGTGCTATCCCCAAGGAAACTGATTTTTCAAGGGGCTACACAGTTTGCTGTTTCATGTTCCCCTTGGGTCAAGCTCTCCTCAAGGTGGACAGTGACACGTGTCACAGAAGCTTTCTGCAATCAGTTAGGAGTGAAAATGTCTCAAGAGCCTTTTGCACAGTTCATCAACTCAGTGAGCACAGTCTGTGCCTGACTCCCTCCCCTCACTGAAACCAAGGCTGCTTGAATTGGCCAAATCCGGAGGTTATATAAAAGCTATTAAAATGTTTGCAATGAGAGAGGCACAGGGGGATTTTTTTATTATTTTTTAAAGGTGGCAGTCACTTTGCCTTCCTTCACAGCAAACCAAATGTTAGAAACCCCTGCACAGATGGTCAGTTTTGATGCATTGTTTCTGTCCTAGAAACAGGATTTGTCCATCAAATTCTCATCTGATCTCCCTGTTTCTGTGACTTTCGTCTCCATTCCATGCAGTTCCCCTCCAGCACGGGCATTCAGGTGCCATTTCAAGATATTTCTTCTTAAAAGTCCCTCTCCTGAAGAGAAAGAGGTGGTATTGTACTGCCCAGTTCCACATTCCCAAACTACACAGTTCTGGATGATCCTAAGAAACAAACTACTGGCAATTCTGGTTTATACAAGAGCTGTGATCCCAGAGCAGAGGAGGGAATCACACATCCTCACTACTTCAAGGCCATGAGGGCTGAGAGCAATAGTCATTACAGGTAGGGCTGATCAGACCTTGCTCTGCTGTCACCAACTCCCTCCTTTCATGCTTCAGGACATCCTGACCTTGGGAAGGAGGAATTCTGCTTCCTAAACTCGTTCACCTTTCCTATGTACCTTTATGCTGTTGATCCCCTTGTCTTGCAGCACTTTTCTCTTCCCTTTGCTTTCTGATGCTTTGCAGTGACTAAGTTCCTGCTGCTGAACTTGCAGGCAGTGTTTTCTTTGTGAAGCAAACCTGTCCTCTGGCTACGAAAGGTGAGAGTAGGTTTCCCTTTCACCACAAGTATAGTGTTGCTCCTGCCCTTCCAACTACAGCCAGGGCTCTTCAGAGCCTCCTTGCACACTGGGGGCTGCAGTGCAGTGTTAGATGTTAATTTCCCCCATTTGATTCAGCTACACATCCCAGTGGGGACCCAGAGGGACATTTCTGAGGTGGCTATGTCCATCAGGGTGTTGCTGTCCTCAGGCACTGGCCACTGATGGTAGGACAAGGAGCAGAGGGGGCCAGTAAAGTGCTTTTTTTTGGTGATAAGTAAGGCCAAACAAACCACTGATGTTTTTGTGCGTGTCAGGTCTTGTCTTGCAACCTAAGGCAAGTCTAGTGCATCTCTGTTTTCTGTCAAGGTGCTGAAACAGGGAGTCTCTTGCTATGCTCTGGAGTAGGGCTGAGGCTCAGCCCAGGGAAAGAGTGGTCAGCCAGGTGTGGCAGAACAATCAAGGAAGGTTTGGGATAAACATTTATGTTTTGGTGAGAATTGCTACCTGATGAGCAGCATGGATAC
This sequence comes from Cinclus cinclus, assembly GCF_963662255.1. NCBI lineage: Eukaryota > Metazoa > Chordata > Aves > Passeriformes > Cinclidae > Cinclus > Cinclus cinclus. The sequence continues at coordinate 94,191,540 of NC_085048.1, forward strand.
TGCACGCACTGACCTAAGCACTGACCATGAAATATGTCAATTTTCTCACTGGGTTTTGTTTAAATTACGTTTTAGGATGATTTCCACCTAATGTTTTCCTGCTCATCAGTGCCCAGGCAGTCTTTCTGCAGCTTACCATTGAGTGCCTCCACCAGACCAGTTTAGTGCCACAACACCATCCAGTAAGAGCAAGCCCTGGTGTCCAGCAGAAAGGGAGACCTCCCTTTCTCAGCTGAGGGTGTGAGCAATGATTTAAACAAAACAGTAAAAGAAAGGGGGGTGTGGAAAGCAGCAGGAAAAAGCTTGCAGCAAGCCTATGGAGGCAGTAGAGCATTGAGATAAATTTATTTGATGGGTTCTGTAGCAGAGGTGAGACATCACCTGGAATTTATGCGATCATTAAACCTCTATGTAGTAGCCCTGTGAATCCAGAGCAGTGACACAAAGCCATCAGCCCCAGAAGTGTCACTGCCGTTTATCAGACTCACAGTTTTTTCCCCAAAAGTGAGTAATGGGACAGGAAAAGAAGTTCACAATGATTCTTGTGTGTAGTCCACAGCAATTACAGGTGATAATTTCATTGTTCACCAAATGTTATACTTCATAAGAAAGAAAGAAAGAAAGAAAGAAAGAAAGAAAGAAAGAAAGAAAGAAAGAAAGAAAGAAAGACTGATCATTCAACCACTTTCATAATCCTCTGCATCTTCCAGTACAAATCCACTGATACCCAAGCACAGCCAGATATGGCATGGCACCAGCTGAGCTGAGAGCTGAGATGGGACAGGATGGGAACCCCATTACACTTTGAGATTCTGCTTGCAAGACAAACTTGGTCAAACCCAGTGCAATCAGAGAAATGTCTAACTTTGCCAAAGGGCCTTTGGCAGTAAGGACTCGGGGTTTTTTCAAATATTTTATTTAAATGACCTGCCACTGTTGTTTTATTTTACCCTAACTACATTAAAGTGTTCAGGGACAGCAGCCAGTTTTATCAAATTCCTGAAAACAATGCATAGCCTTTTCTGGAAAGGAGATGGACTGAAGCACACACATTTTGGCTCCATCTGAGTGTCCCCAGTGTGCCTCTGGAAGTGAGGAGCTGAAAGCAGAAGTTCTTCCTGGATCCTCAAAATAACACTCACCCCCATCTGTAAAATGGCATAAACTATCAAGAAACAAAAAGAAGCTGGTAGAAGGAAACAGCTAAGTTGATAAAATCTGAGCAAAAATCCAAAGGGGATCTAGAGACAGTTGGTGAGTAATCAGGTAGATCCCGAAAGAGCAATAGTTGCTAGGGAAGAAGCCTGAGAAGACTAAAAGACTCTGATCTGCAGCTGTCATCTGTAGTTTTCTAATATCCTACAAGTATGAAATACAAAATTAAAAGATTAAATTTGACAGTAGCTCTGCTTGTTGAGGTCATCCATTTGTCAAGATTGGCTGATGTACGTGTGGGTGTAACAAAACACCTTTGTTAGCAGGTGAGGAGAGAGAACTTCCCATGGATGCATCCAGTGTTAACAACTCTGTCTGCCAGCAAAGTTTCATCACGACAGCATATATTTAGGAAGTATCTCCAGGTAGTTGCTGGGAAAAGTTAAGGTTATAATTTAGGAATCTGCCTTTCTACCTAGTTTTCTTACATACAAATGTGTCTGTGCTTGACTGCCCTGCCTGATGGTGTGAAGGCAAAAGGCCAAAATTTATAAGCTTACCACTTCATGCCTATTCCTCTAGCATAGCCTCAGGTTCAGCTATTCCCAAGTGTTCCTATGGAATTGTGCTCCTGTGGGTGCTTTGGCTGAGTCTTAATTTGTGTTTCAGACGTGGCAGTGACAAGGATGGGAAGGCAGGAGATTAGTTTGCAACCTGAGCACTCCCCATCAGGAGGGCGTACCAGGACCATACGTTCTCCCTGACAAATCCTGATGGAAAGGCATCCACAGTCAGGCTGATTTTCTGCCTTGGTATTCAAAACTGAGGGGCAGGATGGTGTCAGAATGAAGAGACGTGAATTGCATCAGTTGCAAGGGCACAAGTGATCTGGTTTTGGTCATGATTTTAAACTAGGAGGTCCTCAGAAAGCAAAAAGTTCAGCATTATGCATTTGCAGTTTAACAATTTGGCTATAGACTGTTAACTTGCCATATAACTTGCTGATGATTTGTTCATTATATTAGCTTAATTGCTGTAAGCCTAGTGTGTCTGAATCAATCAAAGTTGAAACAATGGAATTATGTTTTTACATAATCACTTTTGACTAGAAAGCAAGCTGTGCGGAAGGAGGTTCCACATGATGTTCTCAGATATCTTTTCAAAGGAATGATAATTAATTCTGCACTACTGCTTCTGAAGGGATAGAAGATGGGAAAAGATAATGGGCATCAGTGGTTGCATAATTCCTGCCCATTTGGTTTGCTGCCGTACACTGATAATGAACACTTTGAAGGATAAAAGCTACTCTGAGCCTAAACCCAAGAAAAGCTTAACACATGCATCAGGACAAAATGCATATCTCCATTTTCTGTGCAGGAGATGGATCACTTTTATCCTGATTCACAATGACAACTCAGAGCCATTTACGATGGTTCTGTGAGGCTGAGCGCCAGCAAGCAGATTGCCTTGGAAAACATATTTGAGTGCAGAGTGAAGACCATTTGCCATGCACAGCAGACCAGAGCTGAATAATCAGCTCAGCATGTCCAAACCCAGGCTTGTCAAGGCTAGCCAACTTGACAAATTGACTCTCATTCCCGTTTCTAGCAATGGGTTGATCTAAACTAAAGGTCCTGATGAGAAAGTTTCTCTTTACCTCACTCATCCTTTATCTCCCTGTGAAGTTTTCCTTGCAATGTACAGAGGTCTTATCACTTCTGTTGAGGTGAAAATACACACTGGAGAGTATCTTGCTTTGCATTTAAAGGTACATGCCACGTTTGCTCTCTGTCTCTCTCCTCCTCTGAGCTCATTCTTAGAAGTGAGAGGAAATTTGGTAAGGAAGTAGCAGCATACATGGAAGAGCAGGTCACATGTCACTCACCAAGTGCATGTCAAGTTTAAGTAGAAAATCAAAATGTTTTGGAAATCCTCTGCTATGCAAGATTCCTGAATTTTGGGGGTTTCTGCGCAAAGCAAGATACACCCTTATTCAGGGAAAATAGTGATTTAACAAAACAAATTAAAGACTTTTGATCAGTAAAATTAGATACAACTCTAAGCTTTGTCCCAGCCTGGGAGTAGTTGGATATAGGATGCCAGAGAAGGCTTGGGGTACTCTTCTATTCAAAATAATCTAAAACTTGTATTTTCAGACTGACTCCAAGTGGAAAGCAGTGGTTATAACTGCTTTGTTATAACTATGATTTTTTTGACTCTATGTCCTTGATACTAACATGAAATAGAAACTAGATGATGATCCCAAGCCTTGAAAAGCACTGAGGTTGAAAGTCCCAGAGTGAGCTGTCTCCTGCTTTATCCAAGTTACTTCACTCCTTTACAGTGGAGTTGCCATCCTTCCTGTCTTAGTATGTGATATTGTACCAACACAGCAACAGCCTGCCTTAGCTATAGAATGAGCAAACTCTAGAATGTGCACACATGTTACTCACCCAAATACCTGGCATTAACTCTAATACAACCCAATTATATTCTTAGATAACTGATTCTTGAATCATGGGGAGAAAGTGGTTGTTTCAAAATATATTAAGAAGTCTTGTGACTCTACAGTGTGTAATATTGCAGTACTTGCCTATCTATTATTAAGTATAATTTATCCTTACTGCAGAATCTGGACAATGAAATGCCCGTATTTTATCTCGCCGGTGCTTCCTCTACTTTAAAATTATTTTAAACAGATAAATGAAACTACTCTATTAAAAAAAAAAAAAGGTAATGAATTGTGGGAAGTACTCTGAGCATGCCTGAAGGCTCTTGATAAAGAGGAGCCCCATTCTCTGACTGCAGCAGATTCAAAGAAAAAGCTGTGGTGATTTCACAGGACTTCAAAAAGTTGGAGTTAATGCTTTTAGTGACTGGGCAAGGCAACCTAACCAGCAAACTTTGATCTGAGAGCCATTTCAAAATTGTGCATTACTCCAGCAGAAGAACAAACACAGAGGTGCAGCAAGGGACCTTACTGTGGCCAGGAGCAATGCATGGTGAAGCTGAGGCAAAATTAACATTGCTGTTGCCAGACCCATGTGTTACAAAACCTCAACCTCTGCTGGTGCTTGCATTGATAGCAAGCACCAGCAGATCTCCAGGGACTCTACAAAAGGACTGTGCTATCTCAGCCTCCATTTTAAGGAAAGGAGCACAAGAAAATTATTTGCTTAATCATATTAGGTGGTACCAGGAAGAGAAAAAGTTGTTCCTCATCTGTCCCATGCTAGCCATAAATTCCTTGAAATGCTGAAGGAATACTAATACCCCACAGATAATCAGGATGGTGAGAACCCCTGATTAGACCACACCCAAG